>NC_083333.1:48581066-49781066 GCF_963455315.2 Globicephala melas | reverse complement strand
GGAGGAAAGAGGCTGTCTACAAAGGGGTGTGAGGGAACTTTGGAACATGGAAATACTCTGTCTCAATTGTGGTGGTGGTTACACCGTTTAAGTGTGTCAAGATTCATAGAACTATCCACCTATAAAGACTGAACTTCACTCTGTATGTCTCTATGAACAAATAAACAAAATACATATAAAAATGTTAAGGGATGTAGAAACACAAAGCAAAAATAGGATTGAAAATTGAGGGCTTCCCTGGTGGTGCAGTGGTTGAGAATCCGCCTGCCAATGCAGGGAAAAGAGGTTTAATCCCTGGTCCGGGAAGATCCCACATGCCACGGAGCAACTAAGCCCACTAGCCACAACTACTGAGCCTGCGCTCTAGAGCCCGCGAGCCACAACTACCGAGCCCACAAGCCACAACTACTGAAGCCCGTGAGCCACAACTACTGAGCCTGTGCTCTAGAGCCTGTGAGCCACAACTACTGAGACCACATGCCACAACTACTGAAGCCCGCATGCCTAGAGCCCGTGCACCGCAACAAAGAGTAGCCCCCGCTCGCTGCAACTAGAGAAAGCCTGCGCACAGCAACAAAGACCCAATGCAGCCAAAAATAAATAAATTTATTTTTTAAAAATATACATGATCAAAAACAAAAATAGAGGTGACTTCCCTGGTGGCACAGTGGTTAAGAATCTGCCTGCCAGTGCAGGGGAAATGGGTTTGAACCCTGCTCTGGGAGGATCCCACATGCCGCAGAGCAACTAAGCCTGTGTACCACAACTACTGAAGCCCGCGCACCTAGAGCCCGTGCTCCACAACAAGAGAAGCCACTGCAATGTGAAGCTGGCGCACCGCAACAAAGAGTAGCCCCTGCTCACCGCAGCTAGAGCGCACAGCAACAAAGACCGAATGCAGCCAAAAATAAATAAAGTAAATAAATTTATTAAAACAAAAATAGGGACTTCCCTGGCGGTCCAGTGGTTAATACTCCACGCTTCCACTGCAGGGGGCACGTTTGATCCCTGGTCGGGGAACTAATATCCCACATGCTGTGCGGCACAGCCAATAAATAAACAAATAAATAAAAATTAAATAAATAAATCCCAGATGGGTTAAAATTTAAATATTAAATATAAAACTATGAAAATACTAGGAAATACTAGAGAATATTTTTATATCTTTGGGGTAGGTAAGGCTCAGAATCTATAAAGGAAGATTTACAGGTCTGCTCACATAAAAAGGTAAAATTTCCATACAGTGAAAAATACCATACAAAAGACAAAAGTGATGGACAAAAATATTTACAATCCATGTAACAAAAAAGGGGTATAAATCCACAATATTATATTTCCTTCCATCCAAGTCACCATTGATTAGAAAAAAAATTAAATTATTCACTTAGATTATTAAATTTTACACTTATTGAAGAGTTCTTTTAGAGTAAGTTTATATTTTTAAAAATCATATATCATTCTTGAGCATATATAAAAATATATATGTAACGAAATAACTTAAGGTTTTCCTAAAACTTTTTCACATTCAGTGACTTTATCACTCTTTGTTTCAGCATTAATGATGCCTATGTGTTTTCACATTATTGTGCTCTGTGCCTCCAGAAAGTAGGTGGTGCGGCATTCCTTAAGGGAATCCATGAAAACACTAAGTCACTGGCTCTTAAACTGGCTTTGCAACCATGTAAAGCACATCTGCCTTTGACTCCTGCTTAAGGAATGTTGCTAAACTTGTCTGTTTATTATGACAACTGCCTCTTCCCCACCCTAGCGGAAAACTAAAGGTTTACTTTCTGGAGAGGATATGACTGAGAGACCCTAGTCTGGAGAACACCAGGCAGAGGTAAGGGCAGGAAACATACCAAACCAGGAAAACCATGTCCCCTCCCTCCTCTTCCCCCAGATCACTGGGGCTTTGTGTAAACCCTCTGAGCAGAATATCCAACACAACAGACAGGCAAATAGAATATCCAGAAGGACAAATGTACACTGGCTGGAGAGGGCAAAAAAAACTAGATTGAAGCAGGTCAGAAGGCTCTAGGGGAGATTTCTTAAAGAAGATGAAACTGACAGAATACTTGGATACAGGCAGACCTTGGAGATTTTGTGTGCTTGGTTCCAACCACCGCAATAAAGTAAATTATCACAATAAAGTGAGTCACACAAATATTTTTGGCTTCCCAGTGCATATAAAATTTATGTTTATGGGCTTCCCTGGTGGCGCAGTGGTTGAGTCCGCCTGCCGATGCAGGGGACACGGGTTCGTGCCCTGGTCCGGGAGGATCCCACATGCCGCGGAGCGGCTGGGCCCGTGAGCCATGGCCGCTGAGCCTGCGCGTCCGGAGCCTGTGCTCCGCAACGGGAGAGGCCACAGCAGTGAGAGGCCCGCGTACCGCAAAAAAAAAAAAGTTATGTTTACACTATACTGTAATCTATTAATTGTGCAATAGCATTATGTCTAAAAGGAAATGTACATACCTTAATTAAAAAATACTTTATGGCTAAAAAATGCTAACCATTATCTGAACTTTCAGCAATAGCAACTTTTTGCAACAGTAACATCAAAGATCACCGACCACAGATCACCATAACAAATATAATAATAAGGAAAAAGTTTGAAATATTGCGAGATTACCAAAATGTGACACAGATATGTGAAGTGAGCAAATGTTGCTGGAAAAATGGTGCCAATAGATTTGCTCAATGCAGGGTTGCCACAGACCTTCAATTTGTTAAAGAACACAGTATCTGCAAAGTGCAATAAAACAAGGTATGCCTGTATATCAAGAAAAAATTTAGGTAAGTAGAGAAACAGTGTTGAATAATTGACAGGTACATAGAAAAACTAAGCAAACAAGAAAACAAGGTAATTATTAACTCCAAAGAAAACAAAAAAATTATACAGGAAGGGAAAAGTAATCACAGGATATTTTGTTGCTCAGCTGTGAATAGCATTTACTTGGTCATGATAATGTAAAGCTGAATATCGATTTAACCCAGTGATGACACTTACTACCATGTCAGAAGGATGAGCCTGTCTAGAGTGTGTTTTAGAGCTTAGGGCCCAGTGTTGGAAAAAAGCTAAATCCTAACCCTCCATGGTGGAAAGTAAATAGGTAATACCTAAATCATTGAAAAATCTGTAAATGGCAATAGATAAAAACAGTAAAAGAAATAGCAAAAGAGTTTTGAAAAATGGTTACCTCTGGGAAGGAGACAATAGAAGAAGGTTATGAACTGAAAGTTTTAACAACCAGCTTCGTAGAATTACCTGACTCTTTAATCTATGTGCATATAATAAGTTAGGGCTCCTATATGGTAGAAAACTATGTAGCTACTAAAAAGAATAACGCATGTCTAAATGAATGAATTGGAATGAAGGCTACAAAATACTATGACGAAAGACAGTTGCAGAACAAAAAATACATATAATGTGATGCTAGTTTTATTTTTTAAAGTCTGTTTATATACACCCTTAGAACTTTGACTCTCTAGTCCTCACATAAATAAATTGATCCAAACTAGAAAAAATAAATCAACTAATAAATTTTAAAAATAAGGTGTTGTAAATTAAACTTAAAAATAAATAAGTAAAATCCTACACCTGTTCCACCATGGTCTGTTGGGGGTGGGGTGTACTTAAAGAGCTATACCCAGGAAATCTCACCTGAGGAAAGTAAATCCACACTGGCACCTGCTTTTAGATGACAAGATTCTGGACTTTAGGCTGATGTGCTAATAGAATGTGCTAATAGGCTGATGTGCTAACTCCGGGGGTGCTTGGGAAGGGTTAAGTACATTCTGCAAATGGGAGGACATGATTCATTAGGGGACAGAGGGCAGAGGGTGGTAGCCAGCCTCCAAGATGAACTCCAATGATCCTTGCCAGCTGGTATTCAGGCCCTTGTGTGGTCCCCTCCCCATGGGATAGGGCTGACCTTAACAACCAAAAGGATGCTGCAAAATGATGGTATGTGACTTCCAAAGCTAGGTCATAAGAGACATTGTAACTTCTGCCTTGCCCCCCTTGGGCCACTCATTCCTCCTGTTGCTATAGGACATGTAGAAACAGATACACGGCTGATGATGATCTTAATGGGGTCAATCTTCATAGAGAGCATTCTGATAACATATGAAGAGTTTTCAAACTATATCCTTCAACCTGGTTAGTGACATAAATATATTTATTCATATGTTCATATTTATATGAAAACATTTAAGTGTTCAAAACTCTATAACTGTGAAAAAATGGTGACACTCTGAATTCCTATATGGGAAAATGACTAAACAAACTGTGGTTTATCGACCTAAGAGGGCTCAGGGCACCACGTCTTACAGTACCCCTGAGGAACACTGTGTTCCTTGATAATAGGTATTGCCAGAAAAACAGGTCCTGTGGCCAAAAAGTTCAGGAAGCATTACTTAAGATGTGAACTTTCTACTTATCTCCAAACGTCAGGCACTATGATCTAAAGTCTGTAAGGTAGTACAAGTAAATATAGAGGAAATCCACTTTCATAGTATTGAAACCTAACTTACTGTAATTTGTGGTAAAATATATGCTCCCCAAATAGTACATAGTAGTGACTTCCAGTTAAATGCGACAGACTGAACATACCAGTTTACTCCCCAAATCTCACTAACAACACAGGGATTTTTTTAAAAGGCATAAACAAGAAAAAATGGAAGGAAAATAATGGCAACAAAAATTTGGAAGCTGGAAAGCAAGTGAACCAATGGTTACTGACTTAGCAACCAGGGAAATCTGAACTTTCTGTCCACAGTGGAGGTCCTGGAAGCAGGCCAGGCGCTTCTAAAGGAGGAGTAGTTAAAAATCTGTATGAGAGGCAGTGAGAGCCCCAGACCCTTCCCCACTCCTGCACTAGGGAGAGTGCCCCACCCTCCATCCGAGAAGAAGGTTTCTGCTCAGGAAAGGCTAAAAACCGGTGAGGCTGTGAAAATACAGCAGTAAACAAAACAAAAATCTCTGCCCTCATAAAGTTTACATTGTACTGAGATAAATGAAAGATCCACACTAAGGAATTCCAGAATGCTAGAGACAAAGAGAAAATCCTAAAAGATACAAGAGAGAATAAAACAGGATTAGGAATCAGATTGAAGTGGGACTTCTCAGCAGTAACACTGGAAGCTGGAAGCTATCGAGCAGTGCTTTCAAGACACTGAGTAAAAAATGATTCCCAGCCTCGAATCCTGGCCAATCAAATATAAAAGTAGGATAATGACATTTGCAGCCTTAAAATTTTTACCTTCCCTGTACTCTTTCTTAGGAAGCTCCTGGAGGGTACTATCCATGAGGGAATTAACCCAGAAAGAGGAAGATTTGAAATCTAGGAAACGGGCTAGAATAAAGAAGGAGGCAGAGATGCCAGTGCTGGCTGCTTATTAAGCCTGGAGAGTAACCAGTGCAGACTGGAACAGCAGGGTGAAGTCCTCCGGAAGGGATATCTCCAAGCAGATAATGCAAGTAATAAGATTACCTGATTGATAGGTCTGAACATGCTGAGAAGGGTTTCATTTTTATGGAAAAGTTTAGGGGTAAATTTGTAATAGGTACAAAGAATATCGACCAAATAAATTTAACTATTAACTCTAGGAGGAAAAAATAAACTGTACATGAAATAAAATGTAATCTGTGTATACAGTACATGGCTCAACTATGAATAATATCTACATAGCAAAAATAACACAGACAATGAAAACTGATCTAACCCAAAAGTATGCTTTAACTAGATTGGGAGGAGTGAGGGAAAGGTGTGTGGATGTGTATATCGGGGGTGTTAAGAAGATTCAGTTCTCAACTTCATGCTAGGAAGGCAACTGATAATATCTAAACCTGGAAAATAAAACAAATAGCGGAATATGCAAGATATTTAGAAATATGGGGGCAAATTCCAGGAGAAACATCTCAAAACACTGAAAGCAGTTTCTGCTGGGCTGAGGGGAAGTGTGGAATAGGCTGTTCTCTTCCTCATTATAAACTCATACTGGACAATTACTTGACTTTTTTTTTTTAATTGAGATGTAATTTACACACAACGCAATGGACAGATTTAAATAGACACTTAAGTGAGTTCTGACTCCTTGATTTTTTTAAAAAAACCTATGTTCATATATTACTTTGATAAAAATAAAATAAAAATAAATGTCACACTCATCTGAAATTTTTTTGAGAAATGAAACTGTGAAGTGATTAAGAAATCCTCCCCGGATGTTCTGGTGAGTTTTTTGCAGGAGCCTCCCTGGTCAGAAGAAGGCACCATTATTTCAACTGGATCAAGCCAGTTTATATTGAGAACTCCAGTAGAGGCATTTTTCCCAGCTTGTGGGCTGCATATTTTTAAAATACCCTTTACCTTCTTCCATTTTCGCATTAGAAATGAGCATCTGTCTCAAATGCTTGAGGAGGCCAGCCCAAGTAAATGTGCTGTATGCCAGTGAATTCTCAGACATTTGAGGAATGTTACGAACACCCAGCATCTTGAATTCTGGATGGGGAACTAAATTCTCCATTAAGTCTCCTGCAAAGAAAAAAAATCTGAACTAAATTTTTAAATTCCACGTTGTTTCCACTGACTCATACACAGCCATGATTTGATGGCTTGGGGGAACCAAATGTGTTTTCTCCTCCAAGGCCAAAATTGCTTAAAATGTAAATACAATTTCAGAGACGACGTCTATTAAAGACCACATATTTGCTTGATTTTGGCACCTATTTTAGCATGAGTGAAAAAAACACACTTTGCCAAAAGGAAACGAGAATTTCTTTTTAGCTAAGAAACTGGAAATGTCAGTGAAATATTTAGCTAAACCCCAGGAAAACAAAATAAGCATGAGACGTAATATGCTTTTATTGTCTGTCATTCAGTGTTCACTAAATAGTCCCTTAGAAATTTTCCTAGATCTCTTATTTATTTTATCTGGTTAAATAATAATCAGAACCTCTTAACATCAAACTTTACTGGGAAAGAAGACAGGATTAGTAACTCCTGAACACAGGAATACACCTATTTTTAGAACCTTGTATTTGTAATGAAACAGAATTAAGGAGAAAAGCTAATTTGTTTTTCATTCAGAGCTTATTTTATATGTTTTTAAAATATTTTTATCCTTTTAATATGTCATATATTTTATGTATTTTATATATTTTTTATATATTTATAGAAAATACCTAGAGGAGAAAGAAAAATCTTCTACCATAACATGAAATTTAAATTTTATGATAACGTTGAGTGCAAACTCATATCCTACGTCCTAATGTTAAGAACAAATTTTGACACAAACATCTACAAAATGTTGCACAAATTGATCCTATGGCTAATGGAGTTTCCTCTAAACATAAGAATCCTCTTCTGTAAAATACCTAGAGCTGAATCCTATTGCACAGCATGCATAAACAAGCAGCAGTCAGCAAGTAATTCCTGAGGACTAACGCACAAATTAATTGTTAAAATCTGCTTTCCCCCCCAGCGTTCTTGTTTACCCACTCTCATCTTAACCATTCTTGACTTTGTCAAACCCTGTTATGGACTGACAGTTTGTGTCCCTCAAAATTCATATATTGAAATCCTTACCACCAAGGTGATGGCATCAGGAGGAGGTGGGGCCTTTGGGAGATGAGGTCTCTATAAAAGAGACCCCAGAGAGGTCTCCCGTCCCTTGTGCCAGGTGAGAACACAGTGAGAAGACGGCCATCTGTGAACCTGGAAGCGGGCCCTCACCAGGCACTGAATCTACTAGTGCCTTGATCTTGGACTTTGAGCCTCCAGAACTGTGAGAAGTAAACTTGTGCTGTTTATAAGCCGGTCAGTCTATGGAATTCTTGTTACAGCATATTCCTACACACCTTGCGGGATCTTACTTCCCCAACCAGGGATTGAACCCGGGCCATGGCAGTGAAAGTGCCGAGTCCTAACCACTGGACCGCCAGGCAATTCCCTGGACCTAAGTTTTTAAAACTGAGCAATTGAAGGATCGAGGAGGAAACAGGCTTCTTCTGGGGGAAAGCTAAGAGATCTGTTTTAGACACATTATGTTTGGGACGACCCTGAAACGTGTACACATAGATGTTGGGAAGGCTGCTGGATATAGACATCTAGAGCTTAGGGAATTGGTCAGAGTTGGAGAGAAACTGGCCAGCTGGAGAAAACAAATGGTGTTGAAAGCCATGGGACTGGGTCAGTCACCTTCGGAGAAGGTTCAAGACCAGCATTTAGAGCTTAGGAAACGGAGGAGCCAAAGAAGGAGGAAAATAATGGGAATAAAAGGAATAGTCATTGAGATAAGGAGGGAAATCAGGAGAGGGGCTGTCACAAAAGACGAAGAGGAGACTCAGAAGACAAGGCATCGGCCATTCCAAATTCTACTGAGATAAAATAAGGACAGTGAACGGGCCAGTGAATTTGACAATGTGAACATGCTTGCGACCTATTAAGAAAAGCAGCTTTAGAAAAGTGATGGAAGAGAAACTAGATCAGAGTGGGTTGAAGAGTGAATAGATGGTGAAGAAATGAGGACAGGGAGAATGGAGGCCCCTTTGAGGACAGTGGTTCTAAAGAATGACAGATAAGTGGGGAAATCACGAGAGGTGATGTCAAGGGAGGGCTTCTTTGGTGTGAAAGATGCCAGAGAGCCGTTGTAATGGCAGCGACCCAGGAAAGAGGGTTAATGACATGTGAGGATGAGAGATGAGTGAGGAATTAAGTCCCTGAGAAGACAGAGGGAATGGGACCCAGAACCCAAGCGAGAGGCTGGCCTTTGATAGAAGCAGGATACTTCTCCCACTGTGACACAAGGTGAAGGGCAAGTGTGGACCCAGTGCCCTATAGTTTGTACATGGTAGTGGGAGTCAAGAGAGCGCTCATGTAACTGATGGCTTGGATTTTCTGAGGGCAGTTCACCGAGTTCATCACAATCTCCCCAAGGAACAACTGGACCAGCCTGCAGACTCAACCTCCAACCAGCTCTCCACAGGCAATGAATTTTTCAAAAATAAAGGTGATTATGCCAACAACCTCCTTAAAATCCTTCAGTGGCTTTCCCCTGCTCTGAGATTAATGAGGAGGCCTTTAAATGGCTTACAAGGACCTGCAAGGTCGGCCCCTGCTCACCGCTCTAGCCTCAGGTTTCAATCATCCCCCACACCATTCTCTGTGCTCCAGTGACACTGGATTTCTCTCTTCCGAAAGGGCCACGCTTCCTTCTGCCATAGGGTCTTTCCACATGCTATTCCCCCAACATGCTACTCCCTTCTCCCTCCCTTTGCTTAGTCAACTCCAAGTCTTCATCCAGCTTTTTGCTCAAGTGTTACTTCCTCAGGGCAGCCTTCTTTCACCTCGTCAGCCTAAGTCTGGTTCCTTCGTGACCCATTCTCTTGGATCTGTACTCCTTTCCTTCAGAGCATTTAACTCAGTTTTTAATTATATGTTCTTAGTGTAATTATTTGTTTAATGTGAACACAATGTCTGCATTGGTTCCCCACTGAATCCCCAACATGTAGCATAGTGCCTGGCACATAGCAGGAAGCCAATAACTACTGGTTGAATGAACAGATGCACAATATGGTAAGTACTGTGGAATGCAGAGAAATTAACAAGACACATGTCCCCAAGGAAGCTGCAAATTAG
This sequence comes from Globicephala melas, assembly GCF_963455315.2. NCBI lineage: Eukaryota > Metazoa > Chordata > Mammalia > Artiodactyla > Delphinidae > Globicephala > Globicephala melas. The sequence continues at coordinate 49,771,425 of NC_083333.1, read as the reverse complement.
TAGGGACTATAAAACATGCATATGACAGATCCTCTAAGGAAACACATGGTGCAGCATCTGGGAAGGGGCCAGAGGGAGATTTACTTTTGATTGCATATTCTTTTGTACTCCTTGAATAAATGTGTGTGTGTTACTTTTAAAGATAAGCAAACACACTTAAAGAAATAATAAAGGCAGAAAACATTAAGTGACATAAAAGAGATACAGAATGCCACAGGAGTTCAGAGAAAAAGGGTTACTTTAGGTAAAGGTCTCAGTAGGAAAGCTTTACGGAAAAATTATCACTTGAATTGGACCCTACAGGAAGAGTAAGGTTTCAGTAGAGGTGAAGAAGGGAAGGAGGAAGTGATTTCTAAGAAGAAGGAACACTGAGCAAAGGGACCAAGGCAGGGAAGTACCAGATTGAAGAAAAAAGTGGAGACAGGATGAAAAGTAGGTGGGGAATCTATACAGAGGCGGCAGAAGGTGATGAAAACGGAAAGTTAGGATTCAGGGCATAAGGAATTATGACAAATCTGGCAGGTAATGCATGAGCCATAGAATAAGGGTTAAGTAAAGTACAGGATTAGATCTGTGCACTGGGGAGGCTCATTTGGGGCCAGTGTGCAAGACGGATTGACTGCAGGGGGAAGAAGCAGGCAACAGGAAGGAAAGCAGTAATAGGACCACCTTAAGCCAGGAGTGTCCACGTAGATGTGAGCTTTGGTTTTCATGGGAAAAAAAAGGAGAGAGAGGGAGAGGGAGAGGAGAATAAAGAGAACTTTGTATTCAGGGGGAGTATGCAATATTAGTTGAGAGATACTGACCAAGTGAACCAATATCAGAGAGAGGGAAGTAGGGAAGAATGCAGACAGCTGGCAGAGATGGTACCAACAGTCTGAACATACTGATGAGATATGAGGACAGTGGGAGAAATCCAGGTGACAGGAATTGAGGAAGAGGGGGCTGGGGAGTGAAGACAGGGAAGCAAATGATGAATCCATTCAGAACATGCTAAATCTGAAGAAGCAGATGGCAACTAAGAAAACTGGGATAGGCAACTATTTGGGAAAGAGAGTAGGACTGGGGGTATAGATTACGGAGTTCTCTGCATCTAGATGATTTGAATGGATAAAGCACCACTTGACAAATAACCTGAAAAAAGAACCACTTCTGTACGGAGTGATGAAAATGATGGTTGTGCAACTTTGTGAATATGCTAGAAAACACTGAATTGTACACTTTAGATGGGTGAGTTGTATGGTATGTGAATTATATCTCAAAGTTATTTTTAAAGAACAAAAAAAAGGGGATTTCCCTGGCGGTCCAGTGGTTAAGACTTTGCCCTCCAATGCGGGGGGTGTGGGTTTGATTCCTGGTGGGGGAGCTAAGACCCCAGGTGCCTCGCAACCAAAAAGCAAAACATGAAACAGAAGCAATATTGAAACAAATTCAATAAAGCTAAGCTGCTCTTTGGGAAGGTTTTCGAAATGAGGGAGACCTGAGTATATCTTTAGGCAGAGGGGAAGAGCCATAGAAGAACAACCTTCAGGCTTTCAGAACATCAGACTTCTCTACGAGTAGCACACAGGAGGACAAATACCTAGTGGGTTTCTTCTGTAGTGAAATGAGCCTTCCCCAGAGTAAGTAGGCTGGAACACACTTCCCAGCTGATGTGCGAGGACTTGATTTATATCACGGAAGGAGATCTGCTTGATATTCATCAGTTTCGCACAGATCTTATGAACAACATCATTCTCATGAACAAGGAGGGCATCTGAAGATCGGTACAAGTGAGAAAGTGTCAAAATGGAATTGTAGTTCTGAACAATAACCTGGAGGAAAAAAAAGGTCAAAGATAAGAAAGGCAGGAGAGAACAGTGGTTAAGAGGGTAGACTCTAAGGGCATCCTGCCTAGGTTCAAAGCCTGGCTCTTTCACTTTCTAGCTATAAGATCTTTGACAAGTTATTTAATCTCTCTATGCCTCAGTTTCCTCGTTTGTAAAATGGGGATAATAATTATACCAGCCTCCTAGAGTTGTAAGGATTAATGATAGAATGCAAGTAAAGCACTTAAGAACAGTGCCCTTACTGAGTAAGGGCTCAATAAATGATGACTATTACTATCACACTTTCTTCCTACATCATTTCCTATACTGACTTATTTCACCTCTGTTTAATTATTTCTCCTACTAGGGTGATCAATAGGAAATTGGCCTATACAGAAATTTCCTTTCAATGGAAAGAAATGAAAATTCTTTGAAGGTTGGCAATGGCACGATGAGGCCAAGGTCCCTGCTTTACATGCTGTAGCCAGAGGGACTGAACCAGGAATGGGTTCCTGAGAGAAGATGCACAATTGTCTTCTTCGGAATTTTTATGAATAAGGACACCTCATTTGTTTGGCAAAGTTAAATGAATTGTACATGAAAGTACCATATTGTATAATCATTCCTTACACAGTAACTTAACATTTCCAAAGAAAGGGTGAGATCAATCTTTTACCTACATTTAACTGCAAAGAATACAAAATATAAATTTTTCAATTGACATGTTCATACCTCACCAGTTCCATAAGGCCATATAATCTGATTCATTTTCAAAGAGTTTGAGTACTGATCTTGTAAGTTCTGTGTAACGAAGGCTCCTAGCCCTGATCCTGTGCCTCCGGCCATACTCATTATGATGAAAAAACCATTCAAAGAATCGCATTTCTCCACTTCCTTCTGGATTAGGTTCATTATAGATTCTTCATGCCTAGGTCCATGAACAGAGTATCTATGCAATGCAAAAGAAACAAACACCTTTCAATTTAACCAGAGATGGAATGCAGAGAAAGATATAGGATAGCAAAGGCTTTTTAATCCTATGGAAGTGAACTAACTCTTAAGAAAGGTACAGGTACCTGATTGATGAAATTTAAGATACACAAGTTAAATATTTTTAACAGGTGAATAGGACTGCTAGGAGAGTAAATTTACTGAGAGTAGAAAATTCTCTTTTATAGTCCATTCCTTTAGGCTGGAGACTTCAATTACCAGGTAGTTCTGCAAGTTTACGGTACAACATAATTCATAACAATACTCCTAAAGCAGTGGTTCTAACTTTGCTGCACATTAGAATCACCTAGGGAAGCTCTGAAAAATCCCAACATTCAGACTTCATCCCAAACCAATTAAACCAGAATTTCTGGAAGTGAGCCCTAGGCATTGGAATTTTCCAAAGAACACTAGGCAATACTACTGCCTTGGCATATTTCCTATTAACTGGAATACCTGCCAGACAAAGATATTGTATTGACAATAAGTTAGCTGGCAGAACAACAGTGAAGAAGTGGAAAACGTTGCTGCAAGAGATCCTTGGTTTCATCATTACCTGAACCTTAAGCATAGATGTACACGAGACAGAATGAGCGTCTTCTGGGTGAAGTCACACTCTACATTTTAAAACAGCAATTTCAAAATTATGTGTTTGGTATATCAACTGTGCAGTTGTAACTATACTATTAATCAACTATGCAGCTGTATCTAAACTGAAAATCATGAGGAATTATTCTTACCCATATGCCCAGTTGTTTCCAGAACCTTGTTTTTGACAGAAGCATGAATGCTGGCCATATTTCCATCGGCCAGAATGGGCAGCCTTTGACAGTGTTTGATTGATAACTTTAGGTTCCATGTCAACAAGTACAGCACGAGCAATTGGAACTAGAGAGGGAAAAAAAATCAAAAGAAAAATATTGCACGTGGCTTATTTGGGTTAACTCAGAGCATAAACTTCTAGGTCCAAAAAAAAAAAAATCAAAGATTGAGGATAGGAAGAACTTTCCTTCTGCTTAGAAATTCAGGTGGGCAGCAGCAGGTATATGCAGATGTGTCATAATGCCTAGCATTGTGCTAGGCAGGTTGAATAAACGTGGGCTAAAATGATGACTGGGTCAAGTCTACAAACATCTGTTGAGTGCTTACTATGTGCTATGTACTGTGCTGGGAACACAGAGACAAAGACAACATCAATCCAGCCCTAGGAGGACCAGTGGGAGAGATAAAATACATCAACACTTAATCACAGTATGATGTGATATGACCCACAGCAAATCCACACTAACAGAGTAGTATTTTTATTCAGAGGTATAAAAATACCAAGGGCAAAAAAAGCATCTCAGGATTACTGAAGCAGAAGATGGAGAAAGAGGGGGTATAAGAAGTGATGGATGGGGAGAGAAAGCAGGCAGGGCTCAGATCTTGGAAGTCCTTGTATGCAATGCTAAAAACCTTGAAATTTACTTTATAGGCAATGAGAAACCACTGCAAATGCTCAAGCAGGGGAGGAAAGATGTCTTTTTTAATACGGTAGTGTGGACGATAGATGTGATAAACACAAGAGACCAGGCAGGGAAACTCAGGAGGATTGTCTTGAAACAGTCCAGGTGAGAAAGGACAAGAGCCAGAACTAAGGCAATGAAAGTGAAGATGGAAAAGGGAGAAGAGTTTCAAGAGATGAGTAGGAGGTAAACTACGCAGACCTTGATGTCTGATGGTATGTGGGCAGTCAGAGCTAAGTTTTAAAGGAAAAATAATGAATGCCCTTGGGTATGGAGATGTTGAGTCTGAGGGACACATGAGAGACGCAGGTGATGTTCACTAATCAGTCTGCAGCTTGGAAGAGATGCTAGGCTAGAGGTTTTGAGAGTCACTAGTATAAAAGATGTAGCAAAATTTGAGAGTCACTGAAATTGCCCAGAGAGAACTATACAAGTGAGGACAGAAGAGAGGCTGAGATGCAACCACTGGAGAAGAAAAGTTCAGAGCCTAAGCAGAAGGAATTTCAAGGAGGGAGTTTTATAGTTAATGTTATCAAATATGGTAGAGAAGTTAAGTGAATTAAGAAAAGAAACACAGTTACTGGCTCTAGGAATTAAGAGATCATTGGGAATTTTTCATAGAACAGCTTCAGTGGTATTGTAGAGCAGAAGTAGGATTACAGTTGGTTAAAGAGGGTTCTCCTTTGAGAATCTTAGATGAGAAGGCAAAGAGATGAGGAAGGAAAAAAGCTATAGTCAAGAGCTAAGTTTTGTTTGTTTGGTTGGTTTTAGATTGGCATGATCTGAGCATGCTCACGTGCTGAGGAGAAGATGTCACTGGAGAGGCAAACGTTAAGATAGAAACAAAGGGCTGAGAGCAAAATCATTCCGTAGTAAGATGGAAGGGGACGGGGTTCAGACACCACGTGGAGGGTCTGGCCTTGAAGAGGCTGGTTATGTCAGAGTAAAGGAGAGGTCTGTGGACCACACATACCTCCATTTTCCTCCTCACTGAAGAATCTTTCTTTGCAAGATGCTTGATATGCCTCATTCTCCCTTTTAGAGCAGAGTCCCTGGGGACAGTGTGAGTCACTAAATAAAGCATCAAACACTTCAAAACCAATCTGATTGCCACATTGACCAAGCTGCACTGTTACTATTGACATGCTGAGACACAAACCAGGCTTACTCCCCCAAAACAGTGAGCAACCTGTAATAGAAAAAATAGAGTCTTTGAGAGCCACTACATTACCAATAAAGAACAAATAAAATGCCATATATGTGAATATACATCACTAAAAATATAATTTGTAAGTACTATATATGTCTATGGTGTTATAGACACAATAGCTATGTTGTCTAAGGAGCCAATCATTCAAGGAAGTTGGTTTCGGGATTCAGGGTTACTCTACGCAAAACCATTCATACACAGCTCAATAGTTTCCAAAATCTCATTTGTAATCGCTATTTTCCTAAGCATGCATTTAAAACAAACAAAACAAATTCTGGTTAAAGGAATTCGTAGTGTACAGTTCACACCACAGGGACAGAGCGAATGCAGAAGTGAGCTCAACAGTAGCACATTTAATTAACATTAATTTTCTCTCTTCAAAATAATGACTTTCTCCACCAATCGCCTTTCTGTTCTGGTAACTACAGTAACACAAGAAAGTCTTTGTATTTAGCTCAGATAGGACAGCAAGGAAGACGAAGCTTGGGGAAAAAAAGACCAGATGAAATATTAGAGGAAGTATCCACTACTTTTAACACTGAAAAGAGACAATTTTTGGTAACGACCTCACACCGGGTCTATGCAGCACTGGAAAGAGCTGTGGCTTGTAAGCCAGACTCTGTACTTAACAATTATCAAACAACCTTGCAAAAACAGGTATCGTTATTTTCATTTTACAGAGAAGGAAACAGGCTCTGAAAGGTTATGCGACTTTCGCATACTTACTGCACTAGTAAATAGCAAAGCCAAGTTCTCCCTTTCTACGCCGCCCCAGGAGTTCCCCATTAACCCCACTCACTGACAGCCTCAGGATCAGCCGTTTCTGTCCGGTTCAAACTTCAGAGTGGCAACCTTCTCATTATGCGCATGCTCACTTTCAATACCAAAAACATTACAGAGAACGAATGCGCATGTTCCACAGACGACGAGATTTGTTGTGGGTTTTTTTTCCTATTCCGAAAGGTTAATTACGCATGTTCAATTTCAATTTATCAACTTCAGATATGGTACGCATGCTCACTGTCCATCAGACGCTTTAGCTGAGAATGCGCATGATCTGGCTTCCGAGCGAGACTTCGGCTGGGCTTCTGCGCATGTTTCTGCCAATACCTGGCTCCCAGCGATAGTTCTACGCATGTTCATTGCCCACGGTTTGGCTTCACAGAGTCCTGTACGCATGCTCCAGCGCTGAACTTGAGGAGCCAGTCTAGGGCCTAGGCGCAGACGCACTGAGCCCAAGCAGCCGGTGATGGCGGCAGCTGCGGTGGTGGCTGCGGCGGGTCCGGGCCCATGAGGCGACGACGGAGGCGGGACGGCTTTTACCCAGCGCCGGACTTCCGAGACAGGGAAGCTGAGGACATGGCAGGAGTGTTTGACATAGACCTGGACCAGCCAGAGGACGCGGGCTCTGAGGATGAGCTGGAGGAGGGGGTGAGGCCCGGGGTCCCGGGGGGCCCGAGGTGACAGGGCCGGGGCGGCGGCCCGCGCCCTGGAAGCGCGGCGCGTCCGAGAGCGCGGAGACCCAGCGGGGCGCGAGCAGTCTGCAGGAGGAGCCGAGGCGCTGCACGGCTAGAAGCGGGGGGGGCGGGGGGGGGGGGCAGGCGGTGCGGACCTGGCCGTAGGTGCGAGGCTGCTGCGGCGCTTGCAGGTGCGGCTTGTGCCCTTATAGCCCCAGACCGGTGCAGCCGGGAGCAGTCTGTTTGTGGAGGGAACGAGGAAGGGCGCGTGGTCGATTCCTGGAGCTACTGGACTTGAGTGTGCGGGGCGCGAGTGTTGGGGGGAGGGGACTGCGCTTGCTGGGTGGCCCGTAAGTGCAGGTGAAGTGTGGAAGGGTTCCCCTAAGTGTTCCATCTTCAGACCTCCCACAACCACTTCTCTCGGCCTGTCGCTTCTCTCCTAGGAAGCGCTCAGCTGTTAGAAGTGACAGCTGAAAACTTCTGTCGGGAGTAGCGCTGCCGCTGCTGTTACAGCCACCAGGAGTTTTATTTCGGGAGCAAGGGGGCTCTGCCGCATCTTCCAGGGTTTGTTTGATTGCTTTTTTTTTTAAACCCCCTTCCTTGTGACTTTTTTTTTTTTAAAGCATTTATAACGACACACGGCATTTGTAACTTACTTTTACCCCAGTTGACGATGTCTACATTTTTTCAAAATACTTGATGTAATTTAGGGGTGGAAAAAAACCAGCGTTGACAGCTGTGATTTGGCTTGCCAAAAATAAATTGGTTGCACTGAGACTTGTGAATGGTGGTGTGAGAGCTTTTCTTTCTGTAATTTAGGGTGTTAAATTTAGAATTGTTTTTCCTAATGCATAGCTTGGTTTTACCTTTGCTGCCTTAGTAGTTTGTTATTCTTTATTCAAGATTCTTTTCTCAAGATAAATTTATTGAAAAATCACAGATTGTACCTGACGTTCAGAAATGGTGTTGTCATGCTAAATCCCTGATTCTGGGTAAATGACCATCAATGATAACCTCACGGTAATTTAGATTCTAAATTCCATTGCCTAGATGAGTACGTGGGTTAATGACTGATGTCAGATGTTTGTTCTAACTACAGAAGGGGCTTCCCTTTCTTTTCCTCACCCTGTTTTCCTCCTTTGGCAAGTAAGTTGTTGCCTGCTTGTTGACCAAAGATTGAGATGCTATATATAAAGAATTTTGAACACTTCATGAAACTAAGTGAGCTAAAGTAATACTGCCCTTTTCATAATCAAAGGAGTCTAAATCAAAATCAGACAGTTCAGAAGGTGGGTGTTGAGATGTGTACTTTTTAATATGTTTGCATATGGAATTCCAGTTAGCCTCTTTTTTTTTCCAGTTAGCCTCTTAATGGAACATGTGATAACACTGAATACAATTTGAAACAAACGTAGGATTACTTTCATTACAAATAACATACTCATCGATTATATTGGCCCCATATAGCAGTGGCTTTGGAGCAGAGCAGGGGAGAAAATGATAGGAAGGGTATTTTATAAAATCTTCATCAGTTGAACTTACAGAATTTCCAGACCATGGTTTTATTAGGAGCTGGAAGTAAAATACTATATTAAGATTTCTGTTATTAACTGGGACCTCTCCTGGACATTTGTTTTGCTGGGTACAAGCAAATAGGATTTTGAGAATTTTGAACGGGTGTGGAAGAGGCCAGAGAAATTGTTGGGGATAAGAAAGAGAAAGAAATGTGGCCACCACCCTGGGGAGAGGAGCTTTGGGGAAAGAGCAAAGGTAATTAAAGAGGATTTTGAGGAAGAGCCTTCAGCAAAATATATCTTACTTAGCAATGCTTTTGGAGTTGAACTGTTTCTTTTGAGTGTGTTATTCTAAGAGGTGCAAGCTGGACAAGCAAAAAGAATTTGGGTGGAATTGGGTTGGCCACCCAAGGAGATTCAGTGACATCCAGGTTTCTCTAAAGTAAGATTTAAAATTCTGAAAAATGAGAGAAATTTAGATTCTTGGAAGATCTTACCACTGTGAATTTATAATAACATAATTAATATTCTGGCTATTTGTGAATTTATATCCAAGCTTTTTAAACATTGGTGCATATCGGAGTAGCCTCACTTCTTCATTTTATAGTAAGGAAACTGAGGCATTGGCCAGAGAGATGATTGCCCAAGACCACAGAGGTAACTAGTGGTAGTATTTTCTTGACTCAATTCAGCAAGCTTCATTGCATAGCTTCTTCATGCATTTACTAGTTTTGTTTGTAATGTACCTGTTTGTGGTTTGTCAAAGTGAATTCTGATCCCCCCAGCCATGCTCACTGACTGTGTGATCTAGAATAAATTGCTTAATCTCCCTGACACTTCTTTCTTCTCCATAAAATGAAGCTTACACGCGATAAAGTATATAAAGTACTCTCAAAATATCCTGGCACATTATGTAGTTAGCTAGTTTATGGAAATATAGCTTGTCAGTGTTAACTCATTGCCAAGGAACCAATCATTTAAATTTATCCTCATCTATGCCTAGAGACTTAATAAATACAGTTATACTAGAGGTGCTGCATTTTTAGAACTGTGTTTGTTTGTTTCCTTTCTTTTTGTCATTGGTCCTATTTAGAGATATATACCTTTTTAGGTATGTTACACTGAGTGAATCTGTATTAGTAAATATATGTGTTTACATAGAATAGTTAATTCTTCAGTGAGTAAAAGATGAGGAGATTTAATACATTTTAAATACTGTATTAAAACCAATGGGTGAAAGGGTTTTTTTGTTTGTTTTTCTGTTTCATTGGTGATAATATAATTTGGGAACAGAGTTGAAACTAAGGGAAAGTTTTCCTCTAGAGATTTTCATTAGATTATGAAAATGTTGGAAACGTCTGCTTTCTGTGGAGACACAGGTTAAAAGAGTAATAGATAATTGTGAATGCAACTTAAAAAATCCTTAATTTTTTAAAAAATAAATTTATTTATTTTTGGCTGCGTTGGGTCTTCGTTGCTGGGCACGGGCTTTCTCTAGTTGCGGCGAGCGGGGGCTACTCTCTGTTGCGGTGCGGGCTTCTCATTGCGGTGGCTTCTCTTGTTGCGGAGCACAGGCTGTAGGCACGCGGGCTTCAGTAGTTGTGGCTCGCGGGCTCTAGAGCTCAGGCTCAGTAGTTGTGGCGCACGGGCTTAGTTGCTCTGCGGCATGTGGGATCTTCCCGGACCAGGGCTCGAACCCGTGTTCCCTGCATTGGCAGGTGGATTCTTAACCACTGCGCCACCAAGGAAACCCCAAAAAATCCTTAATTTTTACTCTACTAATTCAAAATTTGAAATAGTCACAGCGGCTTACTAGTAGTATGAATTTCAGATTGGGATATTAAAGTTTTATAGAGCAAAAAGTGTTTTGAAAAACAGTGCTATATATTCAATAGGTAATATGTATTCAAATATTCACGATTGTGAATATCTCATTATCAATGCTTATCTTGCATTTTAATAGATACTTACCTTTAAGTATATTTAAATAGCCCAAGATTTGGGGCCAGGTTTACTCCTTTTTCCCAATGTATCTGAATTACTGAATCTTATTTTATAAGAAAATATCTGTGAACAGCCAGGAAAGTAGATAAATGATTTAATGAATGTTTGGATTAAGGATATTTTTCACCCATTCTGTAACAATTTATTTAAGTTTTTATAAAATGTGCTCTCTTTCATTGGGACTTAAGGCATATTAACTTGAATTTATATACAATTTTAATTTAAAACTTTGTGAATAGTCATTCTGATGCGCTAGTTTGAAACAGTGTATCTTGTATAGTACCTTAGATGAGGAGGATTCTACTTTGTCAGTCGTAGTGGCACACACCAAAAACATTGGATGGGTCATAAAGCTTAAGGCAGAAAAAAAATCTGAATAAAGTTTCCTGCGAAGGAGAATTGTCAGTATGTCCTATATGGTAGCTTGATGTTTCTGCTATAAGACTTCTAAAGATAACATTGAGTAGTAGAAAAGAATTGTGCCTCAAAATGCTTCTGCTCCAGAAGGTAACGGTAGGTAGTTTACAAGCCCAGATGCAGGTGGTAAGTCAGGCCTGGCTGCCTCCGGAAATGAAACATAGCCACAGGTCATTATCTTTCTAGGTGGCTTCAAAGTCATAGTTCAGTGTTAACTACTCTGTGGTCTTTAATTTAGAATTAAGTAAAGCGAATATTTTAAAAAAAACAATTACATAATATCAGTTTTATAGAAGTTAGCCTTTTGTCTTTAAAGTGAAGCCATCATAGGTGATTGTATGAAGCACCAGAAACCAAAAAAAACCCCTTTAACCATAACCACCCCTATCTGCCCCTCCCCACACACAGAAGAAACTGTAGCAAGTTGAAACTGCAAGAATTTTTTCCCCTTGATACTGCCCCCTCCATTTGCCTAGGTCTAATCATGAAACATACATCCTTGGTGTTAGACTTCATCCTGACTTGTTTACACTGTGAGCAAGTTCTGACTAAAAAGCTTTTGTTTTGAGGGGTCATTTGAACATCCATTGTGTAAGAATGCTGTCAGTTTTCTTTGTGTGTCTTGACTGTGTGCTGGTATCTTTGAAGAAAGATGAGTTCACTTAAATATTTTTTGAATTATTCTAAAATTTTTAATAAAAACTTTAAACTTCTAATTTTTTAGAGCCTAGTTTGTTAGGATTAACCACATTTATCATTTCACCAGTTGATGTTCATTTGAGTTGTTTCCATTTTTTGGCTATTGTGAATAACGCTTCTATGAACATTTGGGCCTAAGTCTTTGTGGAACATGTATTTTCATTTCTCTTGGGTAGATACCGAGGAGTAGATATGCTGGATCATGTGGTAAGTCCATGTTTAATTTTTGAAGAAACTGCCAACCTGTTTTCCAAAGTGGTTATACCATTTTACGTTGCTGCCAGCAGTGTATGAGGGTTCCAATTTCTCTACATCCTTGCCAAACTTGTTATTTTTTGTCTTTTTAATTATAACTATCCTAGTTGATATGAAGTGGTATCTCAGTATAGTTTTGGCTTGCCCTTCCCTAATGACTAATGATGTTGAACATACTTTCACGTGACTATTGGCCATTTGTATGTCATCTTTGCAGAAATGCCTATTCAGATCCTAACCCATTTTTTAAAACTTTGGTTATTTATTTTTTTATTATTGAGTTGTAGAAGTTCTTTATATGTTCTTATTCTGTGGATTTTCTTTTCACTTCATAATATCTTTTGAAGTGCAGAAGTTTTAAGTTTTGAGTAAATTCACTTTATTGACTTTTTTCATTACTCTTTTGTGCCCTTTGTGTTCTGTCTTAAGTCATTGCCTACCCCAAGATTGTGAAGATTTACTCCCTCCTAGATTTCTTCTAAGAATTTTATAGTTTTAGTTCTTACATTTAGGTCTGTGATCCATTTTGATGTATGGTGTGAAGATAGGGGTCCAAAGTAAATCTTTGCATGTGGATATCTGATTGTGCCAACACCATTTATTGAAAGACTGTCTCCCATTGAATTTTTTTGGCATCTTTGTAAAAAATCAGTTGACCGTAAATGGAAGGGTTTATTTCTGGGCTCTCAGTTCTATTTCATTGATCTATATTTCTGTCCTTATGCGCGTACCACACTGTGTTAATTGCTGTTGCTTTGTAGTACATTTTGAAATCAGGATGTGTCAGTCCCCCAACTTTGTTTTCCTTTTTCAAGACTATTTTGGGCCCCTTGTGTTTCTGAGTGAATTTTAGGATTAGATTGACAATTTCTGCAAGAAAGGAACCTGGGATTTTTATAGGATTGAGTTGAATCAGTAGACCAATTTATTTAGTATTGCCATCTTAACAACGTTAAGTCGTCTGATCCATGAACATGGAATGTCTTTTGACTTATGTAGGTCTTTTAAAATTTCTTTCAGCAATGTTTTGGAGTTAGCAAATATACAAGGCTTGCAGTTCTTTTGTTAATTTTTTTTCTAAGTATTTTATTCTTATCGATGCAACTGTGAATGGAGTTATCTTAATTTCATTTTTGAATTGTTCATTGCTAGTGTACAGAGGTTAATTAAGTTTTGCACTCATTTATACTACGATCAGAATAAATGTTTGGCCAGCATGACTCCTCACAATATGAGAGTGTTGCTTAATTGTTTTGCTTTGATCAGCCATATCATACACTACAATATCTTGGACTGGCTGTGGTTACTTGAGGCTTAGTTAGGCTGTAGTTAAATAAGGTTTATAGCATTATGTTAGTCTTATTATCAAAAGCATATCAGAATAGCACTTTTTGTAAATCATTTGATTAACTCGTATTTAGAGTGTAGTACCTTTAGTTTTGTAATATACAAAATACATATTTTGAATAAATGTAATTTTTGAAGGAAAATAGTCACCTTTTTTTAAAAAAAATAAATTTATTTATTTTACCTTCGGCTGTGTTGGGTCTTCGTTGCTGCTGCGCGGGCTTTCTGTAGTTGTGGCGAGCAGGGGCTACTCTTCGTTGCCGTGCACGGGCTTCTTATTGTGCTGGCTTCTCTTGTTGCAGAGCACAGGCTCTAGGTGCACAGGCTTCAGTAGTTGTGGCACACGGGCTCAGTAGTTGTGGCTCTAGGGTTCTAGAGTGCAGGCTCGGTTGTTGTGGCACACGGACTTAGTTGCTCCGTGGCATGTGGGATCTTCCCGGACCAGAGATAGAACCCATGTCCCCTGCATTGGCAGGCAAATTCTTAACCACTGCGCCACCAGGGAAGCCCGAGCTCCTGGTTTTGTTTGTAGATCTTTGATGAGTAGCATCTGTAGCTTAGTTATCACATTATAGTGAAATCCCATAGTATTGTTTGTGCACCTTATTTTGTTCATCACCACATTTACCTGTTATTAAAGTATAGAGAATTTTAAGCTGGTTTATTTCGTTCATTGTCCTTCAGTAATGGGGTGAAGCAGTAAGTTCTTTAATTTCTTGTTTATGAGGTTATTTATTTTTAAAACTTTAACATATTTTTCAGGGTCAGTTAAATGAAAGCATGGACCATGGGGGAGTCGGACCATATGAACTGTAAGTTTATATGAAAATGTTTCACTGTGCTGTCTTTCTTTTATGTAGTTTATAGCCATCATGTGATCTCAATAACCTGTTTTTAAATATTTAGTCATATATACAGACTTGGTTTATTGAGTTTGGCACGAATATCATAACATATCTGGGGTTTTGAGATCATGTATGCATTTTGAGAAAAAGATTATTCAAATTTAGAGTATACTGAATATGAGTCTACGTGTGTTAAGGAACTTTTATTAGTTTAATATAGAGAACCACCTTTTCCTACTGAAAAAATAAAAATTTTAGAAATGCTCCCCAAATCAAATGCTTTTTTTTTTTTTAACACTTATTTATTTATTTACTTGGCTGCATTGGGTCTTAGTTGAGGCACACGGGATCTTCATTTTGGCACGTGGGATCTTTAGTTGCGGCATGCGAACTCTTAGTTGCAGCATGTTCCCTGACCAGGGATCAAACCCGGGCCCCCTGCAATGGGAGCACGGGTCTTAGCCACTGGACCACCAGGGAAGTCCCTCAGATGCTTCTTATTTTGCTTGTAATACATCATCCAAACAGAGATCTGTTCAATTTTATGTCATTTTAGGCAAGCTTCATTAGGTGAGTATGGTGTTTAGTCTGCTTTGTACCCCATCTTCAAGTAAAAGGCCTTGGATTGTGGGCAGACTGAGAAGATCACTCATAGAGAAAGCATTTAAGTGACAGATAAATTGCCTCCCTTTTTGGAGTCTTTAAATTAAGCAGATGTGGAAAGATGCATGGATATAATTTATTAGCAAGAATTTTTAGCTAAAGACTTGAACTAATTGGGTACCTTTAGAAAGCTCTCATTTTCTGAAGTTGCCGAATGAAGTTGGATAACAGCTGATCTCATAGACATTTTGAATGAACTAAATTTGAATAACTAGAAGACTTTCTTCCCTTTGTCAGCTTAATAAACGTGTTCTAATTTATCTTAGTTTGGGGATGCTTGATGCTTATGAAAATAAATAATCAATAGCATGTTCTGTAAACAAGCAGATAAGCAGTTATCAAGCCACCCTCATCTTGACCTACCATGTCATTGAATCATTAGCTTACTTAGAGCACGGATACTATATTTGTTATCATGCACCTTTTTCCTTTTACTTAATTGGATTATAATTCTCTTTCTAACAGTATGCTAAAGGTAGTTTAACTTTTTGCAAATTTACTTTTGGTTTTGCTTTTCTTCCCAGTGGCATGGAGCATTGTGAGAAATTTGAAATCTCAGAAACTAGTGTGAACAGAGGGCCAGAAAAAATCAGACCAGAATGTTTTGAGCTACTTCGAGTACTTGGTAAAGGGGGCTATGGAAAGGTAGGAAGTATTTTGAAATGAGAGCTGTTGTCTGTCCTGTGTGGATTAATTTTTATACCCTGATTCCAGCACTACTCTTCAATCTTTGTTAGCTATCAGCAAAGGATATGATCACTTACCTGGTATTATTTGAGGGCTATACAGAAGTTCTCCTTTTCCTACCACCGTTCACATAAAAGCCCGGCACATTGTAGGCACTCAGTCAATATTTGTGGAATAAATAAGTAGGCAGCTGTGCCAGGCAAAGTCTGCTATTAGAGGATTCATTCCTTCCTTTGGTTAAATGGTACCATCTATTGGTATCCTTTAAAAAAACAAACTACTGCTTACTTTCAAGAGGCATGGCACATTAAATTGGTATCTGTTACTGAGACCTTAATCTAAATTAGTTTTCTTGGACTTGCAGTGTTTGGAGCAATAGAGTTAGGGAAGCTGAAGAATATAAGAGGGGAGAAGAAAAATGAAGAGAACCTCTTAGTTTCATAGTTTTGCCAGAGGCTTTCTAATTTAAGACCTCACCTCTGTGTGTTCTGCCCAAGAAAATTTATACCTTCCCATTCTCTATCAAAAGACAGAATTTGGATAGCATTGTAGAGTTAGGATTAAGCTTGAGAACTATTTATGCTATCGTGTAATGTTCATTTTTGCAAAACATGACATTTGTAGTTTATTCTTAGGCTTAAGGACATATTCTAATATGTTCTAATCATCTTGAATGTGTAACACATGCACTGTGAATCAGACATTTTAGCTGTTGCATGAAAATGTAGCTAGTCATTTTAAGGAATAGGTAATTGCTGTCAACTATTATTAAATAGTTATATGTGAAGCATCCCTGAGAATTTATGAAATATTTTATAATTTCTGTGTGTCTGGGAAACCTGATTATAGCTTTTTCTATGAAAACTTGGATTTTTTAAGTAACACCGAGTGCTTGTTATAGGATGGTCATTGCCCAGCTTTGCCACCAGATGTCAGCAGACCAGACAGGAAAGTCCCATGTTGTGTAACACTTTTCACTACTAAATCTTTAATATAATCTCTTAGCTCATCATTTTTGTACACAGTCGTTCATGGTACTAGTTTTTGTAAGAATACAGACTGCTATATCGTTTGTTTTTATAAGTAGGAATTAAGGGATTGTGACTAGCATAATTTAGCTTTTAATAACGCACACTTTAATTTTCATCTAGGTTTTTCAAGTACGAAAAGTAACAGGAGCAAATACCGGGAAAATATTTGCCATGAAGGTGCTTAAAAAGGTGATTTCTCCCCTCCTCCCCAACTATATTCTTAATTGCTATAAAATCCATATTTTGGTCTAAAATTCTCAGTCAAAAAATGTATTTCTGACACAATTATAAGTCTTCTTGGAATGTGGGATACACTTCATTATTGTTATTCTTGTTTTATTCTGCTTGGTGAGGGTGGAGAGGAGAGCTGTTTCAGTTCTCCTCTGAGGTAACTCTTTTAGCTCTTTGTTCTGGTCTCTGTATTTCTAAGTAATAAGCAAGTTCTGCTATGACTTAATTCAGTAGTTTTAGAATTATGCATTGACTTCCTATTTTATTCTTTTTTACTCCTTTCTCCCTTTTTCCCATCCTCATCTTGCTTCATTTTCTTTCTATCTACTATTGTCTTCTCATACCTTCCATCAACTCTGTAAAACACCTTTCGGGCCATGGTTCTATGATCACACTTATTAGATAATTTACTAGTTCCATTTATTTTCCTAGAGACATCCTATAGGAACCTCTGTCCTTCTGTTCTCACCTATACTGATAGTTATCTAGGCATAGCTATCATTACTGGACTTTCCCTGCACCACAATCCTTGGAATCCTCCTGACTCCTTCAGTGTTGGATCTTTGGTTCCTGGATTCCATATGTTCCTTTTTCTTAGTTTGTGTCTCGTTCCCTTGCTTTGGTGACCATTTACTGGTGGGTTCCTGAGGAACTGAATCAAGGTAAATTTTTTGGGAAATATTGCATATTTGAAAATTTTCTTATTATATTCTTATACTTGTTTGTATGGATGCAGTTTTGAAGTTGAAAATCATTTTCACACAGGATTTTGCTCCATTTTCGTCTAGCTTTCAGCATTTCTGTTCAGGAGTCCCTTGCCATCTGATTCCCAATCCTTAGATCTATTTTTCTTTAAGATATTTAACATTTTCTTTTTATTTTTAATGTTCTAAAATTTTGCAGTGATGTGTCTTGCTTTGATTCTTATTATTTATTTTTACTCTTTCAATCTTGAAAGTTTCAGTCTTGTAGCTCCAGGAAATTTTCTTTTATCTCTGATAATTTTCCTCCTATTGGTTTCTTTTCTTGGAATTGCATTTACTTGGATGTTGGACCTCCTAGACTGATCATCTATTTTTCTTACCTTTCCGTTTGTCCATTTCTTTATCTTTTTGTTAACTTTCTGAGAGTTTTCTAGAAATTTATTTTCTAATCATTTTACAGATTTTTTTTTTTGGCTGTGCCATGCAGCTTGTGGGATCTGAGTTCCCAGACCAGGGATCGAACGTGGGTCCCTGGCAATGCAAGCACGGAGTCTTAACCACTGGACTGCCAGGGAATTCCCTTACTGATTTTTTTTTTTTTAAGCTATCATATTTGTGGTTCCCCAAAGCTCTTTTTGTTTTTTCTTTTCATAGCAACCTATTTTGTGAGTACAGTATCTTCTTTTATTCCTCAGAGGGTTTTAATTATAAATTCTTTGAAATGTTCTTTTGTTCCATGCATGTGTCTCTTTTCTAAGTTCCTGTTTTCTTTGACTTTGATTTAGTGGTTTTTTGTCATGTCAGAGGCCTTCTTTAGATGGCTGGTGTCCTTTAAGAGTGGAACTCTGAAAAGCTGATCAGAAGTTATATGTGTGTCGGCTTCTCTGTAACGCAGTCATGAGATTAGCTGGCAGTTGACTAAGAACTTCCACATATCAGTGTCTGACGGTCTTTCTTCTGGTATGGATCAGTGGGTACTGAGAAAGATCCTCTATTCTCTTGCCTAGAAAAAGCATTTTGGAGCTGGATGACAGAGAGGAGATGGAGATCTCACCTTTCAACACCAGATTTTCACTGAAGTCACTTTTTTTGTTTGTTTTGTTTTTAATTTTATTGAAGTATAGTTGATTTACAATGTTATGTTAATTTCTGCTGTACAGCAGTGATTGTAGCACATATATATATTCTTTCTCATCCATTATTGTTTCTCACAGGATATTTGAGTTCCCTGTGCTATACAGTAGGACCTTGTTGTTTATCCATCCTGTATATACTCGTTTGTATCTGCTAATCCCAAACTGCCAAATCATCCCTCCCGCACTGCCCCCCTTGGCAACCACAAGTCTGTTCTCTATGTCTGTGAGTCTTTTTCTGTTTCATAGATAAGTTTATTTGTGTCATATCTTAGATTCCACATACAAGTGGTATCATATGGTGTTTGTCTTTGTCTGACTTACTTTGCTTAGTATGATAATATCTAGGTCATCCATGTTGCTGCAAATAGCATTATTTTATTCTTTTTTATGGCTGAGTAATGAAGTCACGTTTTTACTTTAGCACTGTACTCTGTGTCTGATCCTTCACTCTTTTTTTTTTTTTTCTGGACACTACATCACTCTAAGAGGTAGTTCCCTGGCTGGTTAGTGTGGGGATGGGAATCTTGTTGGTCTATCTGTTCCTTATAGAGATTTTCAGATAATCTCCCTGTTTTCAGTCCTCCACCTTCTGCCTTCTGCAGTCCCTAATGATTCCAGTTTTTTTCCTTTCTTTCCTTTTATTTTTGCTTCTAATTTTTGAACCCTGCTAGGGTTCTGTAGATGGATTCAACTTCTTTTGTTATGCCTCTCTGCAGGCATTTAGGTTTGATCATACAC
The DNA here is from genome assembly GCF_963455315.2 of Globicephala melas. Classification (NCBI taxonomy): domain Eukaryota; kingdom Metazoa; phylum Chordata; class Mammalia; order Artiodactyla; family Delphinidae; genus Globicephala; species Globicephala melas. The sequence continues at coordinate 49,752,184 of NC_083333.1, read as the reverse complement.
CAGTATACTAAGTCATGCACTATTGCTTTATCCCCATTCTGTCTTCACCTTTTGAGATGTGGAGTTACACGTGTTTCTTAGTTTTATTGAAGATGGATTATGTATGTTTGGTTTCTTGTTCTTTTTGTTTGGGATTGATTTCTGAAAAGAGCTCACTGTCTTAAAACAAATCTTAGTAGAAAACTATTATTAAAAGACAATCAAAATGACTTTTTAAAAAAATTATAGTGTTTGTAATATTTTGGTCCTATCTTCTTCCTGATTTTTACTTAAGTGGTACAAATGATTTCCTAATTTAATTTAATTTTTTTTTTTTTTTTGGCTGCGTTGGGTCTTCGTTGCTGCACGCAGGCTTTCTCTACTTGTGGCAAGCGAGGGCTACTCTTCGCTGCGGTCTACGAGCTTCTCGTTATGGTGGCTTCTGTTGTTGCGGAGCATGGGCTCTAGGGCGCGTGGGCGTCAGTAGTTGTGGCATGCAGGGTCAGTAGTTGTGGCACACAGGCTCAGTAATTGTGGCTCACGGGCTGTAGAGCGCAGGCTCAGTACTTGTGGTGCACAGGCTTAGATGCTCTGCAGCATGTGGGATCTTCCCGGCCCAGGGATCGAACCCGTGTCCCCTGCATTGGCAGGCAGATTCTTAACCACTGCGCCACCAGGGCAGTCCCGACTTCCTAATTTAAAAGCTGAGGAACAAATACTATGACCACAACATTATTGGTGATTGTCTTAAAGAAGCAATTTAGGTATTCTCAACTTCAGTTTCTATATCAGTAAGCCGGAATTAATCTGCTATCTGCCTTTTCCATTTGGAATAATTTGAGATTAATGATTTTTTTTTTTTTTAGAAGATGTTGGGGGTAGGAGTTTATTAATTTATTTATTTTTGCTGTGTTGAGTTTTCGTTTCTGTGCATTGGCTTTCTCTAGCTGTGGCGAGCGGGGGACACTCTTCATTGCGGTGCGCGGGCCTCTCACTATCGCGGCCTCTCTTTTTGCGGAGCACAGGCTCCAGACGCGCAGGCTCAGTAGTTGTGGCTCACGGGCCCAGTTGCTCCGCGGCATGTGGGATCCTCCCGGACCAAGGCTCGAACCCGTGTCCCCTGCATTGGCAGGCAGATTCTCAACCACTGCGCCACCAGGGAAGCCCGAGATTAATGATTTTTTATCTGTAAAATATGTTAGGTCTAAAATTAAAGACAGTATAATAATGCTTATTCTAGAAATGTTGACAGAAGTACTGGTCAAGATTCTTAGAATAATCCATTCCTTTTGATATGTTGCTTATACATGCCTGATAATCAGGGCTGAGCAAAAAATAGTCATAATTATATCTTTTTTTTAAATTAGTTAATTAATTTTTGGCTGTGTTGGGTCTTCGTTGCTGCATGTGGGTTTCTCTAGTTGTGGCGAGCGGGGGCTGCTCTTCGTTGTGGTGCGTGGGCTTCTCATTGCTGTGATTTCTCTTGCTAGGGAGCACGGGCTCTAGGTGCGTGGGCTTCAGTAGTTGTGGCTCATGAGCTCAGTAGTTGTGGCTCTCGGGCTCTAGAGCGCAGGCTCAGTCATTGTGACGCACGGACTTAGTTGCTCCGCCGCACGTGGGATCTTCCCGGACCGGAGCTTGAGCCCGTGTCCCCTGCATTGGCAGGTGGATTCTTAACCACTGCGCCACCATGGAAGTCCCCATAATTATATCTTAAGTGAAGTATGTTTCTGGCACTGGTATCTTTAATGGAAAGAAGAGGGTGGTATCTTTAATGGAAAGAAGAGGGTGTTGGGTTTTTTTTTATACTGATGGTGAGTGGGCGTGGTATATTGGGAAATCCATACACCTAATTACTTCTAATTGTCAGGCTTCCTTTTTGTGCCCAGGCATCTAAAACCTAACTTGCTTGCCTCTCCTTTTGCTTAGTTACCATTCCTTCCCACTGTTGGTTTTTGCTTTCCCCAAGCCTGCCTAGGTTCTTTCCTTGAGCAAAGAGCACTGTCTCATTCTTTCCTTGCTGTTCCTGAAAACAAGCTTACAGCAGAAAATAATGAAAGTGAAAAGGTTGCTAGGGTTAGGTCCAAGGTTTTAATTTCTAAATTGCTAGGTAAGATGACTGTGTACTCCCATTGAGTTTCTTCTTTTGATTTTGTTATCCTTAAAGCAGAGTACTAACCCTCTTGACCTGAGTATGGGTAAGAATATACCTCTTTCTAGCCTTAAAGATGAAATCAGAATAAACCAGATGTCCCCTTGTCTTAAATGAGTTGCTTACATCTGGACAATCTGTCTGGATTTAGCACTTCTGGGATTGTTTACTCATTATGAGAATGGTCCCATTTGGGTACTTGTTCATGGTGGAAAGTTGAGGAAAAGACTATTTCCAACAACTATCTCTCTACCCTACCAGTTGCAACAAAAATGTACTCTGGAAGCAAAATACTATTGCCCATGGCATTAGTTCAGCTCACACTGTAAATTTTAGAACCTTTGGCCAAAGGCTTGTAACTCACAGATTGGTCATACTTCTTTCATTCCTTCTTTTATTGAACCAACTGAGACTCTCCAGTGTGCCAGGCATTTTGCTAGACATTAGGATTTAGCACTTGAGACAAATGTAGTCTCTGCCTCTCGCTCTGCTCACTGTGTAATTCAAGGGAAGAACTGATAAGCTTAGCCTTGCAATTTCTCCTCTACTCTGGTCAAAACCTTTTCTACTTTGAGGTTTAAGCCTATACTGCTTTCTTATCTTTTATCAGTCTTTTTTCCCCCACTCCCAAGTCTTATTGCCCTGGTGTCTTCCATGTCCTTGTACTAAATAAGTAATCAATTGCCTAGCCTTCTAATTTCTTGTTGATCCCAACTCGTCAGCATTCACCTCCATTCCACTTCACCAGCCCCCATAGCTGTGTCCTCCACCCCTGAAACACTGGACTATAATAGAGCAGTAACATTCTCACTTATTTATTCCCACAATGCCTGGTCTTTGGCCCTAAGCCCTTTTAGTGCTTTGATCTTTCTGTTTTTTCTTCAAGTTCTTAGCCCCGTTCTACTTTCAGTTTATTCCTAATCTAGCCTAATCAACATGATCTGCCACTTCAGTCACCTGCTATCCCATTGACCTTATGTTCAGGAAAGTTCTCATTTAATCAGTTTATTTGTTAGTGCTCCTTTATTCCTGTATCTCAGTTACTGAACATCACTGGCAGAAATCACAGAAACTTTTAAATGGCTACTGGGACAAATTCGTAGTCCCGAACTCATGTGGACACTTAGAACTCACCAAATGTCCCTAGACAACTCCTTCCATTCTCTACAACTATTAGAGCCTATACTATCAGTCCCACTATTCTTTTTTAGCAGACTGCCTCTCTTTCTATTTGAGGCTGTCAGATCTGATTCCCTTCAACTTCCTGTTCTAATCCTTGTCCCCAGTACCATATTGTCTACATTTTCACCTGTCTTTACTTCCCTCTCTCCAGGCTTAGTGGGAGATGTGTTCCTCCTTCTTTCCAAGGCTAAACACTCTCTTTATGTTTTGGATCCCATCACTTTCTGCCTGTTCAGGGTCTTTGTCACTTCTGCCTCTTTTTTCCATCCTCTATCCTAACTTCTTTCTTTATATAAATATATTCATGTCTTTGCCATATTTAGAAAACAAATCCTTTCTTCACTCGAGGTCTATGGTAGCTTCCAGTCTCTGCCTTTCATAGCTGAATTTCTTGAGAAGTCATGTTTTATTATTTTTTTCACTCACTATATTTTGACTTCACAACTCTATTCTTTTGATGAAATGCTTGTCCCCTACATCACCAGTGATCTCCTAATTGCTGAATCCAGTGGTCTTTACTTAACTCATCCTTAATTTACCTCTCTGTTATATTGAAGCTATTGACCACAGCATTTTGAAACTCCGCTCCCTTGACTTCTATGATTCTTCTTTACTATTTCTTCATCTTCTCTTCTTGGCCTCTTCTCAGACTTTCTCAAAATTATTTATTTAAAAAATTTAAACCTTCTGAACAGTTAAAAAATAATGCATCTTTGAAATTTTTCAAACTTCCCAAAGAGTTACAAGAATAGTACAGTGATAACCAATTGTTAAGTTTGCCATATTTTCTTTGTCTGCCCCTCCCTCAGTTTCTCCTCTCTTAGTATGTATGTGTGTGTATATTCAAAGTTTTAATTTTTTTGGTATACAATTTGAAAGTTATTTGTAGACATGGCACTTCGCACTTAAATTCTTTAGTATGTATCTCTTAAGAATAAGGGCATTACATACATAACTACAGTGTAATTGTCACATTTGGGAAATTTAACATTGATATACTATACTGTTTTCTAATACATCGTCCATACTCAGACTTCCCCAGTTGTGTCAGTAATCTCCTTTATAGCTATTTTGTTTTGTTTTTAACATCCAGGATTTAATCAAGGATCACACATTGCATTGAGTAGTCCTGTGTCTTTAGTTTCCTTTACTGTAGAGTACTGTGTCTTTAGTTTCTTTTACTTTAGTTTCCTTTACTTTTTTGTCATTCATGACATTGACATTTTTTGAAGACTCTGGGCCAGTTTTGCAGAGTATCCCTAATTTGGATATGGTTCATTGTTTCCTCATGAAAACACTTAAATTTTAAATTTAGGTTAAATGCTTTCTGCAGGAATATTTTACAGGAGCATTGTGTTCTCAGTGCATGGGCTCAGGAAGCACATAATGTTGGTCTGTCTCATTATTTGGTGAGACTGAGTTTGATCACTTTGTTAAGGTGGTGTCCACCAAACTTTCTATTCTACCAATACCTTTTTCCCTCTGTAATTAAAAAGTATCTATGGAATGAAAGTTAGAGATTGTGTTAATATTCTGTCCTAATAATCTTCTACACCCAATGGTTTTATTATCCATTGTCTCTTAGCCAAATCAGATAATACTCTGGTGATTATAAAATGGAGACTTTTCTATTTTTATCATTTTTTTCTATATTGTCATTCTTCTGTAAAGAAGAGCTTTTCATACTTGCTTTTTTAAATTTAATTTTTTTAACTAGTATGGACATTTTTTTCAGTGTGTTACCCATTTCTTTCATTATTCAAATTTTGGTCCACAAATTTTCCCAGGTTTTGCTAGAGAGAGCTCCATTAAGATGGCTTCTGTGTCCTTTTAACATATCCCTGTTAGTTTTTGAGTAGTTCCTTACTTTCTGTATAATAGCGTGCTCCAGGTTTACCTTGCACTTTCCCTGACCCTGGCTTAGAACCGTTTTATTCTCCATGGAACCCTGTTTTTTTTTGCTAGAGAAACCAAGATCTGGGTGCCAAGCTATACTTTTTGCTACTGAAGTCTCATTGTTCCTGGCTCTTTCAGTACACAGAGCTAGGAAGTTTTGTTTTTGTTTTAAATCATGGCTACATATTGATATTCCTAATTTCAGTCCAATTCCGTAGGGTTCTTCTTTCCTCGGCCTACATTTGCATCTCTGTTTTTCCACAGTGAGAAAAGCCTGGTAACAACATCAGTACATTTACTCATTTGCTTAGTTGTACAATACGTGCATAATAGTTTGAGAATTATAATACCAATACTATGAGGAGCTATAAACCTACTAAGTGTGGTTTAAGATTTTTTGGCAATTTTTTTTATGCTTACGTATATGTCACTAAGAATGTTCAATGTAAAGTTATTTAAATATCTTTTTTTTCCTTTTGTGGTAAAATTATCAAAGTAATAGTCAATTAAATTTATGTATTTCTGTTGTATTCAATTTTATTTCCCTCCCCCATCCAGATTTAATTTTATTTTTGAAATGTATAAAACATTAACATGGTTCAGAATTTAATAATCACAATAATGATATTTGATTTAGGTAAGAAAAGAAATGAATGATAAAACCCTTCAGGTTTTACTCAGAGGTCCCATTCCCTTTCCTGCCTTTCCACTATCATTAGCTTTTTTTTTTTTTTTTTAGATAGGTTTCTTGTTGGGATGTTTTATGTTATTGTTATTTTTTTGGACACGCCACATGGCATGCGGGATCTTAGTTCCCCAACCAGGGATCGGACCTGGGCCCTTGTCAGTGATAGTGCCGAGTCCTAACCACTGGACCGCCAGGGAATTCCCTGTATCATTAGCTTTTGGCTTAATTTAGGTGTGCTCATTATTGCAGATATAAGCATGTACCTATTATATATATTCTTATTTCCACTGTTACACAAAAGGTAGCATACTGTGTTACTGCTGTGCCATATATGCTCTTTTGCACCTTGCTTTCAGAGATGTTCCTCATTCTTTTTACAGTTTTCTTACACAGGGTTTTCATGCAGTATCCTATGTGTGGGCATTTAGGTTGTTTCTTATGTTTCACTTTTACAAATAGTATTGCAACTAATGGCCACGTATATACGCTTTTTCATGTTACTAGAGGTGTACAAGAACTTAGAATTTAAGACTTAGCATGTCCAAAGCAATATATCATTTTCCCAAAACTTTTTTCTTTGTTTCCATTTCCTGTTATTGAATGACACCATTACTTACACAGAAACCATGGTATCATCATTTCTTCTCATATCTCCTTAGTCAGCGAGTGCTAATGATGCACTTTTACCCTTTTTTTCCCCACCTTCATTTTCTTAGTTACAGGTTTTACTTCTTGCTTAGTTTACTAGCCTTCTAACTGGTGTCATTTCTTCCCTAAAACTTCACACTGCTACTAGAACTGTCTTTCTTAAAGCCAAAGGTTATTCATTTACCTTACCTCAGCATTTCTCCTCTGCCTCTAAAATAAGATTCAGATGCCTTTGCCTAGATGCCCAGGCCTTCCATTTCCTATATGTCCAGCCTAATACATGTCCTAACCACTTCTAACCATACTGAACTACTTTTAGATCCTCAAGACGTGTCCCGTCCTGTCAAGCCTCTTTTGCACTGGGAATGCCTTTTTTTTTTTTAATACCCTCTACATTTCATCTTAATAACTTTTTATGATACAGCTTAGGTATCTCCACCTCCAGGAAGACTTCTTGCCAGGTCAGATGTAGTTCCCAGGGCACCTTGTGCTTAGCTCCATTGACTCATCTCTCTTCCCTGGGACTTTGGGCTCCTGTGGGCTAGAGACTCCTTCTGTTGGTTCTGCTTTCTTGTTAAGAGCCTATAAAATAGTAGACATTCAACAGTTAGTGAATATATGAATAAATTTGATCTATTTACATTAAAACAGATTATTTAGGTTTTCATTTACATGTTTACTACAAAAAATCCAAACAGTGCAGATGTATATAAGAAGTGAATGTCTTCCATTACCCCATCTCAGTCTCCAGTGGGAACTATGATTAATAGTTTAATGTTGGCAAGAAAAGCACAAAATAGATTTTCCAGTTACTGTAGGATAAAAATGTCTACTACTTTGTTCTTATAGATCATCTCTTTTCCTTTAGGCAATGATAGTAAGAAATGCTAAAGATACAGCTCATACAAAAGCAGAACGGAATATTCTGGAGGAAGTAAAGCATCCCTTCATTGTGGATTTAATTTATGCCTTTCAGACTGGTGGAAAACTCTACCTCATCCTTGAGTATCTCAGCGGTCAGTACACAGCTTGGTGTAATTATTTGCATTAGCTCCAGAAACTTGGTCAAAACATTATTTTCCAATAGAAAAATGCTTTTTCCCAATGTGACCAAATAGTTCCTAAAATTGACAAATACATTGACATAAGGAATTCAGATGTGACGAAGTGTTTCTTTTTGCAGACAAATGTGAAGGAAACTTTAAAGGTTAAGTCTTTTTCCTCATCTGTAATATTTTATCTTAATTCCATTGTAATCAATTAAAAGAGCAAACAGCTAATTGATAGCCATCAAATTGACTACACTTGGGTAAGATAATATAATTCAAATAAACCACTGATTTATTTTTTTGTAAACTGACATGGAAAACTTAGAGTGTTGTTTAAGGTAATGAGTATTTTTGGTATTGCATCTTTAAACAGAAGAGTTTTTTGTTTAATGTAGTCTTATTGATAGATTTTGCAGTTTACATTGGAAATCACCCACCTTTTCCAGGGCTTACCCCCTCCTAGGAATTTGTGGTACCCCATAGCATTTCAAGATCACAGGTATCTATTTCCAGCAAACACACTTGAGTTTTCTGAAAAACAGATTTCACAAGAGCCTGTAACATGGAACAGAAAGTTGCAGAATTTAGTCACTTTTTTGTGACGGTTGTTTTTTTCTTGTACCTTTATTTTAACATAGTTTCAGATTTCCGCAAAAAAGTTCTAAGAACAGGACAAAGAATTCCCAAGTACTCTTCACCTAGATTCCCCAAGTGTTATCATTTTACCACATTGTTTTGTTTCATCATTCTCTTTCTCTCCCTCTCTGTATATGTACGTGTGTGTATATAGATGTGTATATACACACACATATGTGTATATATGTTCATAATTTTTTTCCTGAACTCTTTAAGGGAGTGTCACAGACATGATTTCCCTTTACCCCTAAATACTTCAATGTATATTTTTCTGAAATTAAAGACAGTATCTTACATAACTGTACTAAAATTATCAAAATAGGAAATTAACATTAATACAACAATCTCTCTCAGTTTCCTTTAATCTGGAACAGTTCCTCAGTCTTTCTTTGTCTTTCATGACCTTGACATTTTTGAAAAGTACAGTTTAGTTACTTTGTAGAATGTATCAGTTTGGGCTTATATGGTGTTTCCTCAGGATTAGATTCAGGTTATGCATTTTGGGGAGGACCATCGAAGTGACATTGTATCCTTCTCTGTGTATCAGAGCAAGAGGTACATGATATTTGTATCTTTGTTCCATTACTGTTGACGTTAACTTTGATCATATGTATAAGGTGATGTCTGCCAGTTTTTTTTTTCTGGTGAAATTTTCCTTTTGTAATTAGTAAGTATCTTGAGGAGATACTTTGAAATTATTTAAATATCTCATCTTTCATCAAACTTTCACATACAGTTTTAGCATCCATTCTTGCCTGAAACAATTAACTATGATGATTGCCAAGTGATTTTTCTTACTCCATCATGGCTTCTTCATTTATTATTTGGCATTCTGCTGTAACGAAGAGCTTTCCATTTATCTATTCACTGATTTACATCATTGTGGACTCATGGATTCTAAGATTTTTCAGTAGGATATCACACTTTATTATCATTGTTTATTTTGATATTCAAACAGTACCATACTATTTACAAGGACATTGCCAAATTCATGCAGTTTAAGAGTTGTAAAAATGTGGAATATGGGCATTCACTAATTTGCAAGGATGGTTTAATTACATACTAACATTTTTCTAAATGCCGGTAAAATGTTAGAGAAGCTTTAATCAAGATTTTTTTTTTAACCGCAGGTCTGGAATCTGTAAATATTTTGAAGTTTATAGATGTAAAACCTAGAATTCCAAAACTTGTATATTTCACATAAGAATAAGAACACTGCTAAAAATGGAATACTGAGGACTTAGTTTTAAACCTGTAATGTTTAGGATCTGTTTTTTATTTTTAAAGGGTTGATGTCTTTTAATTATGGCTAAAAGGAAAGCACAAACCCTCTCATTAGAATGGATTGTTGGAAAAAAAAAGATTGCTTTGTTTCTAATGTCTTTTTCTTTTCTTTACAGGAGGAGAATTATTTATGCAGTTAGAAAGAGAAGGAATATTTATGGAAGACACAGCCTGGTAAGTGAAATTTTAGTGGTTGTATGGATTCAGGTAATAATTCATATAATTAAAAGCAAAGTCCTGTTCCCACTGTGGGCAGCCAGATGATTCAGTAAATTGTTCTGGAGCCAGTTGGTCACTCAGGACTCTAAGAGGGAGAAGCAGCTTTGGGACTTGGCAGCCATTGGAGGTCACATCATTCCTTTGCCTCCAGGCTTTGGGTGGAACGTTCTTCACACCAGTTCCTAACAGAACCATTCTCACTGGGGCTTTCTTTCCTTGAATTGGTAAGCTGCCTGCCTTGGCTCTGGGTGAATGTGGTTTTCCAGTAAAACTTTATGTGTGGAGCAATGGAAAGTATCAGAAATCATCTCCTCTTTTTTTGTAGACTTTCCAGTTCCCAAGGTGCAGTCTTAGGGAGGTGATAAGCCTGCACATATCATCTGTGGATTGATTCAATGGCCAGGATGGGATCTACCCTCATATTTCTTAAGATGGCATCTGCTTCAAATTAAAAATATACACACCCTTTTGTGAGGTGACAGTATTGGGTAACAATAAATCAGTTTATCCTACACATTAATTGAATAGAAAACACTTAAATGTTTTTTTCTACCTTAATTACCAAACTGCATTCCATTGTTTAATTTCAGGCCTTTTCTAACACAGAAGCTGCATTTAAGAGCCTTAGGGATGAAGTGCCCTTTTTGGAGGAGGCTCTCTGAGCCATGTTGGAGGCTGTGTTTGTGGTCCTGCTGGCTGTGAAACTGCCTCAGTCCTCTAGGACACACCCTCTCCATCCTGGAGTAATCTGCAGGATTGCAACATTGTTATGCAGCCAGTATTGCAGTGCCTTGTGCTTTTCGAATCCAGACAGGGTTGACTCAGCCCTTTATTCTTTTGAGGTAGATAAATTTGAGTGTCACACAGTTTATAGTTGTGGGCTGACTGGCAAGAGGGAGGGCAGATACTGTGGGCATGAGCTGTATATAAATATGCAGCTGTATTAAGTAAGGGATGCGTGGGCTTCTAAGGGTCAGGTTATAAGGTATTTTTGAAACTAAGACTTGATCTCTGAGAATAACAAAGTTCCTATTTCCTATGGGATTTAAAAATTGGGGGTGGGTGGGAGAAATTTGCTTTGATCTGAATCAAATTGGCCTAGTTCCTACATAGACAGAACAAAACACGACCAGTGACAGTTTGGCATATTCTGGACTTCTTTGCAATTTTAGCAATATGTTCTAATGATGAAATAAAACATTTTATAGTTTCACTAAACGAGTGAAACGTAAATGTCTCCATGCCTTTTGGCAGCATCCTATGCCATCTCTTTTCCCCATACCCACCCCCACTCCCACTAATTTGGTCTTTGGTGCATGTCTATTTCTTTCAAGGAATTTTGCTCCATACATAAACTGCTTTGAGTAGATTACTCTTTTTAATTTTATTAAATCACTTTTGTTTCCAGCTTTTACTTGGCAGAAATCTCCATGGCTTTGGGGCATTTACATCAAAAGGGGATCATCTACAGAGACCTGAAGCCGGAGAATATCATGCTTAATCACCAAGGTGGAGATATACTGTAAACAATTCTATAGTAAATAATCATCTTAAAATCTTCCCACACAGGTCATGGTCATTTTCAAAGCCCCATATTTATGCGTCAGTTATTATACATTGCTCCCTCAGAACTTATAGCATCATGATACTTGTACTTATGATTGATGAGATTAAAGAGAATTGAGGATAACTGGCCACAACTACCTTTTCTAGTTTAATCCTTACTCTTTATAGCTTGTCATTCTTTTGTAATCCTTACATAAAGTGTGGTGAGCCAGAAGCCAGTCCAAATACTAATTTTGGTTGGTTCCTTAAATTGGAAAGTGAATCTTAACTTTATAAATTGAGTTTTCTTTACTGATGAAATGCATAAGTATTAGAAGCAATATTTTTATGGTAAATTTTATTAATGTGATAAAAAAGGAAAGGATTAGAATTGGACCAAAATATTTGATATAACTTTGGAGGTAAAATATTTAGTAGGCATCAGTTTATTCTTGCTGTCTGCAACAACAACAGACATAAAAATCAGACAGACTAATATTCTGTGCAGCTATAGCTACAGCAAAGTGAGCCTTGATCATTACTGCATGCTGCTACAGACAGTTCAACTTATGTGAGAGTAATCTGGGCTGGCTAGACTTGGCAATTCACTCACATCCCAAAGGAGCAACCAACCAACTCGGGTATCTGGGGGCTGGTGGCAGCTGCTGATCCTTAGATGTCTATCGAATGATGCAAGAGGTAGTTAATGGTTTTAAATTCTTGTACAGAAAATGGTTTATGGACAACTGATGCCAGAATAAATGTTTCAGATAGTGGGGGGTTTCTTGCTTTCCTTTCTTTTCCCCCCCCTTTTTTTTTTTTTTGGAGAAATGTACTTAACCACATACATTACAGGTATCTATGTATCTCTCTCTCCCAGTTCTGCCCCCACTGCCACAAATGATTCTGATTGTGAATTCTAAGGCAAGGGATAGAATTGGGAAGTGACTAGTTAATTTCTTTGATGCATAACCTGAGTGTATCAGGTGGCTCTGTGAAAATAAAGGTCATATTTCTTCTTCTGTGTCAGAGTAAAATACATACCTACATTTGAGTTAATAGTCCATTGCCTTTTCTTTTCTCGAAATAAACTTGGAACAGTAGGGTCCCTGGGGTTGCTGAACCACTGGATAGCTAATGACAGTTCATTAAAGCTAAACATGAACTGAGATGTTCTTTGTGTAAGGTGATGAGTTTTTTTGTTTTGTTTTGTTTTTTCTTTTTTTTTTTCTTTTTTTACATGGGCCTCTCACTGTTGTGGCCTCTTGCGTTGCGGAGCACAAGCTCCGGACACGCAGGCTCAGCGGCCATGGCTCACAGGCCCAGCCGCTCCGCGGCATGTGGGATCTTCCCAGACTGGGACACGAACCCGTGTCTCCTGCATCGGCAGGTGGACTCTCAACCACTGCGCCACCAGGGAAGCCCCAAGGTGATGAGTTTTTCATTTTCTGGATCAAAGATGATGGTTCCATGCCATACAGCAATTTGATTTCTTTTTCCAAACTGCATTGGCAGAATAAGCTAACTTGTTATAGTGACTAAGTCTGTTTTAAGAACTGTCAGGTCACAGTTCATGGTGATAAAAGCTATATGTTTGAAGTACAGTGTCACACCTTTGTTTAACACGCAGAAGATCTTTTTTATGGTCTGTGTACGTAATCCAGACTTCATCAAGTTTTCCCAGGACTTACTTGCTCAGGATGGTAAAGGATTCTTGGTATAGGTAAAGCTAGAGCCTTAGACAAGCTGTTTTTCACCTTTTTCTCATCTTTCTTTTACCTTTACTAGATAGATTATATCATTGGCAAAGATAATTTTTTTTAGTTTGGCTGCTTTGGGTGTTCGTTGCTGCGCACGGTCTTTCTCTAGTTGCAGCAAGCGGGGGCTACCCTTCGTTGCGGTGCGCGGGCTTCTCATTGCGGTGGCTTCTGTTGTTGCGGAGCATGGGCTCTAGGCACATGGGCTTCAGTAGTTGTGGCATGCGGGCTCAGTAGTTGTGGCTCGTGGGCTCTAGAGCACAGGCTCAGTAGTTGTGGTGCACGGGCTTAGTTGCTCCGCAGCATGTGGGATCTTCCCGGACCAGGGCTTGAACCCATGTCTCCTGCATTGGCAGGCGGATTCTTAACCACTGACCACCAGGGAAGTCCCGGCAAAGATAATTTTGCCCTACCCTTAAAGAGTTATTTAGCATCCCATTTATGGATGGAACCTTGCTAGTTCTTGATGTCTCAAAAAATAAATTTAAGGCAGAAAAAGTAAAATGGAAGGATAAGTTATTGTCTTGTATGATACATTCAAATATTGCACATAGAATTCTCAGAATAACCATCTGTAATCTTTCATTGTAGGTCATGTGAAACTAACAGATTTTGGACTATGCAAAGAATCTATTCATGATGGAACAGTCACACACACATTTTGTGGAACAATAGAATACATGTGAGCTGCATGTTCAAAGAAATATTACTGGTTTGGGGATAATAGCTAACTTTTACCTGGTTTAAATAATAGTGTGCTAAATTTTCTGTAGCAACACTTGGTTCTGTATATTGTTTTAAAAATTTTAATTCAGGTGATAGGCAAATAGTGAATGTTTTAGGCATATTATTTTTCTCCTCGTAGGGCCCCTGAAATCTTGATGAGAAGTGGCCACAATCGTGCTGTGGATTGGTGGAGTCTGGGAGCATTAATGTATGACATGCTGACTGGAGCAGTAGGTGCACAGTTAAAAGTTGCATGTGTTATGGTCTGTGCTGAGTAGTTATTAAGTCATTACAGCAAGAGATCTTTCCTGTGCTTTTTGAAAATGTTACCAATTAAGTTATTTTAAAAAATCTAACACTACTGATGCTTCATTAGTAGTATTATGGGCCTCTGTACTTTTATAAATATTCTCATTTAGATGATCTATGTCATGGACTGTGGTCCTGTGAAACAGAGGTAAAACAGATACTGCCCTTATTTTAGAAATGGAGAAAGTGAAGCATAAAATCAAATGGCTCACCCATTATCACACCAAGTTAATGGTGGCAACCCAGTTGCTTCCAGGACGTTGCTATTTTCTTTGTGCCATTGCTCAAAAACTACAGGTCTTTAGCAGGCATCCCATATCACAACATACATTTCTGATCTCTATGCGTAACTGACTAATTCAGGAAATGAATAATTCTGTTATTTAAAATTTGATTTTTTCTATGCTGATTTTTCTCACTCTCTTCTACTCTTAGCCCCCGTTCACTGGGGAGAATAGAAAGAAAACAATTGACAAAATCCTCAAATGTAAACTCAATTTGCCTCCCTACCTCACACAAGAAGCCAGAGATCTGCTTAAAAAGGTAGGGTTCTAAAATAGGCACTCAAACCATAAGCTTCAACTACTAGGATTTAAATAGATAGAACTGAATATACATTTTGACTACAGAATCATACACAGGTGTTGACAAAAAAGCCTACAGTTTTTGCAGGCAAAGGACAAATTTGTTTGTTTAAAGGTTTTCTTTTTACTCCCAAACGATATTTAGAAGTAATTAATAAATCTTACATTTGCAAGGCAAAATAGACATGCAAATTCTATAAAGAAAAATAATCAATTTGACTAGGTAAGGTTCATCAGTGTGTTTCTTTTCCTCCCTAAAGCTGCTGAAAAGAAATGCTGCTTCTCGTCTTGGAGCTGGTCCTGGGGACGCTGGAGAAGTTCAAGTAGGGATTGGCATGTTTGGTGGTTTGTGGGGAAGATAATGCTATTTTATGTATTTGTGAAGGTTATATGTAGTTGCTTATAAGTATAGCTTATTTTGTGATCGGTAACTTCAAATGGGCTGATTAGTCAGTCCAGTGAAGTCTGTTCCCCTTAACCTTTCTTCCTGCTCTTTTGTTTTGTTCTTCCCCAGGCTCATCCATTCTTCAGACATATTAACTGGGAAGAACTGCTGGCTCGGAAGGTAGAGCCCCCCTTTAAACCTCTGTTGGTATGTATTCATGAAAGCATATAATCTGAGGGACCTGGTACTTTTTTACAATAAGAAAATATCAGACCATTCAGAAACATTTTATATTTATTAATAGTTCAAAAACTTTGGTCTATCCTCTCTTCAGAATCTTTATTCTGTGCAGTTTTTTTTTTTTAATTAATTTATTTGGTTGCACCGGGTCTTAGTTGCAGGAGGCGGGCTCCTTAGTTGCAGCAGGCATCTCCTTAGTTGTGGCATGCGAACTCTTAGTGGGGGCATTCATGTGGGATCTAGTTCCCTGACCAGGGATCAAACCCAGGTCCCCTGCATTGGGAGTGCAGAGTCCTACCCACTGTGCCACCAGGGAAGTCCCTCTGTGCAGTCTTTTCAGGAACTACTGCCAGCAGCAATTAATGGCTATATTAACTAGTTTAAAGTTGGTTGCCTAAGATGATTAAATATCTCAAGTACTTAGGACTTTTGTGTTTATTTGCTTTGTTTTGTTTTGCTTAACCCAACACTATTTTGAATTTGCTTTTCTATAACAAAGTATCACAAACTAGGTGGCTTAAATAGAAATTTATTATGTCACAGTTCTAGAGGCTAGAAGTTCGGGATCAAGGTGTTGGCAGGGTTGGTTACTTCTGAAGGCTGTGAGAGACTGTTTCATGCCTTTCCCCTAGCTTTTGGTGGTTTGCTGGCAATCTTTGGCATTCCTTGGCTTGTAGGAACATCATCCTATCTCTGCCTTCATGTTCATGTGGCATTCTCCTTGTGTGTAGATCTGTGTCCACATTTTCCCTTTTTTGTAAGGACACCAGTCATATTGGGTTAGGATCCCTCCCTACTCCAGTATGACCTTATCTTAACTAATTACATCTGTAATGGCCTTCATTCCAAATAAGGTCACATTCTGAGGTACTGGGGGTTAGAACTTCATTATATGACTGTTGGAGGGACATACTTCAAACCATAACAATATGCTTATGAGTAAATGAGTTAGCGTATTAGTTCTTGTCTTTTTCCCATCTCAAAATTTGAGAAAAGATAGTTTCTTTTTCTATTTCTTGAGATGACGGTGGAGGAGAAGGAATAGGATAATGATGATGATTATTTGGTCCTGGAGCACAAGGTGACTTGCTTTAAAATTTCAACATATATAACTGTAAGGATAATTAACCCTCATATACCAACTATCCAGCTTCAGAAATTATTAAGTCATCTTGTTTAAACGTAAACATAACCACCGTGCTATCATCACAACTAAAAAGCTGACAGTTTCCCCAATTGTTTCTTTGTTTTTCCTGTTGGTTTGTTTCAGTAAGGATTCAGTCAAGACCTATATAGTTCAGTTACTATGTCTCTTAGGTCTCTCCATCTATAGATATCCTCTCTCAATGCCTCCTTTGAGGACTTACTGAAGAAACTGGACTGTTTGTCCTGTAGGGGTCCTCATATTGATATTGCTGATTTTAACCCCATGTTGTCCTCAGCCATGTTCATCTGTTCCTTGTATTTCTGGAAACTGGTAGTTTAGGTTTAGTTTAGATCTGATTCAGATTAAACTTTTGGTACTATATATTTTGATCAGAAGATATAATATGTACTTACATTTTTAAAAAAAATGTTAGCGGGGGCTTCCCTGGTGGCGCAGTGGTTGAGAGTCCGCCTGCCGATGCAGGGGACACGGGTTCGTGCCCCGGTCCAGGAAGATCCCACATGCTGCGGAGCAGCTGGGCCCGTGAGCCATGGCCGCTGAGCCTGTGCGTCCGGAGCCTGTGCTCCGCAACGGGAGAGGCCACAACAGTGAGAAGCCCACGTACCGCAAAAAAAAAAAAAAAACAAAGTTAGTGGTCGTTGATTATTGCCTATATCAGTGGTTCTCAGCCAGGGTTGATTTGGCAATGTCAGAGACAAGTTGTCACAACTTAGGGAGGAGTGCCACTGGTACTTAGGGGATAGAGGCCAGAAATGCTGCTAAACATCCTATAATGCCCAGGACAACATCCTACAACAAGAATGATCAGGCCCAAAATGTCAGTAGAGCCAAGGTTGAGAATCTATAGCCTAGTTCCAAGATTTCATTAGGGGTTTGCAAAATTGTCTTACTCTAACACTGTTATTCATTCTTTATTAGGTGGAATTGTTCTGTGAAAAGATACTCTTGTATCAGTTGTTTGGTTTCCTTATACAGGAAAGGCAGGATAAATGTTTCTTTCCCAGTTTGCAAAATAATGAATTAGTTCCCTAACTTCCAAAATTGGCCAATGAATTGTGATTTTTTTTAGTATAATTATGAACTCATGCTGTTTAACATATTTGTGTTTCAATTCATTGCAGTTATTTTTATTGATGTTCAGTTTTTCCCATCTTTAGACACTGGGTGCTTCTTTGTGTAGGTTCTTGAGTTGTTTTTTTTGGGCCGCGCAGCATGCGGGATCTTAGTTCCCCAACTGGGGATGGAACCTGTGCCCCCTGCAGTGGAAGCGTGGAGTCTTAACTGGACTGCCAGGGAAGTCCCGGTTGCTGGGTTCTTTTGACACAACCACATGGTCTGATGTTGTAACAGAGAGAAGAAATTAAAGAAACAGATCTGGTGGTTAGATCTGGGTGATAATATTCCTCCACAAGAAAATATACTCATGCAGAGTAGAATATTACTTTTGCTCCTTGAGAAATTTAAAGGAGTGAAATAAGGTATGGGAAGAAACGTCAACTAGAGCATATTATGTACTTTGTGTTTAAACTCTGCTTCAAGTTTATTACAAATTTGCCAACTGTGCAAATTGTCTCTAAAAAGGGATTTCGCCAGTGGGCTAGCCACACTGAAGCTTTGTGAGAAGGGAAGATATTCAGGTTTTTTTTTTTTTTTTTTTTTGCGGTACGCGGGCCTCTCACTGTTGTGGCCTCTCCTGCTGCGGAGCACAGGCTCCGGATGCGCAGGCTCAGCGGCCATGGCTCACGGGCCCAGCCGCTCCACGGCATGTGGGATCTTCCCGGACCGGGGCACGAACCCATGTCCCCTGCATTGGCAGGCGGACTCTCAACCACTGCGCCACCAGGGAAGCCCCAGATTTTTTTTTTTTTTTTTTGTGGTACGCCGGCCTCTCACTGTTGTGGCCTCTCCCGCTGCGGAGCACAGGCTCCGGACGCGCAGGCTCAGCGGCCACGGCTCACGGGCCCAGCTGCTCCGCGGCACGTGGGATCCTCCCGGACCGGGGCACGAACCCGCGTCCCCTGCATCGGCAGGCGGACTCTCAACCACTGCGCCACCAGGGAAGCCCCCAGATTTTTAATAGGAATGATAACTGTGTACTAAAGATATAGTTTGACCTTTGATACTTCTCACCTGTGTTTATTTTTCAGTCTGTGCCTGCTAAGGCTATTTTGCTACTTTATTACAGTTAAACCCTGAGAAAAGAGATCTATCTAGAGCCTTCTCTAATGTGTGTAATGCATTTGATTGATATGTATAATGTAGTCTGTTCACCATTTTCTAATCATTTTGTTTTTTATAAAGCAATCTGAAGAGGATGTGAGTCAGTTTGATTCAAAGTTTACACGTCAGACACCTGTTGACAGCCCAGATGACTCAACTCTCAGTGAAAGTGCCAACCAGGTCTTTCTGGTGAGTTAAAGAATTTCTGATGTACCCATGGGAAATTTAAGTATGAGGATGGGCCCTTTTCAGTAAGAAACACCCTTTTTAATAAGAAAATTTCAGTTTGCTTGCTTTATAGTTTATGTAGATAACCTGAGGTGCTTTTTTTTTAAAAGTTATCCCCTTATAACTTGTTGATAAGTTAGAAAATTCATTTTCATAATCCAGCATTCCATTTTAGCAATTAGAGTCAGAGTATATGATTCCTTTTTTTGAATCGCCCACTGACTTAAAATGTTTGGCTCAGCATCTTAACTGAAACCCACACAGTCATAGCAGTAGGAGAAGAAGAGCTCATAGTAACTATTTTATTCCTGAAACAGCTAAAGATTTTTGTCTGTAGGGGATTTTTAACCTGTTGATTGTGAATATTTGACATCAAAATATATTGGTTCATATGTGATTGTAAGCAGATTAATCCTAAGGAGGAGGTATCTGTATTGATTTATACCTTGTCTCCTCAGATAGAAAAACAAAATTTTAGATTTTGATTAACAGAAATGATAGGTTTATATCTGATGACCATCATTGCATATTATTTGCCTAGTGCTTATTTTATTACTATAATTACATGTCATGTGACTATCTACCCAATTTTATATCATTTGTTTCCTTTGTCATTATCCTTTGTCATTTCTTTTTGGATTATCCCTAGGGAGAATAGAATATGGGGAAAGTAATCATTTGGAAGTTTTTTTTTCTTCCTTATTTGTTTCTGAGTTCACTGGATTTGTTGCTAACTTAATTTTCAAACTTCTTTTAAAAATAATGCTCTCAGTAAAAATAATAATAATAATGCTCTCAGTATAACACACCACAGTAGTGTTGTATCTTTGGGGGTGGAGGGTCAGTTCTAAAGTTAGCATGGAATACAAAAATAGTGTATGGGCAAAATAACACTTAAGTCACCATAGTACAGTATGCTTTTCAGTAAACAACACTGAATAGTAATAATTCTATAAATGTATGATTATATGGTGATATAAGAATATACATGCAAAATATAATTTTATAGCATTTTAATTACATGAGAGGGAAAGATGAATGCATGTTATTAAATTTATGTCAGCATGATGCAAAGTTACTGTATCCCCCTTAGTACAATCTCTTATCAGTTAGGGAAGTAGGCATGATTCATTTTAATTGTGTCATTGCTTTCTTTTTTTCTTTCATGATGTGGAATTTTGTTTTCTACTGATGTGGAATTTATACCTTTGATTTAACATACAGACCTTTTCTTCAACTGGGCATTATAGAGTTTTAGCTAGTTTGACAATTGTTCTCCCCCATAAAAAAAAAAGTCTAGAAACACCTTACTACAAAGAAATCCAAAGTTGTGGTGGCAAAAGTTATGTATCTAAGCTTTCATTCCAGTTAAAGTATTGCTGATCTTTTTATTTGTTTATTTGTTTATGGCTGTGTTGGGTCTTAGTTGCGGTATCTTTGTTGAGGCATGCAGGATCTTTCATTGTGGCATCCAGGCTCTTCGTTGTGTCATGCAGGCTTTTCTCTAGCTGTGGCGTGCGGGTTTTCTCTTCTCTAGTTGTGGTGCGCGGGTTCCAGGGCACGTGGGCTCTGTAGTTGCGGTGCGTGGGTTCCAGAGTGCAAGGGCTCTGTAGTTTGTGGCACGCAGGCTCTGTAGTTGAGGCGCACAAGCTCAGTAGTTATGGCACGCAGGCTTAGTTGCCCGACAGCATGTGGGATCTTAGTTCCCTGACCAGGGGTTGAACCCTTATCCCCTGCATTGGAAGGCAAATTCTTTACCACTGGACCACCAGGGAAATCCGTGTTGAGCTTTTCTTAATTACTTAAATTGGCTAACTAATGAATACAAGAACAATTCATTTGTTAGGTTGTAGCCAGAATTCTGTACACAATGTGTATCTGTTTTAAGCGAGCACTAAAATTAATTTAAAATAGTAACAGCCCACTTATCTGGAGATTGTGGCTGTAGTAACTTCAGTTCAATTAATATTTCAATTCCTATTAGAATTCAAGGAAATTCAAAGATGATTAAGGCACAGTCTGGTCCTCTTGGTAGTTATAGCTTTAGCCCACAAGAACATGCGGGGAAACGGCCTTCGTAGTCCACATGTAGCTGTCACAACAAAGCATATGCCCTACAGAATTGCACCTTACTCTTTAGGACTTCACCCAGAGCCTTACTGAGTCTTTTTATTATAACTCAAATGCCTACTCATAAGTGACAAGAATAAACAGAAGGGAAGATAGGTATAAGATTAACTGTTAAAGGGATGAACATGAACAGCAAGATAAATGATAGCTGGTAGCCTAATAGCAAGGTCCAAGAAAGAACTAAAGCTAACAAAATTGCATTAGTGTCTGTTAAAATTAAGTTTTCACAATGCTGACCCTTATTCATCAGGAAAATCTGAATCTACCCATTCATTGGTATAAAACCAGAAAGATCACATGTGCCAAGTTAGAGAATTCTATTTTGACTTTGGCCTAATAATGAGAAACTGTTTGGGGGTGATAATCTTAGTTGCTTATATGCATGTGGCTAGGAACACTAGAATTTTCTTTGCATTTATCTTTGTATTTAACATCTTTTTTCTTTTTTTTTTTTTTTTGCGGTACGCGGGCCTCACCGTTGTGGCCTCTCCCATTGCGGAGCGCAGGCTCAGCGGCCATGGCTCATGGGCCCAGCCGCTCCGCAGCATGTGGGATCTTCCCGGACCGGGGCATGAACCTATGTCCCCTGCATTGGCAGGCGGACTCTCAACCACTGCACCACCGGGGAAGCCCTGTATTTAACACCTTAATGTAGAGCCTGCATTTTCCTGTTTTGTTCTCCTCCTTTCAGTAGAGTGAAATTTTGTTTGCTGGCATATGCGGCTCAATAGAATTCTGCTCTCTGGAGGTCTGTGCCTCAAGAAATGACTGGAAAGAAGGTAACGGGTGTGAAATGAGATTGAGGAAACTGGATAGTATCTACATTAGTGATTTTAGGTGTACATCATTGTCTTGGTGTGTCAGAGATTGAACCACCACACTTTCTTGATGTACATGACAAAATCCTATTCTGTAGTCCACTGTTACTGTCTTTCAGGGTTTTACATATGTGGCTCCATCTGTACTTGAAAGCGTGAAAGAAAAGTTTTCCTTTGAACCAAAAATCCGGTCACCTCGAAGATTTATTGGCAGCCCACGAACACCTGTCAGGTATTCAGACTTTGTTATTCTTTTTTTTAACTTGGAAGAGCATTGCTTAAGAAATTTATGCCAAGTTACATAAATGGAAGATCTGTCATTCTCTTTGACATAAGCACAGCTCTACACCTTCTAATATTGCAAGTGACTAGTCTGTGACTAATCAATGATAATATGCTATATAGTTTACCTCCCCTCCTGAAAATAAGCCGTTGCACTGGAAAGTGTACTCTTTAACCATTCATTCAGCATTTATTGTGTACCAGGGGTTGTGCTACATTCTGGGGACACATGATTAAGACAGGAATTGTCCTTGTTCTGATGAAGCTTACAATTTAGTGAGAGAGAGTCAAAATAAACAAAGAAGGAAATAAAATATGTAATTACAAGTAGCGCCAAATGCTATGCGAAAAAAAAATAGAGTGTGGTACTAGAATGCAAAAAATAACAAGGGGACTCCTATTCATGGAGAAATAGCTAGCCATACAAAATACAGAAATACAAGGATGTTACAGGTAGAAGAACAGCTCATGCAGAAGCTGCAGAAGGGAGGAAAAAACTTGGCCTTTTTCTTGGAAACGAAAGGCAGGTCAACATTCCTGAAGTGTGGTGAGCGAGGAAGAGAATGGCAGAGGTTTGGAGAAATATTCTAAATGCAATGAGCAGCCGTTTTAAGTGGGGGAGAAAATGATTTTTTTTAAAAAGTAAGTATCATTGACGGTTTTATGAGGGCAAGTAGAGAGGTAAAAGAGACCAGTTAGGAAACTAGCAATTAGCCTAGGGGAGAAATGGCTTAACTTCTGCTTTTGTACTAATCCACACAAAAATGAAATTAAATGAAAAAAAACGGTCACATTACCCCACTCCCTTTAAATGTAAGGGAAAGTTCCTTGTTGAGATAGTACTTGAGACGAATGATAGCTCTTCCTTGTCTTAAAGCCCTGTCAAATTTTCTCCTGGGGATTTCTGGGGAAGAGGTGCTTCAGCCAGCACGGCAAATCCTCAGGCGCCTGTGGAGTACCCAATGGAAACAAGTGGAATAGAGCAGATGGATGTGACGACGAGTGGGGAAGCTTCAGCACCACTTCCAATACGACAGCCGAACTCCGGGCCGTACAAAAAACAAGCTTTTCCCATGATCTCCAAACGACCAGAACACCTGCGTATGAATCTATGACAGAGCAATGCTTTTAATGAATTTAAGGCAAAAAAGGTGGGG
The DNA here is from genome assembly GCF_963455315.2 of Globicephala melas. Classification (NCBI taxonomy): domain Eukaryota; kingdom Metazoa; phylum Chordata; class Mammalia; order Artiodactyla; family Delphinidae; genus Globicephala; species Globicephala melas. The sequence continues at coordinate 49,728,902 of NC_083333.1, read as the reverse complement.
AGGGGATGTGTGAGCATCCCGCAGGGTGAAACAAGAAGACTCAAAATGACAGTCTCGAAGAGTCAGTGTCATTACATAGAACACATTGGACAGAGGAAAAATAAACATGGATTTTAAAAAATCAATCAATGGTGCAAAAAAACTTAAGTGAAAATAGTACTGCGGAACTCTTAGGCACATCAATTAACTGATTCCTAGCAACATCGTCTCAACCTATCAAGGATTTCATGTTGATGGCTCGAAACTGACAGTATTAAGAGTAGGATGTTGCTTCTGAATCACTGTTGAGTTCTGATTGTGTCGAAGAGGCACATTAGGCAAAGTATGAGTTTGCCTGTAATACTTGCAACTAAGGACAAATTAGCATGCAAGCTTGGTCAAACTTTCCAGCAACATGGAATCAAAGACGAAAGAAACTTAACAATTGATGTTTTACGTGCAAACAACCTGAATCTTTTTTTATATAAATATATATTTTTCAAATAGATTTTTGATTCAGCTCATTATGGAAAACATCCCAAACTTTAAAATGCGAAATTATTGGTGTGAAGAAAGCCAGACAACTTCTGTTTCTTCTCTTGGTGAAATAATAAAAATGCAAATGAATCATTGTTAACCACAGCTGTGGCTCGTTTGAGGGATTGGGGTGGACTTGGGGTTTATTTTCAGTAACCCAGCTGCAATACCTGTCTGTAATACTAGGGGAAAAAAATCTATTTAATCATTTCTACTTGCAGTACTATTATGTGCTAAGCTTAACTGGAAGCCTTGGAATGGGCATAAGTTGTATGTCCTACATTTCATCCTTATCCTGGGCCTGCATTGCACTGGAAAAATATCGCCACCTTATACCAGTATTTGGTTCAAGACGTCAAATGTGTTCAGCCTATGGCTGAAGAAGGACAGAAGAGAGGATAAAATGCATATCGAGGGCGGCAAAGTGAGCGAGAGAGGAGGGAGATCCAGGGGAAGAGGGTGTTGCCACGGTCTACCCTCTGTGTATAATCTCTTTACAGCAAATTGGTAAGGTTTTAAGTTTTACTTCTTTTTACTGTTTTTGGTGTCTGCCTTCCTTACATTTTTTCCTCAACGGTTTTAAAAGGAAAAAAGGTATTTTTTTTTCCTATATTGGGGCTACATTTTTTGATTGTAAAAGTATTTGATGGCCTTTTGATGAATGTCTTCCACAGTGAATAAGAAAACTCAGTGGCTTAATTTAGGAAACATGTTAACAAGACACTATGTTTTTGAAAATTGTAATGAAGTCTACATAAGTGATTTACAGGTACAAAGAATAAAAATAAAGGTAACTTTACCTTTCTTAAATACTTCTGCCTTAAAGAGAGCGTTTCCCTGACTTTTAGCTGGTGAAAGGGTTTAATATCTGCAGAGCTTTATAAAAATATTATTTCAGTGCATACTGGTATAATAGATGATCATGCAGTTGCAGTTGAGTCTTACCACCTTTTTGTTTGTCTTTTATAATGTCTTCAGTCTGAGTGTGCAAAGTCAATTTGTAATATTTTGCAACCCTATGATTTTTTTTAAATAGATGCTGCTTGCTATGTTCTCCAAACCTTTTTGAGCCATAGGATCCAAGCCATAAAATAATTTATGCATGTTGAATTCAGTCAGAAAAAGCTTTGCTTATTTAAATGGCGGTTCGAGTGAGATAAGATGAAATCCTATGACATTAAGCAAAAATAGAACCATGAAAAATGATTGGAAATATACCTTTTCAATTGTGGCAATAAATGAAACAATTGATAACAGCTCATCTTCGGACAGAAAGCCTTTTTTTTTTTTTTTAAATCACTCCCTCTAGACCTCCTCTTCCCTTATTGCAGCAGTCTACTGAGAACTTTATAACTGTAGCTAATAAATTAGAAACTAAATAATGGTAAGGGCAGAAATTGTACTTAAAGTGCAGGTCTTTGTTCTCTGACAGTTTATGATGTCTGAAAAACAGAACCCAAAAAGCTATGGTGATTTGTACAGGCTTCATTTCAGACTGTAAATGGCTTGTACTACTCTGATACTTGTTTTCAAATGAGTTTACTAACTATAGTGTTGACTGCCTGACCAAATTCCAGTGAAAGTTTTACACCAAAATATTCCTCCTCAGTCCTATTTGCTAGTAACATTTGCACTGTGATTGGATGGCTATAACCACCCCATAGTTAAACCAGTTTCATAATTAGTACTGCCAGCAATAGTGGCAAACACTGTAACTTTCTGCATAAAAAGTATTAATTGCACACCTACCATCCACACAAATAAGTTTTTCAAACTTAACATTCAGTGAAGTTAATTTTCTATACTGTGGCAAGTTTATTGAGAAATTGTTTCATAAATGGATATTCCTACTATGACTGTGAAAACATGTCAAGTGCCACTTTAGTGTCACAGACAGAAAGCACACACCTATGCAATATGGCTTACCCTATATTTATTTGTAAAAACCCAAGCATAGTTTAAAAATATATGTCGATAATACTAGTCTTGAGTTTCTAAGAAAGTTCTTTATGATTATTCCAGGTAAGTGTATAAAGAGATTGTGTTTTTCTTTCATCACTTGATTATTTTCTTTAAAATCAGCTATTACAGGATATTTTTTTATTTTATACATGCTGTTTTTTAATTAAAATATAATCATTGAGAACTGAAGTTTACTAATTTTGATTTATAAGGTTTGTAGCATTACAGAATAAACTGAGATTTATAAACCAGCTGTGATTAACAATGTAAAGTATTAATTATTGAACTTGAACCAGATTTTTAGGAAAACTGTTATTTCTTTTTCCCCTTTATGGTCTTAACTAATTTGAATCCTTCAAGAAGGATTCTTCCATATTATTTTTTGAGATAGAAGGTAATTGGGGGGGGGGGAAGAATGCATGTATGATACTCCATAAATTCAACATTCTTTAAGAAATAAATGATTATAAATAAGCTGCATCTTCAATAGTATTAATATCCCAAGCCTTGGATTTTATATTTAATATAGCACCTAACTATTTTGGTTACTTAGTCATATGGTTCCTAGCTTATAAGGGCTAGATCTAAGATTATTCTCATGAGAAATGTTCGATTTATGCAGAATGGATTTTGAGGCTGTGGAAATGGTTAATTCCTCAAATAAAAACATCAATGTCCAAACATCTACCTTTTTTCATAGGAGTAGACACTAGCAAGCTGGACAAAATAATCATAAAGTATTTGTTCCACCATGACCTGTGGTCTGTTGCTGATTGATAAAAAATTCTTCAAGTGTGATTCTTAATTTACCACTATAGCACAAGTATTATATCAGTGGATTATCTAAAGTAACATTTGAAAGATGGGTTCATCTGTGTTTGCTCTTTAAACTATTATTTTTTTTCCTACCCCAAGTTGGCTTTGCATCTACCAGAGTAAATTCTTCAGCTGCCTTATTAGGAGTGCTTTGAGGGTAACACCTTTTCTGCTTTTCATCTTGTTTAGTTTACTGTGTTAAGTATTTGATTTCAGATTGATTGAATGTAAATAGAAATTAAATGCAAATTTGAATGAACATAAAATAGAAGTGATTTTTTTAAATTATTATTATCCTAAGATAGGAAGAAATAACTATCAGGTACACATGTGGTTTCAATAATTTTTCCCATTAACATGCCAGATGTGTTCAGATTCTCATATTTAATAAACTATTTATGTGAAGAATGACAGTCATAAAACTGTTTTTGTGGAGAAATTGAAGCAATTTAAATTTATAACAAGTTTTAGTACTGATTTTATATTAGGTGTTAAACATCTGTGATTTCCAAGTTCTGTCAAATAGTAGAATTGAATTGGTTGCTTAAAAAAAAAAGTTCATGTGAAAAGTTATGTGAAAGCCAGCTTCACATAAAAACAATGGAAGACTTTCTTGTGCTAACATACAACAGTTTTTCCAGCCGCATTTGTCAACTACATTACCTGATGTGTATGAACAAAATAACATAGTGGACAAATCTGTTTTTAACTAATGCCTCAATATATCTACTGTAAGATGGGTGTTTTGTGTAAACCACCTCTTATTTATGAGGTAATTCTATCACACTTGCCAAGATGGTTTCTCTACAGAAGTTCTCAAACGTACTTTTTTATAAAACATAGTAGTGACTCTTGATGTTGATAAAACAGTCTTTTAGAGGATGTGATCTGAATTCACAGAATAAATGGGGTTTGAATCCCTATTCCTGTTTTTGAGGTGAAGGAATAAAAATAAGAGAAATGCTTCTAGTTCATCAATGTTACTAGTGAATGGCACAGATCTCCTGTTACATTTTCCTCCTTTTAAACTCGTATGTGAACTGCTTTCTTGTTTGTTAAGAAAACAAAAACAAAAAACCCCACTGTCCACCAGGGACTTCTTTTGTTATTCAGTCATATTAAGAAACAAAGCTATCCATATGGCCATAGGGTAAGTAAGTGTGGTAAGTAGGTATTAGGGCTGAAGTAACCTATGTGTTTAAGGTGTTATTCTTATGTTTTTATCAAGAAGTCAGCATATCCTTCACACCCAAATTCTAATCTCAAATTGTCTTTCTCACTTATCCCCTGCTGCATACCTAAATAACAACTATTAGCTTCACCACCAAGTTAGGAAGGTGATTTAAGGCCAAGTAAGCTTGTTTTTTAGTATTTGCAGTGGTTCTCCAAGTACGTAACATAGTTAAGTATTTCATCTTGAATAAACAGGAACAGTTGCACTTATAATCTAGCAATATTCACCTGGGGAGAAAAGTTACAGGCTAATGTTCTTTTGTCAATTTGGGTGGCCATAAGGCATGAAAAGTGGTTTAACCTGTATCTGGTTGGTCACTATCCTTATTAATCCAGGTTGGTTTAATCTTTGTCTTATCAGCACTGCAAATTTGTTTTCTACCTCTGCCTCGTAGCTTCTACTTCCCACCACTATCTTTTTCTTGTGTGCAAACTGATAGATGGTAAAAAAGAAAATGGGCAGAGGCCTTGCATCTAAATACATATAATAACCAGTCCTTTGGATTTCTGGTATAGATCCATCCTCCCTTAGAGGTTTCATAGTGAGAGAGAAAGTGCCTCATTCTCTTTCCACCACCCTGCACAAATACCTGTAGACAAACAAACCACACTCTCCAAAGCTTGTGTTGGCCTGAGTGCAAGCTTTAACCTCCCAAGTAATGGTGATTCAAGCATGAGACTCCAAAACTCTTCTGGAGAAGACTAGTTATACGGGGAAATCCTTTTTTTTTTCTTTTCTTTTTTTTTTTGGCCACGCACCGTGTGGGAGCCTAGTTCCCCGACCAGAGCTCAAACCCACGTCCCCTGCATTGGAAGTGCGGAGTCTTAACCACTGGACCGCCAGGGAAGTCCCGAGGAATTCTTTTCTAAGTGTTTGAGTTGCTCTTGTTTGTCACACAATTCAAATCATCAGTGAAGCCAGCTGTTTGTAATCCATGTGAATTATTTTAATAATCCAAGAAAGTTCGTGGCACTTTCCAAAAAGCAAGACCATGAACATTAAAGCTGATGGCAGGATTGTATGTATGAAGTCCACAAAGAAAAGGAATTTAAACCATCTGTTCTCAATGACTGCTAATCACACTACAGAGAATAATACAATATTAAAATATTTCATCCTCAGTAAATTAATCTTCCTTAGAAAAATCTGATTGTACAGGTAAAATATAGCATTTAGAGCATTCATTTAAAAATACAAATTTTATGAGAAATTTTAGAATGGGAATTATAAAAGTCAATATTAAAGAAAATTCTACTTTCAGGTAATGTGTATCTTAAAATATTATGAAAAATACTCTTTATTCCGAAAACAGTGTCAGGAAAGAATACCTGAATTCCTCTAAAACCACTAGTTCTAGTTATCCAGTTGTCATTTTGGTAACATTAACAAGAAAACACATTTACAATTTAACACTGCAATTATCTGTCAGATAATTAGGATAGAATAAATGTTGCATATGCATTATGTTGAACATTACTTATATATATTTTTAAATATAGGGTTCTTTCATTTAATCTTTTGAGAAGCTGGACTACACACTTGCCTTATTATAATATTCTAAAACCATTTGGAAACATTTTCCTTAACTTGCAGCCCTGAAAATCCATTCTAATGTCTTTACCAATAGTCACTGTAACCAAATAAAATTAGTGTTTTGTGGCCTTAATATTACGTTTAGAACTTAATATATTTGAAGGTGTGATGAAGTGGCTCCGTCTTGCCATTTGTTTATATGGTCTGAAATCACAGTTCTGCACAGCGGACATGTTTTCTCTCTGTTAAACCATAAGGTAATGCACTCTTCACAAAATATATGCTGTAAGGAAATTAAGAACTAGATTTTATAGTTGATAACATTTCAATTTTAAATTCATCACATTGCAGAGAATCATACTCTAGAGCTGAAAGGGAATTTGGAGGACACTAATCCCTTTATTTTACAAGTGAGAAAACAAAGTATAACATTCAAGAACACAGCGGTGTTCGTGGTGAGGCACAAGTATTATTCTGACTTGTACTATCCGTTTAACCACTTTTAATAAAATACAAGCTATCCTCAGGTGATAACTTTAAGATCAAGTATAATGACTAACAGCTTAATAAAGTCTTTGAGGGTTACTGAAATAAAGTATAGGAAAGGGCCTTATACAGTCCAGTAACAAATGCTGGTATTATTCTAAAAGACTAGTATTCAATTATTAAAAATAGTCTGTTTCCCAGTCACTTTGGTATCCAGTATGCCATTTGAATTTTTTTTTTCCCCTTTATACACTCCTCTACATAAAAATCATTAGAACTGGGCGTCCCTGGTGGCGCAGTGGTTGACAGTCCGCCTGCCGATGCAGGGGACACGGGTTCGTGCCCCAGTGTGGGAAGATCCCACATGCCGCGGAGCGGCTAGGCCCGTGAGCCATGGCCGCTGAGCCTGCGCATCTGGAGCCTGTGCTCCGCAACGGGAGAGGCCACAACAGTGAGAGGCCCGCGTACCGCAAAAAGAAAAAAAAAAAATCATTAGAACTAAGGGGCAAGATTTAACTAACCTACCAAAACCCTAATCACAAATAAGAAATTAGTAGTATGTGCCCTGAATGCTACTTTCTGCTGAATGGTGTATATTTCCCTATAAGTAACATAAATGTGACGTTTGCAGATCACAGAGAAGTGCTGTATTGAGGTTGCTTAAAAATACAGTTACCTGACAGGTGAGAAGAATTGGCTTTTGAAATTCAGCTTGACATATTGAACAAATATCATCCACATCTGAACACTGTCTCTTGCTGGCAGCCACTCCGTGACTCTATAAAGATAAGAAGTTATGTTCCTACAAATTTCTTTCTTTTCTGTTCCTTAAATACATAGATGGTACTGTATTTCTCAAATCTCCAAGGAACTAGGCATTTGAAAACTCTCCCAAAGGATATAAACATTTCAGAGCTTAACTATGTATGCAGAATGATGCCTGGATGGATCGCATCAAGGTTAACTCGCTATGTAATACATAATAGGATACTGGAAGATTGTTAGATTCATTGGATTCCCAAATAATGACAGTGCTTCAAATTCAAATGGCTCAAGAGACTAAGCGATCTGAAACATAATACAGCATTATGCAATCTATATTCATGTACTATGTGACCCAGTACTGCCAAGTTGAGCCCACTTATTACCTATGACACTTTTCAAAAAAGTCAGTCCAGAGCTTGGCTGGCTGAATGTAACTCATGTAGAGACTACTTTAAAAATAGGTTTCTGTGCTCCACACTGGTGATTGATCCAGTAGGTCCAGACATACCAGGATGTAACCCAGGAATCTAATTCCTGAAAGCTCTCCACATGAGTTCAATGTGAAGGAGGTTTGGGGACCACTAAACAGTATCCTGCCACTAAATCTAAAAATAATTTTAATTATCATCCTTATTTATCACAAAAGTTGGAGCATTTAGTACTACGAAAGAATGGTAAAATTTTACAGAAGAACTGTAATTGCAAAATGTCACTTGGGTAGAGTTATACTGTCAAACTGAATAATAACACAAATCTTTGAATTTCCTTTTCTTCTTAAGTCCTAAAAAAAAGTTTCTGATCTCTTTAAGATCTTAATAACTTCCTTACCAAATTCAGTAGAATTTAGTCATTAACTAGATGTGACAAAATGTTACAAATGAGATCAGCTTTCTGTAGAAATGATGTGGAAAAGGTGGCTGAGAAAAAGAAAGAACACCCAAGTTTCAGTCATGGTAATGAGAGCAAAAGCATGACTTGACTCAGCAACCTGAAGCTGTGACCTAAACTTCTTGTTATCGAGGGTTAACAAAATCAAACTAAGACTCAACGGATGAAAACATTGAAAATGAAGATTTTTTTGAGATTGGTCATGTTAAAGATTCCAAAAACAAACTGAGATACTGACGGATGATCTTGGTGCCAGTTTCCCTTCAATAAATGTCATTTAGCAGAGTACACTGCAGATATGTATGCTGACAAGCTTTTAAAATAGCACTCTTGTCTGGCACTTTGCAGACTCCCTTCAGGTGAAGACACCCTGATGATGATTGCCATTTTCAGGGCAACATTAAGGAACCTGAGAATCCCAGGAATAAAACAGAGTGATCTGTGATAGTCTCTTTATGCTTCACAGAGAAAGAATATCAAAAGTATTTCAGCTGAAGCCTTACTAGATTAATTGCTACAGCAAAGTGGCCGATACATAATCAACTGAATAAACTCAAAAGCTGAAGTCTCAATTTTATTGTATCTTATCTAAAGAAAGAAGTCTGAATAGGATGCAGCAAAACTTAATACAGGGCTTCCCTGGTGATGCAGTGGTTGAGAGTCCGCCTGCCGATGCAGGGGACGCAGGTTTGTGCCCTGGTCTGGGAAGATCCCACATGCCGCAGAGCGGCTGGGCCCGTGAGCCGTGGCCGCTGAGCCTGCACTGCGTCCAGAGCCTGTGCTCCGCAACGGGAGAGGCCACAGCAGTGAGAGGCCCACGTACCGCAAAAAAAAAAACTTAATACATTACTGTCTTTAGGAAAGGGTGCCCTGGCCAGTTAGTTTACTCCACTTTGTTGGTATAATCCTGTTTTTTTTTAAACATATATTATTAGACTGGCATTCTTGTACATCAGATTCCCCTGAGTCCTGACCACATAATTGTTAAGTACCTAATGGACTGCAAAACTGAGAATCAAACTCTGAAACCTGGTGATTACACTATACTGAGAACTTCTGAGGCTACTAAATAGCAAATGAGCTATTTATCATTTGGGCTATGATACCCTTTTTCTGCAGTTGGTTACATCAGTAGAATAACATAATAAAGTTACAGTTGACATTGGAGTCTCAATTTATTGTTAAAATTGTTTTGTTATTGTTAAATTTACTGTTATTGTCATGAACTTATTTGTGCATACAGAACTCCGTATTGGGGAAATTTTTCCAGTAAGAAAATTTCAAGGGACATGATTTTTGGTAATGAGCTTTCTTCATATACACAATAAATTATAGTATAAGCACTTTCACAGAAGTTGAATAGGAGTTAATGAAAATACACAAAGCTACTGTTTGTGGCTTAAATAAAGGAAGAGAAACAAAAGTTCATAAGATTTTTAAGGGAATGTTTATAAACCCTTAAGAATGTCAAGTGATTTGAAAAGGCAAGAGGCAAACTCAAATATATAAGTACTTCATCAACTATCAGGTGGTTGTCAATGTGCAAGTTAAACTTATCACAGAAACAGAACCTCTATATCATCACAGCCCCAAGTGCCAAAGTACAAGAAGTTTTTCTAAAAAACCACATAATTATGAAATCTGCATTTGTAAAACTGCTGCACTAAAACATTTTTATAATGTAGAAAGAAAGATAAAAAGTGTTTTTTCTGATTAAAAAATACTTACTGGTCGTGTAAAAAATATTCTCAAAACCCGTCTGAAAGTTCTCAGATGTCCAAAAAAGTCCAGAAGCTGAAAGAGAAAATAATTCATTTATTCAAAGAGCCTTACCTGCTAAACTCAGAGATCAAAGCTAATATCAAATACTGATATTAATTTTATGCTCATTGCGTATCACAACTAATCATTTCATTCTAAATATATTTAAAGTCCAATTATGGAATATTTTACTCAATTTATCAGTTTCAGCCAACTCTTAACCAAAATGAAGTACATCTGAATGCCCAGAGTTACAATTTGGTCAAGATAAATATAAACAACTAAATCAAAGGCAAGGCAATTTTATCTGGTTCACATGTCCTTAACCTATTTAACGTTTCATAAAGTGATTAAGCTGAGGGGAACAGGCATAGAGGGAACAGGACGAGATACTCCACTAGTTTGAGAATTATGTGTATGAGAGATGCTACTGTAGGGGATGGGTATGTTCTATTCTACTTGTTCCCCTCCACCTTAGATAATCCATGCTTAGAGGTCCACTCCCCCAATAAAATCTGAGAACCACTGGATTAAGATACCTATTTCCATTTCTCCATTTCTAAGTAGATATAGAATCTGCCATTACTTCAAACTAGTGATATGAAGATAAACTATAAAATATATAAAGAGAAAAGCAGTCATATGTAAAATATGTAAACAGTATTATATGAATCATTATAAATGATAAGATTTATTATGTTACCTACTTTTAGTATGAGGTAGAGTAAAGCCAGCAATATCCCAAGACTCCATCCAGTTACATTACCAAACTCCCCATAGCTTATAAGGTAACGAAACCAAACTGGTACGGGGACAAAAGTTCGGTAATACTGACATAATTCTTCTAAAACCATATACCAATAACCCTATAAAGGAAGAAAAAAGAAAACAAATAGAGCCACCCAAGGTACTTACATGCACAATGCAAATACTTCATATTGGGCTGAGAACATCATGGGTATATGGCACAATAACACAACTATAAAATTAATCTTCATAATGATAATGGTTACGACTGACAACCTCAACTTCGTTCTTTAGATATTACAGTCACTGAGTGGTCTGTTTTCAAAGAATTTCTAAAGAGTGACTGAAAATGTTTTACGTATAATAAAACATTTTGCTGATTATAAAAATTTAAAGTTTTCATTAAATATGAAAAAACACTGAATAACTGCCTAAGTCAGTTATCAATTATCAATTAACAATGCCCTGGAGGAAAACAGAAGTATAAACATATATTTTCCCATATATGATGTGGGGACTCATTTTTAGATTATTGCAAAGCAAATATAATTGATTTTATTGGAATAGATTAATATTTAGGTTCAAGTCTTTGACCAAATAGCTGCCAGTCTGAGATAATATAGATAATTAAAATTAGGTTATTGAGCAAACTGAAAAATTATAGAAGGAATCATTTAAGCAAAGACTAAATAGCATTAATATGGTCTGCTAACATCTTTCCAATAAAACATATTACTTTCTTACCTTGGATTTAAAAGGCATGATGAAAGAAGGCACCAATAAAATAAGGCATTTTAAGCCCATGAAGAGGAATTTCAGAATGAAGTCTGTAATTCCAACGATCCAAAGTACGTCCCAGAAGCTCGAATAGTCCAAAGTAGGATTAAAAAAAATTAAGCTACCAAGAGAAAAACATCAAAACTTACCAGAGCAACATAAAAAGATAAAAGTGTCGATGGGGGTTCTAAATTTGCTACCAAATATTTAATTTGATGTGTAAAAATAAGAGTTTGGCTAGATGCTAGAGTTCATGTAAATAGAATGGAAGATCATTTTGCTTATTTTAAAAAGACCTTTTAGGGACTTCCCTGGTGGCGCAGTGGTTAAGAATCTGCCTGCCAACGCAGGGGACACGGGTTCAGGCCTTGGTCTGGGAAGGTCCCACATGCCGCAGAGCAGTTAAGCCTGTGCACCACAACTACTGAGCCTGCGCTCTAGAGCCCGCGAGCCACAACTACTGAGCCCGTGTGCCACAACTATGGAAGCCCACACGCCTAAAGCCGATGCTCTGCAACAAAAGAAGCCACTGCCATGAGAAGCCCGCACACTGCAAGGGAAGAGCAGGCCCCGCTCACCACAACTAGAGAAAGCTCACACGCAGCAATGAAGACCCAATGCAGCCAAAAATAAATTTATTTTGAAAACTTCTTAAATGTTTGAATTTCAAATCTTCCCTCCATAAAGAACGAGTCTTCCTAACTTGTCATGATTGATATCTTTCTAGCCTATAATCTAAAAAACTCACAAATACTCCGTAGCTGCCAATCTGTCTTCAATCAACTCCAGTCAGGAATCTAACCCCTCCTTTCCACTTAACTGTTTTTGTCAAGATCGCCAACTCCCTCCCTCTTGCTAAATTCGAAGGTCACTTTTTCCCCCTCTTCTCTCCTTGAAATACTTTCTTCCTAGACTTCTGACACCACTCTCTTCTAGTGGTTCTCATATGTGACTGATGGTTCCTTTTTTTAAAAAATTTATTCATTTATTATTTTTGGCTGCATTGGGTCTTCGTTGCTGCGCACGGGCTTTCTCTAGTTGCAGTGAGTGGGGGCTACTCTTCGTTGCGGTGCGCGGGCTTCTCATTGCGGTGGCTTCTCTTGTTGTGGAGCACGGGCTCTCAGCGCAAGGGCTTCAGTAGTTGTGGCACACGGGCTCAGCAGTTGTGGCTCACGGGCTCTAGAGCACAGGCTCAGTAGTTGTGGTGCACGGGCTTAGTTGCTCCGCGGCATGTGGGATCTTCCTGGACAAGGGCTCGAACCCATGTCTCTTGCATTGGCAGGCGGATTCTTAACCACTGCACCACCAGGGAAGTCCCTGATGGTTCCTTCTTAAGTCTCCTTTGCTGCTCCTCCTCTGGCTAATTGTGGGCATGTCCAGTCCTGGGCCCTCTCCTCTGTCTATACTTTCTTTCCCTGACTAGTCTTGTCAAGTTCCTTGGTTTTTAAATATCAACCATATGCTGATAACACCAAAATTTACAGCCCTAACCTCTACTCTGAGCTCATGACAAATATCTATAATCACTTTAACAGTTCTACATGGCCTCTCAAACTTAACATGTTCAAAACAAAATTACTGATTTTCCCTCAAAACCAGTTCCTTCCCCAGTCTTTCCCAGCCCAGTAAATGGCACCACCATCCAGCCAGTTGCTTAGACTAAAAAAACCCAGTATCACCCTTGATTCTTCCCCCTTACCTACTCACCCAATCCAATCCGAGTAGTACTGGCTACACCTACAAACTATATCCCAGATTTGTCCACATCTCTCCAACTCCACTGAAACCAGGACTTCTAATTATCTGATTAAAGCTGAAAATTCAGAACACTTCCATCTGACATGGAAACTTATCAACTACTGTCCTTTAGCAAGTCTTCTTGTAGAGACAAAGATCAAGTGTTCTTATCACACATACACACAAGAAGGTAACTAAGGGAGGTGATGGATATATTAATTAGCTTGATGTGGTAATCATTTCACAATGTATACATATATCAAAACGTTGTATATTTTAAATATATACAGTTTTTATTTATCAAAAATGAAAAACGAAAAAAGATCACCAACAACAACCTAATGGTATTTAGTAACTACTGATTATATAAGTAAAAATTTAAGTATCAAAAATTAAGTATTTATTGAGCACTTGCTGTGAGGCAAGGCACTGGGTATAAAAATATGAGTAAGTCACTTTAAGCTCTCAATCTTGGAAAGAGACAGATAGGTAAAAATTGAACTCTAAGTATGTGCAAGTAAGATATATGCAAAGTGCTATGGAATATACGATTACATAAAAATGTGATTGTGCACTTGGACCTCTAATTACCTGTAATAAAGTGACTGAGAATGAAAGGTGTAATATAAAAGAACAGAAGATCCTGCTAAGAATACCAGTAACCAAGCACACTGAATCTTTGAGCACCTTTCCTGAAAAATAAACAATTTTATAATTTGTTACTTTGAATTATGCCAGAATTTTAAATATCATTAAACTATTTTAATGACTAATTTATTAACTTAGAACATTTTAATAGATTAATTTATCTTAATAAAAATACAGAATATTTGTTAAATTGTACATCATCATTCTATTTTACATACCTTTAGTGAAAAAAACAAAACACATACTTAAACAGATTTTTAAAATACAAGTTTCCTCATTGTGTAACATTATCTATGTTTCAAAGCCAAATCTTCTACAGACTGACATAAAGGACCTACGTAAATAAAAACTTTACTTCTGCGGCTTCCTATTTTTGCCTTCCCAACAAAACAGACTTTTAAAAACTGCATTTATGTTACCAGGGTTTATAAATATAATTTTAAAAATTCTCAATTCAATAAGAATTTAATAAAATGTTTTTAATCTCAGTTTTATAATTGTTTTAATTACTGGTTTAATTAAAAATTTTACTAGTTTTAAACCCTGAATTAAACTTTTATGGTTTGATAGGTTCTAACTAGGAATTTTCAGGTCAAAATGTATGATCCTTTACACAGATATAACCCTTGAAAGTTGCTTGAAATTTTATAAACTAATCCTGTTTTCCCAATAATTTACATGAATAGGAATCTTTTATAATTTCTTATGGAAAAACTTCTTGGGTTTAGTTTTCTTTAAATAAGAGAAACCTAAATAAATAGTTCAATACCCATTTATTCAGTGTACGTTTTATTTGACTATTTTAAATCTTATAGTACAACAGCTGAAGTTTTTAATGATGATTATATTACTTAGTACGGTCAAACTAACTTAAAACATGATAGCACTTGACAAATCAGATCAAATAGTGTGTTCTAAACCCTTTAATCCTTCTGTCTAGTTTTTCTTTATCAGGAACCCAATATACAAAGAAAATAAGGTGAATCAATTCCGTATTAGGACAGATCATTTATTCCAGGTCATTTAGATAACAACATTTAATATATCATGGATGGTACATTATATCTATTTAAATTTATCAAATAAACTGTCTTTATTCCTATTTCTCTCAAAAATGAGTATATAATTCTACAGGGAGAAACATTTAATAAATTTTTAGTTGCTGGTTATACTTACTCTTAGAAAGACCTGATTTACAATGCTTTTGTTTGCATATATAAAAGTTGTAAGCAGCCCAATTCCAAGAGAAATTCCTGTTAGAAAATAAGGTCCAGTTAATTGAAAGGAAAAAAAAGAGCTAACATGACATGAATTTAAAGGAAGCATATACAATTTTAAAAACTAACAGAAAATAAGAAACTGAAATACATAGGTTAAAGTAGATTACCAATAAAGAAAGAAAATTAGCTGCATATAGTAATGAAACAGCTCAATGTTTTATTATACCCTACCTGTTATATGCTGCATAACAAGTTTGACACCCAGAATCAAAATATATGGAAGACCTTTTTGCAACCACTTGAAGAGATATCGGAATTCTGAGAAGGAGCTACTACCACGATCTCCAGACTCCATCTCGGTATCATCAGGTTGCCTTGCTTCATTGTGGGAGTGACTCCGTAAGCGACTGTGTACACATCCATGGGTACAGCCGTGGACACCTGACCTTACATTTCTGGAGCTTGGATTTTCAGCACATTCTTTAGGCATGGAGTTTATCTGAATATGAACATCTCCAGAATAAAGACAGGAAGCTTCTCCTGTCAATCTTGTTTGGACACACTGGGAGGCTGAGGCATCCTCACTGCCTGCAGCTCCTGAAGGGCTGTGCAGTTGGCTACAGTTGGCTTGCATGACCCCTGAATACTTTTTCTGTGATCCAGATTTCTTTGCTTCAGGGCTCTGTCTCCTAAAAATCAAAGCGCAGAAAATATTCTAAGTGAACAGTTACGTACAGGCAATATATTGCTCACTAGGAATAATTTATTCACTAAAGGAGAGGCTGATAGTCACAGTACATGAATTATTTCCAGGTTATCTATTGCTTATTACTAGACTCCTCCATCTTCTCCCTTTATGCGAAGGCTCTGCTGCCCTAGGCAAACTATGCTTTAGGGAACATCTGCTACCAAAAAAGTTTAGCTTCAGATGCCTCCAGTTCTCTAATGACAGAAGGAACTGGCAAAACAGTCAAAATATTGGTGCTCAGCAGATGTTAATAATATGAGTACTAGTACTCAATCATACTAGAACACTTAAATACATTTACTTTGTTCAACTGGAACAGTTTCATCTCTGATGTAGATTCTACATCTAATAAGAGTATTTTTTTTAATGTGTGGAAAGGTTAGGAAGAAAAAAGCATCAAATCTTAACTCCTCATTAAGTATCATCATGGAGAACTAATAAACATTTCATTTAGGTGACCTACAAATTTCGTTTTATGCTGAAACAGCTTTCCCAAAGCTAATAAAAAAGTTTCCAATAATTAATACCAAGAGTATTACCTTTTCCTGTCCCCCCCAAGGATGTTACCTAAATACCTTTAAAATAGGAAGACTTGGGGAGTCACCATGTAATTGCTAAGTGACTCTTTATTCTGAATAAGGATAATTACGTAGTCTGCACATTAAAAATGCCACCTTTGAGGGGAGGGGCGTCGGGAAAGAGTACACTGGCACGGAAAGATCCCTAAATGACGAGTGTGGGTAGCCGTCGTGGATCCAGCTGACGAAACGCTGAGCCTTTCTGCCGTTTCTGTAGGAGGAAGCTGGGGTTAACGTCAGGGCATGTTCCGTGTCATTCTATTTCATTCCTAGGTTTGGAATTTTTTTTCTATTTTTTTTTTTTTTTCAGTTACTGTTGGGCGGTTTGGTTTTTAGTGCTATCCACTAGAGGCTTTCACTGATGCGCCAACGCCACGACTGCTATTTATTTCCTCCAACCTCTGAAGACCGACGCTGGACGGGAGAATTTCAGCGTCTTCTTCCACAAATAAAAACAGAACCCTCCCGCTTTCCTCCAAGTACGAGCAAGAAAGGGGAGAAAAAGGGAAGAAAAGTAAACGCAACGGGCTCTTCCGGAATCTCCAGGACAGATTTTTCCTCCCACGTTCGACCTTCGAGTGCCTCAGTTATTCTCCCCAGAGCCCATTTCGCCGCGGCCCCTCGCCTCCTTCGCCCGCTTCCCCCAGGCCTGACCTCTCATGACGATGAGCGCACCGAGTCCCGGGCAGCGACTGCAGAAACAGCGGGAGATGCCGCCTCGAGGCCTTCAGTCAAGGCCATCACCTTCAGACCCACCGCCAACAACTCCCGCCCAGCTCGGCGGCAGCGGCGGCGGCGCGCGCGCTCCCGGACGTCCTCACGCGCGCGCGCCCCGGCCCCGCGCGACGCGCCGAGGGACTGGCAGCGGCGACGGGGCGGGGCAGAGGCCGTCTGGGGGTGTTGGCTGTGAAGAGGCGGTTGTGGCCGAGAAGCGCCCGGAGGCGTCTGCGTTAAACAATAAGCGAATGTGCGTAGGTTTGTGTAACTCGCCCCAAGCCGGTTAAAGGTCTGGAAGTTTTGAGGTTAAAAATGTTTTAGCCTTCGGAACCTCCCCTCGAGGGAGGAGCGTGCTGTTGGGTGCTCACCTGGTCCTGCTCCCGGCGCGCCTGGCTTCTGGAAGCTGCCCAGCGCTTTGGTCCCGCTTGGCTCGCGTCTCCCGGGACCTCAGTTGGAGGAGCCACGTTGGCGAGGGGTCGGAGCGCCTCTGAAAGAGCTGGGCGGGGCGGGAGTGTTCTGGTGTCGGCTAGCTCAGCTGACCCAGTTGTGGCTGGACGGTGAAGTTTGAACTGAACTGGGTTTCCGTTACAATCCTAACTTTGCACTGTGAGAACAAGGCCCTGCTGAAACCTGAGGAGATAGAATCGGAGAGAAGTGGGGGACGGTTTGGGTGGTGGGAGGGGTGGAAGTAGAAGTTAGAGTTTAAAAAACTTGTCTTGTATGGGGTATAGGGGACTCTGTACTATCTTCGCTATAATTGTTAACCGAAAACTGTTCCAAAATAAAAGATTTATTAAGAAAAAGTTTAAACGAAAGAAACGAAGAACCTTGCCTCTTGGTCTCTAGCCAAAATATATTCTAAATGATACTTAATTGCATTCCATGAGTCTGCCCCATTCCCACAACCACCAATAGCCTTTCTATTTTGAACCTCAAGTTTTTTACCTTTAATTTCTAGAAATTGACGTGAAGTAAGTAACTCTTGGTGGTTAGGTCTTGAAATTAAAAATCCGTGCCACGCTTGAGGTGTGCAATCTTCCCTCACTAGAGAGGGTAAATTTTCATACATATACACACATGTCATGAGTTGAATATCTAGTGGGAAAAGTGATACTTTGTCTTTTTACTGGTCACTGATTTAAAACCATTCACAACTTTGCGCAAGTTAGTTTGCTGGTGTGTGAATTTTTAGGCTTCTTAATCATGAAATTGTTTGCACCTTATTTTCTCCTATTTCAGAGTACAACTGAATCCACTGTTTAACCTGAATTAACCACTTTGAGGTTGTACTTAAATCATATTAATTTTATTACCAAACCATTTCCCTTGGTTAGAAAGGCACTCTCCCAGTCCCCACCAACCGGTATTAGATCTGTTTCCCCTTGAGATATTGCAAGATACTTGCTTTTGTGTGTGTGTGTGTGTGTATATGTCTCCATGAGCTTCACTAATGTAAGTCTTCCCGAGAAATTAGGTTTCTGGGTCAGTGAGTCTGTCTTAGTCTGTTTGGGCTGCAGTAAGATATAGCCTGGATGGCTTATAAACAACAAATTTATTTCTCACAGTTCAGAAGCCTGGGAAGTCCAAGATCAAGGTGTCAGCAGATTTGGTGTCTGGTGAGTCCTGCTTCCTGGTTTATAGACAGTGTTGTCTCGGGCTGTGTCCTCACATGGTTGGAGGGTGGTGGAGCCCTTTGGAAACACTTTTATAAGGGCACTAATCGCCTTCATGAGGGCTCTGTCTTAATGCCTTAATCACCTACCCCCACCTGCTTATACTATCACATCCGGGGTCGAATTTCAACATATGGATTTTGTGGGGGACACAAAAATTCGGTCTGTAGCAAAGGCTGAAGCCAAGATCTGGGCTGTAATGAATTTTTCAAGGAGACTTATTTGTTTAATATTGATATATTTTATCATTCCAACTACAACATGGATATTTTTATTTTAAACTTTAAAATTTATGAGAATTTAAGAAACAGAAGAAAGAGACTCAATCTCACATAATCCAGCTACCACCACAATGAGGCATCAATATGTTTTAGTACATTGATAATTTTAGTATATTTGTAAATTTAGTACATTTATGTACCTTAAATATTTTCCTGAGTTTTGTGACCCAGGAATCCTTTCATGTGTTTGTTGGCCTTCTGTATATCTTCTTTGGAGAAATGTCTGTTTAGGTCTTCTGCCCATTTTTGGATTGGGTTGTTTTTTTTTTGATACTGAGCTGCATGAGCCACTTGTATAATTTGGAGATTAATTCTTTGTCAGTTGCTTTGTTTGCAAATATTTTCTCCTATTCTGAGGGTTGTCTTTTCATCTTGTTTATGTTTTCCTTTGCTGTGCAAAAGCTTTTAAGTTTCAATAGGTCCCATTTGTTTATTTTTGTTTTTATTTCCATTTCTCTAGGAGGTGGGTCAAAAAGGATCTTGCTGTGATTTATGTCATAGAGTGTTCTGCCTTTGTTTTCCTTAAGAGTTTTATAGTATCTGGCCTTACTTTTAGGTCTTTAATCCATTTTGAGTTTATTTTTGTGTATGGTTTTATGAAGTGTTGTAATTTCATTCTTTTACATGTAGCTGTCCAGTTTTCCCAGTACCACTTACTGAAGAGGCTGTCTTTTCTCCATTGTATATTCTTGCCTCCTTTGTCAAAGATAAGGTGACCATATGTGCGTGGGTCTATTTCTGGGCATTCTATCCTGTTCCATTGATCTATATTTCTGTTTTTGTGCCAGTACCATACTGTCTTGATTACTGTAGCTTTGTAATATAGTCTGAAGTCAGGGAGCCTGATTCCTCTAGCTCCATTTTTCTTTCTCAAGATTGCTTTTGCTATTCGAGGTCTTTTGTGTTTCCATACAAACTGTAAAATTTTTTGTTCTACTTTTGTGAAAAATGCCATTGGTAGTTTGATAAGGATTGCATTGAATCTGTACATTGCTTTGGGTAGTATAGTCATTTTGAGAACGTTGATGCTTCCAATCCAAGAACATGGTATACCTCTCCATCTGTTTGTATCATCTTTAATTTCTTTCATCAATGTCTTATAGTTTTCTGCATACAGGTCTTTTGTCTCCTCAGGAAGGTTTCCTCATAGGTATTTTATTTTTTTTGTTGCTGGGGTAAATGCGATTGTTTCCTTAATTTCTCTTTCATATTTTTCATCATTAGTGTATAGGAATGCAAGAGATTTCTGTACATTAATTTTGTATCCTGCTACTCTACCAAATTCATTGATTAGCTCTAGTAGTTTTCTGGTAGCATCTTTGGGATTCTCTATGTATAGTATCATGTCATCTGCAAACAGTGACAGCTTTACTTCTTTTCTGATTTGGATTCCTTTTATTTCTTTTTCTTGTCTGATTTGCTGTGGCTAAAACTTCCAAAACTATATTGAATAATAGCAGTGAGAGTGGGCAACCTTGTCTTGTTCCTGACCTTAGAGGAAATGGTCAGTTTTTCACCATTGAGAATGATGTTGGCTGTGGGTTTGTCATGTATGGCCTTTATTATGTTGAGGTAGCTTCCTTCTGTGCCCACTTTGTGGAGAGTTTTTATCATAAATGGGTGTTGAATTTTGTTGAAAGCTTTTTCTACATCTATTGAAATTATCGTATGGTTTTTATCCTTCAGTTTGTTAATATGATGTATCACATTGATTGATTTGCGTATATTGAAGAATCCTTGCATTCCTGGAGTAAACCCTACTTGATCATGGTGTATGATACTATTAATGTGCTGTTGGATTCTGTTTGCTAGTATTTTGTTGAGCATTTTTGCTCTATGTTCATCAGTGAGATTGGCCTGTAGTTTTCATTCTTTGTGACATCTTTGTCTGGTTTGGTATCAGGGTAATGGTGGCCTCGTAGAATGAGTTTGGGAGCGTTCCTCCTTCTGCTATATTTTGGAAGAGTTTGAGAAGGATAGGTGTTAGCTATTCTGTAAATGTTTGACAGAATTTGCCTTTGAAGCTATCTGGCCCTGGGCTTTTGTTTGTTTGAAGATTTTATTTTATTTATTTATTTTTTTTGCGGTACGCAAGCCTCTCACTGTTGTGGCCTCTCCCGTTGCGGAGCACAGGCTCTGGACGCGCAGGCTCAGCGGCCATGGCTCACGGGCCCAGCCGCTCTGCGGCATGTGGGATCTTCCCGGACCGGGGCACGAACCCGTGTCCCCTGCATCGGCAGGCAGACTCTCAACCACTGCACCACCAAGGAAGCCCCTGTTTGAAGATTTTTAATCACAGTTTCAATTTCATTGCTCGTGATTGGTCTGTTCATATTTTCTATTTCTTCCTTTTCAGTCTCAGAAGGTTGTGCTTTTCTATGAATTTGTCCATTTCTTCCACGTTGTCCATTTTATTGGAATATAGTTGCTTGTAGTAATGCCTCATGATCCTTTGTATTTCTGCAGTGTCTGTTATTCTCCCTTTTCATTTCTAATTCTGTTGATTTGAGTCTTTTCCCTTTTTTTCTTGATGAGTCTGGCTAATGGTTTATCAATTTTCGTTATCTTCTCAAAGGACCAGCTTTTAGTTTTATTGATCTTTGATATTGTTTCCTTCATTTCTTTTTCATTTATTTCTGATCTGATCTTTATGATTTCTTTCCTTCTGCTAACTTTGGCTTTTTTTTGTTCTTCTTTCTCTAATTGCTTTAGGTGTAAGGTTAGGTTGTTTATTTGAGATGTTTCTTGTTTCTTGAAGTAGCTTTGTCTCACTATAAACTTCCCTCTTAGAACTGCTTTTGCTGCATCTTATAGATTTTGGATAGTTGTTTCCATTTTCATTTATCCCCAGGTGTTTTTTGATTACCTATTGGATTTCTTCAGTGACTCATTGGTTGTTTAGTAGCATGTTGTTTAGATTCCACTTGGTTTTTTTTGTTTTTTTGCAGTTTTTTTCTTGTAGTTGATTTATAGTCTCATTCCATGTGGTTGGAAAACATGCTTGATATTATTTCAATCTTCTTAAATTTATTGAGACTTGTTTTGTGACTTCACATGTGATCTATCCTGGAGAATGTTTCATGTGCAGTTGAAAATAATGTGTATTCTGCTGTTTTGGATGAAATGTTCTCTATATATCTATTAATACCTACATTAATGGCATTAATAGATATATTAATATCTATATTGATGTTGGTCTGATATGTCATTTAAGGCCAGAGCTTCCTTATTGATTTTCTGTCTGGATGATCTGTCCATTGATGTATGTGAGGTGTTAAAGTCCCATACTGTTATTGTCAATTTCTCCCTTTACATTTGTTAGTATTTGCTTTATGTTTTTAGGTGTTCCTATGTTGGATGCATATATATTTACAATTGTTATATCTTATTGTTTCCCTTTATCATTATGTAATGTCCATCTTTGTCTCTACCTCAAAACAATCTTTGTTTTAAAGTCTATTCTGTCTGATATAAGTATTGCTACCCCAGCTTTGTTTTCGTTTCCATTTGCATGGAATACCTTTTGCCATTCCCTTTCAGTCTGTGTGTGTCTTCAAATCCGAGTGAGTCTTTTGTAGACAGCATATATATGGTTCTTTAAAAAAAAATCCATTTACCCACTCTGTATCTTTTGGTTTTTAAAAAATATTTATTTATTTATTTGGCTGCATCGGGTCTTAGTTGAGGCACACAGGATCTTTGTTGCAGTGCATGGGCTCTTCATTGCAGCGCGCAGGCTTCTCTCTAGTTATGGCACACGGGCTCAGTAGTTGCGGCATGTGGGCTCTCTAGTTGTGGCGCACAGGCTCCGGAGCACGTGGGCTCAGTTGTTGTGGCGCTTACCCACTCTGTATCTTTAGATTGGAGCATTTAGTCCATTTATATTTAAAGTAATTATTAATAGGTATGTACTTATTGACATTTTGTTAATTGTTTTGGTGTTGTTTTTGTAGTTCTCTTTTGTTCCTTTCTTCTTTTGCTCTCTGCCCTTGTGATGTGATGATTATCTTTAGTGTTATGTTTGGGTTCCTTTTCTTTTTTGTGTGTATACCTATTATAGGTTTTTCGTTTGTGGTTACCATGAGTTTTATATATGTAACTCTTCCCCCCATATATATACACACACACACACACACACACACACACACACACACAACACACACACACACACACACACACACACATATATATGAGAATATTTTACGTTAATGATGTCTTAAGTTCAAACACATTCTAACAATTCACTACTTTTACCCCTTCCTCATGTTTAATGTTTTTGACATCATATCAACATCTTTTTGTTTTGTGTATCCCTTAACTATTTATTGTAGATAAAGAGGATTTTACTACTTTTATCTTTTAACCTTCCTAGTAGTTTTATAAGTGGTTGATCTACCTTTTCTGTGTGTTTGCCTTTACCAGTGAGTTTTTTTGTTTCACAATTTTAAAGTTTCTAACTGTGGCCTTTCCTTTTCTGCTTAGAGAAGTCCCTTTAATATGGCCAGTTTAGTGGTGCTGAACTCTTTTAGCTTTGCTTGTCTGTAAAACTCTTTATCTTTCCTTCAAGTCTGAATGATAACCTTGCTGGGTAGAATATTCTTGGTTGTAGTGTTTTTTTCTTTGCTGAGTAGAGTACTCCTGGTTGTAGTTTTTTTCCTTTCATCACTTTGAATATAATATGCCACTCCCTTGTGGCCTGCAGTGTTTCTGCTGAAAAGTCAGATTTTCCTTGTATATAACTATTTACTTCTGTCTTGCTGCTTTTAAGATTCTTTCTTTATCTTTAATTTTTGCTATTTTAATTATAATGTATCTTGGTGTGGACCTCCTGGGTTCATGTTTTTGGGCCTCTCTGTACTTCCTGGATCTGGATGTCTGTTTCCTTTCCCAGGTTAGGGATGTTTTCGGCTATTATTTCTTCAGAAAAGTTCTCTGCCTCTTTCTGTCTCTCTTCTCCTTCTGGGACCCCTATAATGCAAATGTTAATACACTTGATCAGAGGTCTCTTAAACTATCATCAATTTTTAAAATTCTTTCTTCTTTTCTCTGTTCAGCTTGGGTGATTTCCACTACTCTGTCTTCCAGATCACTGATCCATTTCTCCTTATTATCTAATCTACTCTTGATTCCTTCTGGTGTAATTTTTATTTCAATTATTGTATTCCTCAGCTTGTTTGGTTGTTCTCTATATTTTCTAACTCTGTTGAAATTCTCTTTGTGTTCCTCCATTCTTCTCCGAAGTTTGGTGAGCATCTTTATGATCATTACCTTTAACTCTTTATCTAGTCGATTGCTTCTCTTCATTTCGCTCAGTTTTTCTGGGGTTTTATCTTGTTTCTTCATTTGGAACATATTCTTCTGTCTCTTCATTTTGCCCAATTCTCTGTTCATTTCTGCATGTTAGGTATGTTGGTTATATTTCCTGATCTTTAAAAAGTGGCTTTATGTAAGAGACGTACTATGGGACCCAGCAGCATGCTCTCCTTGGTCACCAGAGTTACATGCTCTAGCAGTGCTCCCTTAGTGGGTTGTGTGCGCCCTCCTCTTATGGTGGGGCTGACTGCTGTAAGCGTGCTAGTAGGCAGGGCTCCCTCCCCAGTTGGCTATGAGGTCATCCCTTGTGCTGTGGCTTCAAGGCCTGCTGGAAGGTGAGGTAGGCTTCCAGTGTGGTTAACTGTGTAGCCTGGGGAGGTGCAGGGCTGGTACTGGTCTGCTGGAGGATGGGGCCAGGTCTCTGTGCAGCTGTTTGCACAGCCTGGGGGCTTCAGGGCTGGTGCTAGCCGCTGGTGGGCGGGGCTGGGCCCCTGGCTCTAAATAGGCTGGAGGGAGGATTCCAAAATGGCGCTTGCCAGCATAGTGTTATCATGGCAGGAGGAGCTCCCAAAAATGTGTTGCCACTGTCTCCAGCCCTAGGGTGAGTCCCAGTTGCCTCCTGCCTCTCTGGTAGGCTCTTCAAGATCCGAAAGCAGGTGTGACCCAGGCTTTTTTCAAACTACTGCCTCTGTACTGGGACTCAGTGTGCGAGATTTTGCATGTGCCCTTTAAGGGCGAAATCTCTGTTTCCTATAGCCCTGTGGCTGTCCTGAACATAAGCCCTCCTGGTTTTCAAAGCTAGATGTTGTGCAGGCTTGCCTTCCCAGTGCAGAGCCCCTGGGCTGGGGAGCCTGCTATGGGGCTCAGACCCCTCACTCCTTAGGGAGTACCTCTACAATTGTAGTACTCTACCCAGTTGTGGGTCACTAACCCCCAGGGTGTGAGTCCTGACTATACTGCATCTCTGCCCCTCCTACTCATCTCATTGTGTTTCCTTCTTTATGTCTTTAGTTGTGAGGATCTTTTTTGCTAGTCTTCAGGTTGTTCTCATAGATAGTTGTTATGTAAGTAGTTGTAATTTTGGTGTGTCTGTGGGAGGAGGTAAGTTCAGATTCCTCCTACTTCAGCCTCTTGGCCACCTCTTATATCAATCTCATTCTTGTTCATCCTAAGATTCCTTCTTAACACAAAATTCCAAGCATTAACTATAACTCAGTTGAAGTTGGTACAAGTTGGCCATGTTTCCTAAAATGAATGCTTTTAGGAAAAATGTCATAGAGCAATCTGGTTGTAGAACTTGTGTATAGGGAGGCAATTTTTGTCTCTCTCCCAAAATAAAAATATCTTTTGGGAATTGTTCCAAGGAAATTAGTTGTATGAAGTTGATTATCTTTATAACATTAAAAAGTATGTTTTCTTTGGCTTTTTTAAAGCTAAAAGTCCAAAGTATCAAAGTAGATACATTCCTTATATAAAAATTTATTTCCATCATGTAGCTCACTCTTTTACCTCCAGGAAAATAAAGATACGGATTTTTTAATTTTTATTTTTTATTTATTTTAAAAAAATAAATTTATTTATTTTTGGCTGTGTTGGGCTTCGTTTCTGTGCGAGGGCTTTCTCTAGTTGTGGCAAGCAGGGGCCACTCTTCATCGCGGTGCACGGGCCTCTCACTGTCGCAGCCTTTCTTGTTGTGGAGCACAGGCTCCAGACGCGCAGGCTCAGTAGTTGTGGCTCACGGGCCCAGTTGCTCTGCGGCATGGGGGATTTTCCTAGACCAGGGCTCAAACCCGTATCCCCTGCATTGGTAGGCAGATTCTCAACCACTGCACCACCAGGGAAGACCAGATATGGATTTATTAACCTATTTTCAATTTTTTTTTTTTTTTGCAACTTCACAACTTCTGTTTGTGGTACCTGTGCTTTGTCTTGAAAATACCTTCTCACTCTGCTCCAACAGTGGGTGGCTAGGGGATAGCATAAAATAGAAGACATCCCTCCCTATTGCACATGGACCCTATATATAGGGTCCCCTGGCTAAGGCTGGGGGGACTCTTGGTACATTCTCAGATCCCTGTTCAGGAGGGGGATGGGTGGCTAGGGTAGCATTACGCATGAGAGCAGGACCTCCAGGGCAGCCAGCCACTCTGGTCCTGTGCTTCCTGGTCCTTTGTGGCTTTCTGGTCCTACCTCTAGACGCAGTCTTCCCTCAGTGACATCCCCAATGCATCTCTATTTTTTTTTTTTTTTTTTTGCGGTACGCAGGCCTCTCACTGTTGTGGCCTCTCCCATTGCGGAGCACAGGCTCCGGACGCAGCGCAGGCTCAGCAGCCATGGCTCAGGGGCCCAGCCGCTCTGCAGCATGTGGGATCTTCCCAGACCGGGGCACGAACCCGTGTCCCCTGCATCGGCAGGTGGACTCTCAACCACTGCGTCACCAAGGAAGCCCTCCAATGCATCTTTTTAAATGTATTTATACTTGATCCTAAAGTAATGTGGTTTAGATGGAAAAATTATTTGGATTTATCAAACCTAGAGAGTTTTGTCACAGATCAAAGAAGGTTCAAAACCAGAAATTAGTTACCTTCTAAAGTAGAAGAACTTTACAATAAACTTTAGATGCATCATATGTCCAAAGGAAGTTCTTCGTGTTTTATAAAGGGCAGTTCAGAATAGAAGATAGGAAGGGTCTATTGGTTTGTTTAATGTTTTCAGAGCTCTTGATATGTACCTAGAGTAATTATCAAAAACATCATCTGGGGGCTTCCCTGGTGGCGCAGTGGTTGAGAGTCCGCCTGCCGATGCAGGGGACACGGGTTCGTGCCCTGGTCCGGGAGGATCCCACGTGCTGCGGAGTGGCTGGGCCCGTGAGCCATGGCGCTGAGCCTGCACGTCCGGAGCCTGTGCTCCGCAACGGGAGAGGCCACAACAGTGAGAGGCCTGCGTACCGCAAAAAAAAAAAAAAAAAAAAACAAAAAAACAAACATCATCTGTAGTGCCAGACTCCCTGAATTCAGCTTGGAGAAGTTGCTTAACCTTGCTTTTTCTTTGTTGCCTCATTGTAATGAGTTATTGTAAGGAATTTTTATTTATTAATTTACATAATTGTGAGTATTATACACTTACATATATGCATGTATGTCCGCATACATAATACACACTCTCATGTACAGCACTTTAGTCTAAGAAAATGGTAAGCACTGTACATCTTATTTATTTATCATTACAAATTAAACTTAATACCGTTCCTTAAATGTTTACCAGTTTCAGATCTTTTCTCATGGAAGAGTATTAAAATTTATGTAAATGTTTATATATCATAATTACATATTTTTTCTTTTTGTAAATAGGTTTCTTGAAAATCTGTTTGATCAAGAAAAGAAACTCAATTTGTTCAGATCCAGAAAGAATAGATCAATTTGAAATATTCTTCATAAAATGGCTATAAAAGGCAGCAGTGCTAAGAAACACAAATTTATGAATATAGCCACATGCTTTTTTTCCTTTCAGTTTGATTTAAATTTAGTATCTTCCAACAATGGAAAATGATTTACAATAAAGAGATGAACTGGAAGGAATAGGAAAATGGAAACAAGATGTCATTTCTTTTTACTATCCAACAGATTTACCATCTGTTTTAAAATGATGTTTGAAAGAAAAAAATGTTTGACCATCCACAGTAAATGAAACAAAATGCTTTTTAAAAAATAAAGTAAAATAATGTAACACTTTAAACTGTTTTTACTACCAAACTCTCCTTTCCCTGTGAACACATTCATCTTACTGAGCAAAGGTTTATTTAAGCTACACTTACATCTATGTTGTTTTTAGCTCATTTCCTTTTAAAAAAAGCAATTGGTGAGTTTATTTCCCAGCTTAGCTGTTATAATAAAATATGAAAGGCATTTCTGTTTTGGCCTCAAGTATAGCATTATTGAAAGCTACGAGAGTCACAGCAAAATATAGGACAGCATAAAATTAAAAACTGCTGGTGTTTTCTTAGCAGCGGTTACTGCGCTTGCAGTTTTTCCCCCTCTTGCTACTGGCAGAGATCTGAAAGTCACCTCTGTGTACCAGACAACAAACTCTAAGTGTGTTTCTTAAATAATAGCTTTATTGAGATATTATTCACGTAGCATAAAATTTACCCTTTTAAAGTATAAAATTCAGTAGGTTTTAGTGTATTCACAGAGTAACCGTCATCATCATAAATTTAGAACATATTCTTTACTCCAAAAAGAAACCCAGTGCCCATTAATAGTCACTCCTCATTCCCCCATCTGCCCTTCCACTAGCAACCACTAATCTATGTTCTGTCTCTGTGGATTTGCCTATTACAGACTTTTCACATAAATGGAATTATACAATATGTGGTCTTTTGTGACAGCTTCTTTCACTTAACATAATGTTTTCAAGGTTTATCCATGTTGAAGCCTGTGTCAGTACTTCATTCCTTTTTATTGCCCAGTAATATTTTATCACATGGATATGCCAATATGTTTATCCATTCACCAGCGGATGGACATTTGAGTTTCGCACTTGTTGACTATTAGGAATAACGATGCTATTAACATTCATATATAAGTTTTTATATTGGACATATGTTTTCATTTTTCTTGAGTGTATACATGGGAGTGGAATTGCTGAGTCACATGGTAACTCTGTGCTTAACTTTTTGAGGAGCTGCCAGACTATTTTCTAAAGTGGCTGTACTGTTTTACATTCCCATCAGCAGTGTATGAGTATCCCAATTTCTTCACATCCTTTCCAACATTTGTTATTATCTGTCTTTTTGATTATAACCATTCTAATAGATGTGAAGTAGAATCTTACTGTGGTTTTGATTTGCATTTCTCTGATGGCTAATGATGTTGAGCATTTTTTCATATGCTTATCATTCATTTGCATGTCTTTTCTGTAGAAACATCTTTTCAAATGCTCTTTTTAAAAATTGGGGTTTTTGTCTTCTTGTTATTGAATTTAAAATTTCTTTATATACTCTGGATACAAGTTCCATATCAGATATATGACTTGCAAATATTTTCTCCCATTCTGTAGGTTGTCTTTCACTTTCTTGATGGCATTTTTGAAGCATTAAAATTTTTTATTTTGATGAAGCCCAGTTTATTTTTTTCCTTTGGTTGCTTATACTTTTAATGTTATATCTTAGAAACCATTCCTCAAGGTTCACAAAAATTTACTTCTATTTTTTTCTAAGAGTTTTACAGCTTTATCTTACATGTAGGTCTGTGATCCTTTTTTTTTTTTTTTTGGCTGTATTAGTTTTCGTTGCTGCACACAGGCTTTCTCTAGTTGTGGCAAGAGGGGGCTACTCGTCGTTGTGGTGCTTGTGGTCCTCATTGTGGTGGCTTCTCTTGTTGCAGAGAACGAGCTCTAAGCACGCAGGCTTCAGTAGTTGTAGCGCATGGGCTTAGTTGCTCCGTGGCATGTGGGATCTTCCCGGATCAGGGATCGAACCCGTGTCCCCTGCATTGGCAGGCGGATTCTTAACCACTGCGCCACCAGGGAAGTCCATGCAGTCCTTTATGAGTTAACTTTTATATGTGGTGTGAAGTAGGAGCTCAAGTTAATTTTTTGCATGTGGATATCCATTTTATTGAAAGACTCTCTCTTTCCCATTGAATTTTCTTGACATCTTTGTTGAAAATCAGTTGTCCGTAAATGTAAGGATTTTTTTCTGGGCTGTAATTCTATTCTGTTGATCTGTATGTCTGTTTTTATACAGTAACACACTGTCCTGATTGCTGTAGCTGTGTGGTATGTTTTAAAATCAGGAAGTGTCAGTCCTCCAACTTTGTTCTTTTTCAAGACTGTTTTGGCTATTTTGGGTCCCTTGCATTTCTATATGAATTTTAGGATCAGCTTGACAATTTCTGCAATTGTATGTAGCTTTCATATCTTTATCTATGCATATACAAATATGTCCTCTTCAACACATTTTATACTTTTTTTTTTTTTTTTTTTTTGCGGTACGTGGGCCTCTCACTGTTGTGGCCTCTCCTGTTGCGGAGCACAGGCTCCAGATGCGCAGGCCCAGCGGCCATGGCTCACGGGCCCAGCCGCTCCACGGCATGTGGGATCTTCCCGGACCGAGGCACAAACCCGTATCCCCTGCATCGGCAGGCGGACTCTCAACCACTGCACCACCAGGGAAGCTGACATTTTATACTTTTAAACAAAATTACAGTGATGTTCTGCAACTTTCTTCCTTCCCCCAACATTTTATTATGAAAATTTTTAAATATGGAGATTAGTTGAAAGAATCATACAGTGAACACCCATATATCCTCCCACCCCCCAGTCTGTATTCTATAGGTAACATTTTGGTATATTCACTTTATCATATAACTAACCATTCCTGTCTGTAACCAGCTAGTCCATCTATCTATCAAATCATCTTATTATTTTGTGCATTTCAAAGCAAATTGCATATGCTATCAGTACACTTCACCTTTAAAGACTTCAGCATATGTATTGTTAACTAGGGTTCAATTTTTCTACAACTTTTTAATGTAAAGTGAAATGCACAAATCTTGAGTATACATTCTGGTGAGTTTGACACATATATTCACTGGTGTAACCCTAACCTTTATCAAGGTATAGAATATTTTGGTAACTCCAAAAAATTCTATATGCTCTCTCCCAGTCAATTCCTGTCCTTAACCAATGCCAACAGCAATCAGTTTTTTTTTTTTCACCATAGATATAATTGTTATAGAACTTTATTCTCTTGTGCAAGGCTTATTTCACTCAGCATAATGTTTTTGAGATTCATTCATACTATTCATTAATTCATACTCTTTGAGGTTCATTCATTCTATTGTATGAATCAATAGTTCATTTTTTTTAATTGCTGAGTATAGCATCCATTGTATGGATTGCCCACAGTTTATTTATACATTCACCTGTGGATGAGTAAATTTCCACTTATCTATATCACTAAAAAGTTCTGATAACTGGCTTTTGTTTATATTGAAGTTATAATTGTTGTAATAATAATATAGTAATAATCATCTGGAAGCTTTGTAAATGTAGAATTACTTTCTGAATTAAATAAGTGCTTTTTTTTCAGAGTCTTTAAGTAACCTATACTAGAGATTATGAAGACTAGTTGTGTTCATTTACCACAAAGGACTAAAATTTAAATCTAAAATAGCAGAGGAGTCTTAGTAACCTCCCTAACTTTATTGCTTTCTCTTCCTTTACAGCAGGACTTCTCAAACTTTCATGTTTATATGAATAACCCCAATCACCAGGGGATCTTGTTAAAATGCAAATTATGATTTGGTAGTTTGGGGTAGAGCCCAAGATTCTGCATTTCTAATAAGCTCCCAGGTTATGCCAGTGATTCTCATCCATGGAGTAGCAAATGTTTCCAACCAAATTGCACTGCTTATCTTTCTTTGAATCCATCATAAATTCCCATTGCCATGCCTTAAAATAACTATGCTTAAATTATTCAAGGTCTGAAAGGAAAAGAATCCACAAGGCAAGAATAGGATATTATGAAAAAAGAACAGGCAGATTTTTAAAAAAGCATCAGGTATTCTATAAATGAAAAACATTTTCATTAAAGTTAAAAAATAATACTTCAATAGAAGGGATTGAATCTTCTCCATTTATTTATCCATATTGCTCATTTAGGACTTAACATGTTACCTAAATGATTACATAATATTTTAATAAATCTGTCCTCTTTAATTAGATCCTAAGTCCCTTCAGAGAAGAACAATGGTTTATACCTCCTTTCTTTCTCATTGCCATGTATAATGGGTATTAAATAATGTTTGATGATGAAGAAGATGAGGATGTTTTAAGCTGCAATAACAGAAAATCCACCTCAAAGTGGCATAAACAATTTAAGAATTTATTATCTTACTTATCTTATATAAGAATTCTAGAGGTAGAGTTCATGGAATATTTGATTGAGATGCTGGCTCTGTTTCTTTGTGTTTCTTCTGGCCTTTGCCCTCCTCAATTTGTCGGTTTTGTCCTCATGCCTGCTTTCTTCATGGTGGTGAGATGGCTTCTAGCAGCAGATAAAACTGCAGTTTTCCTTGTTTATGTCCCAAAGGACATAAAAACCTCTCCTCTAACCGTAGAATAAAAATCTTTCCCTGTAGTGTAATTACTTTTAATACACAGTTGCTAGGGAAATGCCATGCATGGCAATAGGATGGACCATCTTTCCCTCAGTTAGTGTGCTACTTGGGGGAAAGGAGTGAATACCTGAACAAATAAGTTTTCTTTTAGGAAGGGAAGTAGAGGAATGAATGCTCAGTATGCAACCAATAATGCCTCAATCATGAATAGGCAAATTTCAGATTCAATAAAATTTTTTTTTTTTTTTTTTTTTGCGGTATGCAGGCCTCTCAGTGTTGTGGCCTCTCCCGTTGCGGAGCACAGGCTCCGGACGCGCAGGCTCAGCGGCCATGGCTCACGGGCCCAGCCGCTCCGCGGCATGTGGGATCTTCCTGGACCTGGGCACGAACCCGTGTCCCCTGCATCGGCAGGCGGACTCTCAACCACTGCGCCACCAGGGAAGCCCAGATTCAATAAAAATTTTGAAAGTTGTATAATGTCATGCTAGAATACAAATGGAAAATAGGGAAAAAAAACCCAACTGCAGTCATTATACATTTGTCTTTCTTTGTATTTGCTAGAATTATTTGGTCGTATGTTAAAAAAAAAACCCAACTTAAACTGGCTTTAGTTGTAAAAGAAGTTTTTATTGAAAGATAAAGGGGTCACAGACAGAAAAATAATGCTGAAGGCAGAATAAAGATATAGATCAATCTCTGAAAAACCTGGCATCAAGGGTGTAAAAGTCATGAGAGTTCACTTTCTATCTCTTCTCTGCTCCTTCTGAGCAATTCTCTTTTCTTTCTGTCTCTGCAGATTGACTGCCTTTGCTTCCCTATTCCACCCAAAGGGAAACAAGACTGCTGATAGCTCCAGATTTTTTTACTTATAGCTTTAACAGCTACTGGAGAGTGACTGGCTCAACTCTTTGGATCCAAGGTCCACATATTCTTAGATGTGCTCTGACCCACCCAGATGCCCACTTCCAGAATTAATTATGGCCAGGGGTGCAAGGTTACATTTTGCAAGATGCTTGCTCACACAATAACAATATGGATGCTGGGCAAATAATACTAGAGGTGTCCTGTAAACTAATGACAAAAGATTTAGGATATTCAGTATCTTCATATTATGTACCCTATAAAAAAATGACAGTGCTGAAGTAAGGCAGGAGTTAGGAGATTGCATTTTTGGCTACTAAGTAACATTAGGTTTTTAAGTGGCAAGCTGATCCCATATATTTCATTCCCTGATAGAATAATAATTGGCAGTAGGCGATTGACCTTACATGGAATGAGAAAGAAGGAGCACCATAAGTTCTCCATGTTCAAAAATATTTTCCACACATTCTATAAGTTAAAAATTGTTGTGGCTTAATGAGTCTGGGCCTATCAGAGCTGATGCTTAATAAATATTTAGTATGAGGAATTAAATATTTAAAATATATCCGTATTTTAAATTAAAATGTAACACTTAAAATTGTAAAAAAGTAAGGTGTGGTTGTGGTTAAAATTTAAGGAATTCAGGGACTTCCCTGGTGGTCCAGTGGGTAAGACTCTGCACTCCCAATGCAGGGGGCCCAGGTTTGATCCCTGGTCAGGGAACTATATCCTGCATGCATATCACAACTAAGACTCCACATGCTGCAACAAAGATCCCGCATGCTGCAACTAAGACCCAGCGCAGCCAAAATAAATAAATAAATATTAAAAAGTAAAATACAAATAGTGCAAAAATACCTATATTGGGATTTCTCTGGTGGCACAGTGGTTACGAATCTGCCTGTCAATGCAGGGGACATGGGTTTGAACCCTGGTCTGGGAAGATCCCGCATGCCGTGGAGCAACTAAGCCCATTCACCACAACTACTAAGCCTGCACTCTAGAGCCCTAGAGCCACAACTACTGAGCCCATGTACCACAACTACTGAAGCCCATGCACCTAGAGCCCGTGCTCCTCAACAAGAGAAGCCACCGCAGTGAGAAGTCCATGCACCACAACGAAGAGTAGCCCCCGCCTGCCGCAACTAGAGAAAGCCCGCACACAGCAACGAAGACCCAACACAGCCATAAATAAATAAATAAATAAATATATTTTTAAAAAGGACCTATATTAAAAGTAAAATTCTTTCTTCATACTGACTCCAGAAAGTAACCTCAGTTAGGAGCTTTTGATGTGTCCTCCTTTTTATCTCATTGTTTTTGTTTTATTTTATTTTATGCTTTTTAACTTTTAAAAATAATTTTTAAATTAATATACCTTTATAATGAAGCTAAACAATACAAGAATGTATAAAGAGATATAATCTCCCTTTCCTTCCAACCTCAATTGGCTGGCTGGCAAAACAATTTTAACAACTTGGGTTACATCCCTCTATCCCATTCTGCATACTTATGTACACTTATTTGGCTTTTCTGTTAAAAAAGAATGGGGGGGGGCTTCCCTGGTGGCGCAGTGGTTGAGAGTCCGCCTGCCGATGCAGGGGACACGGGTTCGTGCCCCGGTCCGGGAAGATCCCACATGCCGCGGAGCGGCTGGGCCCATGCGTCTGGAGCCTGTGCTCCGCAATGGGAGAGGCCACAACAGTGAGAGGCCCACGTACCACCAAAAAAAAAAAAAAAAAAAAAGAATGGGGGGGAGCTGTGGAGAGAATCACATATTTGAATCTGTAACTTCTGTGCATTGTGGGCTGTCCTCTAGACCTTTGTCATCCAGTACTGTAATCACTAGCCACGAGTAGCTATTGAACACTTGCAATGTAGCTAGTCTGAATTAAACTGACTGAAGTGTAAAATACACACCAGATTTCTAAGACTTAGTACAAAAAAAGAGAATGTAAAGTATTTCACACAAAATTTTTTTTATTAATTACATGTTATAGTGATAATATTTGAGGTATATTGGGTTAAATAAAATAGATTATTAAAATTAATTTCATCTATCTCCTTTTACTGTTTTTAATGTAGCTATTAAAAACTTAAAATTACACATGTGGCTCCCATTACCTTTCTACTGGACAGTGTTGCTCTGAATAGATGAAGATCCTAACACTTTAATAGTTGCATAATAGTCTGTGACAGGGATGTGAAACAATTCATTCACCATTTCCCATTGATTACATCCAAATTTTTGGTAGCTCGTTTTATCTGTTTGTGTGTTTCACTACTGTATCAATTATTTTTTTCTGTGAAACATGTCATCTAAATTAGTGACTTAAAGCAACAAATATTTATTATTTTTTACAATTCTGAGTTGGCTGGTCAGTTCTAGTCTGGGCCAGCTCAGCTGGGACTAGATGGTTTAGGATGGCCTCACTCATATCTGGGGCCTCAACAAGGATGGTTGGGATAACCAGGGCCTTCTCCACATGATCTCTCATCCTCCAAGAGGCTGGTTATTAGCAAGAATGAGCAAGCTCCAATTTTCAATTGCTTTCTTTTTTTTTTTTTTTTTTAACATATATTTATTTATTTGGCTGCACTGGGTCTTAGTTGTGGCAAATGGGATCTTCGTTGCCATGTGCAGGATCTTCGTTGTGGCATGTGGGATCTAGTTCCCTGACCAGGGATTGAACCCGGGCCCCCTGCATTGGGAGTGTGGAGTCTTAACCACTGGACCACCAGGGAAGTCCCTACAGTTACTTTTAAGCTTCTGTTTGTGCCACACTTGTATCATCCCATTGGTGGAAGGAAGTCACATGGCCAAGTCCAGGATTCAAGAGGTAGAGAAATAGACTTTAACTCTCAGTGGGAGGAGCGGCAAATCACACTGCAAAAAGGGCAAGCATACCAGGAGGTGTGAACAAGTTAAAGGCAGTTACTACAACAATCTATGATAGCCACAATAGTAATACCCAGTGTTCTCAGTGTATTTATCTTGCATTTCGATGCCTTTATTTCTGCAGGATAGATTCC
The DNA here is from genome assembly GCF_963455315.2 of Globicephala melas. Lineage (NCBI taxonomy): Eukaryota > Metazoa > Chordata > Mammalia > Artiodactyla > Delphinidae > Globicephala > Globicephala melas. The sequence goes on along the minus strand of NC_083333.1, from coordinate 49,692,485 downwards.
CCAAAACTGAGACTGTTCGCTCAAATATTTTCCAAATTTGTTGAAGTAATTTATATTCCCACCAGCATCTATGAGTTTCCTTTACTCACCCTTTTCAGTACCAGATATTATCACTCTTTATGATTTTTGCCAATCAGTGTCAAGTGATATCTTATTCTTGTTTTTTTTTTAAATATAAATTTATTTATTTTATTTTATTTTTGGCTGTGTTGGGTCTTTGTTTCTATGCGAGGGTTTTCTCTAGTTGCGGCGAGCGGGGGCCACTCTTCATGCGCAGCGTGGGCCTCTCACTGTCGCGGCCTCTCTTGTTGCGGAGCACAGGCTCCAGACGCACAAGCTCAGTAGCTGTGGCACACGGGCCCAGTTGCTCCGCGGCATGTGGGATCCTCCCAGACCAGGGCTCAAACCCGTGTTTGAGCATTGGCAGGCAGATTCTCAACCACTGCACCACCAGGGAAGCCCCTTATTCTTGTTTTTATTTACATTTTCCTGACTAATGAGGCTGAACATCTTTTCATATTTTTATTGAACATTTGAATTTCCTCTTTTGCAACGTGCCTATTTGTATCCCTTTTCCATTTTTCTATTGGTCATTTGTTTCTCATTAGTCTGTAGAAACTTTTTGTATGTTAGGGACTGTAACTCATATGTTATAAATATTTTCCCAGTCTATTGTTTGTTTTGATTTTATTTATGCTCCCATGATAGAAAAAACAATTTTCAAATAGTGAAACACTTTCCTTTATGATTCTTCTCCCACTGCCCAGGTAATCTATCTATCTGTCTGTCTATCTATCTATCTATCTATCTTACTAAGTTTTTTTTATTGAAGTATAGTTGATTTACAATGTTGTGTTAATATCTGCTGTACAGCAAAGTGATTCAGTTATACATATATATACATTTTAAAATACTTTTCCATTATGGTTTATCTCAGGATATTGAATATAGTTCCCCATGCTTACAGGAGGACCTTGTTGTTTATCCATTCTATATGTAATAGTTTGCATCTGCTAACCCCAAACTCCCATTCCATCCCTCTCCCATCCCCCTTCTCCTTGGCAACCATGAGTCTGTTCTCTATGTCTGTGAGTCTGTTTCTGCTTCATGGATAGGTTCATTTGTGTAGTGTTTTAGATTCCACATATAAATGATATCATATGGTATTTGTCTTTCTCTTTCTGACTTACTTCACTTAGTATCATAATATCTAGTTTCATCCATGTTGCTACAAATGGCATTATTTCATTCTTTATAGCTGAGTAATATTCCATTTGTGTGTGTGTGTGTGTGTGTGTGTGTATACATATATATATGTGTACACCATATCTTCGTTATCCATTCACCTGTTGATGGACATTGAGGTTGTTGCCATGTCTTGGCTATTGTGAATAGGCTGCTATAAACATAGGGGTGCATGTATCTTTTTGAATTATAGTTTTGTCCAGATATATGCCAAGGAGTGGGATTGCTGGATCATATGGTAATTCTATTTTTAGTCTTTTGAGGAACCTCCATAATGGCTGCACCAATGATTCTTCTTAATTAAAGTCTCCCCAGACACACCTCCACACTTTTATTATTTTATATTTAGATATCTAATTCATCGAAGTTCATTTTTGTACATGATATGAGGTAGAGGCTGAGTTTATCAAAATTTTCAATCAGCTATACATAATATAATCCCTGCTACAATGTCTTAATCAGATAGGGTTTTTTGTGTTTTTTTAAAGTATTTTTAAAATTTTTTATTTATTTTATTTTTGACTGCGTTGGGTCTTCGTCGCTCCGCGCGGGCTTTTCTCTGGTTGCGGCAAGCAGGGGCTACTCTTCATTGCGGTGCGCGGGCTTCTCATTGTGGTGGCTTGTTGTGGGGCACAGGCTCTAGGCACACGGGCTTCAGTAGTTGTGGCTCACGGGCTCAGTAGTTGTGGCTTGTGGACTCTAGAGCACAGGCTCAGTTAGTTGTGGTGCATGGGCTTTGTTGCTCCATGGCACGTGGGATCTTCTCGGTCCAGGGCTCAAACCTGTGTCCCCTGCATTAGCAGGTGGATTCTTAACAACTGTGCCACCAGGGAAGCCCCAGATAGGGTTTTTTTATTTTTATTTTTTTCATGTAACATGAAGAATAGAAGCACAAGATCAGGACTGGTGTGTGGCTCTACCATGCCATCAAGGATCTAGGCTGCTTCTCACTTTCTGTTCCACAATCCTTAGATTATGATTTTCTTTCTCATGAAATACAGTTTCTATACTCTAAGCATCACATTTATGTTATAGACAGGAAGAATTTTTCAGGGAGAAGGGTAAGAGGCAATTTCTTTTTTATCAGAAAACAATAGCTTTCCTGGAAGTTCTACCCATTAGACTTATAATTATGTCTCGTTGAGTAGGGCATGGCCACCCTTATTTTCAAGAGAGTCTAGGGAGGTGAATAGTTTTGACTGGACACATTGCTGTCCTAAACAAAGTCAGGGTTCTGAATGGAAATTGTGTAGGCAGCTATCAGTGTCTGCCATAAGAAATAGGTTTATTTTCTTCCAAATGTATACTCAATTATTCCAGCACCATGTAATATATAAAACCATCTTGGTCCTTTGGTGGATTCTAATGTATAGTTTAATCAGTTTTGGACTCTCCATACTTTCTGCTGATCTATTTGTCTATTCCTGTGCCAATAGCATACTCTTGTTTACTATAGCTTCATTTTAAGTTGAATTACGGTAAGACATGTCTTCCTTTGCTGGTCTTCTTTTCCAAATATTCTTAACTATTCTCATGTATTCTTCCATATGAATGTTAAAGTTACTGTCCAGTAAAATCAATGTATCAATCAGTACATTATTGATGTAAAATCAGTGTATTCTGACTGGAATTGCATTTATATGTTAATTTTTAAAAATAAATGTATTCTGGTTGGATTGTTAATTTGGGAACAATTGACATCTTTATGATTTTAATTCTTCTTATTCAAGAACATGGTATATGTCTCCTTTTTTTAAAGTAGTATTTTATGTCATTTTAAAAGGTCTAAGTTTTTTTTTTTTATGTAGCAAAAATTTATAAAAATTTTTTCTTTATACAGTCTGAATTTGGTAACACATGCTTGAAAAGGCCTTTTCCACTCCAGGATTATAAAAATATTCATCCATGTTCCCCTTAGTATTTTTATACTTTCATATTTTATCTTTAAATTTTGATACATATGGACTTTATTTTGGTATAAAGTAATGATTCAGCTTTTAAAAAAAGTCTAACCAGTTGTCTCATTACATTTATTGAATAAGTCATCTTTCTCCCACTGATCTGGAATGCTTATCATATATTGAATTCAATATGTATTTGGGTCCAGATTTGGTTTTGCACTTTGTCCTGTTTCTATACTAATACAGTAAACATTCAGCCTCTTTATAGTAGTAGGTGATTTCGTCAAGACAATTAACCTTTAATTCCCTGTGAGTTCAGTATTTTTCTTCCATTTTGAGATAAGGAAGATGAGCCTAGCAAAGGTTATTTCTCATATGTTTGGATTTGGCAGAGAAGTCACTTGTCCTTTCCCCAGGGATGGCAGCTAGTCTTCATTACCTTAGGGTAGGGATGAGCATCTATATTAGAGGACACAGATGAGGTTCTGAGGTATTTTTACGGTATTAATTCAGAGACCAAGGAATGCCTGTGTCCCCTCCTCCCTTTGACGTCCCAGATTGAGGAAGCTTTAGGGAACTACATACAAGGATGAGAATGCAATAACTCCTACTATGGAGCTGTTATGTCTTTTTCTCCCTTTTCCAAAACTAACATGGCACAGTCTTCAGAGGAGACCCCAGTAACAGGCAGAAAAGAAGAGAGACCTGAATCAGGAAGACGAAGCAAATAGGCCCAATAAATGCCTTGGACTCTGACCGGTCATATTAACCACTCATCCTAAGAGCTTATGGGGGACTTCCCTGGTGGCGCAGTGGTTAAGAATCCGCCTGCCAGGCTTCCCTGGTGGCGCAGTGGTTGGGAGTCCGCCTGCCGATGCAGGGGACGAGGGTTCATACCCCAGTCCGGGAAGATCCCACATGCCGCGGAGCGGCTGGGCCCGTGAGCCATGGCCGCTGAGCCTGCGCGTCCGGAGCTTGTGCTCCGCAACGGGAGAGGCCACAACAGTGAGAGGCTCGCGTACCGCAAAAAAAAAAGAAAAAAAAAAGAATCCGCCTGCCAATGCAGGGGACAGGGGTTTGATCCCTGGTCCGGGAAGATCCCACATGCTGCGGAGCAACTAAGCACAGCTACTGAAGTCTGCGCGCCTAGAGCCCATGCTCAAAAAGACAACAAGAGAAGCCACTGCAATGAGAAGCCTGTTCACCGCAACGAAGAGAAGAGTAGCCCCAGCTTGCTGCAACTAGAGAAAGCCTGTGAGCAGCAGCGAAGACCCAACGCAGCCAAAAGTAAATAAATTAAATACATAAATTTTTAAAAAAAGAGCTTATGGGCCCAGGAAAGCCTTTTCGGGTTGGTAGCATGAGGAGATGGAGCAGAAGTGTTCCCTTCCCTGAAATCTGCAAAAGTAAACCATATACCTCCAGTGTAACCAAAATGTTCCAGAGATTAAAAGTGAAGGTGGGGTTGGTAGTAGTTGTGGTTAGAGCCAATGTCCCCTTAGTCTTTTTGTGTTCTCAGCCTATGCATTTTCACACCTTTTACAAACCCCAGTTCCTCAGAATTTCTCACTAGAAAGTTCAAGAATTACCTTTAGGATATTTGACCTCCTAGTTGCTGGTATCTTCCTCAGCCTTTCTGAAAATATCATTATTTCAAGATCTTTTTTGAGGTGGTTTTGCTAGGACATAATTCTAGGTTGACAGTTATTTTCCTCTCAGACTTTAAAGATACTATTCCACTGTCTTCTGGCTTCCATTGTTGCCACTGAGAAATATCCTGTTATTTTCGTTTGTAGGTAAGCTGTATTTCTCTCTACTTGTTTTAGGATCTTTTTCTTATCTTTGGTTTTTTGTAGTTTCACAATGATGTGTCTTGGTGTGGATTTCTTTTTATTTAGATTGGGATTCATTTAGTTTCTTCAAACTCAGAATTTGAATTTCATTAATTATGGAAGATTCTCAGTCATAATTTTTCAAATATGACCTCTCCTCTGTTCTCGCCATTTTCTCCTTCTGGCTCCAGGTGTACATTGGACCTTTCCACTTTATCATCTATGACCCATAATTTTTCTTTCATCCTTTCCATTTCTTTGTCTCTATTGTACATTCTAGGTAATTTCTTTGGGACTATCTTTAGGTCACTATTCAGCTGTTTAATCTTTCCATTGATTTTGTACTTTTAAATATTATATTTTTGTTTCAAAAATTCTGTTTGATTCTCTAATTACTACCCACTCTCGTGCCTTTTTTTTTTTTTTTTTGGACATGCAAGATCTCAGCTCAACCAGGGATTGAACCCAGGCCACAACAGTGAAAGCTTCAAATCCTAACCACTAGAACAACAGGGAACTTCCATTGTTATGCTATTTTAACTAAGTCAAAATGCTTTTAGTTTCCCATATGTTGACAGTAGTTAAAGCTGGATGATGGGTATGTGGGGGATTCATTATACTTTTTTACCTACTTTTGATATGTTAAATAATTTCCATAGTAAGTTTAAAAATTGGAGGAGAGGGGGATGTCATCAAACTTTAAAAGGTTGGAAACAATTGAATAATAGGCCACATAAAACCATGGGAATTTATACTGGGGCATGGAGAAGACAGAATTGTGGGACATGGAACTTTATTTTTAATGCAGTGGTGGATTCTGAATGGGTAGAGGACAGCAGAAAGGAAGGCTGTGGTATGTGGGAGATAGGAAAGGGGAAGCTGGAAGTAGGAAATGGATTCTAACCCTTGGTGGGAGGACCCCAAAACAGTCTATTCAATTTTCTACAGGGCCTAGAATCAGAGAATCACTAAGAATCATATCATATACTACCTACATTTGTACATCATGGTTTTGCTGGTGTTTTTGGTTTCAGGTATTTTGGAAAAGTGAAAATGCTGGCTCTGCCAGGTTAGCATCATTGCTCCATTCTGGCTAGTCTAGTGTAGCCAATCTGACCTCTTGACTTAACTGGTATCCCCAACCAATCCATGCCCTGCCTTATAAAGAGAAAGAAGGTAAGAGGCAATGAGGAAAATAATAGTTCAGACTTCTTTTCTTAGGTGACAAAATTCTCTCTTCCCACTTTCTCTCCTGTCATGAAAATTTGAAGAAAAACTAATTTAAAGAAGTCAGTAGAGGGACTTCCCTGGTGGTCCAGTGGTTAAGACTCTGTGCTTCCACTGCAGGGGCATGGGTTCAATCCCTGGTTGGGGCTAAGATCCCACATGCCATGCAGTGCGACCCCCCCCCCGAAAGAGAAGTCAGTAGAGCCTCACGTTCAAAGATTTTCCACACGCAAAGCAACCCCTAAAATATGTCCTTGGAATCACCAAGGTTTCTCTTGCAAACATTTTAATAACATTTCTCTCTTTTAAAAGATGTGGTTACGTATGTTATTAGATCTTTACAGTAACTCTCTTGGGTGAGGCATTTATTACTAAGTCATTTCATAAAAGGAGGAAAAAACAGTACTTTTTGCCTTACTTTAGTAACTTTGGGTTCCTCAGTTTGACATCTCATTCCTAGCACATAGTGGGAGCCCTCAATAAATACTTGTTGGATAAATGCCATTTAAAATATTATCAGGTTTATGAGATTTTTATTTTATGTACAGTTCCAAAAAATGAAATTCTCTTTTGGCTCCCTCCAATACAGTCTTTTTGAGTAGAAAGAAATCTCTTTGCAGTGATTTAGACAAGTAAATTTTTATTTGGAAAAACTGAGTTAGGCTCCTTGAGCTGTTATCCACCCCTGAAAATGTATAGTCAGGCTATCACATATAATTAATAACTTAATTGGCTACATCTTTTCATTCAGGCATGATAATAAAATAACATTATAGTGAAAAACTTATCTTAGAAGATTTAAAGAAAAAACTCTTTAAGTCATTAAAATTTGAACCGAGACAAATAATAACTTCATTACTTTAGAATAATATTTGGCATATGAAAAGTTTGATAGTGAACTATCACACTCTTTAACATTTACTGAGTGATACTTGAAGCCATTATAAATGGGAAAATAATTTATAATTGTATTGCTGCTGAGATTAATACTATCTTTTTCAGATATCTAAAACATTACAACAAAGACACACATGAGGGCGCTCTAATCAGTCAGAAACTGGAAGTGCGTAAGTATTTGTTACCAGGAATTAGAATTTTAAGAAGTTAAAGCCACTACTATACTTTTAGAGATGGAAAAAGTAAGGTGCAAAGAGATTGTGAGTCTACATGCCCTATTATTTAGAGTAAATACATTGAGTCTTAAAAATTTTAAGAAGTCCCTTGTTGGTGAATTTATGCTAGAGAATTTTGACTCTCATCCTGGCAAGTCTTTATTGAAAATCTTTATGCATGGCATGGGTAAAGATTTATCTATAAGGTGTAAGAAGAAACAATTAGTTAGAATATTTATTTTTAAGAATTTTTGCTCCACAAAATGTTACTTGTGCTTTGTTTATACTTGAAACTCAACTGATTTCTTTGGTTACTATCCTTAGTCTTTTCCCCATCTCTGATATGTTCCTAGTTTGTTCTTTGGCTTTCAGATAAATATAAAGTTACCAGGCTGCCCACAGATTTTCCAAAGAGAAGGCCTATAAACATGCACAAGTATTTTATTATAAAGAAGCTATAATGAGAATATAGAATGTAGGTGTTTTTCACCCCTAAAACAGTATGTATATGGCAAGATTTGTTTTATAGGCAAATTTTCTTCAACTTAAATACTACCATTGTCACAGGAGGATTTGTTTCATTAGGCACCCCACACAGCTTGGCCAGTTCCACATTTCTACTTTTTCAAAGGAGTTTCTTTTCCTTAAATAATAAACTAATTTTTTAAAAAACAGAACAAAGTAAAAAAAGAAAGAAACAAACAAAACAAGACTCAGGGCTCTGAATGAAAAAGATTTCTCCTTTACGGTGCTATGTGATGGGAAAGAAAGTATATCATGAATTTTATTTTCTAATTTGTCTTTGTTAATAACATATATATATTTCAGTTCGAGACATGGCTATACATTTGATCACCTTAATTTATTTGTATTTTCCAATCAGAAACTAAGCTTTTTCCTGTCCTTGAAAGTACTTGACAATCCTACAATACAAAGCATAAGGTTTTTAAATCAAGGATGCAAATAACAGATTATATTACAAATACTGAATGTTGTGTTTTTATTCATGTTTTGTCTATATTTAGTTAAATATATCAGACAAGTAAAAATATAATAGTATGCATATGACTCTGTATGATCTGGCCCTGCCCACCTCTTCACTTCCTTTCTTATTACTCCCCATTGAGTCATTCCACATTAGTCACACTGGCCTTTCTACACAACAAACATACCAAGCATCTACCTGGAACAGCACCATTGTACTTTCTGTTCCCTCTGCCTGGAATATTCTTATTAATTTCTCTTCTTTGATCATCGGAATGAAAACTCTAAGCTAGCAGAGGTCTTGTCTGCCTGGTTTAGTAAAGGTCTCAATAGAAAATAGGTTATATGCTCAGAATAATTTTAGGAAGATTTATTTACAAAGTGGTTATTTGTTTACTAAGGGGTTATTTGCAAAGATGCAATATAGGGAAACCACAAAGACTCCTACAGTATTCTGGGGCTGGTAGCAGCTGTGATGTTACCATCTTTAGGCCCAAAATGGCTAGAGGAATAATTATAGTAGTTAGTAGAACCTAAAAGGGACAGTATGTAAAGTTGCCTCTCTTGGAAGATCAGTGACTTTCATTGGAGAGACACAGCAGGCACAAGGTGCCCTCTCAGTGAGGGAGCTGAAAGAATAAATATCATGATCCCACTTTCCTTCCCACTCTGATCTCCTGCCTGGGCTCCCTGTTGGCCAAATTCAACCAAGGCCTGAGAACCCTTTTGATGTGGTCTGTTAGATCAGCCCCTATGGGCAGAGCACATGATGGAGAAGGGTGGAGAGTGAATCTGGAAGGGTAAATGGAAAACATATGTCAGCTGCTGTATTTGTAGTGTCTAGAACATTGCGAGACTTTTTTTTTTTTAATGTAACAGCTTTTTTGAGGTATAAGTCACATATCATACAATTGACCTATTTAAAGTGTATAATTCAATGGGTTTTCGTATGCTCACATACTAAAGAGTTGTGCAACCATTATCATAATTAATTTTAGAACATTTCATCACCCCTAGAAAGAAACCCCATGCCCATTACTAGTCACTCCCATTTCGTCCACTTCCTGGTCCTGTGCAACCACTAATCAACTTTCTGTCTCTATAGGATTTGCTTATTCTGGACATTTCATATAAATGGTATCCTAAAATAGATGGTCTTTTATGACTGGCTTCTTTGGCTTAGCATGTTTTCAAGGTTCATCCATATTGTAGCATGCATGCATACTTCATTCCTTTTTATTGCTTAAAAATATTGCATTGTATGAATATACCACATTTTATTTATTCGGTCATCAGTTGATGGGTATTTGAATTGTTTCTGCTTTTTGGCTATTATGAATAATGCTGCTATGAACATTCGTTTACAATTTTTTGTATGACTGTGTTTTCTTTTTTTAATTTATTTATTTTTGGCTGCGTTGGGTCTTCATTGCTGCGCGCGAGCTTTCTCTAGTTGCGGTGAGCAGGGGCTACTCTTCATTGTGGTGCACGGGCTTCTCATCGCGGTGGCTTCTCTTGTTGCGGAGCATGGGCTCTAGGCATGCGGGCTTCAGTAGTTGTGGCGCAAGGGCTCTAGAGCGCAGGCTCAGTAATTGTGGCACACGGGCTTAGTTGCTCTGCAGAACATGGGAATCTTCCCAAACCAGGGCTCGAACCCATGTCCCCTGCACTGGCAGGCGGATTCTTAACCACTGCGCCACCAGGGAAGCCCTATATGTTTAACATTTTAAGGAACTGCCAGGCTGTTGTCCAAAACTGTTGTACCGTTTTACATTCCCACCAGCAATGTATTAGGATTCCAGTTTCCCCACACCTCTCCAATACTTATTATCTTTTTTATTATAGCCATCCAGTGAATGTGAAGTGGTATATTACAGTGGTTTTGATTTATATTTCCCTGATGGCCAATGATATTGAGCATCTTTTCATATGCTTTAGGCCATTTGTATAATTTCTTTGAAGAAATGTCTATTCAGATCTTTTGCCTACTGTTATATAGGGTTATTTCTCTTTTTAAAATTGAGTTGTAAGTGTTCTTTATATATTCTAGATACAAGTCCATTATAAATATATGATTTTAAAATATTTTTCCCATTCTCTGTGTTGTCACAAAAGTTTTTAATTTTGATAAAGTCAAATTTATCTGTTTTTTCTTTTGTCACTTGTGTTTTGGTGTCATATCTAAGATGACTTTGCCTAACCTAAGAGCACAGAGATTTACTTCTGTATTTTTTACTTCATATGTTTGGGCTGCTATAACAAAAATATCATAAAGAACAATAGAAACTTGTGGGTGGCTAATAAACAACAGAAATTTATTTCTCACTCTTCTGGAAACTGGAAAGTCCAAGATCAAGATGCTGGCAAATTTGCTGTCTGGTGAGGACCTGTTTCCTTGTTCATAGACTGCTGTCTCTCGCCATATCCTCACATGGCAGAAGGGGCAAGCGAGCTCTCTGGGTTCTCTTTTATAAGGGCACTAATCCCATTTATGAGGACTTCACCTTCATGACCTAGTCACTTCCCAAAGGTTTCACTTCTAAATACCATCACTTTGGGTGCTGGGATATAACATATGAATTTTGAGGGATACAAATATTCAGTCTATAGCAGTTGTCTTCTATGAAATTTACAGTTTTAACTCTCACATTTAGGTCTATGATCCATTTTGAGTTAATTTTATACATAGAAATTTTAATAAATATTGTTGAATAAATTAATAAATAGCATTGTTAGATTTAAACTGTTCATTATATCCAATATTGGTGCAGATATCTAAGAAATAAAAACTCTCGCACAATATTTTTGGGAATATAAACTGTGGCAACCTTTCTGGAGAACTATTTGACAATAGCTGTATAAGTTTCAAGTGCATATACCCTCTAATCCACTAATTTCATTTCTAAGAATTTATCTTACAAATATATGGTAGAAGTTCTCTTAATCAGTCTCCACTTAAACAACTCCCCAGAATAACCAACACTATAATTCCCTCTCTAAAGTACACTAACAGATACTGAACTTTACACTGAAAAAAAGCTGAAGTGGGGAATTGTAAAACTTGTGTTTTGGCAATGGTTTATGGAAGAAACATGATATAAAACTACATGTAATTAGTGAACTCATTCTCAAAATAAAAGACCCTATTTGTCAAAATATTGGAGAAGAGCACATTTATGTGTCAAGTTAATCTAAAGCATTTAAAACGTGTTGTATCAATTTTTATGATTCCTTGCTTGAACTGATTAACCAACCAACTACTGGTTCCAGTAGAGTTAGATGAGATGGCTTCTACTCTACTCATTCAAGAATATTCATTGCAGCATTACATAAAGTAGCAAAAGTTTGGAAATAACCAAATGTCCCACAGTAGGGGTTTGGCTAAATAAATTATGAAACACTTACGTAATGAAATGCTAAGTGACTATAAAACATGATGTAGATCTATTTATACTGACATCCACAGATGTTTAACATATATTAAATGAAAAATCACAAAGCAGAATGTACAATATAATCTCATCTTTATTAAAATAACTCAAAAAACTCTTCATATAATAGATAAAGCCACACATGTATGATAAGGAAAGAATGTTAAATTATGAGTATTTTCCATTGCTGCTGCTGCCCTCCTAATCTTTCTGAGGAGGAAAGGTCCTTGATTTACTTGACTAATTAATAATGGGATCAGTCTGACTGAAAACTAGAAAAACCTACAAACTGCTTCACTTGAGAAAAGGGAAACATAAGAGACAGGGAAGAGGAAGGAGTTTTGAGAAAAGGTGGCTATGAGTTTGGAGGAAGAGACAGAGAGAGAGAGAGCAATTTTGTGATGTGGAGGAACAATAACTAAAGTGAACACTTCGGAAGTTTTATAATGACATGCAATGTAATTTTCATGTTATTCATTTTCTCAAAGATGCAGTAAAGCTCTCTGTTGCTCTCCAAGGCTTTTGGAGTTGGTATTGTATTTTTAAACACAGATAGACGCTGATCTCATATTTGGATAGAAAAAAATTTTGAAAAATTATGTACCATATTCCTGGTAGTGATAATCTCTGGGGAGATAATTTTATGGGAGAACTTTCATTTTCTTTATTGTGTCTTTCTTTAAGGTTTCAATGTTCTGTAGTGAGCATGCGTTCCCTTAGTTAATAGGAAGCAAAATGTAAAACTGGGGTTTGTTCCCTTATTTCAGGGCAAAAGGTTAAAGTCGTGAAATAAAAATGACTTAATTCTAGCCAGTGCTTTTTTTTTTTTTTTTTTTTTTTTTTTTTTGCGGTACGCAGGCCTCTCTCTGTTGTGGCCTCTCCCGTTGCAGAGCACAGGCTCCGGACGCGCAGGCTCAGCGGCCAAGGCTCACGGACCCAGCCGCTCCGCGGCATGTTGGATCTTCCCAGACCGGTGCACGAACCCGCGTCCCCTAGCAACGGCAGGCGAACTCTCAACCACTGCGCCACCAGGGAAGCCCCAGTGCTTTTATTTTATTTAAAGATTTTCAATTTTTTAAAAATTAACTTATGTATTTATTTTTGGCTGCATTGGGTCTTCATTGCTGCTTGTGGGCTTTCTCTAGTTGCGGTGTGCCGGTTTCTCATTGTGGTGGCTTCTCTTGTTGTAGAGCACGGGCTCTAGGCCCGCAGCCTTCAGTAGTTGTGGCACGCAGGCTCAGTAGTTGTGGCGCATAGCTTTAGTCGCTCCGTGGCACGTGGGATCTTCCCGGACCAGGGCTCGAACCCGTGTCCCCTGCATTGGCAGGTGGTATCAATGAGAAAGCTTTGATCTAAAAACACTGCATATGGGACTTCCCTGGTGGCACAGTGGTTAAGAATCCACCTGCCAATGCAGGGGACGCGGGTTCGAGCCCTGGTCCGGGAAGATCCCACGTGCCACGGAGCAACTAAGCCCATGTTCCAAAACTACTGAGCCTGCACTCTAGAGCCCATGAGCCACAACTGATGAACCCAAGAAGGACAACTACTAAAGCCCGTACATCCAGAGCCCGTGCTCCGCAACGAGAAACCACCACAATGAGAGGCCCGTGTACCGCAATGAAGAATAGCCCCTGCTCGCCACAACTAGAGAAAACCCGTGCACAGCAACGAAGACCCAATGCAGCCAAAAATAAGTAAAATAAAATAATATAAATAATTTTTTTAAAAAATTAAGAAATGCTTTAAAAAATACAAAAATAAAACAACCAGCTGCATTTATTTTTTTTATTGAGGTATAGTTGATGTACAATATATGTATCAAGTATACAACATAGTGATACAAAAGTTTTAAAGGTTATACTCCATGTATAGTTATTATAAAATTATAAATTATAAAATATTGGATATATTCCCTTTGCTGTACAATATATCCTGTCAGCTGCCTTTATTTTTGAAGGCATTGACTAAACTTAATTTTCATTACAGATATTTGTTCAAGTACTGTAGCACTTGGGATTGTCAGCTATGTAAGGGCTGTGTGTATGTGTGTGTGTGTGCACATAACCACATATGGTTGAACAACTTTTATCAACTTTAGTTCATAAGCCTTTTGCAAACAGTTTCAATGACTGCTTGCTCATATATAATTTTTTCTTGTTTTAAAAATAGACTATTTTTTAGAGAAGTTTTAGGTTCAGAGCAAAATTGAGAGGAAGGTTCAGAGATTTCCCATGTACACCCTGCCCCTACACATGCATAGCCTTCCCCATTATCAATATCCCCCACCAGAGTGTTACATTTGTTACAACTGATGAACCTACACTGACACATCATTATTGTCCAGAGTTCATAATTTACATTAGTATTCACTCCTGGTGTTGCACATTCTGTGGGTTTGGACAAATGTGTGATGACATATATCCACCATTATGGTATCATATAAAGTAGTGTCACTGCCCTAAAAATCCTCTCTGCTCCAACTAATTATGCTTCTCTCTCTCCTAAACCCTGGCAAAAACTGGTCTTTTCACTATCTCAATAGTTCTGTTTTTTTCCAGAATGTCATGTAGTTGAAATCGTATAGTATGTAGCTTTTTCAGATTGGCTTCTTTCACTTAGTAATATGCATTTAAGATTCCTCCATGTTTTTTTCATGGCCTGATGGGTGGCTCATTTCTTTTCAGTGTTGAATACTATTCCATTCTCTGGAGACACCACTGTTTACTTATCCAGTTACCTACTGAAGGACATCTTGATTCCTTCCAAGTTCTGGCAATATGAATAAAGCTGCTATAAACGTTCCTGTGCACATTTGTGTGTGTGTGTGTGTGGACTTAAAACACAAAACTCCTTTGGGTAAATACCAAAGAGCGTGATTGCTGAATTGGTATGGTAAGAATACCTTTAGTTTTGTTAGAAACTGCCAAACTGTCTTCCAAAGTGGCTGTACCATTTTGCAGTACAAATAGCAGTAAATGAGAGTTCTTGTTGCTCCATGTCTTCGCCAGCATTTGGTGTTGTCAGTGTTCTGGCCATTCTAATTGGTGTGTAGTGATATCTCATTGTTTTAAGTTGCATTTCCCTGATGACATATGATGTGGAGCATCTTTTCATGTGCTTATTTGCCATCTATATTTCTTCTTTGGTGAGGTTTCTCTTAAGGTCTTTGGCCCATTTTTAAATCGGGTTGTTTTCTTATTGTTGAATTTTAAGAGTTCTTTGTATATTTTGTATAACAGTCCTTTATCTGATATGTCTTTTGAAAATATTTTCTCCCAGTGTATGCTTTGTCTTTTCATTCTCTTGACAGGGTCTTTTGCAGAGCAGAAAATTTTAGTTTTAATGAAGTCCAGCTTATCAATTTTTTCTTTCTTGGATTGTGCCTTTGGTATTGCAACTAAAAAGTCACTGCCAAACCCAAGGTTATCTAGGTTTTCTCCTATGCAAAAAATTTATATATATAAATTTATATGTATATAAATAAATTTATATATAGATAGATACATATGGGTATATATATATATATTTAATTGAAGTATAGTTGGGGACTTCCCTGGTGATCCAGTGGTTAAGACTCTGCACTTCCACTACAGGGGGCGCAGGTTTGATCCCTGGTCAGGGAACTAAGATCCTGCATCCTGCATGCCGCTTGGTGCAGCCTAAAAATTTTCTTTAAATAAAAATAAAAAACAGAAATGAAGTATAGTTGATTTACAATGTTTCAGGTGTACAGCAAAGTGATTCAGTTTATATATATATATATATATATATATATACACACACACACACACATATATATACTAGTATATATATATTCTTTTTCAGATTCCCATTATAGGTTATTACAAGATATTGAATATAGTTCCCTGTGCTATACAGTAGGTCCTTGTTGTTTATCTATTTTATATATAGTAGTATGTATCTGTTAATCCTAAATTCTTAATTTATCCCTCCTCCACCTTTCTCCCTTGGTAACCATAAGTTTGTTTTCTCTGTCTGTGAGTCTATTTCTGTTTTGTAAATAAGCTCCTTTATTTTTTGAGATTCCACATATAGGTGATATCATATGATATTTGTCTTTGTCTGACTTACTTAGTATGATAATCTCTATGTCCATTCATGTTGCTGCAAGTGGCATTACTTCATTCTTTTTTATGGCTGAGTAGTATTCCATTGTATATATATTCCCACATCTTTCTTATCCATTCATCTGTTGATGGACATTTAGGTTGCTTCCATGTCTTGGCTATTGTAAATAGTGCTGCTATGAACATTGGGGTGCATGTATCTTTTTGAATTAGAGTTTTTGTGTTTTCTGGATATATGCCCAAGAGTGGGATTACTGGATCATATGGTAACTCTATTTTCAGTTTTTTAAGGAACCTCCATACTCTTCTCCATAGTGGCTGCACCAATTTACATTCCCACCAACAGTGTAGGAGGGTTCTCTGTTCTGGTCTGTGGTCCATTTTAAGTTAATTTTGTGAAGACTGTAAGGTCTTTGTCTAGATTTTTTTTTTTTTTTTTTTGCATGTGGATGTCTAGTTGTTCTAGCACCATTTGTTGAAAAGAATATCTTTTCTCCAATGTATTGCTCTTGCTCCTTTGTCAAAGATCAGTTGACTATATTTATGTGGGTCTATTTCTTTTTTTTTTAATGGTATTATCTTTTTTAAAAATATTTATTATTACTTTTGGCTGCGTTGGGTCTTAGTTGCAGCATGCGGGATCTTTTGTTGCAACGTGTGGGCTGTTTGTTGCAGTGCGCGGGCTTCTCTCTAGTTGTGGAGCACAGGCTCAGTAGTTGTGGTGTGAAGGCTCTCTAGTTGTGGCATGCGGGCTCCAGAGTGCGTGGGCTCTGTAGTTGTGGCATGCAGGTTCAGTAGTTGCAGCTCATGGGCTTAGTTGCTCCACAGCATGTGGGATCTTAGTTCCCCAACCAGGGATTGAACCTGCGTCCCCTGCATTGGAAGGCAATTCTTAACCACTGGACCACAAGGGAAATCCCTATGTGGGTCTATTTCTGCACTCTGTTCTCTGTTCCACTGATCTATTTGTTCTTTTATAAATACCACAGTCTTGATTACTGTAGCTTTATAGTGCGTCTTGAAGTCAGGTGTCAGTCCTCCAACTGGGTCTTTCTCTTTTAATACTGAGTTGGCTATTCTGGGTATTTTGCCTCTCCATATAAACTAAAGAACTTGTAAATATCCACGAAATAATTTTCTAGGGTTTTGATTGGGATTGATTGACTCTATAGATCAAGTTGGGAAGAACTGGCATCTTGAAAAACTTGAGTATTTCTGTCCATGAACATGGAATCTCTGCATTTATTTAGTTATTTGGTTTCTTTCATCAGAGTTTTGTAATTTTCCTCATGTATATAATTTTGTATGTTGCAAACTGACCTTAGAAATTGTGACAAATAGTTCACCATATTTACATAGTAGGTCCAGGTTCAAATAAGCTGTGGGAACTGGGAGCCAGAAAGCAGTACTAAGGAGCTCTCAAATTTTCTTTGTTTGAAAGGGCACTTCTTCTTGGACTTTCATGTTTTAATGGAGAAAGCAGTAAAAAGTTACCAAATTCTATCCTTGCATTGAGATAGTATAACATGGTGTTTATCATAGCAGCTCTTAGTTTCAAATCCTAGTTTTGTGACCTTGAGCAAGTTAGTTCACCTATCTGTGCCTCCCGTTTTCTTATTTATAAAATGAAGGAATCATACCCTACTTTGTAAGGTTGCTATAAAAGTTAAATAAGGGAATACATATATAGCACCTGTTATATAGTTTGTACTCAATAAATGGTAGCTAGTAGTAGTTTGCCGTTATTGAATTTTCTTTCTCCAAGATTTTTAAGCTGTGTCAGAAACGACAAACAGCTATCAGCTTTACCAAATTGTACACTGAATTCAATCTGATGTAAATCTAGGTGTGATTATGATAAGGTAGTAATGTAAAAGGGTTTTGTTTGGCATTTGGTGTTTTAAAAAAATATTTATGTATTTATTTATTTTGGCCGTGCCGGGTCTTAGTTGCGGCATGCGAACTCTTAGTTGTGGCATGTGGGATCTAATTCCCCGACCAGGGATGGAAGCCAGGCCCCCTGCATTGGGAGCACGGAGTCTTATCCACTGAACCGCCAGGGAAGTCCCTGGTATTTGTTTTTTAAATTAAGTTATGAAAGGAGTTCAAAGGAGCAACAGAATCAAATATATATTTAAGTGGTGGAACAATATTCCCTTCCACCTACTTCCCCATTCCCCTGCAGTCATCAGAATTCAGTGCTTTGAGCAAAGGATGATACAAGTGAAAAGCTTTTGAGTTACAAGAACCTGAACTTTTAAGTTTCAGAAACCCAAAGCCTAAAAGATTCAAAGTATAAAGGTCTTGCCATGAACAGTGTATTTGGTAGAATAGACGCAGAACCAGGCTGCCTACTCCATTCTGGACTAATAGAGTGTTTATGGGCCCAAAAGGTTGTGGGAACAAAGGAATGTTATTCATGAGTGTGAACATGGATTGTGAGGCAATAGGCCTGAGAGAGAGCCTACCTCAGCAAAGGGGCCAGCAGACCCAAAAAGGTCAGAAGGAGGAAGGCATCCCAATACCTAGCAGGGCCCAGGTAGGAATGAACACATGTCAGCTTGAATAGATGGCAACTAGAGGCCCCAATATCATGTCCATCTCCGGAATTTAGGTGCAGCTCAGGAAAAGTAGGAGAGGGACATTCTGCTTTCACTGAGATTAAGTGCCTGCCCATTGGGCAGAATGGTAGCTCAAAATAGGAATTAAGTGTAGTGATATAAAAATAAAATTAATTTCTTGCACTTCTGAGTTAAGGTCTTAAATCTGTAAAAATCTAAATATGCTCCCAATGTCTTACTAGAATGTTTTGAAATGCAGTATCTTTCTTGGATCTGAAAAACTGTCTGCTGCCTTCCAAACATCGTGACTAGAAAAAAGGTGTCATTGTCCATGATGCTGAGTACATAATTACATAAAGAGTAGATGTATTAACCATACTTGTGTAGAATTAAACT
This sequence comes from Globicephala melas, assembly GCF_963455315.2. Lineage (NCBI taxonomy): Eukaryota > Metazoa > Chordata > Mammalia > Artiodactyla > Delphinidae > Globicephala > Globicephala melas. The sequence continues at coordinate 49,673,705 of NC_083333.1, read as the reverse complement.
AGTACCTTGATATATACTCAACAAAAATATGTACTTATATTCACTAAAAGATATGCTCCAGAATATTCATAGCAGTATTATTTGTAATAGCTAAAATCTAGAAGCTCACCAGATGCCCATGGATAGTATAATGGAGAAAGAAATTGTGGTATGTTTAAAAAATGAAATAGTATGTAAGAATGAGAAGGAGCAAGCTATATATGACAGTAAGACTACATTTCACAAATCTAAGTTGGGTGGAAGAAACCATTCACAAAAGTACTAATGTATTATCCCGTTTATATCAAGTATCAAAACAAGAAAAACTATCAGTTAGCAGTGCGGATAGTAGTTATCTTGGGGGTTGTGGTGGCTAGTGACTAGAAGTGAGTCTGAGTGCTGCTTCTGGGGAGTTAGTAACATTCTATTTCTTGATCTGGTTGAGGATTATATGGATGTGTTTGTTTTGTGAAAATTCATTCATCTGTACTTGTATGTGCCTTTAAAAAATGCTGTGGCTATTATGTATGTGTTCTTCCTTATGTAAGTCAATTGTGCAGTTTCCAGTTTATGATTTGTCAAAAGAAGATAGTCAGGTAATGAATAAAAGTTAAGGACTTCCCTGGTGGTGCAGTGGTTAAGAATCCACCTGCCAATGCAGGGGACACGGGTTCGATCCCTGCTCTGGGAAGATCCCACATGCCTCGGAGCAACTAAGCCCGTGCGCCACAACTACTGAGCCTGCGCTCTAGAGCCCGCGAGCCACAACTACTGAGCCTGTGTGCCACAGCTACTGAAGCCCATGCACCTAGAGCCCATGCTCCGCAACAAGAGAAGCCACCGCAATGAGAAGCCCAAGCAGCGCAACGAAGAGTAGCCCCTGCTCTCTGCAGCTAGGGAAAACCTGCGCGCAGCAACGAAGACCCAACGCAGCCAAAAATAAATAAATAATAACTAAATTTATATTAAAAAAGGATAAAAGTTAAGCCCTGAGAAATAGGATGATCAAAATTTTTAAAAGTTTTTTACTTTACATTATATTGATAGGTCTTTTCTTCCACTTAAAAGATAATAGATTGCTCAATATAGTAGAGCAATTTTGGAAACACTCCTGAATTTTAAAGAAAACTACATTTTGGAATACCCAGTAGTTAAGATGATTTCTATGTATGGATGCTAAGGGGTCTAAACTTGCTTTATGAAGATGGACTTTCTTGAACACCACCACTCAGATAATACAGCATTCACAGCATCAGTGAAAACTTAGCACTTTAAATCTGGCTGGATTATAGATAGAGACTGTCATGTTAGATTTAGTACAACTGTAGAATTAATACTCAAAACCCCCATGCTGCACAATTTTCCCATATGCTACATAAAAATGCTATATAGTTTTACACTCACAAGCTGCTCTATTAGAGTGCTAGCTGATTTTATGCCTTCAGCTTGCTTAATGTGTTCATTTATATACAACAGAGTTTTACGCCACATTGGTCAAACAATCTATTGCAAAATAGTTTACAGTAAAACTATAATAAATTTGTACAAAGTATTGGTTTAACATTAATTTTCAAACTATGAAAGTCAGTGAACTATAAATCTGTAAATAAATTAGTAAAGCAAAAGACATAAATGACAAAAAATTGGTCACTGTGTTGTGTATGTGTTTTTTAGATAGCTCCATAGGGAAAATATATAGGAGGAAGCTTCATAAAATTTAAAATTAGTAACATAAAAATAACGTAATGCACAAAGAAGTAGACTATCTCAACAAAATTGTGAAGAAAACCACCCAAGAATCTGGTTCATAATCTTGACATACTGGCTTCACAATTCAGTTGAATGATACCCCACAAAGGAAAGCATCTTCACACTCTCGCGCTTCCAAAGATTTCTGGAGGCAAATTGATAGCACAGTCTATTTAATTCTTAGAATATCATGTTTCTGTTTGTGTGCATATGTTTGAATATCTTTACTATTTAAAAGACCACATTGAAGACATCACCTTGGGAATATGATAGTCCAAGCCCCCAGTGGATATTTGAATCCCCTCTACTACATGCTTTAAACAGTCACTCAGCCTCGATTTGATCACCTGCGGTGTTGGAAACTCACTACCTCCAGTACATTTTGATCCATTTGTTCTAGCCTTGACTGGTTACTTAGGGATTATGGCAATGCCAGTTCAGTCTCATTTTGTCAGACAAAACTTTTTTTCTAGAAGACCCTTTGAAACCCAATCTCAATGGTGTCAACTGGGCACAGGAGAGACCAAACAAGAGAGTCACTATGTTAATGAAGATACCATCATCCTTGCTAAGAAAAAAACATGAGTCCTTCATTTTGACACATTTAATTGATAGCTGCTGTCTTCATTAGGGACTAGTAGTGAGAAAAAAAAAGTTGGGGTTTTCATTTGGAAAATTATGCCATAAGGATGTACATTCCCAAGGATCCCTGAGATCCACTCTGATTGGACTAGTTTAGGTTTAGTTCGTGCGCCCACCACTGACCCAGGGGCCAGGGGAATGGGATGTACTAGGCCTGGTCATGTGCTCTAACTCTAGGGTGATACCCTGTCAGATCATGTTAACTGTGACAGGGTGAGCAGTGAATCACAAAGGAAAATTACGGCTGTGGCTAGGTCTACTTTGAATGTTGTGCAGGTTGTGTGCTGCACAACTCCCAGGGTTACCTTTCACACAATCTGCAATGTGATTGGGACCCCCTTGGAGTTGTGTGGTGCACAACCTATGCAGCTGTATGCAGTAACTCTGGCTGTGACTTGGAAAAGGAATTATTATTATGCTGGAGAGGCAAATTACAAATATCCACTGTTCTGATTAACTGTATTTGCTTATCTATTTGTTCCCAAAAGGCTTAAGAGGGTACTTTTTTGGAAAAAAAAAAAAAGGTAAAAATTATTTTATTATTATTATTTTTTAAATTTTTATTTATTTATTTATTTTTGGCTGCAATGGGTTTTTGGTGCTGAGTGCGGGCTTTCTCTAGCTGCAGCGAGCAGGGGCTACTCTTCCTTGCGGTGCGCGGGATTCTCATTGCGGTGGCTTCTCTTGTTGTGGAGCATGCGATCTAGGTGCGCGGGCTTCAGTAGTTGTGGCACACGGGTTCAGTAGTTGTGGCTTGCGGGCTCTAGAGCGCAGGCTCAGTAACTGTGGTGCACTGGCTTAGTTGCTCCGCAGCATGTGGGATCTTCCTGGACCAGGGATTGAACCTGTGTCCCCTGCATTGACAGGCATATTCTTAACCACTGCACCACCAGGGAAGTCCCCTATTTTATTTTTTAACCTAATTTTATTTTTTAAACATCTTTATTGGAGTATAATTGCTTTACAATGTTGTGTTAGTTTCTGCTGTATAGCAAAGTGAATCAGCTACATGAACATCTCCATATCCCCTCCCTCTTGCGTCTCCCTCCCACCCTCCTTATCACACCCTTTCAGGTGGTCACAAAGCATCAAGCTGATCTCCCTGTGCCGTGCAGCTGCTTCCCACTAGCTATCTATTTTACATTTGATAGTGTATATATGTCAATGCTACTCTCTCACTTCGTCCCAGCATACCCTTCCCCCTCCCCTTGTTGTGAGGTCCATTCTCTACTCTGTGTCTTTATTCCTGCCCTGCCCCAGGGTTAATCAGAACCTTTTTTTTTTTTTAGATCCAATACATATGTGTTAGTGTACAGTATTTGTTTTACTGTTTCTAACTTACTTCACTCTGTATGACAGACTCTAGGTCCATCCACCTCACTACAAATAACTCAATTTCGTTTCTTTTTATGGCTAATATTCCACTGTTTATATGTGCCACATCTTCTATATCCATGCATCTGTCAGTGGACACTTCGGTTGCTTCCATGTCCTGGCTATTGTAAATAGTGCTGCAATGAATATTGTGGTACATGTCTCTTTTTGAACTATGGTTTTCTCAGGGTATATGCCAAGTAGTGGGATTGCTGGGTCATATGGTAGTTCTATTTATATATATATATTTTTATTTTGCGGTACGCAGGCCTCTCACTGTTGTGGCCTCTCCCGTTGCGGAGCACAGGCTCCAGACGCGCAGGCTCAGCGGCCATGGCTCACGGGCCCAGCCCCTTTGCAGCATGTGGGATCCTCCCGGACCAGGGCACGAACCCGTGTCCCCTGCATCGGCAGGCGGACTCTCAACCACTGCGCCACCAGGGAAGCCCCTATTTTTAGTTTTTTAAGGAACCTCCATACTGTTCTCGAAAGTGGCTCTATCAATTTACATTTCAAAACATATCAAATTACATACAATTTACAAAAACATACGGTTTTTCTCTTTCTGACTTATTTCACTCTGTATGACAGACTCTAGGTCCATCCACCTCACTACAAATAACTCAATTTTGTTTCTTTTTATGGCTAAGTAATATTCCATTGTATATTTGTGCCACATCTTCTTTATCCATTCGTCTGTCAATGGAGACTTAGGTTGCTTCCATGTCCTGGCTATTGTATATAGAACAGCGATGAACATTGTGCTTCATGACTCTTTTTGAATTATGGTTTTCTCAGGGTATATGCCCAGGAGTAGGATTGCTGGGTCGTATGGTAGTTCTATTTTTAGTTTTTTAAGGACCTCCATACTGTTCTCCATAGTGGCTGTATCAATTCACATTCCCACCAACAGTGCACGAGGGTTCCCTTTTCTCCACACCCTCTCCAGCATTTATTGTTTGTAGATTTTTTGATGATGGCCGTTCTGACTGGTGTGAGGTGATATCTCATTGTAGTTTTGATTTGCAATTCTGTAATGGTTAGTGATGTTGAGCATTCTTTCATGTGTTTGTTGGCTACCCATATATCTTCTTTGGAAAAATGTCTATTTAGGTCTTCTGCCCATTTTGGGATTGGGTTGTGTGTTTTTTTGATATTGAGCTGCATGTGCTCCTTGTAAATTTTGGAGATTACTCCTTTGTCAGTTGCTTCATTTGCAAATATTTTCTCCCATTCTGAGGGTTGTCTTTTGGTCTTGTTTATGGTTTCCTTTGCCGGACAAAAGCTTTTAAGTTTCATTAGGTCCCATTTGTGTATTTTTGTTCTTATTTCCATTTCTCTAGGAGGTGGGTCCAAAAGGATCTTGCTGTGATTTATGTCATAGAGTGTTCTGCCTTTGTTTTCCTTAAGAGTTTTATATTGTCTGGCCTTACATTTAGGTCTTTAATCCACTTTGAGTTTATTTTTGTGTATGGTGTTAGGGAGTGTTCTAATTTCATTCTTTTACATGTAGCTGTCCAGTTTTCCCAGCACCACTAGCTTTATTGAAGAGGGTATCTTTTCTCCATTATATATTCTTGCCTCCTTTATCAAAAATAAGGTGATCATATGTGCATGGGTTTATCTCTGGGCTTTCTATCCTGTTCCATTGATCTATATTTCTGTTTTTGTGCCAGTACCATACTGTCTTGATTACTGTAGCTTTGTAGTATAGTCTGAAGTCCAGGAGCCTGATTCCTCCAGCTCCGTTTTTCTTTCTTAAGATCCTTTGGCTATTCGGGGTCTTTTGTGTTTCCGTTCAAATTGTGAAATTTTTCATTCTAGTTCTGTGAAAAATGACATTGATAATTTGATAAGGATTGCATTGAATCTGTAGATTGCTTTGGGTAGTATAGTCATTTTCATAATGTTGGTTCTTCCAATCCAAGAATATGGTATATCTCTCCATCTGTTTGTATCATCTTTAATTTCTTTCATTAGTGTCGTATAGTTTTCTGCATACAGGTCTTTTGTCTCCTTAGGTAGGTTTATTCCTAGGTATTCTATTCTTTTTGTTGCAATGGTAAATGGGAGTGTCTCCTTAATATCTTTCAGATTTTTAATCATTAGTGTATAGGAATACAAGAGATTTCTGTGCATTAATTTTGTATCCTGCTACTTTACCAAATTCATTGGTTAGCTCTAGTAGTTTTCTGGTAGCATATTTAGGACCTCTATGTATAGTATCATATCATCTGCAAACAGTGACAGTTTTACTTCTTCTTTTCCAATTTAGATTGCTTTTATTTCTTTTTCTTCTCTGATTGCTGTGGCTAAAACTTCCAAAACTATGTTGAATAATAGTGGTGAGAGTGGACAACCTTGTCTTGTTCCTCATCTTAGATGAAATGGTTTCACTTTTTCACCATTGAGAACGATGTTTGCTGTGGGTTTGTCATATATGGCCTTTATTATGTTGAGGTAAGTTCCCTCTATGCCTACTTTCTGGAGGGTTTTTATCATAAATGGGTGTTGAATTTTGTTGAAAGCTTTTTCTGCATCTATTGAGATGATCATATTGTTTTTCTCCTTCAGTTTGTTAATATACTGTATCACATTGATTGATTTGTGTATATTGAAGAATCCTTGCATTCCCAGGATAAACCCCACTTGATCATGGTGTATGATCCTTTTAATGTGCTGTTGGATTCTGTTTGCTAGTATTTTGTTGAGGATTTTTGCATCTATGTTCATCAGTGATATTGGCCTATAGTTTTCATTCTTTGTGACATCTTTGTCTGGTTTGGGTATCAGGGTGATGGTGGCCTCGTAGAATGAGTTTAGGAGTGTTCCTCCCTCTGCTATATTTTGGAAGAGTTTGAGAAGGATAGGTATTAGCTCTTCTCAAAATGTTTGATAGAATTCACCTGTGAAGCCATTTGGTCCTGGGCTTTTGTTTGTTGGAAGATTTTTAATCACAGTCTCAATTTCAGTGCTTGTGATTGGTCTGTTTATATTTTCTATTTCTTCCTGGTTCAGTCTCGGAAGGTTGTGCTTTACTAAGAATGTGTCCATTTCTTCCAGGTTGTCCATTTTATTGGCATATAGTTGCATGTAGTAATCTCTCATGATCCTTTGTATTTCTTCAGTGTCGTTTGTTACTTCTCCTTTTTCATTTCTAATTCTGTTGATTTGAGTCTTCTCCCTTTTTTTCTTGATGAGTCTGGCTAATGGTTTATCAATTTTGTTTATCTTCTCAAAGCACCAGCTTTTAATTTTACTGATCTTTGCTATTGTTTCCTTCATTTCTTTTTCCTTTATTTCTGATCTGATCTTTGATTTCTTTCCTTCTAACTTTGGGGTTTTTTTGTTCTTCTTTCTCTAATTGCTTTAAATGTAAGGTTAGGTTGTTTATTTGAGATGTTTCTTGTTTCTTGAGGTAGGAGTGTATTGCTATAAACTTCCCTCTTAGAACTGCTTTTGCTGCATCCCATAGGTTTTGGGTCGTCGTGTTTTCATTGTCATTTGTTTCTAGGTATTTTTTGATTTCCTCTTTGATGTCTTCAGTGATCTCTTGGTTATTAAGTAGTGTATTGTTTAGCCTCCATGTGTTTGTATATTTTACAGAATTTTTCCTGTAATTGATATCAAGTCTCATAGCATTGTGGTCGCAAAAGATACTTGGTACGATTTCAATTTTCTTAAATTTACCAGGGCTTGATTTGTGACCCAAGATATGATCTATCCTGGAGAATGTTCCATGAGCACTTGAGAAGAATGTGTATTCTGTTGTTTTTGGATGGAATGTCCTATAAATATCAATTAAGTTCATCTTGTTGAATGTATCATTTAAAGCTTGTGTTTCCTTATTTGTTTTCATTTTGGATGATCTGTCCATTGGTGAAAGTGGGGTGTTAAAGTCCCCTACTATGACTGTGTTACTGTCGATTTCCCATTTTATGGCTGTTAACAGTTGCCTTATATATTGAGGTGCTCCTATGTTGGGTGCATAAATATTTACAAGTGTCATATCTTCTTGGACTGATCCCTTGATCATTATGTAGTGTCCTTCTTTGTGTCTTATAATAGTCTTTATTTTAAAGTCTATTTTGTCTGATAAGAGATTTGCTACTCCAGCGTTCTTTTGATTTCCATTTGCATGGAATATCTTTTTCCATCCCCTCAGTTTCAGTCTGTATGTGTCCCTAGGTCTGAAGTGGGTCTCTTGTAGACAGCATATATATGGGTCTTGTTTTTGTATCCATTCAGCCAGTCTGTGTCTTTTGGTTGGAGCATTTAATCCATTTACATTTAAAGTAATTATCGATATGTATGTTCCTATTACCATTTTCTTAACTGTTTTGCATTTGTTTTTGTACGTCTTTTCCTTCTCTTGTGTTTCCTGCCTAGAGAAGTTCCCTTAGCATTTTTTGTAAAGCTGGTTTGGTGGTGCTGAATTCTTTTAGCTTCTCCTTGTCTGTAAAGGTTTTAATTTCTCCACCAAATGTGAGTGAGATCCTGCTGGGTAGAGTAATCTTGGTTGTAGGTTTTTCCCTTTCATCAATTTAAATATGTCCTGCAACTCCCTTCTGCTTGCAGAGTTTCTGCTGAAAGATCAGCTGTTAACCTTATGGGGATTCCCTTGTATGTTATTTGTTGTTTTTCCCTTGCTACTTTTAATATCTTTTCTTTACATTTAATTTTTGATAGTTTGATTAATATATGTCTTGGAGTGTTTCTCCTTGGATTTATCCTGTATGGGACTCTCTGCACTTCCTGGACTTGGTTAACTATTTCCTTTCCCATATTAGGGAAGTTTTCAACTATAATCTCTTCAAATATTTTCTCAGTCCCTTTCTTTTTCTCTTCTTCTTCTGGGACCCCTATAATTCAAATGTTGGTGCATTTAATGTTGTCCCAGAGGTCTGTGAGACTGTCCTTAATTCTTTTCATTCTTTTTTCTTTTTGCTGCTCTGCAGTAGTTATTTCCACTATTTTACCTTCCTGGGCACTTACCTGTTCTTCTCCCTCAGTTATTCTGCTATTGATTCCTTCTAGAGAATTTTTAATTTCATTTATTGTGTTGTTTATCATTGTTTGTTTGCTCTTTAGTTCTTCTAGGTCCTTGTTAAACGTTTCTTGTGTTTTCTCCTTTCTATTTCCAAGATTTTGGATCATCTTTACTATCATTACCCTGAATTCTTTTTCAGGTAGACTGCCTATTTCCTCTTCATTTGTTTGGTCTGGTCGGTTTTTACATTGCTCCTTCATCTGCTGTGTGTTTCTTGTCTTCTTATTTTGCTTAACTTACTGTGTTTGGGGTCTGCTTTTCGCAGGCTGCAGGTTCGTAGTTTCCGTTGTTTTTGGTGTCTACCCCCAGTGGCTAAGGTTGGTTCAGTGAGTTGTGTATGTTTCCTGGTGGAAGGGACTAGTGCCTGTGTTCTGGTGGATGAGGCTGGATCTTGTCTTTCTGGTGAGCAGGACGATGTCCGGTGGTGTGTTTTGTGGTATCTGTGACCTTATTATGATTTTAGGCAGCCTCTCTGCTAATGGGTGGGGTTGTGTTCCTGTCTTGGTAGTTTTTGGCATAGGGTGTCCAGCAATGTAGCTTGCTGGTCGTTGAGTGGAGCTGGGTCTTAGCGTTGAGATGGAGATCTCTGGGAGAGCTTTCACCATTTGATATTATGTGGTGCCGGGAGGTCTCTGGTGGACCAGTGTCCTGAACTCGGCTCTCCCAGCTCAGAGGCACAGGCCTGACACCCGGCCAGAGCACCAAGACCCTGTCAGCCACATGGCTCAGAAGAAAAGGGAGAATAAAAGAAAGAAAAAAATTATAATAATAATAATGTTATTAAAATAAACAATAATTATTTAAAATTTTTTAAATTAAAAAAAGAGAAACAGAAGAAAAGAAGAGAGCAACCAAACCAAAAAACAAATCCACCAATGATAACAAGCACTAAAAACTATACTAAAAAAAAAAAAAAAATGGACAGACAGAACCCTAGGACAAATGGTAAAAGCAAAGCTATACAGACAAAATCACACAAAGAAGCATGCACATACACACTGAAAGGGAAAAATATATATATCATTGCTCCCAAAGTCCACCACCTCAATTTTGGGATGATTCCTTGTCTATTCAGGTATTCCACAGATGCAGGGTACATCAAGTTGACTGTGGAGATTTAAACCGTTGCTTCTGAGGCTGCTGGGAGAGATTTCCCTTTCTCCTCTTTGTACGCACTGCTCCTGGGGTTCAGCTTTGGATTTCCCTGTGCCTCTGTGTGTAGGTCGCCTGACGGCATCTGTTCTTCACTCAGACAGGACGGGGTTAAAGTAGCAGCTGATTAGGGGGATCTGGCTCACTCAGGCCAGGGGGAGGGAGGGGTACGGAATGCAGGGCGAGCCTGCGGCGGCAGAGGCCAGTGTGACGTTGCACCAGCCTGAGGCGTGCCGTGCGTTCTCCCGGGGACGTTGTCCCTGGATCACAGGACCCTGGCAGAGGCGGGCTACACAGGCTCCCGGGAGGGGAAGTGTGGATAGTGACCTGTGCTTGCACACAGGCTTCTTGGTGGCAGCAGCAGCAGCCTTAGCATTTCATGCCCGTCTCTGGGGTCCGTGCTGATAGCCGCGGTTTGCGCCCTTCTCTAGAGCTTGTTTAGGTAGTGCTCTCAATCTCCTCTCCTCGCGCACCCCGAAGCAATGGTCTCTTGCCTCTTCGGCAGCTCCAGACTTTTTCCCGGACTCCCTCCCGGCTAGCCGTGGTGCACTATCCCCCTTCAGGCTGTGTTCACGGAGACAACCCCAGTCCTCTCCCTAGGATCCGACCTCCGAAGCCAGAGCCTCAGCTCCCAGCCCCTGCCCGCCCCGGCGGGTGAGCAGACAAGCCTCTCGGGCTGGTGAGTGCCGGTCGGCACCGATCCTCTGTGCGGGAATCTCTCCGCTTTGCCCTCTGCACCCCTGTTGCTGTGCTCTCCTCCGTGGCTCCGAAGCTTCTCCCCACCCACCCCCTGTCTCCACCAGTGAAGCGGCTTCCTAGTGTGTGGAAACTTTTCCTCCTTCACAGCTCCCTCCCAGAGGGGCAGGTCCCGTCCCTATTCTTTTGTCTCTGTTTTTTCTTTTTTCTTTTTCCCTACCCAGGAACGTGGGGAGTTTCTTGCCTTTTGGGAGGTCTGAGGTCTTCTGCCAGCGTTCAGTAGGTGTTCTGTAGGAGGTGTTCCACGTGTAGATGTATTTCTGATGTATTTGTGGAGAGGAAGGTGATCTCCACGTCTTACTCTTCCGCCATCTTGAAGGTCTCTCTTTTGAACTTTTGAGTGTCTAAGAATAGAGGAAATACTGACTCTCCCCCACCATCTACTTCATCACCTGCCCTTGCCCCAGGTTGAAGGGGCTGTACTGACCAGAAAAGCTGAGTCATATCCCAAACACAGAGGAATGACCAGCTCTCTAGGAAAACTAATAGGATTGGGGAAGGGGTGGCCAAAGGAGACTTTAACCATAATTCTAGTGCTTGCTTTTTTGCAAAGAGAATGTATTTCAGCATTGCTCATATAATTAGAAATATTGGGCTAAACAAAACCCATAAGCACCTGAGTACATTTTACTATATTTCCCACTAACCTTTAACCTTTATTTCTCACTTAACAATCTTTTGCTGGTTTTCTTACTGGGCTCAGATGGAATTCTGTTTTCTAACTCATCTCAAATACTTGTCTCAGAGTAATGTCCTTTGCAAGGTTCACATAGAAACTTCAGGACTTGAGGCTATTTTACCACTAAATGTCTACTCTGGCTTGTCCTGTCACAGTCACTACCCATCAAGTGACCCTGTTTGGGGGTTGGGTTAAGTAATGAGGTGTCCTGCCTCAGGTTCCACTTCTTGTTTCTTCCCTCCTTCCTCTGTATGGTCCTGTAAGGATGTCTCCAAACAAGGAGCCTCTGAGAAAAAGAGCATTTCACTGAAGAATCCAGGTACCCCAGCTATTAGTTTCTCATACAGCATAGAATCACCACTTTAGCAATTGGTAATCTGCCAATTATAAAATCTTCATTTAATCCAGAAACTTTTTTCTAAAAGGGTCAACATATATAGCAGAATAAATGCTATCTTTAAGTCAAAATCCAATATTTAAGCCAAAAACATTTGGAAACAGAACTATATAATGTATTTTTATCACAATTCACTAAGAAGAGAGCAAAAGGAGATGGGTTTAGGTCTAGGTTTGCTAAAAGGAAGGACCTTCTCAAAATATAGATTATATATCAAAACAGGTTATTAGGGATTGCCTTCCTTGAGGATCTTTAAAAATAGAATAGATAATCATTCTTCTTGAATGATCTAGATGCAGACGTTAGAAGCAAGAACTGAAATAAATGCTCTCCTTCAGTCCCCTATGGTTTGTCTAATCTATGATTTCTGACAACCCTTGTCCCCACCCACTGACTTTATCCCAGGTCGTCATGGAATAGCAGAGATGTGGAAGTGGATGAGAAGTAGACACTGGTAATGACATTTGGGTTACTTCATCACAAGAATTTAGAAGAAATGATTACAGTGCTCTGTCAGTCCACCAACTGAGCCATTAGTGTAAGCTAGCAGTACAGCATAATCCTTCAGTTATTTCTAGAATCTTGATGAATCAATCAATCCATTCTTGAACAAACGAAAGAAAATAGGTAACCCATCCCCAAAGAAATATGGTAAAGCTGGGATTCCAATCTGAGCATAATATTGATCAGAACACAACAATGATATTCTTTTCTTCATACTCCTATATGATGTCCAACTCTTATTCAAAGTGTAATACATGTGACATTTTTAGAAAGGTGTTTGGTTTGTGGTGTACATTTATTGAAAATTCTATAGGATGCATGTAATTGGCATAAATCTCATCATATATGAATTAATTTTTCAAGAAATATACCTTTCTTCATTTTTATTTTTTATTTTTTATTTTATTTTTGGCTGCATTGGGTCTTTGTTGCTGCGCGCAGGCTTTTCTCTGGTTGCAGTGAGCGGGGGCTACTCTTCATTGTGGTGCACAGGGTTCTCATTGCGGTGGCTTCTCTTGTTGGGAGCATGGGCTCTAGGTGTGCGGGCTTCAGTAGTTGTGGCACAGGGGCTCAGTAGTTGTGGCTCGCGGGCTCTCGAGCACAGGCTCAGTAGTTGTGGCCACAGGCTTAGTTGCTCTGCGGTGTGTGGGATCTTCCTGGACCAGGGCTCGAACCCATGTCCCCTGCATTGGCAGGCGGATTCTTAACCACTGTGCCACCAGGGAACCCCCTTCTTCATTTTTCTACAACTTAATTTCCTCTTTCTTTAGTATCATTCTGCCAAGTGACAGATACTAAATCCTAGTCAGTTTAGGGTTCCCACTGCTCTTTTCCTCTGACATCTGGGGCCTTATATAGTGCCACAGCATCAGGGTGGGGATGGGTAGTGTCTTGTTCTTGTTCATCAGTCTATGCTAGCATCTGCTGGAGTGTACCACATCCTGTCCAGTTCCTCTGTCTTTGGCCCAAGTGGCAGTTCCATTGTCTCTCTTCCTGACTGCAGAGCCTCTCTGGATACACTCTCTTTCCCTACTTCCATGTTCCCTCACCATTCCTGGACTGCAGAAAACTAGGTGGGGTGTCTAAGCTTCTGCCCCAAGTCTGTGTTATTCTCAGGTGTGTGGAAAACATTTTGCTTCTCTCCACACCACACTGAGGCCCGAGGGATGCTTCAAGGCTGCCTCTGTCCCACCTGCCAAGGCACAGATATTTCCATGCCCTCACCATGCTGGGTGAGGAGGACTCTGGTATCTTGAAACCTCCTTGGGCTCTATCTGGGGATGCACCACAGGTTTCCTCTACCCCTGTTCCTCACACCACGTGGGAAGAATTGGAGAAGGACCCTGAACTCTTTCTTAGGAACCCACCAGTGTCTAAACCTTCTTCTTTCCTTTGGATTTTCTCTCTTCATCTTCCAGTCCACGTAAACTTTATTTACTTTCAGAGGTGGCACCTACAGATCTTCCAAACTGTCCATGCTCAGAGAGCTTCAGGGTTTGGGTTTGTCATATTCAAAAACCTTTCCTGCTGTAACAGCTCTTCTCCAAGGTAATCAGTGCTTCACAGTATAGCTTTAAATGGGGGTATAAATGAACTAGCAGGAATTATAAACATATCTGTCAATATATCAAAATATGGTGCCCCACTATACTGTTATAAAAAATTTAATGACAAGAGGCAATGAGAGCTGGAAGATTTCAGTGCCAGGTAAGAAGTAGAGCGTCCCCTTCTCTGTCTGTCTCTCTCTGTCTCTCTCTCTGTCTCTCTGTCTCTCTGTCTGTCTGTCTCTGTCTTTCCCCCCTCTCCCCACCTCTGGTACCCAGCTGTTTCTTTTGGTTCAGTCTGATTTTAGTTTTTACTGCACTCTCAGGCAGGTATCTACATCAGCTGAGGTATACTTGATTGGCATCTGGAAAACCCTCTCCTGGGAAAAGGAGAGTGTATTTCTCTGCTACTTCAGGGTTTGAGTTAGAGCCTAATCCTACTAAACCTTGAGAGGGGGTGTCCCTCAGTGGATGCATGATGGCTGCCCACATACCCTTAGATAGGAAAACTGGCAAGAAAAAGTAGAAATAAATGAATCTCCCCTTGGAAATTAGTTATTTCAACAGATTGCGTTAGCACTTGGAATCACTGCCTTAACTACTAAAATTGATTAAATTAGCAGCTCTGTATTTTGCCAAGATTTTTATAGGCTTTTTCCCCCTTCTCAACAAATTAAAACCTGGCTTGGAGGGGAGTGTAGTAGACTGGAGACATTTCTCCTCCTGTTGCTGGATGCTGGTGTAGCAAGCTTTTGACAGTTTTAAAGAGAAAATTTTAATTCTTGATTACTACTCCTTATATGTCTTATATCAAGACTGCAGTATGGGTATGTGGGAGGAAAACTGATGTAACATTGAAGAGTTTAATAAATATTTGTAATTTGGGGTTTTTTAATCATTGATTCACAGAAGTCTATTATTATTCTTATAAAGAGAATTATTTCATGTCAAAGGTTATGCTAGATCTTTGATAATATGTTAATGAGTTGAATAAAATATTCCATGATATAAATGTCAGACCTAGTGCAATCTAACAAATTTAAAACATCATTTTTAATTTGTCATAAAATATAATAACTGCTAACAATCATATTCACTGTGCAAAATGATAACACTCTCCAAAATTTAGAAAAGATATAATATTCAACTTAAATAATGCAACAAAAGGATGTGGTAGAATGAAGAAATGTGTATTATGATGTTCAAAGTGATATTATAATCTTGACTTCCAATTCAAATGAAACACATATTTTTACTAAACTCTGTAGTCGCAACTTTTGAAGTATCCATTTTTGCTTGTGTTATAATTGGAAGTGAAAATAGGACACACACACACACACACACACACTATATATATATATATATATATATATATATATATATATAAAATGATCAAAGGAATGTTTTTTTTTTAAACTGACATGAATAAAAGCCCAAACGGAAATCCAGTGAAGTATTATTAATGGTTATCTTTTGGATGGTGGGTATATAAACACGATTTTTTATATCTTTCTCCTTTTTGACACTCTCAAAATCTTCTATAATGAGGATGTATTTCTTTTATATTGACCAAATGAATTTAAAACTCTACTTTTAAAAGTAAGTATTTATTTCCCACACTATCACTTTTGTTTATTAAGTACAATCTTTTCCTTCTTTATGCTCCTCATGATTGTTTGGGAAGGTGGTATGAGCAAGAATTAAATGCTAAAGTGGACTCTGAGATGCATCAATCTGCTCCCTACAGTGTTACCAGGAAGCAGGTATCAGAGCAAGGATCAAACACACTTTGGTCTTCAAAGTAATAAAGACACTGAATAGTCATAATTTCAGTTTAACTCTCCTCCCTCTTTGACTAGATAGATGGCTTTGCCTTTGAACTGCCCACTGTAAGGATCCAGGTGTGTAAATGCTCAGATCTTTCTAAGGTTGACAACTGCTTCCCTTCACATTTCATTTTACACAACGATTTTGGTGTAGGAATGTCATGGTATAAAGTGGTAGGGAAATATAAAGTGCTAAAATAAGGTAAAGCGCTATAGCTAAAAGGCTGTGGAGTTGCCTGTTGATTGCTGAGGTTTCTGCAGATTTTATCTGTACACCCAGTGAATTCTACTGATGAGGAAAGCAATAGAATCCGAACAACTAGAATCAAAAGGAGAGGATGTCTTTGATCATCTATTTGACTGAAAGTAGTAGTCACAATTTACTTGAGTATTTTGTAGGTGTTAAACTCATCCAAAATAACTTTCTCATCTACTTTTAATGCAGTTGTTGGCATTGGTTTGTACAAAAAATTTGTTTAAGAGTCTAGGAAAACAGGGACTTCCCTGGCGGGCCAGTGGTTAAGAGTTCACCTTCCAATGCAGGGGGTGCAGCTTCGATCCCTGGTCAGGGAGCTAAGATCCCACATGCCTCAAGGCCAGAAAACCAAACATAAAACAGAAGCAATATTGTAACAAATTCAATAAAGACTTTAAAAATGGTCCACATCAAAAAAATCTTAAAAGTAAAAGCGTCTAGGGGACTTCCCTGGTGATGCAGTGGTTAAGAATCCGCCTGCCAATGCAGGGGACATGGGTTCGAGCCCTGGTCTGGGAAGATCCCACATGCCACAGAGCAACTAAGCCCGTGCGCCACAACTACTGAGCCTGCGCTCTAGAGCCCGCGAGCCACAACTACTGAGCCCATGTGCCACAACTAATGAAGCCTGCGCACCTAGAGCCTGTACTCTGCAACAAGAGGAGCCACCACAGTGAGAAGCCCGTGCACCACAACGAAGAGTAGCCCCGGCTCGCCGCAACTAGAGAAAGCCCGCAGTCAGCAATAGACCCAATGCAGCCATAAATAAATAAATAGGTAATTAAAAAAAAAAGAGTCTAGGAAAACAGGCAAATGCGTACCTTCTATTTCCCTACCACTATTTCTTCAACCTCTATTCTTCTCCAGCCCTATAACTCTAAGAAAAATCACTATTTTATTAAACTTGTATTGAGAGACTTAGGGGAAATCCCTAGTGCTGTATCTCAGAGACCATCTTTAAAATTTTATAAATAAATTATTTAAATGAATCTCCAAAGATTGTTTCATTGTTTCCCTGTCAGAGAGGAGACCTTGGGTAATTATTTAAGATGTTAAGTAAAAGAAAGATCCAATGTATACAACAAGATGTAGAGTAGAAATCACAAAAATATAGGTTTCCAGGACAGAATGAGCCTTGATGGGTGCCCCACTTGAGAGTGTTCAAAATATGATATAGCTCTGAAGCCTGCCAAAAAATGACTCTTACCTATTTTTTTTTTACACTAACACCTTCTGCACCTCACAGAGTCCATGTGTTAGGACTAATTGACCAGGGCAGCAAGGAGGGAGAGGACAGGCTGGAATATTGGCTAAATGGGAAACTTTCTAGGTCTGGAACATGGTCAGGAGTGGATAATGACCCCCAAGTTCTGACAGGTGCAGTCAGTCAGGCCCAGGTAGATGGAGGTGCAAGGGTGGAACCAAAAGTAAAGAAATGGTAAAGAGTTGGATAATGGGTCCACCCGTAAGAAGGATTCTAAGAGCAGAGAGAGACCTGGTAGCCAGAAAGGGGTGGAGAGTTGGAATGGATAGACAAAGACAAAGTCAGGATCAGTTCCTCCTGTATAAAAGGGTGGTAGTAATAAAACCACCCTCAAGATATTGTTGAAATAATTAAATGAGGAAATGCCTGGAGGAAAAAAAAAACAAAACCTCACCAGGTAACCAAAAATGGATCCAGAGCAAGAAAGAGCATAAAAGAAATAAGCAAAGTAGATGCCCAGAGTGGATGTCCAGGATTCTTTGAATGGTTTTTATGTGCCCAAGTTTTCTAATTAGTGCTGCTTCTCATTTCTAGAATCTCAAAGCCTTCTGAGACAGGTATGTTTCCTGTCACACCTTCCAGCTAACACCAACTCTACAGAAGTATGATTTCATCACCACAACTAAAGTCAGGTTCTACATAGCAAAGCTATTTATGCAGCCCCCAAATAATGTATATCAATGGCAGTTTGTTTTCATCTGCTTAGTATTAACTCCCCATAGGGGAATAATCTTTTAGGCAAGTACATCGTCTCATACCTGATCATAGTTTCTCAAAGCCAAAGGGATCATAAAAGACAGAATAGTCCAACACAATACCTGAACCATCTATAATATCCCTGTATTTGTTGTCTGGTGCTACATAAAAAATTACCCCAATATTTATCGACTTAAAACACAATTATTATCTCACACATTTCAGAGTGTCAGGAATCCTGGAGTACCTTAGCTGGGTGGTTCTGTTAACCAAAAACTGCGTTCGCCTCTTGGTGGGTGTTGAACCAAAAGATACAACCAAGCCAAATATGGGAAGAAGGGACTTCCCTGGTGGTCCAGTGGCTAAGACTCCACGCTCCCAATGCAGGGGGCCTGGGTTCGATCCCTGGTAACTAGATCCCACATGCCGCAACTAAGAGTTCGCATGCCGCAACTAAAGATGCCGCATGCTGCAACTGAAAAAGATCCTACACACGGCAACAAAGATTCTGCATGCCGCAACTAAGACCTGGCGCAGCCAAATAATAAATAAATTTTCAAAACCAAATAACAAATGGGAGAACACTATGGGGATCTTTCCCGAAGCAGTGTCTCCCCAAACAGCAAAATTGGGGAAGTTTTAAGCTAAGGTACATGCATATTCATGAAAGGGCTTGGGCAGTCAACAGAGTCCAAGCTTGAGTTGATTGAAATCACAAGGATCAGAAAAGGTCAACATCGTCATCCCTTAGGTTCCAGTTGATCTAGTGGTTGAGCACTTCAGGCTAATCTTTACCACTGAAACAGAACTGAGAGTCTTTACAATTGATATATTATCTTAGCTGTTGTTACTTCTCTTCCCTGATAATAGCCATTTGCTTCTGCATTCTTTTGTTCCCTTAAGATCATTAATTACTGAGACCTGTTCAACGGTAGCATTGTGGCCAGGCTTAGATCACAAAATGGCTTAGGCCAAAAATGGCTTCTCTTAATGTCAAGAAAGCCTGTGTGATGAAGGTTCCATAAAAATGCCAATAATATGGGGTTCAGAGAGCTTCCAGGTTGGTGAACACATCCATGTACGTGGAAGGTGATGCACCCTAACTCCACAGAAACAAGCTCCTGTGCTCAGGACCCTCCCAGACCTCTTCCTATGTATCTCCTTAGCTGGCTGTTGTCTGTATTCTTGATCATATCCTTTATTATGTAATAAACCAGTAAATATAAATAAGTGTTTCCCTGAGTTCTGTGAGCCATTCTAGCAAATTATCAAAGCCAAGAAGGGGGTCATGGGAACCCTGATTTATAGCCAATAGCCAGTCTGTCAGAAGTACAGGTGACAAGCTAGGACTCGTGATTGGCATCTGAAGTGTGGGGGGAGGGCAGTCTTGTGGGACTGAGCCCTTATCCTGTGAGATTTGATGCTAACTCCAGGTAGATAGTTTCAGAATTGAATTATAGGACACCCAGGTGATGTCACAGAGGATAGCTTTGTGGTAGAAAAACATCCACACATTTGGTGACTAGAAGTGTCACAAGTGAAGTGTTCTGTGTGAGTAGTAAAGGAGAAACACACAGGAGGGAAGAGTGAGTTTTTCCTACTCACGTGCATAGACCATTATCACTCACTTTAATTCTTAGGTTGTAAGTAGAGGGCTGAACCTAACTTCCTTAAATTTCCTAAACATTGGAAATTTCCTAAATTCCTGCATCTATATATCTATCTATCTACCTACCTACAACTTTATTGAGATGTAATTCACATAATGTACAATTCAGCCACTTAAAGTATACCATTCAGTGGTTTTTAAGTATATTCACAGATTTATGCAACCATCATCACTATTAATTTTAGAATATTTTTATCACCCCAAAAAGAAACCTCATACCCATTTGACCCAGTAAGCACTCCCCATTGACCCCACCCCCCTAGCAGCCCTAGGCAACCACTAATGTACTTTCTGTCTCTATAGATTTATCTGTGCTGGACATTTCCTATAAATGGAATCATATGGTCTTTTGTGATGGCTTCTTTCACTTAGCATAATGTTTTCAAGACCCATCCATGTTGTAGCATGTATCATTTTTTCATTCTTTCTTATTGCTGAATAATATTCCGTTGTATGGATATACACATTTGTCCATTCATCAGTTAATGGACATTGTATTCTTTCCATTTCAGGGCTATTGTGAATAATGCTGTTATAAACATACATATACGAGTTTTTGTGTGGATGTATGCTTTCATCTCTCTTGGGTGGAATTGCTGGGTCACATAGTAATTCTATGTTTAATCTTTTGAGGAACTGCCCAACTGTTTTAAAGTGGATGAACCATTTTACATTCCCAACAGTAGTGAATAAGGGTTTTAGTTTCTCCACATCCTCATCAACACTTGTCATTATCTGTTTTTTGACTCACATAATGATGGGTGTTAAGTGGTATCTCATTGTGGCTTAAATTTGCATTTCTCTAATGACCAATGTTGAGAATCCCTACATTATGAGTATGTTTACATAATGTTGAACGTTCCCTAATGGCGAGCATCTTTTCATTTGCTCTTGGCCATTGTATATGTTTTCAGAAATGTCTATCCAGATATTTTATTCGTTTTTAGGTTGTTGGTTATTGGTCCTTTTTTCCTTTTTTTTTCTTTTTTACTCTCTTAACTTTCATATATAACATACAGCACTGTTAATTATATTTATCATCTGTACATTACATCCCTAGTACTTATTTATCTTATAACTAGAAGTTTGTACCTTTCGACTGCCTTCATCCCATTCTCCTTTCCCACACCCCTACTGGTCTTTTATTATTGAGTTATAAGCATTTCTTAATATATTCTGGATACCAGTCCATTATCAGATATATGATTTGCAAATATTTTCTCCCATTCTGTTGGTTGTCTTTTGTCTTTCTTAATGGTATCTTTTGAAGCACAAAAGTTTTTATTTTTTGTGAAGTCCAACTTACCTTTTTTTGGGTCAGTTGTGCTTTCAGTGTCATACCTAAGAAGGCTTTGCCTAACCCCAAATCACAAAGATTTATTCTTATATTTTCTTCTAAGAGTTTAATAGCTTTAGCACTTACATTTAGGTCTAGAATCAGTTTGAGTTGATTTTTGTGTGTGGTGTGAGGAAGGGGGTCCAACTTTATTCTCTTGCATGTTGATATTCAGTTGTTCCAACATCATTTGTTGAAAGACTTATTTTTCCTTTTAAATTGTAGATTATTTTGGGTAAATATTAATACTGTCTAAAATTTGTTGAGCACTCTGTATGTGCTAAGCACTGTTCCAAGGCTTTTACATATGTTACCATATTTAACCCTTACACTAATCTAAGAGACTTTATCTCCCTATGAAGCAATGGTTGGGGAAACAAGTATGGAGAGAAGAAGGAAGCTGAATGTTAATTGCTTCTCAATGGCAGAAGGAAGAACTAGAAAAAGGTGAACCCAGCTCTTTTATTCTTTTCCTTGCTTTTAATAACAATGGCAGTAACTAGACTCCCTGATGTGGATGGAATAATGTTAAGGGAAAAGCAAAAGCGAAGGATGGGATCTATTCAAATTCTACTTTGCTGCCATCAAGAAGAATGGTATACTGATCAGAAAAGGTGATAAGATGTTTAAGAGACCAGCAATGGTGGTGGTGACGCTTAGAGAATACTGTATGATCTCAGTGAGTTTAAAGCTCTTGGCCCAGAGGGATTATAGCTAAGAATGAAAGATTTTACAGGTGCAGTAACTCAGTTGTTGGCATCATTTTCACTGAAATGTGAACAACAGACATGCTGGAAGACTGAAGACTTGCTGGTTTTCAAAATGAATCAGGTGCTCAATTCTGTCAATCCTAGAAAAAAGGTTGGCAGCCAGTGCAGACAAAATCCTAGAATGGCTTTTAAAGTGGATGGTTTGTGATTATTTAGGAAGAGAAGTGGTGACCAGTGGGAGATGGCATGGGTTCACCATTCAAGTTGACATCAATTCGTTAGTAATCCTCTATATGTATGTGTACGAATAAGGTGTAGTAGTTTGCAGTAACAGCTCTCCATAAATTATATTTTCAGGTTGAAAAACAATATTTGAAGGGATAGGATTGGCAATAATTTGAAGAAGTAGTACTTCTTTTCCAACAACGATTTGGCACTTTAAATTTGAATAAGGTTTAGAAAAAGATTTTATCTCTGTGTATAAGTGCATTCCTTTGTTGACATGATTAATTAGATCTGTTCTGTTTACATAAGAACATAAATATTTTAGAGTAAAATCCAATTTAATAAATGAACAAACTTATTAAGATGTAATTACTTTTCTAAGATCTATGTTTTAAAAGTCATAATTAAAATGTGGATTGCAAACTATTCTACATGGAACCTTCAGAGAGGTTTGGCTTATATTTCTATAATTTTATTTGGTTTAAAGCTAAACATGCATTAATCTGGAGCGCAAGATTTATAATTGGAGTCATTTCATACTGATAAAGCAAAGTTTTATTAAAAACAAATTATTGGGACTTCCATGATGGTGCAGTGGTTAAGAATCCGCCTGCCAATGCAGGGGACACAGGTTCAATCCCTGGTCCGGGAAGATCCCACATGGTGCGGAGCAACTAAGCCCACTAGCCACAACTACTGAGCCTGCGTTCTACAGCCCGCGTGCCACAACTACTGAAGCCCATGTGCCTAGAGCCCGCAGCAAGAGAAGCCACCGCAATGAGAAGCCCGTGCACCATAACGAAGAGTAGCCCCTGCTCGCCGCAACTAGAGAAAGCCCACGCAGCAACGAAGACCCAATGCAGCCAAAAAACAAAAGAAAACAAAAAAGAAAAAACTGTTAAAACAAAAAACAAATTATTGTTTAAGGTGGGAAATGGGGAAGAAAAGCATCTCGAGTGGAAGGAATTTCTGATTGGGCTTCATGTTTCCCCACACATAAACATATATTATTTATGGACATAAAGTATGGATGTAAATATGGATAGTATGGATATAAGTAGAAAGAGTACAAAAGTGTGCATGGAAGTAATATAAGTCAGCTTTAGGGTTGTGATTATCTCTGGAGAGATAGGAAAGAAGAAGGGAGAGTTTAGGGCTTTAGTTTCACCTATAATATTTCACTTCTAAGAAGAGTAAGAAAGAGGGTGGGTTTCTCTTTTTATTTTCTGTATGTTTGAAATATTTCATTAATTGAAAATTTGAAAACAAAAAAGAAAATAAGCAGCTTAGTTTTGATTTTCTAAAGGATCAAAGTGTTTACCTCCTGTTGATTTGAAAATATGGTTAAATAAGGCTTAAAAGGTGCCTAGAGAGTTTATTTTTATTATCTTAGTATATACTACTAATAACAACAGCTACCTTTGATTAAGTACAATACAGTATGCCAGGCATTATGCGAGGTGCTTTAAATAAGTTCTCTATTGCTGTAACAGTAACTGTGTGAAGAAGATAGTTCCTTCATTCACATTTAACAGATGGCAAGGTGAGCTATAGTTCCAATCCATTACTGATGATAAAATATGCTAAATGAAGGGCTTCCCTGGTGGTGCAGTGGTTGAGAGTCCGCCTGCCGATGCAGGGGACACAGGTTCGTGCCCCGGTCCGGGAAGATCCCACATGCCGCAGAGCCGCTGGGCCCGTGAGCCATGGCCGCTGAGCCTGCGCATCCGGAGCCTGTGCTCCACAACTGGAGAGGCCACGACAGTGAGAGGCCCGCGTACCGCAAAAAATATATATATATATATGCTAAATGAAAATTCAGACTTCCAAATGTCAAGTTTAGTATCCCAAATATAATTTCTCATGTAATAGTTTTTTTTCCCAAGTATTATCTCTATATTTTAATATATTTGCTTGAGAAAAATAAATATGGATGGGAAAAAGAAGATAAAAATTGCCTGTAATTTCACTGTCACTGAGAGGAAATTACTGCTAGATCTTGATAGGCGCCCTTTCATATGTTTTCCATGCAGAAATTTGTATGATCTTTCAAATGCTTTGAGAAGGAACTGTGTCAGGAATTTCTCTATTATTATTGCTTAATGGCATATAATATATTGGGTTGGCCAAAAAGCCCACAATAGAATAAATTTTAAATCTGACTTTTTATTCCATACATGTTTATATTTTTAAAAGCAGAGTTTAGGGCTTCCCTGGTGACGTGGTGGTTAAGAATCTGCCTGCCAATGCAGGGAACATGGGTTCGATCCCTGGCCCGGAAAGATCCCATATGCCACGGAACAGCTAAGCCCGTGCGCCACAACTACGTTAGCCTGCCCTCTAGAGCCCGCAAGCCACAACTACTGAGCCCAAGTGCCTAGAGCCCATGCTCCGCAACAAGAGAAGCCACAACAATGAGAAGCCTGCGAACCGCAAAGAAGAGTATCCCCCGCTCGCCACAACTAGAGAAAGCCCACGCACAGCAACAAAGACCCAACACAACAAAAAATACAAACAAATAAATTAATTAATTTTTAAAAGAAAGCAGAGTTTAAAACTAAAAAAATTTTTTTAAAAATCTATAAAACATATATGAAAAACAAATTAGATAGGTAACTTTTTTTTAAATCCTCACAGGGAATTCCCTGGTGGTCAAATGGTTAGGACTTGGTGCTTTCACTGCCGGGGCCCAGGTTCAATCTCTGGTCAGGGAACAAAGATCCTGCAAGCTGCATGGTGCAGCCAAAAAAAAAAAAAAAAAAGAATAAGTAAAGAATCCTGGCACTTATTATAACAATATATCTAATGCAAAGACCAACTGGACAATTACTACATTATATCTCCCAGTACATTTTGGAGTCAATAATGAGGATGTTACTTACTGTGGATAGTTTATTTCAAAGGGCAGGTGGCTCTTCATTTTAAGAAAAAAGGAAAATGGCTGTATAAAATATGAAAAGCAGTATTTCTAAATTTTAAATTTCTATCTTGCAGTTGTAATCCAAAATGCTCAAAAGAGAAAAGCAAAAGTTAAATAGAGAAAAGGTACAACTTATATATTGTTTCTAAAAATCCGTATAGATATCTTATATTTTTCCCAAATTTCTTTGCTTAATTCAAGAAATGTGCCATAAAGATTATCATGACATTTCTCTGCTCTTCATTCCTGGAGAATATCCCCATAAGAAATGAAACATTCAATAACAAATATTTATTAAGTACCCTCGTATTCAAGGTATTACGCTTTCATCAATTACATAAATCCAAAGTAACAGTGCAGTTTTAGACCACCCAGGTAGGATTTGTTATGTGTCATGGACAGGAAACATTGATTTCTACTTTTTTTTTTTTTTTTTTTGCGGTACGCGGGCCTCTCACTGTTGTGACCTCTCACGTTGCGGAGCACAGGCTCCGGATGCGCAGGCCCAGCGGCCATGGCTCACGGGCCCAGCCGCTCCGCGGCATGTGGGATCCTCCCGGACCGGGGCACGAACCCGTGTTCCCTGCATCGGCAGGCGGACTCTCAACCACTGCGCCACCAGGGAAGCCCTCTACTTTTTTTTCCAATTTTTTTTATCATGGTAGTGTAGATATAACATAAAATTTACTATTGTAACTGTTTTTGTGTATAGTGCAGAGGCATTAATACAGTGATGTTGCTGTGCAGCCCTCACCACCATCTATCTCCAGAACTCTTTTCATCTTGCAAAAGTGCAACTCTAAACCACTTAAAGAATAAGTCTCCATCCCCTCCTCCTCTAGCCCCTAGTAACCACCACTCTACTTTCTGACTCTATGAATTTGGCTAGTCTAGGTATCTCATGTAAGTGGAAGCATACAGTATTTGTCTTTTTGTGACTGGCATATTTCACTTAGCAAAATGTCCTCGAGGTTCATCCATGTTGTAGCATATGTCAGAATTTCCTTCCTTTTTAAGGCTGAGTAATATACCATTGTATGTATATAGCACATTTTACTTATCCATTCATCTGTTGATGGACACTTGAGTTGCTTTTATGTATTAGCTATTGTGAATGATGCTGCTGTGAGCATGGGCGTACAGATACCTCTTCAGGACCTTGCTTTCAATTCTTTTGGTTATATACTCCAAAGTGGAATTGCTAGGTACGTGGTAATTCTATTTTAATTTTTTTAAGAACTTCCATACCATTTTCCATAGACACTGTACCATTTAATATTCCCATCAATGCACAGATGTTCCAATTTCTCCATATCTTTGCTAACACTTTTTTTTTTAGTTTTTGCCATTCTAATAGGTGTGAGGTGGTATTTTTCTGCAGTTTTGATTTATATTTCCTTAATGATTAGTAATTTTGAATATCTTTTCATGTTTATTAGCTTATTGGCTATTTATATATCTTCTTTGGAGAAATGTCTAGTCAAGTCCTTTGCCCATTTTCGTGTGTGTGTGTGTGTGTGTGTGTGTGTGTGTGTGTGAGTTTTAGGAATTCTCTATATATTCTGGATATTAATCCTTTATCAGACATATTTACAAATATTTTCTCCCATTCTTTGGGTTGATTTTTTACCATCTTGATTGTGTCTTTTCCCGTAAAACATTTTTAATTTTTATGAAGTTGAATTTGTCTCTTTTTCCTTTGTTGCCTGTACCTGTAGTGTCATATCCAAGAAACCATTGCCAAGTCAAATGTTATGAAGATTTTATCCCATGTTTTCTTCTAAGTGTTTTACAGTTTTAGGTCTTACATTTAGGTCATGGATCCACTTAGAGTTAATTTTTGTACATGGTGTTAGGTAAGGGTCCAACTTCATTCTTTTGCATGTGGATATCCAGTTGTTCTGTTCATTATTGAGAATGGGATATTGAACTCCAGCTGTTATTGTAGAACTGTTTCTCCCTTCAGTTCTATCAATCTTTGCTTCATATATTTTGATGGTCTGTTATTAGGTGCATGAATTTCTATAATTGTTATATCTTCTTGTTGTATTGAACCTTCTATTAATATATAATGTCCTTTATCTCTTATAAGCTTTTTTGATTTAATATCTATTTTGTCTGATATTAGTATAGCCATTATACTATTGCATGGATTTTCTTTTCCATCCTTTCACTTGCAACCTATTTATTTCTTTGTACCTAAGGTGAGTTTTGTAGATAGCATATGGTTGGATCATGTGTTTTTATCCATTTTGCCAATCTTGTCTTTTGACTGGAGAATTTTATCCATTTACATTTAAAGTATCAATAACTAATGGTAAGGAGGGATTTACTTGTCATTTTGCTATTTGTTATCTATATGCCTTATAGCTTTTTGGCCCTCATTTCTTACATTACTGTCTTTTTTTGTGTTTAGTTTGATTTTTTTGTAATGAGACATTTAAATCATTTCCTTTTTTGTAAATTCTTTAGCTGTTTTCTTTGTGATTACCATGGGGATTACAGTTAACATCCTGTAACTTTAATTATAACACTCTAATTTGAATTTATACCAGCTTACCTTCAATAACATAACAAAACCTCTGCTCCTTTAACAGTGCCATCTTTATCTCATTCAATTGTTGATGTCAGAAAATTATACCTTTATACATTGTGTGTCTAAAAACATAAGTTAATAATATTTTAATGCATCAGTCTCTTAAATTATGTAGAAAACAAAAAGTGAAGTTACACAATACTAACTTTGATAACTGCCCATGTTTTTACCTTTACCGAGATCTTTATTTCTTCATATAGCTTTGAGTCACTGTCTAGTGTCTTTTTGTTTCAACCTGCAGGACTCATTTTAGTATTTCTTGCAGGCAGGTCTAGTGGTCACAAATTCCCCACAGTTTTTGTTTATTTGGGAATGTCTCAATTTTTTCCTCACTTTTGAAAGTCAGTTTTGCCAAGTATAAGCTTCTTGGTTGACAGTTTCTTCTAGCACTTTGAATATATCAGCCCACTGATTTCTGACCTCCAAAATTTCTGATGAGAAATCTGCTAGTTATCTTACTGAGGATCCCTTGTATGTGACGAGTTGCTTCCTTACTGCTTTCAAAATTCCCTCTTTGGCTTTGGGCAGTTTGATTATAAAGTATCCTGGTGTTTGTCTCTTTGAGTTCATCTGGGAGTTCATTGAACTTCTTGGATGTTTATATTCAGGTATTTCATGAAATTTTATAAGTTTTTAGCCATTAGTTTTTCAAATATTCTCTCTGCCTTTTTATCTTTTTCTTCCTTTTAGGACTTCCATGATGTGTATGTCAGTCTACTGGATGGTATCCCATAATTCCCTTAGGCTCTGTTCACTTCAATCTTTTTTCTCTCTGTTTCTCGGATTCAATAATTCCACTGTCCTGTCTTAAACTATGCTGATTCTTTTTTCTGCCAGCTCAAACTTGCCTTTGAATCTTTCTAGTGAACTTTTCATTTTAATTATTGTACTTTTCACCTCCAGAATTTCTTTCTGTTTCTTTTAAGGTTTTTATCTCTTTGCTAATATTTCCATTTTGTTCATACATTGTTTTCTTTTTTTTACTGAGGTATAATTGACATATTATATTAATTTCAGGTGACATCATAATGATTCAATATTTGTATACACTGAGAGATGATCACAATAAGTCTAGTTACCATCTGTCACCATACAAACTTACAAAAAGTTTTTTTCTTGTGATATGAATTTTTAAGATTTGCTCTTACGGCAACTTTCAAAAATGCACTATAATATTACTGACTATAGTCACATGCTGCACGTTACATCCTCATGAGTTACTTATTTTATACATTGTTTTTTTGACTTTCTCCACATATTTCTTTAGTTCTTTGAGCATCTTTAAGACAGTTGTGCTAAAGTCTTTGTCTAGTAGATTCACCATCAGGTCTTTTTCAGGGACAGTTTCTGTTTTTTGCTTTTTTCCTTTTTTTTAATAAAGTTATTTATTTACTTATTTATTTTTGGCTGCATTGGGTCTTCATTGCAGTATGTGGGCTTTCTCTAGTTGCGGCAAGCGGGGGCTACTCTTCATTGTGGTGCGCAGGCTTCTCTTGTTGCGGAGCATGGGCTGTAGGCGCATGAGCTTCAGTAGTTGTGACACATGGGCTCAGTAGTTGTGGCTCGCGGGCTTAGTTGCTCCGCGGCATGTGGGATCCTCCTAGAACAGGAATCGAACCTGTGTCCCCTGCATTGGCAGGCAGATTTATAACCACTGCGCCACCAGGGAACTCCCTGTTTTGTTCCTTTGAATGGGCCATCTTTTCCTGTTTTTGTGTACTTTGTGGGTTTTTTGTTGAAAACTGTACATTGAATCTTATACTCTAATAATTAGAATCTAATAATGTGATAACTCTGGAAATCAGACTCTTCCTGTTTTTGGTTATAGTTTTTGTTTTTTTGATTATTGCAGGCTTTCTCTGTGCCAAGGATTAGCCTGAGGTGTAAACTTAAGGTCTGCTCAGGTCTTTTCTGAGCATGGGGCTTCCCCTGGCCATGCATGGTGACTTTCTAATTTTTCCTATATATGATATATGTGGTTGCTTTTGAATGTCCTAGTCTGGCCCTTTAGATCCCTTGAAAATCACTTCACTTGGTGGGGGGCATTTACAACAAGGGGTGTGGTGTGTGCAACAACAATGGCCACAGCCTCTTTATCTGCACCTATGGATTAGAAGCAGCAATCAGTGATTAGAGCACAGATCCCTGATATTTGGAGAACAGGGTTTTTTTTGCCCACTCTGGCTTCAGAAAGCTGTGTACAGGCTGCTTCAGAAACACATGCATAGCTACCTGCAATGGGGCTGAAGTGTGGGGGATGCTTAGCTGCTACTGTGCTAAGAGCTGAAATTGACTAAAATTAACCACAATTTACCATTCACCTTTCCTCTGGAAGTTGTGAGCCTTCCTCTAGAGTTCCAAAATTACATCAGACAGATTCTTCCAGTACCATTCTTCCAGTACCATATATCTATATCTATATATATATCTATATATCTATCTATATATATATATATATCTTCCAGTACCATATATATATACATTTATTTATTTTGGCTGCACTGTGTCTCAGTTGCAGCACTCGGGATCTTTGTTGCGGTATGAGGGATCCTTAGTTGCAGTATGTGGGACCTTTAGTTGTGGCATGCAAACTCTTAGTTGTGGCATACATGTGGGATCTAGTTCGCTGACCGGGGATCAAACCTGGGACCCCTGCATTGGGAGCTCGGAGCCCTAGCCACTGGACTATGAGGGAAGTCCCTGCGTTCTTCTTAAAGAGCATCCCCAACATTTTATAGATTTCAGGATACACAAAGCTTGAATCTGCCCCTGCTGTGGCATCAAGAAAGTGACATGCTTTAATTCAAAATGATCCCTAAATTGTCTAATCTTCAGCGTGGGTCCTGACTTCCATTTTTGCTTCTTGAACACATTATTATCCCTATCCAACTCTCTGCCAATAGAAAAGTGTTACAAGATCTGGAAGGCAAGCTCACTGAAACACATCACCTTTTCCCTGCTGATAGAGTAAATTTCTAGGGTTGCCAGAATTAGCAAATAAAAATATAGGATTCCCAGTTAAATTTGAATTTCAGATAAATGTTACGTGGGACATACTAAAAAATGTTGTTTATCTGAAATTTAGATTTAAGTGGCAACCTGTATTTTATCTGGCAACTCTATGAATTTCTCAAAAATAGTCCCTCCAGCACAAGAATTAAGTTTTGTTTATCTTTCTATAGAACTAGAACAGTTCTCAGATCAGTGACAGTGGTGTTGAATACCAACATCAGTGGCTTTTCTTAACCTTTTCTGAGAAATAAATATCTAATGCAATTTATGGATCTTCTTCCCAGAAAAATGCACAAAAACAAAACACTTTCCACACAATTTCAGAGCCCTAGGCCCAACTTGTAAACTGTCCCCTCCTGCCCTCCCCCTAACTCAGATCCCTTATGTAGAGCTCCTCGTTTGTATAATGTTTTATGATTTACAAAGTACTTTTATCTTTACAACAGTCTTCTAATAAAACTAGCCCATTTTGTAGATGAAGAAACTGAGACTTGCATACCCAATAATTATGATTAGAGCTTAAATTCAGTTCTTCCCATTTCAGTTCATGGGCTCTTTGCACCATGCTAGCCTGCCTCATAAGTCTTCCCTCTTAAAATGTTCTGATTTCTGCCAGTTTTTTTTTTTTTTTTTTTTTTTGGCTGCCCTGCACAGCTTGTGGGGGATCTTAGTTCCCTGATCAGGGGTTGAACCTGGGCCCACAGCAGTGAAAGCGCCGAATCCTAATCACTGGACTTCCAGGGAACTCCTTTTACCAGTATTTTTTAATGAAAGTCAGAGTGAAAGAGTGAAAAGGACATTCGGATGAGGAGTCCTGGGTACTAGTCTTAGTGCCTTCACTAAGAAGCTATATGACTGGCTTCTGGTTTCCAGACAGCCTGCTCTCATCCTTTCTCCAGAGCATACTTCCCCTTTTGCTTAATAAAACTCTTGCTGCTTAATACTGCAAAAAACAAACAAACAAGCAGAAAAAGAAGCTATATGACTTTGGCCAAGACACTTTACCTTTCTGGGCCTTAGCTTATCTATCTGTACAATAAAGGGGCTGGACAACATTCTCTGAAAAGCGCTAATATTCTATGATTCTAAAGGCCCTTACATTGTCCCAATTTTCCTAGCAGGCCAAAATAAAACCTACTTTTTATTATTTTATTATTTACTCTGATCTTCTAAGGTGCAGAGATTGCAGATGTACTCATAGGAATTTGGGGTTGAAAAGGCTTAGGAGTCAGAGAGATATGAAGTTGCTCTACTTGGGGGGTTCCAGGAACTATAGTATAAAAAGTTCTGTCTCCACCCAGTTCTGTTTCCAGCCAGGGTATGAAGGGAGTCTCAAGGCACAGAGGAGTGGGATGAACCCCCCATGCAGACCCTTGGTTTGCAGTGGGAGAAGAGCATTGCTATAGTTAAATTCTAGGCTTTGCTTTTACCATCACTCTTTGGCTCAGAGCCTAAGAGCTGGGAGATCCCACTCAGATCATCAGCTCTGTTCAACTGTCCTTGGCTACCTTACATGGAGCAAATGACTTAGAGCCACTAGTACTTGGAGGTACTTTCCCCACTTCCGGATTTAAAGGGAGGCTCTTCCTTTGAAGTTCAAGGGAAGAGGATCCTGGATTCTATTCCCTGGTACCCCAAAGAGCAACAAACTAAATTCCTGTGCCAAAGGCTGTATTTTCTTCCCAAACATTGGTCCAACATGCCTGAGCCTAATAAACATTTGATACCTCATGGGAATCCTAACTAATAACCTTAAGTCAAAATAACGTGTCAAGAAATATCTTGGCAGCTATCTTAGTGGGTTTTCCAATTTGGAAAAGTTTCTAAGAAGTCCTTACAAACCAAACTGCTATGCTTCACCTTCATGGTGGTGAAATGGTCAGAGTCAGGAAATGCCATTCCAAAGAGAGAACACAGCGTAAGAAATCAGAGACCTGCTTTGGAAGTTTTAGCCATGGCAATCGGAGAAGAAAAAGAAATAAAAGGAATCCAGGGCTTCCCTGGTGGCGCAGTGGTTGGGAGTCTGCCTGCCAATGCAGGGGGCACGGGTTCGAGCCCTGGTCTGGGAAGATCCCACATGCTGCGCAGCAGCTGGGCCCGTGAGCCACAATTACTGAGCCTGCGCGTCTGGAGCCTGTGCTCCGCAACAACAGAGGCCGCGATAGTGAAAGGCCCATGCACCGCGATAAAGAGTGGCCCCCACTTGCCGCAACTGGAGAAAGCCCTTGTTCAGAAACGAAGACCCAACACAGCCAAAAATAAATAAATAAATAAATAAAATAAAATTTTTTAAAAAAGGAATCCAAATCGGAAAAGAAGTAAAACTGTCACTGTTTGCAGATGATATGATACTATACATAGAGAGTCCTGAAGATGCTACCAGAAAACTACTTGAGCTAATCAATGAATTTGGTAAAGTAGCAGGATACAAAATTAATACACAGAAATCTCTTGCATCCCTATACACTAACAACGAAAACTCTGAAAGAGAAATTAAGGAAACACTCCCATTTACCACTGCAACAAAAAGAGTAAAATACCTAGGAATAAACCTACCTAAAGAGACAAAAGACCTATATGCAGAAAATTATAAGACAGTGATGAAAGAAATCAAAGATGTTACAAACAAATGGAGAGATATACCATGTTCTTGGATTGGAAGAATCAACATTGTGAAAATGACTATACTACCCAAAGCAATCTACAGATTCAATGCAATCCCTATCAAACTACAAAGGGCATTTTTCACAAAACTAGAGCAAAAAATGTTACAATTTGTATGGAGACATAAAAGACCCCAAATAGCCAAAGCAATCTTGGGAAAGAAAAACGGAGCTGGAAGAATCAGGTTCCCTGACTTCACACCATACTACAAAGCTATAGTAATCAAGACAGTATGGTACTGGCACAAAAACAGAAATATAGATCAATAGAACAGGATAGAAAGCCCAGAGATAAACCCATGCACATATGATCACCTTATTTTTGATAAAGGAGACAAGAATATATAATGGAGAAAAGATAGCCTCTTAAATAAGGCTAGTGGTGCTGGGAAAACTGGACAGCTACATGTAAAAGAATGAAATTAGAACACTCCCTAACACCATACACAAAAATAAACTCAAAATGGATTAAAGATCTAAATGTAAGGCCAGACACTATAAAACTCTTAAGGAAAACAAAGGCAGAACACTCTATGACATAAATCACAGCAAGATCCTTTTGGACCCACCTCCTAGAGCAATGGAAATAAGAACAAAAATACACAAATGGGACCTAATGAAACTTAAAAGCTTTTGTACAGCAAAGGAAACCATAAGACGAAAAGACAACCCTCAGAATGGGAGAAAATATTTGCAAATGAAGCAACGGACAAAGGATTAATCTCTAAAATATACAAGCAGCTCATGTGGCTTAATATCAAAAAAATACACAACCCAATCCCAAAATGGGCAGAAGACCTAAACAGACATTTTTCCAAAGAAGATATACAGATTGCCAACAAACACATGAAAGGATGCTCAACATCACTAATCGTTAGAGAAATGCAAATCAAAACTACAGTGAGGTACCACCTCACACCGGTCAGAATAGCCATCATCAAAAATCTACAAACAGGGCTTCCCTGGTGGCGCAGTGGTTGAGAGTCCGCCTGCCGATGCAGGGGACACGGGTTTGTGTCCCGGTCCGGGAAGATCCCACATGCCACGGAGCAGCTGGGCCCGTGAGCCGTGGCCGCTGAGCCTGTGCGTCCGGAGCCTGTGCTCCGCAACGGGAGAGGCCACAACAGTGAGAGGCCCGTGTACCGCAAAAATAAAAATTAAAATTAAAAATCTACAAACAATAAATGCTGGAGATGGTGTGGAGAAAAGGGAACCCTCTTGCACCGTTGGTGGGAATGTAAATTGATAACAGCCACTATGGAGAACAGTATGGAGGTTCCTTAAAAAACTAAAAATAGAACTACCATATGACCCAGCAATCCTACTATACTACTGGGCATATACCCTGAGAAAACCACAATTCAAAAATAGACATGTACCACAATGTGCTCTGCAGCACTGTTTACAATAGCCAGGACATGGAAGCAACCTAAGCATCCACTGACAGATGAATGGATATAGAAGATGTGGCACATATATACAATGGAATATTACTCAGCCATAAAAAGAAACGAAATTGAATTATTTGTAGTGGGGTGGATGCACCTAGAGTCAGTCATACAGAGTGAAGTAAGTCAGAAAGAGAAAAACAAATATCGTATGCTAACACATATATATGGAATCTAAAAAAAAAAAGGTTCTGATGAACCTAGGGGCAGGACAGTAATAAAGACTCAGATGTAGAGAATGGACTTGAGGACACAGGGATGGGGAGGGTAAGCTGGGATGAAGTGAGAGAGTGGCATGGACATATATACGCTACCAAATGTAAAATAGATAGCTAATGGGAAGCAGCCGCATAGCACAGGGAGATCAGCTCGGTACTTTGTGACCACCTAGAAGGGTGGGATAGGGAGGGTGGGAGGGAGGCTCAAGGGGGAGGGGATATGGGGATATATGTATATATGTAGCTGATTCACTTTGTTATACAGCAGAAACTAACACAACATTAGTAAAGCAATTATACTCCAGTAAAGACATTAAAAAAAAAAAAAAGAAATCAGAGACCTTGGTATAGTGAATCTGGGGGAAAAGGAGGGAGCATTCCTTTTTCTCCTCTTCCTCCTCCCAGACAACCTTCATCCCTAGAGGTAGCCACAAGTCCCCTCCTCTGTGATGCCTTTACCATTCCATTCCTATTCTAGGGAGAGTTTGAGACACAGAGTATGCCAGACAGACTAATAATTTGGTGCCTCTTCAAAATAATGCATTTAGAATATTTATTCAACATCTATTTGGTGGGTTTAGGGAGAAACCAATATTTTTATTATTATATGAAAAAAGACGTTCAACTACTCCCACTGCCTGAAGTAGAGTCAGTGTTCTGGAAAAGAGAAATCTCATTTTTCTGTAATTCTTGTTCTCATTTCTATTTTCTTTTGCAATTTACTGAATCAGACTACTTGGGAGACATACCAAAGAATTTAAAATTTAGGCTTTGTTCAACAATTTAAAATTCATTCCAGTAAAAACAGCTTGGTGCTATGCATGACTTGATTTCAGAATTTTGTTTGACTTCATCTGCAGCTGCTCATGGCAAAACTAATCAACAGACATAGGTCATCTCTAGAGAGGAGGTTTTTGGTTTTTCAATTTTAATTTTTTTCATGACATTTCTTTTTTTAATTTATTTTTATTTATTTGGTTGCACTGGGTCTTAGTTGTGGCAGGCAGGCTCCTTAGTTGCAGCTTGTGGGCTCCTTAATTGAGGCTCACTGGCTCCTTAATTGTGTCATGCCAACTCTTAGTTGCGGCATGCATGTGGGATCTAGTTCCCTGACCAGGGATCGAACCTGGGCCCCCTGCACTGGGAGCTTGGAGTTTTAACCACTGCACCACCAGGGAAGTCCCGATTTTTGGTTTTTTAAATTTCCGTGTGAAAGTATTGTCTTTGGTGGAAGCAAAACCAAATTACTTTTTACCAGGAAGGTAAGGAGTTCTGTACAGAAACCTGAGTTAACTAGCACATTTCTGGTTTTCGTGGCATCCTGTACTGGTGCCTAAACAAGTACCTGGATCTCTCATTCCTCAATACAGCTGTGTCCCTCAAATGAACAGAGCTGTGTGCTCCCTCTGGCTTTCCACAGCCCTCTACCTTGCCTTGATTAGGGATGATACTTATCGCATGATATTGCGATTGCTTTTATATCTTTGTCCTCTACTAGACTGTGAACTTGCTTAGGTCAGAGAGAGACCATATTATCTTCATGATGACTGGTGAGCCGTCAACAAATGAGTGAATAAATGCCATAGGAAGCTAAGCACTAGGGCTGTATGTGGGACATCAATGAAAAATCTGAAGTCTCACTGGGCAGAGCCTTCTATGTGATGGTCAGGAACCCTGAGCAATCTTAAGTTGCAGAAAATTCAAAGAATTTAGTCATCCATTGGTCTTTTGTGTGTGTGTGTGCATAGTCCACATTAAGCACTCACCATCTATAATTTGATATAAAGCAAAATTAACTGTAATCCAGGTACTGACCCAGGATCTTTACACATATTTCTTGTTAAATAATCATAACAACACTGTGAGGAGGTGTTATTCATCTCTGTTTTATAGGTTAAGTAACTGAATTCAGAAAGGCTTAATAAGTTCACAATCACTGAGTCAGGAAGAGATGAAGCTGGCCTTTGAATCCACCTCTGCCTTCTCGTTCCACCATAATTCCTGTTATAGTCACACATTACATATCTCACTGTGGAGCTATACGGAACAAGGAACACTCAAGAGTTACATTAATTAGAACTTTCACATGATATTCAAGAAGTCAGAGACTAATTCTCTCCACCCTCAGCCCTGAAGTTGAAATACAATAATGTTAGACATAAAAATCTATTTTGGTTTTCCTGCAAGGTATCTCCCTCTCTTATCCATGTAGTGAGCATTAACAATTAATGGGAATTGCTTTCCAAACCATATAACATCGTTCTTAATATTTATGATGCCCATGAAACACACAAACATCTGTTCTGTAGAGTGATAGCTATGAAATGTTACTTAAGTGCCAAGCACTCTCATTCGTGTAGATGAGTCAAAGCTTTAATCAGTTGCCCCTCCGGAGATATCTAAACAGCAAGGATTCCAAGAAGATGGGAAGAAGACAATTTTAGACTCAACTAGTCTTAAGGAGTATTAGTTCATTTTATTATGACCAAAAGCATGTAGTAATTTTAAATGGAATAAAGTTATGTTTAAATGGTGGACATGATCTTTCATATTGGGGATGACTTTCCCCAATGAATTTCCCTTTGAGAAATAAAATTAGTAGACTCAGGACTTCCCTGGTGGTGCAGTGGTTAAGAATCCGCCTGCCAGCGCAGGGGACACGGGTCCTATCCCTAGTCTGGGAAGATCCCACGTGCTGCAGAGCAACTAAGCCCGTGCACTACAACTACTGAAGCCCGCGTGCCTAGAGCCCGTGCTCCACAACAAGAGAAGCCACCACAATGAGAAGCCCATGCACCACAACAAAGAGTAGCCCCCGCTCGCCACAACTAGAGAAAGCCCATGCACAGCAACAAAGACCCAACGCAGCCAAAAAATAAAATTAAAAAAAAATTAGAAGACTCAAAAGTTCTTTTGATAGATGAGATCATTCATCAGCAGGAATGAAAGATCTAAGAAATCAGCTGTTAAAGTAAGACTGAAGAATTGGGCACATCCAAAACCTAATCAAGGTGGCTCAGAGAGCAGGCTTGGCTTGAAGTATTTACTAAGAAAGTCTTGTACTCTGCTTGTAAGGAGAACATGTTGGGCTTCCCTGGTGGCTCAGTGGTTGAGAATCTGCCTGCCAATGCAGGGGACAAGGGTTCGATCCCTGGTCCAGGAAGATCCCACATGCCGTGGAGCAGCTAAGCCCGTGCGCTACAACTACTGAGCTTGTGCTCTAGAGCCCGCGAGCACAACTACTGAGCCTGCATGCTGCAACTACTGAAGCCTGTGCGCCTAGAGTCCATGTTCTGCAGCAAGAGAAGCCACTGCAGTAAGAAGACTGCGCACCTCAACAAGGAGTAGCCCCTGCTCGCTGCAACTAGAGAAAGCCTGCACGCAGCAGCGAAGACCCAATGCAGCCAAAAATAAATAAGTAAAATTAATTTAAAAAAAAAGAGAAAGAATATGTTAATGGAAGACAGTGGTCAGCTTGGATTTCTGATAGCAGCAGAGTTGAGACACTATAGCCAGTACCTTCACAGGAACTTCCTGACTATTGACAATAAATAACTTCGTGATAAAATAACTAGTATAGTTGTATACGTACATACATATATGTACAAACAAGTACTGCTACCTAGCCTTTCCCAGCTGATACTTCTTAAAATTGCAACGGACACAAGATTAACATAAGAGCAGTAGCAACAACAACAATAATGGCAACTAACAATTGTTGAGTACTTATCAAACGTCAGGCATACTTCCAAAGCTCTACATATGAATTACTCATTGAGTGTTCACAGCAATCCCATGAAGTAAAAGGAAAACCTGATGCACACATAGGTTCCATAATATGTGCCAGATCGTGTGCCAATGAGTGGTGAAGCCTAATTCTAACCTAGGTAGGCTGTAAAGCATTCTTAACCACTTGCTGGAGGTTAGAGAATGGGATGAACAATATAAATAAATTTAAATTAGATGTTCAAGCAGGGGTTCTTTTGTTCTTTTGGCTGCAAGATACAGAACTTAAACTATTTTGAATACAATGTTGAGTGAGGCTCACCCTAAGCCTAGTAAGGTATTCTTCTCCTGTAACATTTTGTATTTATCTCTGTCATTGCATTTACTGCCCTGTGTTATAATTCTCTGTTTATATGTTCATTATAATGACCCCACTTGATCCCAGTAACTTCATTTTTTTCCCTTTTATTTACTACCATATTCCTCGTACAAAGAACAGTGTCTGACAGATGGTAGGTGCTGAAGAAATATTTGTTCAAATAAAAAGCAGGGTTGGGACACTGGGCAGGGTCAGGGGTGTTAGTTGATTACTTTAATAATTAAAAAAAGCAAGAAACAAAGTCAGCCAGACTTCATGGGAACTGAAAATTCAGGAACAGTGCTTATTCCCTTATCCTGCACCCTACCCATGGTGTCTTGCCTCTGCACTTTTTAGCATAAAAGCTCCATTCTCCTTGTTTTTAAATAGCCTTCCTTTGCTTATGTATAATTTCTGCTCCCTCATAATTTTGGCTTTTGTGAAACTTTGGATAACCTTGGTACAAGTCTTCCAGGCTAATGCTGCAAACTCCAGGCCCCCTCGAGATGAGTCGGAACTCTTCAAGTTCTGGATCCCACTACGGACTCAATGCCTACTAATTTAGATTTTCAGGAGAAAGATTCTGAATGGTTCAGCTTAGGTCAAGAGTTTTCCAGTTGTCCAATAAGCTGTGGCTGGAGTGTTATGTGACAAAACTCGCTGTGTAGGCTTATCTTTTTGTCAAGGAGTCAAGTTTATCAGAAAGGATTGTGGGCTGGATGTGTGCCCCCAAAATAGGTCTCCTACAGATGTCAAACTGATATTTCTTTCATTTTGAAATGTAGACAATTTTTAAAACCATCAAGGAGTATAGTCTAAATTACAAAGAAAGTTTATAGTCATACATTTACTATATTTTAACAGGGAATTTCTATGGGCTGCCATTTTCCAGTTGCTCACATTTTCAATTTTGTTCTTTGAGTACTTAAAACACAGATGTATTTTCTTTCTTGTCATGCAATGAAAATGTTCTATTTTGATATGATATGTGTTATTCATAGTGTTTGCATTTTCTTTATGATATCAAGAAGTTAATCTGTTCCACTGTTTCTAACTCGTGTAGTTAAGAGCTTTTGATGGTTTCTTGTGATAATTGCATTATGATTTTCACCCTCTTATGTTTTTGACTACATAATTTCTGAAGCATTAAGAGAATTGCCTGAAATTTTACTTGTAGTTCTTGATTTAATACACATGCTGAAGATCCCTAGATTGCCCTTAATTTACAAATGAATTTCAGAAGATCACTTCTAAGTCAGTTGTTTGAAACTGAAATGCATTCTCCTAGTGTTTCACAAGAGGTTATTTAACCTATAATATATTCACTCAGTTATTCATTCCATTAGGAGCCACTATTTGCCTGGCACTGTGTTAAACAACTGTATGTACAACATGAAAGAAACAGATACAGTCTCTGTCCCCATGAAGCTTATACTCTATGGGAGGAACACAAATTGGCAATTACATTAGGGCTAATAGTAATAGCTGACCCTGGGTGCCTAGTGCTTAATAGGTTCTCCAAAAATATTCATGGATGTGTGACTCAATAGGTTAAAACTGAGTAATTTACATTCATTATATCATTTAATCTTAACAATTCTCTGAGGACTTAACCTTTTAAAATCTCTAATCATAATTAAACTGGTTAGTAATTCCATTCAGAAGACAAATTTACAATGGATATATTTTTAAACTTTTATTGATAAATAAAATATATACAGAGAAGTGTGCCTATCTCAAGTACACCTCGATGCATTTTCAGAAACTGAAGCTGATCAAGAAACAAACTTTATCAGCATCCCAGAACCTTCCTTGTGACTCTTTGTAGTCACTACACCCTCAAAGATAAAGAATATTATTTAAAACTTAAAATATATCGGCTTGCAGTCATTTAATAAGGTATTTGAGAAGAAAGATATTTAAGTAAATTCTAATTTGTCCATTTGGAATTCAATAAAATGTGTTACTAAGCTTGTTTATTTTGTTATGATTAGATTCAGCTGAACATAATTAAAAATTCAAACTAACAATGGCTTAAGTAAGGCAGTTCTTTTTCACATGAAAGAGGTTTAGAAGGAGATATTTAGGGTTGGTTTGGCAGCCCCAGAGTTATCAGACACCAGGTTTCTCGACCTTACAGATCAACCATTCTAGTACAGAGCTAGTGATGGTCCAAGATGGCTATTGGAAATCCAACTATCACATCCATATTCCAGACAGGAAAAAGAAGGAAGGGCAAAAGGACTCTACCTCCCAGCTGCTTAAGTTCACCTCCGAGGAGTGTGTCCCCAAGTCCCTCATCATATTTCTACTTTTATCTAATTGTCCAGAATTCAGTCATGAGGCCACATGGTTTTTAAGGGTCACTGGGTTTTTAGCTGTGTACACTGATACCTCCAACAACATAGGGATTCTGTTAGTTAGGAAGAAGGAGAGAACATATTTGGAGTAGACAACTACTAGTGTTTGCTGTAGTTATGTTAATTTTCATTATAATTTCTTACCATACATCACATTGTCTAACGAAAATTTTCCTCCTAGGAAGGAAAAAAAATGGAAACTTGAGTGTTATATATAAGAAAGTGAGGGATGAGAGTTCAAAGAAAGTTCATTTACTATACAAAGTGATCTTCTAGCCAGATTCAATTTCTTGCTGGAGGCCCTGGAAGCCTCTCTCAGCCCTAGACTCACTGGTAGAATGTGGAGATATACCTTCCCTTTAATTACAGCACAGAGTCATGGTTAGAAAAATTTCTCTAGGGGCTTCCCTGGTGGCACAGTGGTTGAGAGTCCGCCTGCCGATGCAAGGGACACGGGTTCGTGCCCCGGTCCGGGAAGATCCCACATGCTGCAGAGCGGCTGGGCCCATGAGCCATGGCCGCTGAGCCTGCGCATCCGGAGCCTGTGCTCTGCAACTGGAGAGGCCACGACAGTGAGAGGCCTGCGTACCACAAAAAAAAAAAAAAAAGTTCGTTTGTAACATCTTACGGAAAAACCCAAATGAACTTTTCGGCCAACCCAATACTTTGCGGCCTTCTTGCATATCGTTTTGTTTTTTTGCATATCGTTTTTTTTTTTTTGTTTGTTTGTTTGTTTGTTTTGGCAGTACGCGGGCCTCTCACTGTTGTGGCCTCTCCTGTTGCGGAGCACAGGCTCCGGACGCGCAGGCTCAGCGGCCATGGCTCACGGGCCCAGCCGCTCCGCAGCATGTGGGATCTTCCCGGACCGAGGCACGAACCCGTGTCCCCTGCATGGGCAGGCGGACTCTCAACCACTGCGCCACCAGGGAAGCCCTGCATATCGTTTTTGAACAGGTGAAATCTGGTTAGAGTGAGCCTCAGGGCAGTTTGTACTAGTAGAGTTAAGGATGTAAACATCAGGAAGAGCAGGAGGTAGAAAGGGAGATCAACAGCTGCCAAAATGGCATGTCGCTAAAGAAGTATTGTCTGGGATTAACTAGGAGATGGTGCAGCGAAGCGAAGGTAAGAGATGAGAATTGTTGTAGAGAGAGAGAATGAAGAAAGGGAGGGAAGGGATAGAGGGAGGTTCCCAAGTAGGCAAGAGAGTTGCAGTGAGCGCATACAGGGCCCCATGCTTCAGGAGAATGGCAATTGTAGTGGAGCAAGGGCCAAGTGATTGATTCAGTGGACCTGATGGAGCACCTACTATATCGAAGTCACTGTACTAGGAGCCACGGGGGACACAGATTTAAATCAGACATGGATCCTGCCCAAAGAGTGCTGTTGGTCACCAGCCTGTATCAAGAGAGATAAGAAGACATTTGCTTAAAGTATGTCACAAGGTTCAAGGTGATCAATGCTGTGAAAGAAGGGTAAGTGATGTATTTGAGAAGTTCAGGGTAGGGGGATAGCTGAAAGAACGATAAGGTGAGGTGAGGTAGGGAGAGGGGACTGTAGAAGGTTTGAGGAGACATGCCCTTGGAGTTGGATCTTGAAGGTTGAGCAGGAGGGATAGGAGTCTTAAAGGTAAGAAGAATAGAGTTCTTGGCAATGGGAGGATAGATCTTAAGAGACATATGGGAGCTGTGAAGAAGGCATGCTAAGAGACATGGCAGGATGTCAAAATTTTATTGTCCTGCAGAGCATAGATGGGCGCTCAGGCCCTTATAATGGAGAATCTATTCTTGGGAATAGCCTCTGAAATGAGAGCAAGGAAAATACCTGCTCTTTCCCTCAGTCTGGAGTTTCTGCTTCTCTCCTAATTTCCCTGCCGTACCTCTACTTTGTCATCCCCATCTGCTGCCATCATCACAAGGAGACTTAGGGATACTGTGCTCTGTGACCTTTCAGCCTAGATGTAGTGGCTGTAGACACACCTGGAGAAGGTGGAGCAAATTAGAGAGAGACACGGGTGAAAAGAGAAAGTGGGGGGCAGAGAGAGAGAGGAAGAGAGAGAATGATGATTACAACAGTTGTCGCTTCATAATAAACTTGGTGGATTTATTCACAAGATTCTCTTGATTTGTATCTTTGAAATCCTTCCTGAGGAGTAATTTCCTTTAAGGTGCAGCAGAAGACACATTCTTCTCAAGTGCACATGAAACATTCTCCAGGTTAGATCATATATTGGGCCACAAAACAAGCCTTAATAAGTTTAAGAAGTCTAAAATCATACCAAGTATATTTTCTATATACCATACTACAATGGTATGAAACTAGAAATAGGTAATAGGAAGAAAATTGGAATATTCACAAGTATGTGGAAATTAAACAACATACTCCTGAACAACCAATGGGTCAAAGAAGAAATAAAGAGAGAAATAAAAAAGTATCTTGAGACAAACAAAAATGCAAACACAATATGCCAAAACTTATGGATACAGCAAAAGCAGTTCTAAGAGGGGAGTTCATAGCAATAAATGCCTACACTTAAAAAAAAACCTCGGGACTTCCCTGGTGGCACAGTGGTTAAGAATCTGCCTGCCAATGCAGGGTTTAAGCCCTGGTCCAGGAAGATCCCACATGCCACGGAGCAACTAAGCCTGTGTGCCACAACCACTGAGCCCGTGCACCACAACTACTGAAGCCCATGCCCCTAAAGCCCGTGCTCTGCAAGAAGAGAAGCCACCGCAACGAGAAGCCCACACATTGCAATGGAGAGTAGCCCCCGATCGCCACAACTAGAGAAAGCCTGTGT
Organism: Globicephala melas; assembly: GCF_963455315.2. NCBI lineage: Eukaryota > Metazoa > Chordata > Mammalia > Artiodactyla > Delphinidae > Globicephala > Globicephala melas. The sequence continues at coordinate 49,629,799 of NC_083333.1, read as the reverse complement.
GCAGCAACGAAGACCCAATGCAGCCAAAAATAAGTAAATAAATACCTTAAATAAACAACCTAATTCACACCTCAAGGAGCCAGAAAAAGAACAAACTAATCTCAAAGTTAGCAGAAGGAAGGAAATAACAAAGATTAGAGTAGATGTAAATGAAACAGAAACTAGAAAGACAACAGAAAAGATCTATGAAACTAAGAGTTGGTTTTTTGCAAAGATAAACAAAACAAATCTTTGGCTAGACTGACGAAGATAAAAAAGAGGAATCAAATAAATAAAATTATAAATAAAAGAGGAAACTTATAACTGATACCACAGAAATGAAAAGGATCATGAGACACTACTAAGAATCACATGCCAACAAATTGGACAGCCTAGAAGAAATGGATAAATTTCTAGAAACATAAAACCTGCCAAGACTGAATCATGAATAGAAAATCTGAACAGATCTATAATGAGTAAGGAGATTGAAGCAGTAATCAAAAATCTCTCAACTAAGAAAAGCCCAGAACCAGATGGCTTCTCAGGTGAATTCCATCAAACATTTAAAGAAGAATTAATACCAATTCTCAAACTCTTCCAAAAATTGAAAACTCACTTTATGAGTCCAGCATTACCCTGATACCAAAGCCAGTTAAGGACACTTTTCTAAGTGAAAAGAAAATTACAGGCCAAATATCCCTGATGAACATAGATGCAAAAATCCTCAACAAAATACTAGCAAACCAAATTTAACAGCACATTAAAAGGATTATCCACCAGGATCAAGTGGGATTTCTAAGGATCCAATTTTAATTCTTCTCCATGTGATTATCTAGTTTTTCTAATACCATTTACTGTAGGAGAAGGAAACCCAGCAAGTACTTTCACCAAACTTCCCTGTTAACAGCCTTGCCAAGGGAGATTTGGAAGGTAGAAGAGAAGCAGAAGCCATTATTGTTTCTCCAACATCAAAGGCACATGGACTTCAAGAGACAGCAAAATGAACTTTTTCAGTGGCCACCTGCATTCCCTCTTCCTTGGCCATGCAGGTAGCTGAGAGAGCTTTCAGGATTTCCTTATTTCCTCGGATTTTTGGTGGTTTTCCATGACCTTTGCTCCCCCAACACTTTCCGAAGAGTTATAAGCATATTATTTCCCATATTAAATCCCCTCCTGCCTGAAACACCTACAGTGGTTTCTCTCTTCTTAGTACTTTCTGATTGATACACCTGATGGAATGGAAACTTTGAGAAGAAAGTAAGTATTATAGGAAAATAAACTTACATTCTTTGCACACCTGAATTTGTGGTTGAGATACACACATACTCACTTCACCACAAGCAGTTGCATCATGGATCTTTAATTAATAGCAACACCTCCTCCTCTATCTACCCTCTCCTCTGATTCATTGGACTAGGTCCAATGTAATCTTGAAATCCAAAAGAGTAGGGTTTAGGAAATGTGCCAGTTTCTGAATCCTAGGTATAACTGTATTTCAGGATGAACAAAATTTTGTTTCATACTTGCCCTCGTTTCCTTTCCATGTTTTCTTTTTTTTTTTAAGAATCAATTTTATTTATTTATTGGCTGCTTTGGGTCTTCATAGCTGCTTGTGAGCTTTTCTGTAGTTGCGATGAGCAGGGGCCATTCTTCGTTGTGGGGCATGGGCTTCTCATTGTGGTGGCTTCTCTTGTTGCAGAGCACGGGCTCTAGGCACGTGGGCTTCCATAGTTGCAGCACATGGGCTCAGTAGTTGTGGCTCATGGGCTCTAGAGCGCAGGCTCAGTAGTTGTGGCTAGTGGGCTTAGTTGCTCCGCGGCATGTGGGATCTTCCCGGACCAGGGATAGAACTCGTGTCTCCTGCATTGGCAGGCGGATTCTTAACCACCCCAGCATGCAGGTGCTGGGAGTAAGGAAAATAAGAAAGGCATAATCCCTGCTCCGAGGAGCTTACAGAGTATTTTGAGATACTATATGTGATTTCAATTCTGATGTTACTCAAATGTTAATTGCAAAATGTCCTCTTTAAGGAGATCTTGCAAAACATAGAATTAGATATGGTGAGACTATAATCCATAGATTTACGACTTGACTGAACTCTTGTATATCAGGTTTATTTAAAGCATGCCTACTTGGCTATTAGTGAGCTGTTCTTAATAGAAAGGAGTTGCATCAATTGATTTATTATACATAGGGCAAGATCCAAGCTAGCACTGGTTTGTATCTAAATTTGATTCCCAAAAGGTATCCAGGTGAAAGAATCATTTTTCATATGAAAGAAGAAAATTCTGAAGAACACATGATAGAGTCATAAATACTTATGTTAGCCTGAGGCAAGCAAAGTTTATGTACTACTCTTTTTGAATATTTATTTATTCCAGGAGTGGTTTAAATTAGAACTTTCACTCAAAGCCCCAAATGCGTTATATTTTCAGCAAAACTAAAGATCACTTCCTGATAACACTAACTGACTTATGTATGTTTTTCTTCTTATCTTGTTGATTAAGAGAAGGAAGTCATAAAGCTAAGCATCTGGTTTCAGTATTAGGTTTCAAAGAAAGAGATAGACCTATATTGCAGAGAACTGATATATTGAAATCCTTTTACTCTTTTAATTTACCTCCTAAATCTAGTTGTACAGTATAACCTGTGGACCACCCAGATAAGAAGGGACCACCTTCAGTAATGATGCTCCTTACTTGGTATGTTCACTGAGCCCCAAAATCTTGTTCGCAAAAGTCGGATTGAATCCAACAGCTTCAGGTACCATTCTTTAACAAAAGGATTCTTAACTTTATGACACCAGTAAGATATCAAAAGGATTATGTATATATATATATATATAGTTCAGCATAAATATGTGTATTAGGACTCTTGGTGAAGGTAACAGAAACCGACTTAGGTAACAGAAACCAACTTAAAGTAGCTAGAAGCTGAAGAGGGAATTTATTATATCGGTTAAAGGTTATTTCAGGCTGGGATACAGCCAGGTTTCAGGAAACTAGTGTCATTGGGTACAGGGGAATTATTAAGATTCTGGCTCTCTTGTAGTCTGCTTCTCTGTGCACAGCTTGATTTTTCTCTCCATAGACCAAGTTTTGTGCTACAGAGTTTTACTTTCGTTGTTGTTGTTTTGATTGTTTTAAATTTGGGGAATCATAAAGGCCTCTGGACAAATGGCTTGCAAATGTCAAAGTCTACTCTATGTTCACAAACATATTTAAACTAATGAATATCACTTTTAAAAACTAAAAAAACTGTAAAAGGAGTGTTTGAGACCTGGCATACTAGTAAATACAGATTCAATAGGGTTGCATTTTGAGAGCTTAATTACCTATGGGAAAAGCCTTTTTACTTTTCCAGGAAATTATAGTATTAATTTCAGATTGTATTACTAATCAAAGGAATGAAAAATTATACAGAAATCTTTTAAATCATGCCTTCCAATTTATAACACATTAAACCACTAGGCTGGTGTACCCTTATTAAAACAAATTAATCTTCATTTCTCATGAAGGGAAAATTGCATGTAATATGTCTACTAAACCCTCTCCTGTACTAAGAGAGTATGAGATGTTGAGTTTTTTTTGGTGAAATTCTTGAAAGAAGATCAAGTTTATGGACTTTGATTAGGGAAAGATAGTATAGACCTCTATTATTGCATTAAACATACACACCTATACAAAACAGGTAAACTGAATGTTGGTGGCAGGTAAGTCATCCAACTCAAAGCTACTTTAGTGGTAATCAGAAATTATTAAGGTATGCAGGAAATATAGAGAATAGGAGAAATAATTTTTAAATCGGTCTAGTGATTTTGAATTTATAGTATAAGGATTGAAAAATAAGACAGTATCATCAATATCATTTCAAAGAGTTCTCTCTCTTAAGATGTAGTATGAAAATATCAAACTATTTTGCTTTCTACTTGTTAATTAGTGTTTCTGGCTTGGGAACTTTCCAAACATTCTGAAAAATGTTTAAATAGCAGTAAATATATTTGCATAAAATTGGCTAAAAAAAAATTTAGAACTTGATTAATATGTAAATTTAGTCCAGTGGAAATACATCTATTTCGAGTTTATCTGGTAAATCTCTCTTGCTGCAATAGAAACCCAGGTGTATTTATTTACTTTAAAATTGAGCAAATTGGTTCATAAAATTTTTGATCTGAGAAAGTGAATTTGCTTTATAATCCTACTACCAAAAAAAATAATTTTTTTTATTTGTTATCAACTTAATTACATGTCCTCAAACACAAAATGAAACTAGCTTTTTCTAATATAGTTATCCTATAAACACTTTTCCTATGTAGAAATTTTTCCTTACCATCTGAAATATAAGGTTAAAGATACACACACAAATGATGTGAATAAAACACCTCTTATTAGAGCTGTGTGAATAGACTGCTCCATTTGGAGAGAACATACAAGACCAGGAATTTAAAATCCCATGCCAGGAATGACTTCCATTATTGTCTTCCAGTAATTATGTAGGAAGGTTTTTGAGATTCACTACAAAAAATTGGCAGTTAAATTCTAGAGGCTAATTATATTCCTCACTTATCAGTCAGAAGGATTAACCAGTGGCTTTTAAATCTACATTGTAAAAGTCCAGTTAAAAATTAGTCCTTTGGCGATTTATTTTTTATTTATTTTTATTATGTAACATTTGATGCATACCAAAGAGTAGAAGTGACATGTCTAAATATGATGATAATGAGTGCCTGCTACCTAACCCCCAATGTAAGAACTAGAACATTACCTTTGCCTTTGCAGTATGTGCTTCTCCCTATCATATTTTTCTGCTCTACCTCCCAGGAGGTAACTATTACGATAAGTATTGTGTATTTTCCTGTCTTGGTCTGTTCAGGCTGCTATAACAAAATACCACAGACAGGATGACTTATAAGCAACAGAAATTTGTTTCTCACAGTAACGGAGGCTAGAATTCCAAAATCAGAGTGCTCACATGGTTAGTGTCCATGTCTGGTGAAAGCGTGATTCCCAGTTCATAAACAGCCATCTCTTCACAGTAACCTCGCCATGGTGAAAGGGGTTAGGGAGCTCTCTCAGGCTTCTTCTAAAGGGCACTAATCGCATTCACGAGAGCTCTGTTGTCGTGACCTAGTCACCTCCCAAAGACCCCACCTCCTAATATCATCACATTGGGTTTCAACATAGGAGTTTGGGGGGGAGCATAAACATTCAGACTATAACAATTACTCTCTTGCTTTTAAAATAATTTAATCATATATATGTATTTCTAAGCAATGTATTACTTAGTTTTGTTTGTGTGCCTTATAAAAATGATATTCTGTATGTAGTTTTTTTTAACCCAGTGTTGTGTTTCTAAGATTCATCCTAAGATTATGTTCTAAGATTCATATGCTGTTGTATATAGCTGAAGCTGTTTTATGACCTACTTTTCCCACTCATTCTTGTGTTTCTAAGCTACATCCTTGTTGCTGCGTATCTGAGTGACCTTGAGCTTTCCTTCTGAGCCAGAGTTTTATTACCTTAAAATATAAACAATAATAGTAACTACCTCATAGGGTTGTTGTGAGCACAATAAATTATTGTTATACTTCCTTTTAAAAAAGTCTTCTGGTAGTTTATTGTTTGTTCCTCGTAGATGCCCTGGCTTTTTTCTCTGAGATTTTTTTTTTTTTTTTTGCGGTACGCGGGCCTCTCACTGTTGCGGCCTCTCCCATTGCGGAGCGCAGGCTCCAGACGTGCAGGCCCAGGAGCCATGGCTCAAGGGACTAGCCACTCTGCAGCATGTGGGATCTTCCCGGATGGGGGCATGAACCCGTGTCCCCTGCATCGGCAGGCAGAGTCTCAACCACTGCGCCACCAGAGAAGCTCTTTCTCTGAGATTTTTAAGGTCTTCACTTTTGGTGTCACACCATTTCATTATCCCAGTATGTCTAGGTGTGGATTTCTCTTTATTTATCATACTTGATCTATGCTGTGCTTTATCTATGCATTTACCTTCAATGACTTCAGGAAAATTCTTGGCCGTTGCCTTTCAATTTCAATATTGCCTTTCTCCTATTTTTTTCTATTCTTTTCTTCTAGAACTCTCATTAGACATATATTAAACCTTGTTCTATCCTTCATGTCTTTCAATCCCTCTTTCATATTTTCCATCTCCTGTACTCTCTGTGCTGCATTCTAAGTAATTTCCTCGGATATAGTTTCCAGGTTACTAATCCTGTCTTTAGCTGTTTTTGTTCTATTTTTAACACATTCACTGAATTGTTAATTTCAAAATCTATACCTATACCTATTGGCCAAAAAGTTCTACTTGGTTCTTTTACTGATCTTTTTGGTCATTTTATTTTTTTTTCTGGTCATTTTAGTAGTCTTTTGTTTCTTTATTTAATTCCATATTTGATTTCTTTAAATAGTTCATAAATGGTTATTTAATAATCTGTAAATGACAGTTCCAGTTCCAGTTCTTCAGTTCTTATAAATTTATTTTTTATTGTTTCTGTTGATCCTAACTCATGGTGGCTTATGTGTTGGTCGATATTTTAAAATTGTGAGCTCACATTTTATTGAACTTAATTTATGGAAATCCAAGGACCCAAATTGGGAGTGGCTTTCCTCCAGAAAGTACTTACATTTGATTCTGAGGAGTGGTCTGGGATTCAGTTGATCAGAGATCTTTGAAGCTCCTCTTGCAGAACCAGGCTCAAAGCAGGAATCTCAGGTGTAATTCTCATACCTTGCAGTGTGTCCTCATGCTTTGTCTCCTTGTCCTGGACTGGTACTGGCATTTGCCCATGGCAGCTCTGACTTTTATGACTGCTTATTGCTTCCTGTTCTTATTTGAGCTCACTTTTTTTCTTTTTGAGCTCTTTCATGAAACCCCAGAAAAGCTTTTAAATGCCTTTTAGTTTTGATTCAAGTCAGTGTTTAACTGTCTCATAGCTAATAGCCCTTCAGGTTATCTAACTTTCCAGTTGCCAGAAATACATGTCTGTACAACCTTTCTAGCTGAGTAACAATTCTAGGATGAAAGCTGTGGAGGATTCTTCCATTAGTATAATATTAAGCTTCTCCTTTCACTAAAGTCCCTGTCACAGAACTTAAGTTCTGTGCAAAACGAACACTCATTTGAAAGTATACATGTGAATTATTGTCTACGTTACCTTGGGAAAAATCACTTATCCTGGATAAATTATTTAACCTCTCTGTTTCCATTTGTTGTACTATAAAATGGAGATATACTTACCACCATACCTACCCACAAGTTGTAAGGATAAAGTGAGAAACTGCTAAAAACAAAAACACAGAAAAAACCTTGAAAAATAATGAGGTGAGAAACAAAATACAATGATAATTTATAGTAACTAACATTTACTGAGCACTTACTATGTTTGGCAGTTTGCTAATAAGCTCTTTATAAAGCTGTCATTGGCTGATTACAGCAACCCAATAAGATGGGTACTAATATCCTGACTTAACAGTTGAGGAAATTGAGACTCGGAAAGACTAAACGTATAAGATGATGGTACTGTAATTTAGGAGCTCCTTATTTTCATCACATCCAGTTCAGTTGTTATATTAAAGGGCAGATGATTCCTCCAAGTAAGTTAAGTACTGCCATATCTCAATTTTCTGGATGATTTTCTCTCAAGTAATGAGAAGTATTTTGCAAGGATGCATGCCCATAGAGATGCCTGTGATGTTAAAACTTCCACCCTGAAGAAGTGATGTGTTTTTGATAAAAGCAACTTGAGCTATGAAGACTCCATTGCAATTTGTACAGCTGTGTAATCGAAACTACTAAAAAGCAAGTTAATATATTATTCTACTCACAGAACAGCAGTTTGATTCCTATGACTTCTTGGCACATCTGTTTGGGATATAAATCCTAAGCAGACTGAGCAGTCACTTTCTAAATCTTCAAAATGCTTTACTAAGCAAAGCCTTTTGTGTGGTTAAGGGGGAAAAAAATTAATAGACTCGCAAGTGAGTGGAGTAGTCTAGCTCACTGCGGAGTGTTTAGGGTAGGTGCAGGCAGACTGGGAACTTGAAGAAGGTGCACTCTGAGGTAGAGGATGGCATGCAAGCCTAAAAGCACCAGAAGGTGAACTCTCTTGCCAACTTGAGATAACTAAAGAGGGTCTTTGGGAAATGGGTTGCCCATGTTTGCAACATGTTTCATTTTTCTTATTGGCAAGAGTTCAAATTATATTCAAGTGGGCTTGATTAGAGATGCCAGTTATTACTGGCCTGCTCACATCCCTTTCTAATAAAGTCCCTACCCAATGACCTTTCTGAGTGGTCTGTGGGCCACATGACCATGGCTAATTGGACACCTGGTCCAAGGGCCTGACCATAAACTATATCCAGTGACATATGCCTCATGTATTTTTGTTTAAAAGGAAAAAAAGAAGTCAAATCTTCTCTCTTGGGAACTTACAATAAGAGACACAAAGGGAAGTTACAATTTTGGTATATCCTGGAACTGGAAGGCCATAAAGGTATAGAGGCTAGAGTGGCCACTTTTGTAGACAGGTACAAGATGAGTCAGTGAAGAAGGCCGGTCCAGAGAGAGAGTGGTGCTGATTCACTGAGAGGTCAAAAAGCCCTGAGAGGGATGACGGGGTGGCTGTTGCATACTGTCGCTACAGTTCCACCTCTTCCTTAGGCCTTCTGGTTCAGTTTACTGAAGCTTTAGTGCACGTGTATGTTTTTTCTATAAACCCTCCTTTTGACTTATGTCTTAGTGATGAATAACTTATCTCTAGTAACTTGACTCAATCTCTGTTTCTTGCAAAGAAAAGAACCCAGTATGGATCAGACAGTTCATCACTATTCTGTCAAATGCTGCTCTGGGTGTTCATACCTAGACTATATTCAAAAGTACCCTACTTGTTTCCTGTTTTAGTAGGACTCCTGCATTGCAAGTGGCAGAGAGCCACATCAAACTGACCTAAGAGGGGTAGTTTATGGGAAGAACTGAAATATCTGATGAAACTATCAAGTCTGGAGAAGGACAAGGATGCTCCTGAGCCTTAGGAACAACTGGAACCAAGGACTCAAGCCCTGTTGGAATCTAGCTCTACCTCTTGTCTCTGCTTCTCTTCCTCCTTTTTTTATTTTTTCCTCTTGCTGCAGACTAACATCTTCTACGTGATAGAAAACGTGGCCTCTGAGCATCCCAGTTTTCTACAGAGCTGTATGGTTTAGTGATTAGGGAACGTGGGATCCAAGTCAGGTGGGGTGGTTTTGAATGCAAACTTAGCCATCAACTGGTAGGGAGATCTTGACCTTTAAGCTTAACCTTGACTTTTGCATAACTTCTCTAAGCCTCTGTTTCCTCCTGTGTAAAATGGAGATTAAAAATAGGTGCCTATCCAGAAATAGAGACACAGATGTAGAGAACAAATGTATGGACACCAAGGGGGAAAGGGGAAGTGGGATGAACTGGGACATTGGGATTAACATATATACCTTAATATGTATAAAATAGATAACTAATGAGAACCTGCTGTATAGCACAGGGAACTCCACTTCGCTGTACGGTAGAAACTGACACAACATTGTAAAACAACTATACCCCAATTAAAAAAAAAAGTAGGTGCCTATCTCCCAGCATTGTTGTGAAGACTATGTGTGATAATGTATGTAAAGCATCTAGCTCAGCATCTGACACTCAATTAAGTTAGTACTTAGCAAAACCAGAAAAGGCTTTTCCTTTGAGAATGTAGATCTTAGCATCTGATACAAATACATTTACAGGAAAAAGGAAGGCAGGACCTTCGGTAAATTTCTCCATCAGCAAGTTGCAGGAGGTTGAATTGCAAGGGACCAGTCAGAAGTAAGGTTTGCCAAGATCTGATAGTAGATTCTGATAGCAGCTCCTTTTAACTGTCACTGGAGGGCCCTAACAGGCCTGGGGATTCTCAAGTAGGATTTAGCTCTGAAACTCACTGCTAGCCAAGGCATAGCCATCCATGACCACCGGAGGGTGCCAGATCATCAGGATGGGGAGTTGGCACTTCACCGGCCTAGGAGGCTGTTCGTGGAGAACAAGCTGAGAGAAGGAAAGAGGACCAATAAAGAAGTGTGTACCTAACTGGCTTATATATGGAGGTATCAGGCCAGCCAGGGACCCTGGAAACCTGGGAACAAGAAAATCCAGAGCCTCAGGAAATCTCTGTATGTGCTTGGTCTGGGTTGAAGTCTCAAACAACCAAGTCTCAAAGGGAGCAGGCTGGAAAACCAGGGAACTGGTAAAACATCAAGACAAGAGGGTTGTGAGAGGTAAAGAATCAAATTTGAGTTGAAGAGCCTACACAGAAGGCAAGCCAAGGCCAAGAAGAAGACAAAGATGGAGCCTAGAGATATGACCGAAGGCAAAGTCAGCAGAGGGCAAGAGCATCTAGGATGCTATCTGGGTGGGGTCTGCTGAAACTGTCAAACCAGTTTGGACTAAACTGTTAGAATGATTATTTCAGCCTTAAGGTAAACTCTGCTAATTAATTCAATCATGCTCCAAGATAATAGATATTAAAACACAGTTATCTAATATGTAATTATCTAATATATAGAATGGATTTGCCAGTTATTATCTAAGCTGCAGCTCTTTGTGCTCCATCAGAAAATTCATCATAGGATAAAGTTGTGGAAAAAAATGAAAGCGCTACTAGTCAGAAGTCCAGAGGCAATTTAAAGGATAACATTTATTGGGCTTCAAAAATATGGAAAATATAGAAAAGTATAAATAAAACAAAAGTGATTTGTACTCCCACAATTTTAGTTGGTCTTTTAGTCTTATTTTATTTATTTATTTTTTATAAATTTATTTATTTTTGGCTGCATTGGGTCTTCGTTGCTGTGTGCGGGTTTTTATCTAGTTGTGGCAAGCGGGGGCTACTCTTCGTTGCAGTGCGTGGGCTGCTTGTTGTGGTGGCTTCTCTTGTTGCAGAGCACAGGCTTTAGGCGCACAGGCTCCAGTAGTTGTGGCACAGGCTCAGTAGTTGTGGCTTGGGGGCTCTAGAGCACAGGCTCAGTAGTTGTGGCACACGGGCTTTGTTGATGCGCGGCATGTGGGATCTTGCTGGACCAGGGCTTGAACCTGTGTCTCCTGCATTGGCAGGCAGATTCTTAACCATTGCGCCTCCAGGGAAGCCCTGTTATTCTGTCTTTTACACCTACCATCACTTTACAAGTATCTCTCTATGTAACATAATTGTGTGTGTGTGTGTGTGTGGTACGCGGGCCTCTCACTGTTGTGGCCTCTCCCGTTGCGGAGCACAGGCTCCGGACACGCAGACTCAGCGGCCATGGCTCATGGGCCCAGCCGCTCTGCGGCATGTGGGATCTTCCCGGACCGGGGCACGAACCCGTGTCCCCTGCATCGGCAGGCGGACTCTCAACCACTATGCCACCAGGGAAGCCCAACATAATTATTTTTAATGACTGCATATGGGAGCCATGAATTTCATGTGGATGTACCATAAATTACTTGAACACGCTTTCACTCTTACTGAATATTTTGTTTTCAATTATAAGTTATACTATGATAAATATCTTTTGTGCATAAAACTGTGTTCACATTTCTGATTATTTCTTTAGAAGCTATTCTGGGGACTTCCTTGGTGGTCCAGTGGTAAAGAATCTGCCTTATAGTGTAGGGGACGTGGGTTTGATCCCTGGTCAGGGAACTAAGATCCCACGTGCTGCGGGGCAGCTAAGCCTGCTTGCCACAACTACTGAGCTCTCAACTAGAGCCCACGTGCCACGAACTACAGAGCCCACGCGCCCTGGAGCCCATGAGCCACAACTAGAGAGAGAAAACCCCCCACGCCACAACTAGAGAGAAGCCCGTGCACCACAATGAAGAGCCCGTGGGCTGCAACGAAAGATCCCTCATCCCTTAACGAAGATGCAGTGTGCCGCAACTAAGACCCGACACAGCCAAAAAAAAAAAATTTAAATAAATAAGTAAATAAAAAATAAATCTTTAAAACAACAAAAAAGAAGCCATTCTGGAAAACAGAGTTGTTGGCTCACAGAGCCTGAGTGTTTTAAGACTCTTGGTATATAAGGTCAAATTGTTTTACAGAAATTTTGGCCAAATCTACATTTTTCTCTGCATTCTCACCAGCATTGAATGTTTTCTGCTTAAGTAATGTGGTTTTTGATAAACAATACTAATAGAACTGTAGATTTTAAAATATTTCTTTATTCATTTGTATTTTATCTGTTATGAATTATCTGTTTATGTCTTTTACCTATTCTTCTAAATTTGGACCACAGTGTTCTTCTTATGCATTTATTTAAATAAAACATAATAAAGATTTTAAAGTATATTAACCATTTGTCATATTAACAATTGGCATTTTTAAAAACATTTATTTATTTGGTTGCACCAGGTCTTAGTTGCAGCACGCGGGCTCCTTAGTTGTGGCATGCATGTGGGATCTAGTTCCCTGACCAGGGATCGAACCCAGGCCCCCTGCATTGGGAGTGCACAGTCTTATCCACTGCACCACCAGGGAAGTCCTGGAGTTTATTTTTATTATGATACCTTGGTTAGAGAAGATATTTATTTTGTTTAATTGAATTTATTTATTATTTGGCATTTCATCTATTGATTTAATGATTATAAAGTTTTTCCTTATCTGAGAGATAAGATGAATATTCTTATCTTTTTATCTTATTGCATTTTCTTTTAGTATTTTAAGATTTTATCTTATATTTAATGCTTGAAATTAGCAGGATTTCCTTTTGAGCTATGATATAAGATGAGAATCAATGTACCCTTATAGTTAGGCCAAGTGCTTGTGACCTATAGCCACTGGACCTGGTGAAGGAGCTTCATAGCACTCAGGGTCTCCCTGGCTTGCTCCTGGGTGACTCTCGTTCTATGCTGGTTGCCTATGCTAGGCACCATGAACATCACACACTGGATTGCTTCTGTTAGTTGTAGCCACAGGAGGATTTCCAAGGTTTTCCCTACTCCCTGGTACTTTGAAATAGGGAACCCACCTGGCCATTTCACTCCCTAGTTTATAAGAGATAGAAAAATCAGAACACTCAAAGAAAGGGGTTCACTTGGGTCTATCTCAGCTGTTCCAGGCTCTAGTTGTCCAAGCACACTGTCACAGGATACTGGATACCTTGTATCCAGTTTGATGCTTTCAAACCTCTAAGGTAGCAGTGACAATAAATGATTCCCATTCTTAAATCAGGTAGTTGATATCAACCAGGCCAGCTTCTTCCACGTGTATTGATTGTTGCCAGAGCCATGGCTCTCTTGTGTAATATTTGGGCAACATGGCCCTCACTGCACTGTTAAGGGCATTGGTTTCAATGGTGTAGAGCTGTTTGGATCAAGGGAAGTGAAAGTTGGGAAGGAGACAAGCAAGTCATCAACTGCTATCATGCTTTATCTAAGTCTGGATCTGAGGGAAACTTTTTCTTCCTTTTAAGAAGGTTAATTTTGGTCCAGGAAAGGCAGAGACCTGTGAGAATTCCAGGAATAACTCAATGCCTTTAGTGAACCTGGCTGAGTAGAAAGTACAAGGCCACCACGTAGACATCGATGAGGATCTCTAACACAGTTTTTGGAGTTGGCCTGGAGTCAGTCAGCCTGCTACTGCCAGCGGTCAAAGAACCTGTTTTGTGGGCTCATGTCAGATTGGGGAAGTATCTCCTGAACTTGTGCAGATAGAGCATGACCTCCAGGAAGCTGTACAAGTTGCTGTTCATAAATGATTAAGACGATGCATAGGCAACACGGCAATGCCACGTATTTAGACTTACTCAGTCATAGGCAGTCTTTCTTTCATTTTCCTTCCAGGTCAGGGAGAAGTTGCAGGTTCCTTAAAGTTTTTATTTTGTAAAGACCGATGCCGGATGTCAGAGATCAGTAGGAGCAGATAGTGGTCTCAGATAGAGAACTTGTAGAAGTTGTAATTCTACAGAGGCAGAATTCCGTATTTATTACAAAGGACACTGGGACTGGGATGAAGGAGGTAAAGAGACTGATAAAACTGTCACAAAAGGGAGGTGGCCAGTTACACTGCTGAAGGTCTCTGACTCTAACTCTGAAGGCAATATACGTGAAGGACACTGGATCTGTTGAATGGTCTCACTTATGTAGTAGGGAGGCTCCTAAACTTCTATCTAAAACCACTTCCCTGAAGGTCTCGTGCTCATCCAGAATTCTGGAAACCGAGATCATGGGTGAGATCTGGCTTGGATGGGAGCTGGGGTGATGGGAGGCACAAGCTATAATGATGGCAGAAATATGACAGTGAGGAGAGAGAGTGGGTTTTCCAGGATATGGTGGGGTCATGGGCCTCTAGGCAGAGCCAGAAATCCAGGGACAACACATACATTGAATGTCCCCAGTTTCTATCCATGCTGCAGTGGCCTTATATCAGGTGGGAGAGAGACCAGCCAGACCAGAGAAAGCTGTCTGACCCACTTGAGTCCATCATTGTTTCAATCTAAAGACTGGAACCCACAAACCTATGTTCCACTGGCATGTGAAACATCCCTTCATGAACCTAAGAACCAGGCTACCCCGTGGGCTGAGGTCCAGCAGACTATCTGGTGGGATGAATGGGACCTCTTTGAACCAGGCATCAATAGATGAAGTAGGCTGCTCTTTTTCAGACAAGCCCAGCCACCCAGCCTGCTAGCTGTGGAACGAATAGAAAATGTCAACTAGTTGAGTTGAAACATACCTCACTTTATTTGGCCAATTGTTTGGTTTAATTAACAGACACTTCCAGACACACTTTGTCTCAGTTGTTCTTTTCAATTTAACATTGAATCTTAATTCAGTCCTTATAAATGATGACAAAGGAATGACATTGCAATTTGCCTGTTTTCCTGAACATCTTTCTGTTACTGTAAATAAATATATTTATTTCTGTAAATAAATGAGATAAAACCCATGGTTACTATTGAATACAACCATTGTAATTATTATGTCATCATGATATAGAGCATAGTGCAGGGCTAGTAATTGATAGCCTGCTCCCAGGGCAATGTTTATGTTAACCTTCCCTCTATCCACCCACCTTGGCCTTCTGAGGTAAAAGTGGAGCCCATTACTTCTCAATGACATGAATTATCTTTTTTTTAAAAAAAAATATTTACTTATTTATTTGGCTGTGCCGGGTCTTAGTTGAGGCATGCAGGATCTTCATTGCAGCATGTGAACGCTGAGTTGCAGCATGTGGGATCTAGTTCCCTGACCAAGGATGGAACCCGGGACCCCACATTGGGAGCATGGAGTCCTAGCCACTGGACCGCCAGGGAAGTCCCATGAATTATTATTTTTGTATGTGGGGATGACATGGTATAACTATGTCCTCGGTAGATTTATGCTTTGAGTTGCTTTACAAATTGTAGTAGCAGATTTGCCCTGATTGATCAACATTCTGCAGTTAGGGTCTATATTAGTTAGAGTTCCTCAATTGTACACAACAGAAACAGACTCTGGAAAATTTGAGTAGAAAATAAATGTTTTAGAAGGATAATGGGAAAGTTGGGGAATCTTCCTAGAGAAGGACAGGAACCAGGATATCTCTAGAGGTTTGGATGGCAGGAAGTCCTCGAGAGTCTAAGGGCACAGCTGCGGGACAATGGGTGCCAACCAGATTTTCAGTGTCTAGGTCACATCATTCAAGATTCATATCTCAGGGGCTTCCCTGGTGGTGCACTGGTTAAGAATCTGCCTGCCAATGCAGGGGACATGGGTTTGAGCCCTGGTCCGGGAAGATCCCACGTGCCAAGGAACAACTAAGCCCGCGTGCCACAACTACTGAGCCTGCGCTCTAGAGCCCGCAAGCCACAACTACTGAGCCCACGCATCGCAACTACTGAAGCCCACGTGCCTAGAGCCCATGCTCTGCAACAAGAGAAGCCACCGCAATGAGAAGCCCGGGCACCACAACGAAGAGTAGCCCCCAATTCTCGCAACTAGAGAAAGCCTGCGCACAGCTACGAAGACCCAACGCAGCCAAAAATTTAAAAATATTTAAAAAAAAAAAAGATTCACATCTCAGGAGAGCCTGTTGGCCTAGCTCCTTGATTATGGGATAACAAGGCAGTTTGATTTAGTCCCACCAAGACTATACACACTGGGGGCAAGGTAGTTTCCCAATCAGAGTGCTGTTCCAAAATAAGCCTTGTGTGGTACAAGGGCTCCAAGCCCCAGTTGTCCACAGTTGCTCTAATCCTGAATGCCCCAGAGCTTGTTCTCCTTCAGTGGCTTCTGCAGCTCTCCTAGGGTCAAATTTGAATCCTCACCACTTCTCCTGGTCACCAGGACCACCACATGTCATTGTCCTCCACCACTGTGGCTGGGACTTTGGATGTAATGAAAAGGTTTCCTACAATTACAACTTTTATAGCCAACAGGCAAGACATTTTGCCTACAGAGAAATGACAGTTCTGTTTTTAGGCCCCCAAAATACCATATGGATCCTAAAGTTTTCAGTTCTCCAAGTGAGCTCCCCAAGTGGGAATATGTGAGTGCGCTCCTCTGTATCACACTCAGGAATACTTCTCCCTGCCAAAGTCATCAGTATCCTAACCTGAAGCGTGTTTCATCTTATTCTAACCAACATCAGGGTGAATTCTCTTCTTGATCATGCTATCCACTCTTCAAAGGTATTCCTAGGCTTATCCTCCCTCCCAGTGTTTCAGGGGTGGTATTAGTCCCAAAGTCTCCTACGCCACTTCTCTCATGAAATGAGGACTCCTGGTTGTGTCCGCTGATGTCCCAGATATGTGCACGTGAGGTCCTTAATGTGACAGAGTTTAAGTGTCAGCTTGTGGTAGGGCATGCAAGGCATGTACAAATAAGAGGCTCCATATTGTGCTGGGGAGGCTAAACTTATCATGGGCCAGGATACATGGTGGGGGTTGGGATTGTTTCAGTGGAGATAAATTACTTGGAACTCCAGCTTGAATCCTGTAGCAACAGAAAGCAACTAATCTGCCCTCCACCACATATGGGGCCATTCTGATAAGAATCAGCACTGTGGGAATAAGGTCAAGAGTCCAGAGGACTCCCAGGGCTGAGGAATATGTGTTACTGGTACTAAAACTCTAAATGCACTTTCCCACAGAAATACCGTTATAAATAGTGGTCAGGGTCTTTAGTATTATTAGTACAATATTTAGGTACATTAGGGCTCTGTAAGCTTTTGTGGGCTTGCCTTGGGGCAGAGACGCAATTTGTAATATTGTTTCTATAGGAAAGCTAGTTCCCAGTTCCAGACAACAACCCAACAAATAATCTAATAAGCTGGGAATTGCCTATTTTGAGGCTTTTCACTGGTAAACACAATAGATTCATAAGGCTTTCATAGTCAAAATGAACTTGCAGCCTGTAGTCTAAGATATTGGCTCTGAGCCCAGAAGCCCTCCTCTGCCCCTCTGTCCTCTCTCTGCTGAATGTTTTGATTGAATTCCTCGTAGCCTCAAGAGTCCCTCAGGGGCTCTATCCCCAGATCCACCTGCAGGCGTTCCACTAAGTTAAAAGCTTAGTACAGTCGGCCCTCCATATTGATGAGCTCTGCATCCAAGGATGCAGAGGACTAACTATGGGATTTGAGCATCCATGGATTTTGATATCTGCAAAGGGTCCTGAAACCAGTTCCCCCACAAATACCGAGGGCTAACTGTACCTTTAATCCTAAATTTTTAAATGGAAACTTTTCAGAATTACAAAAAGGCATGAAGAATAATGAATGCTTATGTCTCCATCTTCAGAAACAAAGTATGAACTATATAGTTGAAGCCCTTATGGCCTGTCCCTGGTCTCATCCCATCCTGGCCCTAATCCAAGTGTTTGGGGATGGGGACTCAGCCCATGTTGTAGAGGTATCAATTTTAGGAAATGGAGAAAACAGTCAGTATGTGTCAGGCCCATATTCTAGAAGGAGGCAGGGAAGGCAGTCCAGGAAGAATCAGGACAGGGTGTCTCATGAGCCAGATTTGTCTAGCCCGGCAGTTGGTCTATGTCTGACAAGCATGGAATCAAGGCCAGTAAATCAGTAATCGTAGGAAAGGGTGGGCAAAAATGGAAAAAGTCTCATCAGAGAGACCACCTCTCTGAGTTCAACATTTCTAGGCTACAGGAACAGGGCAATAATAGATACAAGTCCATTCACTCACTCAATCATTCATTCAGTCATTCATCCAACAAATTCATCCCTGTCTAGGTCACAAGCATTAGAGGGGAGAAATATAAACAAGAACAACAACAAAAACAAAAATGGCCCTGTTCTGAAGAAACCTTGATTAGAAGAGGAGAGGACATATAAAAATAGTTACAATATAATATGGTAAGTTAAAAGATAAAAGGGGGCTTGACAGAGCTCAGGAGGCAGGCTGGGTCAGCATCAAACCCCTACACCAGGTGTTAGTTTAAGAAATAATCCAGAATGAAGCTTCTTAGGGAGGGAGTAGAGGGTTTGGTGGCACAGTGAGGATCTAAGAAATGTTCTGGGCCAAAGGAAGGAGATGAGATGGCGGAGCTCAGAAATTCAAATTCAGTGGGTAAAGATGAATCAGGAGCAGACAGAGATCTGGAATGAAACTGGAGTTCAGGCACTGGACAGGTGGGACAACCGTCACCTTGTGCTTACAGGTCCTCCTTTAGCTACCATTCTAGATACCACCTTCCTGACACCACCATTTGGACTCCATAAACCGCTCTAATCCCCATACTTCTTTATTTCTGCTTCTCTTTACCCCACCAGACATTTATTTGTGTCCTTAGAACTCCTATCTGTTGGTGAACAATTTCTCCTACTTCTTCAACTTCTTCACAGAATTAACTCTAGTAGACAAAATCTGGAGTACCTCCACAGCTCACAAAGACCTCATAGCACCTCCCCTCACCCATAATGGTTCCTCCCCCAACCCTCTACTCCCTACTGGCCACAGATAGCTAGAGTTGATTTCTGTTACATGCAACTAGAAACCTAGGTAATCTCCCACCACCTTCTAGCCTGAACTGAAACCTGGCTTTCCCCTGAGGTTACCACTTCCCCTGCAGTCCTTTCAAGTAGAAGCTATTTATTCCTCCCTGCCCCACGTAGAGAGAGGCACTAGCAACATTCTTCTAGCTCCTGAAGCTAGAAATTGAGCAGTTTCTCCTCTATTCTAGTATGAAAAACCTGCCCCACTGAGATCCGTGCCATTCAACTAGCCACCTTCTCTCCTGTCATCTACCAACCTGGTTACACCCTCATATTTTGTTAAACGCCTGGCTCATTTCTTCATCCTGTGGGGAGAGGGATTTTGCTGACTTTGTGGAACACCCACTCAGTGTCCCAGCTTCTTAGTTCCTTGACCTTTCAAACTCAGTGTCTTCACTTCCCAGTCTACTTCAGTGTACTCCTGTGACCACACCCTGTACTTTGTCACCACCGGTACAGTTTCACCATGGAAAATGTAAACTCTCTATCACTATGCCTACCTGTCCAGCTCTCTCTGACACAATCTGATGGATTGAGGCCTCTACAGATTTTCAGTATGTTTTCAGCTTATTGGATAAAGCTTTTTACTTGTTTCTCATTTTACTTGCCCTTTCATCCCCGGCAGTCATTACAAACCTTCACTATTCGTCCCAAGCTCTACACAATCAGGTGAAACTCTGTTCATTTATTAATTTACTCATTAATACTATTCAACAAATATTTATTACATACCTACTATGTGCCAGGTACTGTGGCTACAGTGGCACAACTTTGCCAGTGAGGAGCTCAGAGTCAATAAGGAGGCCAATCCAATAACCACAGAACATAATTACAAACCATGATAAGACCTGGGGTGGAGCCAGGAGGTAGAAAGGAGAATTTCAGGAAGAAACAGCGTGAGCAAAACTCTGAGGCAGGGCTTCCCTGGTGGCATAGTGGTTGAGAGTCTGCCTGCCGATGCAGGGGACACGGGTTCGTGCCCCAGTCCGGGAAGATCCCACATGCCGCGGAGCGGCTGGGCCCGTGAGCCATGGCCACAGAGCCTGTGCATCCGGAGCCTGTGCTCCGCAACGGGAGAGGCCACAACAGTGAGAGGCCCATGTACCGCAAAACAAACAAACAAACAAACAAAACAAAACAAAAAAACTCTGAGGCAGCATGGAGTGTAGTTTGAAGAAATGAAACAAAAAGACCTATATGATTGGAGACAGAAAACTAGAAAGAGAGTGGAACCAGGGGAAGCCGAGTGAGGGGAGTGATAGGGTAAGATCTGCACTTTGAAAAGACCATTGTCAAGGGATGAATAGGTGGAGCCCAGGGCCTTTTTTTTTTTTTTACATCTTTATTGGAGTATAATTGCTTCACAATGGTGTGTTAGTTTCTGCTTTATAACAAAGTGAATCAGTTATACATATACACGTGTTCCCATATCTCTTGCCTCTTGCGTCTCCCTCCCTCCCACTCTCCTTATCCCTCCCCTCTAGGCGGTCACAAAGCACCAAGCTGATCTCCCTGTGCTATGCGGCTGCTTCCCACTAGCTATCTATTTTACGTTTGGTAGTGTATATATGTCCATGCCACTCTCTCGCTTTGTCACAGCTCACCCTTCCCCCTCCCCATATCCTCAAGTCCATTCTCTAGTAGGTCTGTATCTTTATTCCTGTCTTACCCCTAGGTTCTTCATGACAATTTTTTTTCTTAAATTCCATATATATGTGTTAGCATACTGTATTTGTCTTTCTCTTTCTGACTTATTTCACTCTGTATGACAGACTCTAGGTCCACCCACCTCATTATAAATAGCTCAATTTCGTTTCTTTTTATGGCTAAGTAATATTCCATTGTATATATGTGCCACATCTTCTTTATCCATTCATCCGATGATGGACACTTAGGTTGTTTCCATCTCCTGGCTATTGTAAATAGAGCTACAATGAATATTGTGGTACATGACTCTTTCTGAATTATGGTTTTCTCAGGGTATATGCCCAGTAGTGGGATTGCTGGGTCATATGGTAGTTCTATTTGTAGTTTTTTAAGGAACCTCCATACTGTTCTCCATAGTGGCTGTACCAATTCACATTCCCACCAGCAGTGCAAGAGTGTTCCCTTTTCTCCACACCCTCTACAGCATTTATTGTTTCTAGATTTTTTGATGATGGCCATTCTGACTGGTGTGAGATGATATCTCATTGTAGTGTTGATTTGCAATTCTCTAATGATTGATGATGTTGAGCATTCTTTCATGTGTTTGTTGGCAGTCTGTATATCTTCTTTGGAGAAATGTCTATTTAGGTCTTCTGCCCATTTTTGGATTGGGTTTTTTGTTTTTTTGTTATTGAGTTGCATGAGCTGCTTGTAAATTTTGGAGATTAATCCTTTGTCAGTTGCTTCATTGCAAATATTTTCTCCCATTCTGAGGGTTGTCTTTTGGTCTTGTTTATGGTTTCCTTTGCTGTGTAAAAGCTTTGGAGTTTCATTAGGTCCCACTTGTTTATTTTTATTTTTATTTCCATTTCTCTAGGAGGTGGGTCAAAAAGGATCTTGCTGTGATTTATGTCATAGAGTGTTCTGCCTATGTTTTCCTCGAAGAGTTTGATAGTTTCTGGCCTTATATTTAGGTCTTTAATCCATTTTGAGCTTATTTTTGTGTATGGTGTTAGGGAGTGATCTAATCTCATACTTTTACATGTACCTGTCCAGATTTCCCAGCACCACTTATTGAAGAGGCTGTCCTTTCTCCACTGTACATTCCTGCCTCCTTTGTCAAAGATAAGGTGACCATTTGTGCATGGGTTTATCTCTGGGCTTTCTATCCTGTTCCATTGATCTATATTTCTGTTTTTGTGCCAGTACCTTACTGTAGCTTTGTAGTATAGTCTGAAGTCAGGGAGCCTGATTCCTCCAGCTCCGTTTTTCATTCTCAAGATTGCTTTGGCTATTCGGGGTCTTTTGTGTTTCCATACAAATTGTGAAATTTTTGGTTCTAGTTCTGTGAAAAATGCCAGTGGTAGTTTGATAGGGATTGCATTGAATCTGTAGATTGCTTTGGACAGTAGAGTCATTTTCACAATGTTGATTCTCCAATCCAAGAACATGGTATATCTCCATCTATTTATATCATCTTTAATTTCTTTCATCAGTGTCTTATAATTTTCTGCATACAGGTCTTTTGTCTCCTTAGGTAGGTTTATTCCTAGATATTTTATTCTTTTTGTAGCAATGGTAAATGGGAGTGTTTTCTTAATTTCACTTTCAGATTTTTCATCATTAGTGTATAGGAATGCAAGAGATTTCTGTGCATTCATTTTGTATCCTGCTACTTTACCAAATTCATTGATTAGCTCTAGTAGTTTTCTGGTAGCATCTTTAGGATTCTCTATGTAGAGTATCATGTCATCTGCAAACAGTGACAGCTTTACTTCTTTTCTGATTTGGATTCCTTTTATTTCCTTTTCTTCTCTGATTGCTGTGGCTAAAACTTCCAAAACTATGTTGAATAAGAGTGGTGAGAGTGAGCAACCTTGTCTTTTTCCTGATCTTAGTGGAAATGCTTTCAGTTTTTCACCATTGAGGACGATGTTGGCTGTGGGTTTGTCATATATTGCCTTTGTTATGTTGAGGAAAGTTCCCTCTCTGCCTACTTTCTGCAGGGTTTTTATCATAAATGGGTGTTGAATTTTGTTGAAAGCTTTCTCTGCATCTATTGAGATGATCATATGGTTTTTCTCCTTCAATTTGTTAATATGGTGTATCACATTGATTGATTTGCATATATTGAAGAGTCCTTGCATTCCTGGAATAAACCCCACTTGATCATGGTGTATGATCCTTTTAATGTGCTGTTGGATTCTGTTTGCTAGTATTTTGTTGAGGATTTTTGCATCTATGTTCATCAGTGATATTGGCCTGTAGTTTTCTTTCTTTGTGACATCCTTGTCTGGTTTTGGTATCAGGGTGATGGTGGCCTCATAGAATGAGTTTGGGAGTGTTCCTCCCTCTGCTATATTTTGGAAGAGTTTGAGAAGGATAGGTTTTAGCTCTTCTCTAAATGTTTGATAGAATTTGCCTATGAATCCATCTGGTCCTGGGCTTTTGTTTGTTGGAAGATTTTTTTTTTTTTTTTTTTTTTTGCGGTACGCAAGCCTCTCACTGTTGTGGCCTCTCCCGTTGCGGAGCACAGGCTCTGGATGTGCAGGCTCAGCGGCCATGGCTCGCGGGCCTAGCTGCTCTGCGGCATGTGGGATCTTCCCAGACCGGGCCACGAACCCGTGTCCCCTGCATCGGCAGGTGGACTCTCACCACTGCACCACCAGGGAAGCCCTGTTGGAAGATTTTTAATCACAGTTTCAATTTCAGTGCTTGTGATTGGTCTGTTCATATTTTCTGTTTCTTCCTGATTCAGTCTTGGCAGGTTGCGCATTTCTAAGAATTTGTCCATTTCTTCCACGTTGTCCATTTTATTGGCATAGAGTTGCTTGTAGTAATCTCTCATAATCTTTTGTATTTCGCCAGTGTCAGTTGTTACTTCTCCTTTTTCATTTCTGAATCTATTGATTTGAGTCTTCTTCCTTTTTTTCTTGATGAGAGTGGCTAATGGTTTATCAATTTTGTTTATCTTCTCAAAGAACCAGCTTTTAGTTTTAATGATCTTTGCTATCCTTTCCTTCATTTCTTTTTCATTTATTTCTGATCTGATCTTTATGATTTCTTCCCTTCTGCTAGCTTTGGGTTTTTTTTGTTCTTCTTTCTCTAATTACTTTAGGTGCAAGGTTAGGTTGTTTATTGGAGATGTTTCCTGTTTCTTAAGGTAGGATTGTATTGCTATAAACTTCCCTCTTGGAACTGCTTTTGCTGCATCCCACAGGTTTTGGGTCGTCGTGTCTCCATTGTCATTTGTTTCTAGGTATTTTTTGATTTCCTCTTTGATCTCTTCAGTGATCACTTCATTATTAAGTAGTGTATTGCTTAGCCTCCATGTGTTTGTATTCTTTACAGATCTTTTCCTGTAATTGATATCTAGTCTCATAGCATTGTGGTCAGAAAAGATACTTGATACAATTTCAATTTTCTTAAATTTACCAAGACTTGATTTGTGACCCAAGATATGATCTATCCTGGAGAATGTTCCATGAGCACTTGAGAAAAATGTGTATTCTGTTGTTTTTGGATGGAATGTCCTATAAATATCAATTAAGTCCATCTTGTTTAATGTATCGTTTAAAATTTGTGTTTCCTTATTTATTTTCATTTTGGATGATCTGTCCATTGGTGAAAGTGGGGTGTTAAAGTCCCCTACTATGAATGTGTTACTGTCGATTTCCCCTTTTATGGTTGTTAGTACTTGCCTTATGTATTGAGGTGCTCCTATGTTGGGTGCATAAATATTTACAATTGTTATATCTTCTTCTTGGATCAATCCCTTGATCATTATATAGTGTCCTTCTCTGTGTCTTGTAATGGTCTTTATTTTAAAGTCTATTTTGTCTGATATGAGAATTGCTACTCCAGCTTTCTTTTCGTTTCCATTTGCATGGAATATCTTTTTCCACCCCCTCACTTTCAGTCTGTATGTGTCTCTAGGTCTGAAGTGGGTCTCTTGTAGACAGCATATATATGGGTCTTGTTTTTGTATCCATTCAGCCAGTCTGTGTCTTTTGGTGGGAGCATTTAATCCATTTACATTTAAGGTAATTATTGATATGTATGTTCCTATTCCCATTTTATTAATTGTTTGGGTTTGTTATTATAGGTCTTTTCCTTCTCTTGTGTTTCTTGCCTAGAGAAGATCCTTTAGCATTTGTTGTAAAGCTGGTTTGGTGGTGCTGAACTCTCTCAGCTTTTGCTTGTCTGTAAAGGTTTTAATCTCTCCATCAAATCTGAATGAGATCCTTGCTGTTTAGAGTAATCTTGGTTGTAGGTTTTTCTCCTTCATCACTTTAAATATGTCCTGCCACTCCCTTCTGGCTTGTAGGGTTTCTGCTGAAAGATCAGCTGTTAACCTTATGGGGATTCCCTTGTGTGTTATTTGTTGTCTTTCCCTTGCTGCTTTTAATATGTTTTCTTTGTATTTAATTTTTGACAGTTTGATTAATATGTGTCTTGGTGTGTTTCTCCTTGGATTTTTCCTGTATGGGACTCTCTGTGCTTCCTGGACTTGATTAACCATTTCCTTTCCCATATTAGGGAAGTTTTCAACTA
Source organism: Globicephala melas (assembly GCF_963455315.2). NCBI lineage: Eukaryota > Metazoa > Chordata > Mammalia > Artiodactyla > Delphinidae > Globicephala > Globicephala melas. The sequence continues at coordinate 49,604,643 of NC_083333.1, read as the reverse complement.
TAATCTCTTCAAATATTTTCTCAGTCCCTTTCTTTTTCTCTTCTTCTTCTGGAACCCCTATAATTCGAATGTTGGTGCATTTAATGTTGTCCCAGAGGTCTCTGAGACTGTCCTCAGTTCTTTTCATTCTTTTTTCTTTTTTCTGCTCTGCAGTAGTTATTTCCACTATTTTATCTTCCAGGTCACTTATCCGTTCTTCTGCCTCAGTTATTCTGCTGTTGATCCCATCTAGAGTATTTTTAATTTCATTTATTGTGTTGTTCATCGTTGCTTGTTTCATCTTTAGTTCTTCTAGGTCTTTGTTAAACGTTTCTTGTGTTTTCTCCTTTCTATTTCCAAGATTTTGGATCATCTTTACTATCATTATTCTGAATTCTTTTTCAGGTAGACTGCCTATTTCCTCTTCATTTGTTAGGTCTGGTGGGTTTTTATCTTGCTCCTTCATCTGTTGTGTGTTTTTCTGTCTTCTAATTTTGCTTATCTTACTGTGTTTGGGGTCTCCTTTTTGCAGGCTGCATGTTCGTAGTTCCCGTTGTTTTTGGTGTCTGTCCCCAGTGGCTAAAGTTGGTTCAGTGGATTGTGTAGGCTTCCTGGTGGAGGGGACTAGTGCCTGTGTTCTGGTGGATGAGGCTGGATCTTGTATTTCTGGTGGGCAGGTCCACATCTGGTGGTGTGTTTTGGGGTGTCTGTGAACTTATTATGATTTTAGGCAGCCTCTCTGCTAATGGGTGGGGTTGTGTTCCTGTCTTGCTAGTTGTTTGGCATAGGGTGTCCAGCAATATAGCTTGCTGGTCATTGAGTGAAGCTGGGTGCTGGTGTTGAGATGGAGATCTCTGGGAGATTTTTGCCATTTGATATTATGTGGAGCTGGGAGGTCTCTTGTGGACCAGTGCCCTGAAGTTGGCTCTCCGACCTCAGAGGCACAGCACTGACTCCTGGCTGCAGCACCAAGAGCCTTTCATCCACAGGGCTCAGAATAAAAGGGAGAAAAAGTAGAAAGAAAGAAAGAGAGAGAGAGAGAGAGAGAGAAAGGGGATAAAATAAAATAAAATAGAGTTATTAAAATAAAAAGTAATTATTAAGAAAAAAAAATTTTTTAAGGAAAAAAAACGGACAGGTAGAACCCTAGGTCAAATGGTGAAAGCAAAGCTATACAGACAAAATCTCACACAGAAGCATACACATACACACTCACAAAAAGAGGAAAAGGGGAAAAAATAATAAATCTTGCTCTCAAAGTCCACCTCCTCAATTTGGGATGATTCGTTGTCTATTCAGGTATTCCACAGATGCAGGTACATCAAGTTGATTGTGGAGATTTAATCCGCTGCTTCTGAGGCTGCTGGGAGAGATTTCCCTTTCTCTCCTTCATTCTCACAGCTCCCGGGCTTTAGCTTTGGATTTGGCCCTGCCTCTGCATGTAGGTCGCCAGAGGACGTCTGTTCTTCGCTCAGACAGGACAGGGTTAAAGGAGCTGCTGCTCCGGGGGCTCTGGCTCACTCAGGCCGGGGGGAGGGAGGGGTGCGGATGTGGGGCGAGCCTGCGGCGGCAGAGGCCAGTGTGACGTTGCACCAGCCTGAGGCGCGCCGTGTGTTCTCCTGGGGAACTTGTCCCTGGATCCCGGGACCCTGGCAATGGCGGGCTGCACAGGCTCCCCGGAAGGGAGGTGTGGATAGTGACCTGTGCTCGCACAGAGGCTTCTTGGTGGCGGCAGCAGCAGCCTTAGCGTCTCATGCCCGTCTCTAGGGTCCGCGATGTTAGCCGCGGCTCACGCCCCAGGGCCTTTTTTAGGGCAGTGAAACTGTTCTGAATGACACTGTAATGGTGAATACATGACAATATGCGTTTGTCAAAATCCATTGAACTGTATAATACAAAGTGTGAACCCCAATAGGAAGATGGGCTTTAATTAATAATAGTATATTAACATTGGTTCATCAACTGTAACAAATGTACCACACGAATATGAGGTATTAATAATAGAGGAAACTGGGAGTAGAGTAGAGAGGAGGTATAAGGGAACTCTATGTGCTCGATTTTTGTAAACCTAAAACTGCTCTAAGAAATAAAGTCTATAATAAAGTCTAAATAAAGAAATAAAATATAAATAAGGGGAAGGGAGAAGACCACTGGCTGCTGTGAGGAAAGTAGATTGGAGGCAGAGGAAATGTGGGCAAACCATTAGAAAGCTGTCTCAGAAGTGCAGACAAGAGAAGATGGTAGCTCGGACTAGAGTGGTTATAGAGAAAAAGGAGAGGGACTTCCCTGGTGGCGCAGTGGTTAAGAATCTGCCTGCCAATGCAGGGGACATGGGTTTGATCCCTGGTCCAGGAAGATCCCACGTACCACGGAGCTACTAAGCCCATGTGCCACAACTACTGAGCCTGAGTTCTAGAGCCTGTGAGCCACAACTACTGAAGCCCATGCGCCTAGAGCCTGTGATCTGCAATAAGAGAAGCCACTGCAATGAGAAGCCTGCATACTGCAATGAAGACCCACTGCAGCCAAAAAATAAATAAATAAATTTTTAAAAAAAGAAAAAGAAAAAAGGAGAGAAATGGTTAGAAGATGGTATTGACAAGACTTGGTATTGGATTGGATATGGGTTGGGGACCAAGGACCACTGAGATTTCTGGCTTGCCCTACTTGATGATTGAATGATGTCCCTTGATGATTAAATGAGGATCTAGGACAACTTTATCAACACTGTTACTACTTGCTAAGAAACCATTGAACACAGATTCTCAGCATGCATGTAAATATGACGCTCATACGAAAGACATTTCATTGCCTGCTTTTCAGCTCTGACTGTGATGATTCTCCACCAGACCTTGTTTAAAAGAGGGGGTCATCGCATGAGTTTCAACCATTAACTGAAGTAGACAAGGTTATTTGGCTTTTCTGGGCCTCAGTATTTACACCAGTAACACAAGAAAGCTGAACCAGATGGCCTCTGAAGGGTAGTACAGATTTGGAGTGGGGGATGCCAGTGGTTTCTGGTAGCCAGAGGTCTTCCAAACACTGAGTACTCTTCATGACTGTCTCTCCTCAACCCCTGGGCTTTCACAGTGAATGCTAATATAGCCTATTGGTTGGTCATTGTTCTGCTCCTGGCAGAGCTACAGTTCCTGGATTCCTGCTTCCATGTTCCAGGACCGTGACTAGGGTCTCTGCATGAACCACCATAACCTCAAGTAATTATGGACCAACATCAAATACTTCTCTCTAAGTCAGTTTTGGGACACAATACCAGATGGTCCCAGAGAAACTTTAGTCCTCTGTGTGTTTTTATTTCAAAATCGAGCCTGTCTTCAGACAGCAGAACAAATGTGCCGAAATCCTGTTCCAAAAACCAAAATACACAAACTCCAAGGAACCACCAGCCCTTTAGTCAATCTGCCTTCTAGAGAATGCTCTTACTATTCAGTACTCCTGGGTTTACCTCCTTTCCAGCCACACCACTAACACAGCATAGCACCTGTAGCCAATTGAGCCATGCCAACTTTGTTGCCAACCACAATCAACAAGGTAGCGGGCTGCCCCTTGATCTGAATTTCTCCACATAAACTCCTATGTATGGGTTCCTACAGGGGAACTCAGGGTCATATGCTTTAGTTGTGGCCGTGATGCCTTTACATACCATGGCTTGTCTAAAACACTTTATTGAGGGAATTCCCTGGCGGTCCAGTGGTTAGGACTCCGTGCTTCCACTGCAGGAGGCACAGATTCGATCTCCGTGGTTGGGGAACTGAGATCCCGCAAGCCATGCAGCACGGCCAAACAAACAAAAAATAAAATAAAATAAAGTACTTCATTGAGAACTGCCTAAAGTAAATACGATGACATAAGTCTGGCATAAAAACCAGCACTATGTTGAAAGCTTTGGCACTTAGGCTCAGACTAAGGACTGTCTCAGAGAATCCAAAGGCCTCTTGCTCTTGCCACATCTTCCAGCCAGCCCTAAGAAGCACACCTCATGGAAACTATCACCGATTTATCCCTACCTAAGGCTATGATACCTTCCAGCAAGGAACATGGCAGAGTTTCCCTACACCTCACTCTGGCCATGATTTGAGTGATGAACTCTGCCTTATGTTATGTTCAAGACCACTCCTGCTCTCTGCCCTGCTTCCTTCTCAGAGTCGCTGAATCAGATAAGTACCTTCTAACTTTCTATCTCATGAATGAGAAAGCTCCCTATGGATGACATCCTTCCACATTTAGATTACTGCTCTGGAGTGTAAGCTTATTCCCCAGTGGTAAATATGTTAATTCTACATACTGTCTGCTACACTATGATTTCTTCCTTCTATGGGAAGCTTATTATTAATAGTTTGAGTCAAACTGCAGTTTCCTGGCCAGCCACTGTATTAATTGTCCTTGGTCAAATGCCAGCCCTTAGTCTGATCAGCTCTGTCTGGGGAAAGGGGAGTGTCGTAGTAATAAACATGACAACCTATTGCTGCTGCTCCTGAAGGCAGCCAGTTGGTCCACAGAGTTTCCAGCAACTGATCCCAACGCCTGGTTTGAACAAAGAAACTGAGACAATTAGAATACACCTGAAGCACTTTTGTGATTATGTGATGAATGTCTCTCTTTCTGACTAAACAATAAGCTGCATGGGGGCACATAGTAAGTGGTCAATAGGTATTTTTCAAATTAATGAATAAATGCATAAATAAAGCTGAAAGGCGGTAGGATTAAGAGAAATTGGGGGCGGGGGGCTTCCCTGGTGGTGCAGTGGTTGAGAGTCTGCCTGCTGATGCAGGGGACGTGGGTTCGTGCCCTGGTCCGGGAGGATCCCACATGCCACGGAGCGGCTGGGCCCGTGGGCCATGGCCACTGAGCCTGCGTGTCCGGAGCCTGTGCTCCGCAGCGGGAGAGGCCACAACAGTGAGAGGTACGCGTACAGCAAAAAAAAAAAAAAGAGAAGTTGGGGAAGTCAGGAGGAAACTTGAATGAGTCAAAGCTTTGACTAAGTCAAGTTATGAGTAACCTAAGTTATGAGTAAGCAGAGCCTATTATGCAGAAAAGACACAGAGTAGATGGTAAGAAAGCCAGGAGGTAGTGAGTGGAGAGTGTGGCGACACACAGGGAGTAGCTGAGTCACTTAAAAGTAAAGATTCACAAAATCTGTGGCTGAGGTCTTGGAACTGCCTGGAATCCATAGCCACTCTCCTATCCTGTTCTTCCTTACCCTGATTGCTCATCCTTCCCTGGGTTTCCATAAATATGCATCTTTATAATAAACCATTCAGTAAAGGTAACTTGAGTGAATTGCCATTTGTTGGGGGGGTCTCAGCTTTGGGCAGCCTGAGGATAGTACATGAGCTCCAAGGAATCCAATTATTTGAAGCACATTATCCCTTTCTGTGGCCAGCCCATATGGAAGTGTCCTGACATGCTTGAATTCAGAGTGGAGCTGAGGCTCAGTCTACAACTCCTGCCATCCATATCTTATTTTTTTACTCCACATTTTAAGAAAACTCTCTTATCATTCTTGAGCTAGGGTAGCCAGATTTGCTTGGCCACATCTGCATTTTAAAATGGAAGATTAGAAGGAAAAAAATAAGTATTATTTTGGAATAATATTTATGAGTTATGAAGACCATTTTCATCATATCATCAATAATTACTGCTTGATTATTATGAGTCATCAATTGGTTAATTAGACAGCCATGCCATCAATTATCCCCATGGTCCCTGAGCCATTTTTGGTGCCTGTATACATTGGTTTCTATTACTGCTAGAACAAATTACCACACCTTTAGTGGCTTAAACAACAGAAACTTATTATCTTACAGCTCTGAAGTTTTGAAGTTCAACATGGGCCCCACTGGACTAAAATCAAGATATCATCAGGGCTTCATTCCTTTCTGGAGGCTCTAGGGAAAAATCTGCTTCCTAGGCTTTTCCAGCTTCTACAGGATGCCTGCATTCCTTGGCTCATGGTACCCTTCTTCCATTTTCAAAGCCAGTAATGGTGAGTCAAGTCCTCTTTCCATCATATCTCTCTTACCCTCCAGAGTCACATCTCCCTCTGACTGACCTCACCTGGAAAAGGTTTGCTGCTTTTAAGGACTCATGTGATTATCTTGGGCCCACCTAGATAGTCCAGAATAATCTTCCCTTCTCAAGGTGTTAACCTTAATCACATCTGCAAAATCCATTTGCCAAGTAAGGTAACATATTCAACATACTTGCAGGTTACAGGGATTAGGACATGGAGATTTTTGAGGAGCAATTATTCTGCAGTTACACACTGTAGTTACAAATTCTTTTATGTTTTATTATCTCCATTTTATAGTTGGGGAAACTGAGACTCAGAGTGGTTAAATAATTTGTGCAAAGTCACATAGCTGTTAAGTGGTAAAGCTGAAATTCAAACTAGATTAGTCAGACACTAAAACCCATGCACTTTCACTATGTCACTTGGCCTCCCAAATTTTCTGTGGAACTTAGCTCATCTATATAAAAATTGATACACCACCAGACAAAAGATTCCTTCAGGGGCTTTAAGATTGACATTTTTGGACTCTTTAAAGATGTACTTGGCGTTGCACATCTGAAAGGAAAACATATTTCTAGGGCAATACTCTCTATTTCTCCACTGAGGTGTAAAACCAGAAAAACTACTAGACACATTAAATATTTTCCTTAGAAAGACACTGTGGATAATCCCGCCATTTTATTAACCAGGAACGCTGTGGACCTGAGGACTGCCCATGGGGATTTACTGATCAGATTCATGATTCAATCGAGTTTCTTTCCATCAATGACACTCAGATAAACCTGCCTCCAAGAAGTCAGTGAAGACAGCACTGAAATACTTTTCCAGAGAACTTTGTCAAGTCTCACCCCCACTCCTAATCATACAGTGACTTATCACCAGTAAGAGTACAGACCAGGCTCACTACAGATGCATTCTCACCAGGATGAGAGGACTATAATGGCTGCTGAGGCTAAGAGAGCGCGTTGCTTCTGTATTGAGAGTCCTTCTCTGCTGGATCTGGGTACTGTATGTTCTCCCTTCAACTCTGCCTCTTCCACATTTCCTGTGACCCTCTCTGACGCCAGCTGTTTGACTGATCAACAGCTCTCCTCCCTGCAAATTGTTTGCATGTACTTTGGTCATCCTATCTTGCTCTGCCCTCTGATATTTATTTACTCACTCTTGATTTCTGTCGATTAATTGGCCTGTGTCTTATTGCTGCTCAAACCTTTGCATTTCTTTTTTTTTTTTTTTTTTTTTTTTTGCGGTACGCAGGCCTCACACTGTTGTGGCCTCTCCCGTTGCAGAGCACAGGCTCCGGACGCGCAGGCTCAGCGGCCATGGCTCACGGGCCCAGCTGCTCCGCCGCATGTGGGATCTTCCCGGACCAGGGCACGAACCCACGTCCCCTGCATCGGCAGGCGGACTCTCAACCACTGCGCCACCAGGGAAGCCCACCCTTGCATTTCTTGTTGCTGCCTTGTTCTCTCATACCCTCAGCCTGCTGCCACATTCAACCTGAACACTATTTCTCTCTAGAATTCTATACAGGTAGACTGAGCATAGAGTACTTTGGAGCCAACTTCCCTTAGGCCCTTCCACAGTCAACAGCCATTTATTGAGCTCAGCAATGTCTTAGGACTGTGACTTTTTCTTGATTCTATCATTTTCTTACTATTTGTGTTTTTTAATGCATAATGTGATTTTGGTGCTTAATTTTTATACTTGAATTGCATTCTTCTGCACCTCAGAATGTGCTTCTTTGCAGAGCTTGTTGTGTATTCTTCTCTTGGTAGATGCTCATAGAGAGGGATTCATTTGTGTGCTTCGCAGCAAATGCATTTTATTTTTCAGATCAGCTGAACTTCTTAACACTATTCAGTAACTGGGAAGGTGGATAATAACTGTTCTCATAACAAATCTTCCAATAATAATAACAAGCATTTAGTAAGTAGTTCACATAAGTCTCACATAATATTCCTTAATCTTCCCAACAACTCTCCAAGACTAGATCACTGTTTTACAAATGATGAAACTGGGGCTTAAAAAGGTCAGGTAACATGTCCAAAGTCTCCTCACTAGCAGGTGATAGACAGATTCAGGAATTCCACCCCATTTTACCAGTTTCCAAAATGCAGATTTCCACTACCCATTATTGCTGCTGTTGGTTCAGATCCTAGTTTGCAACATTTTAGGAAAGAGAATATCAAATAGCCAGGTAAGCAGCAAAAACTACCATAGAAACAAAGGGAATTTTGATTACCCTCTCCTGATAGGATAAAATGGAACAAAGGTGGCCAAGTAGGGTAGCATCCTAGAGGGACCAGGATACGGTGCCTGGTCCCCTCACTGTCCTAGAGTGGTGCCAAGGTACGGAGCCAATATGGGTAGGAAAACAAGGGGAGGCAATGAATAAGTAGAAGCAAAGGGGACAGAAAGGACTATAGCCTAGAGGAATTCCCAGCATGGAAACAGACATTAGTGGACTTTGTTATAAGACTCCCACGTCAACTTGCATGGATTTGCCAAGTACAATAACACAGTCTGAAAGGGACCAAACTAGAACAGGGACAGAATAAGAGACAGTATATGGTGGCTCCAGCAGCAAAAAATGATTTTGAGTTCTGAGACAATAGGCTTGTTTGGTTCCTTCTATCAAGGATCTCCTGCACCCCCTATTAGGGTGATGGTGACTGAAGGAGAGGAGTATGGTTGACCTGGGAGGGGTCAGGAGGTTGTTGGCTAATGTGTGGAATTTCTCACCCAAGGCAGTGAGAGACGCCCAAATCATAGAAGCCAGCAGAGCTGAGAAATGTTCAAGGAACCAAAATCCTAGAAGCTAGAAGGAGAGTTTGGAGGTAGGAAGTGAGTGAGGAATGTCACCCACACAAAGAGCCCAGAAAGGGAGGCTGGGTAGAACAGTGGAAAGAGTACAGCATTTTTGTCTAAAACAGCTCAGCCCTTTCACAGTTCTTTCCCAATCCGCTAGGACTGTAAAGGCTCTATGGCCAGCCTGCGGCTGCTCACTCCCATGCTCCATTTTCTACCAAATCCACTTTCTCTGTCCTGATGGTCTCCATTTCTATCCCGTCTTCCTGTACCTACCCTCTGCTGCTCTGCCTGTTTCTTTGGCTAGGTCAGATAATTCACTAAGATAAGATAATCTAAGATAATCTTCTTGGTCCTCTATTCCAGCTTCAACCCTTGACCGTGTCCAGATTTGCTATGGCCCCATGCTCTGCAGCCTGCAGGCTGTCTTATCCAGCCAACCTGGTTAACTCATCCCAGAACACCCCCCTGAATCCTTCTTAAAGCTAGTGTTGTTCCTCCCATTCCACCTGGGAACCTGTAGAGTGTTGGCTGTGTGTCATACCACTGACCATGTCCTGCTAAATATTATGATGTTCACTTGGAGGTTGGGGGGAATGTTTCCATTACAGCAGAGGAATCTATAGGCTTTTTAGGTTAATAGGAATTGCTAGGTTTTCCAGAATGACAAATAAGAATACCAGAAAACCCATTTACTGAGCCACTAACCTTGAGTGTCCTTTATAATGACATTTTCAAGACAAGGCAAGGAAATTTTTCTTTCTGTCGTTCACTTTATTCACATATACCATATATAGGAAAATACATGAATCTTAAGTGTACAGCTGGATGAATTTTTGCAAAATGGACACACTAGTTTAATCAGTACACAGATTAAGAAACAAAACATTATCAGCATCCAGTCCTCTCATATCCCCACCTGATTACCACTCCCCATATGGTAACCACTTTTCTGACTTCTAACAACATCGATCAGTTTCTTCTGTTTTAGAAGTTCACATAAATGGAATATATATCATGTATTCTTTTGTTTGTGGCTTTTTTGGGTCAACATTGTATCTGTAAGAGTCATCCACATTGTTGGGCATAGCAGTAGTCTGTTCTTTTTCATTGTTATATAGAATATTATATGAATATATATTGAATGAACTCTTTATTCATTCTACTGCTGTTGGACATTTGGATTGTTTCCAGTTTTTAGCTATTATGAATAATCCTGCTATGAGCATTCTTGTACATATCTTTTGGTGAACATATGTATGCATTTCTGTTGGGTATATATCTAGGAGTAGAATTGTTTGGTAAAAGTATACACACGTGTTCGATTTTAGCAGATACTGCGAAACAGTTTTCCAAAGTTGTAACCAAGGATATTTTTTTATCCTTCCTAAATCTCTTGGATCCAGCAGGAAAGGGGTGCAGCGGCAAGCAGAAATTTGGCTGGCAGTGCCAGCAAGTGCGAGTTAAAAGCAACTCTTCCCTCTCCTCTGCCATTGTTTTTGTCAGGTAGTTTTCTTTCCAAGGCAAAGGGCTTGGAAAATAGATGCCACCCAGCTGCAGTTGGCAGGTGGAATTCCACAATACCAGGGCTTAGTATGAAAGAATGTCAGCTAAGTCAATATAGGATACCAAGCCAGAGGAGTTAGAACAACTGAAAACTGGGCAAGAGGTCAAAGTCCATGTGGCCTAGAGGAGAAAGTGGAGTCCCGCGAAGAAAGAAATGGGATTGACACAAAGAAAGAGGGAGATGCCGACATCAAACTGGCATGTAGGGCCAAGAATCCAGGATGAGGAGAGAAAGAACAAGCAGGTGAAAGGTGAATGGGAATGGGTGTGTGGTTCATGACCAGCTTTTATACACCAGCCTAGAATGGTCAACCAAGTTAAAAGAAATGGGGAAAAAAAAAATCAAAACAAAATAATCTCATCCTACTGAAAACCAAAGCTGAGTAAGCCTTGTTTGGAAACGTCTTTTGAGGATAATTGCAAACTTCTGGGAACTTGAATGGAGAATGTGGGGGTGGAACAAATATAGAGTTTTCTGTCAGAGATGTAATGTTTGTGTAACACACATCTCTCCAGACCACTCTAGTTTGACACTACAATTGGATAACATGGACAGGAGCAGCCTCCACAAGAAGGTCATTGGAACCACAGGTCCCTTCTGAATCTCTCAAGGATATGGGGGGAGACAAAATCTCACATGCATTTCTGAGTGGCTATTCACTGACTCATATCATTAACCACAGCCGGTGTGCAGCCACTTCTCTGCTGAAGTAGAGAGAGATGCCTTCCTCCCACCTGTTCCATAATTAAGCCACAAAAAAGGGTGACTTTGGGCCCTGTTTCCTTGGGTGTCTTTAACGGTACAGGATGTTCATTTCACTTGAACAAGAAACTGAGATGACAATGTGAGTGATTTCACATTGCGCCATACTCAAAACTCACCTCTTCTTACTGACCTCCCCCAGCCCACCCATGTCATTCCTAATACTAATTGTTTGACCTCAAACAAATTACTCAACCTCTCTAATATTTAACTTTCTCATGGGTAATATGGCAAGAAAAATATCTACCTTTCAGAGTTACTGTGAGGATTAAATGAGATAATATGTAAGGGGTCACCCGTGGTGTTCCCCTACCTCCACGAGAGGAGTGACTAGTCTGGCTGGTTAGATTCCAAGACACTGACCAGGCCATTTTCCCCAGCAGATAGGGTCATGCATGATGTGTTGGATCATACGCAAGAGAAGGATCGCTCCGGGTTTTTCTCCCTTTGTCCCCGTGGGACCGAGTGACAATCCAACCCAGGCATGCGCTCAGGCTTAGAGAGAGGGAACAGCTAGGTTGTAGTTACACTGTGAAGGTGTGGCCTGGTTCAGCCAGTGTCCATTTTGATTAGGCAGCGTCCTAGCTGTCCTAGTGGTTAGATATTTTTAATTTGGCCCCTGAAAAAGGGCCCTGTAAGCCTCTAGTTCTAGGTATGTGACCTCAGACCACCTTATCAGAAAGTGTGAGCCTAGCTAAAATTCAGGTGTTATTTTTCTTCTGCCACTGTCTCCTGTGTGTAGTTCTCTCTCCAGACCTGGAAGGTGGGGGATGGTTGTGGTCTAAGATGGGATTCTGGTATTCTTTTTTTTCTTTAATTTTTACTAGGGTATAATTTATTTACAATGTTGTGTTAGTTTCAGGTGTACAGCAAAGTGAATCTGTTATACGAAAACATATATCCACTCTCTTTTAGATTCTTTTCGAATTCTGGTATTCTTAAGCCTCTTGATCTAATATTAATTAATGGGACTCCAAACCAACCATAACCTTTAACATTATTAATATTAGTACTGTTTTGGTTATTTATTACTGCTTAATAAACCACTCAAAAATGTAATGGCTTAAAACAACAGTCTTGGCTTTTTGTTTGTTTGTTTTTGGCCACACGGCTTGTGGGATCTTAGTTCGCCGACCAGGGATTGAACCCAGGCCCTCAGTAGTAAGAGCACACAGAGTCCTAACCACTGGACCACCAGGGAATTCCCAACCACAGTCTTGTTGGGAATCGAGATCACGCAAGCTGTGCGGCGCGGCCAAAACAAACAAACAACAACAGTCTTTTGTCGTTGTTGTTATTAATTTCTCATGATTGTGTGGGTTGACTGGTTGGTGCTCTGCTGGTCTCATCTGGGTGTCTTAACATGGCTGTAGTCAGATGGCAGCTGGGGCTGGAATCTCCAGGATGGCTTCACTTCCAGGTCTGACACCTTGTCAGGGATGTCCAGAAGGCCAGACCCAACTGGGATGGATGTTGGCAAGGCAAGAACTCACTTTCTCACCGTGAAGACCCAGGGTTTCTCCCTCTCCACATGGACTTATCAAATGGTGCTTGGGGCTCCTGCAAGCAGAGCAGTAGAAGCTACCAGACATTCTTAAAGCATAGGTTTGGAACAGACACAGTGTCACTTCTGCCATTTCTATTCCTTAAAGTAAGTCACACATCCAGCCCTGATTCAAGGGGAGGGGCTACATAAGGATATGAATGCCATCAAGTGTAGTTGACTGGGGGTCACTGATGTAATTGACTTCCATAAGAAGTATTAGTATCGGTTTCATTTGCAGTCTCTAGATTCAGTAAATGTACACCAGGATTTACCTCTCTTCTGACTCAGGATAAGTTTTGTTCTGCATATGGTACGATCTCCATAAAGAGTTTCCTGAGAGTTGGGGGTCTCGGTGTATAGGACTGGTCATATAACCCCCACATATCCAGTCACTATCTTTTGTATGTGGTTTAATTTAAATCATTCAAAGAAAGCCTCTGTTGACCCACCCTCTCAAATTTGACCTCGAAGGGCTGTGTAGAGGATTAAGTAAAATCACCTGTGTAAATCGCCTGGCACTCTGTGTCAGTAAGAACTCAATAATGGTAATTATTATTTTATTATTACCAGGGTCCCTAAGGTATTGGGCTGGCCTTGGTAAAAACGTAATGAGATGACTTTGGGACGTCCCAGTTTCCCAGGGCACGTGAGTGATTAATACCCAAGAAAGCAGGTGGAATTGTTAACCTGAGATAATGGGGACAGAACAGGTTATCAGCTGCCCACATGCAAGATGAAAAGAGAATCAACAAGTGCAGTGGCAGGAAGTATCAGAAAAACAACAACAACAACAACAAGAAAAAATAGAAATAGTCTGAGATCAGGTGAATTGGAGAAAAGAATCTAGAGGATAGATATCAGAACAAAAGGAAGAGCCATTTATTTCTTAGTCAGCAATAGGCCCCTAACAGGTGATAAGGGTAAGCTAATAGAGAGATTACCTGGGAGGGGAATGAGATGAGGAGCTGCCAGTTTCCAGCTTGCAAGGAAGACAGAGCCAGGTACGGACTAGACTGAGAGACAAGTGGGACCCACATTCCCTTTGGAGCAGTATCAACCTTCCAACACAACCAATTATGGATGATCCAGACAGTGGAGGACAAAGGAAAAAACAGCCCTTGGAAGGTAATAAATCAACTCTGTCCAGAGTGAGGAACCTGAGCCAATCAAAACAGCTTTGGTCTCATCATGATTACAGGGTTAGCATTTAGTCAGTTTATAACTCACTATCTAGAAACTTCCTTTTCCCACATCTATTACTCAAGCTTTCCTCTTAGTTCTCTGAGAAAAACAAAACAAAAACTAATAATCTGTTTGAGAACAAAGAGATTAAATAAGATGTAAGTAAGATCATAGAGGTAAAAAGCATTTTGTAGACTTACAAGCACTCTACAAATGTGAAGTGCTATTATTTTTAAGGGAAGCAGATTCAAGTGTTGCTCAGAGAGGGGGGTGCTAGAGCCCCATGACTGAGGTGAGCAGCTAAAGCTGAAGAGAGAGGGGAGTTGTAAAAACCACAGAGAGATGGTAGTAAAACCATTGCTAATTGTTGACCTTCTGAGCCCTCCTCCAACCTCACCACCCCCAACCCCTCAACTCTGACCCTCACCTCTGTCCCTTTTCCCAACAGCTTTGAGAGAGAAAGTGTTTGGTATTATTTACATTCAGCTAAATTTGTGAACTGAAGTTGCAAGGAAAAAGCTAATGAATATTTAACCACTCTATTAAATTAATAAACAAAAATCTAGATACAAGTAATTCAGAAAGAAGTGCTGAGAGTAAAGCATAGATAATCATCTCTCTCCTAGCTTCATTTCTACCAGAGAAAGAAGAATTTCTGAACAGAAAGGGAGCAAAATTTATGGGGAAATACTTTAGTAGTAGGCTGAAAGGAGGGCAGTCATAGCAATAATTTAATTTTATCATAAACACAGCAGGAGGGTCTTGTAGGGGCTTTTGGTACTAAATTAACCTGAAGCTACAAAGCTGTAGAACTGTATCAGAAAAGATATTTGACTTTGTCTATAAGGTTCAGTATAATTTTCATTTATTCTTTAATTCAGCAAGTATTTGTTGAGTATTTATACATATGGTCTGTCTGCCCTCACGGAACTTCTTTTCTGGAGGGTGAGACAGAAAATAAAATAATACATAAACAAACAAATATGTAAGTGGAATTTCAGGTAATGATAAATTCTATGAAGATAATTAAATTGGGAAAGGGGATGGAGAATAATTGTGTACTCATAGTATATTTGTTCCCTCTGAATTTAGCACGGTAAGGGTCCATAAGTGCCAACCAAATAAATGAATAAATGACTGCTTCCTCCCAAGTTCAAGCCCTCACTACCTCATGCCTAGCATGTTGTCAATCGCCAATATGGGTCATTCTGCATACATTCTCCCTTTGTTTTCAGGCATGATGCACACCATTGCCTGATTTAAAATGCAACTTTTTAAAATAGATTTTATTTATTTATTTGTTTGTTTATTTATTTATTTTTGGCTGCGTTGAGTCTTCCTTGCTGTGTGCGGGCTTTCTCTAGTTGCGGCGAGCAGGGGCTACTCTTCATTGCAGTGCGCAGGCTTATTGCGGTGGCTTGTCTAGTTGTGGAGCACGGGCTCTAGGCGTGCGGGCTTCAGTAGTTGCGGCACGTGGGCTCAGTAGTTGTGGCTCACAGGCTCTAGAGCACAGGCTCAGTAGTTGTGACACACGCGGCATGTGGGATCTTCCCGGACCAGGGATCAAACTCGTGTCCCCTGCATTAGCAGGCGGATTCTCAACCACTGTGCCAGCAAGTGGGTCTTTAATCCATTTTGAGTTTATTTTTGTGTATGGTGTTAGGGAGTGTTCTAATTTCATTCTTTTACATGTAGCTGTCCAGTTTTCCCAGCACCACTTATTGGAGAGGCTGTCTTTTCTCCATTGTATATTCTTGCCCCCTTTGTCATAGATTAGGTGACCATAGGTGCATGGCTTTATCTCTGGGCTTTCTATCCTGTTCCATTGATATATATATTTCTGTTTTTGTGCCAGTACCATACTGTCTTGATTATTGTAGCTTTGTAGTATAGTCTGAAGTTACAGAGCCTGATTCCTCCAACTCCATTTTTCTTTCTCAAGATTGCTTTGGTTGTTTGGGGTCTTTTGTGTTTCTATACAAGTTGTAAATTTTTTTGTTCTAATTCTGTGAAAAATGACATTGGTAATTTTATATAAGGATTGCACTGAATCTGTAGATTGCTTTGGGTAGTATAGTCATTTTCACAATATTCATTCTTTCAATCCAAGAACATGGTATATCTCTCCATCTATTTGTGTTATCTTTGATTTCTTTCATCAGTATCTTATAGTTTTCTGAGTACAGGTCTTTTGCCTCCTTTGTAGGTTTATTCCTAGAGATGTACAGCAAAGGGAAGTCTACTCAACATTCTGCAAAAACCAGCTCCCCAGCAGCCTGCGCTCTCTTGGCTGTGACAGTCAGAGCCCTGGTTTGGGTGTAAGTGATAGCACCTGTTGCTGGTGCGTGGTGAGCACCCTAAAATGCATCTTTATCATGCCACTTTTCTACTCCAAAACCTTCAGTGACTTCCTATTGCCTTTTTGTTTTTTTAAACAAAGTTTAAAGAAAATAGTACATTTATCTATCACTGAATCTTATTTATTGATGAATATTATTTCTCTCCTAGGTCTTACTAAAGACATGTGGTATCCTTTTAATATTATTATTAACCTGAACAACTTTACAGGAAAGAAGGTAGTAAACAGTAAACTGTATTTATGTCACTCCAAACCTTTGAACTATGAAATCACTAAACGTTAGCACTGAGAATGGCCTTGAAATCAGTCGAGATCAACTCCTTCATTTCATAGGTGAGGAAACTGAGAACAAGCAGATAAATTGCTCAGATATGGATACCCAGCCAAGGGAAGGCCCTGTCACAACTAGAACTCAGCTCTTCTATTCTCTCTTTCTTTCCACTACACTGCATTATACGTATATTTACATATATACATTATACATATATTTCTACATGGTTTAATCAGTATACATGCTATTTTGTGTCTCTTCTATTTATATTACTCTATGTACACATTTCCACGTATGGACATTAAGCTAGGTTCTTGTCATTTTTGGTAGCTACATGGCATTCCATCATATCCGTATAGGCTATGGTCCTTTATAAACCATCATTTTGAGTTGCATAAGAAAGAAAACTAGCCTACACTAATACCTTGTGTTAAATGTTTTCAATAATAAAATAATATCTGCTGCTGCCTTGTAAATTAAGTTTGAAAAAATCATATATTCTTAATCTGGTTTACTCATATTTTCTTTTCTAAAACCGGGCCTGCTCATTTTGTGTGTTTTCTAAGTGCCATTTGTATTTAAGTTTTTTAAAGTATGCAAATAGGTCAAGGTATAAATAATATGAAGTATGAAATTATTTTGCATTGAAAACTGCGAAACCCACTTACTACTGATTCAAAATATGTACATATTTATGTTCCTGATCATTCTTTGTAATTCATCTCTTTGATCATGGCTATTCATTTGAATATATAAAAAGTGCTTTGGGAAGTATTATTCTTTTCCGCCTTCCATCTGAAAAACAGAGGGAAAGAGTCTTAAACAAAGGTGAATACCTCCAAAGTTCATTCAATACTTCTCAAAATGTCTCAAGATTTATGTCTTTGGGAAAATTAAGCCCAGAGTGGTAATCTAATGATCATTTTGTGGTGTTTCAGTATCTTATATTTCTTGAAATTCATTACTATAAGAAAAAGCAGATTTAAAAAATTTTTTCTAGTTCATATTTGAATTAGGTATTGAATGGACTGCTTTGCATCCAGATAAAACTTTAAAGAGCAACACACTCATAAATTGAGCTTTTTAATCATTGTTATTTTTGTAGTTCCTTCATTTCAACGTTTGAAAATCACTAACCATGGATGCTGTGTAGAACTAGGAGTAGGTAAGAACTGAAGAGTAGAAGAAACTTCTCATGGGTAGCATTTCTTGCCCAAATTGTTAATAATAACTATCATTCATTGAGCCCTTACTCTAATTGGCATTGTGCTAAGCATTATTACTACATTATATCATCTAATTCTTATGACAGTTTGGTGTTATTACCCCCATTTTACATATTGGTAAACAGAGGTTTGGAGAAGTTAGGTAACTTGCCCAAGGTCACACAGCTAGCAGAATCAGAATATAGAGCTTTAATACCAAAGCTTATGCTTTTCATACACCACACTGCCTCTGTTTGGCAAATCACTGAAGGAAAGGACAGTAGTTTACCTTTGGAAGGGTCTCATAGGGGAGAACTACATAAAGGGTGAGGTGGTTCCTATGAGAAGAATATAAGTCCTTTTATTAATTGAAATGTAACATCTATTCTGGACATATAATTTAGTAACTTATCCCACATTGAAAGATAAAGGTTTTGAATGAATGCAATGGGCTTATTAAAGAAAAAGAAATTACTGATTATTTACATAGTTTTCATGTTTTTTAAAAAGAAGCCTTCTAAAATCAAGCATGTCACATATTACACATACCTGTCCCAGAAAAAGACAGATGAATTTGTTTATGGTGAGCAGAGAAATGAAACTGGTATCACGATAATACATTTCCTCATCAATGATGACTCTTCAGCCTTTGGATCAATCTTCATTCTTAAGAGGTTCCTGACTTGCTTAACTTGTGCAATAGGGACTTTTTTTTTTTAAAAAAAAAGATAGAAATTCAGAAGGCTGGCTTAATTTGTGCTGAAATTCTTTAAAATTTGACCAGGTAATATGATGTTTTTCAATATGGCATACATGATTTGGCTGCCCAAGATATATCTATTTTGAAAGTAGCTTTGTTGAGGGAAAGAGTATTAACAAAGGAACCTAGAAAGGTAGAAAACATGCTATGGTAGCCAGCCTTCAGGATAACCTAGAACAATCCTCATGTATTGGTATTCCCCTCGTACATTGAATCAGAGCTGATTTGTGTGACAAATAGATTACTGTAGAAGTGAAAGTGTAGGATTTCTGAGGCTAGATAATAAAAGACATTGTAACTTCTGCCTTGGCACCTTAGATCCCTTGCTCTAGGAAAAGCCACCTACCATGGATGCAAGGACCCCTGAAGACAGACCTATGTGAAAAGATTCTGAGGTCTCCTGCCAACAGCCAGCACCAACTTGCCATCCATGTGAGTGAGCCACCTTAGAAGCAGATCTGGTAGCCTCAGAAACTGTAAGAGATAATAAATAGTTGTTGCTTTAAACTGCTAAGTTTCAGAATAATATGTTACACAGAAATAGATATCTAATATAGATGTTGCTACCTGGAAGTGAGATTCAGCCATAACAAAATCCTAAGATGCATAAGTAACTTTGGAACTGGACAACAGACTTTGGGGAGAGTGTTAGTGAAAGCCTAAAGTACCTTGAAGAAACTGTTAATAGAAGTATCCCACTCTTTTATATGGCTACAGGTGAAGGCTTGCAGAAAAATGAGGTAATGTAATTGGAAACTGGAGGAAAGGCAATCCTTATTATATAGTGGCAGAAAGTTCAGTAACACTGTTCCCTGCAGTAACCAAAAGGTAGAAAATGTGTCTAATGAATTGGGTGATCTAGCTAGGGAGATTTCCAAGCAAAGGTTTCTTCTTGTTGCTTGTAGTAAAATGTGAGAGGAGAGAGGTAAACTAAAGGAAGAACTGTTAACAGTTTAAACAAAAAGGAGACAGAATTTGATGGTTTTGAAAATTCTCACCTTCTCTGAATGGCAAACAATGCTAAAATTAAGATGTAGCTTTTGAGCTACAAATCCAGGGCACTGCTAGTAAAACATGGTCCTAAGATGAAGCCAAGGGAGTGATTGTAAAATCTTTTGTTACAGTCTCAGAAAGATTTAAGGTTGTGCATCAGAATACTATTTGGCCAGACAAAAAGTCCTCTAAAGAGATTAAAGGTATGTGTCACACAGTCTCTCAATAAAATGATAAAGCACCTAGGAAGCTTAAGGGCATTGTCCATCAGTTATCTCACCAGAAGCCAAGGTAGAGAAGAGCTTATCTGAAAGATATTTGTAGGTGTGGCTTTCATCTAATGGAGTGGACCCCAATAACATTCATGGAAGGCTCATAACATTTAAAAAATAAATATGTATGAAGAAACGTTGCCATCTTGGACCAAAAGGGATAGAGATAGTACAAAACGAAAAGAGGTCTTTGGATCCTCAAAGTTCCACTGGCAAGAAGTAGGCTGAGAAAAGTTCTCAGTGGTAAACATGGACTATCTTTCATAAAAAAAAAAAAAAAAAAAAAAAAGGGAGAAAGGGAGGATGACTCAGGGGTCAGATCCAAAACTCCAGAACATGGAGCTGAGAGCCAGGGAGAATTATTCCCAGGATTTGAGACTTAATCAAGGAATGTTCAACATTTGTTCAGCTGGTTTTCAGAATTATAATAGACCAGTGACTCCTTTGTGCCCGCCATTTTCCCTCTTTTTGAACAGTTACCCTGTTACACTTGTCTCACCATGATGTGTTGGGTGTATGGAGGGGCACATAAGTTGTTGTTTTAGTTTCACAGGGGGAGAGGAACTATACTCAAGGGGCTGTACTTAAGGAACTACACCCAAGGAGCCTCAGATGTACCTGGACCTGATTTAGAGGATGAGATGTTGGACTTCAAGCTAACGCTATAATGAGATGAGACTTTTGGTGACTTTGGGAGGAAATGAGTGTATTTTGCATGTGGGAAGGACATGAATCATTGGAGACCAGAGGATGGACTGTGGTAGCCAGCCTTCAAGATAACCCTTAATTATCCTTCCCTCTTTGTATTCACACCCTTGTGTAGGCCCCTCCCACACTCTATCACAGTTGGTCTGTGTGACCAAAATGATATAGCAGAAATGATGGTAAGTTACTTCTGAGAATAGGTTATTAAAAAAACTGCACCTTCCATTCTGGTATCTCTGTCTTTCTCTATCTCTATCTCTTGGATAACTCCCTATTGGAGAAACAAGCTGCCGTGTTGTATGCAGCTCTAAGGAGAAGGCCACCTGGAAGAATACTGAAGCCTCTGGCCAATGGCCAGCTAGGAACTATGTCCTGCCAACAACCATGTGAGTGAACTTGGAAATCAAGTCTTCAGCCCTACTCTAGCCTTGAGATGACTGCAGCCCCAGCCAATATCTTGACTGCAACCTCATGAGAGAGCCTGAGCCAGAACCACCTGGCTAAGTCACTCTTGGATTACTAAACCTCAGGAACTGTGTGAGATAATGAAATGTTTGTTGTTTTAAGATGTGAAGTTTCAAGGTAATTTATTATGCAGCAATAGATAACAAATACACCAGCCCAAGAGCCGGGACTTCACAGCAGAAGCTGAGACCACAGATGGAGGTCTGATGCACTCTTGCATATTGCCCCATCATCATGACACCTAGGACAGAACCTTGCTCATAGTAAATTTCAGTAGGTATTAAGTGAATGAATGAGTGAATGTCAAAGCCAGTGATAGAAATGGTATAAAACTCTGCTACCTTCGTCTATATTTCTATTAAATCCCTTATATACTCTTGGTAGAACCAAGAGATTCTAGAATAATCTTCCTATTTTCTTGGCTGGTCACATCGTTTGAACTCCTCTGAACGTTTTCTTGGGGGAAGAGAACAATAAAATTGCAAACCGGTTTGTATCTTGGCAGGAGTAATTATCCTGCATGACCAAAGTCCTGCCTGGAACCTTTTAGCAGGAGGAGGAGGTTCTGCAAACTGCACTTGTCTCCTCTCTCAACTTTGGCTATTCTGAGAAAAATCATCTGCTCAATAAGAAAGGAATGCTCAGCATTTTGCAGAAGTGATTTCCTCTACTTCCCTATCTTCCTTGCTGATACCTTGATGGAGGGAATAAACGTGAAACAGAAAGAAAGGATGTTCTCAGATAAGCTCCTCTTAATTAGTTCAGGCCTCTTCACTTCCTGCCTGGATTACGACAATGCCCCCAACAAGTCTCTTGGCATCTTGTTTCTAAAAACAAATCTTAGCTCAGCACTCTCATGTTTAAAGTTTTCAGTGGTTATTCATCCTCTTCTGGACAAAATCCAAACTCTTCATGATTTGGCCTTGAGGGTTACTTCTTCAGCCAAATCTTTTCTTACCAACACCAGGCTTTCCAGTCCTCCCCCTATTCCTTCTGTCCCTCTCCTTCCCCTCTCATCTGCATCTTCAAGCTCAACCCAACTCATCCTTCAAGATTTAGTTTCAACTGCCCATCCAGGAAGTTTCTCTTGAGCCCCTCACAATAGATTAGCATACTTTACAGACCTCTTTGGCCTTGGGCAAGTTGCTCTCTAAATCTCAGTGTCCCAATCTAGAAAATTGGGATAATATAGTACGTACTTACCTTAGAAGCTTGTGGCAAGGTTTATAGATAATTAATGCAAAATACTTAGCACAGGGCCTGACATATATTAAGTATTACATATTAGGTGATAAATCATACCAATTATTTAATCCAATCTGTTTATTATGTTTGAGGAAACAGAGATCCAGAGGAGTCAAATGACTATCTCAAGTAGGATAAAGATAGGGGGAGGGGAATATCTGATTTGCTTATGCAGGTTTACAAGCCAAATTTCAAAGTGAGGAAATTAGGGGGAACTGGCTTCAAACTTAATATTAAAATAAAACATTTATTGAGAAGTAAATGAGGTTGAGAGTAGATGCTGTACTACTAAGAAAAATGGCAAGTCAGGGCAACTGTTAAGACAATTCAGGATATTTGAGGCTTAGAACTGTAAAGTGTTCTTATTGTCTCAACTTGCTAATTTACTTTATCTGTTTATTTCTATTTTCAGCTAAGAGTGTCTGTGCATTCACTAAATAAAATGGTTTGTAATGCCTCAGCCTTTTGTTTTCTATTGAATTAAGTACACCATTAAACCATTAACATGACCTTAAGGAAATCAATATTGTCCCCGGGCTCAAGACCACTCACTCCACAGCTTAATTGGTCCTTAGCTTTAAGCTTTTTTTTTTTTTTTTTTGCGGTACGGGCCTCTCACTGTTGTGACCTCTCTAGCACAGGCTCCGGACTCGCAGGTTCAGCGGCCATGGCTCACGGGCCCAGCCGCTCCGCGGTATGTGGGACCTTCCCGGACCGGGGCACGGACCCGCGTCCCCTGAATTGGCAGGCGGACTCTCAACCACTGTGCCACCAGGGAAGCCCAGCTTTCAGCTTTTGACTGTAGACTTGTGTTATCCAACACAGTAGCCACTAGCCACATGTAGCTGTTAGGCACTTGAAATGTGACTGGTCCAAACTGAAATGTGCTATAAGTGAAAGTACATGCAGATTTTAAAGTTTTGGTTAGAAAAGCAAACCATCCCGATAATAAATTTTTATGTTGACTACATGTGAAATAATAGTATTTATGTTACATTGGGATAAATATAATACATAACTAAAATTAATGTCACCTATTTCTTTTTCTCTCTTTTAATGCGGCTACTGAAAAAATTTTATTTATTTAGCTCTTATAGTTCTACTGGACAGAGCTGCTCTAAACCCTGGGATTTTTCAGGATCAGGAGGGGAGCATAAGTCCTAAGGCCAAACATTGCCCTTTCCTGGACTTTCTCAGTCTCGGGTGATGTAAGTCTGTCACCCTTCCTGGAGGACTGGCACCTCCATTTTCCCATTCAGAATGGAGCCCTTAAAAGGATGAAGAAGTTAAAGAACAGTTTTATTGTTTTATTTTTTAACATCTTTATTGGAGTATAATTGCTTTACAATGGTGTGTTAGTTTCTGCTTTATAACAAACTGGACCAGCTATACATATACATATATCCCCATATCCCCTCCCTCTTGCATCTCCCTCCCACCCTCCCTATCCCACCCCTCTAGGTGGTCACAAAGCACCGAGCTGATCTCTCTGTGCTGTGCGGCTGCTTCCCACTAGCTATCTATTTTACGTTTGGTAGTGTATATATGTCCATGCCACTCTCTCACTTCGTCCCAGCTTACCCTTCCCCCTCCCCGTGTCCTCAAGTCCATTCTCTATGTAAAGAACAGTTTTAAATGTAGATCACTGAGTGAATCCATGTTTCAAAGAGTGAAGACAATAGGTGATTATTGACTCAAGGCAACCTCTCAGTGCATCTTAAGATTCCTGGTTGGCTCTCCTATTTTACTTGGATTATCTCTCTTAATTTTCACAACAACGCTAACATATATGTGCTATTATTACATGCATTTTATAAATTAGTAAATGGAAGTTAGGGAGCTAGCAGGCATGGTGTGGAGTTTTGATCCTAGTTTGTCCAACAGTCCAAGTGCCATATCTAGCAAGATTATGAGCTCCTTGTGTATCCTGTACCTTGTCCTTACATGACCTGACTGACACATTCTAGATGACAAATATGTGTAGTAAAGTGTATATATAGTATGACTTCAACCATATATGTATGTATATATATATATGATATATATATGGAAAGTCATGGGCATATGGGGGGGGTAATATACATTTAAAATTTTTTCATCTTTACACTTTTCTGTATCTTCCAAACTTCTGACAACATACATATACTGTTATTTCCCTTATTCTTTAAATCACACAAAATGTCATTTTAAGAGAATGTAGGTGGCTACTGACATGTTCTCTGTATGCTGACATTGCTCTTTTCTCTCCTCCCCATGATGTTTCCAGTCCTCTCACAGTTGGTGTCCCTTTCCTCCACTTTGTTTCTCAATTCTTTTTCTCTCAATCTCTCTTCTACTTTTTCACCTCTCCCTCCTGCCTCCCCGCCCCCCTCTCTCCCTTCTTTTTGAGAAGATTGACATTCAAATGAAAAGTCAATCAAATGTTACTTCCCACCTGGTGGGTTTCAGGCAGATTCTATCTGCCTCCTCTGAGGAAGGTGCTCAGGTTGGGGGGAGGGGGTGTGGGCAGTGGAGGGCAAGACTTCTAAAAAGGATGGTTTTAGATAAAATAAAAGGTGGGGGAGGACTTTTCAGAGTGACAAAAGCAGTGGGAACAAGGGTCTGAGGATTCTTTCAGGGAAACAGAGATGAGCAGAGGGTCTCTTACCTTACTGGGCCTGGAGATTGCTGCCTCCCAGTGTAGGAACTCAGTTAGAAAGGATGTGAACCTTAGTTGATTTGAACTCCTGGATTGAATTAGTCCTGGTTGTATAATTGACTTTGATATGTGGCCTTTGGATCTGAATTGGGTTTAATAAGATTTAACTGTTTCAAAGGGCTTTATAAGAATTCATTTTATCCTTCAAATCTGATTTCAAATGCTACCTACTTTGAGATGCCTGCTCTGACTTTGGTGCTCCTCCTTCAGCACTCCTATTGTGACATAGTTGATACATACATATTAAAGCAATTACCTACTTTGTATTTTACCTTTTTTAAAAAAATTAATTAATTTATTTCTGTATTGGGTCTTCGTTTCTGTGCGAGGACTTTCTCTAGTTGCGGCAAGTGGGGGCCACTCTTCATCGCGGTGCGCGGGCCTCTCACTATCTCAGCCTCTCTTGTTGCGGAATACAGGCTCCAGACGCGCAGGCTCAGTAGTTGTGGCTCATGGGCGCAGTTGCTCCGCGGCATGTGGAATCTTCCCACACCAGGGCTCAAACCCGTGTCCCCTGCATTGGCAGGCAGATTCTCAACCACTGCGCCACCAGGGAAGCCCCTGTATTTTATCTTATTCTGTGGGAAATGGTTCCTTTATTGCCTTGCTTCAGGAATCTTTAGGGATATGCATGTATCTTATTCATATTTGTATCGCAGGCCTAGCACAGACCAGGAACACAGTCAGTTGAGCATCAGGTGCTCAATTATGATTTTTAAAAATATATTAATAGCTAACATTTAGTAAATACTGTGGCAAGCCCCATGCCTTCACCGTTTCATCCACCAGACACTTTAGGAGAAAAGTACTTTCATTATTTTTAAAAAATATTTATTTATTTATTTTTAAATTTTTGGCTGCGGTGGGTCTTAGTTGCGGTGTGTGGGCTCTTCCTTGAGGCTCGAGGGCTTCTGGTTGAGGCACATGGGCTCCAGAGCGCGAGGGTTCTGTAGTTTGCGGCAGGCAGACTCTCTAGTTGAGGCACGTGGGCTTAGTTGCCCCGTGGCATGTAGGATCTTAGTTCCCCCACCAGGTATTAAACCTGCCTCTCCTGCATTGGAAAGTGGATTCTTTACCACTGGACCACCAGGGAAGTCCTGAAAAGTACTTTTATTATCACTATTTTACAATGAGAAAACTGAGAGTAAGAGAAATTAATTTGCCCTGAAGTCCAAGATCGGCAAGTGGCAGAACTTTTTCTATAGGCCTTTGGCTTCAAGATCTGGACTCTTCACCAGCATGCATGAATCTATATAGGTAGAGGAGGAAAGCTTTTTAATCTGTGGCTGAGGAAGTGACATATAAGAATCCATCATTATTTTACAGAGGCAATTAAAATTAAAAATTGGTAAAGTACTAACTCACTGATGTCTCCAATTTTTTGAATCACCTTTACTTCTTCCTCCCTCCTTCCTTTCCCCCGTCCTTTCTTTCTGTCTCTCTCTCTCTCCTCTCCCAGCTAAAACTCTCAGGCAAAAAATGTTTGAACTCGTACGTTGAAGTGTAATCCAGTCAAGAACTGTTTTGTGGGAAAGGGAACTAACGTTTTATTTGACTCCTACTTTATACCATTCATTCATTTGCAAATTTACATCTATCAAGCACCTACTGTGTGCTAGGAACCTTTTTTAGACACTAGAGATGCAGCGGTGAACCAAAGTAAGTCCGTGTTCTCATGGAGATGATGCTCTAGTGGGCACTTACATACATTGGTTCACTTATTCCTCACAATAGCCACACCTAATGATGACAACAATAATAGATAACTCCAAACAGTGTTTATCTGTGCCGGGCACTGGGCTACGTGATTTCTTTGTGTTAACTCAATTACCACAACAACCTGTGAGGTAGGGGATATGTTTTCCTCATGTCGCAGATGAGTAAACTGAGACACAGAGAGGTAAGTGATTCGCTCAAAGTTCGAAACCAGGCAGGGTGGCTCTAACTCCCAGGCTGTTAACCACAGGCTATATTGTTCCGTTTATGTTTCTTAACATCACAACTTTCAAGTGACCGAATCCTCTCTCAGATCATCTGACTCCCAAGCCCAGGGGTTTGCTCTGCACCCCACGGCCTTGTGGAATAAATGAGAATGGCTTAGAATTTTTGCAACACTTTCTCTTCCAAAGAATTCAAACTGATTTCAACGTAATTCTCAGATTTGTGATGTGAACCCTCTTGTACTGTAAATTCTCCGGCAAGGAGAAAGATAGCGCCAGGGCCCGGGTCATCCCACACTGGCCGGGGCACCCAGCAGATGGCGCTATTTTAGTGGCCACCAGCTGGCTACCCTGTGCCCCTGGGCTCACCGCCTCTGCTGAAAGCTTCCCGGCCCTCCCTCGCTCCCTCCTCTCTCCTCCTCCCCACGGAGACCCGGGCCCATGTGACCTTCAGGCGGCCAATGGGCGAGCAGAGAGGGCGAGCTGGTCCCTGTGGCCGCCATTAAAGCGAAGGGAAAACCCGTGAATTCGGATTAAAGGGGGAAAAACACCGCCCGCTGGGCCCACAAAATGGGGGAGTCTACGGCGTCCCGGAGGTGAGGCCGCAGGAGAGCGGACGCTGGTCCGGCTTGGCTCAGGGACGACACGAAGACACAGCCAGAGAATGGTCTGAGCCCGCAGACGCCGCCACCACCTCCGCCACAGAGGAGACTCTGGGCTTAAGGACATCGCCGCTGCCGGGCCGGGGGCCTCGGCTTCTCTCCCCGTTCTCGCCCTTCCCGCCCCTCTGCGGGCGCCTCTTTGCCCGGGAGAACCCTCCAGGGCTTGGGCTCTGCCCTCTCGGACTCGATTTTAATTATTTATTGTGTAATTTATTATTTTTTCTTGTGGCAGGGGCACACATCCCCTCTGTCCCCCAGAGAGGGACGAGCGTCCGCGGGCTCCGCGGCGGCCTCAGTCCGGCCGGCGGGGCGAGCGCGGCGCGGCCCTCCCGCCTCCGGCCCTCGGCCCCGGGCGGCTGGGTGCCGGCCGGGCGGCGGGGGCTGCTCGCGGCGGCGGGGGGGTGGGTGGAGAGGGCTGGCGGCCCGGCGGCCTCCTCTTCCACCGCCCCCCCCCAACCACCACCCCCCCGCCCTCCCCGGTGTCTGTGTTTCTCTCTCTGGTCGGAGGCGGCGGTAATGGCGGATGGTGGGTTGTGGCGCCGGCGGCGGCTGCTGTGAGGGACGATGAGTTCCTCCTTCGTGCCGAACGGGGCCAGCCTGGAAGATTGTCACTGTAACCTCTTCTGCCTGGTGAGTGACGGGCGGGGGCCGCGGCGAGTGGGCGGTGGGGGAGGGGCCGCGAGGTGCGCCCTTGGGCCGTGGGGGAGGGGGTCCGGGTCGGATCCAGATGCCCGAGTCCCCGGGCGAGGCCCAGCCGGAGCCGGCGCCGCGGCAAGCTCGGCACCAGCCCGGAGACGCGTTCCACCCCCGCCGTCCTGGGCTCCGTTTTAGGAGTGTCGGCCTTTTTTCTTGTTTCCGACTCCTTTTTCCTCACCGTAGTCTTGTCTTCAACTTGGGCTCCTTATCTGGCAGGACGCTAGCATTTCCCTCTGTGTTTCTTGCTTAACTGTTGCTTTTCTCCTTGTTGACCATGTACCCCCTCCTCCCACTTTCCACTGTCGCCCGTTCTCCCACTGCCTCACTCTGCTCATTTGGTTTCTCCCAGTAAACAGGACCCCGGAACTTAAGCACTCTTTTCGTTTTGCGTTTTTTCATATGAGTCAAACTGTAGGGGGCTAGTTTCTTCCTTGGGTGACTTCAGACTCTGTGTAAAAAAAAAGTAAATGCCATTTCATATGTTTTCTCTTTTAAACTCTGCAAAGAATTTGCGATTTTGACAGTTTCTGGCCGTCTTGCTTTTATTAGAACGTTATGTTTGTGTGAGAGTGGAGCGGGCTGATGGAGGAGGTTCTGTGGTTCTGTACTGAATGTTTTGATATTTGTCTGTTCTGCCTGCGTTTTTAGAATGTTTTGAGGAGGCTGCTCCTCCTTTTATTGAAAAGTCAGGGGAAGCTGGATGTAGGGAAGACAATTGTGTAGGTTGGCCCAGGTCTGGGAACATCCAATAAAGACTTTCAAAGTACCAACTGTTGCAAAATTCAGTCTTCAATTAGATAGTAGCTTAGCTTCATAAATGATTTAAAGTTTCGGTAACTTTCTTTTTTCGATTTCCCTGTCCTATGAGAAATATTAAGAGAGTGTGTGATAGGTAAGTGAATTGAGTGGGCGGAGCACAACTAGTTGGCAAGTGTAAACTGCCAGTCGTGTATCAGCAGTTTCATTTTTGGCACCTTAGGCTTTGCACCTTTAAGTTATATTAAAGAGTTATTGAATTTGCTCTGATGAATTACTTTCACAATGCTACGTAGAGCTCTTTAACGCCTTTCCCCCTTATAAAATGTTTTCTTGTACAATATCCATTAATCAGCATCTCTTCAGATGTAATAAGACAAACGGGTTTTACGTTTCTGTCTTCTTCACCTCAGTCTATTTTTGGTACTTTTAGGATCAGGTTCTTTGAAGATAAGACTAGCACAAATCTGATGGTTCTTTGTAAGCAGCTATTTGACTTTTCCTAAAAGGGATGTGTAAAGATTTAACAAGATTTTTTTCAAATGTAGTTCACATTTCATTAGAGCCATGACTTCTATAAACATGGAATGATGAATCTTTAAAAGTTAATTTTGGTATAAGTTTGACACCAAGAAACAAATGTAACCAGTTAGAGCAGAACTTAGGACAGAGAGTAAATGTTTACTCAGTGTGCAGCATTAAAGTACATGTTTATATTTAACATTGTTAAGTTTCTTTTATTTCTTCTTGGGACACATTTATTGACTTGCTATTCAGTGACATGTCAGCATTAATTTTTTAACTGTTTTTTTTTTCCTTTAAGTTTTGGTTGCTGAATCATCAGAATAAGCTTTTTTTTTTTTTTTTTTTTTTGGTCAGTCTGCTTTAATATCGTAAGCATATGTTGAAAAATTGTAATGTCTTAATGAAATAAGGGACTTTAATAGTGAGTACTTTTGATTTTGAATGAATACGCAGTGATAAAAAAAATCATGCTTTCTTTTCTTCAGGCTGACTTGACGGGAATTAAATGGAAAAGATATGTATGGCAAGGCCCAACTTCTGCCCCCATTCTGTTTCCGGTGACAGAGGAAGACCCCATTTTGAGCAGTTTTAGTCGCTGCCTTAAGGCAGACGTACTTGGTGTTTGGCGGCGAGATCAAAGACCTGGAAGAAGAGAATTGTGGATATTTTGGTGGGGCGAAGACCCCAATTTTGCTGACCTTATTCACCATGACCTGTCAGGTGAAAGCAACTTATTTCTAACTGACGATATAGCAATGTTGTATACTTTTCTTAAAAACATTTGTATTAAAAATTAAGATTTTTTTGGTGGAACATTGTTGAGTATGAAACCAGATAAAAATTCAGCTTCATGTTTTAGTTCACTGGGGTTATTTTACTTTACTTAAAATTATGCATATTATGGCAGGTTTTTTAAGCCTTGAATAACTTTATTCTTTTACCACCCAGCTTTCTCATGAATTTCTGGCAGACAGGGCCCAAGGAAGGCATGTTACGTTAATTAACTTAAGAAAAATGGAATTGGGGAGCATTTCCTAACAAAGTCATAAAATACTTTGGAAGCCAAGTGTAACTCATCTTTGAGTCAGTTCTGCCACTGCTGTCTTCTGTATGAATGTGTAAACAGTTGTAGAAGGATCTAGAAATGTTGTATTGTAACTTTCACGTGTTTTTTTCCCCAAGCATATAGTTACTTTATTATTTTTATTTGTGGCTGTTACATTATTAACATATGAATGCATATGTTAATTTTCTTATTCTTGGAAAGTGATACTTTTATTTTAGATACTGTTCCATCAAAGACTGTCTTTGATATGAAACAGTGCCAACTTGTTAGCTTTTACAGTGGGACATGGAATCATAATCTGAAAAGTTAGAGAAATAATCTTATGAGCAAATCAGTAAAATTAAAGTAAAATTAAATGTAAGTTGTTTTGATGTATATTAAAATATTATGTGGGTATTTTTTTTCGATGTTTTATGTTATGTGTTTAAATATGTTTTCTCCTGAAACTTCAGTTATATAAAAAAAATTCTTCTCTAGTTTAACTGTTTTTTAGCATATTTTCTTAAAAATGGTAATACCGACACCTTAAAATATTGATTTGAACATAATGAAAGTAATTTTGGAAGATTAGGCTTTACTTGTCAGATTTTGCTGAATGCCATTGAATACTAAGAGTTTATCAGAGTGAAAGCAATTGAAGTAGTAAAGAAAAATATATTAGTAGTTGTATGTAATCATATTTACTGTTCCAAGTCTGTCCTATACTGTTTTAAACAGGTGGTGTAGCCAATGGTATTTTTATAATGTTTTAGCTTTTTTTTTTAACTTGTCATTTACTTTAGAATGTTTTTACCTAAATCAGACATATCTTAGAGAATAATAAGGTCTTTGCTGATAGAGTATATTTGTCGCGCCCTTTTGTTTGCTCCAGGGACACCGTCTGCCTCCCTTTTGGGGTAATTAGTCTGCCTCTGTCTCTCTAGCTAACCCCTTTTTCATTTCTTCCCATCTGTGGCACTCTATCCCCTTCTTTTAAGCTCCCCTGAGAAGAGAGCAGCTGGACAGTAGGGGTGGCATCAGCTGCAGGAGGCAATCCTGAGTTCCAAGTGGAGGTGTAGTAGTGAGGAAAAGGGAACCGGAATGACCCAGGTGGTAACAGAAAGCTGGTTAATTTAGTTTCAGCCTGCTCTTCACAGGCAGTGTCCTTCTGTTTGCTTCAGCACCTACCAGATCTTGTGACTGAAATATTTGTGATTATGGTGATAATGGTGCCCCTCTTGTTGGTGAGGGAAGGAGGGAGGCATTCCTTTTTGCAGATTAGAATTCTCAGTTTTTCTTATTAACTCAGTAATAAAAGTACAGAGTTGCCTTTGCTTAACCCCGTTAATCTCCTTTGTGTCATCCATAGTGTATTTTTTAAAAGTAACTTTTTGTTTTAAAATATTTTTAGATTTACATAAAAGTTAGAGATAGTATAGAGAGTTCCTGAATAACAACCCTCACCTAATTTCTTTTATTGTTAACATCTTCCATCAAAATGTACATTTTTCACAGCTAATGAACCAGTATTGATACATTGGTATTACCTAAAATTGATAGTTTCTTTGGTTTTCTTTTATTGTTACCTAATGTCCTTTTTCTATCCTATGATCTTATCAAAGATACCATATTACGTTTAGTTGTCGTGTTTCCTTCAACTGTTCTAGACTGTGACAGTTTCTCAGACTTGCTTTATTTTTGATGATCTTGATAGTTCTGAAGAGTTCGGTCAGGTTCCATAGTGCCTTTTAAATTTCTGCCTGCCTCTTACATGTAGCACATGTTTGGGTCACCTTCCTTTCAAGATTTGCTGATATGTAGAAATAGAATGTAAACTGGTTTTATTGCTAATTGGTGAAAGTCTGTTACAGCAAACCAGATCTGATTTGATACATACTTTAACTCTCAGTTACCTGTTTTGTAGCAGTAGTCGTATTTAGTAATTTGCAAAGACTTGATGATTTTTGGGTCAGGATTTGTGCTAACTAGTACTGGCCTAACTGTTAACATTCCAGAAAGATAATTTGTTCATAATGTCCTTTGAATCCCAAAGCCAAACACTTTTTTTCTTTTACTTTTTACTCTGTTCCCTCTAAGAGAATGGATAGTTGGATCAGTATCCATATGTTTTGATAGAAAAAGAATTGGAGAACAGAACTCCTCTTTGATTACAACCTTTTAAATTTTAATTTTTTTTAAATAAATTTATTTTATTTTAATTTATTTTTGGCTGTGTTGGGTCTTTGTTGCTGCAGGCAGGCTTTCTCTAGTTGCGGTGAGCAGGGGCTACTCTTTATTGTGGTGGCTTCTCTTGTTGCGGAGCACGTGCTCCAGGGCGCAGGCTCAGTAGTTGTGGCTCACGGAGCAACAGGCTTAGTTGCTCCGCGGCATGTGGGACCCTCCCAGACCAGGGCTCGAACCTGTGTCCTCAGCACTGGCAGGTGGATTCTTAACCGCTGTGCCACCAGGGAAGCCTTAAATTTTAATTTTTTTAAATTTAAACTTTGTAGCAGTCCTCATTCAGTGGTTGTGTGATAGAGATGTAAATGTGGTGGTGGGAAAATTTTAGTTTAATTCCTCTGGTCAAAAGTCTTTATATTGGTTCTTTTAAGTGTACTGTTAGTTTGCTTCAGAGCAAAGTTGTTTCATTATTATTAGTGTGTTCTCAAAGGAGAAGAGTTTTGTGGGTATTTTTATTCTGTGCCTTACCCTTTTTTGAATTTTATTGCTGTCATCATTGGCTTTTAGTTTTTCCCTTGAAACAAAAATAAAAACAACTGCTCCCTCTCTGAGGTTTGCATCTTAAAAAGAAAATCATAGTAGCTAGAATGTGATAAGACTCTTTGAGAAAACTGATACCTTGAGAACTGAAAAAACAGAATCAGTCCGGGCTAAAAATATTTATTTTTCCTGGCTCCTGTGGTATATATATGGGATTTCAGCAACATGTCCAAATACTTTTCATTATAACAGAATTTCATTGTAAATAGTGTCAAACTAAACAGGCCGTTGTTTAGTCTTAGAATTTAATTTTGGATGCTTTTACTGAAGGATTTTTTTTTTTTAATTTATTTTTGGCTGCACTGGGTCTTTGTTGCTGTGCACGGGCTTTCTCTAGTTGCGGAGAGAGGGGGCTACTCTTCGTTGCTGTGCGTAGGCTTCTCATTGCGGTGGCTTCTCTTGTTGCTCTAGAGCACAGGCTCAGTAGTTGTGGCTCACGGGCTTTGTTGCTCTGCGGCATGTGGGATCTTCCCGGACCAGGGCTCGAACCCATGTCCCCTGCATTGGCAGGTGGATTCTTAACCACTGCGCCACCAGGGAAGCCCTGAAGGGTATTAATTACAGTGGAATTTAACCTTAAGTGGCAGCTTTAACAAGGTTGACAAATAGGTAAATAGCAGCCAAATATAGGAGTTTAGTGTCAGCCAAACTAAAAAATTGTTTTGTTCCCCAGGTAGCCGAAGAGAGTTAATTCATTTCTGTCTTCTGTTCCATAATTTACTTGTGACCCAACTTTTTATGTTTGCTAATCTCTAGGGACAACTTTGTTTGCCATGCTTTTTTGTGTACTATCAGTTTTGAGCAGGAAAGTGTGTCTTTTAAATCTTCAAATGAAAGGTAAGCATATTAGGCTTCTTTTAAACCAAAATTTTTCAGGTTTTGCCGATCAGTAATGCTGCCAGTTTAAGGCTGTCAGTAATATTTGTTGAATGAATAGCTTATGAATGGGCAATTGTTGTTCAAGACAGACACTGAGCTACACATTTAAACATTTCTCTTTATATACACAGTATTTTCTACAGTGATCATTTTTGGCCCATTTATTATTCATTAGTGCATGTTGCATTTTAATAGTTTGGCAGACTTACTTAGGAAAAGATTCCTTTTTTACTGGCTTACCGCCGTGGAGATATTTAAAGATGTCAGTTGTGAGAAAACTGAGTACAAGTGCTAGGTATATCAACTTTTTTTGTTTTTTTTCCCCCACTCATGGAAAATTATTCTGATGACCTGTCATATACTTTTGCATCACTATAATATGTATCCTCAGAAAAATTTTTTTTATGGAAATCAAATTTAGCATTTGAACTTATGCATTGTTTTCTTCAAATACTTTGTAAAATTTTTTCAAGTAATGACGATTAAGAGTTCTAATGCTAAGGGTAATGGAACAGTACTAAAAACACAGAATTGAAACTGTTTTCTCTGGGGATACAGATACAAGAGGAGGAAAACATTTATTTAAATATATTAAGCAGACTTTTTCCAGTAGGCTATGGTTGATTAAGTTCAAAAGAGCTAGGTAAAGATTTGCTATGTGTTCCTTCTCCCTCCCTTTTCTGTTACAATACTGGTGTTGAGATTCAAGGACTTATTTTAATTAATGTAAGAGGTGCATATCACTATGTCTTGGGTGGCTTAGTTGTACCATTTCACTCTTCTTTTTTTTTTTAATATTTATTGATTTATTTATTTGGCTGTGCTGGGTCTTAGTTGTGGCATGCGGGATCTTTAGTTGTGGCATGAGGGGATCTTTTATTCATTTTTAAATTTTATTTATTTTATTTTTGGCTGCGTTGGGTCTTCGCTGCTGCCCTCGAGCTTTCTCTAGTTGCAGCGAGCGGGGGCTACTCTTCGTTGCAGTACAAGGGCTTCTCACTGCGGTGGCTTCTCTTGTTGCGGAGCACAGGCCCTAGGCTTGTGGGCTTCAGTAGTTGCGGCTCGCAGGCTCTAGAGCGTAGGCTCATTAGTTGCTTAGTTGCTTCCCGATATGTGGGATCTTCCTAGACCAGGGATCAAACCCGTGTCCCCTGCATTGGCAGGCAGATTCTTAACCACTGCACCATCAGGGAAGCTCTGAGGGAATTGTTTAGTTGCAGCATGTGGGCTCCTTTAGTTGCGGCATGTGGGATCTAGTTTTAGTTCCCTGACCAGAGATCGAACCCGGGCCCCCTGCATTGGAGCGCGGAGGCTTAATCCCACCATTTCACTTTTTATATCTCTGAATACAACATGTAGAAGTACTTTTATTATGGTTATAATATCAAAATAGAAGCTTGGCTCAGTAGGCTTCTTGTTGCTAAGTGACACCCCCCCCCAAAAAAAAACCCTTCAAGCTTTTCACTGAATGTTATTAGGAATTATTATTTCCTCAGCAATGAAAAATGAAATTATGTTACTTTTGTGGTGGTTGCTTAGTTACCAACCATATAGGTGAAGATATACTCAAGATATTTGTTGGCCTTAGAAAATCCTAACAAGTGGTCTGTTTGTTTTATGCGTAACTCCCATTTAGTGTTAATGAGCATTGTGGGCATTTGAGGGTATAATGTAAAATGAGTAGTAAGTTCACCTGAGTTTCTCTAGACAAAAAAAATTTAGAGCAATGAGGGAGAAATGCTTGAATATTAATACTGGTTAATTTTCTAAACTATATTTATATTCTTAAACTATTTAAGTACAGGTTTAACTGAAATAGATTTTTAAAAATAAAACCATAAAATATTCAGAATTTTATGTGAAAATTTATATAAATTGTATTTATGTAATACAGTCGTATTACTTACTATTCTAAAGATTTTTTACTATTTTGGGGAAGAAGGCAAATTCAGTCTCAAGTTTTCAGTGAATAATTTTCTGATATTTGAAGTTTATAGTGACTGTACAACTTTGAAATGTAATGGTAAACTGTGTGTCTTGGTTCTTTGTTGGTTTAAAACTTAGAAGTAGTCAGAAAAAAGATTTTGGTAGGGGCTACTTACGTATGACAAATGTTACTCCATTGTGCTTCCTAGAAGGTAAGGATTTTTGAGGTAAAAGGCAATAAAAGTAAAAGTACACTAAATAGGTTATGAAGAAGTGAAGAATTCGGCATAATTCTCTTGGAATTAAGAATATGTGTACTTTTAGTAATCATAAATCACATAACTTTAGATAAATCTCTTAATGTTGTAGGTATTTAATTTTGAAATAATAGAACCTGATTAGGCTGAAAGCAGATTGCAAAAGATTCACTTTTTTTTCTCTCAGCAACTCACAAATATGCTTGTGACCTTCTAAATAAAGTGAAATCACTATGTGCCACTTCCCTTTTCTTCTAGCCTGTTTTCTTTAATAAAGTGAAACTTGTAAAATTTTGGCTTTAAATGGAAGTAGATAAGGATGTCTGTAATATAGTAGAATGTGAAGACCTTTCTCTGTTTATTATTAATGATTTACAAATTATTTCAACTCTCAAGTATTGTCATTTTCTAAAGCTTACCTCATTTTTTAAGAGCTTACCTTTTTTGAAAAAATACAATTAGTTTATTTGAAAGACTTCAACTATAATTTAGGAAACACTTTAAAGAGCAACATAAAATCAACATTAACCTTTGTAGTGGCATAAATTTCTAGTGCAGTTAAAGTCCACTGTCATGCTTTTGAGTTAATGTTTATTCTGCCCATTTGTTTTGTAAGTTATGAATATAAACCATGTGTCACTCTTAATATGTCTCTGCTTTTATTCAAAAGCATCTTAGTTTATTATTTTTCTATTGGAATGTTACATACATTTTTAGTGTTTAATTAAGAAAGATTATTTTTACTTAAATTGAAAGAAGACCCATATTTATAAAATGTTTATAAAGTTATAGAAGTTATAGAAGGATACTAAATTATATTTGAAATAGCAGTTTAAAATATTACAAAAGTTAAAATGCTGACGGTAGTAGCTATCATAGTAGGATTCCTTGGATACTTTGTTATAGGTATGAGATGGATAGAGAGTAAAAAGCTTTTTTTTCTGAACTACATCCATACTTATATCAAAATGACTGCATTTTTTTTTTTTCGCACGCGGTACGCGGGCCTCTCACTGTTGTGGCCTCTCCCATTGCTGAGCGCAGGCTCAGCGGCCATGGCTCACGGGCCTAGCCACTCCGCGGCATGTGGGATCTTCCTGCACCGGGGCACGAACCCACGTCCCCTGCCACGGCAGGCGGACTCTCAACCACTGCACCACCAGGGAAGCCCTGACTGCATTTTTTTTGTTCTTGTTGTTTTTGTTTTGGTAACTTCACTTGGGTGGTTAATAGATTTGCTGGAAAAATTGAGGCTGTATAGTTAGTGAAGATTGCTATAACTTTATATCAGATGTGCCATTTAAAATTTGTCTTTGAATTTTTAAGTTTCTCCCCCCAAGTAGAGAATCCTATACTGAATAGTAAACATGGGAATCATTAGGTTGTAATGAGACCTAAGGTGGCTGATAATGCACTGCTTGTTGGGCTCTTTGCCAAAAGCTTCCTTTTTATCCATCACTTATTTTTATAGTTGAGTCATGGATTAGAATGCTGATGGACATAAAATATTTTGAGTTTAATTATTAACTGTCTAGTTTTTTTGGCAAGGTCCGTTTTGTAAAGTAACTAACAAGTGAGCCAGCTTAGAAATTGGCATCTTAGGTGTAGAATGTGTATTATTTCCCTTGGTTATACAAATGTCCTTTACATTTATACAGAAACCAAATCAGTCTGTTTGCAGTATATTGTTGCCTTTTTATATGGTGGAAAAATAATTTTCTGGTAATTTAATAGAATACATGGCACTTTGGCCTTTTATTCTCTATGGAGTAGCTT
Source organism: Globicephala melas (assembly GCF_963455315.2). Classification (NCBI taxonomy): domain Eukaryota; kingdom Metazoa; phylum Chordata; class Mammalia; order Artiodactyla; family Delphinidae; genus Globicephala; species Globicephala melas. Next base: position 49,566,549 of record NC_083333.1, on the reverse strand, counting down.
TGAAACCTGATATTTTAATGTCTAGAGAGATACCGAAGTGATTGTAGCTCACTATTCTGAGGTGAAGTAGGGTTTATGAATTTAGGGGTTAAACTATCACACTTTTTACTTAGCTCTAAGTAGATATAGTGCCACAGTGTTACCTTTTGTTTCTTTCATTTCTTTTATAGAAGAGGAAGATGGAGTGTGGGAGAATGGACTTTCCTATGAATGCCGTACTTTGCTTTTCAAAGCAGTTCATAATCTGTTGGAACGGTGTTTAATGAACCGGAACTTTGTACGTATTGGCAAGTGGTTTGTAAAGCCTTATGAAAAAGATGAAAAACCTATAAATAAAAGGTAAGCTATCTTATTTAAACTCTTACTTGATATTTCTTTAGGCTTGTTAATTTTAATGACTTTATAGAAAATGTGTGATAAATTAATATCTTGCAGACATTCAGGAGGTTAAGTTTGGCAAAGTACTATAAGTATTTAGTTTTCTTGGACCCCTTCATTCTTTTACACATTTGAATAATTTTCTTGCAGTGAGGTTAGGCTGTGTGTCAATGCAGTGGCCTAAGTTTTGTTCTGGGATGGTAGAAAAAATGTGGGATGAAAAGCAGAGACTTATGCATTGAAGTATACTTTTTTTTTTTTTTTTTTTGGCGGTACGCGGGCCTCTCACTGTTGTGGCCTCTCCCGTTGCGGAGCACAGGCTCCGGACGCACAGGCTCAGCGGCCATGGCTCACGGGCCCAGCCGCTCCGCGGCATGTGGGATCTTCCCAGACCGGGGCACAAACCCATGTCCCCTGCATCGGCAGGCAGACTCTCAACCACGGCGCCACCAGGGAAGCCCTGAAGTATACTTCTTTAGTACTAGTGGAAATACAGTCATGGTACTCTGTTAAAATTAAGCAGTATTAATATTTGTTCTTAGATGGTGATCTGTAGTCATGTTTTGGGTTGAGGTAATCCTTCTCATTCTCAAGCCTCTGTTTTTGCTCTAATTAAAGTAATTTAAATCTGTAATTTTCTATATAAGACATGTTTACTTTTGGGGTGTTTTTCAATTTTCTTCAACTTTGAATTAGGCAAATTTAGGACACTTAATTTGTAGGATAATTACAGATGCACAGAAGACTTTAAGACCTGTAGTCGTAAAAGCTTTAGGTTACTACAGTTCTCTGATTTAAATAATATAAGGCACGATCTGTTAGATGATTTAGTCCCAAGCAGTTGTTGAATTAGTGAGACTTGAAGAGAGATGAAACAGTGGTGAGTAAGATGGGATGTGGGAAAAAGAGAAAATGAAGGAAATTTTAGTTTTCCCTAAATGATGTGAGGATATGAAGTATTGGTTGTGACTGTAATCATTGTTGAGATGTCATTTTTTTACATCACGTGCACATCTATTTTCATGCGCACCTGAAATTTTTTCAGACTTCTCTTATTAGTTTCAGTGAAATGGATGACCAGGTAAGCCTGGAGAAATCAAGACTCTTTTCATTTTTTTCTCTCTGAAAATTAAAATAAGCCTTTATTGTCAACAGAATAATTAATCGTACAAGTTAGGAGTGCATTCAGTTGCAAATGACAGAAAACCTAACTACCTGGCTTATGTAGGAATTGAATTTTCTCAATAGCAAGGAGTCTGCAGGTAGATAATCTGTTCAATAACGTCATCAAAAACTAAGGTTCCCTCGAGTTTTCTGCTCTTTCATCTTTAGCCTTTGGGTTTTATCGTCATGGCCCCAGTAAGTGTTGCATCTCCAAACCTCACTCACAGTGGATTCCAGGCAGGAAGAGGAAGGGAGAGAGGAAGTGAGAAGTGATGACCCTTGGATCAGAAAGTAGATTCTTTTCTGGAAACTTTAGCTGACGTTTAATTGGCTGTACTACTGAGAGAAATATTTTTTTATATGGGAACATTGCCACTCTGAGCAAAATAAGGCTCTGATTAGTAAGAAATGGAGAATAGATACTAGGTAGGCAGTTAATTAGAGGAAGGGGAATAAGTATCACGTAGGCAATTAGCATTGTTCACTGTATATATTTATATAGTTTTAAGAAGTCAAGCTGATTACCAAGATTTAAAATGAAATGCTATAATCCTGAGCCCAACTACTAGATGTGCTCCTCAGAGGCAGTCCCTTTTAATTCTTTTAACTGTCTTTTAATTTATGTATTTAAAAACTTATAAGCAAATACTGTGCTGATTCCTGAGTTTTCTGTTATTTCAGTTATTCAGGATTTAATCTATTGACTTTCTATTAATGGTTTAGCTATCTAACTACCCCAGATGCTTAGACATCGGCATACCTATATACTCTGTTCCCTCTTCCCTTCTCTTTTTTCCCAATATAGTTATGAGATTTGGTAAAAACAATACCTATTGTTTCTATTACTATAATTTTATAAATATTATTTTCAGTGAGCCATTTGGTATATTAAGATTACATTCCATTTCCTCTCTATAATTTTGTTTTCCCCAGTGTTAATGATTATCTCTTTTTTCACTTAATTATCTATGCCAGGGGCTGGTAAACTACTACCCCACAGGGCAAATATAGCCTGCCACCTGTTTCTGTAAATAAAATTTTTATTGTAACACAGCCCTGTTCCTTCATTTGGATTATTTTATGCCTGCTTTCACACTACAGCAGAATTGAATAGTTGTGACAAGAGACAGATGACTCCACAAAGCCTAAAATATTTAGCCTAAAATATTTCTCTGGCTCTTTACAGATAAAGTTTGCTGAACCCTGATCTATGTACTTATTGGTAATTTGCCCCTAGGCTATGTACCAGAAGTATAAAGTCCAGTTTGGACTTCTTGTTCTATAAGGCCTGTTTCACAGCAGTCATCTTGGGAATTCTCGTCGCCTTTTGGTCTGTGTTGGATCCCTTATTTTCTGGATCTCATGTTTTCTTTTTTTGTCTTACTGTTTTGGTAGTGCCCATCTACCTGTAGTTTCCTGAAGTACATAAGAAGTAATATTTTTGAGCTCCTGAATGTCTGAATTACCTCCTTTTCTACTCTTAAGACTTTTGGGCACTAAAATGCTGACTGGAAGTCCTGTGTATGTGAATAGCTCTGAAGTTGCAGGCTTTAGTATGGTGATTGGTCAGGAACCTGGCCATTTTTATTTAGAACTCTGTTGTTATTATAGTAACCACCAGCCAGTTGTAGCTATTTAAATTTCAATTAATTGAAAAAATAAAAATTCAGTTCCTCAGTTGGGCAGACCGCATTTCAAATGCTCTTATGACGGCTGGCTATTGTATTGGGTAGTGTAGGTAGAGAATATTTCTATCATTGCAGAAAGTTCTTTTGGATGGTATTGCTTCCACCAGAGCCTTTACACTTATAATTAAAATAATACCTTAGGAGCATCACTAAAGAAGTCAGTCAAGGTTTTTTTGTTTTATTTTTGGCAGTAAATGAAAGACTATACTTTAAATTTTACCATAAAGCTATGTTTATCTTCTGCCACACCTGTGGCTTTTACACAGTCTCTTTATCTCCATTTTCATTAAATATAAGCACCACAAGATTTAAGGTGGCATATTAGTAGCCATTTTATATAGCTTTAGGATGTCCTTTGGTTGGGTTCCTCAATACCTCTGAAAACCTGAACTTCTAGGGAAGCTAAGAGCTATCACTGTTATGTTTTCTAAGGACTCATTTCCTTCCTTCTTGTCTTCTAAGGTAGCACTGTCTAATAGAAGTATAATGTGAGTCGAAATATAATGTGAGTCGCATATGTGGTGTTTTTTTTTTTTTTTTTTTTTTGCGGTACGCGGGCCTCTCACTGCTGTGGCCTCTCCCGTTGCGGAGCACAGGCTCCAGACACGCAGGCTCAGCAGCCATGGCTCACGGGCCTAGCCGCTCTGCGGCATATGGGATCTTCCCAGACCGGGTAATGAACCCATGTCCCCTGCATCGGCAGGCGGACTCTCAACCACTGCGCCACCAGGGAAGCCCGCATATGTGTTTTTAAATCTGGTAGTAGGCACATTAAAGAAAGTTTTTAAAAAAGTGAAATTAATTTTAATATATTTAATCTAATATATCTATTTCAGCATGTAATTACATATAAAGATGATATGAGCGAGGTATTTTCTTTTTTTTCTTTTCTTTTTTAACTAAGTCTTTGAAATCTAATATGCATTCTGTACTTAGAGTACACCTCGGCGTTGTCTGGTCACATTTACAAGTGCTGAATAGTCATTTGTATATTGGTTTGCATTAACAGCGCAGTTCTAGGGCTTGAAGCCCAGCCGGGCTTGGTAGTGCTTATTGGTAAAAGATCTCTTCTGTCTGGCTTATGAACCCTCTTGGAATTGTATGGTAAATTGTGACTGTACTCTAGCATCTCAAAGGTAGGGGAAACTTCCATCTTATGTCAAGGTATCCACTGTTTGCCAAGTTGGGCATAGTTACTGTCTTGTTTTTCCTCCTTTTAGCCTGTCTGTGCTAGTCTATTATTAATGTCTGTCATCAAGATTATTATGCATCCTATTTCTGAAGTCTTAAGTGATGATATATAATAGTACTTATGACCCATGAAATTTCTCTGTGATGCTTGAGTCATTAGGATTTGCATGGTCAGTTTTCCACATTCTCATGCTTTCCAGAAACATTAATGAGAAAAAAAATGAAGTGCTAAGAAAGACTTTTTTCCCTCCCCATTAAGCTTTTCTTACTATCATTTCTTACTATGATTCTTAGCGATTCATACAAATCTGTCTTTTTCAACTGTTGGTTTTAGATATGAACCATAATAGAGAAATTTTTTTTCTGAAGGGGAGAAGGGAATGAGCACAACTGGCCAAGCAGTGTTTGAAATCAGGGCTTAATATGTATTAAATCAATTCTCAAAACAGACCTATTACTCCAGTTTTACAGTTGATAAATCTGAAGCATAGGGAGGTTAAGGAACTTGTCCAAGGTCATATTTCTTGCAGGTATTAGAGCTGGATTATAGGGCATGAAAAATATGAGACAGATTGTGGACCCTGTGGACCACTATATCTCCTGTACCTACATCTTTTTAAAGTTATTGGAAATAGTAAAACAGAAGACTTAAAAATTTAAAATATTAGGGAGATACGGTATTTCCTGAACACTTGAAGTTGTAAAACAGAATAATATGTCATTGCTTTCTAAGTATTCTTTACCGTATGATGTAAGTATTGTGTTCACTGAGTGAGCAGAAGTATGTACAAAATCACAGATAAGGTGTTTTATTCTGGATTTTAATATAGATCTTTTGTTCATTGAGATATGGCAAGGATACCTGATATTGAAATTACACTTATAAATTCAAGAAATTTAAAAAGTGACTGAGGGGTCTTCCCTCATGGTGCAGTGGTTGAGAATCTGCCTGCCAATTCAGGGGACACGGGTTTCATCCCTGGTCCGGGAAAATCCCACATGCCGCAGAGCCACTAAGCCCGTGCGTCACAACTACTGAGCCTGTGCTCTAGAGCCCGCGAGCCATAACTACTGAGCCTTCATGCTGCAACGAGTTAAGCCCATGTGACTAGAGCCTGTGCTCCACAGCAAGAGAAGCCACCACAGTGAGAAGCCAGCGCACTACAACAAAGAGTAGCCCCCACTCACTGCAACTAGAGAAAGCCCCGCGTGCAGCAACGAAGACCCAATGCAGCCAAAAATAAATAAATATATATATTAAAAAAAAAAGAACTTTAAAAAAAAATTACTCTGAGGGCTACAGAAATACAGATTAATGCAGTGGTCCCCAAACTTGTCCGGATGTGGAATCACCTTGAGAGATTAAAAAAATAACCTGTGTATTAACCTGGGAGTGTGGTCTGGGCTTTGGAATTTTTAAAAGATCTCTGTGTGATTCTAATGAAAGACAGGTTTGAAAACTATTGAATTGATGGAATAAAAATCTAGGAATTAGAATGACTAGGATTTTTTGGGGGGGGGGGATGTTAATTATTTCAAATAATAAAATGGATGATTGTGAAAGAGTTGTGCATAATTTTTAAAGTATCACCATAACGTGTTGCTATTAGATAACACAACATAAATAGAAATATAGGACCAATTACATAAATTTTATCAATCCAATGATAGAATAGGATTCTTTTTTTTTCATTGTGGTAAAATATACATAACAAAGTTTACCATTTTAGCCATTTTTCAAGTGTATGGTTCCGTGGCATTAAGTATATTCACATTGTTGTGCAGCCATCACATTATCTATCTCCAGAACTTTTTCATCATCCTAAACTGAAGATCTGCCCATTAAATGATAACTGAACTTTTTCATCATCCTAAACTGAGAATCTGCCCATTAAATGATAACTCCCTGTTTTCTCCCCCTCCCAGCCCCTGGTAACCACCATTTTGCTTTCTGTCTCTATGAATTTGACCGTTCTAAGTACCTTACACAAGTGGAATCATATAGTATTTGTCTTTTTGTGTCTGGCTTATTTCACTTAGCATAATGTCCTCAAGGTTCTCATCTAGGTTGCAGCATGCATTTTCATTTCTTTTTAAGGCTGAATAATTTTCCGTTGTATTTTTATACCACATCTTGTTTATCCATTCACCTGGCATCTGACATTTGGGTTGTTTCCACTTTTTGTCTATTGTGAATAACACTGCTGTAGATAGTGTACAAATATCTGCTTTCAGTTCTTTTGGGAATATACATAGAAGTGGAATTGCGAGATCATACAGTAGTTCTATTTTTATTTATTTTTTGAGGAATCGCTGAAGTCTTTTCCACATTGGCTGTACCGTTTTATATTCCTACGAGCAGTGCAGGAGGATTCCAATTTCTCCACATCCTCACCAACACTTCCTTTCTTTTTAAAAAAGTAGTAGCTATCCTTAGGGGTGTGAAGGGGTTATCTCATTGTCGTTTTGATTTGCATTTTCTAAATGATTAATGATGTTGAGCATCTTTTCACATGTTCGGTGGCTATTTATGTATCTTTGGAGAAATGTCTCTTCAAGTCTTTTATCCATTTTTAATTGGTTGTTAGGATGACTAGAATTTTAAGTCAACATTCCCTTTAACTAGGTTTATGATTTTAAGACAAGTCACTTAACTTCATTGTGCCTTGAATTCCCTACTAGCAAAATGGGATGTCATCTTTCTGTAACTACCTAACAGAAGTGCTAAAAATAGATTAGATATAGTACCTCCTAAAGCAGTATAGATAACTGTTATATTATTAGAACAGCTAACTTTATTAGCATATTTTCATTTTCTGTCTTAGAATAAAGAATCTTTTGCTTAATTTCAGTACTTAAGGAACATTTTTCTACAATAGAAGATTATCTGTTGAGGTTTCATCTGTAAAATTCTGCCTCACTCATGCCTTTTTGTTTTGGTTATTATAGTAAAAGCTCCTGGAGAGCAGTTTTACTGTATACAGTACTTTATAGTAGCCTAACGGTACCTTGGAGTCTCATTGTAGTTGCACATATTTGTTTTAACTCCACTTTTCTAAGTGCTAAGTACCAAAAATTAGGTGATGTTATGAAATGATCTCTCTCCTTGAAAGACAAGACATTGTGAATTTAGTATGGCAGTATTATCTAACATTCGCTTTGGCCTATAATATTTTCTGACTAGATTACCTTTAATATAGACATACTTTGGAGGTATTGCAGGTTCTTTTCCAGACTACCACAGTACAGCACATATAATAAATCGAGTCACAACAATTTATTTGGTTTCCAATGCATTTAAAAGTTATGTTTACACTAACTGTAGTCTATTAAGTGTGCAGTAGCATTATGTCTAAAAAAACAGTGTATATAGCTTAATTAAAAATACTTTATTTAAAAAATACTAACCATCATCTGAACTTTCAGCAAGTCGTAATTTTTTTGCAGTAGTAACATCAGAGATCACTTACCACAGATCACCGTAACGAGTATAATAATGAAAAAGTTGGAAATGTGAGAATTACCAAAATGTGACACAGAAATATGAAGTGAACATTATGCTTGAAAAAATGGTGCTGACAGACTTGCTCGATGCAGGGTTATCATACACCTTCAGTTTGTAAAGCACTCAATTATCTGTGAAGTACAATAAAGCAAGGTATACCTCTGTAAGAATTTCAGAAATTTTATCCCATATTTAGAATGTTTAGTTTTTTCCTCCTATATCATGCACAAACTTGGCTTATTTTCAACCATTTTATAACTAGATCAGACTGTATTGGAAACATATGCTAGCAGTATAGGAGGTGATGTTTTTTTTAAAATAGGTAACTGAAAGTGAGAGCTTGCTGTTAAGTAGGGCAGTGCAGATAAATAGTGGGAGCAGAGAGATGATTCTCTTTTAGTATTTTATGTATGAAATGAAACAGTTGAAAGCTGTATTTTTTTTTTAGACTTTTTTTTGATGTGGACCTTTTTTTTTTAAAATAAATTTATTTATTTGTCTGCTTTGGGTCTTCGTTGCTGTGTGCGGGCTTTCTCTAGTTGCGGCAAGCAGGGGCTACTTTTTGTCGTGGTGTGCAGACTTCTTGTTGCGGTGGCTTCTCTTTATTGCGGAGCACAGTCTCTAGGCATGCGGGCTGCAGTAGTTGTGGCACGCGGGCTCAGCAGTTGTGGCTTGCGGGCTCTAGAGCGCAGGCTCAGTAGTTGTGTGGCACACGGGCTTAGTTGCTCCGCGGCATGTGGGATCTTCCTGGGCCAGGGCTCGAACATGCGTCCCCTCCCTCAGGCGAATTCTTAACCACTGCGCCACCAGGGAAGTCAGATGTGGACCATTTTTAAAGTCTTTATCGAATTTGTTATAATATATTTTTTTTTATGTTTTGGTTTTTTGGCCATGAGGCATGTGGGATCTTAGCTCCCTGACCAGGGATTGAACCCACACCCCCTGCACTGGAAGGCAAAGTCTTAACCACTGGACCCCCAGGGAAGTCCCGAAAGCTGTATTTTTAAGAACTCTAGTTCACTAATTAAGTATGAGGATATAAAGTTCAGGTCTCCTAGCCTCTTTGTCTTTAAGGATAAAGAACATGAGACTGTTTTAGGTTGTTGCATAAACTTACAGATGTTCTTGGAAGTATTTGCAATTTAGATTTGGGAATTTGCTGTTGAGTTACTGAGTAAGCACACAGCAGTCATAATCATTTGTATAGAGAGCATACTTACTTGATCCCTAAAACTAATCAAATTACAATTTCTCTGTGTTTCGATTATTATTGCTTGAGTCATTTCCTTAATAAATGTTTTCCTTGACATAAAGTATTTTTAGTAATTTCCCTTTATACTCTTAAATTTTGCCCCACCAAGAAATTTGTCTTTTAATGTTACCTGAAAAATATGTAAAAAGCTTGTAATGTTAAAAAATATATATTCGTTCTAACCAGTTTAATATGAAATTTTCTTAACTTTTTTAGCGTGTTGTGTTTTTGTTTTTGTTTTGCGGTATGCGGGCCTCCCACTGCTGTGACCTCTCCCACTGCAGAGCACAGGCTCTGGATGCGCAGGCCCAGTGGCCATGGCTCATGGGCTCAGCCGCTCCGCGGCATGTGGGATCCTCCCAGACCGGGGCACGAACCCGCGGACCCTCAACCACTGCGCCACCAGGGAAGCCCTAGCGTGTTGTCTTTTAAATTCTCATATCCTTTTTTGCTGTTTAGAGAGAGATGCTTTGAAAATTGATTTCTGCCTGTTTTATGTCAATACACATAATGGGCATTTCCCTCTCAAAAGTTAAACACTAGTGTTTGCTAAGATAAAAATACTATCTAGAAATTGTTATGTATTTATACATTCTGTAACTCAACCTTAACAGTTACAGAAGAATTCTATCAGAAGACACTCGAAAGAAAAGCACAAATATCGCTTCATAGGCATTCCCACATTTAGTAATGAGATTAGTTGCATATATGTTTGTTTACTTTAGGTGCATTCTTTGAGGAAAATAAATGTATGAGACTTATGAGTAATTTTTAAAAATTCTAATGTTTCAACTGGTATCAAGAGTAATGTTTGGTATTAACAAAAGGTACGAGAGTCACACTCTTGATTTAGTGTTTTTCTTGAGCTGTGTTATAACATAGGCCACACCATCGCTTTGTTGAGAAACTTTTTTTTTTCCAGCCCTACAGTTTTTGGGCTGTTTATATTTCCTTAAATTATGGTTGCAAACCAGCAAGTTGTTTTCTGAGTTCTTCTCTTTCTTTTAGTGTAACTAGTAACAGTCAAACTACATTTTCACTTGATGTGTTCCCCCAATTCTGTAAGTTCATTTAGGTATGTTTTCTGCGTTCCAGATTATTTCAGGCAACAGTTTTATGAAGTATTTATCCATTACGTAACATGGGTTACCATTTTCCTCACTGTTTTATATTCCTTGCTACCAGTCCTCTGATTGCAAAACTAATGCCACATATTTAGGTTTTTGTCATGGTAGTCCCTCACCTTTGGTGCCAGTTTCTGTATCAGCTATTGCTGTGTAACAAACTACCCCAAAACATAGGGGTTTAAAACCACAGTTATGTATTCTCACTAATGTACCTACAGGTTAGCCAGGGGTTAGCCAATCTAGTCACACTATAAACCATAGTGTGGGTAGAAGTGTATTCTGTATGATTCTCATCCTATTTAGACCAGTGAGCCAGTCAAGGCATGTTCTTATGGCAATTAAAGAAGCACCAGAGGGCAAGCTAAATTGCATAAGCATATTTCAAGCTTCTGCTTGGCCAAAGCAAGTCACAAAGTGAACCTAAGTCAAAGGCTGGGGAAGTATATTTCACTTCTGATAAGAGGGACTACAAAGTCTGGATAAAGGGAGGGATGAACAAAACATGACGAAGCTACAGTAATCAAAACAGTGTGGTACTGTCATAAAGACAGACATGTAAACCAGTGGAAGAGAATAGAAAGTTCAGAAGTAAATTCTTGTGTACGTATTCAAATAATCTTGACAAGGGTGCCAGGACCACTCAATGGGGAAAGGATATTCTCTTCAACAAATGGTATTGGGAAAACAGGGTATCCACATGTAAAAGAAAGAAGTTGGACCCTTATATACAAAAAATAACTTAAAATGGATTAAAAACGTAAGACCTATAACTATAAAACTGCTAGGAAAAAACATAGTGGAAAAGCTTCATGTCACTGGATTTGGCAATGATTTTGTGGTTATGACACCAAAAACATAGGCAGCAGAAGCAAAAATAGACAAGTGGGACTATATCAAGCCTAAATACCTTTGTGCGTCAAAGGACATAATCAACAGGGAAAAGGCAGTTTATGGAATGGGAGAGAATATTTGCAAGTCATGTATCTGATAAAGTGTTAATATCCAGCATTATAAAGAACTCCTACAACTCCACAAAATATCAAATAACCCAATCTAAAAATGGACAAAAGACTTAAGTAGATATTTCTTCAAAGCATGACATATACAAATGGCCAATAAGCATATGAAAGATGTTCAGCATCACTAATCAGAAAAATATAAATCCAAACCACAGTGAGATACCACCTCACATATGTTAGGATGGCTACTATGGCGAAAATAAAGAATAACAAATGTTAGTGAGGGCAGAGAAATTGGAACCCATGTGCACAGTTAGTGGGATTGTAAAATGGTGCAGTCACTATGGAAAATGATGTGGAGGTTCCTCCAAAAATTGAAAACGAAACTACCATATGATCCTACTACTACTTCTGAGTGTGTAACCAAAAGAAGCAATCCTACTTCTGAATGTGTATCCAAAAGAATCGAAAGCAGGATTTTGAAGAGATACTTGCACACCCATGTTCATAGCAGCATTATTCCTAATAGCCAAGAGGTAGAACCAACCCAAATATCCATTGATGGATGATGGCTAAGCAAAATGTGTTATATGCATAAAATGAATTATTATTCATCCTTAAAAGGAAAGAAATCCTGTTACGTGCTACACCATGGATGAACCTTGAGGACATTATGCCAAGTGAAATAAGCCAGTCACAAAAAGACATACTGTATGATCCTACTTATGCGAGGTATCTAAAGTAGTCAAGTTCATAGAAGCAGAAAGTAGAATGGTGCTTTTAAGGGGCTGGTGCAGGGGGAGTAGAAAGGGGAAGTGTTGTTTAATGAGTGTAGTTTCAGATTTGCAAGATGATAAAGTTTTGAAGATCTGTTTTACAACAGTATGCATATACTTAACACTACTGACTGGTACACTTAAAATTGGTTAAGGTGGTACATGTTATGTTCTGTTTTTCTACAGTGATTAAAAAAATGAGAGAGGGTTGAAGAATTGGGACCAATAACTCTATCTTCCACAGATACTAAAGTTATGATTCCTTTTATCAAGGAATTTATAACCTGGCAGGGAGTTAAACTAGTAAATAATAGTAATTCTATGATAAATATTATTATAAGCATAGAATATTATGGGAGCACAGAAATCATGCTTAAAGGAGTCTTAAGGAATGATTAAGAAATGGAGAGAAATTTGTGGTAAACAAAGGGGTAGTTCTTGGTGGATTAAGTATCTGTCTAGAGAGTTTGGCAAGGATCAGATCGTGAAGGGTCTAAAGGGCTGTGCTAAGGTTTTAGGGGTTTTTTGACTTAGTCCTGAAGGCATTGGGGAGCTGTTGATTTTGAGCCTCCCAGTTACATGATTAGAATTAATTTTTAGATATCTGGCAGTGGTGTAAAGAAAGATAAATTAGAGATTTGAACAGCTACTCAGACCTTAAAGAGGCAAAACCCAAAAAATAATAAATTATTTAAGAACTAGAATCACTAGCAATTGGTGATAAATTAGCTGAACGTAGGGAGTTTCAGGAAAGTGAAAAATTTGGGATGATTTATATTTCTGGCTTGTACAACTATATACAGATATAGACTTGATAAGAAAAGGAGTATGTTTGGGTAGAAATAATAGGTGGTTCAGATGTGGACTTTACAGTATTTAGTACTGTGTGCCAAGGACCTATTCTAGATGCTGGGGATACAACATTGAACAAAGGAAACAGATTCCTCCTCCAATAGCACTTACAATCTTGGTGACTATAAGAAATAAACAAACTGTATAATATGTTAGATTGTGATTATTTTTTTAAGCCAAAACAAATCCCAGAAGAGGAATTGAGGGACAATTTAAAGTAGGGTGATCAGTGAGCACCTCACCTAGAAAGTCTTTAAACAAAAATCTGATGAAGGTGAATATAGCTATTTAGAGTGTTCCAGACGGAGTAACAGTAGGTAAAAAGGCCTGATGTGTTTAAGGAGCAGCAGAGAGGTCAGTTGAGGGAGAAGGGTAAGTATTAGAGGAAGACTAGTAAGAAATGAGATTGGCGAAGTAATAGGTATTGGGGGTAGGCTGATGTAAGGCACCATAAGAAATGAGATAACTTTTATGACGTTACCCAAGTGTGATTCTTTCTCCCTTAGGAATTAAAAGTTTATTTTCATTATCTAGGTCTTGTTAAGACCGTATCTTAGTATCCTGTACCTGATTTTTGTTACAGCACTTACCATAACTGTAACTAAATGTGCTTAGCATAGTGTCGTGTGCTTTGCTATAAAATACTTTTTGAATAAAGCATTTTATACTTTTGAATAAAGGAATAACACTTGCCTTCACTTGGTGGTTTAGTATATCTGAATATAATACTAAGTTTAATGCAGAGTTGTTTTGAATGTGTGTGGGTGGGGAGGGTGACATGTATGTTTTGTTTTAAGCATTTAGAGTTAGGTTTGCGTTTGGTTACTTTTTTTTTTCTTCTTTTGTCTATTTTGTAGTATAGGTTCCTTGCCACTGCTGAAAAGCAGTAATAAAATTGAGTTTATTTTAAATGAGCATTAGCAATGGTCTGTCTTTGGATGGATGGTTTTCTAAGTATATTCGTTAACAAGTCTCTTATCTTGATTTGGTGATTATTTTAGATTTATATGTCGACCCTTGAACAGCATGGGTTCACTTATATGCAGATTTTTTTCAGTAGTAAATACTGTATAGTACTGCATGATCCATGGTTGGTCAAATCTGTGGATTCAGAACCTTGCATATGGAGGATGGACTAGGTTATATGGGGTTATTCCATTGCATGGGGAGGGTTGGCACCCCTAACCCCCCTGTGTTGTTCAAGGGTCAACTGTACTCTTATATCAAAGCAGATGTCTGTAGTTTCTGTAATTACTCAACCGTAGTTATTCAAATAGACTTAGTTTTTTAATCAGAAGAAACAAGCTTAATTTATTTATTAAATAATGTAAATAATTTTATTTCCTATAATCATCAATTATATCTCAATAAGGCAGGAACAAAAAAATTGGCTAAATGCAGTGTGGTATCTTGGTTTGGACTCTGGAACATAAAAAGGGCATAAGTGGAAAAATCTGGTGAAGAAATAAAAGGCTGGCGTTAGTTAATAGTAGTCATGTGCCAATGTTAATTACTTGTTTGACAAATGTAGCATGATTATGTAAGATGTTAGGGGAAACCGGGTGAAGGGTATATGGGAACTTTCTATACTATCTTTGTAACTGTTCTATAAATTCAAAATTATTCTGAAAATAAGTTTTTTTTTTAAAGCAACAAAAGCTACTGGGATGGGGAAGAATACAGTAATCACTAATTAATGTATAGAATTCATAAATTTTTAAAATTTAAGAGTAAAATGATTCAGGTAGTACAGAATGGTATCATAAATTTAGAAAAAGCAAAGATCCTTGCTTAATTACTCTAGTCCTGTTCCCTGGAAGTAACCAGGTTTTGTTTGTTTTTTATTTTTGTTTTTTAATTTTTTGTTTACTTCTTCTGGTGGTTACTGCCATAATTCCAGAGATGCTTATACCTCTAGGCCTTGATTGATGAACTTTAGACAGTGTCTCCTGACTCTTTACCATGAAAGATTTGTTTTATTAGTTATATTTTTTTTTTTTTTTTTGCGGTACATGGGCCTCTCACTGTTGTGGCCTCTCCCGTTGTGGAGCACAGGCTCCAGACGTGCAGGCTCAGCTGCCATGGCTCACGGGCCCAGCCGCTCTGCGGCATGTGGGATCTTCCCGGACCGGGGCACAAACCCATGTCCCCTGCATCGGCAGGCGAACTCTCAACCACTGCGCCACCAGGGAAGCCCTTGCATATAACTTTGATTCTAGGATGCCTTCAGTTGTAAGACCCATCGTTGCTTTAAAAAAACTATTCATTGGGGATGGGGGGCGCAGTACATTAAATGCTTGGTTAATTGAATTCAGCCCAATTTCAGAAATACTAAAATGAGAAAATATATCTGTAGTTAATGTTTTTATATAGAGGGGAAAACAAACAAAAAAATTAGGTCATCTTTAATTCTATTGTACACCTAGATTTTTTTTCACCAAAGTAACCTTTCTTTTTTTCTTTAAAAAAAATTGAGACTATAAGCCTGCCTTTTCCATTAAACCCACTCCCCCACCTTTATTTATTTTGGTGGCTATATCATAATTGTATGTGTGGGTGTACCTAACTTGTTTAACTGGTTCCTTTCTTTGCAGCTCTTTCTATTATAAGCAGTACTGTGAAGAACATTTCTTATAGCTAAATCTTTGCTCATATCTGTGGTTTTTGGGTTTTTTTTTCCCTTTAGATGATGAGATGGAATTTCTGGGTTAAAGAGAATGTACATTTTTGTGGTATAACTTCGTAAAAAAGAAAAGCAACTTGACTTTTTTTTGGCTATAAATCATTACTAAAATATAACTTTTTCTTCTTTATTAGTGAACACTTGTCCTGCTCTTTCACCTTTTTCTTGCATGGAGACAGCAATGTTTGTACCAGTGTGGAAATTAACCAACATCAACCTGTATATCTTCTTAGTGAAGAACATATCACCCTTGCTCAACAGTCTAATAGCCCATTTCAAGGTAGATTATTTTATTGGCTTAGTTATTTGATCTTTTATTGTTGTTTCAAGAAAAAATTCTTACTGAAGTTGGTAGCGATTAATGAGATTTCCCCGATCTTTAGCCTAATGATGATTCTGATGTAGTTTACTTCTTTCCCATTTGAGTATTAAGTCAATGAAATGTTTTTTAATACAAATATTTAAAAAATTTCTTGTACATGAATGTTAGCGTAATTTAAAGTGTTTCTTTAAATAGCCTCTAGGTGGTGTGCATGTTTATATTTTCAGAGTTACCTTGTGTTTCAGGTCACATAAGTCATTTTTAACATAGGTACACAGAACTTTTGATATAATTCTTACTGTGAAAGTGGTTGAACTCTAGAGGAAATATTTTATAAGATTGATGATTTGTTTTTAAGAACTGGCAGTATGTTCTTGTTTTAATTCTAAGCCTAGTATTTGCTCTTTAAAAATTTACATGGCAGCATATAATAAGTACTTAGATTTATTTACACACACACACACACACATTATTTTTCCTCAAATTGCTTTTCCTTAGGGGAAAGTCAAGAGAAGTTGAAGGATATACAAGTATTCCCAGTTTATGTAGGAATTCTGTCCATCTGAGATTTTTAGGTAGACAAAATTTTAAGTTTTTTATAATAAACTCAGTGTTGTACTTTATCTTCAAAATAATGAAGTACAATAAATTGATATTTTCTGGAATTGATCATTATGGATTTCTTTTTCTTCCTTTTTTTGAATTGCATAATTACTTGCCGTACTGTTCAGTGTCATCTTATTTGGTATAATCATCTTTAGGTACTTACTTGATATCTGTTTTGGGTTTCTAGTTATCTTAAGCCCATTTGGACTAAATGGCACTCTCACAGGACAGGCATTCAAGATGTCCGATTCAGCTACAAAAAAATTGATTGGTGAATGGAAACAGTTCTATCCTGTCTCATCTTGTTTGAAGGAGATGTCTGAAGAAAAACAGGAAGATATGGATTGGGAAGATGATTCTTTAGCTGCAGTAGAAGTTCTTGTTGGTAGGGATTCCGAGTATTTAATCCTAAGGGGGGAAATACGTGACTGTATGTATTAGTTAGATTTTGCTGAATAATAATAACTCTGATATCTTAGTGGCTTTTAACAGCAAACATTTATTTCTTCCTTATTTCCTGCTTACAGTACATAAGGACTGCAGTTTGGTTGTGGTTTGGCTCCTTGTGTCTTCTCATCCTTCAGCCTAGGTTCAAAGAGTACCCCAGTATCTGGGACATACTATTCTTACAAGAACAGAGTCCCTATTATTCAATAGGGACTGAGCCTAACCATATAAGTGTATTTAAAGCTTCTGCTAGGGATATGATGTATGTTGCATCTGTTCACGCTCCATTAGGTAAAACTAGTCATATGGCCAAACCAAAGTCATTAGGGCAGGGAAATATATTCCACCTAGAGGGAAAAATGCTAAAGGTGGGAAGAAAATAATTATGAATGAATAATATTTGGAGGTTGGAAAGTTGACAGCGTGTGTGTTGCAGTATTTTAACATTTGGTAAAGCTGTTGCCTCTGATAAAAGACAGAAAATGTATACCAAAAGGACTTGTGGCTTTGATTTGCTTTGTCCAGGTCAGCACTAGGTTGGCTTTATTATATTTATCTTCTTACTTAGGGACCTAGGTTAACAAGGTAAACTATATTTGAGACATGCCAGAGACAAGGCAGAGGACATAAAGTAGGAGAGGCTGCATTGATCCTGCAAGTACATCTGAAGTTCCTATTGGGTTGTGGCATCTATCACATGCGCTTACATTCCAGAGCAAGTTGCACAGCCCAGCTTAACAATGAGGTGAAGATGTATACTCCACCTTAGAGAGACATGGGAGGTGTGGGGAATGTATGGGTGAACAGATAATTGGTTGAGCAGATAAGAATTTGCAACACTGTATTTAATGGATTCATATGGTAAATGTTATATATGAGATTACCTTATTTTTAATAAGGTAATAAAAGAAATATCAGTATTCAATTTCAGTAAATTTATTACCAGAGTAGTTGTGTCAAAAACAAAAACAAAACACAGACATATATTTGGCTTTTTAAATAGAGGCATATAAAGAAGAAAACAGAAAGTGGTCCGTATTTCTAGTGCCAGTTACCTTTGTTAAAGTTTTAAAATAAACTTGGTCAAGTTTGCAAATAAAGATCTTTTTTTTAAAAAAGAAATACACATTCATGGTTAGAAAATCCAAAAGCAAAAAGAGAAAGCTGCTTTCTTCTAAGTCTCTGTCTGTCACTAAAGGTAACCACTACTACCAGGCTCTTGTGGCTTGTTCAAGAAAAACCTTATGCCAGAAAGAGTACATTTATAAAAGTACATTAAATGTATTTTTATTTTAACAAGTGTGATCATATTATATCTACTTTTCCGTTATTGCACTTTTGAGTGAAACTAATCCCACTACAGTCACAATAGTAATTGATTTTCTTATCCTTTTTTTTTTTTTCCTTTTAGCTGGTGTCCGAATGATCTACCCAGCATGCTTTGTTCTAGTCCCTCAGTCAGACATTCCTACTCCTAGCTCTGTGGGATCCTCTCACTGTTCAGCTTCTTGCTTGGGTGTCCACCAAGTGCCTGCTTCCACAAGAGATCCTGCTATGTCTTCAGTTACTCTTACACCACCTACATCTCCTGAGGAAGTTCAAACAGGTATTGTACTAGTTTGTTTCATTAGCTCTAGTGATAAATCTGTTATCTTGAATATAGTAAACACTTAAAAAATAATTATTTTGGAATAATTTCAAACTTACTGAAGTGTTTGTAAGTACAGTGCAAGGAATTCTTCTCATTCAGATTCCCAAACTGCTAACATTTGCTCCATCACCCTCTGTCTATGCATACATTCCTTATAACTGATCTTTTTCTGAACCATTTGAGAAAAAGCTGCAGACATGATGCCCCATCATGGGATGATGCCCCATCACCCCTAAGTGCTCAGTCTGTTTCCCAAAATTAAGTACGCTTTCCTATATGACTACCATTTAATCTTCCAAGTCAGGAAATTAACATTGATATAACACTATCATCCAGTTCCCATTCCCTGTTCAAATTTTTTTTTTTGCTTTCTGTATTTTAAATAAAGTGACATGCTTTTTTGCCTCAAAATATAAGTAGGCTTACCAGATAGCTACTGGTAAGCTATCTATCCAGCTGTCTGTCTTACCAGGGCAAGTTATATCAGAAATTAAAAAAAACAGAAACAAAATAATGTTATTTTAAACCTACCTTTATTCTCCTACAGCCTGTTCTTTTTTGTTTTCAGTTGATCCTCAGTCTGCCCAGAAATGGATCACATTTTCTTCAGTATCTGATGGCTTCAGCTCTGATAGTACTAGCCATCATGGTGGGAAAATACCCAGAAAATTAGCAAATCATGTGGTGGATAGAGTTTGGCAAGAATGTAATTTGAACAGAGCACAGAACAAGTATGTATTTTCATCTTCAAGTTTAAAAATTGCATGTTGGTAGTTACTTGTAGATATTTAAAGTATAAACTGTTACTCATACGATTTTAATTGAAAAAATGGATTTTTAAAAATTCAACTTCAATGCTTAATTCAGGGTTACAAAAAATTTTATGAATTCTAAAGAGTTTTATAATTTCAAATCTTAGGAGGAAGTATTCGGCTTCATCAGGTGGTCTATGTGAAGAAGAGACAGCCGATAAAGTAGCATCCTGGGATTTTGTTGAAGCTACACAAAGAACAAATTGCAGCTGTTTGAGGTAGATTTTTTTTTCTTTTCCGTTTGGTTGATGTCGGTATATACATGTATGTGTGGTAGTTTCTTATGCTGTTGCATACTTAGGCCCCACTTTGTTTGAGATACCGTACGTAAACACGGTTAGGATTTTTTCCAAAAGAAAAAAATATGAGGAAAATAAAAATTCAGTAATACGGAGCTGATTGTAGAAGGACATACAAATGTGTAGGTTCTTATACAGTTACCAGAGCTGGACTGTGAAAGCTTGGATTCATAGCCAAATAAAAGAATTTTATACTGAATTATGGAATATATAGCATCTATAAGGTAAGAGGAACACAAGTCTCTTGAGAAAAGTGTTCATAAATGGCACTGTGCTTGAGAAATTTCTCCCAAGCGTTCTCATAGAAAAGATGATATATGATATACTGAGGTAAAATTTTTCTCAGTCTTTTTTTATAGTAAATACAATATTGGGTTTTGCGCAGCAGTTTCTTGTAACATCCCTTTGGGCAAGCTGTAGGTGAAATGCTGAACTAAGATTCAGAAAATAAGATTCTACAAGGGACCAAAGCTGTTATGTAAAAATACAGGCTTTCTAATAGACTGTGTTGGTTGAAAGGTCGGTAGAAGAATGGATGTACTTGGAATTTTTTAGGCAATGATATTTATTTTATATGTTGGGGATTTTGATGAGATTTGTTTATCACAGGCATAAAGATTATGTTGCCTAGCGTTTATTATTTTATTCTACAGATTAAAGATAGATCATATGTTTTTGCAGTCAAGTAAATAAATAATGGCATTGACATCCCTAACCATGGCTTACAAATGCACAGTTGGCCACCCCTTCTTGTCATGGCCGTGAGCCAAAGGGATGGAGTGCTTGTAGGTTAGGGCTAAGGTTTTTCTTACGTTAGCTCTGTTTGATTGAGTGCAGTGACAGACTCTCAAGTGTTCTGATGTGTTTTTGCATAGATTAAGTTTTCTTTTATATAGATTCTTTGGATTAAAGACTGTACAATTTTTTAAAGTCTGGCAACCTTGTTAAAAACTTGCCTCTGTTGTTGACAAGAGAGATTGGAATAAAAATATGGATAGATTAGCTCCTGTTTAACAGTTTAAAGTAGTAAAAACCACACTCACCTTGAGGGGAAAAAAAACCAAACTTAGTCTTTTTTTTTGGCCGCGTTGGGTCTTCGTTGCTGTGCGTGGGTTTTTCTCTAGTTGGCAGCGAGCAGGGGCTACTCTTCGCTGCAGCGCATGGGCTTCTCATTGCGGTGGCTTCTCGTTGCGGAGCATGGGCTCTGGGCATGCGGGCTCAGTAATTGTGGCTCGCGGGCTCTAGAGTGCAGGCTCAGTAGTTGTTGCACATGGGATTAGTTGCTCCGCGGCATGTGGGATCTTCCCGGACCAGGGCTGGAACCCGTGTCCCCTGCATTGGCAGGCAGATTCGTAACCACTGCACCACCAGGGAAGTCCCAAACTTAGTCTTGAAATGCAGGGCTTCAATGCATTATTTGACTAAGACCAGGGGCTGTTGGCAAACTACAATCTGTTGACCACATTTGGCTCACCTGTTTTGTATGGTGTGTGAGCTGAAACGATTTTTACAGTTGTAAATATTTGAAAAAAATGAAAGGAAAATATTTTGCGAAAGTTATGTGAAATTCAAATTTTAGTGTCCATAAATAAGAATTTATTGGGACAGAGCCACATCTGTTCATACACATATTAACTGGCTGCTTTTACAGAGTTGAGTGGTTACAAGACAGACTGTATGGCCCCCCAGAGTCTAAAATGTTTACCATCTGGTCCTTTACCAAAAAAAGTTTGCCAATCCCTGGTCTAAGACCAATAGAATGCTTAAATGAAATTAGATTTTTCTTTCACTGTATTGGCATTTTTATCAAGCAGCTCTTCTTTTTTAGTTTCTAACCTAGGCATTGCTTTATTCTTTTTGAAAGATTTGGGTTTTAAGTCTGTTTGTCTAGAAGAGTTGTAGAGGAAGACACTCAAAATGCATGTTGGTAAACGTAAGTTTTAATTCTTGCTCTAAGCCGAACTTTTATTTTTAAAAACATACTTTCTTTCCTAATTCCAGAAATTCCTCCTAGGTATTTAGAGCTTTGATATGATGAAATTTCCTATAATCTATATGTTCGACTAGCTTTGGTAAATTTACCCTTCTAGTAAATACAGTGTTTCTAATCATTTACTTTTTTATATTTTTCATTCACTTTTTTTTTTTTTTTTTTACTACTGCATATTGTAGATTCCTCCTGTACCCCTGCCTCTCCGCCCCAAATCTGGTTCTCTTCTTTAGTTCATAAGTAAGGCTTGAAACAGACTTGGAGCCACCCTATTATGTGTATCCTCTCCTGGTATAGAATATAGGAGGTAGCACATACATTGATAACTGACTGTACTAGTCAGCCAGTCTGTTCTCAAATCTATCCCTACATTTTCCCTGCTCTGTTCTGTTTTGCAGGGAGTTAGAATTCCTAGGCTCCCTTGCTTTTAACATGTGTTTTTTGGTTTTCACCCCCAGTTTTATTGCGATATAACTGACAAATGATATTGTATGATTTTAAGATGTCAGTGTGATGATTTGATTAGGCTCACTTGCTTTTTGGAGTTGCCTAGTTGGAGGCACTAAGAGAAGATTGGTTGATGAGAGGAGGAAAGAAGCCAGGGTATTTCCCCACCCCTTTTTCGAGCCAACTTCAGCAGCAGCTCTGTGTCCCGTTAACAGCCCCTTCTTCTGTGGTCCCAGTTACCATTGGGCAGTTCCTGCTGTGGTTGTAGCACCATCCCAAGCTTCTGTGATCTGATGAGACTACTTCATCTTATTGTCCTTTCAGCCATAGAAGTGATTGAAGCTCCCCTGCTGTTACTGCTTTCTCCGTTACCTCATTTTCCTCTGTTTTGTTTTTTGATAAATGATTGTAGTACATTTACTCTGTGTGAAAGATAGGACTGGACCCTTCTCTTAGAAATTGATTTGAAAAAAAAATTGCATAAATATAAGCAGTTTGCATGATATATATGTGATTTTAAGAAATTTAAATTATACAAATAAGGCTGAAGTACTGCTTGACCACTCTCTTTCCAAATCCTACTCTCTCTCCCTAGAAGTAACTACTTGCCAATTAGGTATTATCCTTTCATGCTTTTCTCTGTAATATTGTATGTATATGTGTTTTTCCTCCCAACACATGAACATAATACAGATGTATTTGGCAGTTTATTTTTTCACTTCATGTGTCTTAGATCTCTCCATTCTAGTTACTTGTGGATCTGCTTTACTGTTTTAAAAAAAATTCTTGGCATTCCACTGAATGGAAGTACCATAGTGTATTTAATCATTCTGGGTTTGATGGACAAATAGGTTGTTTCCAAAGGTTTTTTTGGTTTTGTTTACTTTTTAAAAAATAATACTTTTGTGACTATTAGTTATTTAGTAGATTTTTTTTTGACACTCTGTGATAGATGATGTCCAAGGCTCAGGATACATTAGTGAACAAGGCTCCTGCTGTTGTGAAGCCTGCGTGCTAAGGGGAGTGGGGCAGATAATTAGTTTTCAAAAAAAATTCTTAATCCTTTTTAAAATTTAAGAGTGGTGAGTGCTAAGAAGGAAATAAAATTAGGTGGGTGATGTGATAGAGAGTTGTGGGCAAGGGGGCTATTTAAATACTTTGCTTGTGACTTCAGAAAGCTTCTACCAGTTTCACTCCCACTTCTTGCATATAAGAGTGCTGGTTTTTCTTACGCTTTCACTGATCTGAGAACTGTCCTTAAAATTATTTTTTTCCCATTATAGTAAGTGAAAAGCATAAAATTGTTCTAATTGGCATTTTTCAGTTGTTAGTGAGATTAAAAACTGCACATTTATGGATATTAGGCTTTGGTCTCGTGGAATGTTCATAAGAAAATCAGCACTTAGCAAGCTGTATAAGTAGAAAGCAATACAATAAATTTTAGATATTAACACTAAAATACTAGGAACTTCAACTAATAGGAAAAATAATTAAAGGAATCACTCTGATACTTTCAGGACAACTTCTTTTTTAGAAAGATTCTCCAACTTGGTTGACTTGTAATATGAAATTCAGTTGTCTCTAAAGAAGACTAGCTTTTAGAAGAAGGTCTATATAGAAGAAAGGAACTATGATTTAATGTTACCAAAGTTTTGGAGAGCCATTGCTATTCGTATATAGCCCAGATTAATAGTTTCTTTTCCTTATGGAAGGACAAAGGAATGTATGGCTGTTTACTTTTCACATCCCTTGTATACTTGGAATGTAACCAGGTAGCTCACCTCCGATTATTGGAGATTGTTTTTCTCCTTAGTGCCTTGCATAACTTGATGAATTCTTAAACTTTCGGTTTCAAAGCTCATTTACACTCTTAAAAATTATAGGGTATCCAAACATGCTTTTATTTATGTGGGTCACGTCTATTTATATCATTTCAGGGAAATTTTAAAGCAGTGCTTAGTTTATTTAAAGAATAACAAAAGCCAGTACAAATTAACATGAATAAAATACTTTTATAGAAATCAACTATATTTTCCAAAGCAAAAAGCAGATTAGAGGACTTCCCTGGTGACGCAGTGGTTAAGAATCTGCCTGCCAAAAACGCAGGGGACACGGGTTCAAGCTTTGGTCCAGGAAGATCCCACATGCCAGGGAGCACCTAAGCCCATGCGCCACAACTACCGAGCCTATGCTCTAGAGCCCGTGAGCCACGACTACTGAGCCCACGTGCCCCAACTACTGAAGCCCACATACCTAGAGCCTGTGCTCCGCAACAAGAGAAGCCACCGCGATGAGAAGCCTGTGCACCGCACTGAAGAGTAGCCCCCAGTTGCCGCAACTAGAGAAAGCCCGCACACAGCAACAAAGACCCAACGCAGCCAAGAATAAATTAAAAAAAGAAAAAACTATATGTCATAAGATAACCTTAAAAAAAGAAACAGATTAGAAGAGATAGTTGACATTCTTTCCTTCATAAATGCCTTTAAAAATTGGTGGATATTTTACACTTACAGCACATCTCAATTTGTACTCTCCACGTTTTGAGTTCCTAGTTAGCCACATGTGACTTTGGATACCATTCTTGGACAGCACAGCTTTAGAAATAGAGTTCAAAATAGGACTAATGTCTGGATATAGGGGAAAAAATATACATACACACATATATATAAATGTCTGATATAGAAAAGACAAGTTTCTAGTCAATATATTATTTTCTAACAACTGGAGGAGCTGCATTTCCTCATAAGGTAATGTGGTCCTTGTCATTGAAAATATTCGAAGAGGGGTTGGTTAGGGAAGGGGTTATTCTTACATTGGATAGAACCTACTGTTTGTTTTTTTAATGACCAATAACTTTATTAAATTTTTTAAAATGCTATTTAAAAAATTTAAATAATGCACACGAATATAAAACTTAAAATAACAAGTTCTCCCTGTTATGCATGTATGTAGATCTGCCTGCCTGTTTTCTTTTCCACAAATGGAATCATGCTTTGTATACTGTTCTTCAACGTGCTTTTTTTGAAAAACAGTTATCCTGGGTATCTTTCTTTATTAGCACATATAGTTCCACTCTCTTTTTTCTTTTAAGTTCATAGTACTCCATGATACTGTCGAGGTATAATGCTTTATTTGGCCAGTCACCTGTGCTGCACTCTTGCCGAAGACTTTTTTTTTTTTTTTTTTGCGGTACGCGGGCCTCTCACTGTTGCGGCCTCTCCCGTTGCAGAGCACAGTCTCAGCGGCCATGGCTCACGGGCCCAGCTGCTCCGCGGCACGTGGGATCCTCCCGGACCGGGGCACCAACCCGCGTCCCCTGCATCGGCAGGTGGACTCTCAACCACTGCGCCACCAGGGAATCCCTCTTGCTGAAGATTTTTAAAGCAAATCTTAAATACCGTCATTTCACTCCTACTTCAGTATGCAACTCTAAAAAATGTTAATATTTTCTTATGTAGCTATAATTCCATTATCACACCTGGTAAAAGGAACAGTATTTTATTGGTATCATCTGATACCTTCTACAGATATGTCTCAGAAATATCTTTTTGTAGTTGGTTGGTTTGACTAGGAATCAAATAAGGAGTAGACATTTGATTGTTAAGTTTTCGAGGTCTCTCTTTTAATCCTCTTCCTCCTTTCATGACATTGACTCGGTTGGAGAAACTAGGTCAGTTGTTCTATAGAATGTCCCACATTATGGATTTTCTCAATTTGTCATGTATTTTAACTTGTTCTTCTGGTGTCATTTAACTTCTTTTATCCCTTGCATTTCTGTAAATGGAAGGTAGCTCTAGAGCCATGTCCCCTAATACTAGCTATGTTTGTAACCACTAGTGACTATTTAAATTTATTTATTTACTTGGCTACACCACTCGGCATGCAGGATCTTAGTTCCTGGACCAGGGATCGAACTCATGCCCCCTGCAGTGGAAGCATGGAGTCTTAACCACTGGACCACCAGGGAAGTCGCTGTGGCTATTTAAATTCAAAGTAACTGGATTTAAATAAAAATTTAGCCCCTCCATTGCACAAGTCACATTTCTAGTTCTCAGTAACCACATATAGGACATTTCTGTCATCACAGAAAGTTATTTTGGACACTGCTGATCTAGAGGCTTAATTAGGTTCAGGTTTAATATTTTTGGCGAGAATACTACATAGGCAGTGCTGTGTTGCTTTGTATGGTGTCACATCAGAAGAGACATATGCCTGGTTATCCCACTTTTAATAATGTTAAAACTAAGAAGGTGGGGATCAGCCTGATGCCGTCATTGTAAAGTTCTAATCATGTTTACTATGAATAAAGACAGTTTTTCTTCTTCTTTTGAAATCTCTGATCTCTTTTTTTTTTCCTTGACTTATTGCATTGGCTAAAACTTTCAATAAAATTGTTGAAAAGAAATGTTGAGAGTTAATATTCTTGCTTTGTTCCCAGTCTTTGGGAGAAAATATTTAGTCTTCCATCATTAAGTATGATGTTAGTTGTAGTTTTTCATAGACGTCCTTCATTGGACTAAGTTCTAATACTTGCTTGCTGCATCTTTTTATATGAATAGGTGTTGAATTTTGTCATGTTTTTCTATATTTATTGAGATAATCATATGGTTTTGTTTTATTCTGTTACGTGATGAATAATATTGGTTTTTTTCTTGTGAATGTTACACCTTACATTCGTGGGACAAATTCCATTTGGTTATGATGTATTCTCAGTTTATATATTACTCATTTGCTCATTTTGTTAATGATTTACATCTGTTTTCTTAAGGAATATTGATTTCCTTTTCTTATGATGTCTTTGGTTTTGGTGTCAGAGTAATGATGGATTTCTCCTGTGTCCTTTTGACATAACTGCAGTTTTCTTTGATAACTTTCATGCTTTTTTTCCCCTCCTGTACAATAAGAGGTCCCAGGCTCTGTACAAAAGGGTGTCTCAGCATGTTCCCTCAGTAGAGAGGGTTCTTTGAAAAAGTGCCTGCCACTGCTTTTTAATAGTCTTTCAAGTTACCTCTGATATAACAAAACAATTAATAAAGTATATTGTAAAAAGAAAACAAACAAAAAAAACCTAATGAATACTTAATGCTTTAACTCCAAATCCCTACAAATTTTTTTTCTAGTTTTTTACTTAAAAAATATTTTATAAACATTAATATCAGTTGAGTTTGGAAATCTCCAAGTGCACAGTATTTTTACTGCACTGAAAGAAATCTTAAACTTTGAATAAAATTATTAGATTTTAAGGTATATAGTTTTAAATTCTTCAATTTAGAATTGCTTCACATCATGAGGAATAAATTCTTTTAGGTACTTCCTTTTCTTTTTCCTTTCCAGTCAGCTTATTCTTTC
The DNA here is from genome assembly GCF_963455315.2 of Globicephala melas. NCBI lineage: Eukaryota > Metazoa > Chordata > Mammalia > Artiodactyla > Delphinidae > Globicephala > Globicephala melas. The sequence continues at coordinate 49,539,051 of NC_083333.1, read as the reverse complement.
TGTATTGGTAAGCCTTGGGAGAAGGAAGGTAGGTATGGTATGGGGCATCAACCAGTCAATTCCAGAACTATCCAGATGGATATAACTACAATCTTGATTGATCTAACTTCAGTCCAGTAGAGTAAGTTTCCTAGCTGGTTGCTGTAGGATTGTAGATGATGACTGAGCTCAGCCAAGCTGTTGACATTGATTTATAACAATTACTAATGGTAAAATATCAGGTACATTCATAAATGAATAAATTTGAGGACATTTTGTACCTTTTTCTATTAAAATAACTAGAATCTTATCTCTGTATTCAGATACTAAGATATTTAGATTATGTAAGGCAGGTCATCTTTGGCTATCTGTTCACATGTTAAATGAGGATGAGAGATTGGCTTTTATGAAGCTTTCTGCATGCTCTTAGTTTTAGGCCACTGAACAAAGTATTTTTTTTTCTATGTAAATTCAAATAATTTTACTTTTAGAATTATGTGTGAAAAACAAATGACATCCAAAATTTCTAATGCCGTTAACTTGTACACTCTGATATAATAGTTATACTATAAATAAACCTTTCTTTTAACCTTTCAGGCACAAAAATCTCAAACCAAGAAATCCTGGACAACAAGGACAGGCACCAACTTTAAGTCAGCAACAACAAGTACTTCCGAAGCACAAGACCAATGAAAAGCAAGAAAAGAGTGAAAAACCACAAAAACGCCCCTTGACTCCTTTTCACCATCGTGTATCTGTTAGCGATGATGTTGGCATGGACACAGATTCAGCCAGCCAAAGACTTGTGATCTCTGCTCCAGACAGTCAAGTGAGATTTTCAAACATCCGAACTAATGATGTAGCAAAGACTCCTCAGATGCATGGCACTGAAATGGCAAATTCACCTCAACCACCCCCACTTAGTCCTCACCCATGTGATGTGGTTGATGAAGGAGTGACTAAAACACCTTCAACTCCTCAAAGTCAACATTTTTATCAAATGCCAACACCGGATCCCTTGGTTCCTTCTAAACCAATTGAAGATAGGATAGACAGTTTATCCCAGTCTTTCCCAGCTCAATTCCAGGAAGCTGTAGAACCTACAATATATGTTGGTACAGCAGTAAACTTGGAAGAAGATGAAGCTAATATAGCCTGGAAGTATTACAAGGTCCCAAAGAAAAAAGATTTAGAGTTTTTACCACCTCAACTTCCAAGTGATAAATTCAAGGATGATCCAGTTGGACCTTTTGGACAGGAAAGTGTAACATCAGTTACAGAGTATGTATTTTTTTTAATAGTCACTATTATAATTTAAGGGTGGAAATGATGTAGGTTCTTAATAGTAGGACTCCAGAATGGTTTCAGGGTAGGATTTACAATAATAAATCCTTTGAGTATTTGAGTATTAATTTTGCATAATTTCTTTACTGTGTTTTTTCCTCAGGGGAACTCTTTATTATGAAATATTTTAGTCACAGAAAAGTGGAGAAAATAATAACATTTATCCATCAACAAACTTAAGAATTTTACATACAGTTAGAACCCCTGTGTACTATTTTTCTTCCTCCATTTTTCCTTCCACTGTCCTGAATTTGGTATTTATCATTTCTATACATGTTTTTATTCATGTAGCTCTAGTCAATTCATTTTACTTGCTCTCTAGTATTTCTTTGTTATGAATATGCCATAATTTATGTACTCTCTTGAGATGGACATGTTGGTTATTTTCAATTTTTCACAAAGGATGTAGCAGTAAACTTTTTTGTACACATTTCCTTGTGTACTTATATATATAAGAATTCCTCTAGGGAATACAGCAAAAAGTGGAATTGTTGGGCCACGGGGTATGTCGATATTCAACATGAAGGGTTGTTGCCAAGTTACTCTCCAAACTATACTAGTTTACACCCTCATCAACCAGCAGAGTATGGGAATAGCTGTTCTACATTTTCCTCAGTACTTGGTATTATGAGACTTTTAATTTGGTTAATCTGCTGCATGCAGAATGGCCTGTTATTGTCTTACTGTGTTTTAGATTTCTAGTGAGGTTAAGCATCACTAAAAGTGTTTACAGGCCTGTATATCATATGTTTTAGTCTATTTTCGTTTCTTTTTTTTCCTGATTTATTCTTTTCATATTCTGGTTATTAATCTTATATTAATTATATGTGCCTCGGATATCATTTTTAGTCCATTTTTTTTTCTTTTCTTTTCCTCCTAATTATTCTTTGTATATTCTGGCTATCAATTTTGTATTAGTTACATGTGCTACAGATACCTTCCTCTGTTCTGTGGTTTGCCGCCTTTGTCCACAGTATGTATGACATACTTTGGGGCAGAAATAGGGTTTTTTTCAGGTCTCCCTTTACTTTCTGTATTGTTCTGATTATATTTATTATCTGTCCCACAAGCTTTTTGCATTTTTATCTATAGTGGGTTTTTAAAAAATTTTTATTGGAGTATTAGTTTACAATGTTGTGTTAGTTTCAGGTGTAAAGCAAAGTGAATCGGTTACAGTGTTTTTTTAAAGGTGAAAGTCAACCAACCATTATATTCATTTTACCGTTATATTCATTAAGACTGTCTATCTATTTATTAATGCAAGGCCAAGTAGTTTGCAAAGATTACATTTCCTTCTCTATCAGTCTCTCAAACTTTTAGGGTCTTTAGCTTAGAATGTTGAAATTTTGCAAGAATATGTGTATACGTAGTGGTCTTTTATTCAGTCCTTGTACTGAACTTTTGAGGAAGGCTGGTTCAATTTGAAGTCTTTTTTGTCCCGTCACTGGGAAGTTTCTCTTTTCTTGGAAAATATCTCCATTTTTTTCCCCCATTCTCTGCAGAACCTCTAGAATGAATTCAGATGTTGAACTTCTGTATTTTCTTTCATTTTCCATCTTTTTTTCCTGAGGGGATTCCTCAGCTTCTAGCCCTTTTCTTAAAGTCTTAATATTTGTTTCTCATGTTTTTTTAATTTCTAAGCTTTTTTTTTTTTAAATAGCAACCCCTTGTTTAATGTCCTGTAACTTTTTTTCCTTTAGAATTACTTTGAGTCTTTTTCTTTACTATACTGATTCTCGTATTTCTTCTTACTGTTTGAGCTTACACATTTTAGAATGAGGGAATGAATAGATGAGCTGATTGGAAATTTTGTGTATAAAGGCAGAGCCTTGTTGATTGGCAGGACTTAACTCACTCAACAAATATTTTAGAATGAACTGTGTATCAGTTCCAGAAACTTTGCTTTATGGTAATGGGGTAGGGGATGTTTAGGAGGGGAGACCTTGTACCTAAACTTCCAGGATGAAAAGGATCTTGTGCCTTCACCAGGTAGTTTATTCATTTTTCTTAGAAAAGGAACCCTTTCAGGACTGAGGGGCAGGGGCAGGGGAATAAATCAGGAGTTTGGGATTAACGTATACATGCTACTATATATAAAATAGATAAACAACAAGGACCTGCTGTATAGCACAGGGAACTATATTACAATATCTTGTAATAACCTATAATGGAAAAGAATCTGAAAAAGAATATATATATACACACACAAAACAGAATCACTTTGCTGTACACCTGAAACACATAACATTGTAAATAAACTATACTTCGTTTTTTAAATGGTTATAAAAAAATAGGAACACTTTGTTTCTCCTTTTTCAGCTTTTTTTCATTTCTGTCTAGAGATGTAAGTCCAGGTTTTCTCTGGTTTTTAGGCAGTTTGGCTCTCCTGTTGTTTATATAGTTTGCCCTTAGCCCCCTCTTGCATATTGTAAACCACGAACTTTCTCTGCTGTGTTTCGTTGATTTTGAGCTTCCCTGAGACTAAGTAAAATTCCTGATCTATTTATAGCTTCTTTCTCATTTTCCCTACTGTTAGAGATGTATTTTCTTTTAAAATTTCTTGGTTATTATTTTAGTAGACAAACCCGTGTGCTTCATCTAGCACTTTGAATCTTAAAAGCATTCTAGTATGACTTTTTTTTTAATTAAAATTAATCTGGACTTGAAATTGAGGGACTTCAGAATACCCTTATGATCATGGAAGATGACTAACTTAGTTAATAAATTAGCAGATTTCTTGAAAGCAAATGATGTCTTGGAAGCAAGCCTTAAAAGGTCTTAATCTGTGCTGGATGTAATATAAAAATCCAAGCTAACTTCAACTCTTGCCTGAAACTGTTGGTCTCCTTGATTCTATACTTCTCTTTATGTAGTCTCTATACAGCAGTCAGAGTGATCATTGTAAGTTAAATATAATGTTACTCATTTGCTTAAAACTCTTCATATTTAGAATAAAATCCATACTTCTGCCCTCATCTGTAAGGTTCTACACAATCTCCTGCATACCTAGTTCTTTACTTGTATTTACTGCTCTCCTGTTTGCTTCCTGATTTAGCCACACCAGCTTTCTTGCTATTCCTTCAAAAAAGTTAAGGTCATTCTTCGTGGCCTTTAGAATTGCATTACGGGGTGGGGGGAATACCTCGCCCCTTACTGTTCAGTTGAACTCAAAAGTTACCTTCTCAGGAGGTATTTCCTTGACCACAGTACCTAAACTGTGACCTCTCTTTAATCCCCAAGTCACAACCTATCCTGTGTACTACTTTCATTTTCTCCATATATATAGTTATCTGAAATTATATATTTGTTAATGGTCTCTTCCCTATTAGAATGTAAGCTCTATGAGGGCAAGGACTTGGTCTTGTGCACTACTGTGTTCTTCCAACTTCCATGCACGCACGCGCGCACGCCTTCCCAGAACAATCCTAGGCACATAGACATTCAGCAAATGTTGGATGAATGAAATGACAATATGGTCCTAGATTACTTCATGATTTTAAAACATTTCTTTCTAGGTGTTATATTTTCTTATTTAATGTATGTAAAAATGTAGTGATGTAAATATTTTCAGTTTTAAGAACTTTAAGAGTGAGTTTTTATGGACATACTATATTCATTGGGTTTAACAATTCTAGCCATAACTTTCGTTAGTGTATTGGCTGCTTGTGTGCATGAGCATCTGTAAGTGAAATGAGGGTCTCTTACAGGTTAATACAGCTTAACCTTAAGAGTCGGTTCTAAAAGTACTTTGGCATTTTTCTCATTGAATAAGAATGAGAAAGAAGCATAGTGTATGCTGAGTAGAATGGTTCTGGGTCATGATTATGTAAATTAAGAAAAATACATGCCTTTACCTGTTCCTGGTCACCATCTTTTTCTGCCTTATAAAAAGAAGACATAAAAGATTGAATAGAGGTATTTTTGTTTTTAAAGTTGAATATGAATACAGTTTTGGTTATGCTAGTTACTAAAATGTGTGTTGTGTCACAAATTACTTGTAGGTAGAATCCTTGTTTTCATATTGTAATACTAGATTAGGATAGGGTAGATATCACAGAAGGTCAACCATCAGAGTCCTCGCTGCTATATGAACTGAGAAATATTTGTGGAATACACCTGTTTTATACTTGGTAGGTTAGAAGTTTTGGTCTTACGTTTTAATCATCTAGATGATTTTATTTTATCTTCCTGAAGTTACTGGCAGTAGTTCTCAATTGGAGCAGTTTCTGGCCGCTTCCCACCCCCCCCACCCCCAGGTGACATTTGGCAATGACTAGAGACATTTTGGTTGTCACAGCTGGGTGTGTGCTACTGACATCTGGTAGGTAGAGGCCAGGGATGCTGCTAAATATCTTAACAGTGTATAGGACTGTCCCCCACAACAAGGAATTTTCCAGCCCAAAATGTTAGTAATGTTGAGGTGCCTTAATGTTACAAATAACTTACTCTAGAGTTCAAGTTTCTGTTAAAAGTTATTAAATTAGATACGCCAAACATGTTTAATGATTAAGTTTCACTAGGGAGCTCTCTCCCATACTGCTTTAGTCTCCCCAGACCACAGTAAAATACCTGGCATGGTCTTCAGTGTTCGTGTTATGCTAAAACAAAAGTTATTTTTTCTCATAGTTAAAAAGATCGTGTTGGAATAGCTTATTAATTCAAGTACCTGCTCTTAATATTACTTGAGATGGGATATCATGTGAGGGTCAGTCATCTCCTTGTAGCAAGTTGGCAAAGCCAGTTGACAAAGTCAGATGATGTCCCTTGTCATTAAAAATAAATTCCAAGAATTACTATTACGCTTTCTTAATGTCATTTAAACAATCTTAAATTCTTTGTAGAAGCATTCTGTATTTTTAAAGATATAATATGATCAAACATATTTCTGGTAATAAGAGTAATCCATTCAGAAACCTGGTTTGTTTTATATAAAAAAATTTGTGAATTTGTGTTACCCAGTCATTGTAAATTTCTATTATCTTTTTCCATGCTTTGAGTTTTGAAAATGTTTTAAAATATATAGCAGTTAATTTTAATGAGGTTAATTAGAGGGCTGTTGCAACTTCTATATTCTTTATCCTTTCTTAGGAAGATTATCTTTCTTTTTTAATTCATACTCCTCAAAGATGCACTTTTTCAGTTTGAATAAAACTGAAATTTCTATAATATACAAGATACTGTAAGGCACTGTTGGGGTATAAAGTAAATTTGGGTCCTGGCCTTAAATGAAATTGTAGTCTAATGGAAAATAGTATTAAATTCTCTGACACAGCTATATATATAAGATATAGTAGGGATGCAGAGCCAGAGTGGAGAATAATTCCATTTATGGAGATCAGAAGCTTTATGTAGTTTTGTATGGATAGATTATAGGGTGCTGCTTAGTGGTTTGGTGTGTTATGGTGAGAAATGAGACCTAAAGAGTGGGGTAGGGTTATATAATGGAGTGGCAAAATATTATTTATAAGGTGATACAGGGGCCTCATTAGGAAATTAGAAAGACATGGTAGGGATGGAGGGATTTTATAGATGTGGAGTAGACTAAAGAACTTTATGGCCAATTAGATATATAATGAATGCAGAGGGACAAGAATGCATCAGTAGAAATTTAAAAATGGTTTCTTTATAGTAGTTGACTTCTACAGATGTGTGCCTTTTTAGAAAATTATGGAGGAGAAATTTAGACCTTTGTTTTATTTATGTTAAGTGACAACTCAGTTTCCATTTGGCATAAATAAATGAAGTTTTCCATTGATTGGTATTAAGGGGTGGGCACTAGGCTTTCATAATAGGTAGTTAAAAAGAGGTACTCTTTTTCAGTTTTAGATGGTGGTGGCTGCTTAACTAGTGCAGAGAAATTACTTCATCATTTCTAAGCATTTCCTTTATTCTTAGACTTCATGTGCAGCAGTCGATGCCAAATTTTTTAGCAACTACTTTAAAGCAAAATTCCTTTTCTAATTTGTTAGAATTTATTTGGAGGGCAGAGAGAGGTTGGGGCTGGAGCATAGCATATCTCCCACACAAGATATACACATCTGTGGCAAATATCTTTATTTTCTTTTTGCTTCTAATTATTTTTAGTTTCTTTATTAGTTAATGATAACATCTATTTTAGAATAGTGGCTTGAGACCTTGTAAGTTTTAAAGAAAGCAAAATTTCTGCCAAGAAACATTACAGTTGTTTTTAAATATATTTTTTCAAGGGTCTAGCACTTAGTTTTAGTAGAATTTGTGCCAGCCTTAAAGAGTCTGTAACTCTTGATTCAGAAGGAACCTTTCTAAACCCTGAACAAAGAGCTGTACTTGAGCATAGTTCTTACGTCTTGTTCAGTATAAAAAATACATCATGATATCTTAACCGTAATATCCCTCAATAGAATTAGCTCTTACGTTGTATATAATATGTATATACCAGATTTTTATTGTATGTATCTAGTTATATAATGCATTATTTGATCTCTAAAAGATAGTTTCTAATTTTTTGTTTCATAGAAGTCTATGATGAAATAAACTTGTTTTGATTTATTGTATTCTAAATCTTAAGATTTTTTTCTTTTTAAGATTTTTTTTCTTTAAGTCTTCCTTATTTGATATCTTATTTTAATGCAATAAAGCTATACTTTTGACAGCTAGCTTGACTCAGCTTAAGGATTGATTATGAATATCGGAGATGGTACTGGAAAAGTTACTACTAAAATTTTTTTGAGATTTATTGAATTCATTTCTTCATTAACATTTCCTGAACTGTAGCTTATCTCCTGTAATTGCCAATTCTAAAATATTGTCACACCTTGTCTAGAAGAATTTTTATTGAATAAAGACATAAAAGCATATGCCATAGGCCATGTTAAATTCTCTACAAGTACATTTTAGGATAGTATATGTAACTGTCACAGTGAGAGGAAGGAGATATAGTTAATGAATAATATAAAAGTAATTTCAGTTTGCTGTGGGCATTGCAAAGCTTCCTGTTCATGGCTGTACCTAATCATTCTTTTCCAGTTTGTGTGTATTTAGCTTTATATTTGATTGAAACTATCTCTGTAGTTAACTATTTGGCTATATGTGAAAGTTCCTTTTAGAAAAGGAGAGGTGTGTTGTTCCTATTTACAAAAAGTGTATGTATACTATATAATTGGAGAGTGAAGAAATGCTAACTTGAGTTTTTAATCTGGCATCTCTTAAAAAAATAGCAATTTTAATTTCTATTTTTATCAGTTTTAAATATAGAAGGATGTGGAATGTAAATAATTTATATTTTTAATTTATTGTGACGATACTCTTGATATTATTGACTTCATTTAAATTCTTTGCATATCCCACTGTCTGTGAGAACCATTCAATAAAGTAACAAAAAGTTGTCTTTAGGTATTGCATTTGATTTACTCATTTTTATTCCTAGTAGAGCCCTGTGCAGTAGGATTTTTCCTTTTAATGTTACTGCCTACTAGCTTAACAACTACTTGCATAAAGAGTGTGGCAGTTTTTATGTTTCTGCTAGAGGACAACTTAATATGAAAAACAGTTGTTTTACTCACGTCAACACAGAGTAGTCTTTCAACTTAGTGACTGGGGGTGAGAGGGATAGGTTCTTATACTTTTCGCCTATGAATAGTTATGTGAATTGGCATACTTAAAATCTTTCCAGCCCTAACTCTGCCACCATGTGACGATTTCTTTCAACATAATTTTCATATCAAAGAGAGCACACCCTTTGGTTCCTATTTTCATGATGTTATTTTAAGTATTAAATAAGAAAATATATGTCAAAATAGATGGAAATGCTATTTTGAAAAGATTCACATTGATATCTGATAGACAATTCAGGAAACATTTAGGATCTAATATGGTGAGGTACAAAGCTTCTTCTAAGAAATAAATGCTTATTCATTTATAGACCAGAACTATTCTAACAGGTAATTGTAGAATATAGCCCATTGACAGTTATGTTAGCACTATGTTCCTATGGAAGAAAGTTTTTGTAGACTTGGGATTTTAGTTTGGGGATAAATCTGAGGTACATTGAAATAACAGTGACATATATCATATTTGATAGCATGTTTAGAAAATGTCAGTTATTCTTTTGATGACCTCTGTTTCAACCTTAGTGTATAGGGTATAGAGTGCTTCTAGTGCTGGACATTGGTGAATAGATTAACAAGATACGATATCTCTGTCATTCAAAGAATTTATAAACTAGCAAATACCTTTATTGATTCCAAACCTTACTTCTCTTATGATTGTTTTGTCCTGATACTCAGGACAGACAAGTAGTGGCAGCAGTATCACTTCCTAATGAATAAAGAGGATTTATTTCAAAGTACAGCATACTGTATTTTAGAATTATTAATGCAAACACAGTATCTCAATCCTGTGTGGCTTTTAGATTTCATGTATTAATTTAGCAGGTATTTATTGAGCACCTATTATGTGCCAGGCACTCTTCTAGGCATTTGGGATAGTTCAGTAAACAAAGTTAAGATCCCTGACATTTAGAGGCTTATAGTCTAGTGGGAGTGACAGACAACCATGAACATAAGCAAATTATGTAGTATATTAAGAGATAAATGCTATGGAGGGACAAACAGAGCCCGGTAAGTGAGATCAATGTTGAGGCAGTGGGCATATTGCAATTTTAAATAAGATCTCGTAGATAAGGTGACATTTAAAGACTTGAAGTGAGGGAGTTGGCCATGCAGATATTTGGAGGAAGAATGTTCCAGACAGAGAACAGCCAGAAGTGTGTCTGACCTGTTTGAGGAATATCAAGGAAGACCTTGGAAGAAGAGTAAGAGAGGGAGGAGTAGAATAATAGAAGATGAAGTTGGAGGGGAAAAGAGGAGACTGATCATGGAAAGCTTTGGTAGGATATTATAAGGACTTTGTTTTTTACTCAGGGTAAAATAGTCATTGCAGGATTTTGAGCATTATCTGACTAGAAGCCTGGCTGCCATTATTATGGCAGCATGGGAATCTCAGCTTTGCAAACCATAGAGAACATGAATTTGGGAGTCTAAAAGTGTCATACACAAACCAAAAATGAATCATTTCTCTATTCCCACTCACTAAGCACCTTGGTCTTCAGAGATGTAAAAGTCCTGATGATTTCCAGGGTTCTGTGGTGCAGATCAGCTTCTTTTGTCTTCCCTCTCTAAGCCGTAGATTTCACCTTTCTTTGGTCTCTTTCCAGTAGTTCATCTTTCTAACTTCAGTGTTGTCTTCTCGCCTGTTCTGTTGCCCTTTGTCATTTTATTGGATATTTTAGGAGAGTATAAACATATATTTATCATTCACCATGTGGAACCAAAAAACTAATAATTGATTTTCCAACGTGATTAGTAAAAAACCTCTGAGATACTTGCGCCGAAACTCTGTTTGACGCTGTAAAACGTTTTGCTGGATTTATGGTAATAATGTTATTTTTATGAAACACAGGTCATGCTCTTAAGTTTTTTAAACTTAAAATATATCCACTCATGGCAGTAGGAAAAGGATAATCACTTTCATTGTATAAAGGTATAAATTGTATTAAAGTAGTGTCTCACTGTATAGCCCACACTTTGAGAGTTTCTGTGCTGGAACAGTTTAGATTTGAATCCCTTTCAAGTGAATGGATTTGGACAAGTTAATGCAATTGAGGACTTGGGAACAGAGTGGATAACCGAAAGACAGCACATTTTGGTGGAAAGACTATGAGACCAGGATTTTAGCTCCATTTCTCTATTGCTAAATTTGATACTTCAGTAAATCACATAACCTTTCTATGCCTCAGTTTTTTCATTTGTAAAATGAAGGATTGAAAATTAGATCATCTTTAAATAATTCTTCTTTTTTAATAATTCTAAAAAGTTTATGATACTTAAGTCATTTTGGAAATTTGTTATACTTTTATGGAGAATATGATTAATTTTCTATTGTTATTTTTTTTATGCAGGTTAATGGTGCAATGTAAGAAACCTTTAAAAGTTTCTGATGAATTAGTGCAGCAATATCAAATTAAAAATCAGTATCTTTCAGCAATAGCATCTGATTCAGAACAAGAACCTAAAATTGATCCATATGCATTTGTTGAAGGAGATGAGGAATTCCTTTTTCCTGATAAGAAAGATAGACAAAATAATGAGAGAGAAGCTGGAAAAAAACACAAGGTAAGAGAAATCAAAGTACACCAGAGTGTCACTGATGATCTGTAGCTCTGCATATAGTACCACACTTGTATTTGGAAAAAAAAAATCATCATTTTAACTTAGAAAAACATTTTTTAAAAATAGGTAAATCAGGCAAATTGTACATAATTTAAGAGCTTGTATGGGCTTGAAATTGTAGCTGGTCTCTGATAATGAAAAGATCTTTATTTTTTGTTGTATAAGTTTTGAGGTTGGAGAAAGAGTGCATTAATTTCTGTTATATTGAAATCAGGACATTTAGGTAGACGAACCGTTTTGATTCTGAGTTAAACTATGCTGTAAGTGAATTACCAGTTTTCAAAATTGCAGTAAAATATACATCACTGAGTTTATAAAATACATGATACTTTGAATATGTGAATCAAGAACCTGTAGTGCCCCTGAAAGTAAATTGTTATGAGAATAAAGTGTGAGATGTACAAATATTTACTTGATTAAAATTTTAAAAATCAAATATTTGAGGATCTATTAAGGACAGAGAAATCTATTAAGATAACTCTGCTAGATAAGAATTTTGCCGTAAATACAAAATTGGAAATTGAAAGCTGTAAAATTGCAAAAAGGACCCAATAGTATGTTTAATACAAAGAATTCATTTCACAAAGTTTTATTTAGCCTTACTGTGTGCCAGGTACTTGACATTTTGTTCTTCTGTAAATGTGGAAACAGTAGTATCTGGGAAGGCAGTAGGTATTGTAGAAAGAACATGGACTTTGGGATTTGGCAGATTTAGGTTGAAATCCCAGCTCCACTACTTATCAGCTGTATTTCCTGGGTTATCTTTAGAACTATTTTTTGTCTGTAAAATGAGTGTACTATTTCCTTATCACGTAGGTTAGTTGTGAGAGTTACTGATGTCTGTACTACACCCAGCAGAATGCTTGATACATAGCTACTCAATAGTTGGTATATTTTATTATTGGTAAAATATGTATTTCAGTCTAATATGTAATATTGTGTGCAGGTAGAAGATGTGCCATCTAGTGTAACAGTGTTATCACATGAAGAAGATGCTATGTCATTATTTAGTCCCTCTATCAAGCAAGGTAAAACTTTAATTTTCTTTTTTAAAATACTGCATTCCAGGATTGTTACTCCAAAGTAATCTGACATTGTTGGACTTTTAGTGTTCCTTTTTGCATAATTCATATGTTTCATAGAAAGGGACCTATCTTAAAATGATGGATTTATTGTTTATCTTGTACTGGGAGAAGCAAGTTTAGGTGATAGAAATTCTGTTTTGAATTGTTGGAACGTCTTTCCTTTTTTTTTTTTTTTTTAATTTTTATTTTTGGCTTCCTTGGATCTTCATTGCTGTGCGTGGGTTTTTTCTAGTTGCGGTGAGTGGGGGCTACTCCTTGTTGCGGCGCATAGGTCTCTCACTGTAGTGGCTTCTCTGTTGTCAAGTACGGGCTCTAGGTGCTTGGGCTTCAGTAGTTGTGGCACACGGGCTTAGTTGCTCTGCAGCATGTGGGATCTTCCCGTACCAGGGATCGAACCTGTGTCCCTTACATTGGCAGGCAGATTCTTAACCCCTGTGCCACTAGGGAAGTCCCTCCTTTTTTAACAAATAAAAATAATTTTCAGCTGTAAAATGAAGGGATAGGATAAGATCATCGCCTGAGATCTCTCTCAGATCTAAAAACTCAATTTATGAATTAGACTTTACTGTAATTTAGTTGTCCTTTTCTCCCCCTCTCCCCAAGTTAGAAGAACTGTTGCTGAGGTCATTAATTTAACAAATATTTATTGAGCACGTGTTATGTGTAGGCACTGTTCTCGGCACTGGAGATACAGTGGTGAAGACTCCACTTTGAAAGTGTCTGACTTGTGCTACTTGTGAATAGAATAGAGAGACATGATATATTAGTTCTTTTACAAGATCTATTTAATTTTTGATGGAGGCAGAAGAAGTTGTCCTTTGGTATGTGTCTTTTAGGGGCAAAGTTTTGTTTTAGTATTTGGAATAAATAGAGAAGGTCAGTCATGCTCTGTGCAACCAAAAACAGGAATAAGAAAAAAAGTCCATCTGAATAAGGAAGAGATGGTCTTTCATGAAATAAATTTAGTGGTCAGTGGTTCTAAGTAGCTTAAAGTGAGTTAACAATTCGGGTTTTTTAGCCTGTTTACCTACCCTAGGATATAGGAAATGTGTAGTTGTCCCTGTGGTGTGGCTTTCTCAAAATGTGGACCGTCTGCCACATTCTGGAGCATGTTTTGAAGTGAAACTGGGAAATCTTGGTTTTTAATAAATATCCTAGATGATTTTTACACACTCTAAAAATTTCAGAACTACTGCTTTAGTGAATCTTTAGGACAATGTGCAGAGGCACTTGGAAAGTGACTTTCACCTTTCTGAAAGGGAGGGCTATTTCAAGTTGTTTAACCATTCTGAGGATGCTTTGGAAGGTTTATACACCAAATTGCTTTCTTTTTTTTCTTTCTTGTGTGGGAATGTAAGAGGAATTTAACTTTCATTTGTATTTTTATTTTTTCTAAAGTCATTTTTTTCACTAAAACTGGGGGGAAGAAAAGGAAAATAAAATTTTAGAACTGAAATGAAACTTAACTAAGAGGTACTTAAGTGAGTACTTAAGTGCCTGGCACTGGGCAAAAGTGCTTTATCTACATTCTGTCACATTTAATTCTTGTCATACTGTTAGTGTTGGCGTTGGGATTCAAATTAATAGTCTGTCTGACTCAAGAGCCAGAGAATCTGTGCTTCCTTTATATTTCAGGAAGATAGAAAAATTAAATGTGTGTGTGTTTAATTCTGTTTAATTCTGTTGTCCTGATAGTGTTTATATTTTTATTTGACATATTATTAATGTAGATTACTTAGCTGTGTTATGGATTACATAGCCTTTGGTGAGCTTCCTGGGGAAGGTATGACCATATATTTAAAAGTTTATTTCTATGAACTAAATTTTAAACAAGTCACCATTTCTTATTGCATAACACCCTTATAAAGTTATATGTCTAGCTTAAATAAATAGAATAATACCCATTTGGTCAGTAGTAGAATTTTTGATTTTTTTTTTCTGGTTGACATATGTAGATGCTCCACGCCCTACTAGTCATGCCCGTCCTCCATCAACCAGTTTGATTTATGACTCAGACCTGGCTGTCTCTTATACTGACCTTGATAATCTTTTTAATTCTGATGAAGATGAACTGACAGTGAGTATCTTATTAATGATTACAATTATAATTTGTTTTCCTTCATTTTATATAAGTTTATTTTTCAGAAGTGATATGTGACTTGAATACTGTGTTTTAGCCCTGAACAATAGGATATATTTTGGAAGAAATTAATTGGTGTCCTTTTTTAACCTCATGTTTGAGCCTTTTTTGTTTTTTTTTCTGGCTGCACCGCCTGGCTTGCAGAATCCCGACCAGGGATTGAACCCGGGCCCTCGGCAGTGAAAGCACAGAGTCCTAACCACTGGACTGCCAGGGAATTCCCTGAGCATTCTTGATATAATGTCACCTATAAACTTTGAGGGGTTTTTTCTTTATTTTTTGTCTTTGAAGGACATGTATAATTAAGCTTAATTTGAGCTCTGCCGTATGTTCTTTTTCTCCAGTCCTTAGGAAGCAGAATTATTATTATTACTTTAATAACTAGAATTATGACTTATAACATTATACCAGAACATATAAGATTTTTAGAAATTTCATGTAATGTCTGAAACATTTATATTAACATACTTGCAAACAAATAACCCAAAGAAAGTTTAGTATTGTTTTTTGTTTGTTTGTACTGCAGGTTATTATTAGTCATCAATTTTATACACATCAGTGTATACATGTCAATCCCAATCGCCCAATTCAGCACACCACCATTCCCACCCCACCGCGGTTTTCCCCCCTTGGTGTCCATGTTTCTTCTCTACATCTGTGTCTCAGCTTCTGCCCTGCAAACTGGTTCATCTGTACCATTTTTCTAGGTTCCACATACATGCGTTAATATACGATATTTGTTTTTCTCTTTCTGACTTACTTCACTCTGTATGACAGTCTCTAGATGCATCCACGTCTCAACAAATGACTCAATTTCGAGGAAGCAGAATTATTAACCTAATCTTTGATCCTCTAGTTTTAGAAATGACCGAAAAACTGACTCAATTAGAGAATAATAAGTAATTAACATTAAAGTTATATGCCTTGTCAGTTTGTTAAGGAATACTACTTCTTCTGAATTTGTTTGGCTTCACAGCCATTATTATAAGACACCTACATACTATAATAATGAAAGAGGAAGAAAAAGTAATGCTTAATCTTTAACACCCATTTGCAGGGAAAGGTGAAGATAAAAGAAATTAAAGCTTAAAATGAGATTCCCTAGAATGTCAAGTCTCTGGCAAATTAATGAATTGGGTGCTGCATTATAAAAGGGAATTCCTTTTTCATCTGCATAAAGATAGCTTGGAAACTTATATAGTACATTTGGTCTCTTCAATTAAGTGACATAAAGCAGATATCACTATACATAAACTTTTACTCCACATCCCGTAATATAGTATATTTTAGGTGAATATATCCCTGAATACTTCGATACTTTTGTACTTTCTCTACCATTCACGTATCAGCAGTGGCTCTTCTGAGGTCAAAGGTTGTAATCAGAGCTCAGTCTACATATCTAAGACAAGGTGGCTAACAGGAGACAAGGAACCAAGTTGTCAGCTCTAACAACACTGGTGACAGATTAGAGATTCTAAAACTTGTTTTGTTCAATGTATTAAAACTACCTTTAGTTAGGGATCCTATTGCTTTGTCGTATGAGATCTTTCTGAAGTTTTGCTTAGTTTTACCTGTTGTAGCGTTTTTGCAGGGCAAGAAGATTATTAAACAAGGTAAAAGTGTAAACAAGAATTTGGAGGGGTGATTGATTATATAGGAATCTTTAATGTCTTTTATTTAAAGGGACAAATGCTTTATGAGTATCTTTTACTAAGAGGCAATTCTGATGTTAATTACAAACCCTTATAGTAGGTTTTCTTACTTTTTTTTTTTTAATAGGTTTTAAGTAATAGGTTGTTCTGTGTATTTTGAAAGTATTGGTCATTTTCTTGAAGGAACTTTTTCCTCTGTTATTTGGAGCATTATCAAATCAGTAGAAAAACTAATCTGGGTTATTGATTACCTAAAATGTGTTTTATGTCTTTAAATTATTTTGTATCTTTAAATTGTATCTTGTATATATTTGGCTCTAGCACAAATGGGCTCTACTTTCAAGTTACTCTGAATGATTATTGTCTTGATCACGTTGGATTTAAATTTCAGAGCAATATGTGTGTGTGTGTGTTTTTTAATAGCCTGGATCTAAAAAATCGGCGAATGGATCAGATGATAAATCCAGCTGCAAGGAGTCAAAGACAGGAAATCTGGACCCATTATCTTGCATAAGTAAGCTTCCCAAATCTGTGTTCCAGATAAATCTGCAAACTTAATCTCAACAAAGTTCTTCACCGCTTTGTTTTAAGCACAGAGTAACTTCTTTTTAGTCTTATGTTAAAATGTGTGTTTTATTAAATATAGGCACTGCAGATCTTCATAAAATGTATCCTACACCACCATCATTGGAACAACATATTATGGGATTTTCCCCAATGAATATGAATAATAAAGAATATGGTAGTATGGATACAACACCTGGAGGAACTGTTCTAGAAGGAAATAGTTCTAGTATAGGAGCACAGTTCAAAATTGAGGTTGATGAAGGATTCTGTAGCCCAAAACCTTCTGAAATTAAAGTAAGTATTTTATTTTTCTAGAAAAATAATTCACTTCCTATATTTTTGTATAGAATTAGTTTATTGCTAGATTCAAAAATCCTTTCTTAGTGATTCTAATTTTGTTATTAACAAATTTGAATTATGGTGACACTATTAAGAATGCATTTAAGAAAAGAGTAGGATTACATTTACATTGTATTATTTTGTTTAAAGACAGGAAAAAAGGGCTAGAGTCAGTTTGTTGGGTTTTTTTCCCTTGGAAAATAAGATGCTAAAAGTCATGGTCTTTATATTGTAGGATTTTTCTTATGTCTATAAGCCTGAAAATTGTCAAGTTCTAGTGGGATGTTCCATGTTTGCACCTCTAAAAACTCTACCAAGCCAGTGTCTGCCTACTATCAAATTGCCAGAAGAGTGTATTTACCGTCAGAGTTGGACTGTTGGAAAATTGGAATTGCTTCCTTCAGGGCCTACAATGCCATTCATCAAAGAGGGGTATGATTTAAATGTATAGTATTGGTATAGTATATGAATGCTTATATAGCTTTAATTTTTTTCATAGAAGCACCTAGTATGTTGGTACCCGGAAAAAAGATACTGGTTTTTGAAAGTTCTAAAAATCATTTTCTGATTAATAGCTTATAATGGTGTTTGTTCGGTGTGGTTATTAAAGTATTGGAACATAAAGACCAATAAACTTTGTCTTTGGAAGCACCTTTTATTTTGGTCTGAAATCCTAATCACTCTCATTTGTACATTTGCCGTATTTCACACACTTTTTATATTTAAGTATCTCTGAAATTGGGGTGTCTTATAATTCGTAACATCTTAGAATTGCCATTGTCCTTTTTTTACACATAAATATCTCTAAAATTGGGTTTGTTTTTTTTAAACAGTGGCATCTTAGAATCAATGAAATATGGGTATTTGTAGTACAAGAAATATATAGATAGTAATTGTGGATGTCTAGGTGTGGAAGAGTGTATACAAATTTTATTTATAATGGAACTAGTTAGTTGGGTCTCACCCCACAACAATCACCTAGAGTGGATGTACTAACCAAAAATACATTTTAATTGTACTTGTAATTTTTGCACTAATCGTATTTTCATAATTTTTGATGTTATTGAAAAACATTTGGGACATTTTTAGTTGTATTTCACATTACTAATATGTTCCTTTATGCATGTTTTTGATTCTCTTTTGCCCTGGTGACACTAGTGATGGAAGTACTATGGATCAAGAATATGGCCCTGCTTATACACCTCAAACTCATGCTTCTTTTGGGATGCCTCCTAGCAGTGCACCTCCTAGTAACAGTGGAGCAGGAATTCTTCCTTCTCCATCTACCCCTAGGTTTCCAACTCCAAGGACTCCAAGGACTCCAAGGACTCCTCGTGGAGCTGGTGGACCAGCTAGTGCTCAAGGTTCAGTCAAATATGAAAATTCAGACTTATATTCACCAGCTTCCACCCCATCCACGTGCAGACCCCTTAATTCTGTTGAACCTGCAACTGTTCCTTCCATCCCTGAAGCACACAGTCTTTATGTAAACCTCATTCTTTCAGAATCAGTTATGAATTTGTTTAAAGACTGTAACTTTGATAGTTGCTGTATCTGTGTCTGCAACATGAATATCAAGGGTGCCGATGTTGGAGTTTACATTCCAGATCCAACGCAGGAAGCACAGTATAGGTGTACCTGTGGCTTCAGTGCTGTCATGAACAGAAAATTTGGAAACAATTCAGGATTATTTCTTGAAGATGAACTAGATATCATAGGACGCAACACAGAATGTGGCAAAGAAGCAGAAAAACGTTTTGAAGCTCTCAGGGCTACTTCTGCTGAACATGTTAATGGAGGACTAAAGGAATCTGAAAAATTGCCTGATGAGTTGATATTATTGCTACAAGATCAGTGCACTAATTTATTTTCACCTTTTGGAGCTGCAGACCAAGATCCTTTTCCCAAAATTGGTATAACTAACAACTGGGTACGTGTTGAAGAGCGGGACTGTTGCAATGACTGCTACCTTGCATTAGAACATGGGCGTCAGTTCATGGATAACATGTCAGGAGGAAAAGTTGATGAAGCACTTGTGAAAAGTTCATGCTTACACCCCTGGTCCAAAAGAAATGGTAAGTATGCTAATGGAATAATTTTTCTCTTTATTTTCCTTTAGTTGTATGACTTTTCTTTCTTAGGAAAAGGTATTAAAGGCAGTTTCCCATGTAGCTGATAGAGACACTTAAATTTGGACTTAAAACTCCTTTAAGAATGATATTTTTAGGGCTTCCCTGGTGGCGCAGTGGTTGAGAGTCCGCCTGCCGATGCAGGGGACATGGGTTCGTGCCCCAGTCCGGGAAGATCCCACACGCCGCACAGCGGCTGGGCCTGTGAGCCATGGCCTCTGAGCCTGCGCATCCGGAACCTGTGTTCCGCAACGGGAGAGGCCACAGCAGTGAGAGGCCCGCGTACCGCCAAAAAAAAAAAAAAAAAAATGATATTTTTAAAGGGAGAATTTCCTAGCAGTTTAATTTCACCAACAGAAGTATGGTTATTAGAGGTCTGTAATTATGTACTTGAGTAGGACTATAAAAGGTACTTTCATGTCAATTAGCAGAAAATTACTAGTTGTCTGATTTATTCAACATTCTATCACTCATTATTTATTGAGCAGCTAGTATGTGCCAGGCACTGTTCTTTTACAAAGTACAGTATTAAAACAAACATATTTCCTGCCCTTTTTGAGCCTGTAATTCTCAAAATAACAAAATAAACAAAAATAAGTAATTGTATGATATCAGATAGCGACAAGTGCTTTGACGGAAAAGCAGGGTAAAGGAGTGGAAAAAGACAAGAATATGCTACTTTAGATGTATGTTTAGAGAAGATATTACTGAGGGACAGCATTTGAGCAAAGACCTACATAGAGTGGGGGAATGTGAGCTGTGTGGCTGAGAGAAGAGTGTTTTCAGGTAGTGCAAAGACTGTGAGGGAGTAGTGCGCCTAATATGTTTGAGAAACTGTAAGGAGGCCCTGTTGCTGGAATGAATTGAGTGATGGGGAGACTGTTAGGAGTTGGAAGGCTAAGAGATGGCCGAGCACCAAAATCATGTAGGGTCTTATGTACCATGTAAGTAAGGCCTTTATAGTTTATTCTAAGAGTTACGGGAAGCTGTAGGACAGTTTTGAGCAGAGAAGTAACATGATCCTTTTACTGTTTATTTTTTTAAAAGATCACTCTAGCTGTTGTGCTGTGGGTGGTGAAGGTGAGAGTAGAAGCAGATAGATCAGTTAGGAGGCGGTTACAGTAGTTCAGGTGAAAGATGACAGTACCTTAGACAAGATTGGAAACAATAGAGATGTGAGTAGTAGGTTCTAGGCATATTTGGGAAATAGAACCTACAGGATTTGCTGATATAAGGAAAGATGAGGCATCAAGGATAGCTTGAGCGAATGGATGAATGATGGTGCTAATTATAGAGGAGGGGAACAACTGGGGGAGAAGGTCAAGTACTTATTTGGAGAAACGAATTTTAAATTCGGAGGAGTAGTTGGGGCTAGAGATTAAAAAATGTTGTGTGTGAGTTATCAGTATTTTAAGCTATGGAGATGGATGAAAAAACTTAGAGAGTGACTCTAGATAGAGAAGTCCAAGGATGGAACTGACATTTAGAGATGGGGGAGAAGAGGAGGATCCAGGATAGGCAACAAAGGCAACAAAGGAAGAAAACCAAGAGAGTGTGTTGTGCTGGTAGCTAAGTATAGGAAATGTTTGAAGAAGGAGAGAAATGTCATCCATGTCAAATACTTGTGTGTAGTTATAAAGATCTAATGAGTTAATACATATGAGCTGCTTAACACAATCCTTGGCACATAGTAAGTACTGAATTTATATAAGCTGCCATTATTAAAGTCATCATTTAGGTTTTTTTTTTCAGGCATAGCCACTGGGAAACGTATTTCTAAAAAGATGTCTCAGTATACCACTCATTAACTTTTTCCTAACTTTTGGTAATTATGCAGAAAGTTAGCCTTCTTCAGAATGTGGTTTTTGTTAAGAATTTTTGTTCTTAGGTGATACATGCCATTTAATAACTTTTATTTGGTTCCTTACGTCATTTGCTAATCCAGCCATTTTTGGACACGTGCAAAACAATGTGCTTGGTATTCTGGAAGATATGAAGATATCCTATATTTAAGTTGCTTATAGACTACTTGGAGAACTAAAACTGTAATACAGGGTTGAAGTAAAAATACTCTAAATGCCCATTGACAGGAGAATGGATAATATGATAGTACAGATAGAATGTTACATAAGCTCTGAAAATGAGTAAAACTCTTGTAACAGATGAATCTTGGTAAAAGTTTTGAGGGGAGGGAGAGGGAACAAGTCCCAGAAGATTGTATATAGTGAGATATTTTTTCATAAAGTTCTAAAACAGGCAAAACTAAATGTATTTTCTAGATGCACATAAAATTCAGAATGGTGGTTAATTCTTAAAAGCTGAGGGATAGGATACTGGGAGAAGCACTTAATAAGATTGAGTAATCTACTTCTTGGGCAGTGAGATCGTAGTTGTTCATAATATTATTAAGAAAATTTGTGAATAAGATAAGGCTATGCATGGACCAGTGGTTACATTTTGTTCATGATAATAGTTTGATGATTCATCAAACTCACTATACTCAAGGATCAAATTTTTAAAGAAAAAGGTATAAATAAATGTCATATAGATTTTCAAAAAAACGGCAGGATTATTTTCAGCCATAGATAGTAGTTAAGAACATAGGCTGTGGAACCGACTACTTGGGTTTGCAACATGGCTCCATCACTATATACTATGACCTTGGGCAAGTTATTTAACCTCTGTCTCAGTTTCTTGAGATAGTGTCAATAATAGTATTTACCTCAGTGTTAGGGGATCGAATGAACTAATACATATAAAACAGACCAGTGCCTGGCACAAAGTACTCAAATATTACCAGTAGTAACAGTAGTAGTAATAGCAGCAGCAGTAGCATTAGTGGTATTCTGTTTGTTTTTATTATTATTATTTGTTTTTAAGATCCAGCTTATCTTGAAAGTTGTCACAAGAAAAAAAATTTTGTAACTGTGTATGATGATGGATGTTAACTGGACTTACTGTGGTGATCATTTTACAGTATATACAGATAACAAATCATCACTTCTTACGCCTGAAACATAACTAATGTTATGTCAGTTATACCTCAAAAAAAAATATCCAACTTATTTGCCAAGTAATAGAAAATATTGAGTTGTTAACCTTGTGTGCATTTTTTCTATAACAATAAAGATTGATGTAAACAGATTACTCTGCCGCCATAAAGATGAATTTCATCCTAAGAATTTATATTGAGAAAATAATTCAAAACAAAAAAGAAATATCTTTATATTTCAATTTAAAATTTCAACATTAAAATAAATAATGCTGCAAAACCTAAATGGGCAATATTGGAATACTTTCTCATTCAATTATAACAGCTTCATAAAATAGTATCAAACTCCTGTATTAGGACCTTTGCCCTGATTGTTTCCTCTGCCTGGGACACTGTTCTTCCAAGTATTTACATGGGTAACTCTCTTGTCTTTTTAAATTTTGTCAGAAGTCATCTTCTCCATCCTGCTCCTTTTTTTTTTTTTCCCCATAGTGTTTGCTTATTACCTTCTAATATACTGTATAATTTATTAATTATCTCTCCATTAAGTTCAGCCTATGCAAGTTCTGTTTAAGAGAAAGGGTTTTTTGTCTATTTTGTTTGTTTGTTGATATGTCCAAGTACCTAGAACAGTGCCTGGCATATAGATGCCCAAGGTGTTGAAATATTTGTTTGAAGGAATTAAAAGTCTACAAACTGTAGTTTGTATAATTTAATGGTAATGTTTATTTTTCTCAAGATAGAAAAAGCTTTGTTCCAATTATAAAAAACACATACTTGCTGAAAAGAAAGTTAAGAATCTAAACAATACAGAAAAGTAGAAGTAAAAATTGCCCCCAATTTTTGCCCATCCCCATCATTACACCACTCCATGATCACTCATTTTTAAGCAACTTTATTGACATACCATACAATTCATTTAAAGTGTACAATTGAATGGTTTTTAGTATTCACAGAGTTGTGTAGCCATCACCACAATCAATTTTAGAACATTTTCATCATCCTCAAAAGGAATCCCATGTTTATTAGCAATCACTCCCCATTTTCCTCCAACCACTCCCTCCCAGCACTAGGCAACCACCAGTGTACTTTCTGTCTCTATAGATTTGCCTCTTTTATACATTTCATATAAATAAAATCATATCCTATATGGTCTTTTGTGACTGACTTCTTTTTCTTAGAATAATGTTTTCAAGATTTATCCATGTTGTAGCATGTGTTAGTACTTCACTTGTTTTTATTGCCAAATAATATTCCATTTATGAGCATCCCACATTTTATTTACCCATTCGTCTGTTCATGGACATTTGGACTGTTTCCACTCTTTGGATGATATGAATAATGGTACTATGAACATATGTGTACCAGTTTTTGTGTAAACATACGTTTTTATTACCCTTAGGTGGACTTGATAACTGTTTTACGTTTTGAGGAACTGCAAGACTATTTTCTAAAGCAGTGCACCATTTTACATTCCCATCAGCAATGTGTGAGGGTTCCACTTTTTCCATATCCTAATTAACACTTGTCCTTGTGTGTTTTATTATTATTATAATCATCTTATTGGGTTGTGAAGTATTATCTCATTGTGGTTTTGATTTGCACTTCCCTAATAACTAATGAAGTTGAGCATCTTTTCATGTGCTTACTGCCCATTTCTCTTTCCTCTTTGGAGAAATGTCTTTTCAAATACTTTGCCCATTTTTAAATTAGGTTTTTTGTCTTTTCATTATTGAGTTATAAGTGTTCTTTATATCTTCTGGATACAAGTTCCTTATCAGATTATGATTTGCACATATTTTCTCCTGTTCTCTGGGTTCTCTTTTCACTTTCTTGATGGTATCATTTGAAGCAGAAAAGTTTTTAATTTTGATGTTCAGTGTATTATTCTATTTTGTTGTTTGTACTTTTGGTTTCATATCTAAAAAGGCTTTACCTAATCCTAAGTCATGAAGATTTACTTCTGTGTTTTTTTCTAAGAGTTTTATAGATTTAGTACTTATATTTAGCTCTATAATCCATTCTGAATTAACTTTTGTATATAACATAAGGAAGGGGTTCCGTATTCATTCCTTTGCATGTGGATATCCAATTGTCCTAGAACCATTTGTTGAAAAGATTATCTTTCCCCATTAAATTGTCTTGGCACCTTTGTCAAAAATCAGTTGACTGTAGGGCTTCCCTGGTGGTGCAGTGGTTGAGAGTCCGCCTGCCGATGCAGGGGACACGGGTTTCTGCCCCGGTCAGGGAAGATCCCACGTGCCGCGGAGCAGCTGGGCCTGTGAGCCATGGCCGCTGAGCCTGCGCGTCTGGAGCCTGTGCTCCGCAATGGGAGAGGCCACAGCAGTGAGAGGCCCGCGTACCGCAAAAAAAAATCAGTTGACAATAAATGTGAAGTTTTATTTCTGGATGTTTACTTCTATTGATCTATCTATCTGTCCTTCATGATCACTCTTAAAAATCATTATATATTCTAAAAACCATTGCTTTCCACCAGATCTCAGTATAGAGACCTGGCACTTGTCATAATATACAATTATATTATTTTTCATGCATTCTCCTGCACAAGATTGTAAGATCCCTGAAGACATGAATAAGAATGTATTTACACAATATTCCCAGCAGCTAGCATAGTTCCTGACCCATAGTAGGTCTTCATTAAATATATATTTTTTTAAGAATGAAAGAGTATCTATGGGAATCTCTCTGAATTAAAATCAAACTGTAGTTTCCTGAGCTTCACTCAGATCAGAATTTCTCAGGGTAAGCTCTGTGTATATGTTTTTTAAAAGTTCCCCATTTGATTATGATAAACAACCTTAGCCAATGACAACTTTTTCTAGATTTTATGTAAATAGTCACATATGAATACATAGTTCTGTTTGTGTAAAATTATCTTCCATACTTTTAAAACCTGTTTTTTAATTTATTAGTTTATTAGTCATTTGTCCATTTCAAATAGCTCTGTTATCACTTTTTTTTTTTTTTTTTTGCCGTACGTGGGCCTCTCACTGCTGTGGCCTCTCCCGCTGCGGAGCACAGGCTCCGGACGCGCGGGCCCAGCGGCCATGGCTCACAGGCCCAGCCGCTTCGCGGCACGTGGGATCTTCCTGGACCGGGGCACAAACCCACGTCCCCTGCATCGGCAGGCAGACTCCCAACCACTGCTCCACCAGGGAAGCCCTGTTACCACTTTTAATGACTAGTATTCTATTATGTATATAATAGTTTATTTAAACATAATAATTATTAAACAGTATATCTGAAATTAAATTACTTCTGATTCTGTACACTATTTAGATATAGGGAATTAAAACAAGAAATAAATAAGGCAATAATAATAATGAATTAAAGTTGAATGATTTAACGTAACAGAGTGCTCAAACAGGTTTAATGATACAGCTGAACCATAATGGAGGGACAGATTACTTATATCAGTAATATTTCATGGTTTTTTAAAAAGCCATTTGACATTTAAGAGCGACACCCTCCATATCCATCCTGATAGTTGGTCAGAAATGTAGATCATAATAATTTGATAATCTGTAAATCTGTTACGTCTAGGTTAATAAAATATCTTCGGATATTACAGCACTTTTTAGCAGTATGAACAAGTTTATCTGTTACTGTACAAGTTGTATACTTCAGAGTTGTTACATACAGTCTACTATTTTTCACAAGTTAAGCTTTAATCATTGTAACCAGTCTTGTCCATCTGGTCATTTTACCAAAGTGGTGGTAATGAAGGTGCATAATTTATAACTCATTTCTGTGTGAGGCAAAGTTCTTTCTAGTAAGATACCTATAAGCACCAAAAACAACCAAAATAGGGACTTCCCTGGCAGTCCAGTGGTTAAGACTCTGCGCTTCCACTGCAAGGGGCACGGGTTTGATGCCTGGTAGGGGAACTAAGATCCTGAGTGCCGAGCTGCACAGTCTAAATAAATAAATAGATAAAACAACCAAAATAAATGCAAAAAGGAAGAAATTTATTTGATTAATTTATAAATTGATCAATGAGCTAATGAATGACTTTTTATGAAGACGAGTTACAATAACTTTTTTATTGTCTCTTGGTTTTAAATACCTAGAAAAATCATTTCTACAGATCATTTTAGATACAACTTACTATAGTTCTCTACACAAGCAGATGCTTAATCTTGGTGATGAAGAGCTAAACTTCCCTAGATGTCTTGTTATCATAAAAATTTTTGTGTTGACAATAGCAGTTCTTATTCTTTTTTCTTTTTTTTTTTTAATGGTTGTAGATGTGAGTATGCAGTGCTCACAAGATATACTTCGAATGCTTCTATCTCTTCAGCCAGTTCTTCAGGATGCTATTCAAAAAAAAAGAACAGTAAGGCCTTGGGGGGTTCAAGGTCCTCTCACTTGGCAACAATTTCATAAAATGGCTGGCCGAGGCTCTTATGGTAAGTAATTTATAGTAATGTGTATTGACTTATTTTATATCATTTCTCAGTTTTTTTGCCCAACTTTAATAAGCACATTTATCTTTAAATATTTCGGTGGCATATGCTTGACTTAAGGCCAGTGTGGTCAATCTTAGCCTTCCTTACTTTGAACGTTTTCAACATTCACTTTACTGGGTTCTCCAATCCCACTTCAGAAAGAACAGCTTGTTTTTACATATTTTATTGACCAGAAAGATTTTATGTGAAGAAAGAATCATACTGCCAAATAAAGACTGAAACACTACTTTTCTTGTAAGTTTACTATTTTACAAAATTTAATGAAAAATGGGGTAAAAAAGAGAGGGTAATACTAGTGATAAAAGGCCCCAAGGTCTTCATTTAAAAAAAAAAGAAAGAACAAAGACAGAAATTTGCCCCTTGTGACAAGAGTAACAAATGAATACTCTCAGTATGGTAAACAGTAGATTTATGGTCAACTGTAATGGAAGGAACATTCAAAATGCTTGAACTATCTGTTGAAGATTATCTCTGGGGAAAAAAAACCCAGAAAAGATTGGGGACTTCCCTGGTGGTGCAGTGGTTAAGAATCTGCCTGCCAGTGCAGGGGCCACGGGTTTGATCCTTGGTCCGGGAAGGTCCCATGTGCCACGGAGCAACTAAGCCCATGCACCACAACTACTGAGCCTGTGCTCTAGAGCCCATGAGCCACAACTGCTGAGCCTGAGTGCTGCAACTACTGAAGCCCATGCACCTAGAGCCTGTGCTACGCAACAAGAGAAGCCATTGCAATGAGAAGCCTGCGCACCGCAACGAAGAGTAGCCCCACTCGCCGCAACTAGAGAAAGCCCACGTACAGCAATGAAGACCCAACACAGCCAAAAATAAATAAAATTTTTAAAAACCCCAGAAAACAAAAAAGAGTGTTTCTGAAAGGTGGGATGTAATTGAAACTTTTAAAATATATTTGAAATAATAGTTTTTATTCTGAAGTCCTTGACTTTTTTTGCATGGTTTTAGAATGCATTATGTACAGAAGTAGTGGATGATTTGCTCATATTTTCCTTTTCCTCCTTTTATTAATGGCTGAATAATTTAAATTTCATTTAAAAAAACTTGATAATCAGTGAAAAATGCAGTTTAATTATAGTATTTATATATATATATTTTCTACTTTTTAAAAAATATTTCAGTTTTATTGGAGTATAGTTGGTTTACAATGTTGTGTTAGTTTCAGGTGTACAGCAAAGTGATTCAGTTATACATATACATATATTCATTCCTTTTTAGTTTCTTTTCTCATATAGATCGTCACAGAATATTGAGTTAGGGTTTCCTGTGCTATACAGTAGGTCCTTGTTGGCTGTCTATCTTGTATACTACTAGTGTGTGTGTATGTTCATCCCAAGCTCCTGATTTATCCCTCCCTGCCACGTTTCCCCTTTGGTAACCATAGTTTGTTTTCTATGTCTGTAAGTCTGTTTCTGTTTTGTGAATAAGTTCATTTACATGGTTTTTTTAAAAATTGGATTCCACATATGAGCGATATCATATATTTGTCTTTTTCTGACTTACTTAGTGTGATAATCTCTAGGTCCATCCATGTTGCTTCAAATGGCATTATTTCATTCTTTTTTTTAATAGCTGAGTAATATTCCATTGTACATACGTGCTGCATCTTCTTTATCCATTCCTTTGTCGATGGACATTTAGGTTGCTTCCATGTCTTGACTATTATAAATAGTGCTGCAGTGAACATTGGGATGCATGTATCCTTCCAGGTTATGGTTTTCTCCAGATATATGCCCAGGAGTGAGATTGCTGGATCATATGGTAGTTCTGTTTAAGGAACCTCCATACTGTTCTCCATAGTGGTTGTACCAATTTACATTCCCACCAGTGGTGTAGGAGGGTTCCCTCTTCTCCACACCCTCTCCAGCATTTATTGTTATAGTATTTTTACGTTCTTTTTGAAGCCAAAATAGTAGACACATGCAGAGTTCTACACCTTACTGTTCAGTACATATGAGCTTTTATTTTTCGTTTTTTTTTAAATGGCTGCATATATTCCATTGTTCTTTACATATGTTATTTTACCAGTTTACTGTTTATGGACTTAACATTGTTTGCATCATTATCATTACAACTATTCTAGAATGCACACAATCCCTGGCTTAAAGCATGTGTATATTTAAAAATATATATATTGCCAAATTACTCTCTCTGATAGTGGTTTAAACTCCCACCAATAAAATGTTTGTTTCCCCAAACCCTTGCCAGTAGGGTGCTGAGTAGATGGGAGAAACTGGTTTGTTTCATTATAGTTTGAGACGTAGACTAGTACAGACTTTGAGGGTAGATTTCCTAGATTCTAAATCCCACTTCTGCCACTTCTTATGTGATACTGGACATGTTGTTTAACGTCTCTATTCGTGCTTTCTCATCTCTAAAATAAGGTTGATATTAGTATCTGCTTCATGGTTTTTGTGGGGATTAAATGAGTGAATACATGTAAAGATCTTTGAACATTACCTAGCACATAGTAAATGTTACAATTGTTTGCTATTAATTATTTTAAATTCCTTGCTCTTAATGAGATTGAGCATCTTTTTATGTATAAGAGGTATTTCTGTTTCTGTGGACTTTGTTCATATCCTTTACCTGTTTTTCTGTTAGGATGTTGATCAATTCCTTACGGATTTATAGGTCCCCTTTCTATGGTAAGGAAATTAACCTTTTGTTATACACATTGCACATCTTTTTTCCAATTTATTGTTAATTGTTTGGCTTTGTTTATAGTGTTTTTTCATGCCAAAATTTAAAATTTATGTTGTCAGATTAATCAGTTTTTAAATGGACAGGTTTTACATTATGCTTAAAAAGGCTGTCCCCAGTCTTGAGTTTATTCAAAATAAAATGATGACAATTAGGTGACGCTGATTAAGAGGTACAGACTTCCAACTATAAAATAAATAAATCATGGGGATGTAATGTACACATGGGGAATGTAGTCAGTAATGTTATAACAACTTTGTATGGTGACGGATGGAGACTAGTCTTATTGTGGTCATTATTTCATAATGTATAAAAATATCAAATCACTATGTTGTGCACCTGAAACTAATATAATTTTTTTAAAAACCCTCCCATATCTTCTTTTGTACTAATAAGTTTTTTGTTCTAATTTTTTTACATTTAAGTGAAGGTATAAGTCACATATTTTATAAAAGGTCATTTAGCAAATTCCTAACTGTGAAAGTCTCAATCACTGGCTTTTAGGTATTTTTTGTCTTTAATTAAATATTTTTACTACTAATAATGACTACACTAACTCTTGACATTTAAATGTTCCTCTTGGGACTTCCCTGATGGTCCAGTGGTAAAGAATCTGCCTTCCAATGCAGAGGACACGGGTTTGATCCCTGGTTGGGGAACTAAGATCTCACATGCTGAGGGGCAGCTAAGCCTGCGCACCACAACTACTGAGCCCGCACGCTGCAATGGAAGAACCCGCAACGGAGATCCTGCATGTTGCAACTAAGACCTGACATAGCCAAAAATAAATAAAATTTTAAAATATTCTAAAAATAATATATAAAAATAAATGTTCTTCTTTTAAATCTTTTCTTAAAATATGTCTTTTCTTATTTAGGAACTGATGAATCCCCAGAACCACTGCCAATCCCCACGTTTTTGTTGGGTTATGATTTTGATTTTCTGGTGCTTTCTCCATTTGCTCTCCCTTATTGGGAGAGACTTATGCTGGAACCCTATGGATCTCAAAGAGATATAGCTTATGTTGTACTATGTCCAGAAAATGAAGCCTTGTTAAATGGAGCCAAAAGCTTTTTTAGAGATCTTACTGCAATATATGAGGTAGGTGCTTAAAAAGAGGTGTCGTTTTAAAACTACCTTATGATTTGTATGTTTATATATAAAATATACTGGATATTTCAGTTGATTGGTAAAGAATAATAACAATGTCAGATTAGGTGTTTAGTTCTCATAAAAGCCAGTTACATTCTTTACAGCTTTGAGCCAGACCCTTTGTGAGATGTGTGCACCACGGGTCACTGTGGAAATTGCCGTACTGGGGGAAAACCATTGAGAGCATGTATGTCCCATTTAAGATAATCTTTTTCTGAAACAAAGGGTAGCATTGTAAATGGCCAGGAACAAATTACATTTATAAAAATTCTAGTCTTGATTCTCTAGGACCTCAGGTTTAGACACTAGGCCTTACTTACCTCATATGTAAAATAAAGCTATGATAGGCCTCTCTAAGATCCATTTTATTTCTGAAATTCTTGGCTGGTCTTTTAAGTTACAATTCTCATGTTGTATCCATCATTGAGTACAATGATTATAAATTTTAAGTACCCTGGAACATACAGTCTTAACTTCATTTTATAGTCGTTCCTGAATATCCTCAGGGTATTGGTTCTAGGACCCCTTGCAGACACCAAAATTTATGGATGCTCAATCTTATATAAAATGGCATGGTGTTTGTATATAATCTATACACATCCTCCCTTGTACTTTAAATCCTCTCTAGATTACTTATAGATGATATTTACATAGCATTACATACCTAATGCTTTGTAAATAGTTGCAGACATGGGAAATTCAAGTTTTGCTTTTTGGAACTTTCTGGATTTTTTTTTTTTTTTGAATATTTTTGATCCATGGTCGGTTGAATCTGTGGATTCAGAACCTAAGGATACAAAGGGCCAACGGTATCTCCCTTTTCCCACAAATGCTTGGAAATCTAGTCTTTAAAATTTAGTTTCTTTTACAATCTGAATCGTTAGTTTGAGCTGGTTTAGCTCCTCATTAATGTTCTACTTAACTTTAATTGCAAGGTATCTGTAGTGTGTTTTGTAAAAGTAAATATTTCCAAAGAGTGTTATTTAGAACACTAGTCCTGCAAAATCTTCCCAGAAAAAAGTTCCATAGTTAGATAGGTTTGGGGAGACATTTTGTATCTATTTACCTTTTAGAGATTCACTATACATGTTAGCTTATTAAAGCCTTTGAAAGTCTTACAGTAAAGAAATCCTTGTCTAAACTTACTTAATCCAGTGTTGCAAACCTGTTTGAGATTGGGCTTCCTGTAACAAACATTAGTGGCCTGCAGAATTGGAGGGAGAGCTGGATAATGCATTTATATACATGAATTGGGATGGATGTACAACTTAAAATGACTGTATATTCATGCTCAGTTATTTCTGTATTCTGCAAGTTTTCATTATTCAAACTACGTGGATCTAGTGCCATTATTATCTAGGTGTTTTATTTCATTGGAGATATTTTAATTTTGATAGAAATTCAATGGATTTCTAATGTAGAAAAGTAAAAAGACCTGTGGCACCATTTCACCTTGATATTATTATTGCAAATGTTAGTTATAAATGATAAAGCTTATTTTTAAATAGCTTAAATCCTTTATTTTATGATATGAACTAAAAAACTATAGCACACTCACTAATTCTGATTTCTGTATCTGTATTTGTAGTCTTGTCGATTGGGTCAACATAGACCTATTTCTCGACTATTGACGGATGGGATCATGAGAGTTGGATCTACTGCATCAAAGAAACTATCAGAAAAGTTGGTAGCAGAATGGTTTTCTCAGGCAGCTGATGGTAACAGTGAAGCATTTTCTAAACTCAAGCTTTATGCACAAGTCTGCAGATATGACCTAGGTATTGAATTTGTATTTATTGTATAAGGTCATTTTAGCAAAGTATGACCCAGTCCACCAGCTTTTTGTAAATAATATTTTAATGCAACACAGCCATGCTCATTTATTTACAGATGTCTGTGGCTTCTTTTATGCTACAAGATCAGGGCTGAGTCGTTGTGACAGAGACTGTGTAACTTGGAAAGGCAAAAATATTTACTATCTGATCCTTCACAGAAAAAGTTTGTTGATAACTACGGTAGGGATCCCATCAAGTAGGAAGATTTGTGTTTTTATTTAAGTTTATTAAAATTAAGATTTTTGATTTGTTAATGGTTTAGAGGTAAAACAACTTGTAGTTCCCTCTACAACACAGAGAGACAGTTCTTTGTTGGAATTAAGAAATGACAGCTGTTGAAGACTTGCTTTTAACACCCTTGAATTAAATATCAATGGACTTAACTTTAGACTTAATCCAAAGAGACACAGAACCAAAACATTGAACCTCATTAGACATTCCTATAATTTGAACCCCATAACATTCCTCCATTTTATATTTAATTAGTTCCCAGTATAGTCACTATTCAACTTGTGACCTAGGAACTTGTTGAATGGTTTAATGAAAATTTGCTAGATACTGTTATTTTTATTTAATTAATTATGCCTTCAAAATAGAATTTTATTATATTTCATGGAAACCATTTCTTTATTTTGTATAAACTGGTTTATTTTTCAATTCCATTTAAAAAATTTTTTCACTTTGTAGGGGAAATAGAAAGCTAGTGTTTGCTACACTGTTAGCAGGCAAATTAGGGGGAGGGTAATGACCAAAAGAGTATAAACTAGAAATTATTATTCACATAGTAGATTAAATAAAGAACCAATCAGTGAAATAAAGAATTAAATATCCTGTTTTTATTGTCTTTAGGTCCTTACCTTGCTTCCCAGCCATTGGACAGCTCTCTGCTTTCCCAACCAAATTTAGTTGCCCCTACAAGTCAGCCTTTGATTACTCCACCTCAGATGACAAGTACTGGAAATGCTAATATTCCATCTGCCACCCTAGCATCTGCAGCAAGCAGCACTGTGACAATGACTTCAGGTGTTGCCATATCTTCTTCAGTTGCCACAGCTAACTCAACTTTGACCACAACCTCAGCTTCATCTTCATCATCCTCCAACTTGAATAGTGGAATGTCATCAAATAAACTACCTTCATTTCCACCCTTTGGCAGTATGAACAGTAGTGTTGCGGGATCCATGTCTACGCAAACGAGTACAGTTCAGAATGGCCAGCTAGGAGGGCAACCACCATCAGCTCTACAAACAGCTGGGATTTCTGGAGAGTCGTCTTCGATTCCGAGTCAGCCACATCCTGATGTGTCTGAAAGGTATATTTAAATATACCAACCTTTGCAGAAGTATAAATATATGCTTCTTCTTGTCCAAATAACATAAAGAGCCTTTGGTCTTATCCTTGAAATTTTAGTTTTTATAATGTCGAATATTTAATCTATAAAATTATAATGAAGACTCTTCATAAAGTCTTTATCATAGAATCTCAGGGTGGGAATGAAGACCTTAAAAACCATTTAGTCTAACTATCCTGTGATGTTTGAGTCTGTTCTGTGACGTAACTGTCAAGTAGACTTGCCTATGCAAATCACTCCAGTGATTTAGAAGTCACTATTGAATGACCCTGTTCAGTGGCATAAGAGTTGTACCAGAATTTGAATCTGTCGTTTACTGGCTATGTCACTTTAGGAAAGTTACCTAACGTTTTTGAGCATGTTTTCTTATCTGTAGAGTGGGAGCAATAGGATATAATGCATATTATGCTCTTTACAAAATGCTTCCACTTAAGTTATTTATAACAACAACAATGATGGTGACAGCTCTCTTTATTACTTTATGAAGAAGGCATTCCCTTTCGATTTATAGGTTAAGTTAGCCTAAGCTTGGTTATATCTTTCAGCTACCTGGATGCAGTTTTGCCCAAAGTTATACTTACATGTGATTAAAAGCAGACTCTTAATTACCCAGCTAGATCTTCCATTTTGAACATCTAAAAAGATTTGGAGTTTTAAAAAATCATATCACCATCAAAGAATGAAGCTTAATCACCATTGAAGTCATGAAGTATGAAATGAATATATATATTCTAAAAATGTAATAGAACATTGACTAAGTCTGGAGAATTGGTTTCTTTTTGGTCTAGCTCTGCCTCTAGCCAGCCTTGTGATCTTGGGCAGCTCATTTAATTTATTTTTGTCTTAGTTTTATCACTTAAGCACTAAGCTCTCTGACATTTCTAATGCTCTGTGGTTTTAAGAATTCTGTTTCTTCTTTTTAATGCAAGACCTCTTAATGCCGAGGGTCTTTGTACACCATCAAATTGTGAACTTTTTGGTTCTCTTTGGAGAGAAAGCTGTTCCTCATTTTTAGAGAGGCTCTCAACACCACACGCCCCCCCCCAAAAAAAAAAAAGAAAGAAAAAAGGGTATTAAGAACCTGTTTTGATGCTATTCCGAGAAGGTACAGGAGAACTTTTTCCCTAACTGTCTTATTTCTACTTCAAATTTTAGCACAATGGATCGGGACAAAGTGGGCATTCCCACAGATGGTGATTCACATGCAATCACTTATCCACCTGCAATTGTTGTTTATATAATTGATCCTTTTACATATGAAAACAAAGATGAGAGCACTAATTCTTCTAATGTATGGACTTTGGGGTTACTTCGATGTTTTCTGGAAATGGTCCAGACTCTTCCTCCTCATGTTAAGAGCACTGTTTCTGTACAGGTGAGAATGATAAATGTTATAAGTTAATTTATTTAAAACGCTTGACGTTGATAGAAGTTTCAAAGTTACTATTCTGTATCCACATTGATTTTCTAAAGGCCAGGTTCTATTATATTGACTTTATATAAATAATAATATTATAGAAATCTTAGTTTATAAAAGGTAAACTTGCAGTGATACAACAGTAAGAATAGAGAATAAAAAGACCACATTAAGTATGTTAAATATCTCTCCCATGTTACTTTTATAAACTAATTTTTAAATTCATAAGCTTAAATAGGAAAAGAATGGACTTATATAAACTAGAGTTCTAAATAAGAGGTTACAAACTAGAAGTAGAGAGAAATTAACCATATTAAGTTGTATGCAGAGAATTTGAATTATTCTTTATAGACTACAACAGGACTATGGCAGTCAGTGGCAGTATTGATCAGTATAACTGCTATGTAGAAATGTTTAAAGATTTTTACATAGCTTATTAATAAAATTGAGTATTCATTAAAAATCTATATAATAGATAAGAAAATATCATTCTTTAGATTATCATTTTAATTATGTTTTGTTTAAATTTTCTAATAAAATGTTTAGAGTTTTAGACTCACTGTTCTTTTTATTCTCTTGTGGAAAGTCTAACATTTGTAATGTTTGCCTGTAATTCTTAGATTGTTCCCTGTCAGTACCTGTTGCAACCTGTGAAGCATGAAGATAGACAAATCTATACCCAGCATTTAAAATCCCTGGCTTTTTCGGCCTTTACCCAGTGTCGGAGACCACTTCCAACATCAACCAATGTGAAAACATTGACTGGTTTTGGTCCAGGTTTAGCCATGGAAACTGCTCTTAAAAGTCCTGATGTAAGTATGTTTTCCATTACCAAAGTTATTGAAGGACTACATTTTATGATTTTATGCAAAACTAAGTGCAAGTCTCTGATTAGCTCTCATTTTCCAGTTATCTTATAACGGGTAGATATACTATATCTTTCTTTTATTTTTATTTTTTAATTAATTTATTTATTTTTGGCTGTGTTGGGTCTTCGTTGCTGCGCATGGCCTTTCCCTAGTTGCGGCGAGTAGGGGCTACTCTTCGTTGCAGTGCGTGGGCTTCTCATTGCGGTGGCTCCTCTTGTTGCAGCTTACGGGCTCTAGGCCCATGGGCTTCAGTAGTTGTGGCATGCAGGCTCAGTAGTTGTGGCTCACAGGCTCTAGAGCACAGGCTCAGTAGTTGTGGCTCACGGGCTTAGTTGCTCTGTGGCATGTGGGATCTTCCTGGACCAGGGCTCAAACCCATGTCCCCTGCATTGGCAGGCGGATTCTTAACCACTGCGCGACCAGAGAAGTCCCTATCTTTATTTTCAATAAAAAATTTTTTTGTGATTGTATAGTACCGTAGTAACTTAATTTTTTACTTTACAGAGACCAGAGTGTATTCGACTTTATACACCTCCTTTTATTCTGGCTCCAGTGAAGGATAAACAGACAGAGCTAGGAGAAACATTTGGAGAAGCTGGACAGAAATACAATGTTCTTTTCGTGGGCTACTGTTTATCACATGATCAAAGATGGATTCTTGCATCTTGCACAGATCTATATGGAGAACTTTTAGAAACTTGTATCATTAACATCGATGTCCCAAATAGGTACTTTTATTTCCTTAAGTGTATCATTGTATCATCCCTTGAAAAAAAATTCATACATGCATATTATGTTTCATTTTTAATGAATAGAAAATGGTTTGGAAGGTATATATATTAAAATATTAAGTCTTGGGATTGTGGGTGCTTTTCATTTCTTTTGTAGTGAATATTTACATTGTATAATTTAATGGACTCAAAAATAATTTTGATTATCTCGGTTACATAGACAAAAGAGGTTAAAGCCCCTGTATTCTGTGTAATAAACCTTGAGGTAATGATTTTAGCCTAACAAATTTTGGAACATGGAACTAGAAAGCCATCTGCAAATTAAAATCTAGTAAGGCATCCTAGAACATTTACTTTTCTCATATACCATCTAAGATATAGTCCCTAATAAACTGAGTTAACTTTCTTTACTAAAAATTTTCCTCTTTAAATGTTGGAGTGTCTTCTGAAAATGGTGGTCTTCTTTTTAGAATTCTTCTTGATAGTAGTTAGGTATCATGAGCAGTTATCCATGAAGACTGTAACTAATAGGTCACAAAAGATGAGCCTCATTGAATTATCACTTAATAGACACTTGTAATAACATATTTCAAGGCTAGTGAACACTGCCTAAGAGAACCTGAAAAATCCATGAAGTAACTTTAATTTTCAGATTTGGTTCTGTTCTTTATTTTCTTCTTTATTATCTAAACGTTCTGTTCTTTTAATTTCAGAAATTGGTTATGTGCAAAAAAACTTAGTGATTATTTGGTTATAGTGGCGCTGAATATAGAAACATTAATCTGTGAAGGATGAGAAAGAGAATAGAGAAAGAATAATACCACCCTCCCAATAAAAAAATAGTGTATTTCCATTTTACTGAAAGTAGAAGTGAGATGACGGTTAAGAGGTCCAACTCTAGAGTCATAGAGATCTGGGTTCAAATCCCAGTCCTGCCACTTATTGGCTGTGTGATCTCGACAAAATTACTTTATCCGACTGAGCTGTAGCTTACTTCTCTGTAAAATTAGGAGGATAATTTTATCTGCCTTATAGGGTTGTTAAGATGAAATGAGGTATTACATGTAAATTGATTGGACATACTGCTTGGTACATAGGAAGTACTCAATAAATGGTAGCTACTGTTGCTCAACCACAGAGCACTTAATGTTATGTACTTGCCTAATAAAGGACGTGCATGCAGAAAACAGCATTGTTTTGTTCTGGGAAGTGTGGGGAGGGGTTTGTTGGATATTCTTCAATTTAAAGTATGAAGCAAGGGACTTCCCTGGTGGCGCAACGGTTAAGAATTCCGCCTGCCAATGTAGGGGACATGGGTTCGAGCCCTGGTCTGGGAAGATTCCACATGCCACGGAGCAACTAAGCCCGTGCGCCACAGCTACTGAGCCTGCGAACCACAACTACTGGGCCCATGTGCCTAGAGCCCGTGCTCTGCAACAAGAGAAGCCACCAAAATGAGAAGCCTGAGTGCCACAATGAAGAGTAGCCCCTACTCGCCGCAACTAAAGGAAGCCCGTGCGCAGCAACAAAGACCCGACACAGCCAAAAATAAATTAAAAAATAAATTTATTAAAAAAAAAATAAAGTATGAAGCAAGGGTTGGCAAACTCCAGGCCATAGGCCAAATCTGGCCACACTCATTTGTTTAATTATTGTCCATGGCTGCTTTAGTGCTGCAGCAGGTTGAATTCTTGCAGAAGAATCCTGATGGCCTGCAAAGCTTAAAATGTTGGCCCTTTAAAGAAAAAGTGTGCCAATCTCTGGTATAGAGCAGTGTTTCTGGTGAACTTTGGTGGTTCTTGGACAATTTTTAAGTATATATTTTAATATACAAACTATCATGCCAAAATACAAACTATCATGCCAAACTATCATGCCAAACCTGTGATTTTATATATATTCTTGCTTAGGACTTGTGTAAAAACTATCAAGCATTAAAATGAAGGGACCAGTTTTTCACAAATTTGAGCTCTTTCGAAATGTCATCATAGGAATTTTAGAAATATTTATGACTCTATTCCATACAACAGGGCTCGTCGGAAAAAAGGATCTGCTAGAAGATTTGGTCTACAGAAACTTTGGGAGTGGTGCTTAGGACTTGTACAGATGAGTTCATTGCCATGGAGAGTTGTAATTGGCCGTCTAGGAAGGATTGGTCATGGAGAATTAAAAGGTAAAATTGTGCTTTTATTATTTAATACTTAAATTTCTGTGTTTTTTTGAATTTTGTTTTATTTTTTTATACAGCAGGTTCTTATTAGACATCAATTTTATACACATCAGTGTATACATGTTAATTCCAATTGCCCAATTCATCACACCACCATCCCCACCCCACCCCCCACCGCAGCTTTCCCCCCTTGGTGTCCATACGTTTGTTTTCTACATCTGTGTCTCAACTTCTGCCCTGCAAACCGGTTCATCTGTACCATTTTTCTAGGTTTCACATACATGTGTTAATATACGATATTTGTTTTTCTCTTTCTGACTTACTTCACTTTGTATGACAGTCTCTAGATCCACCCACGTCTCACCAAATGACCCAATTTCATTCCTTTTTATGGCTGAGTAATATTCCATTAAATATATGTACCACATCTTCTTTATCCTTTCATCTGTTGATGGGCATTTAGGTTGCTTCCATGACCTGGCTATTGTAAATAGTGCTGCAGTGAACATTGGGGTGCATGTGTCTTTGAATTATGGTTTTCTCTGGGTATATGCCCAGTAGTGGGATTGCTGGGTCATACGTTAATTCTATTTTTAGATTTTTAAGGAACCTCCATACTGTTCTCCATAGTGGCTGTATCAATTTACATTCCCACCAACAGTGCAAGAGGGTTCCCTTTTCTCCACGCCCTCTCCGGCATTTGTTGTTTGTAGATTTTCTGATGATGCCTATTCTAACTGGTGTGAGGTGATACCTCATTGTAATTTTGATTTACATTTCTCTAATAATTAGTGATGTTGAGCACCTTTTCATGTGCTTCTTGGCCATCTGTATGTCTTTGGAGAAATGTCTATGTAGGTCTTCTGCCCATTTTTGGATTGTGTTGTTTGTTTCTTTAATATTGAGCTGCATGAGCTGTTTATATATTTTGGAGATTAATCCTTTGTCCATTGATTCATTTGCAAATATTTTCTCCCATTCTGAGGCTTGTCTTTTTGTCTTGTTTATGGTTTCCTTTGCTGTGCAAAAGCTTTTAAGTTTCATTAGGTCCCATTTGTTTATTTTTGTTTTTATTTCCATTACTCTAGGAGGTGGATCAAAAAAGATCTTGCTGTGACTTATGTCAAAGAGTGTTCTGCCTATGTTTTCCTCTAAGAGTTTTATAGTGTCCAGTCTTACATCTAGGTCTCTAATCCATTTTGAGTTTATTTTTGTGTATGGTGTTAGGGAGTGTTCTAATTTCATTCTTTTACATGTAGCTGTCCAGTTTTCCCAGCACCACTATTGAAGAGGTTGTCTTTTCTCCACTGTATATCCTTGCCTCCTTTGTCATAGATTAGTTGGCCATAGGTGCATGGCTTTATCTCTGGGCTTTCTATCCTGTTCCATTGTTCTGTATTTCTGTTTTTGTGCCAGTACCGTATTATCTTGATTACTGTAGCTTTGTAGTATAGTCTGAAGTCAGGGAGTCTGATTCCTCCAGCTCCGTTTTTTTCCCTCAAGACTGCTTTGGCTATTCGGGGTCTTTTGTGTCTCCATACAGATTTTAAGATTTTTTTGTTCTAGTTCTGTAAAAAATACCATTGGTAATTTGATAGGGATTGCACTGAATCTGTAGATTGCTTTGGGTAGTATAGTAATTTTCACAATATTGATTCTTCTAATCCAAGAACATGGTATATCTCTCCATCTCTTGGTATCATCTTTAATTTCTTTCATCAGTGTCTTACAGTTTTCTGCATACAGGTCTTTTGTCTCCCTAGGTAGGTTTTATTCCTAAGTATTTTATTCTTTTTGTTGCAATGGTAAATGGGACTGTTTCCTTAATTTCTCTTTTCAGATTTTTCATCATTAGTGTATAGGAATGCAAGAGATTTCTGTGCATTAATTTTGTATCCTGCAACTTTACCAAATTCATTGATTAGCTCTAGTAGTTTTCTGGTGGCATTTTTAGGATTCTCTGTGTATAATATAATGTCATCTGCAAAGAGTGACAGCTTTACGTCTTCTTTTCCAATTTGTATTCCTTTTATTTCTTTTTCTTCTCTGATTGCCATGGCTAGGACTTCCAAAACTATGTTGAATAATAGTGATGAGAGTGGACAATCCTTGTCTTGTTCCTGATCTTAGAGGAAATGCTTTCAGTTTTTCACCATTGAGAATGATGTTTGCTGTGGGTTTGTCATATATGGCCTTTATTATGTTGAGGTAGATTCCCTCTATGCCCACCTTCTGGAGAGTTTTTATCATAAATGAGTGTTGAATTTTGTCAAAAGCTTTTTCTGCATCTATTGAGATGATCATATGGTTTTTATTCTTCAGTTTCTTAATATGGTATATCACATTGATTTGCGTATATTGAAGAATCCTTGCATCCCTGAGATAAATCCCACCTGATCATGGTGTATGATCCTTTTAATGTGTTGTTAGATTCTGTTTGCTAGTATTTTGTTGAGGATTTTTGCATCTGTATTCATCAGTGTTATTGGTCTATAATTTTCTTATTTTGTAGTATCTTTGTCTGCTGTTGGTATCAGGGTGATGGTTGCCTCATAGAATGAGTTTGGGAGTGTTACTTCCAATGCAATTTTTTGGAAGAGTTTGAGAAGGTTGGGTGTTAACTCTTCTCTAAATGTTTGATAGACTTCACCTGTGAAGTCATCTGGTCCTGGACTTTGTTTGTTGGAAGATTTTTAATCACAGTTTCAGTTTCATTACTTGTGATTGTTCTGTTCATATTTTCTATTTCTTCCTGGTTCAGTCTTGGGAAGTTATATCTTTCTAAGAAGTTGTCATGTCTTCCCAGTTGTCCATTTTATTGGCATAGAGTTGCTTGTAGTAGTCTCTTAGGATGTTTTGTATTTCTGCGGTGTCTGTTGTAGCTTCTCCTTTTTCATTTCTAATTTTATTGATTTGAGTCCTTTCCTTCTTTTTCTTGATGAGTCTGGCTAATGGTTTATCAATTTTGTTTATCTTCTCAAAGAACCAGCTTTTAGTTTTATTAATCTTTACTATTGTTTTCTTTGTTTCTATTTCATTTATTTCTGCTCTGATCTTTATGATTTCTTTCCTCTGCTAACTTTGGGTTTTTTTGTTTTTTTGTTTTTTTAAAAATAAATTTATTTATTTTTGGCTGCACTGGGTCTTCATTGCTGTGCACGGGCTTTCTCTAGTTGCAGTGAGCAGGGGCTACTCTTTGTGGTGGTGCAAGGGCTTCTCATTGCAGTGGCTTCTCATGTTACATAGCATGGGCTGTAGACATGCAGGCTTCAGTAGTTGTGGCTCACGGGCTCAGTAGTTGTGGCACACGGACTTAGTTGCTCCGTGGCATGTGGGATCTTCCCGGACCAGGGCTTGAACCTCTCTTCCCTGCATTGGCAGGTGGATTCTTAACCTCTGTGCCACCAGGGAAGTCCCTAACTTTGGGTTTTGTTTGTTCTTTTTTCTCTAGTTCCTTTAGGTGTAAGGTTAGATTGTTTATTTGAGATTTTTCTTGTTTCTTGAGGTAGGCTTTATAGCCATAAACATCCCTCTTAGAACTGCTTTTGCTGCATCCCATAGGTTTTGGATTGTCGTGTTTTCATTGTCATTTGTCTCTAGGTATTTTTTGATTTCCTCTTTGATTTTTTCAGTGATCTCTTGGTTGTTTAGTAACGTATTGTTTAGCCTCCATGTGTTTGTGTTTTTTAGGCTTTTTGTCCCTGTAATTGATTTCTAATCTCATAGCATTGTGGTCAGAAAAGATGCTTGCTATGATTTCAATTTTCTTAAATTTACTGAGGCTTGATTTGTGACCCAATATGTGATCTATCCTGGAGAATGTTCTGTGCACCCTTGAGGAGAAAGTGTAATCTGCTGTTTTCAGATGGAATGTCCTATAAATATCAATTGAATCTATCTGGTCTGTTGTGTCATTTAAAGCTTCTGTTTCCTTATTTATTTTCATTTTGGATGCTCTGTCCATTGGTGTAAGTGAGGTGTTAAAAGTCCCCCACTGTTATTGTGTTACTGTCGATTTTCTCTTTTATAGCTGTTAGTAGTTGCCTTATGTATCGAGGTGCTCCTATGTTGGGTGCATGTATATTTATAATTGTTATATCTTCTTCTTGGATTGATCCCTTGATCATTATGTAGTGTCCTTCCTTGTCACATTCTTTATTTTAAAGTCTATTTTATCAGATATGAATATTGCTACTCCAGCTTTCTTTTGATTTCCATTTGCATGGAATATCTTTTTCCATCCCCTCACTTTCAGTCTGTATGTGTCCCTAGGTCTGAAGTGGGTCTCTTGTAGGCAGCATATATATGGGTCTTGTTTTTGTATTCATTCATCAAGCCTGTGTCTTTTGGTTGGAGCATTTAATGCATTCACGTTTAAGTTAATTATCGATATGTATGTTCCCATGACCATTTTCTTAATTGTTTTGGGTTTGTTTTTGTAGGTCCTTTTCTTCTCTTGTGTTTCCCACTTAAGTTCCTTTAGCATTTGTTGTAGAGCTGGCTTGGTGGTGCTGAATTCTCTTAGTTTTTGCTTGCCTGTAAAGCTTTTGATTTCTCCATCGAATCTGAATGAGATCCTTGCCGGGTAGAGTGATCTTGGTTGTAGGTTCTTCCCTTTCATCACCTTAAGTATATCATGCCACTCCCTTCTGGCTTGTAGAGTTTCTGCTAAGAAATCAGTGGTTAACCTTGTGGGAGTTCCCTGGTATGTTGTCGTTTTTCCCTTGCTGCTTTCAATAATTTTTCTTTGCCTTTAATTTTTGCCAGTTTGATTACTGTATGTCTTGGCGTGTTTCTCCTTGGGTTTATCCTGTATGGGACTCGCTGTGCTTCCTGGACTATTTCCTTTCCCGTGTTAGGGAAGTTTTCCACTATAATGTCTTCAGATATTTTCTCGGGTCCTTTCTCTCTTCTCCTTCTGGGACCCTTATAAAGCGAATGTTGGTGCATTTAATGTTGTCCCAGAGGTCTCTTAGGCTGTCTTCATTTCTTTTCATTCTTTTTTCTTTATTCTGTTCTGCAGCAGTGAAGTCCACCATTCTGTCTTCCAGGTCACTTATCCATTCTTCTGCCTCCGTTATTCTGCTATTGATTCCTTCTAGTGCAGTTTTCATTTCATTTATTTTATTGTTCTTCTCTGTTTGTTTGTTCTTTTAATTCTTCTAGGTCTTCGTGAAACATTTCTTGCATCTTCGTGATCTTTGCCCCCATTCTTTTTCTGAGGTCCTGGATCATCTTCACTATCATTATTCTGAATTCTTTTTCTGGAAGGCTGCCTATCTCCACTTCATTTAGTTGTTTTTCTGGGGTTTTATCTTGTTCCTTCATCTGGTACATAGCCCTCTGCCTTTTCATCTTGTCTGTCTTTCTGTGAATGTGGTTTTTGATCCACAGGCTGCAGGATTGTAGTTCTTCTTGCTTCTGCTGTTTGTAAGCCATACTTTGCAGGAGAATGGTTAATTTCTGTTTTATGTTAATTCATATACTATTCTGACCATATCTCGGAATAGGTACTGAATAAAATGCAAAGGTTATAAAAATCTAGTTTTTTGTTGTGTTTTTTTTGTTGTTGTTGTTGTCTTTTTAAAGAGTAACCACATATGTCCAGTCCACAAATGGCTTAACTCAGATTTTAAAAGGACATATTGGAACTTTATA
The DNA here is from genome assembly GCF_963455315.2 of Globicephala melas. Lineage (NCBI taxonomy): Eukaryota > Metazoa > Chordata > Mammalia > Artiodactyla > Delphinidae > Globicephala > Globicephala melas. The sequence goes on along the minus strand of NC_083333.1, from coordinate 49,494,228 downwards.
TCAGTGTTATTACTACTATTCTTGTCATCTTCCATTTTTTCCCCCTTTCTGTTTAGTGTGCAACTCATCCTGTGTTCAGCAGGTCCTAATTGATATTAATGTACATTAAAGTTGGGATAAAGGATGTTGAGTAAAGTCAGCAATAAGAGTTTTTTGACTTAATGATGACTCTTGAAGAATACGTTAATTTTAAAACCATTAGGTTTTAACTTTTTGTTCTATACAGTGTTAACAATGCTGTTACTTTAGATATTTTCTTTTTTTTTTTTTTTTTACTGTTGATACCCACAGATTGGAGCTGTTTGCTGAGTCGTCGAAACTTGCAGTCCCTAAGTAAAAGGCTGAAAGACATGTGTAGAATGTGTGGTATATCTGCTGCAGACTCTCCCAGCATTCTCAGTGCTTGCTTGGTAGCAATGGAACCCCAAGGCTCTTTTGTTATTATGCCAGGTTAGCTATCTTTAGTTTATATCAGATTTAATTCTTTATGCACTTAAGTTTCTACGTATTTTGTAAAATCGATTTTTCATTTATTAAAAGAAAAAAATACCTTTCATTTTCTTTCCAGATTCTGTGTCAACTGGTTCTGTATTTGGAAGAAGCACCACTCTAAACATGCAGACGTCTCAGCTTAACACCCCACAGGATACATCATGTACTCATATACTTGTGTTTCCTACTTCTGCTTCTGTGCAAGTAGCTTCAGCTACTTATACCACTGAAAATTTGGACTTAGCTTTCAATCCCAACAATGGTAGGTGGATTGTTCTGTACAGGTTTGCAAATATAAAGTAAATCTGGATGATTGTGGCTGATTATAGGGTGGATAATACCTCCCAAAACATCTGTGTCCTGTGAATGTTCCTGAAACCTGTGAATGTTACCTTATATTCCCTCTCCCCCACCTAAAAAAAAGACTTGCAGATCTGATTAAATTAAGGATCCTAAGATGGAGAGATTACCCTGGCTTATGCAGGTGGGCCCAAAATGCAATCTTACAGATCCTTATAAGAGGGAGATAGAGAGAAATTTGACTGTACACAAAAGAGGAGAAGGGCATGTGGTGGAAACAGGAAAGCAAAGTCAGAGAGAAATGACTATGCCGCTGACCTTGAAGATGGATCTAGATGCTGGAAAAGACACGGAAACTGATTTTCCCCTGGAGCCTCAAGGGAGAACATAGCCCTGCCAGTACCTTCATTTTGGCCTAATGACTAACACTTTGATTTCAACCCAATAAAACTGATTTTGGACTTCTCGCCCCCAGAACTGTAAGAGAATAATGTATGTTGTTTCACGTCAGCGAGTTTGTGGTAATTTGTTGAAGTGCAACAGGAAACTAATACAGCCATTCTTCTACCTTATTGATATCAGAACTAGTGCTATGAATTATCCCATAAATGTTTACTTATTTTAAAAGTCAACATGGATCATAAAATTTTTGTACAGGTTTTTTTTTTTTTAAGATGATGTCGGGGGTAGGAGTTTATTAATTAATTAATTAATTTTTGCTGTGTTGGGTCTTCGTTTCTGTGCAAGGGCTTTCCCTAGTTGTGGCAAGTGGGGTCACTCTTCATCCCGGTGCATGGGCCTCTCACTATCACAGCCTCTCCTGTTGCAGAGCACAGGCTCCAGACGCACAGGCTCAGTAGCTGTGGCTCACGGGCCCAGTCACTCCATGGCATGTGGGATCCTCCCGGACCAGGGCTCGAACCAGTGTCCCCTGCACTGGCAGGCGGATTCCCAACCACTGCGCCACCAGGGAAGTCCCAATGTACAGGTTTATGTATGTGCTGTTGAGTTACCTGTACATGAACTTTGCAGGTCATTTTATATTCTTTTGTGTTTTGATTTGCCAGAATAATATAGTAATTTGTAAGTTTTCTAGATGAACCTATTGATTGCATTTTAGTAGAAGAGAAAATAAGTGATATTCCATTGTTGCTCTGAGTGGTTACCTTAGAAAATGGCATCTCTCTAAAATCACAAGTATGGGTATTAATTATTCTCCTCTTTTAGTGTGTTATACAGTAACTTGAATATTTTAATAGTAAAGAATTTAGGAATTAGTCGAGAATGGTCTCATTTTAAATATGTTTTCATTTCCAGCATTTGTATTAGTTTCCTATTGCTATTTGTAACAAATTACCAGATAGTTCGTGGCTTAAAGCAACACATACTGTCTTACAGTTCTGGAAGTCAGAAGTCCAAACTCAGTCTTACTGGGCTATAAAGTCAAGGTGTCTGCAGGGTTGGTTCTTTCTAGAGGCCGTAAGGGAGAATCTGTTTGCTTGCCTTTGCCAGCTTCTAGAGACCACCTACATCTCTTTCTCATGGCCCCTTTTTCCATCTTCAGTGCCAGCAGTTTAGTATAGTCACATCTTCACTGACTCTTAATGGTACTGCCTCCCTCTTACTAGGACCCCTGTGATTACATTGGACCCACCTGGATAATCCAGAATAATCTCCCCATTTCAAGATCTTTAGCTTGATCACATCTGCAAAGTTCTTTATGGTAACGTATTCACAGATTCCTGGGATAAGGATTTGGACATCTTTGGGGGGGCCATTATTCAGACTACCACATGCTTATTTATGCATAGTTGATTATTTGGCTCCCAGCACAATAGTTGGCACATAGTAGACATTCGGTAGATGTTGATTAACTCATTTTGGTTAAAGTCCATTAACTCTCTCCTGTAAATGACCATAGGATATGAAAAATGGAGTATTTAATTTTTTTCTTCCTCCTATATAGATGGAGCAGATGGAATGGGTATCTTTGATTTGCTAGACACAGGAGATGATCTTGACCCTGATATCATTAATATCCTTCCTGCATCTCCAACGGGATCTCCTGTTCATTCTCCAGGATCTCATTACCCCCATGGAGGTGATGCTGGCAAGGTAACCTTGTTATAAAAGTTCAGTTTATCTAAGTGTCATTCATTAACTTAGTAATGGATTATATCAATGAAATAGAACACTTTTTTTCCTTGAAAATTAGCCAGAGCATTACAGCAGTACATTCATGTACTTCTACCTTAGAGACATCAGTATGTTGAGTTGTACGTTATTAAGAGAGTCTCTAAGGTTCTGCTTTCTCGGACTTTGTATTTTCTAGACTACTTGGCATTAATCCTTTTATATTTATAGTTTTCCTGCTACTTCACCATAGCAGGATATAGGATTATATTATCTGAGAATCAGTATATTACTCTAAGAGCTGCCATTCGTATCAGGGCTGTGACAAGGAACGTAAAGGAAATAATTTTCTAATAAGAACAGAAAAAACAGACTCTCACATGCGCCCCTCCCCCGCCCCCCCTTATTTTTAGCAGCTATGGAAGCAGGCAGGCTGTCTTGTCATTCTATTTGAACTCAAAACTAATTGGGCTTCATTTGAATAACATCATTATTTGAATGAAATTATATATAGTGGTTATTTGATTATTGTAATGTACATAAGTTTAAAATAAAGCATCTTTGTCCAACCTTACCTTCCTCCTTTTTCTTTTTTAACTGGAAAGAAATGAGATTACAGAAAAAAGAGAAAAAATATATAAGGAGAAGCACCAATAATCATACCTCTTTACTAAAATCAGTTTTACCTTTTTTTTGGCTGCTCTGTGCAGCTTGCGAGATCTTAGTTCCCAGACCAGGATTGAACCCACGCCCTCGTCAGTGGAAGTGTGGGGTCCTAATCACTGGACCTCCAGGGAATTCCCAGAAACCATTTTTGCTTTTAGCAAATTACCTTCCTTTCACATGTTGCAGCTTTCAAAAAGTGTAAGCAGCTTTTTATATTTTTTATTTTTGGCCACTCAGCTTGCAGGATCTTAGTTCCCCGACCAGGGATCAAACACGTGTACCCCTGCAGTGGAAGCATGGAGTCCTAACCACTGGACCGCCAGGGAGTTCCCTTAGCAGCTTTTTAATGTTACATTGTTGCTTTACCATAATTTGTTATATCATTCCCCAAACGTTGGACATTTAAGTCTTTTATTTGTTTCTGTTTTAGGTAATAATTGCAAAGAGCATTTCCATGTATATCATTTTTTTTCTTTTTATGTTTCCTTAAAATAAATACCAAAGAATGCATTGACTAATCTAAAGGATATGAGCATCACTTTAATAGTTGGCTCTTCATGTTGCCATATTTCTTTCCAAAACACTATTAACTGCATTTTATAGATAGTGCTAGATAAACAAAGCTAAATTTAATCCACCTTTTGGATTGGGGTGTGATGGTCAGGAATTAGTTGAGGGCGTATTAGGAAATAAGAAAGTTCATTGAGTATTTTGTATTTTTCAGTCAGATGCAAAGGTTTATATACACACACACTGAACACGGGCTTGACATAATAATACAAACTTGTTAAATACTTGGTATATTCATTTCCTCATGCAACTCTTAAAACTCATTATTTAATGCGAATTATGATACATAGCAATTGACTTTCTAAAATATCCTTCAGTATATTTTAAATTGAAGTAATAAAATAATGAGACTGATTGCCATAAACCATTCTGTATTTATAGCTAGTGCTAGCTATATCAAATGAACTAACACAGTTTTAATTTTGTCTTTTTAAGGGTCAGGGTACTGATCGGCTACTTTCAACAGAATCTCATGATGAAGTAACTAATATTCTTCAGCAACCATTGGCCCTTGGTTACTTTGTATCAACTGCCAAAGCGGGTCCGTTACCTGACTGGTTCTGGTCAGCATGTCCTCAAGCACAATATCAGTGTCCCCTTTTTCTTAAGGTATTGCTTTTTTTTTTTTTTTTTTTTTTTTTGCCAATTCCTAATTGACGGCTTAAGTCCTAAGAAACAGAGAAGTGGCTTTTTGAACTCTTGTAACTTTTGTCTGAGGTCTTAAATGCATTGCCATATACGACTCTCTAGACAAGATTACAGAGAGAATTATGAATCTAATTATGAAACAACTGTAATTCTTAAATTCATATTAAGTTTAAACCTTTAAATAACTTTAAATCGAATTTCTGGGACCCTTACTCTTAGTTATTTTCAGCTGCACGTATAGACGTTTAGAGCTGGGAGAAACCTTATATTACCCTTAATTTAACTTCTTCATTTTCTCGGTGAGCGTATTAAAAGTTCAGGAAAGCTCATTTGTCCAAAGTCATAAATTGGTAGTAGACTCAAGATTAAAACCTGGATCTTTTCATGATTATATAGTATTATTCTTTGAATTATGTCATTCTGCACTCCTATTATGCCTCATTTTGGGAATTAAAGGTTTCATAATCTTTGTAAAAATATTTGATATTTAGATCCATTTACTACCTCCTTAAAAAAGCTTTCTAGCTTTGTGTAAATTGCTGTTAAAACTATTGAGTGGTTTTCAAGTAATGAGATTCTCAGACCCACAGTGACTTATTTTATCGAAACAAATTCATTAGCAAGTGATATAACAAGGTTGAGATAAATCATAAAATGGTAAAACGAGACATGAAAGCCCTATCTAGAGTTTGTTCCTGCTGCTACTACTCCTATTCCAAAATAACAAATTTAGATCTGATTTCACTTATGTAAACCCACCAGAAGTTGACTGATTTAGTCCATAAATCATGCTAACTTAACTACTTGCCAGCTGATTTTTATTTGTAGGGTAAAAATTGAATAGTATGCTTTAGTTTTTTAGGGTTATATTTTAGTGGTTACTTTAACCAATAGGCTTGTTGCTGTCTTTTGAGCCTGTTGCTATTAAATCTTGGTTCCCTTGGCTCACATACCATTGAGTCAGTGACATTTGTGATTAAGCAATGAATTGCTGTGGCACATTCATGAAGAATACAAGAGCTGTTGATCTGAATTGACTATTAGTGAAGTAATATAATTAGAGAGTGTTGGCCAAGGTAATAGTTCTAGCATATGACTTTTCTTCCTCTTCCAGTCTATTCTTTGTGCAATGGTCTATACAGATCTCATTACAAGAACATATTCCCAAGGGGGTTTCTGCATCATAGTAAACCTTGGAGTTTCTACAAAACAAAGTGTTCTTCGGTGCTTTCGGAAGTGCTACATGTGCTTTCTGCCCCCACCCCCCTTTTGTTGTTAGAATACACATTAAAAGCTCTGAAAAACAGCAGCAAATAACATTGTTTACCTGCCATTTACCAAGCTTACTTTAATACACAGGAAAAGGGTAACACCTATTAATAGTGTTTCACAGAACATATTTTTAAGAAACACCACTTCACAAAAAGTCCAAGGGACTATCCAGATTCTTTTCTACTCAATATTTGCAGAGAGGATAGTGTAAAGTGGGCATTCACCCTCAGATACAGTGTAACAAGATTAGGACTTCTGGTCTGAATTATCAGGTAAGGCATAACTTACCATAATTTTGTTCACCTTTTGTTTTCATACATCCCATTTTATTTCTATACCATAGGCAAATAAAACCATCTGGTATGTTTCTCTTGGCTTGGGAAAAAAATAGGTTGTTACCTAGATGATTAAAAAATCTTTTTATCATTGAAATTAGAGCACTGGTACTAAGTACATTCATTTGTAGTGATCTGCCACATGAGAGACGTTTGCTTATAACTCAAATCAAGAGTTTATGGGCAGTTGAAACATATTTTTGGTTATATTTCTGAATATACAACAAGATTTTATACGTATATTACAATTGTAGAGGAGAGAACACCTAAATATAAAATACTACCTTTTACAGTAGTATACAGAATGAGACCTGTCAAGAGTTTCTACAGGGACTTCCCTGGTGGTCCAGTGGTTAGGACTGTGCACTTCCATTGCAGGGGGCTCGGGTTTGATCCCTGGTCGTGGAACTGAAATGTGAAACGAGTACCACATTCCTTTCTTTCATTCTTCATTGCCATACCTAAATGGGTGTGCCAGTTGTTATTAAGCCTCCATTGTGAAATTGAGTGGGCAAAGGAATGCATCTGTGCTCACAATTCCACCAGAGGTAGCTCTGCTTAAGGTTTATCACTTCCTAAGTAAAATATTTGCATATGCTTACTTCTATTACTGTTTTCATTGCTAGGCCTAGGTTAATTTGCACAGTCTATGTAACCTAGAGACTGTACTCAGGTTTATCAATTTTGTGCTTTCTTAAACATTTACTTTACATATCTAGGCAGGTTACACTTAGCAAATAATTAGAGATCCTTTTTCAGGATTATTATGCGGTCTCAAAAGCAATAAAGCTGAAAAAGTTTTAAGTTCACACTTAAAAATTACTTATGTAATGAATTAAAGAAGAAGATCAAACATGTTTATAGTGGCTCCCATTCATTACATAGATCTAAAATGTATTTCATCAAGGAAGAGACCTTGCGAGAATAAGGTAAAACCAACAGATCTTTTCCATTTGGCTGACTGATTACCTGTTATTTTTTAGGCCTCTTTGCACCTCCACGTGCCTTCAGTGCAATCTGACGAGCTGCTTCACAGTAAACACTCCCACCCACTTGACTCAAATCAGACTTCAGATGTCCTCAGGTACAGCTCTTTTTACCATTAAGAGTTCTCCATAACAACTTTGCAAGAATACAATGTTGATCCTTATGTATTTTTCTCATTTTTGGCGGTAGTTTACAGTTATGCACCCTTGGATTGCTAGATGAATTATATATCATTCAGAGTGAGTGCTTTTCTTTCTAACACGTGTAATCTACTTTTGAGAACAATTTTAATGAAAATCAGTTTTCTTTAGTCTCCTCAAGACTCTCTATTTCATACCTTCCACTTTTTTCTTTAAATTGACTTTGAATCTTAGATGCCATCATTGGAAATTGCTTCCAGAATTTAAAGTGCAAGTAAACACGTGACTTACATAGTTTACTTGCTTTTCAGGTTTGTTTTGGAACAGTACAATGCACTCTCCTGGCTAACCTGTGACCCTGCAATCCAGGACAGACGCTCATGTCTCCCAATTCATTTTGTGGTGCTGAATCAGTTATATAACTTTATCATGAATATGCTGTGATCTTCATTTGATGGAACTGTGCAAGAAAAGAACAAGGGAAAAAGATATTTCGCTGCAAGATTAAGTTACAATTATCTTCTCAGTGAAAGTCATTTGTGATGGGGTCTAATTCTTATTACTTCAACAAATATTGTTTTGACTTGGGGGTATGGGCGATAACCCTGTTATTTTTCATTGACTATACTGAACTCTTTAGGATGATGACTGATCATACAAAGCGTATTATAACATTTTCGTAGCAAAATTAACCTTTTTTTTTCCAGTCACAGTATTTGTGAAAAGTAATGAGCCATAGTACCCAGTTATGTTAAATGAATATTAAAAGCATGGAGAAGGAAACATGAGGAACAATGAATTTCAACATATGGCTTCAGAACATCAAGATGTTCTTGTATTGGATTATAGTATCTAGTATTCAAAATGCCTGCATCTCTTATTTATTGTAAGTTTTTAAATGTATAAATTGTCTTATATTTCTTAACCTCTTTTATAAAAATTTTCCTAGAAGGTTTATACTGCCTTCTTGCTTTAAAGCAATTGGTCTAAAATATATGTAATCGTCTTAATTAAAAAGTTGCAGTAGGGTTGCTTTTAGAGTATTATTTTTTTGTAAGGGGGTGGGTGGGACAGTAAATTTGTATTGTCTTGATGTACAGTTTAATGGGGATAGAGGGGGAATAATGTCCATACCATTGTGTGTGGAGGATTTACAGCTAAGCTGTAGTTGCAGAGTACATGTACAGTAATGAAGTTCACTGTGTTTATAAATTGAAAAGGTACCAGGTCTTACAACATTTTATATATCAGTCACACCTTTACAGAATAACATGATGGCAATATACAAGTGATATTGTTAGGTGGTTTAACTTAGAATAAAATGAGAATTCTTCAGTTATATTTTGTACTATGGTTTAGGGCTATGACTAATATTTCAGGCCATTTCCAGTGAAAGAAACTTAGTTTTACAAGAAAAACATTTGCTACTGAATGCTTAAACTAATTTTGGTGTTTAATGTTACATGCTTACATTTTTTGTTGTTTTAACAGTGGCACATCTAGGCATGGGAATATTATTACTTATGAAAATTATCTTCAGGATCTGCTATAAGGTTGAAATTTAGCCCAGCTCTAGGCATTTTACAAATTATTTTAAGAGCAGTCACTCTTGATTGACTTTTTTTTTTTAATTAAAGATTGGGAATGTGTGTGAGAGTATGCATATGTATGGATGTGTGAGTGCAATCAAACTGTGGTGTAAATAGATCCTCAGTGAATCTGGTATTCAGACTATTCCACTAGTTAAAGAACCATTTTCTAAACTTAACCTGTTTCCTTTTGCCATTTTATTTATTTAATTTTCTTGGTTTGGAGATGGCAGTCCCAAACACCAGAGTCTGTACTTTTCTGTAACACAGCTCAGATTAAGGCAGGGCATATGCCAAGGAGGTTCTCACCTCCCTAAAGAAGGGACTTGAATTTTAGGGACTTTAATTCACCCCTTCCTTCAATACAGCTTTCCCTCTTCTTGTTTGCACATGCCAAGATAACTGCTTCTATGCAGGCTTTATCCCCTTAAAAAATCCTTTCTACAGTGCTGCTCACAAGAGAGTCCAAGTTAGCCTCCTACCTGTGTCGCTGACTTGAATTCACAGTCGCCAAGTCTACCTGTCTTTCTTGGAAGCAGTCTAGCTAAATTTTGAATTTGTATGTTCACTAATTCTCTACAAGGACAAAATTGATTGTATTTACAAAACTGTAATTTGGTATGTTTTGTTGTTTTTTGGTTGGCTTTTGTTTTTTTAACTGAAACTTGTTTTGTAAATACTATATGCTTAGCTTAAATATCACTTTCTTATGAACAATATAATTTCTTCAAATTGTGTATATTGAAACATTAGCAAGTCTTGTTTTTCCTATAGAAAAAAACAATTGGTGACAGAGGTTTTTGATCATTTCTTCAAAATTATAATGCAATCCCAATGGTCAGCATATTTTGAAGTTAAAATTTAAAGATCACATCTCTGCATTTGTTCTTAAATTATGCTAACACACTACAGATTATGTTGGCATATTTTGTTCTGTACTTTAAAAAAAAACTTGTCTGAGATTTGAGGGGAAAGATGCTTATTTGGAATTTCTATTAAAACAGTATCCTTTTTTATATATTTTATTAACTCAATAGTGACTCTTACAAATAAAAGCTGTATTCTCAATTGTTTAAATCACTAGCCTATAGTAACCACACCTCAGTTTGAAAACAGATTTTTAAAAAATTATTCCCTGATAGTTTCTTTTATATGGAGCCATAAGGAAGGAACCCATTATACAATTCCTTTTTATCTGGGAATCAGGGAATAGTTCCCAAATATACAGGATTTACTGATAAGATTTTTTTTGCCCTTCATATATAAATTCGCACTCAAATAGAAAATTATTAAATAGCCATTAGAAAAGGTCAGGAGATTTGGTTCAGGAAAAAAAAAAATTAAGCCTTTCATGCAGGATGATGGATCTGACTACTAATGTACTGTCACAGACAAGTATGGGTAGTTTTGTTTTGTTTAAATAGGTAAGCAAAGTAATATACTTTATACCAGTTGATCACCAACACCTTGACTTCTTTGTTACAGTGCTAATGTCTGTTTTTTGTGCAGTTATCCATTACAAAGCAGGGTGGGAGTTGAATATTTTGGCATTTTAAAAGATTAGTTATATAATGTCTGCTTCCAGCCAGTGAGAAACATCTAGCCATACCTTTCTTATGCAAGCCATTCAGTTATCAGGACTGTGAATTAACACTGTATGAATAAATTTCTGTACACCTTATTGTTTGGCCAGAAGGCCACCAAGTGTACTTATATGTAATCCTTAAATTTTAAAGTAGCTGTAATTTTTAAATCTTTCTAACTTTTCTTAAACCACTAAAATTAAGCTCTTACTACTTAGTCAACTATCCTCAGCTGTATTCGTACTCAATTGTCAGTATGGCACAGATTACTGTATTAAAATATTCTCCTTTCGTCTTCATATTTACCTTCTGAGGTAATTTTTTAACTTAATGTGTTACTACAAAGATTTTCAGATCTTTAATCAAGCACTATGTTAATACTGTAATATCAAAGTACTATGTTGCATTATTTAAAATGTTCAAATTGAATACATTAAAAGGAAGTTTTTAAATGCTGTTGCATCATATAATTTGCTATTCATCCACTATGGCATCGCATATCAGTCTGTTAATACATTTAATGTTGCATGAGTGATGTTTTGGTCTGGGTTTCCTCTTAAGAGTTTAGTTTGTCTAAATTAAGGAAAAATGTTTTTGACATACATTTTTTTTTTGTTTCCCCCCACCCCTCAAAAAAATCTGCTAGAAATCTTGACCTTTCGATTTTTCTTGGTGTTTTAATGGGCCCAGAACTGTGTTTAAATTTTTATATATATGTTTTCTTTTTTGTGGAGTATTAATTTAAAAACTGGATTTGGGACCTAAAATACTCCTCAGGTTGATGTATTCATGAAGTTTTAAAATAGCTTTAGTTTTCAAAGTAAACTGGATTTGTGGACCTTAAAGTTACTGAGTTTAAACTACAAATTGTAATGTCATTACTGGACATGTCCGCATCAACTCTCTCAAAATAGCTTGGTCACTTTCTGAAGGGGCGTTTTAAAGTTGTTTAGCAGTGAGATTTAATATGGTCCAATTGCTTTTTTTTTTCTTTAACGCAACAAAAAAAGAAGAAGGAACAAACACTATTGCTGCCGAATGCCATAACACTGAGTTGTACAAATTGTGATTGAGGAAATGAAAAGGTTTATACTTTTTAAAAAAAACAAAAACAAAAAAAAAACTTCAAATGGAATAAATTATTCATGAAGCCTTCATTGTGGTGTCTCATTCTGTTGAAAATATTTGTCTTAAATTTGTGTAAAAAGTAGTATTTTTATGTCACTTATAAATGAAAAGGGGCAACCTAAAAACTGACTAATGGAGTTTCAATTTCTTCGTCTGAAGTATTTTATTTTTTTAAAGATTTTAATCATACCTCGGTGTATAATATACAGGAAAATTGTATATGTACCTACGTATTAATTCCTTTTAGGCTGATCGGTTTGATATGTTTTCTAGTCTAAACAAGTTACCTTCAAATATTTAAAGCTTAATTGTGTCTCTTTTAAATCACACAGATGTTTTTGAAACATAAGAAAAGTGGGGTTTTTTTTTTTTTTTTTTTGGCTGTGCCGCACAGCTTGGGGGATCTTAGTTCCTGGACCAGGGATTGAACCTGGGCTTTTGGCAGTGAAAGCACAGAGTCCTAACCACTGGACTGCCAGGGAACTCCCAGAAAAGTGTTGTTCACATATGAACAACCCACTGAAAATAGCTCTGTGCATTTTTATAAGCTTCTGTTTAAAATATTTTTGTCCAAACTTAAGCTGAGTAAGGACAGATCCCAAAATTGTTGTGGTCATTTTAAAATCGTTTCTGACAGCGGAAGTAAAAAGAAAGAATCCTGTATGTTGTTGGAACATTTATTTAAAATTTTTTTGTCTTATGGTTTATATTACCTCTGATTTTTTTTCTAACTATTAAAACAGTTTAACTTTATGTTAAAGTTAAAAAGCAGGGACTTCCATGGTGGTCCAGTGGTTAAGACTCCATGCTCCCAGTGCAGGGGACCCGGGTTCGATCCCTGGTCAGGGAACTAGATCCTGCATGCTGCAACTAAAAAAAATAGATCCCATGTACAGCAACTAAGACCCAGTGCAGCCAAATAAATAAATAAATAATTTAAAATAAATTTAAAAACCTGCAAATCAAGCTTTTGGGGGGGAGGGGTACTCACTTGTTGCCCAGCTACATACACCCTTTCTTTACTGTTTGTAGTTTTAAGTATTGAAAACCAATCGCTGAAAAATCCTATTTTGAGTGGCTTACTGATATTTTTTCTTCAGTATTTGTTAAGAATTCAAGCTGCTTAGAGACAGACATGTTCCCTACCTTAGGGAAATATACTTTTTACATTGTGACCCACTGTGGTACATCATGGCAAAATCTAAGACTTGAAAGCTCAAGATGGTAGTGAATCCCTGGGAATCTTTTCTTGCAGAACTTCTGCCAAGTTCTCCATATGAATTAAGAACTACAGATTGAGAGGTAAAATCATGGAATATGGTGAACATTTTGAAATGTTCTACAAGGAATATATTGCACATGCAAGTGACCTTGGCATCTTGATATTAGTAGCACATTATTTACCTAAGTACAGGCATATCTCATTTTACTGCACTTCACTTTATTGTAGTTGGCAGATAATGGTTTTTTTACAAATTGAAGGTTTATGGCACCCTGCGTTAAGTCTATCAGTGCCATTTTTCTAGCAGCATTTTCTCACTTTGTGTCACATTTTGGTAATTCTCACAATATTTTTAACTTTATTATTATATTTCTTACGATGATCAGTGATCTTTGATGTTACTGGTACTATAGGCTCAGATGATAGCATTTTTTAGCAATAATGTATTTTTAAATTAAGGTATGTACATTGCTTTTTTTTTTTTTTTAACATCTTTATTGGAGTATAATTGCTTTACAATGGTGTGTTAGTTTCTGCTTTATAACAAAGTGAATCAGTTATACATATACATATGTTCCCATATCTCTTCCCTCTTGCGTCTCCCTCCCTCCAACCCTCCCTATCCCACCCCTCTAGTTAGTCAAACCAACGAGCTGATCTCCCTGTGCTATGCGGCTGCTTCCCACTAGCTATCTATTTTACGTTTGGTAGTGTATATATGTCCATGCCACTCTCTCATTTCGTCCCAGCTTACCCTTCCCCCTCCCCATATCCTCAAGTCCATTCTTTAGTAGGTCTGTGTCTTTATTACTGTCTTGCTCCTAGGTTCTTCATGACCTTTTTTTTTTTCCCCCTTAGAGTCCACATATATGTGTTAGCATACAGTATTTCTTTTTCTCTTTTTGATTTACTTCACTCTGTATGACACACTCTAGGTCCATCGACCTCACTACAAATAACTCAATTTTGTTTCTTCTATGGCTGAGTAATATTCCATTGTATATATGTGCCACATCTTCTTTACCCATTCATCTGATGATGGACACTTAGGTTTTTTCCATCTCCGGCCTATTGTAAATAGAGCTGCAATGAACATTTTGGTACATGACTCTTTCTGAATTATGGTTTTCTTAGGGTATATGCCGAGTAGTGGGATTGTTGGGTCCTATGGTAGTTCTATATTTAGTTTTTTAAGAAACCTCCATACTGTTCTCCATAGTGGCTGTATCAATTTACATTCCCACCAACAGTGCAAGAGGGTTCCCTTTTCTCCACACCCTCTCCAGCATTTTTTGTTTCTAGATATTTTGATGATGCCCATTCTGACCAGTGTGAGATGATATCTAATTGTAGTGGTGATTTGCATTTCTCTAATGAATAATGATGTTGCAGATTCTTTCATATATTTGTTGGCAATCTGTATATCTTCTTTGGAGAAATGTCTATTTAGGTCTATTTAGGTCTATTTATTGGATTGGGTTGTTTGTTTTTCTGACATTGAACTGCATGAGCTGCTTGTAAATTTTGTATCCATTCAGCCAATCTGTGTCTTTTGGTGGGAGCATTTAGTCCATTTACATTTAAGGTACTTATCGATATGTGTGTTCCCATTCCCATTTTCTTAATTGTTTTGGGTTTGTTATTGTAGGTCTTTTCCTTCTTTTGTGTTTCTTGCCTAGAGAAGTTCCTTTAGCAGTTGTTGTAGAGCTGGTTTGGTGGTGCTGAACTCTCTCAGCTTTTGCTTGTCTCTAAAGGTTTTAATTTCTCCATCAAATCTGAATGAGATCCTTGCTGGGTAGAGTAATCTTGGTTGCAGGTTTTTCTCCTTCAACACTTCAATATGTCCTGCCACTCCCTTCTGGCTTGCAGAGTTTCTGCTGAAAGATCAGCTGTTAACCTTATGGGGATTCCCTTGTGTGTTATTTGTTGTTTTTCCCTTGCTGCTTTTAATATGTTTTCTTTGTATTTAATTTTTGACAGTTTGATTAATATGTGTCTTGGCGTATTTCTCCTTGGATTTATCCTGTATGGGACTCTCTGTGCTTCCTGGACTTGATTAACTATTTCCTTTCCCATATTAGGGAAGTTTTCAACTATAATCTCTTCAAATATTTTCTCAGTCCCTTTCTTTTTCTCTTCTTCTTCTGGAACCCCTATAATTCGAATGTTGGTACGTTTAATGTTGTCCCAGAGGTCTCTGAGACTGTCCTCAGTTCTTTTCATTCTTTTTTCTTTATTCTGCTCTGCAGTAGTTATTTCCACTATTTTATCTTTCAGGTCACTTATCCGTTCTTCTGCCTCAGTTATTCTGCTATTGATCCCATCTAGAGTACTTTTAATTTCATTTATTGTGTTGTTCATCGTTGCTTGTTTCATCTTTAGTTCTTCTAGGTCCTTGTTAACTGATTCTTGCATTTTGTCCATTCTATTGTCCATTCTATCTCCAAGATTTCGGATCAACCTTACTATCATTATTCTGAATTCTTTTTCAGGTAGACTGCCTATTTCCTCTTCATTTGTTAGGTCTGATGGGTTTTTATCTTGCTCCTTCATCTGCGGTGTGTTTTTCTGTCTTTTCATTTTGCTTATCTTACTGTGTTTGGGGTCTCCTTTTTTGCAGGCTGAAGGTTCGTAGTTCCTGTTGTTTTTTGTGTCTGTCCCCAGTGGCTAAGGTTGGTTCAGTGGGTTGTGTAGGCTTCCTGGTGGAGGGTACTAGTGCCTGTGTTCTGGTGGATGAGGCTAGATCTTGTCTTTCTGGTGTGCAGGTCCACGTCTGGTGGTGTGTTTTGGGGTGTCTGTAGACTTATTATGATTTTGGGCCGCCTCTCTGCTAATGGGTGGGGTTGTGTTCCTGTCTTGCTAGTTGTTTGGCATAGGATGTCCAGCACTGTAGCTTGCTGGTCGTTGAGTGAAGCTGGGTGCTGGCGTTGAGATGGAGATCTCTCGGAAATTTTTGCTGTTTGATATTATGTGCAGCTGGGAGGTCTCTTGTGGATCAGTGTCCTGAAGTTGGCTCTCCCACCTCAGAGGCACAGCACTGACTCCTGGCTGCAGCCCCAAGAGCCTTTCATCCACAGGGCTCCTTAATTTGGGATGATTGGTTGTCTATTCAGGTATTCCACAGATGCAGGGTATATCAAGTTGATTGTGGAGCTTTAATCCGCTGCTTCTGAGGCTGCTGGGAGAGATTTCCCTTTCTCTTCTTTGTTCTCACAGCTCCCAGGGGCTCAGCTTTGGATTTAGCCCCGCCTGTGCGTGTAGGTCGCCGGAGGGCGTCTGTTCTTTGCTCAGACAGGACGGGGTTAAAGGAGCCGCTGATTCGGAGGCTCTGGCTCACTCAGGCCCTGGGGTAGGGAGGGGCACGGAGTGTGGGGTGGGCCTGCGGCTGCAGAGGCCGGCGAGACGTTGCAGCCTGAGGCGCGCCTGTGCGTTCTCCCGGGGGAGTTGTCCCTGGATCCCGGGACCCCGGCAGTGGCGGGCTGCACAGGCTCTCCGGAAGGGCGCGTGGCCAGTGACCTGTGTTCGCACACAGGCCTCCCGGTGGCGGCAGCAGCGGCCCTAGCCGCTCTGGGCGGCCCTAGCCACGTCCATCTCTGGACTCCGCACCCCTAGCCGCGGCTCGCGCCCGTCCCTGGAGCTCTCTCAAGCAGCGTTCTTAATCCCCTCTCCTCGTGCACCAGGAAACAAAGAGGGACGTAAAAGTCTCTTGCCTCTTCGGCAGTTCCAGACTTCTCCCCGGACTCTCTCCCGGCCAGCCGCGGTGCACCAACGCCCCGCAGGCTGTGTTCACGCCGCCAACCTCAGTCCTCTCCCGGCGCTCCGACAAAAGCCGGAGCCTCAGCTCCCAGTCCCGCCCGCCCCGGCGGGCGAGCAGACAAGCCTCTCGGCTGGCAAGTTCCGGTCGGCCCGATCCTCTGCGCTGGAATCTGTCCGCTTTGCCCTCCGCACCCCTGTTTCTGTGCTCTCCTCCGCGGCTCCCAAGCTCCCCCACTCCGCCTCCCGAAGTCTCCACCCGCGAAGGGGCTTCCTAGTGTGTGGACACTTTTCCTCCTTCACAGCTCTCTCCCGCTGGTGCAGGACCCGTCCCTATCCTTTTGTCTCTGTTTAGTTTTTTCTTTTGCCCTACCCAGGTACGTGGGGGGTTTCTTGCCTTTTGGGAGGTCTGAGGTCTTCTCCCAGCGTTCAGTAGATGCTCTGTAGGAGTTGTTCCACGCGTAGATGTATTTCTGGTGTATCTGTGGGGAGGAACGTGATCTCCGCGTCTTACTCTTCCGCCATCTTTCTACATTGCTTTTTTAGACATAATACTGTTGCATACTTAACAGACTACAGTATAGTGTAAACATAACTTTTACATGCACTGGGAAACCAAAAATTTCATGTGACTTGCTTCATTATATTTGCTTTACTGCAGTGGCCTGAAACCAAACCCACAATGTTTCCGAGGTATACCTGTATGTATTTGCTAATGAACTTGATGAGGTGATTTGAAATAATATCAGCTTATTACTAAAGGTACAAATATACATTTATCACAATTCTAGAATCAAAATTACAACATGTTCTAACAATTTTTTTTCTGTTTAATGATTTTATTATCAAAATATGCCCAAGACAAAATTGTTACTACAGAACTATTAAATATTTGGAGCTATAGGGTCATTGTAGGTTTTTAAGAAGTCTGGAGGGAGAACATCTACTTCAGGATAAAGGTAGAAATGCTGTTTGAGCTCTATTCAAGCTATTTGTAGTAAATAAATAACCTTTGAAATGTTAGTTTCTAGGGAAACGGACCGTTATCTCTCAGACATGTTAAATGTTCAGGCTTTGCTTAACAAGATATTCAGGGTGTATTGCTCTATTAACAACTGGTTCAGATAAGTCAATTCCCCATGCCCCCAAGAACATATAGTTAAGAGTATAAAAGTCCCTTAACAAGATATTCAGGGTGTATTGCTCTATTAACAACTAGTTCAGGTAAGTCAATTCCCCATGCCCCCAAGAACGTATAGTTAAGAGTATAAAAGTCCAAAGGGCACACTGGGTTATTTGAAGGGTTCACATAAGCAAAAACAAAAGAGAAAGGAAGAGAGTCTGTGGTTTCGGCTCATGGTAAAAGATAAACTTAACTGTTGTGAAAGTATTCCTGAATCATCTATACTGATACTAAGTCTACAGTTTCCAATATCTTCCTGTGTATACGCTAGAAAACATCAATCCTGGACTGAAAACTAAAGAGCCCTCATTCTCAGGGTCCTATAGCTGTAACCAGAAATTCTGTTTAATATTGTTTGAGGTGTTTTTTTTCTTTCAGAGCGACCCACCAGCACTGTTTCAGGAATGACCTTTTGTGAAGGTAAAAGGTTGATGTTTTAAAAACTCTCTTACTTTGGCACTCCCTACTACAGAGAAAAAAAATCTTAGTGATACATTTCAACAGTCCCCAAACCATGTAGCGTCTTATAGGCTTGCATTCAGAATGCCTGAGTTTGTCTTGATTCTGCTTTTGTTGTTTCTTGAGTAAATCTACTTTTAACTAAAGTCAACAATCTTCCTCCACAAAAACCACCTGGTCCTTAATAGTGTTCCTTGTCACTGTGAATGGCACTACCATCCATTCAGTTGTGCCAACCACAAACTCTTCCTTGTAACCAGTCAGCAAAAACTGTTGGTCTTCTGTATTTACTGTCATATATGTCCATTTTTGCCTCTATTGGCCTGACCTTAGTCTAAATTAGCACTATGCAATGCTATAAAGGTGATTAGGGTAGAAGAACCTTATCTGGGTGGACCACTGCAATATCCTCCTAACTTCGTCTCTCTACTTTCAGTATGTTCTTTACTTGGTAGCTTAAAACCCTTTATGGCTGCTTCTTGCTCTAAAGATAGATACCAAAAGTCTTAGATGATTTGTCCTCTGCCTACTTCTCCACAAGCCCCAGAATGGGCCTTTCTCCTGTGTTCTCCTAGCCTCCTAGGCATTTGAGTTCTTTGAAAGTCCCACGGTTATTCTTCCCTTAAGGCCTCCCCCTACTTACCACGTATACCCTTGCCTCAGATCAGGGCCCCTTGTTATATACTCTTATTGTTATATATTGTTATTGTAACACTATATGGGGACTTCATAGTGTTTTTTGTAGTTTATAATTGATTGCCTCTGCTACCAAATGACTCCATAAGGGCAGAAATTTGGTCTGTTTTGCATACAATTCCAATGCAACACTTAGCATGTAGTAAGGCACTGTAATATTTTTCGTATAGACTTCTTGTAACATACCAGAAATTACACAACTTAGCTTTAGTGTGAGTTTTGCAAATAATTTAAATGAAGTTATAACATTTTAATTACTTGGAACTTTTTTCACATTAGTAGAAGTAGTTTGGCGTCACTGGATTAGGATTCTTGTACTCCTAGTTTTGCCACCTTTTTGCTTGTGACTTCAGACAAATCATTGAACCACTTCGAAGTCTCAATTTGCTCATTTGTACGTGAACTCAACCGTAACCATATCTTCCTAACCAGCTTCGTGAACCTCCAAGGAAACTGCAAAAAACACTTTGAAATTTTCAAAATACAAATGTGAAGGATGATTAATATAATACCTGTGTTCTCTAGAAGAGTCAAATCCAGAATAAACTAAGGCTTGCAAGAGAAAAAAGATGCTTAATGGCAACAACAAATACGTTTCTAGCAAGAGCAAGGATGGAAAAGATACAAAGGGTAAAGTATTTAGTACTCAAGCTTTATCTCCCTTCTGTCCCAAACTACCCCCACTAAAAAGATATCAGCTTGAAGGGTCTCCAGGCTCTAAAATGTAAAATAACATGATGGAGTTAAAATCTGAGAGACGGTTAACTGATTTAAAGGAGTCTCAAGTCTCCACACCCAAACGAATTACATCCTGGGTGCTGAAAAAACTTGCAGATACGAATTCAGAAACACTGTAAAAATGAAGGGTTCTGAAAGAGTGGAAATTACAACTTGCCCAGTTTTTAAAGTTTAAAAAACTTATGTCCTAGGAGCTACTAACAAATTTACTTGACTCTAGGAACAAGATCCTCAGAAGCCAGGATAAAGCACTATGCGTTCAATAAACGAATTGATTATCTACCCTAGTAATGAGATACAAACCTTTGACCTTAAGCCCTCGGTCGACTGAGAAACATTTGTATAAACAGTTTGATAAGCCCTCTAAAGTGGTATGAGTGACAATGCAGTGCATATACAAGAGGGAATAGCTGAAATCAAGCTCATATTTTATTTTCACAGCATTGATAAACTGATCACGGAAATCCACATTCAGCAGGTTATTTAAGGTTTCATAATTCATGCTTGAATTAATTTAAAAAACCAATAGTAAGTGCCATACTGTGTGCCAAGGACAAAGAAATAAATATGAATCCTGCCTTCAAAGTACTTACTTTCTGGTGAGAGGGACAGACTAAAAATTCTAACAGTTACAGGGTAATATATGAAGTACTACGATGGAAAGAAGCAAAGGGTGGCTTGGGAGCACTGGAGAAGGGTACTTAGGTCTAATGCAGAGATAGGTGATTTGTCAGGAAAGGATTTCTTACAAGGGAACACTAGAAGTGAGACTTAAAGGATACTTGGGGGTTACTACATAAAGAGAATAAAAGGCATTCCACACAGGAAGAACAGTAGGGGAGAAGACCCATGAATAACATGAAGGATTTGGGAAACAAGCAGTTCAGACTGACTAAAACGGAGGCACCATGGTGGGACATGGCAGAAGTCTAGGCTAGAGAGGAGTCGGACCACGAAAAAACTGTCTTTTGAGTGCCACCTTAAAGAAAGTGAACTTTATCCCTTAGAAGGGAAGTGTTTTAGTAGTTGGGATGATTCATAATTGGTTGAACAATTATACCCAAAAAGGCTTGATTGGTGGAGCTATGTCAACTTGGAGGGATGTCTCTAATGTTATGCTACAGAACCTTGGCTGGACCCAATTGTACTCAACAATTTACCTATAAAATTAATGTAGGGCTTCCCTGGTGGCGCAGTGGTTGAGAGTCCGCCTGCCGATGCAGGGGACACGGGTTCGTGCCTGGGTCCAGGAAGATCCCACATGCCGCGGAGCAGCTAGGCCCGTGAGCCATGGCCGCTGAGCCTGCGCGTCCGGAGCCTGTTCTCAGGCCCGAGTACCACAAAAAAAAAAAAAAAAAATTAATGCAGATATGATATGTTTAGCCAAAGCAGATAACCGGTATAAAAGAAGAGTCCAAAGGTTCTTGACAGGCAGAAACAATTGAAGAAATTTTGTAAAATAGACACACTGTTGAGGATAATTATAAAAAGAGTTCCATGTTGAGAAAACTGGAGCTAGATATCTCCTGAGATCCCTTTACTTTTGAAATTCCGTGATTCTATTTCCAAAGAACATTGGTGCTCCTTTAAATACCTAAGTCTTCTAATTTGTTGAAGCTCATTTACTGGGCAATAATTTACATAAAAGCACCTAGAGTACCTGAAACACAGTAGATACTGTTTTTTTCTTTTTTTGTTTCTCTTTTTCTTTCTTCCCTTAGTCTGATTGAAAAATAAAGTAGGAAAGAATAAATCAAAGTAAGCCAGTCATGGTTGAGAGTCCGCCTGCCGATGCAGGGGACACGGGTTCGTGCCCCGGTCCGGGAAGATCCCACATGCCGCAGAGTGGCTGGGCCCGTGAGCCATGGCCGCTGAGCCTGCGCGTCCGGAGCCTGTGCTCCGCAAAGTAAGCCAGTCAGAGGTGAATGTTCACTTCATCCAGGACTTAAAGTATAGGAACTTTATAACATGTTTCATCAAATCTAAGACACCAGTAATTGCAAAACATTTTATGTACCACTAAGAAAAAAAAATACTGTCAAGTACAGCTTAACACCTAGTAATTGTAAGATGTCCCAGTTTCAGAGATGTTAAAATGTGAAAAAAAGTCATCATAGAATTGATGAAACATATCTTTTCATGAGGAGAAAAGGTAATGAGCCTCAGTACCACATTGGTCTTAAAAAGGGATTATTTCCTCAAACATTTAATAACAAAAAGGTATGCCATAATTATATAAGATACTCTTGATAATCCTTTGATAAGATACTCCTTTGATAATCAAAGGCTAATTTCTAGCATTATTTACCATTCTAGAAGTTCCCGAATCTGCCTTAAGTAAACATCTGATCTGCCAAGTCTTTAAAAATTGGTTTTAGTATAGTTAGGGAGTAGGCCTCAGAGGAAGCCAATCTAAAACTCAAAAGCTCATGAATAAATCTTTTTTCACTAGGATTTCTGAGTTCTATAGAATGATTACAAAAATGATTTCACTGGCAAACATTACAATGTAGATTTGAAAGACTTTTGTTGACTAAGTGGATATGAGGGGGAGAGGTTGGAGTCTAGGATGACTTCCAGGTTTCTAGCTTGAGCAACTCTGGGTGTTAGAAATATTCACTGAGATAAAAATTGGAAGAGAAAGGTACTTGGAGGAAGATAAGTATCAATACTCATCACCATTACACTCTAGATATCTTATTCAGGTAGGATATGATTTGCTATTCTCTACAGATCAAGATGGATGTACATGTTGTGTCTCCATTAGTGATTACAGGATCATAAACAGAATTGGAAGAGATCTTAAAAATCACTGAGTTCGGGGCTTCCCTGGTGGTGCAGTGGTTGAGTCCACCTGCTGATGCAGGGGACACGGGTTCGTGCCCTGGTCTGGGAGGATCCCGCATGCTGCGGAGCGGCTGGGCCCGTGAGCCATGGCCGCTGGGCCTGCGCGTCCGGAGCCTGTGCTCCGCGTCGGGAGAGGCCACTGCAGTGAGAGGCCCACGTACTGCAAAAAAAAAAAAATCACTTAGTTCATATCCACCTCCTCCTCTTATTCATCCCCCAAACCAGTGTTTGAATTCCCTTCACTCTTGTGAAATGATCATCCAGGGAGAATGAAATTGCTTAACCTCTCACTCTCGATTCCCACAACTGTAAAATGGAAATAATATTACCTACCTCAGAGAATTAAATCAGATAACAGATACAAAGCACTAGTGCCTAGCAAGTGTTCAGTAAGTAGGTCCTTAATAGATTATCAGCCTAAAAAGTGACAATATTGTACAGTTTGTAACCCATTGTGAAATTGATTGTGAAATCAATTTTAGTGTGCAGTGACCAGCAATTTAAAGAAGTGAAATAGAATACATGACATGTAATATGTGTATTATGTCATAAAACATTTGTTTCCATGTAAATGTGGATATACATGTATATCTGTGCTCTGGGTCACAATGTGAAATGTATTACTGTGGGCCAGGTGGAAAAAAGTTTGAGAAACACTGTAACACACATTAGTTCTTTTCTTCCTTTGCTGATTTTTCGTGTTGAAAGCAGACCTTATTTTTAGAGAGATTATCCCTTTGTCAAAGCTTTAGAAACTATTAAGTACTGTATCTCTGTAAAATGTTTTTGTTTCGGCTCCCCGCATAATATCTGCTGAATAGAAGGTGTTAAATACACATTGGTTGAATCAGGAACCAGAAATAATATGAAAATATATAGAGACTAGAGGTTCTCAATCTACTGGGTGATCAAAACTCCTTTGAGAAGTTGTTGCAAGTTTTGGACCCTCTTTCCAGAAGAACTGTCAAACACTCACAATTTTGCACGGATTCTAGAGAATTCCTTAAACTCCATCCATCGTCCTCTAAGGATCTATGATTCCTGAGAACCCGAAATGAAGATGTTTAATTTTAATTGATGACTGTGTGTTGAGGTCGAGAGCAGAAGAAGGCTTGGGATTAGATTGCTTTTTAAATTCTCCAACAAATCCTAGGATTATAAAACTGGTGCTGAAAGGGCACCACAGTTGTATAGGCAGAGATGGAAAGAAATGTGTACAGTCTGGTTCTATTAGTGTTCTGGTCAAAGAATAGTGGGGGCAACTTTAACTTTTTTTTTTTTTTAATTATTTATTTTTGGCTGCCTTGGGTCTTCGTTGCTTCTTGCGGGCTTTCTCTAGTTGCGGTGAGTGGGGGCTATTCTTCGTTGCGGTGCGCTGGCTTCTCATTGCGGTGGCTTCTCTTGTTGCGGAGCACGGGCTCTAGGCGCGGGGGCTTCGGTAGTTGTGGCTCTCGGACTCTAGAGCTCAGGCTCAGTAGTTGTGGCGCACGGGGCTTAGTTGCTCCGCGGCATGCCTAGGATCTTCCCATACCAGGGCTCGAACCCGTGTCCTCTGCATTGGCAGGCGGATTGTTAACCACTGCGCCACCAGGGAAGTCCCAACTTTAACATTTCTTTTACACACGTTGTCATTTGAATGCCACGGTAGTCCTGTGATGATGAAACTGCAGTTCGGAGGGCCTGAATGATTTATCTAAAAGGATTCAGCTGGTATGCTCTGGAAAAGAGACTGCAAACAGCACGATCCTACAACTCCCAGGGGGAAGTTGGGTAGCGCACACAGAGAAGGCGGAAGTGGGTGGAGCCGCCCATGCGTGCCGTTGCATCATCGCCGACGTCTCCGGTTTTCCTTTCGCAGCAACCCTTCTTTTCAGTCCAGTACGGTGGCCGACGGGAGCCAGGCGCTGGGGATGAATGAAGGTGCTCTGTGCAGGTTGAAGCAGTCTCCTCCGCTTTCCCCTCCCTTCAGCCCGGGCTGTGCCTTTGTGCGGTGTTCTCATCGAGCCCCCATCGCACCGCTGCCCCGATTGGTCCCGGCGACTGGGTTTTTGCTGCCCAGGTCGACTCAGGGCACAGCCAGGGCTGGGGAATCCGGATTATCGCCTAGGCCCAACTTCGGACAGCGCTCTAGATTTCTACCGCGTCCCGCCTCTAGTGCCGCCTCTAGTGCCGCCTCTAGGGCGCCGAATCCCCGTGGGGTACCGGGAGGTTGGAGGGTAGATTTTAAGGTATGAAGCTTTCACTTCTCAGGCGTCAGAGCGTTTCGGGGTCCATGTCCACAACCTGCCCGACTTTTCTCAGCCAGAGGGATTGGTTGGTTCTCGTTACGCCCGGGGCCAGACCTATGAGCACACATGTCTTGGCGCCTCGGCTCTATCAGCCCGCCCCTCTGTTAAAAGGCCAGCTCCTTTTGCTTAAAAGCAAAACGTTTCTGCCCAGCCCTCTGTTACCCACGTTTCTGCTAGTCTGTGGGTCTCAAAGGGGATGGCTTTGGCGACCTGCTACTTGCTTTTTCTGTTTCTGATTGCTCTTGAAGACAGAGAAGTGCCCAAGTGGGACTCAGCTTTCTCCCACAGCTAATTGCACCTACACAGCTGGTTTTTTGTTTGTCTGTTACTAGTAACACAGGGGATATAGGATAGTGTTAAGGTCTCCAGGGCGTTATAACTGTCATAACTTTTGGCTAGTGAGGCGATTTACCAGTGCTTCCACCGACTCGTGGAGGGTGGGAAAGAGAAGCTTAACGGTTCTTCACATATGTTGGGTAGGCGTGTGAAAATAAAGAGGTACAAAAGGTGAGCGTCCTTAACTATGCTGTCCTTTTACTTGCATTGTGGCACTCATAGGACTGATACAGTGGAGAAATTACTGGACTGGGATTTAGCAGATGAGGGTTCAGCCTTGGATTTTGCCACTGACTAGTAATACTCCTCTGGGCCTGTTACTTAATCTCTCTGGGTTTCATATTCCTTCTTTGCAAAATGGCAGTATTAGAACAGAAGGTCCCTAAGTCTGAAAGAGACATTAATATACTCTGTTTTCTTTCTCATTTTCCAGGTGGCAGTAGAAACATAGGGAGCCTTTAATTGTGCCAGGAATATTGCCAACATCAGGGCCTATTAAAGATAAACCACGTTTTTCAGAGGTTTTAAAAAGAGGGGAACTCATGCATGTGGAGTTATACCCCTACTTTTTTTTTTTAACCACTAGGATCAACAGTGATAATGACCGAGTGTACAAGCCTTCAGTTTGTCAGTCCTTTTGCTTTTGAGGCAATGCAGAAGGTGGACGTTGTTCGTTTGGCATCTTTAAGTGACCCAGAATTAAGACTTCTCCTGCCCTGCTTGGTGCGGATGGCACTTTGTGCTCCTGCTGACCAGAGCCAAAGCTGGGCTCAGGATAAAAAACTCATCCTTCGTCTTCTCTCTGGAGTGGAAGCTGTCAATTCCATTGTTGCTTTGTTGTCTGTGGACTTTCATGCTTTAGAACAGGATGCCAGCAAAGAACAGCAGCTTAGGTAATGTAATACTATATAATATGTGGATTGATTGGTATTTATTTCGATTTGCGTGAAAAGAGGGAATCAAATTTTTTTGGAGATTTTAGGGCTTCTTATTGCAGTACGCTCTTCCAAAAAAGAGAAGATTGGGAATCTGAACTTTGGAGAGCATTTTTTTTTTTTGCGGTACGCGGGCCTTTCACTGTTGTGGCCTCTCCCGTTGCGGAGCACAGGCTCCGGACGCGCAGGCTCAGCGACCATGGCTCACGGGCCCAGCAGCTCCGTGGCTTGTGGGATCTTCCCGGACCGGGGCACGAACCCGTGTCCCCTGCATCGGCAGGCGGACTCTCAACCACTGCGCCACCAGGGAAGCCCTGGAGAGCATTTTTTAAAGTTATTTTTTATTTATAATTAAAATTCTAGGGTCTTTTGTATTTTTTTTTTTGTGGTACGCGGGCCTCTCACTGTTGTGGCCTCTCCCGTTGCAGCCTCTCCCGTTGCGGAGCACAGGCTCCAGACGCGCAGGCTCAGCGGCCATGGCTCACGGGCCTAGCCGCTCCGCAGCATGTGGGATCTTTCTAAGCCGGGGCCTGAACCCGTGTCCCCTGCATCGGCAGGCGGACTCCCAACCACTGCGGCACCAGGGAAGGCCTCTAGGGTCTTTTGAATTCCATATTGTAAAATGTTGTGCTGAGAACTTTGGCTATATACACTGTTGTGCTCAGGCTAAACTGATTAGGCTAATTACTCTCAGTGGGAAGGGGGTAAGGTAAGTTCCCCTAGAGTAGAAGGATTTATTGGAATCTCCTGAGAGGCTTTTATTTTTATTTATTTTTTATTTATTTTTTGGCTCTGCCACACAGCATGCAGGATCTTAGTTCCCTGACCAGGGATCTTAGTTCCCCCAGCCAGGGATCTTAGTTCCCCAACCAGGGATCTTAGTTCCCCAACCAGGGATGGAACCCCCACCCCCTGCAGTAGAAGTGCGGAGTCTTAACCATTAGACCTCCAGGGAAGTCCTGTAGGAGGCTTGTTAAGCTTGTACTGAGTCCCCCAAATTCTGGACATTTGTTTTGTCCTTCCTCCCCATTGTGGATCCAGTAGTGAGCCACTGTTGTTAATGGAAGTGGGTGTTAACTGTCAGTTGTAATGGAGTCTTTACACAGGTTGTGAATCTCTGAAATAGATAAACAAAATATTTCAGAAGTAATACACTCATGAAATATATGAAAAGAATTCATATATTCTTTTGTAGATTATTTCTGTAAAAGGTCATTTTTATGCTTTTATTTCTGTGCCAGTGTTCTCATAATTGTTTTACACGTTTGTACTTTATTAGGCATAAACTTGGAGGAGGCAGTGGAGAGAGCATCCTGGTATCACAGCTGCAGCATGGACTGACTTTAGAGTTTGAACACAGTGATTCACCTCGTCGATTGCGTCTTGTGCTTAGTGAACTTTTGGCAATTATGAACAAGGTGCGTCTATTTTAATCACAGCTCAAAATATGCATGACTTGATGTCTACACATAGAAGGTAGAAACAGGCAAGAAGGCAGGCAGGTTGCATCCTCTCGTACATATATTTCTATTTGTTATGTAAGTGTCTTCCTTTCAAAGGCTTGAAAGGATATTAAATGCCTGCTTTTAAAGGCTGTTTCTAATTACTATTTTCTCTAATTTATGTCTATTCTGCATTCTCTATCATAAGGTTTTTTTCTGTATGGAGTCCATTCAACGGCTTCTTGATATTTAGAAAGATATATAGCTCAAGAGTTGTATAAATGACAAAATTTGAAAATATCTCTGTAGGATATAATTTCTCTCATAAAATGTTGTGAAATATGTACGTGATTCCTAAAAAATGTGTGAGATTCCTTTAGATACTGATTGAATTATGTACCTCATACGTAACGGTGACTGGGGAGTATCAAAGCTGAATTGAACGTGGGATATTTGGCTAGCTTCACTCACTGGGTGGCTGAATTGTTCCTGTATACTAAAGAAGGCTATTCAACCTCTCATCTCAGAAAAATGATAGGTTACTTTCTTTCTTTTATTTAAAAAATTTTTTAAAAAAAATTTTATTTATTTATTTTTGGCTGCATTGGGTCTTCGTTGCTGCACGGGCTTTCTCTAGTTGCGGCGATCGGGAGCTACTCTTCCCTGCAGTGTGTGGGCTTCTCATTGCGGTGGCTTCTCTTGCTGCAGAGCACGGGCTCTAGGCATGTGGGCTCAGTAGTTGTGGCACGCAGGCTTCAGTAGTTGTGGCTCATGGGCTCTAGAGCGCAGGCTCAGTAGTTGTGGCACACGGGCTTAGTTGCTCTGCGGCATGTGGGATCTTCCCAGAGCAGGGCTCGAACCCGTGTCCCCTGCATTGGCAGGCAGATTCTTAACCACTGCGCCACCAGGGAAGTCCCTATTTATTTATTTTTATTGAAGATTTGCAATGTTATATTAGTTTTGGGTGTACATAGGTTACTTTAGGTCATGGACTTTTGGGTGATAATGGTTAATTGAAACTCTGAATTTTAAATTTGTGAATGTTAGGAGTTACCATACAGAGAACTAAATTGGATCTTCATATTAAGATGTCTTATATAAGATTGGGCCCACAGTTTGAGAAGCAAATGTTTTGTACTTTGAGAATCTCAAGGTTAGTTAATTTATAATAAAGAAAGTTTAGTTTTATCAATTGTGGACCAAAAAAACCTAAATTCTGTTTCCAAAGAAAATACTGTTGGGGGGGGCAGATTTAGTTAGTTCTAGATAGTTTTTAAGATGTGTTACAAATCTTAATTTTTTTTTCTATTACAAAGTTATTTACTTCAGCTCTTTTCTACTATACTGATAGTCTTTAATTTTTTCTTTTTCTTTTATGTTTGATTTTTCTTATTTTTTTGGTCACACCATGTGGCTTGCAGGCTCTTAGTTCCCTGACCAGGGATCGAACCCGGGCCATCAGCAGTGAAAGCACAGAGTCCTTACCACTGAACTGCCGGGGAATTCTTGACAGTCTTTAATTTTAACTAATATTTTCCTACATCTTTTTCTTAATACTGTACTTGATGCCTCTAATGAAATAAGTGACCTGCCTCCTCTGAGCGGTTTCCAGTTTTTCAGTTCAGTACCCTTCAGCATATGGGAGATGTAGCAATGAAACTTCTGTAGGAAATTTTCAGAAAAGCTGGTTGGTACTTTTGATGACCTAAATTTTTATTCTTTGTTTTTCCCACACTTCATTTAGAACATGAATTTATAGCTGTTATACTGCTTTCAGTTTATAGTTTTTTAGCTTTTTTTTGAACTACAACTTATGTAGGTAGCATTCTTAGTTCATTTCTTTGGCTTGTCTTATCTTTAATTCCAGATTTCTCCAAATATTTGTATAGATATAAATTATCAAGACTCATATTGCATGTCTGGAATAACAATGTGACTTGACTAATTGTGGTTAAATTGGTACGTTCATCCAGTACTGCATATTCTACTGTAGTATATTAATGACTTATTAAGAGACATGGTCTGTAAGCTCAAAAAATAATTACAAAAATAGTAAGGGGTCTAATTCATTACCTGAAATTAAGAGAGTTCATCATTTCTTTTTTCTTTCTTTTTTTTAAAGGTATCTGAGTCCAGTGGAGAATTTTTTTTCAAGTCATCTGAGCTATTTGAGAGTCCAGTCTATTTGGAGGAAGCTGCAGATGTACTTTGTATTTTACAAGCAGGTACTATAATGAGTGCTAAGATAAATTTCAAATATAGTTTCTTGTTAAATGATACTGTGTAACTTCTTAACCTGGAGTGTTGTGCTATTTTAAGGTTCACCTAATTAAGAATGTACCTTAAAAATTTAGGTCAAAAATGACTAATAGTAGGACAATGATTAAGTAAATTATATTATTTCCATAGTATAGCATACTGTGCAGCCATTAAAGTGGTGTATTTGAAGAAATTTAATCATTTTGGAAAATGTTCACAATATGTTAAATGAAAAAAGCAAGTGGCAAAATGGTAAGTAGAATATAATCCCAGTTTTGTTAAAAGTAATACCCATAGGGGGATTAAAATAAAATCTTTCAAATTACTAACTTTGAGTGATGGGATTAGAGCTGATTTTATTTATATTCTTTGCACTTTTTGTATTTTCTGGGCTCTTTATAATAGGTATGCATGATCAGAATTAAAAGATAGAGGACATAAAAATGCAGAGAAAATTTTCATGAAAGTAACTCTTTTGACCAACACTGTCCACCACAGCGATGACAGTGTTCTGTGTTGTGCTGTCTAGTACAGTAGCCACTAGCCACATGTGGTTATGGAGTACTTGAAATGTGGCTAGTGTGATTGAGGAATGAAACTATTTTTAATTTAATTTGATTTTAATTTAAATAGTCACATGTGGCTACTGGCTATCCTACTGGACAGTTCAACTCTAGACTATGAAAAGAAAGTACTTTAATTACTTTTAAATGACATTGGTGAAATGTCAAAAGATGTTTAATGTATGATACAATGAAATATCCCTCCTTAGTAGTAACACTGATTTTGTTTTCTTATAGAGCTCCCATCCCTGCTTCCTATAGTTGATGTAGCTGAAGCCTTGCTCCATGTTAGAAATGGTGCCTGGTTCTTGTGTCTGTTGGTGGCCAATGTTCCTGATAGTTTTAATGAAGGTAAATGTAATTTTAAAATGGGATATTGAAGAGATTTGCTTGGGCATGTACAGGACCTTTTTTTTTTTTTTTTATAAATTTATTTATTTTTGGCTGCATTGGGTCTTCTTTGCTGTGTGCAGGCTTTCTCTAGTTGCTGCATGTGGGGGCTACTCTTCGTTATGGTGTGTGGTCTTCTCATTGCGGTGGCTTCTCTTGTTGTGGAGCACGGGCTCTAGGCTTGCGGCCTTCAGTAGTTGTGGCACGCAGGCTCAGTAGTTGTGCCCCGCGAGCTCTAGAGCACAGGCTCAGTAGTTGTGGCACACGGGCTTAGCCGCTCCTTGGCATGTGGGATCTTACCAGACCAGGGCTCGAACCCATGTCCCCTGCATTGGCAGGCGGATTCTTAACCACTGCACCACCAGGGAAGTCCCTAGGACCTATTGTTTGAGCTAAGAAGAAACACTTATAGGGTTTTATTTGAGATTTTATTTTTTGAAAATTTATTAGTGCGTATTCATTGTAGAAATGCTGAGTTTAGAGAATTCAAAATTGTTTTGAGGTTACAGATTTAAGTACAGTGAGTATGCAGCAAAATTTTTTTTTTTTTGGCCATTCGTCACCAGTGCTATAATAGGGAAGTAAAAAATACTAAAGAAATAGAATATATAATCCCTGTGTTCCGTGAACAAAGGGGAGAGAACATGTATCTGTGAAATAGCCAAAGAGCAGTACGAGATATACGTAATCAGAAATACCAGCAATCAGACCTTTGTTTTTTAGCCTTATTGCTATCAGCTTGCAGAAAAGTATAGGGTAGAAATTGAGAAAAATCAACTGAAATTTTCACCACTATTTCAAACTGCTAGTGACTGAAGATTGTTGTTTGGGTCTGAGTGAAATAAAAATTACATTTATTGAGCAAGGTAATTCGTGAATTGAGAGTCAAGCAGAAAAAGATGCTGGATCTGGGGGGCATAATTTCTTTTTTTTTTTTTAAATAAATTTATTTATTTATTTTTGGCTGCACTGGGTCTCTGTTGCTGTGCGCAGGCTTTCTCTAGTTGCAGCGAGTGGGGGCTACTCTTTGTTGCAGTGCGCGGGCTTCTCATTGTGGTGTCTTCTTTTGTTGCGGAGCACAGTCTCTAGGCACGTGGGCTTCAGTAGTTGGGGCATGCAGGCTCAGTAGTTGTGGCTTGCGGGCTCTAGAGTGCAGGCTCAGTAGTTGTGGCACACGGGCGCAGTTGCTCCGCGGCATGTGGGATCTTCCGGGACCCGGGCTTGAACCCCTGTTCCCTGCATTGGCAGGCAGATTCTTAACCGCTGTGCCACCAGGGAAGCCCCGGGGGGCATAATTTCTAACCTTGTCACTCACTCTTTGTGTGATCTCCATCCAGATACTTAACTTCTCATTTGAAAAATGGAGGTATTGATAATATTTCCCTTTTGTTTCTAAGAGATTTACTGAATATTACACGATAGGTTTAGGTTGACCTTTCAGCTCTTTAAAGATGTCATTCTGTTGACTTTGGTAATTTTTATCTTTATTCCTTTGTACATGTTCCTTTTTTTCCTCTGGCTACTTTTATTTGTTTATTTTTTTTTTTTATCCCTTCTGGCTACCTTTAAGATTTTCTCTTTATCACTGGTTTTCAGAGATTTGATTATGATGTGTCTTGGTATGATTTTCTTAGTGTTTATCCTTCTTGGGATTTATTGAACTTCTGGGTTTTTAGTTTTCATCAAGTTTGGAAAAATTTCTTCAAATATATATATTTGTCTTTCATTCTCTTTTTCTGAGACATTACAAGTATGTTTGACTATTTGATGTTCCACAGGTCACAGTTCATTTTTTTTGAGTCTTTTTTCACTCTTGGCTTTATTTTGATCAGTTTCTATTGCTATGTTTTCGTTTCCTGATCCTTTTCTTCTGTAGTGTCTAATCTGCATAAATGAGCGATTCTCAAGACTGAAAAAATTGTTTCTGATATCCTACTTACAAAGCTTAAGGTAATAGAGCCTATTAAATGTTCAGTTTGTAGGGGCCTGATCAAAAATGGAGAACGACAAGATGAAGAGAGTCTTGGAGGAAGGCGGAGGACGGATGCCTTACGCTTCTTATGTAAAATGAATCCTTCTCAGGCCCTGAAGGTCCGAGGCATGGTGGTAAGAGATCTTATTATTTTTCTGAGATAAAAGCCTTTATATTAGGACCAGGAACTCTTCTCAAGATGGTTTTAGAATATTATAGAGATTTGGAATTACAGTTATAGACGGGATGTATTACCTTCTTCTGTGGGTTTTTATGTTTTGTGTTATGTCCTCCCCTAAACTTCAGATGCTTTAGATTCTGGCTCATCCTGGCCCTTTTCCTTATGATACTGAATTCAGTTTGTTTTCTTTGCTCTGTTAGGTGGAAGAATGTCACTTGCCAGGTCTTGGAGTGGCTTTGACCTTGGATCATACTAAAAATGAAGCTAGTGAAGACGGAGTGAGTGACTTGGTTTGTTTTGTTAGTGGTTTACTTCTTGGAACAAATGCGAAAGTCCGGACTTGGTTTGGAACTTTTATCCGAAATGGACAGCAGGTGAGGGAGAAATACGTGTATAGACCAAGGATCAGGCTATTTTAGTAGTTAGTAAGAGAGGAAGAAACACTTTTAGAATGATGTCATTAAGTCCGTGGTTCTCAAACTTCTTAGTCTCAGGACCTCCTAACATTTAAAATAAATCATTGAGAACTCCAAAGAGCTTTTGTATGGGCTTTTTTTTTTTTTTTAATTTAATTAATTTATTTTTGGCTGTGTTGGGTCTTTGTTGCTGCGTGCAGGCTTTCTCTAGTTGCGGTGAGTGGGGGCTACTCTTCGCTGTGGTGTGTGGGCTTCTCATTGCTTTGGCTTCTCTTGCTGCACAGCACGGGCTCTAGGTGCATGGGCTTCAGTAGCTGTGGCACGTGGGCTCAGTAGTTGTGGCTTGAAGGCTCTAGACTGCAGGCTCAGTAGTTGTGGTGCACAGGCTTAGTTGTTCCACAGCATGTGGGATCTTCCCAGACCAGGGCTTGAACCCGTGTCCCCTGCATTGGCAGGCGGATTCTTAACTACTGCGCCACCAGGGAAGTCCCTGTATAGGATTTTATCTATTGATATTTACCATACTAGAAATGAAAACTGCAGTTTTTGAAATATTTATTTATAATTCATTGAAAAATAACAATAATAATCTCATTAAATGTGACTATAACATACTTTTTTAATGAAAAATAACCGTATTTTCCAAAACAAAAATTTACTGAAAAGAGTGGTATCATTGTGCATTTTTGCAAGTCTCTTTAATGTCTGGCCTTTGGAAAAACTGCACTGTATACTTGTGGGAAAATGAATGAAAAAGATCTGTAATGTTAAGGAAATATTTTTGACCTTCTGGACCCCCAAAAGAGTATTGGTAATCTCCAGGTTTCTGGGTCAGCCACATGAGAACTGCTACGTTAGGTTGCTACATTAGGTCATCAATACAAGTTGTTATTGTAGTCTGTAATTTTAATATGTGTGTGTATATTATTATTATTATTATATTATTGTGGTAAAATATACATAATGTAAAATTTACCATTTGAATCATTTTTAAGTGTACAGTTCAGTGACATTAAGTACATTTACAGTGTTGTGCAACCAACATCACTATTCATTTTGAGAACTTTTTCATCATCCCAAACAGAAACTCTATACCCATTAAACAATAATTTCCCATTCCTCCTTCCTCCCAGCGCCTGGTAATCTCTTTTCTACTTTCTGTTTCTATGAATTTGCCCATTCTAGGTACCTCGTATAAGTGGTATTTCTCTTTTTGAGTTTGGCTTATTTTCCTTAGCATAATGTTTATTTTATTTTATTTTTGGCTGCATTGGGTCTTTGTTGCTGTGCGTGGGCTTCCTATAGTTGCGGCAAGCGGGGGCTACTCTTCATTGTGGTGTGCGGGCTTCTCATTGTGGTGGCTTCTCCTGTTGCAGAGCATAGGCTCTAGGTGCGCGGGCTTCAGTAGTTGCAGCGCGTGGGCTTAGTTGCTCCATGGCATGTGGGAATCTTCCCGGACCAGGGCTCGAACCCGTGTCCCCTGCTTTGGCAGGCGGATTCTTAATCACTGCACCTCCAGGGAAGTCCCTAGCATTATGTTTTTAAGGTCCATGCATGTTGTGGCATGTGTCAGAATTTCCTTCCTTTCTAAGGCTAATATTTTATTGTGTGTATCTACTACATTTATCCATCCATCTATTGATGAATATATATTATATTTTGCAACAGTTTTTAACTTGCAAAAAATATTGTACTTTTTCAAAAAACATCTCATGGTAACTCTGTGAATAGAGTCCTGTCCCTACGAAGAAACTAATGCAGAATGGTTTTTAACTTGTTGAGGTCAGTGAGCTTGACAGTAACATGTATACTGCTTAGACCCTTCTTCAGTCTTTTTTTTTTTTTTTTGTGGTACGCAGGCCTCTCACCGCTGTGGCCTCTCCCGCCGCGGAGCACAGGCTCCGGACGCGCAGGCTCAGCGGCCATGGCTCACGGGCCCAGCCGCTCTGCGGCATGTGGGATCCTCCTGGACCGGGGCACGAACCCGTGTCCCCTGCATCGGCAGGTGGACTCTCAACCACTGCGCCACCAGGGAAGCCCCCAGTCTATTTTTTTTATGCCATGAATTCACCATACTTTTCTGTATCCAAGTTTTACTTTACTTCTAGCCCATTTGAAAACTAATTTTAAACTTTGCTTTTGAAAAGGAAGTGAATGTTTCTAGTATTCCTTCTATATGTCAGGCACTGTGCTAAGCACCTGGTATGATCCGCTTGTTTGTAATTGTTCTTTGTGTGCAATAAACTTTTCTTATTTGAACCTTATATCATTAATAAAACAGGCTTACCATATTTTACTTTGAAACACTCTAAAAATAATAACTAACTTTTGCCTAGTCCTTTACAGTTTAGAACTGCTTTCATATTTATTATCTTTGTTCGTTCATCTATTTAACAAATATTGAACGCTTGCTGTATGTCAGGCACAATATGTCAGGCCCTGATGAGTAAGAGATGACTGGACATTATCCCTGCCTGAAGAACTGGGGGGGGGGGGTAGACTTGTAAACTCCTAATTAGAGCACTCCTGGGAGTTAAATATTATTAATAAGATATTCATCTCCTTGTCATTTAAGACAAGGGGTTCAGAGAGGTTAACTTATATGCCTAAAAGTACATAATCAATTAATAGCAGAGCTTTTGTTTCCACTCAAGCCCTTGTGTCTTCACAATCTGAGCACTTTGTACATATGACTCCACTAGTCATTATGTATTTGAAAGCATCATTTACATGATGTCTTACATCTCAAATTGTTATTAATTTAGTATTTTCTGTACAACCAGTCCAAATTAGGGTGAGTAGAGTATTTGTCAAATCCACTGAATTTGCTGGATGGATTAAAATGAGATTCTGCAGTTATGATAGCCTCAGCCTCCTCAAATGGATCAGTTTCAAGTGTTTAAGTGGAGAGCTTTGTTTGAACTTCCTTCTGACTTAGTAAGTGCTCCATGCTTTCTTCCTTTTGTGGCCCATATTTTTCCCTTACAGAGAAAAAGAGAGACCAGTAGTTCTGTCCTTTGGCAAATGAGAAGGCAGCTTCTTCTGGAGTTGATGGGCATTCTTCCCACAGTAAGAAGTACCCGCATTGTGGAAGAAGCTGATGTGGAGATGGAGCCCAATGTGTCTGTGTATTCGGGGCTGAAAGAAGAGCATGTTGTGAAAGCCAGTGCACTCTTACGTCTGTACTGTGCTTTGATGGGGATCGCTGGACTCAAGTATTCAATAATTTGATATTTTACCTTTTTGTCATTTTACTTTCTTGTTTCTAATCCCAAGAAAGTGAGCCACAGGCCTTTTATTCAGAGGATTTGGGTTTTCTATTGGGCTTAGGTAGTGAGCTCGCCTATATCAAGAATGAAGGCCTCAGGCAAACATTCCTAGCTGGGATTTATCCATCTATTTTGGTCTGATTGTAAATAGAATTATGTAAATATGGGAGGAGCGAGAGCAGGTTAAGAAACCTATGACTCTACCACAGCTTCACATGACTATCATGAGCGATGTGTGAGTTATCCTTTACCTAGCCCATGCAGCTAGTTGAAGTAAATGTGTTCTGTGTTTCCTTTTACAACTGAGATCATAGATTGTTTAAAATTGATATGATGCGATTATTAAGCACGAGATTTCTTAGTCACTGGACTACATCCTTTTGAATACTGTCCTCAAATGTTATACATATAGTCCTCACTTTGCATGTCTCTGTTAACATGAGTTTCAGTTACCACACTTTAGTTAAATAACACTGCTCCCTCAACAACTACCATGATACATTAACCAAATTATTGTATAAAGTACAAACTTTGCTGAGAGCTTTTTAAGCCACAAATCACTGTGTAAATAAAAGAGGCACATCATGAGCAGTGACCAATCACATCATTTCTTTTAAAATCTTTCAGTAACTAGTCAATGTACAAGTATTACTCAGTTCATGAACAGACAGCAAAGTGAGTAGTAGTATCATCTCCTTGTCTCTCAGTGAATAAACCCATGTGATATTTTACAGAAATGGATAATTGAAAGAGGGAATTGGCCAATAAAAATGAAAGTATAGCAAAGAAAGTGGTTAACGCTGGAAGTGACATTTGAGCCAAACGTAAATAGAAGAAACAGCTGACTGTGAGAATGTTGACAGTGCTGCCATTTGAGAGACCCTAGATACGTAGCCAGGTGAACTTAGTGAAGACGAACTTGAGGAAAGTCATTGTGACAAAAAGGATGAAGACCCAGAGGACTGATGCTGACAAAAATCTTCACATTAAAGGAATTCTCAGATATTTCATGACTGGAAGTACAAAGGATAAAATATTGGAAGCTGATCCAAACTTAGAAGGGAGTATGATAATTCATCAAGGCTTAGAGAAGATGCTCACTCCATATTATAAGTTATACAATGAGAAGATGGCAAGGGCTGTTCAAACTACTCTTGATAAATCTTTTACAAAGAAAACACTTTAATTCCCAATGTTTCTAACATATCCAATTATAGAATGCTGTATAAATATTAGTTTTACTATTTAAAACAATTTCCCTATTCATTGTAACCAACAGAGTTTTTAATGTCCTGACAAAAATTTTAAAAGTTGTGGAACAGCTGTAATTTTCCCCATTGATTATTAAGATCTTGATGCAGTTTCAGCTTGCATCGTTATTTTTATGGTCCCACACTACTGTGCAAAGTGGGGACTACCTGTATTTGTGTCTGAGGAAAAACACTGGTTGTGAATTCAACAGTTTTGCTTTTGACGTCTTAAGATATTAAAGATTTTATAAATAGTGAGGTACATTATAAAGCTCAAGATTTGTATCTGAAAGGTTAAACTGTTGAGAAGTCCCTTCTTCCTTCTCTCAACTGAAAGAAGCAAAACCTAATAATGTATTCCTTTTTTAGACCAACTGAGGAAGAAGCTGAGCAATTACTGCAGTTGATGACAAGCCGTCCTCCTGCCACACCAGCTGGGGTTCGCTTTGTTTCACTTTCCTTTTGTATGCTCCTGGCCTTTTCTACACTTGTCAGGTACCCAACTATATAATTGTACTATTTTCTCAAGGTTTGCTTTTGTTATTTATTAAAACACATGTATAAAATTAATTAGGAGCTTACTACAAAATGGTCTAAGATAGGGACATTGGTATTATTTAATAAAGGGATATCAGTAGCATCTCCTGTATGCCAGTTATTTTATTTGTCTTTATCAAAGTTTCATGTACACATTGTTTAAAGGAGTCAAAAGAGTTCTTCAAGATTTGAGGCAAATTGTAGTCCTTATTCCCCCCTCTCCCTGTTTCCCCTTCCCTAGAAGCAGCTTCTTTCAGTTCTTTCAGCTGATTCTTTTGGTTTTTACTACCACATCTTTATTAACATGTTTGTATTCGCTACATCCTGATTTTTCGTTTTAGGAGTATTTGTTGACTTCCCACTATGAGAATAAGGAATTAGTTCTCTCTTTTCTCTCTGTCCTCAACATATCTACACATCCTTTCTATCTTCCCATTCTCCCAGTACAGTTATTATTTTGCTTTG
The DNA here is from genome assembly GCF_963455315.2 of Globicephala melas. Taxonomy (NCBI): domain Eukaryota; kingdom Metazoa; phylum Chordata; class Mammalia; order Artiodactyla; family Delphinidae; genus Globicephala; species Globicephala melas. Next base: position 49,455,184 of record NC_083333.1, on the reverse strand, counting down.
ACCAATACATAGTTGTTTATGTTACACTATTGGAAGCTCAACCAAGCAGTAGATGATTACTTTTCTTTTGCAAAACTTGTTTCTCCATTAATAATTATCCTGTGTTTTTGTTCTTTGTTTTTCATTTGCTCTGTATTTTGTGTGCTTACATTAATGCAATCTCAAACTCTCTGCCAATCTAAACCTCCTCTCAAGATGTTCAGACTCATTACATATTCTGCCAGTTTCATTTTCTTGAGGAAATCTCTCCTGGAACATTTTGACCTCCCATCTGAACTGGCTACCTCTGTACCTGGTACACAGCTCTCATCTGGGAATTGCTCTTCACTATTATTTTGGGGACTTGCTTCAGCTGTCCTTTGTTGGGTCTTCTGTTTCCTGCATCTTATGTCTCCATCTTTTTACTTTTTTCTTTTATTTATTTATTTAGTTATTTATTTGGCTGTGCCAGGTCTTAATTGAGGCACTCGGGATCTTCCTTGTGGCATGCGGTATCTTTAGTTGCAGCACGTGGGATCTTTAGTTGTGGCATGTGAGATCTTTTATTTGCAGCATATGGGATCTAGTTCCCTGACCAGGGATCGAACTGGGTGCCCTGCATTGGGAGCGTGGAGTCTTAACCACCGGATTACCAGGGAAGTCCCTCCATCTTTTTAAATTTGCTCCCTCATTTTGCTTCTTTAGAATGGGTATGTGAGAGGTAAATTATTTTAAGACTGGGTATGTCTGAAAATGTCTTTATTCTGCTTTGACACTTGATTGATAGTTTGATGGGGTATAGAATTCTAAGTTGGAAATAATTCGCTTTGAGGATTTTGAAAGTCTTGCTCTATTGTCCTCTAACTTCCAATGTTACTGTTGAGAAATCTGATGACATTCTGATTCCTGGTCCTTTTTGTGGCTTGTTCTTTTTAAATATGGAGTCATGTAGGATTAGCCTTTTGTCCCTAGGGTTTTTTGTTTTGTTTTGTTTTGTTTTGTTTTTGCGGTACGCGGGCCTCTCACTGTTGTGGCCTCTCCCGTTGTGGAGCAACAGGCTCCGCACGCGCAGGCTCAGCAGTCATGGCTCACAGGCCCAGCCGCTCCGCGGCATGTGGGATCTTCCCGGACCGGGGCACGAACCCGTGTGCCCTGCATCGGCAGGTGGACTCTCAACCACTGTGCCACCAGGGAAGCCCTGTCCCTAGGGTTTTGAAATTTCTGGATGATATGCCTTTGTATGGGTCTGTTTTGTCTTTCATCTTAGGTTTTTTTTTTGGCCACGCCACATGGCTGTGGGATCTTAGTTCCCCGACCAGGGTCGAACCCAGGGCCCTGGCAGTGAGAGCTCTGAGTCCTAACCACTGGACCTCCAGGGAATGCCCTTATCCTAGGTATTTAGTTAGCCCTTTTAACCTGGGAACTCACAGTGTTCAGTTCTAGGAAATTTTCTTGAACTAGTTTGTTGGTAATGTCCACCACATGGGTTTTCTCTGTTTGAAACCTCCTCTTATTTGGGTATTGGACTTCCTAAAATTATCATCTTATTTTCTTATTCTTTCTTATTTTCCTTATCTTTGTCTTGTTCTGCATTTTAAAAAACAGCTTTATGGAAACACAATTTACATACCATAAAATTCACCCATTTTAAAGTGTACAACTTAATAAACAATATAATAGTTTTTAGTATATTTACAAAATCATGCAACCATTACCACAATGTAATTTAGAACATTTCAGTCACCTCAGAAAGACACTGCCTATACTGCCTTTTAGGATTTGTTCTCAACCTTGTCCTCTAATCCTATTTAGTGTTTAATTTCTAAGAGCTCTTTTTTATTCTGATCTTTTTTTTTTTTTTGCGGTACGTGGGCCTCTCACCTCTGTGGCCTCTCCCACTGCGGGGCACAGGCTCTGGACGCGCAGGCCCAGCGGCCATGGCCCATGGGCCCAGCTGCTCCGTGGCACGTGGGATCCTCCCGGACCGGGGCACGAACCCGCGTCCCCTGCATCGGCAGGCGGACTCCCAACCACTGCGCCACCAGGGAAGCCCTGTTTCTTTTTTATACTGTCTACTGCTTCATCGTGGCATGGTTTCTCTGATATTAATCAAAATGATTGAAGGGGTTTTACTTGTTCTGTTTCTTTTCTCTAAGTTTCTTTTTTTCTGCCTTTTTTTGTTCTATATTTTTCAAGTTAGAAGCTTTTTTTCAAGTTTGGTAATTCTTGATTGTCTGTTCATATTTAAGAGTGGGAAACTAAAAAGCAGGTTAGAACTTCTGAATGCATAGATGGGAAACTCTTGGGCTTTTCAGAGTCTTAGAGAAGACTATTGTCTTGCTTGGGGAGTGGAGGCCTATAAATAAAGTGAGGGTTAAGGGCTGGGATGTCTCAGACTGCAGTATAAGCATTCACATAATTCTTCTACTTTCAGAAAGGTGCTCTAGATATCCCTGATTGTCCGTCAGTTCAGAGACACCCTCTTTTACTATATCCAGAGAATAGATCTCTAGTCTCCTCTCTACTGGGGGATGGGTATTCATCTAGGTGTGTAGAATGGAGGTGATTTGGAGGTCTACTGCTCATATAGACTGTCTATATTTAGTCTCTGTCTTCATTCTCACTCCCAGAACTGCCTGGAGTTGTCAGTTTCTGAGGCCTTTGGGGATTCTGTGGTGTAAGTGGTAGATTGGTTTTCCCACCTGTCAGTTTAGTATTCTGCTTTCTCGGGTCTGCTAAGTCAGTTATCACTCATCTGTATTGGCTCTGTCTTCCAATATTTTGTGTTGTTGTCCCTCATCATCATCCTATGCATTTATGCCTTTTAAGAAAATCCCTTTAATGTAGTTTGAATTGTGTGTTTCAGGAAGGTATGAAATTAAGTACGTGAAATGAAGTACTTTCTTTTCTCTTTACCTGAAGTAGTTTCTTGCTTTTTTTAAAAATTTATTTTATTAAATTATAATTGATTTACAATGTTGTGTTAGTTTCTGGTGTATAGCAAAGTGGTTCAGTTTTATATATATATATAAAACCTGAAGTAATTTCTAAGCATTGTCTCTAATCCTCATTACTTCTGTAAGGTGGGTATTTTTATCTTTATATTATACATAGGAAAGCTAAAGTTCAAAAAGATTATTTAAATTTCTTGTTCAGGGTCACACTAACAGTGATTAGCAGAGATGGGATTCCCACTCCGATCTGGCAGGCTCTAAAGCTGTAATCTTTCTACTACATAACACTGTCTTTTATTAGTGGAATGATTTAGGTGTGGTTGAGAGTGACCTTTTTAATTTTCTTAGCTTTGGGTAGCAGGCTTTGTAGTTGCTTTTCGTTTTACCTGTTTACACTGCAATGAAGTAGAAGGAGATCAATGAAAATTATTTTTAAAAATCAAAATTATTCCCTTTAAACAAGTCATTCTTGTTGGTGTGTTTTTATAACCATTTTTCATATCTGATGAGCCCCTGCCTGTTTCTTTTTACTTTTTGAATAGTGATCACTTTTTTCTCTGTCATTTTGAGTTCTGCTCAAAATGCTTCTATAAACTAAATTTCATTTTCCAGGTAAAAGATGGTCTGAGTTATTACTGTCCTTGTACTCAGTTTGTGACTTTTTGATGATTAAGTTTTAACACTAGATTTTTTTCTATATGAAATAAGTATCAGCTGTTAGTATGTACAGTTATCCTAACATTTTAATCCCAAAGGACCTTCGTTTTTCCAAGGAATGTGAGGACGTTTACTCTCTCCAACCTTCAAATGCAGTAACTGAGACTTTGAGAGGGTTTGACTATTCATATTCATAGAGAAAAGTAAAGGTTCTCATTCTTCTTTTGTAGAACTGCTTCATATCTCAATGACAATTAATGGCCAATTCAACAAGCCATTATTTTGCGGAAAAAATAATTTCTACCAAAAATAATTCCAGAATGATTTTTTATTCTTATGCTAGTATATCTGACTTAAACCAGTGACTTCTGATATGTTTTATATAGTACGCCTGAACAGGAGCAGCTAATGGTAGTGTGGCTGAGTTGGATGATAAAAGAAGAAGCTTATTTTGAAAGGTAAGACGACTTTTTGTTTCAGTTAGCTGAGTAAGTTTTTCTTATCCCTTTCTTTGGAAATTCATATTTTCTTTTCTGTTTCAACAGTACTTCAGGCGTCTCTGCTTCTTTTGGGGAGATGTTATTGTTGGTTGCTATGTACTTTCATAGCAACCAACTTAGTGCTATCATTGACTTGGTCTGTTCTACTTTGGGGATGAAGGTAATTTCTTTTTATCTTCTTTCTAAAGACGGTGTTTCTAAGCTGGACATTTTCTTGTAATGTTAAGTAAATAGATTGTTTTCATTTTGAAATAATTTTAGTTGTTTAATAGTTTGAAACTATCAAGAGCTCTTAGGAAAAAATACATTATGAAAACACTATTCACAAGAATAATAGGTGTTCTATGTAGAAAACTTAGAAAACACAATAAAGAAGGGAAAGATATAATTCCATGTTCAGAGATATCAGGTACTGTTAATAGTCTGGTATCTGTTCTTTCTTTAAATTGATATACATATTTTGTAATTTTAATGAATTTACCAATATATGATAAATACTTCCTCATATCCATAAATATTCTAATACAATATAATTTTTTTTTTTTTTGCGGTACGTGGGCCTCTCACTGTTGTGGCTTCTCCCATTGCGGAGCACAGGCTCCGGACGCGCAGGCTCAGTGGCCATGGCTTACGGGCCCAGCCGCTCCGCGGCATGTGGGATCTTCCCGGACTGGGGCACAAACCCGTGTCCTCTGCATCGGCAGGTGGACTCTCAACCACTACGCCACCAGGGAAGCCCTAATTTTTAATGGCTGCATTGTAGTTCATCATATGGACCTATCATGATATTCTTAATGGATCTTTTCTTATTTGCCATGTAGATTTTCCAGTTTCTGAATAATGCTTAGATGAATATCCTTATGTATGTAAATATACGCACAGGCACTCATACATGTATATCTTCAAACACTTTTTGGATTATTAGGATGAAGTTCTAGAAAGCAGTACTAACTAAAAGTACGGTGATGTTAAGCTGTTTAATGTGTATTGCCATATTATCTTCCAGAGAGATTATACCAGTTTAACTGTTCTCATTAGTGAATGAGAGTGCCTATTTTCCTAAACTCTCACCAGCACTGGGCATTACCATTCTTTTTAATCTTTGCAAATATGGTGAAAAATCGTCTTACTTATTTTGCATTTCTTTGATTACTAGTAAAACTATGTTTATTATTTTTTATAGTTACAGTTTATATAGAAGTTTTTTTGGGTAGTTTTAAAAAATCTATGTGTTTTAGCTGGTTTATTTCTTTTGTGAAAGGCGTCCCAGTTGACGTCCCAGTTTTTCTATAGGGATTTTTATTGATTTATTTTTCCTTTTAGTGTTTCAGAAGGGCTCTTTATATGTAAATGATATGCTCTTATGCCTTATATAGCATATTGGGTTGGCCAAAAAGTTCCTTTGGGATTTTCTATAACATCTTATGGAAAAACCCGAAGGAACTTTTTGGCCAACCCAATATTTCATTGATTTCAAGACATATTTTACCCAATATTGAAACTGGGATTCATTTCACAGTTGATGTGTAATGTTAATGTGGTAGTGTTTCACCTCTTTTTTTCTTGAAAAGCTACTATTAAATCTGTGGTGCATCTTATAATCGTTATTGTCTTTAAAAGTGGAGAAGTACAGGGCTTCCCTGGTGGCGCAGTGGTTGAGAGTCCGCCTGCCGATGCAGGAGACACGGTTCGTGCCCCGGTCCAGGAAGATCCCACATGCCGCGGAGCGGCTGGGCCCGTGAGCCATGGCCACTGAGCTTGCGCGTCCGGAGCCTGTGCTCCGCAACGGGAGAGGCCACAACAGTGAGAGGCCTGCGTACCGCAAAAAAAAAAAAAAAAAAGAAGTGGAGAAGTACAATATAATATGTCGCAGTTGATTTTTCCCAGTCTTTTTTGCCATGTGAAAATTATTATTTTCAATGTGTTCAATACATTAAATATTTCTTTTGTGGTTCTTACTTTGTTTTTCTGCTTAGAAATGGTTTTCTTTCCTTAGGTTTATAGAAACGGTCACCTATATTTTCTTCTAGTGTTTTTGTGGCCTCATGTTTTAAATTTAAATTTTTAATACATTTGGAGTTGATTTTGGGTATGGTGTCATGTGCAAATCTTTATAGGTATTATCCAGAAAGATAGCTATCCTACCTCCATTTATTGAATAATCCACTTCTTCCTACTGACTTGAAATGCCAATAATGGTATATTTACTAAGTACTTTTATATGTTGGTTCAGTTTCTGAGGAAAACCACACTTTAATGTTGGGTTTGAGAAGCTACTTCTGAAATAGAGTATTTGAACATTAATTTTATATATCACAGTCATTTTAGATAATAAATTCACCAGAGAAAATTGTGCTTTATATATTTTATTTTCACATGCTGTTGAAATTCTTTTGGTTGTTTTAGATTGTAATTAAGCCAAGCTCCTTGAGCAGGATGAAGACTATCTTCACACAGGAAATTTTTACTGAGCAGGTACTTCTTTTAACTTTATTCTTAGGTACTTCTTTAACTTTCTTTTACAACATTCTTTGGGGAAAAACTTGTATGTTTCGGTTTAGGAGCATTATATAGTTTTTTTTATTCCTTTTTAGTTTCCAGTGATGATTTATTTAATCTTAGAAACTTCTGTAAAGAATAATCCTATTTAAAATTTACTTTTAAAGCTATTTACTACATATAAAAGCATGTAATAAATAAATTTACATATTTTGGAGACTTTGAATAGATACTTAAGAATATAGTCTTAGATATTGATGGTAGCAGTCTCACATAGGGTAATCAACTGGTATTGTCAGGAGAAAAATAACATAGAAACCTATTTAAACCTTTTCAGCTGTGAGGTGCATGTCTAACTAGATGATAAGCTAGAGTCTAAATTTCTTATTCTAGTATTTACCTGTTCTTATTTAGTTTTAGCACTTTTGTCCATGGGTAATCCTAATGATATTTTATTTTTCCAGTGATGGAGACTATTCTTTTTTTTTTTCTTTTTTAAAAATTGAATTATAGGTGATTTACAATATTGTGTTAGTTTTAGATATATAGCAAAATGATATGGTTATACATATATATGTGTATATATCTATATTCTTTTTTTATTCTTTTCCATTATAGTTCATTACAATATATTGAATATAGTTTTCTGTGCTATACAGTAAATCCTCATTGTTTATCTGTTTTATATATGATACTGTGTATCTGTTAATCCTATACTCTCAATTTATCCCTCCCCATCCTTCCCCTTTGGTAATCATAAGTTTGTTTTCTATGTCTATGAGTCTGTTTCTATTTTGTAAATAAGTTCATTTGTACTGTTTTTCAGATTCCACATATAAGTGGTATCATACAATATTTTTCTTTCTCTAACTTACTTCACTTAGTTTGATAATCTCTAGGTCATTCCATGTTGATAAAAATGGCATTATTTCATTCTTTTTTATGGCAGAGTAATATTCCATCACATACACACACACACACACACACACACACACACACACACACCATTCATCTGTTAATGGACACTTAAGTCACTTCCATGTCTTGGCTATTGTAAATAGTGTTGCCATGAACATTGGGGTGCGTGTATCTTTTTGAATTAGGGTTTTTGTCTTTGACGGAGACTATGCTAAAATTTAAAATTAATTCCTGGGACTTCCTTGGTGGCGTGGTGGTTAAGAATCCGCCTGCCAATGCAGGGGACACAGGTTCGATCCCTGGTGCAGGAAGATCCCACGTGCTGCAGAGCAACTAAGCCCATGCACCACAGCTTCTGAGCCTGTGATCTGGAGCCTGCAAGCCACAACTACTGAAGCCCGCGTGCCTAGAGCCCCTGCTCTGCAATTACAGAAGCCACTGCAGTGAGAAGCCCATGCACCGCAACGAAGACCCAATGCAGCCAAAAATAAATTAATTAATTAAGAAAATAAATAAAATTAGTTCCCAGGTTCATTTATCGATTTAAATCTCATAATACAAAAATATGTATATCTTAAAAAATGAAATATTTGAAAATACTCATAGATCTGTAATTCTTGCTTCTTTTTTTTTTTTTTGGCGGTACGTGGGCCTCTCACTGTTGTGGCCTCTCCTGTTGCAGAGCACAGGCTCCGGACGTGCAGGCTCAGCGGCCATGGCTCACGGGCCCAGCCACTCTGCGGCATGTGGGATCTTCCCTGACCAGGGCATGCGGACTCTCAACCACTGTGCCACCAGGGAAGCCCAATTCTTGCTTCTTTTAGTTTAATTAATGTTCTCGGGAATTCCCTGGCAGTCCACTGGTTAGGTCTCTGCCTTTTCACTGCCAAGGGCGTGGGTTCAATCCCTGGTCAGGGAACTAAGATCATGCAAGCTGTGTGGCGCAGCCAAAAGAAAAAAAATCTCATTCCTTTACCAAACTCTGCCTTCTCCCATCAATGCACATACACTCCCACATAACAGTCACACATAGGATGTAGGAGACTCATAAGTTATTTTTCATGTGTTTAGTTTGAACTAACTGGAAGACACCTTTGGGGAGGGTCTCTGAAAGACAATTAGTGGTCTGTGCATGACACAGTGAGAATAACAATAAAAATTCCTGTTTATATTTATGTGATACTTTATAAGTCACATATATTTTTCCAAAGAAATTTATTTCCCTCTCGCAAAAACCTTTTGAAGCAAGTAAGACAATATTGTCTCGTTTTGTAGATGTGAAAATAGACTCAGAAGATAAAATGACTTAGCTAAAGTCATTGAGCCCAGATTTTATGATTCCAAATTTTATATATTTTTTAACCTTACTCTAACCCCCATCAACATATCTGTGTTCAGAAGCAACTTGTAAAATGTAGAGAACTTTACAAATACCTAAATATTTGTATGATGCTACCTCATCACTCAAAAATAATTAAATCACATAATAATTGGTTTTTATCATTCCTTCCTGAGGACCACATTTGTATTAAGTTATGACAATCTACCTGGCTAATCCTCCCTCTTTCAGAATAATTTTATATTTGGTTCTGTCATATGTATTAATACTATTTTTCCCTTTTAGGTTGTCACAGCTCATGCAGTTCGTGTCCCTGTCACCAGCAACCTGAGTGCCAACATTACTGGATTTTTGCCTATTCATTGTATTTACCAGCTTCTGAGGAGTCGTTCCTTTACAAAGCACAAAGTATCAATAAAAGTATGACCTTACATTTATATTTCAAGCTACAACCTAAGTTAATGCTTTCTTCCCAGTTCCGTTTCAGTTTGTAGACCTTTGCTGTGGGTTTCGTGTGTGAAGTGTGTCTAGTTACTAGTCGTTTATATAGTTATAGTAATTAGGCTCTCAATTTCAGATTTTTTTTAAAAATTTTTTTTTGCGGTACGTGGGCCTCTCACTGTTGTGGCCTCTCCCATTGCGGAGCACAGGCTCCAGACGCGCAGGCTCAGCGGCCATGGCTCACGGGCCCAGCCGCTCCGTGGCATGTGGGATCTTCCCGGACCGGGGCACGAACCCGTGTCCCCTGCATCGGCAGGTGGACTCTCAACCACTGCGCCACCAGGGAAGCCCAATTTCAGATTTTTAAAACAGTATAACTGTTCAGTTATTTACAAAATGTACACTAGTACCTTTTAAATTCTCAGTAATATCGTTTAGCTATTTCATTAAACCTTAGTAAAAATTGCCGTTTTCTGTACTTGGTTTTGTTCACCAAACTGAGAAAGTTGCTGGTTAGCCATGACCAGTATTTGTACATTTGTCATAAGGATATCTAACATCTAACTTGAACATATTTTTGATATGTTTTCAATTTGTTATGTAGTTGGCTATACCAAACGGTTAAAAGGTCCTCTAAAGGAAAGGCTGAACCCCAGGAGGTAAAAGAAATCTGTTTGGACCATTTCTAAGAGGCAATTTTATTTATAAAGAACCATGAACAATATATACATTGATATATCACATTTAATTATCCTTGTTATCATGATTTAGTGAAGTTATTTTCCATCTTGATTGTATCATCTGCTTCTTTATATTTTTAGCAATATAATAGATAAGAATTAAGAGTCCAAATGCACACCCAGTGTATCTTCTTGGCCTCTATTTGTGTAGATAGTTAATCTCCCATAAGTGGTTGTCAGAGTCACTTTCTTAATCTGTCTGAGGGTTTGTTGTGAAGAGCTGTCCCTCTCGCTAAATTTCTTTCTGTTGTGGGGTCTTCTACAGCAACACATATGGTGCTCTAAATACTGATGTAGAAGGGACTTAACAGTGTTTTTCCCACTACTTGAAAACTAATAGATTAAAAACCCGAAGTCCAAACTCAAAACTCATCATTTTAGATTTATCTTCCACTTCATGGTATTCTCAACTTTAGGGTATAAAAGTATTTCCTATTTTTAAATCAAAGACAACTGTGAAACTGGATAATTAATAACTGCTAAAAGTTAATAGTTTCACTGATTCATAAATAATGTAAAATTATATGTGCTTTTAAAATTTTGCTTGCCTTTTCTTATTGCCATAATTGATTTGGTGCCTGCAACCTTCTTTTTTAGGACTGGATTTATAGACAGCTCTGTGAAACCTCCACTCCACTCCATCCTCAACTACTTCCTCTGATTGACGTGTACATAAATTCTATACTTACTCCTGCATCTAAATCTAATCCAGAAGCCACAAATCAGCCAGTCACAGAACAGGAGATACTCAATATTTTCCAAGGAGTCATTGGGGTAAAATAGTGGCTTTTCTACATTTATTAGCTTATTTTTCTTTTATTCTTTGGACTGACTCCATGTTTTTTCCCTGATTATTAGAGGAGAACAACTTCTAGGTGGTTCTGAATTTAAGATGGTATTCAGTTTTTTTAGATTACTTTTAAATATTAAAAGAATGGTATTAGTTCCAAGTAGTTTGTTGAATAGGCACTTTTTGAGGAATTCTTTCAAGAGCTCCATTTTCCTTTTGTTTTTTTTTGGCCGCGCTGTGCCCCTTGCATTGGGAGTATGGAGTCTTAACAACTGGACCTCCAGGGAAGTCCCAGGAGCTCCATTTTAAAGCTTAAGGAGTGCTGTGGAAGTGTGTGTTTACCAACGGACTACATGACATTTCCACACATTTAACCAGCTTTATTTAGTTTCCTGGGGATCTGAGATCTACCTAGACTATTAATGGAAAACTTGAAGAAAATCTTTTTTCTCCAAATATACTTAACTGTCTAATATCATTTTTAGGAATTATTTTCTTTGTGGTAATTTCAGATAATACTTGAGACTCCTGTAAAGCTTTTTGAGAAGCAGCCTGATGGGGCTGCTGTTGCCTTTTTTTCCCTATCTTCTTTTTTTTGTGGTACGTGGACCTCTCACTATTGTGGCCTCTCCTGTTGCGGAGCACAGTCTCTGGACGTGCAGGCGCAGCGGCCATGGCTCATGGGCCCAGCTGCTCCGCGGCATGTGGGATCTTCCCGGACCGGGGCATGAACCTGTGTCCCTTGCATCGGCAGGCGGACTCTCAACCACTGTGCCACCAGGGAAGCCCTATCTTCTTTTTTTTTAAAAAAACAGTAACTTTTTAAAAATTTTATTTATTTTTGGCTGCGTTGGGTCTTTGTTGCTGCACGTGGGCTTTCTCTAGTTGCAGTGAGCGGGGGCTACTCTTCGTTGCGGTGCATGGGCTTCTCATTGCGGTGGCTTCTCTTGTTGCTGAGCACGGGCTCTAGGGCGCGCGGGCTCAGTAGTTGTGACACGTGGGCTCAGTAGTTGTGGTGCATGGGCTTAGTTGCTCCACGGCATGTAGGATTGTCCCGGACCAGGGTTCGAACCCATGTCCCCTGCATTGGCAGGTGGATTCTTAACTACCGCATCACCAGGGAAGCCCCTTCCTATCTTAAAAACTGTTAAGCATGTTGCTTTTCATCTCCCAAGCCATCTCAAATTTAACTTAGACTTCAAGTTGTCTCTTTGAGTTTAATGCGAACACAGCAACACTTCTCCCAACTTGTTCGAGCTTGGGAGCAGCAACACTGAATAATCTATTTTGAATGCTTTTGCTATCAAAAAGCACTCATGAAATTTAACAGTATTTTAAAGTATTTATAATATTACCTCCAGGGTGACAACATCCGCCTTAATCAGCGTTTCAGTATCACAGCACAGCTTTTGGTGCTTTATTATACACTGTCTTACGAAGAAGCTCTCCTAGCAAACACAAAGACTTTAGGTAAGTTGTGCATGGGCGAATGTTTCTAGTGATAGTTCATCTTATTTGCTTATATTTTGTTACTCTCTAGGCTGCTGTATGAGAAAATAAGGTCAACTATTCTAACAAGCTCCAGCATCATTCTACAGTCTTTGCAATGGAGGCATTGTGTACTCTGATGCATAAATACATGTATGTGTGGGCATATAACCACCTCTTAAGGCTCAGTGCTGCTTTTAGCAGGCTGAATTAATGGATAACTGAATTGTTTGTATTTTAACAATTTTAGTGACCTTACTAACGAAATGTAAATTAAGAGATAAACCTAAAGGAACTGCAACTGAAATATTTTTACTTGATTTCAATCTGTGCCCTATTCTTCCTTCCATTAGTGTGAAGAGTAACAGTCTAATCAAAGCAGTAGAAAAAACTAGTAGTAGGTTTTCCTTTGCCATTGAAATTATCACTGAACTAGGCTTTCAGACTTAGCTATTTCATATAATATCAGAAGGTTAGATTTAGCATAAATGATATCAGTATAAAGTAGTACGTTTTCCTCTGTTTGAAAAAGAATATTCACCTGTATTTTAGGCTTGTTAAATATATTTAGTTCCATATTTGAAACACAAAGAGTGTCATTAAAAAGTCGTAGGCATTGAGTATATAATGCAGGGAGAATTCTTTTAAGGGAGGTAATTTGTCATAGCTGAGTGGTTTTACTTTTTGAAAGTTATAAATTAAAGTTACTCTTCAGTGTGTGGCAGACCAGTTTCTTTTATTTTTCTGAAGTATTGTGTTTTAAGTATTCTGTGCATTTCTCAGCTGCTTTCTTTTCTGACTACAGGTGTCAGGGTTGTACAGATGATATACCACAACTGTAATTATAGTCTTTGTCATATCGGGGACAAGATGGGCTAATAATAAGCATTAGGGGGCTCCCACTTTTATCCACATGTAATGAATTCTGTTAAGGAATATGACACTTGTGATTTAATGGATAGTAGGGGAATGAGTTACGAGGAGGTATTCTGGGGAGAACTCAGACCATTAATACTGTAGCAGGGGACTAAGATACACCCTTAGTTTTTGTTTAAATTAATGTCTAGCAAAAAAAATCTTAATACAGAAAAGTACAGAGACTAGTGTAGCCAACTTTTGTGTATATACCATGCAGAATTAACAGGTCACTCAGAATTTTTTGGACTGGAAGGACCTTTAAAGATTATGTATCCCAGTCCCCAATGACATGCTCAGTTCAACCCTGGTTCGTGTGAAGCTGCTGTTCTTTATGCAATAATCTGATGGATCTTAATTGGAAAGTTAAGGATTTTAGGTTAGGAGTACAACCCAGCCTGGATTGAGTCTTGGAAAAGGAACTGGGAGATTAGAGGAAAGTTGTTAGGTTTTTCTGAGATTCTAGGCAAGAGATGGTGGTGGTCTGGACTGGTAGCAGTGTATATGTATTTTTTTCTTTTTTTTTTTTTTGGCTGCGCTGGGTCTTCATTACTGCGCGCAGGCTTTTCTCTAGTTGTGGCGAGAGGGGACTATTCGTTGTGGTGCACTGGCTTCTCATTGCGGTGGCTTCTCTTGTTGTGGAGCATGGGCTCTAGGCACGCGGGCTTCAGTAGTTGTGGCGTGTGGGCTCAGTAGTTGTGGTTCGTGGGCTCTAGATCGCAGGCTCAGTAATGGTGCAGGGGCTTAGTTGCTCTGTGGCATGTGGGATCTTCCTGGACCAGGGATCGAACCGTGTCCCCTGCATTGGCAGGCAGATTCTTAACCATTGCACCACCAGGGAAGTCCCTGTATATGTATTTTGAGGGTAGAGCTGAGAGGTTTTGCTGATGGATTCATGAGGTTTGAGAGACAGGAGCCAAGGTTGATGTGGAGGCTTTTGGCCTAACCTATAAAATGGCTATGGACTGAAATAAATGAGCAGGTATGTGGGGGATCAGGAGCTCGTTTTGGATGTATGGAGTTTGAGATGTCTGATAGACTTTCAAGTGGCAATGTTATGGAAACAGTTGTAAATACTGGCCTAGAATTTAGGGGAGATACCAGCACTGAAGCTTTGAGATTCTTCAGCATATATATGGTATTTAAAATCATGACATTAAGTAAGATTACCAAACGGGAAGGTGTAGGAGGAGAGTCAGGAGGATGTGTTGTCCTGGATGCCAAGGAAAGAATGTTTCAAAGAGGAGAGAGAGATCACCTGTGTAAAATGATGTTGATGGATCAAGTAAGGTTAGGACTCAGCTGATGACCGCATATAGCTTGCTGGAGGTCCTTTGACCTTTACAGTTTTATTAGTAAAGTGAACACTTGTTTTTAGGATGAAAGCCTGATTGTAGTGGATTCAAAAGAAAATTAGAGGAGCTATACTGGAGACAGTGCGTACAGACAGTTCTTTTGAGGAACTGTAAAGAGAAGGAGAGAAATGAATGTGATAATTGGAGAGGAAAATGAGGTCAGGAGAGGACTTTTTTTTTTTCTTTTTAAGGTGAAAGAGCTAAGAGAATGTTTGTATTCTGTTGGGAGTAATCTAGTAGAGAGGGAAGGCTGATGAGAGAATCCCTGGAGGGATGTCCTTGATAAGTGAGAGGAGATGGGATGTAGAAGACAGATGGAGGGATCAACCTTTCCTTGGAGAATTTTTTCCCATAGTTCAGGAGATTTTTTTCTAGTCTAGTTTCTTATCTCCACAGGGAATAAATAATTGGAGAATATGTCACAACATGAGAGAATTTTGCTTTTCCACAGCCAAAAAAGATAAGTATTCTTCCTCAAATTTATTCCTACCTGTGAAGTTGTGTTGTAGTTTCAGTAGTTTGTTAACTGGTCTGTGGTTTTGGCCTTTATATTAAACATTATTAGCAGCCACCAGGTAGCTGTAGAAGCTCAAATATGGAATTCTGACACTTGAGATAGAGCCAAGTATTAGAATATCATAGTCATTAGAAAATGGGTTTGTATATATACATATTTTTTCACATATGCATATTTTTGATTTGTTTTAAAATATTTATAATACATGTGTATATATTAATTTTAGTTAAATAGTGTATTGATCCAAAAGAATATGTGTAAGAAATAATAATATAATAAATCCCTGTGTACTAATACCCAATTAAAATATGAGCATTACCATTATATTTCCAGTTTTTATACTTAAAAGTATTTCCTATTTATTATATCTGAAGACTTTATTACTAGGTAAAAGTTTGTTTTTACATGCTTTTCAAGTAAAAACCATACTAATGAATATTGAACATATGAGAAACTGTTTATCGGCTCTTAAAGCAGCCAGTGGGATCCTAAACACAGTCTCACTCTTAAGTAGCTAAAAGTATTACTTGCTTAACTCTCTCCCTCAAGCTTAACTTCATTTAAAAACAGGGTCTGGCTGCCTTTTCTGCTTCAGTCCCGTTTCGTGTGAAGTTTCCTCCTTTGTCAGCAGCAGAACAAGACACATACTGTGGTATTTGGGAAACTGTAATGTTTACTGCCTCTGAATTCCTGAACTTGAAGTTTTTCTTTGCACTCGATAGTTAATTATTTTCTTCCTAGAAGAAAGTTAACTCTAACTGCCTCTATCAAAATGCAAAAACCTTTAAGCAAACACTGGCAGATGTTTTTTCTTGGCAGCTTGAAGTTTCAGTGCTGTAAAATCAAGTTTGACCAAAAAACGTTCTAAGAGTTAAATGATTGTAGTGTAGAGTAACCGTATAAGAATTTTAAACTTATTTCATTATTTACCTGATTGCTTTCATATCTTAATGCAAAAGAACTGGCTTTTAAAATAAAAACATTTATTAAAAGTATGTTTACTGGAGGAAATTGAGGAAGTGAAAAATGTACAAAGACCAAAGTAAAACCACCCATAATTCTGCTGCCCAGAGGTAATCACCATAGAATTTTGCTAGAAAACCCTTTAGTCTTTGCACATATGATAACTTTCACAAAGTTGGAATCATATGTTTTTAATCTACCCTTTTAATTTTTTACTTATTTATTTATTTTTTTGCGGTACGGGGGCCTCTCACTGTTGTGGCCTCTCCCGTTGCGGAGCGCAGGCTCCGGACGCACAGGCTCAGCAGCCATGGCTCACGGGCCCAGCCGCTCCGCGGCATGTGGGATCTTCCCAGACCGGGGCACGAACCCGTGTCCCCTGCATTGGCAGGCGGACTCTCAACCACTGCGCCACCAGGGAAGCCCCAGATTTGAATCTTTGAAAGCGACACGTTGGAAGAAAATCGGAAGTGTGATTGCTCATGTTGAATATATAAAACCAATGGTCTTCCCATAGGCCTTTCATAATTATAGTTTAGTCTTTTACTGGAAGATTAAGTATCCTTGATGTTGTATTTCACAGAGATGTTAAAGAGAAATAATTGCTTTAGGTAGGGCTTCATGGGCTGCTAGTTCTTTGATGGAATTATTAAGATGTGAACAGGATTTTGTCTTCAGTTTCATAGGTCCAGAAACTTAAATGTTGATACTTTACCCTAAGTTGATCTTGGGGACTCTAGATCTTAATAATACTGGCTAACATTTGAGTGCTTGTTATGTGCCAAACACTGCTTGAAGCTCTTTACACCTGTTAACTCATGTAAACCCTCACAACAATTCTGTGAGATAGGTACTGTTGTTGTCTTTATATAACAGATGAGAATACTGAGGCACAGGGAAGTTAAGTGACTTCCCTTAGTTGTAAGTGTTGGAACCAGGATTTGACCATCATTGGAACTTATATATATTTAATATTAATCCGTTTTTATTATTCAAAATAATCTATCTTTACTAGTGTATATTAGCATTTTGCCTAGTTATAATCAATCTATTTATCTTAATACCATTTTATATTCCATTTTTCCTCTTTAATGTTATTTTGTACAAACAGTAATATTATTTTATATCCATCAAGATGGGCCACAGAGCTGTGGTTTCAAATTGGTTTTTAGTATTGAATTTCTTTTTTCTTTTCTTTTTTCTCTTTTTTACCTTTTGACGCTCCTCCCCTATTTCTTTTACGCCTCATCCCCTGCTCCTCTGGCAGCCACCAATTATTTCTCTGTATCTTTTTTTGTTTTTGTTTTTTTATGATTCCACATATAAAAGAGATCATATGGTATTTGTCTTTCTCTGTCTGACTTATTTTACTTAGCATTATGCCCTCCAGTTCCACCCATGTTGTCACAAATGGCAAAGTTTCATTCTTTTTTATGGCTGAATAACGTTCCATTGTATGTATGTGTGTGTGTGTGTGTGTGTGTGTGTGTGTGTGTGTGTGTGTGTATGTATGTATCTCATGTTTTCTTTATCCATTCATCCATTGATGGACACTTAGATTGTTTCTATATCTTGGCTATTGTAAATAATGTGGCAGTGAACATGTGGGTATATATAATCTATTCAAGTTAGTGTTTTCATTTTCTTCAGATAAATACCTAGATGGGAAATTGCTGGATCATATGGTAGTTCTATTTTTAATTTTTCGAGTAACCTCATACTGTTTTCTTTCTTTTAATTAATTTATTTATTTTTTATTTATTTGTTTTTGGCTGCGTTGGCTCTTCATTGCTGTGTACGGGCTTTCTCTAGTTACTGCAAGCAGGGGCTATTCTTCATTGCGGTGTGCGGGCTTCTCATTGTGGTGGCTTCTCTTGTTGTGGAGCACGGGCTGTAGGCGTATGGGCTTTAGTAGTTGCGGCATGCAGGCTCAGTAGTTGCGGCACACGGGCCCTAGAGCGCGTGGGCTTCAGTAGTTGTGGCGTGTGGGCTCAGTAGTTGTGGTGTGTGGGCTTTAGGGTGCGCGGGCTTCAGTAGTTGTGGCTCACGGACTTAGTTGTGCCACGGCATGTGGGATCTTTCCGGACCAGGGATTGAGCCCATGTCCCCTGCATTGGCAGGTGGATTTTTAACCACTGCACCACGAGGGAAGTCCTTCCATACTGTTTTTTATAGTGGCTGCACCAATTTACATTCCTACCAGTAGTGCACAAGTGTTTCCTTTTGTCCTTATCTTCATCAACACTTGTTTATTGTCTTTTTGATAATATTCCTTCCAACAGGTATGAGGTGATAGCTCATTGTGGTTTTGATTTCCATTTCCCTGATGATTAGTGACGTTGAGCATCTTTTCATGTACCTGTTGTACCTCTGTATGTCTTCTTTGGGAAAATGTCTATTCAGATCTTCTGCCCATTTATTAAAAATTTATTTTTAATTTATTATTTATTTTTGGCTGCATTGTGTCTTCATTGCTGTGTGTGGGCTTTCTCTAGTTGCGGTGAGCGGGGGCTACTCTTCTTTGCAGTGCATGTGCTTCTCATTGTGGTGGCTTCTCTTGTTGCAGAGCATGGGCTCTAGGCGTGCAGGCTTCAGTAATTGTGGCAGGCAGGCTCAGTAGTTGTGGCTTGCGGGCACTAGAGCGCAGGCTCAGTAGTTGTGGCACATGGGCTTTGTTGCTCCGCAGCATGTGGGATCTTCCTGGACCAGGGATCAAACTGTGTCCCCTGCATTGGCAGGCGGATTCTTAACCACTGTGCCACCAGGGAAGTCCCCTTCTGCCCATTTTTAAATTGGATTGTTTGATTTTTTGCTCTTGAGTTATTAAATATATTTTGCATATTAGCCCCGTATCAGATATATGATTTGCAAATATTTTCTCCCGTTTAGTAGGTTGCCTTTTCATTTTATTGATGGTTTCCTTTGCTGTTCTGAAGCTTTGTAGTTTGCAGTAGTCCCACTTGTTTATTTTGCTTTTGTTGGTTTTGCTTTTGGTGTCAGATTCAAAAAAATCAGCCAAGACCTGTGTCCGGGAGCTTAGCACCTGTGTTTTCTTCTGAGAGTTATATGGTTTCTGGTCTTAGGTTCAAGTCTTTAATCCATTTTGAGTTCATTTTTGTGTGTGGTGTAAGATAGTGGTCTAGTTTCATATTTTTTCATGTATTTTTATCTTCAATTTCTTTCATTAATGTCTTGTAGTTTTCAATATATAGGTCTTTCACCTCCTTGATTACATTTATTCGTAGGTGTTTTATTCTTTTTGATGCAGTTGTAAATGGGGTTGATTTCTTTTTTTTTTTTAACATCTGTATTGGAGTATAATTGCTTTACAGTGGTGTGTTAGTTTCTGCTCTATAACAAAGTGAATCAGCTATACGTATACATATATCCCCAAATGGGGTTGATTTCTTAATTTCTATTTCTGATTGTTTGTTATTGGTGTATTAGAAACACAAGAGATTTTTGTGTATTGATTTTATATCTTGCAACTTTACTGAATTTGTTTATTAATTTTAACAGGTTTTTTCTTTCTTTTTTTAAAATTCTTGTTACCTTTATGGAACTTTGACATCCAGAAAAGCCTCCTCAGCCACTCATTTACCAACCAACTCTACTTTACTCTTTAGGAAATTATTTGGTTCTGGCACAAAGCCATGTACCCTAAGGTGCTCCTTAAATGCTAGCTCCCTCATCTTACTATAGAGGTCCCACGTATTCACCTCAGTGTTTGCATGAGAGTCACTTACGTGGGCCGAAATACTTGTTGCTTTTACCACCTTTTTTTTTTTTTTTTTTTTTTTTTTTTTTAGTTCTAACAGTTTTTTGATAGAGTCTGTAAGGTTTTCTGTATAATACCATATCTGCAAATGGTGACAGTTTTACTTCTTCCTTTTCAATCTGGATGGTGTTGGGACCAGAATTTGACTGTCACTGGAAGCTATGTTTTATATATTTATTTTTATTTTTTATTTTTTTGTGGTACGTGGGCCTCTCACTCCTGTGGTCTCTCCCGTTGCGGAGGCTCCGGACGCGCAGGCTCAGCGGCCATGGCCCACAGGCCCAGCCACTCCGCGGCATGTGGGATCCTCCCAGACCCGGGCACAAACCCGTGTCCCCTGCATTGGCAGGCGGACTCTCAACCACTGCGCCACCAGGGAAGCCCTATGTTATTTTTCAACTGTGCTTTGAGATACATTCTTACTCAGTTCATAAAAGATTTGTGTGGAAAACTGGGATGCTAATTTATTAATTTACAAGGGGGATTATATCTAACCTAGAGGTATATGGTCTGTTTAGGCAATGATTCTCAACCTTTATTCTAACACTTGCACTCATATGCTTCTTATCTTCAATAAAAATATGTTGAGCTTTACACTGTGTGGTTTGTATTTGGAAAAGAAAAAGTATATTGGAAATGCTTTTTCAAACTATGGACACCCTGGTTGAGATGCTCATGTAGTTTTGTTGTGTACAAGCAAAGTGCCTTGGAATGAGATGAGTGTGTCAGGCATATAGCATATGGTGGAGATGAGACAAAGAAAGATAGCGTTGATTTGCAAGGACCTTTACTCTGTGGGATCTGGGAATCCATGGAAGGTTTCTGAACATGGAGCCAGAGACATGTGATCTGGCCAAATCTCAATTTAAATAAGAGGACTAGGGCAGCAGTGTGAAGGATGGATCAAAGACCAGAGAAATTGGAGTCTGGGAAATTGAGCCGTAATAGTTATTTAAATAAATGATGAATAGGCACTGATTTAGGATAGCAGAAAAAGAACAGAAATTAAGATGGATTTGTTTAAAAAAAAATAGCATGTACTTGTTAGTTGAAGGTAGAAGTTGTGAGAGAAGGAAGTCATTCATATTTCCCAACTTTCATCAAAACGAGTCACCACTAATACATAATATGATTAAGTTAAGGCTGTTGGCATCATGAAGCTTTAAGCCATGCTGGCATGACTGCATTTGGTCTTCCTAACTAGATTTGGGAGAGTCTTGACTGACTTCTCAGGTTTCGGTGTTTTCTTTGTTGTTGTTTTCTAGTGCAGGGCACTTCTGCAGGTGGCTTCTCTCACTCATGATTTTTCTTCCCCCTAGTTTCAGTTTCGGGGCATTTTCCGAGATATTGCCCTTAAGTATGTTCTTGCTTGTCCTGTGTATTCATTATTGTGGTAGTGATTCTTCATGTTTCATGAACTATATTCACAGATTAAGTGAATTAAAAGTAATTTGACATTGTGTTTGTTCCCATTTGTGTTGAAGGTTAAAATTTCTACTGTTACTGACACTGTATCTTACATTTTTTAATCTTTGACTGACAGCTGCCATGCAAAGAAAGCCCAAATCATATTCGTCTTCTTTAATGGATCAGATTCCCATCAAATTTCTTATTCGACAGGCTCAAGGACTGCAGCAGGAGTTGGGAGGTATTTGTTTTATTTGCTTTTTACTGCTAACGTTTATTGTTTAAAAGTACCTACCGTTTATGATGTTATAAAGTGTAATAGGTGCTCAATGTTTAAAGCCCAATTCAAGAGTGAAATTCCTCTTTACCTCCCTTGCTGTCTTACTCCCTGCAAACCGCTCCTCACCCCCAAGGCCCTAGTTTCATTTTGGTGTGTAATTTCAGATATTCCTTTCTATAGGGTGAATCATATGAAATTACAGGTATTCAACTATTTTTGACCTCCAAAAATGCAGTTTCATATGGTTGAAGCTAATAGATTACACAAGTAAAAAATTCTTTTTTTAAGCTTTAAATGGTATTATACCCTATCTCTTCTGAGATTTGCTTTTTTCTCTTTGAGTCTTGGAAATCTTATCATGTCACTTCATCTAGATCTACCTTATTGTTTTTAATTGCTCCATAACATTCCTTAGTGTGGAATTACTATAATATGTTTACTGTAAAACTTTCAAATAGAAATATAGTACTATTTTTTGAAATTCAAATATTTTCTTAAATTAACACCTTTTTATAATGTTTGAATGTGTGGGTTGTGTTTTTTTCTTTTTGGTTTGTTTTTTTGAAGTTGGGGATTTTCTTTGTCTGTCTTTGTTACGGTTGGTTTCCAGGATGAACGGGAGCTTGCTTTTGTCATCTTTAGCCAGATGGCTGCATTTATTTTTTATATCTTTGCATTATCTCTTTCTAGAGAAATGATGTTATATTTGGCAGCTTTTGGCAACTAACATGTTTTACTGAAGAGATTATGAAGTGTAGATTAATTTGCACTATTGTAAGCAGTCATTTTTGTGACTGTTTGGGAAAGTCTTGACTACACATGTACTTGTGCATTAAATTTAATACCACTTTTGATTGTTATAGTGCCTTTTCAAACAGAAGCATGTATTTTAAGCAGTTTCTATGAGAAAGGAAACAGATACTTAACCCTCTTGGGACTAAGCAGTGGTTTGATTTGATCTAAGTTGCATAATAAGGGGGTGATTGGATCTAACGTACTTTTATTACTACTGATACTCTTACTGCTAACTCTTGCAACTTTGGAGATGATGATAATTGTTTAGTAGCAGCAGCATTTATTAGGTAAATAACATAGTGACGCTTCATATGTCTAAATAGGCATTTTTACAGTATCATCATTTATTTTTCTCATTATTAATATTACACAATAATAATAATGAGTAGTCTAACTGCTGTAAGCAAAAGATTAGAAACAAGACTTAGATTTAGTCAAAGGAAGGTTTCCCGATCCTTTTGAACTTCCTTAACCCTTCTTAAAAGAAGACAAATGCACCCTCTTGTGGGTATCGTCAGTACTGCTTGGGTTGGGTGACAGCTGTGTGACTTTGGGAACATTAATAAATATCTTTCAGCCTGTTTCTTCATAGTAGAATGGAGACAATATTGCTTACCTTGTAGGAATGTCAGGGTGAAATGAGGAAATGCACATAAAGTGTAAATTTAGGTACTCAAGTTGGGCAACTTTAATTTTACTCATCTGTAGCAATGATTCTCAACTGGGTTGGAGGAGAGGACATGTTCTCTTATAGAAGCCTATCAGAATTTCTTCTTTTAAAATCTTTTAAAATTTTTATTTATTTATGTTTTGGCTGTGCCGCTCAGCATGCGGGAGCCTAGTTCCCCAACCAGGGATCAAACCCGTGCCCCCTGCAGTGGAAGTGCGGCATCCTAACTACTGGACCGCCAGGGAATTACCAAGCCTATCAGAATTTCTGAGTGAGGCCTTTTTCAAACCATATATGATCTCCCTGAAATGAACATTCTTTTCCCTTCTCTTTTTCTCCTCCCCACTCAACTCTTGAACTACTGCTATGTCAAACTAATATTCCTGATGGGAGACTTTTATGGTGGGATAGGGTGGAAGAAAGCTTGAGAACTTTTGACAAAAGTAGTGGCTTCCAGCTTCCTGTGTATCAATTCGCTTGGCGATCTTTAAGCAGATTCCCTGGCTGAACTACTGAACAGAAGTTCTTAAGCTGTAGTATGCATGCATAAGAAGGGCAGATGCCTTTGGCTTGCTGTACATGAACGGGAGAAGAGAGAGGGGAAAGAAGAGAGAGAAGATTTTGATGTTTAAGAATAAAGAATCCAATTGACTTCTTTTAAATTTTCAAGGGTTGCATTCTGCTTTACTTCGTCTCCTTGCAACTAACTACCCACATTTATGCATTGTGGATGATTGGATCTGTGAAGAAGAAATCACAGGGACTGATGCCCTGTTAAGAAGAATGCTCCTGACTAGTAATGCCAAAAACCACTCTCCTAAACAACTTCAAGAAGGTATAATAAATTGGTATGCCTTTTACCCCTTTAGTAGTACACAGAGGTGTTAGGCCTGTGGAAATCTTAAAATCATGCAGAATTTTCCTGGAGATATAACAGGGTTTTGGTGAATATATTTAAAGTAATTCTCTTTGAGTTAAAGGATTTTTTACCATTTTTTTCTGACATGCTTGCATCTGTTTCCTCATAGGTTCTACGTTATATCACTAAACAGGTCATGTGGTTTTAGGAAAGTCCTAAAACTGGTCAGAAATAAGTACTGTGGAATAGAACAATGTATCTGCTGTTAATGGATAATAAGCTAGATCAGCACTTTAAAATAGAAATATGATGTGAGCCACACATACAATTTTAAACTTTCTATATATTGCCACATTAAAAAAGTTAAAAAAAGGCAAATTTAAATAACTATTTTGTATAACCCAGTATATCTAATATATTATGATTTCATCACATAATCAGTATAAAAAGACTGTTAGATATTTTATTATTTTTTCATACTGAGTCCATGGATTTTATACTTACAGCACATCTCATTTTGGACTAGCTGCATTTCAAGTGCTCAGTAGCCAGAAGTGGTTAGTGACTATTCTATTGAAGGAGGACGGTTCTAGCTATTTTTTACTAACAGTTGCTTACAGCCCATAAAGGGCTACCCGAAGGAAGGTGTCAAGAAGTTTGAATTTTTCAAATAAATGTTAATACCAAGAGCAATAGTTCGGTATATTTTCATGTTCCAGTCAATTTTTTAAATCAGTGTGAATTGTTGTCTTTGGGTCACTCTCACTAATGTGATTTTTAAAATGAGGTATTTTTTGTTCTTTATGAAATAACTGCACCTTAACATGAATTTTTCTTAAGGGCCTAATTTTAAGTATACCCACAACTATGACTAGAATGGAAAGTTTTACTTTTTTTAAAGCAATATTGCTTTCTTGATTTCTTTCGCCTATAGTTTGATAGAGCAATATTACTTCCTATTTGGTAAGCTGTATAGTATTTAGATTATGACTATAAAGTTTTCCTTTTAGCATTTTCAGCTGTCCCAGTAAGTCACACACAAGTGATGCAGATTCTAGAACACTTGACTCTACTCTCTGCCAGTGAACTTATACCATATGCAGAAGTATTAACATCCAATATGAATCAGCTGTTGAATTCAGGGGTTCCGAGGCGAATTCTTCAAACGGTCAATAAACTATGGATGGTTCTTAATACTGTGATGCCTAGAAGGTAATTTCAGTGTATTGTTACATGTAATAGATAAGTGTATAGCAGTGATTGTATACAATAACTTAAACTTAAATGTTGAAAAAAATTGTTAAAAAAAACTTTTTGACAATATAAATCCTTTCTGAAGACCACTAATTAAAAGCGTTGTTATAACTTTAAGGAAAAGAATAAACTCTATCTTAAGAAACAGAGAGAAACCTTGAAGTATTTCCAACTTGGGAAAGTTCTTTAAAAGGGAGTTCTCATGTAGAGTCATTTGTGGCTAATTGTGATTTAGATTACCATTGTGTCTTGCATCATTGCAGTGGCTCCAAATTTTGCTGTACATTAAAATCACCTGGAGAGCTTTTAAAACTCCTGATCCCCAAGTTGTAACCCATGCCAATTAAATCACAGTGGAACGCTGGGTTCAGTGTTTTGTCTTTAGTCAAATGGGTCTCTGCTGTTCCATAGAATGCATCAAAAACACTTGGTCTGCTCTAGAAACAAATACTGGGCTGGACTTACCTGAGATTCTGATTCAGTAGGTCTGGGAATATTTATACTTTTTAAGTTTGATTTTTACTTATATCAAATTAATAAATGCACGTAAGTTAAATAGTGTATAAGGTCAGCCCCCACCTTCCCATTTTAGACTATTGATCCTCAGAGACAATTATTCTTAGCTCCTTTATCTTTTAATTCTGGCATTTATGTCCCACCATGTATCTCAATCATATGCTTATAATTACTATGATTTCCTGACTTTCCAATTTAGAAATTATCTTTTGACTTCCTACAAAATCCTTCATACAAGATGAAGATTTAGCACTCTTACTTGCTTCCCCTGTGAGTCCCTCTTCTTCCATATATTCTCCCTTCCTCCATTTCTCCCAACAGTTATATCAGAATTTTTGGTTAAAGAAATATTCAGTGTGCATATTATTATGACTACATAAGTGTTATTTATGTTGATATATATGATATCCTTTGATTACAATTTCTTTCTTAAACAACTGCCCTCCTTCATACCCCACATACAAACCCTGAGTTGTTTGCCTCTTTAACATTTGTTCAGGTTTTTTTGTTTTCTTTGTATCAATAACCAATTCACTCTCAAACTCTATTATTGAGTGGAAATTTACATTAGTTGTTAACACATCAGGTAACATATTAGTAACATTTTTCCTTGGAAACCTTCCTTTCAGATCTTTCCACCCTTATGTTTCAATCTGGGACATTCACAGTAGCCATCTGGAATTGCTTTGTCTCTTGGTTTGAGTCCATGTTTTTGTCTTTCTTGATTTAGTTCCTTATTTAAGTGAGTGGAACTAACGCTCAAGTTGCTTCCTGGGAAAGATGTTTGGGAAATATTTTTTTTTTTGAGGCTTTCATATGTGAAAAGGTTTTTATTCTTCCCCTCACGTGATTGATATTAGGCTAGGTGTAGAATTCTAGCTTACTTTTCCTCTTAGCAATTTGAAAGCTTTATTCTATTGAAGTAATTAGAGCTTTCCTGATTACTTTTGAGTAATCTAATCTTATACCAATTCCCAATCCTTTGTATGTGACCATTGTTTTTTCTCTTAAAGGTTTTAGGTTCTTTTTCATTGTTTCTGAAATTTCATGATGATACATTTTGGTTTGGGTCTTTTTTAATTCATGGTGCTGGGCACTTGGTTGGCCTTTTTTTTTGTCGGGGGACTAATCTGATGTCTTCACTTCTAGGACAGTTTCTTGTATTTTTTTTTTTCTTCAGTAATTTCTTTCCCTCTGTTTTCTGGAATTTTTTGCAATTTGGATTTTAAACCTCTTGAACTTACTCCGATTTTCTCCTTCTTTCTCCTCTATTTTTAAATTTCTCTTTTATGTACATTTTCTGGATATTTCGTCTGTTATCTTCTGATCTTTCCTTTGAATTTAAAATATTTCTGTTATAGTCTTAATTTCTAAGAGCTCTTTCTTATCTGAGAATCTATAAATGCCTCCTGTTCTTGTTTCATATACGCAATATTCTGTCCTTTAAGGAAATTAATTATAGGTTTAAGAATTTTTTTTTCTTCTCATCTCTATATTGTTTCTTTGGCATTCCTTTCTTTCTGTTTGTATATTTTAATCTTTTTCAAAGTAGAAACTTTCTTTAAATGTCTGATGATTGTTGGCTATCCACTCATTTAAGAGTGGGCAAGCTCTGTGTGTGAGGTGGGGTTGATGGACTCCTGGGCTTCACTGTAAGAGGTCAGATACCCTACATATTGGCATATTCTTCAGTAATTCTGATGTGTAGTCAGGTTAGTAACCACTTTTATAGTCTATTGATGTTTAATCTCAAAGTGGCATCTCATATTTAGATTCTGTGATGATAAATGTAGAACAATAATTTATGGGGCCAGTTACAGTTTCAAAGTGCTTTGGTGGATATCATTTCATTTACAGGTATTATAGTCATATTTTACAGAGGAGGAAACAGTTCAGAGAGGTTCCATGACTTACACAGAGTCATACAGCAAGTATGGTATAACTTAGGTTTTAATTCAAATTCTGATTTTATATGCCATGATTATTCCCTTACAACTGTGAAGATTTTTGAAACTACTTTTGTTTATTGTTTTATCTTCATTTGTTTTAGAAACATAATAATAGGTTAGATTTCTATAGTTTTTAATTTTTCCAAGTTCATTTACACCTGTTCTCTAATTTTTTTCCTGACTATATCTTTCTAAGATAAAAGGAACTGGATGGTGGCTACAGGTTTCAATTATGATATAGCTGTTTTTGAACATGTGATTATTTTCTCATCAGGCTGTGGGTAATGACAGTTAATGCACTTCAACCATCAGTAAAGTTTGTACGACAGCAAAAGTATACTCAGAATGATCTGATGATAGATCCTCTCATTGTGCTAAGATGTGATCAGAGGGTGTACAGGTATGTGTCATTTGAGTTCATTTTTACTATAGAGTTATGCTTTGGAGAGTCAAAGGAAATCGAAGAAATTCAGTTTAAACTTATATCTTCGTGTTCTTGCAGGTAACTTGGCAGTATGACCTGTGAGGTTTTTGTGTTTTTTTGGTTGTCTATATTCATGAACTTCAGTTTAATATGTGATTAATAAACCTAGCCTTAACAAAATGTCATCTTTGGTTTTGGCAGCCCTCAATAGTGTTCTTTCTCTCAGAGTCAAGATAGTGAAAAATGATACCATTTCTCATAGCATTGTTGAAAGAAGCTTTTAAAAAACCGGTTTATTATGAATCATTACATGCATTAAAATTGTGATCCTTTTGGAATCCTTAATTGTGATGTTAGCTTTATTGATTCCACATTTGTCTATACTTCCTTGCTAATTCCTTAACTTAATCAGTTGCTTTGAAGTAGCTTCACCTCAAGAGGTGGGATTAATTAATTCACATCATTAATATTTGAATTTCTAGTTGCTAAGCTAAATAGTAACAAAGATATACAAGTTGAGGGGTCTGCCTTTAAAGTGATTATCACTTGTATCGGGAAATAAGATAAATACCTGAAAAGTTAAATAATATGGTCATATGCAGATGAATGGTACAGTAAATGAATGGTGTTAAAAGTTTCAGGAGGAAGTGAGACTTTGAGTAGTATTTTGAAGTATAGAAATAGGGTTTAGATGAACAGATACTGTAATGATGGGGCGTAAGAGGTCAAAGAAGGTATTGTGAGAAAAAGAATAGTGTGAGCAGAAGTGTAAAAGCAAGAGTGAAAAAGGCTTGAGTGGAAGGCTTAGTTTTTGAGAACACACTTTAGAGTTGGAATGTTAGGTTAAGGTCAGGCTATGGAGGGCCTTGAATGTTAGGCTGAAGAGGTCATTTAGGTGGTAACTTACGAAGAGAAGGTTCACACTAGATAGTTCAGAGGGGAAAGAAACTGGAGTAAAGAAGACTAACTAGGATACAGTAATATACTCATCTGCCTTTAACCCTGGGGATGAAATTCTTGAAGTGGCAAAATCTGCAGAATCAGCCAAATATAGTTTGGTGAGATCAAGGTCTCGGAGGGAAGAGGAACCAGAAGAATAAACAGTATAAATGACATTAAGTATCTATTTAATAAAAAGAAAACAACAGTAAATAACATTTCTAGAGAAGAGCCATTTCTAAAACAATTTATCAGTGTTAAAAATCCACTTAAGTAGGTAACCTTTCACCTAAATCACCCGCAGTTGTTCAGGAGGCTGTTAAATTATGCTATCATAATGTATGAAATGTTTTTGTAGCCTAGATCTTTCACTTAACAACTTGTGAACCTTTTCTCATGTTAATAGATCTTCTTATGTTAATTGGCTACGTAGTATTCCACATAGATATGCTATGCTTAATTCAGTTCCCTATTGTTGGATATTTTATTTCCATTTTTTGTTATTATTCATAGTGCTGTGGTAACTATTGTGTACTATTTCCTTAGAAATGATTATTAAAAATGGAATTATTGAGGCAAAAGGAACATGCTCATTTTTAAGTCCTTTGATTCATGTTTTCATTCTGCCACTCAGAATGGCTGAACCTGTTGACATTCCTATAGTGATGTTTGATATTGTACACTTTCCTACAGTTTTATATAATTTTTCCAATTTGATAAGTGAAAAATAGATTCCCACTTTAATTTATATTTTTCTTAGATTGAATATTTTAATATACTTATTGGTTATTGGTATTTCTTCTTTACATTTAGCCTAGTTTTCTATTAGAATGCTTACCTTTTTTGATTTAAAGAGCTTTTTACGTATAAAGGATATCAGCTTTTTGTATATAGAGTGCAGTTTTTTCTTTTATTGTTCTATTGTTTTGCCTTTAATTTTGTTCATTTTTTAAAATTTGATTTTTTCTAAGTGATCATTTAGGTGGTTTTTAAAAATGTCAAACAATATGAAAAGATATGACATTTTGGATTTGCTTTGAACTAACCAGTGGTGATGGTGGGAAAGTGGATGGTGGGGTATGGGTGAAATAAGACTAGCGATGTGTCGATAACTGTTGCTGCTGGGTGATGAGTTCTTAGAGGTTCATTATAATATCCCCTTTTTTATGTGTGCATGAAAGTTTTCATTATATACATTAATAAGTGCACAAACAAGAAGATTAACAAGGAAAAGGTGTACAGTGAAAAGTCTTGTTCTCTCGTATCTACCCTGCTGCCATTTTTAAAGCAAAGTTCCTCTTTGAACTATTGACCAATCCCAGTTCCATCTCCAGAGGAAACTTTATTGTTATAATGGTGTGTATGTAGCTTCATTTTCTATGTATTTACAAATTTATAAACAAATATTTACTTTTTTGTTTTGGGTGGTGTTAAAAAACGTAAGTGGTTTTTGGTAGGCTCTATTTTGTTCTTTTTTTAAAAAAACTTACCATTCTGAACATGTTTTCCATATTGGTATGCATAGTTCCATCTCATTGTTTTAACTGCTACATAGTATTCCATATATACAGGCCTCTACAAACTCTGATCCAGAATGTCTGGTGGAGTTTAGGATTTTTTTTTTAATAAATACTCCAGGTGATTCTTATCTTCATTTTTGGGAATATTGCCATGGTTTATTTAACCATTGACATGTTTCTTTTTTTCCACTATTAATACATGCAGGTTTACTGTAGAAAATTTGAACATTTCAGAAAAAGTATTGACATTTCCAGTGTTTCATAGTTAAAACCAAAGCTGTACTGCCTGTTTATGCACACATACTCAGTCTGTGATAGGCTGGGAAGTGGCATTGTCAGGTTTCTCTAAGGGCTTGGCTTTTAATATTTTAGTGGTTACTGATTTATCTGTTTTGGTTTCCTTTTTTACATTTAATTCTTACATCTATTATCTCATTTAAATTTAATTTATAACAATTTTTGAGGAATGAATAACTCTATTCATTTTTTGTTTTGTTTTGTTTTGTCTTGACTGTGCTATGGGGCACGTGGGATCTTAGTTCCCTGACCAGGGATCGAAACCCATGCCCCCTGCATTGGGAGAGTGGAGTCTTAACCACTGGACCACCAGGGAAGTCCCTAGACTATTTGTCTTTGAGGACAGCTGCCTTGCAGGCTCATATCTAAGAGATTTAATGGTAGTGCCATTTTTTTGTAAAAAGGAATGCCTTTTTTCTAGGGTATATATTATATTTGATTTTAGTTGATAAGATGAAATAGATAATACTATTCATACAGTCTTGAAATACAGAGAATTATATATATATTAAGCTTTCATTTTTGAGAATGAATATTTTGGTGGGAAAAGTGTTAACTTTCTACTCTTTTAATGTTTTCAGGTACTGTTCAGGTTTTTCTAATTATTCAAATTGATTGACCATGTTCTGACTAATTTATAAATTTATATTTTTTCTCACATATTTTTCTTCTTTCTGTGTTTAGATGCCCCCCACTGATGGATATTACTCTACATATGTTGAATGGATATCTTCTGGCATCCAAAGCCTACCTTAGTGCTCATCTGAAGGAAACAGCAGAGCAAGATAGGCTTTCTCAGAATAATACAATAGGTTTAGTTGGACAGACTGATGGCCCAGAAGTTACCAGAGAGGAACTGAAAAATGCATTACTGGCTGCTCAGGTAATAAAGTAAAATTAATCAAAAAGGCCAAGGGCTTTCTTGTTAATATAATCATTTAAATAGATGGCCTTCTACATAAAATGGTGACATATTATACATTCCTTTTATTACAGAAGGTATATTATAATGGTGTTACCTTTGCTTCTGAATTATTAAAATCAGGAATAATCTTCATGGCTTTATTTAATAGCCATTTTAGTGAGATTTATATTTTAACAAAATATAAGACTTTTGTTTCTTAAAATCAAATGAAAAAAAATCAAATGGTGGAGACAGACAAGAAGTGTGTGTGTGTGTGTGTGTGTGTATATATATATATATATATAAATAAAATAAAATGTCAGGCAGTGATAAATACTATAACAACACAAGTAGTTAAAGTTTGTATTTAGAAAAGTTTTATAACAATATAGAATTTACTGCAGCCTTAGGTAGTAATTTTGGACTAATGCAGGACATGCGAGATGATTGAATGTTAAGCAGTTTGAGGTCTTCAAAGTAGAAATGTTTTCTTAGTTTGAAATATATTTTCTGAAATCTTTTCATTGGCAATAAGGGGAATTAGAGTAATAATATAGGTCCACAATCCCTTATCTGTAATACAGAAATCCAAAAAGCTATGAAAACTGAGGCATTTTTTTTGGTAATTCAGTTGGCAGAAAAACCTGACCTGATATGACCTTGTTTGTGTCAAAACTTGACCTGAATTGATGTGAAGCTATTTATGGCCTTTATCCCACTTAATATGAATGTTGGTATGTTTTGTTGCAGAAATATTAATACATTTGATTACAATGTACTGCCTTAGTCTCTGCTGGAGGTGTTATATAATATTACAGAAAAAAAAATCTGAGTTCTAAAATAAATCTGACCCTCAGAGTTTCAGATAAGGGCTTGAGGATGGTAATAGCTACCATTTATATAATGCTTATTATATGGTGGATGCTATTCTGAGTTTTTTATGTATATTAACTCATTTACTCTTTACAACCAACCTATGAGGTATGGAGTATTATCTCCATTTTTACAGATTAGGAAAACGAGATCCAGAGAGGTTAAGTGACTTGCTCAAGGTTATACATTTAGTAAGTGGGGAAGCTGGGATTCAAGCTGGGGGAGGCTGGCTCCAGAGTCTATAAAAAAACAAACATAAAACAGTAACAACCGAAAACCCGTCAAGAATGATTATAAAGTTTACTTTATGAATGATTATAATGTAAGGCTAACCTTAGTTTATAATTAAGTTATTAAACAGGTAGATGGAGTAATTGTTTTCTTCTATCCCAGGCAGTGGCAGTCTTTCAGAGATGCATATTATGTATTCATTTTCTTTTTCCTTCTTCCTGCTAGATGCAAGTGATTATAGCTCTCCTTTATAGGCAGGGGCATTAAGTAGATCACCCCTCAAGGAACTACTTTTCTATGAAATGGCACTCAAGCTTGTAGACTGAGCAATAATGAGTTGTACAGTTGGAATGGATGGTAAGGCAGAATCTTTCCAGAGCCTTAAAGAGCCTATCTTAAAATTAAAAGGAAAAAGAGCTTTGGGGAGTGACTTTTAGGCATTAATTATTAACCACCATCTTCAGAGGTGAGAAAAAGAGGGGAATACAAGATAGGATCCTGGGAGAAGTAGGAATTTAAGAGGAAGGAAAGGAGATTCCAGTAGAAGTCATTTTTTGCCCTAGGGCCTGTTTTGGATGACACCGAATTCGAATACTCTTGTAGTAGATGTTCTTAAACTCGAGTTCATGTATCTGCCTTAGAGGTGTGTGACCACTCTGAAATTATGCCACATGTTGCTGTGTTTACATATGTTAATTTTTATGCTGAGAGGGTATACAGTTTTCTTCAGATTCTTAAGAGGGTTCATGGCCCTGAAAAAGATGAGAACCACTGGCCTA
Source organism: Globicephala melas (assembly GCF_963455315.2). NCBI lineage: Eukaryota > Metazoa > Chordata > Mammalia > Artiodactyla > Delphinidae > Globicephala > Globicephala melas. The sequence goes on along the minus strand of NC_083333.1, from coordinate 49,421,654 downwards.
TAGATTGTTCACTCTTTCTCTTAGAAGTACCTCTTTGCTTTTTGTTCTTAAAGAAACAGTTATTTTTATCACATGTGTTCATGTGAAAACAAAATCAAATTTGGTTTTCAAACAAACTTCTCAGAAACTTCTTAAATTCACTGTGTTTTATTTGCTTGTAGGATAGTGCAGCTGTCCAGATTCTCTTGGAGATTTGCTTACCTACTGAAGATGAGAAGGCAAAGCGTGTCAATCCAGACAGCTTGCTAAGGAATGTTCAAAGCGTTATTACTGCCAGCACTCCAGCTAAGGGAATGGAGGAAGGAGAAGACAATTTGCTCTGTAACCTTCGAGAAGTTCAGTGCCTTATCTGTTGTCTGTTGCACCAAATGTACATTGCGGATCCCAACATTGCTAAGCTTGTTCACTTTCAGGTCTGGTTTCAAAGAATGATTCTTTATGGTTGAACTTTATTTTGGGGGTAGTTCTGAAGTACTAAATTAATAGGAATCATTTAGAAACTGGAGGTCACGCAAATGATCATGGTCCTTTGCAATATGGAGAAAAATCCAGATTTTTAAAATTTGATTTCAGCCTAATAAAGTGTTCATAGAATTTATTTGTATTTTAGTGCATCAGAGAGGTGAAATGCCAGGAAACATGTAGGGCATTGTAGCTTTCTGAGCAACTGTTACATAAAGGAAGTGAAACCTTCCTTTATATTTTTATCTGTATTTGACTTGCAGCTATTTTATTTCTAACTTTTCCTCCCTTTCTTGTTGAGATAGGGTTATCCATGTGAACTTTTGCCTCTGACAGTCGCAGGTATTCCATCTATGCACATCTGTCTGGATTTCATACCTGAGCTTATTGCACAGCCAGAACTTGAAAAACAGGTAATGAGCATTTTGGAACTTTAGGAGAATTTTGATCTCCCTTTAATCTTCTAGTTATATAAAACATTTTACAATTTTTAATACTTAAAGACCTTCTTCAAAAACATGTAATATTTGGGTTTTGTGTTACAGATATTTGCTATCCAGTTGCTTTCTCACTTGTGTATCCAGTATGCATTACCAAAGTCACTCAGTGTGGCTCGCTTAGCTGTCAATGTCATGGGAACTCTGCTAACAGGTGTGTAGCCAACCGACATCAATAACAAAAATTTCTAACATAAAGTAGTACATATTTTTTCTGACTTTAGTGACACCATGTTTTCTGTGTCACTAATAGCTATGCCATCTTTTGAATTATTCTTTTTGAAAATTTTCCTATGACAAATGTGATGTATAGTGTAGAGGAGATGAGTAGGTAGGCAAATTGTATCTTTCATTTTTGTGAATGACTGTATATAGATTTATAGTAAATATACTAAGCATTCCACATTTTACAAATGGAAATCAAGTCTACCTTCTGAATATAATTATGTCAATAGAAAACAAGTTACAATCTATTACAAATGCTTAGAATTCCAGAAAAATATAATCATCTGTATAAATGAGATAAATATATAAGTTGTTTCCTTAAGTTCTAAAACATACCCTAACATTTTAACCACCTTCTAGGTTGTTAAGTAAAATGGTATGAAAATAAACTAAAAGATATGAACTATAATTCAACCTTTAAAAGTTATGGCTTAGTCAATTTCATATTCTTAGTGCTCCCATAATAATCTGTTCATTTATCTTTCCATCGTATTCACTTCATGTTATAATTATTTGCAGTGGTTAAGATCTTACACTGCCTGAGTTCTATCCCAACTCCACTGCTAACTGGAGTTGAAGAAGCTTCTTAATCTCTCTAAGGTTTATTTAAGAGTTTCCTCATATATTAAATAGTATCATAGAAATACTTTTTTCATTCATAAGATTGTGGGAATTAAATGAAACAATGCATGCAGTGCACCTATCACAGTGTTTGGACATAAGCATTTATGTGTTGGATGATGGCTGACTACTAGATTATGAGCTCCCTGAAGGCAGGGGCTGGCCATGTCTTAGAAAACTTAGTATCCTCAGCACAGAGCATGGTGCTTAGTATATTGTATAGGTCATGTATGTTGAATTTGTATCTGTAAAATGAAAAATTCTGTTTTATTTCTTTCTAACAGTTTTAACACAGGCTAAGCGATATGCTTTTTTCATGCCAACTCTGCCAAGTTTGGTCTCTTTTTGTCGAGCATTTCCTCCACTGTATGAGGATATTATGTCTTTGTTGATCCAAATAGGGCAAGTCTGTGCCTCTGATGTTGCCACTCAGACAAGAGACATCGATCCGATTATTACGCGTAAGTAGTAACTTATTTTCAAGAGTTGTTTTAATATCTCAAACAGAAAGGCCCAAATCCTTTCCAGATTTCTTGCCTTATTTATTTTTCCTTATGTTTTTAGGCCTTCAACAAATACAGGAGAAACCAACTGGATGGTCTGGAATCTGTAAAGATCCATCTTACAAAAATGGACCTAGGGACACTGGAAGCATGGATCCTGATGTACAGCTCTGTCATTGTATTGAAAGCACAATAATTGAAATAATAAACATGAGTGTTAGTGGAATTTAAGAAAAACAAAAACAAAAAAAACTTAAAACAAAAAAATGAAGCTGTTTTGCTGCATATACCCAACATGAATTTGCATCTTATAACAACTAAACTGAATGGGAACAGTAACGTCTTGGAATCACTAAAACGATTCAATTCAACATGAATACAATTTAGAACTCTCTTGAGAATTATGCTTGCTTGTATTTGATTGGCAGTTCTTTGGATCTACTTTGCTGGTATGTTTTTTGTAGCAGCTGAGCTTTTTCTGTTGGGAACACATTTAAGAAACTCATTACTGGAAAGTGAATATGGCCTTGTATTAAGCTTTTGAAGTGAAAAAAAACTGCCATGCCTTTGATTTAATTTCTTATAAAAATAAGTCTGTGGGTAGCCCTAGTATTTACCTGTCAGCTAGTAACAGAGTATATTGATGCAATGATGAGAGGGAGAAAAAGGGAAGGGAGAATTCAGGAAAAATTAGGAGTTTAGATACCCAAATAGAAACCTCTAAACTTGCAATGCAAGTAAGAGTAATGCAAGATGGAATTCCTTTTCTCAAGAAATAGTATTGAGAAGGCTTTAAAAAAGGCAAGTAGCTTTTTGTGAATGATTTTCATGGAATTACAGATGAGGATTTTAAGATTTTACATATTTGCTTCAATTTTTACTAATATATGAAGCCATATGTTTAAAGAGATACTTGAATAATTTGGAATTTTAAGATACTGGTTTAAAAGTGTTTACAGAAACATCTTTGTGCAGAGAAGAACCTGAAAGGATGTCTCATTTAGTTTTTTTAAAGTTTATTTTTATAATGGTCAGAGGGGGGAAATACTTTGGTATCTAAAGTTTAGAGCAATAAAACCCACTGGATTAAAGAGTTCTTGGTTTGTCATTAGGATTATAATTCACATCATAATTCTAGATTTTGAAGTACAAAAATATATACAGTGTTTGGACCACAGGAAAAATTAAAAAGGGGAAAATACTGTGTTGTGGAAGGATTTTGCAGTCCTCTTTTAGGAATGTCCATTGATTAGGTAGATGCATTCAGATAACCCATAATCCTCTTTTTCTTTCTTTTTTTTTTTTTTTTTGGCGGTACGTGGGCCTCTCACTGTTGTGGCCTCTCCCGTTGTGGAGCACAGGCTCCAGATGTGCAGGCTCAGCGGCCATGGCTCACGGGCCCAGCTGCTCCGTGGCATGTGGGATCTTCCCAGGCCGGGGCATGAACCTGTGTCCCCTGCATCGGCAGGCGGACTCTCAACCACTGCACCACCAGGGAAGCCCCTCATTTTTATTCTTAATGAAGTATCCAGTGTAGAAGGTACTTCTCTTTGCTTTCTGAGATATACCTGAATGAACCCCCCCTTCCCACCCCACTTGAAACAGACCTCTTCACTTATAAAAGAAATAAGGCAGGCCAATAAGAAAGTGTGGTTTTTAAGAAAAAAAATTTAATTTCAACCTTTTCACTAGCAAATAGTCACATCTTATTTTCCTTCTGTGTAAAATGGGATTACTGCTGGCCCTACCTCATAAGGGTATAAGAACTAATTTGTATCTGTTTCAAATCATGAAGTGCACAGTATCAATGATGAGAGTATTTATAACTTTTATTAGATGCTTAAAGTTCAATTAAGTAATTTTGATGCAAAAAATAAAAGCGTACACTTAAAAACAAACTATAAGAATTTTCATATTTTTAAACAAGGCAGTTTTGTAGTCTTTTAAAATTAAGTACAACTGCTCCTGTTTTGTTTTGTTTAAACTGAGGCTTTGGAATATCTTGTGTGAGTAGGTAACCTCTAGGAATTCAGAAAAGGTTTTCTAACTAAATGCTGTGCATATTCCTGGATCAATTTTCAAAGACTGGTCAAAACCTGCTGTGTTAAAATAATAACATATGCTGTTTTTCATCACGTTTGTTGATGATGTAAATAAAATGTGTAAATATATTAGTAAATGTTAATATTCATGTATTTTAAGTTAAGGTTATAACATTTGTCACAATGTGAATTTTTTTTATTCAAGTGAAAAACAGATGTGTGCAGCTATTTTGAATATTGGTTTATAAACATTCATATTCTTTATCAAATGAACTTGTAGCTTTTTGTGTTTCATTTCACCACTGTTAACCTGAAAGGAACAGTTCAAGGGACTGGAATCCAGGACTTTCTGGCTCCAGAAACTATGTGTATCCCTTTTTCTTACGCTACATACATCAAAAGGCAATACAAGGTGAGAGTCAGTTGAGAGCCTTAGGAATTCAGGAGAGGAAAATCAGAGTAGTTACCCTGGAGCAGTTACTTAAAAGATTTTGATATTTAAAAAAAATTGTAAAAGCAGAATAATAATTTGAAGGTATTTTTAAGGATTTATTTTTATAAATTATCTTCCATAGCACTGTCTTACCAGTATTTCATTTTTTTGTACTTTCCCTTCATCTTTGTTTATGCATATGTATTTTCACATAATGGAATTCCATAATACCCAGTTTGGCATCTGCTTTTTTTTCATTTTTTATATGGAAATTTTTTGCAAGTTGTTTGGTTTTTATAATTATTCTATTGGCTCCAGAATGACTGAATTGATAAAACCATCTCCCTATTACTACTAGACTGGGAAGTTAATGATTTTTTTCCGAACAGAATGGGCACTATTATCAACTGAGGTACTATTTCCTACTTTTAGATTACTTCTTTAGGGTAAATTTCTGAGCCTGAGATTACTAAATTAAAGGGTAGAATTTATTTTTATGATTGTACGTTGTCATTTTGGGAAGATATAGTAAAACAAAGTGAGGCAAACAAATCAACTCGCCTTTTGCTGCTCCGACCTGCAGCAAATCTCTGTCCCAAACTGGTTTCTCGGGATGTGAGAAACTGTCTCAGGTTTTGCTTTTGGGGGGCACTAGTATTTGAGCCAAGTTTAGGCTAGAGTTTAAAAAAAAACACAACAGTTTCGCGACATCATGGTTAACTCCGTACCTTTGAGGAAACTGAAGTGTCCTTGGCAAAGAATAAATTGGTCTTAGGAGGGACAGAAGGCTGACAAGCCTTAAAGGAGGTACTGGAGACCTCGAGAGCGTTTCTCTGGTTGAACGTGGTATCTGAGAAAGCCTTGACTATCAGGAGATTCTGTAGCCAGCTGTCATCGAACCTTTTCGCCTAATTTGGCTCAGCAGTCTGGCAATTCCCTCCTGGGCCTTTTTGATACTCTGGCTTCCGGAAAGTTCAGAAGTTTGAATCGGGTGCCCCTGAGGAATGCTGAGAGAACTCGGCGCGGCTTAACGGTGATTCCTCTTCGTTGGTCTACAGACCTTAAATGTGAGACTTAAGAGTTCCCAAGAAAACTGAAGCACGGATTAAATAACCGGTTTCAAAAAGTCCAACGGAGAACGCTCTTTTACTTTAAATCCCTGGGCTCTGCGGAAGTCCATCACTCTCGAGGCAATCGCCTTCCGGTGCCGCCAAGTAGCTTGGGCCCTTCCTTACTACGGGGGCTTCCGTTGGGCGCCCCCTGACCTCGAGCCGGGATTGGTTGCTTGGTTTCTCGTCTTGGCGGGGATTGGTTGTCTGAGCTCGCCCGGTGATTGGTGCTGGGAGTCGAGGGGGTGGGAGGCGGGAATTCGTCTGCGCGGGTGTTGTAGAAGTGACTGATGAGAGCTGAAGGGCCGAAAAGGTAAAGCGGACGCAAGCCCGCGACCGGGCCCGGGAGTCGCAGCCAGGTGAGGAAGAGGGGCTAGGACCTTTCTTCTCTACCAGGTCTCCGCTGTGGTTGCTCGCAGTTTTCAGCTTCCTTTTCTCCCGTGAGTGGGAGTGCAGTAGGCGTTGTTTGGGTTTTCCTCAGGGCGGGCAAGTCTGTCTGGCGGGAAGGGCGCGAACTCGGCCAGGAGAGTGCCTTCTGCTTTCGTCCACCCGCTTTGCAGGCCCGTCGGTTGACTGGATCACCAGGGCCTCGGGGGTTCCAGCTTGCCGAGGGAGGAGGGAATGTGAGGAAGAAAACCTGGGGAGCGGGGAGACTGCAGCTTACCTCCTTGGAACAGAGGCCTGTTATTAGCCCCGGGCCCCGCGTTACCTCGGGGCAGGAGGGGGCGACGGCGGGAGCCTGATCTTGGTTTGTCCTTTATTCAGTGTGTGGGGAAGCTTCCCCATTTTGAGATGAGTGTAGCCGCAACTGGGGCGGGGGGGGGGGTCGATTGGTTTCTAGGTTATATCTGAGTTACTAGGCCAGCCTTGAGCTGTTGGTTTAGATTTAGGGGTGAGATTCCACCAAATTTCATCCTCAGAGCTTCACAGAAACACAAAATGTTAGAACTGGACAAGACCTTAGAATAGTGGTTCTTAACTTCTTTGGGAACACGTAAGCTTTGGTGATGGTTGTTATTGGCTTCATCATCTGTTGAGTTGGTATTTTAACCATCTCTCCATCCCCAGATCGAATTTACCTTTTTATCACCATTGCAAATAATTTTTCAGTTGATAACGGTGTATGTCATTTTCCCTCAGTTTTCAGTTATTTCCTTAGGATATATTTCTGGGTATGAGAAATCTTTGGACTTTCTCTCTAGAAAAATGCAGTCATACACAGAAATTTCTGCATGCAGTATCAAGAGATCACAGTCTTTCAATTACATCTGTGGATCCTAGGTTAAGAGAAGGTGGTTTACAAGAGGTGGGGATTAAAGTAGATCACTTCCTCTGTATCAGATGCTGGAGTTGAGGCACATTCTGTACATTACCTTATTTAATTCTTAAGTCAGTGCCTGGCTAATTTTCATAAAAACCCTATCAGGTGGATATCTCTATTTCACAGATGAAGAAACAGGCTCTGTGAGATTCACAGTGGAATTCAAATTTAGGCTTGCCTTACTTCAAAGTCCATCTTCCTTCCATTATACCCTACTGACCTTTAAGTAAGAATTATTGAGCACCTACCATGTGCCAAGGCGCTTTGTTCCTTACAACAATTTTTAAATTATGGATTTTTACAGATAAGGATCTCAGTCTAGAGAAGTGAAGAGACATGATCAGGGTAACATATCTGAGTTGTTGTCAGAACCTGATGTAGAAACTGTTTCCTAACTCCTGGTCCACAGCTTTGGCAGAATAAGGTTACAGATCCAGATTTGTTAGATTCCAAGACATGCTCTCAACCACTGTGATTTATAAGAGTATGAAATCCTTTTACTTCCATTTGTTTTGTTTATACATTTATTAATTCCAATTTTTGTTTCTAGACTTCTTTCCTAGTCTTAGGTATCTGTTTTTCTTTGAATGGCTTTGTTTCAGTATTGACTTTGATTTCTGTTGCAGTTAGGAATCTGAAGTAAACAGTAAAACATGATGTCTTCAGTATGTTCTGAGTATACAATTGGTGGGGTGAAGATTAACTTTCCTTGTAAAGCTTATCCATCACAGCTTGCTATGATGAATTCTGTAAGTATTGTTCAGCAGTTATTTTAAGTCTTTATTAAGATACAGATGCTTATAATTCATAACATACATTGAGCCTGTGACTACATTTTCTCAGATAGTAAATGGATTGAAAATATTTGCTGGGTTCATTGAAGAACATCTAACCTTTGGAAAAGTAATACTGATTGCTGCTAAACTGTATATGTCTATGATTAGGAGGTAAAGGAGAACATCCTGAAAAATGTTCTCAGCTCATTTAGAACTTCTGTTTACTTTACTGAATTACTTTGAAATAGAAAGTATTTACTATCTTTTACACAGACTACTATACTTTGCACCATAATTTTTTTGAGATATTTCAATCATATAGAAAATTAATATACAAACTTGAGTAAACCAACTTACCAGCTTTGTTAAATCTTAATATTTTGCCTTATTTACTTTATACCTTGTTTATGAGTAACAAGATAACTAATATCCTGAATTTGTTATTTTTCTTTCCTAGCCATGTTTTTATACTTTTATTGCATATGTATGTATCCATAAACAATATAGTGTATACTTTACGTTTTTATAACTTTGCACAATGATATGATATTATACTTATCTTTCTGGAGAACTTGATTTTTTTTTTTTACTTAATATTCTTCTTCTTATTATTATTTTTTAAGGATTTATGCCATAAGTTTTTTTATAGACATACCTAGTATGTTGAGTTCAAGAGTTGGATCCTTTTTTCAGAGAGATTGCACCTCTTAAAATGCTCCTCTTCATATTTGTTTCATGGATTAGTTTTTGAGCAGTTGGTGTCTTACTATAAAGAAAGGAGAAACAAATCCTGATCAGAAGTACAAAGTCATTGTAACTAGTAATTGCCCCTTGTTTTCCACTGAAAATGGTAAATTCTTCCCTGGACCCTCCTCATAGTGGCTCCTATGGACCACAGAGGTTGTGAACCTCCAGATGCTCTGTCCCAGCGTAGTGCTGTTGGAAGCCTGTGGAAGGTGCAGAGACTGAAGGTGGAAGAAATGGCAGCAGCACACCAAGCCCTCCTTTCCTCACGACCTTGTTCCCTTGTCTAACATTATTTTTAAGATGTAGCCCTATTGATTGATAACTCATTTTCACTGCTGTATGGTATTCCATTGTATGAATATACCAGAATTTTATATTTGCCCATTTTCCTCTTGATAGACATTTGGGTTGTTTACATTATTTTGCAATTATAAACAGTGCTGCTATGAACTTTCTTATACATGTTTCCTTGTGTTCCTGTGGGAAAGGTTTTGGGTGTTTACATAGGACTGGATTGCTGGAGTTCAGTATCTTTAACTTTACTAGAAGTTGATAATTTCTATACAGAGTGGTTGTAACACTCCCACCAACAGTATCCCCCATTAAGTTTTCATCAAAGATATTAATGTATTCTAGTTTTACAGAAATGATGGTGCTTGCATAAGTAAGGCACAAATTGCTTTTCATTTCTTTTGTGCTTGGTATGGTTTAAATCTAACAGAATTTTAGGGAGAGATACAAAGGAATAAAGTCTAGATTTAATTAAATTCTAGTTCTCCTTTCTGCTATTGCTCTGTTCCCTGAAGTGCATGCAACTTTACTTCTTGTTGTTGTATGGAGAGAGACTTTAATGAGATAAGTTGTTGAGTTTTTAAAATTGTTTTTGTGTCCATAGATTGTCAGAGGATTAAATAGTAAGCAGCATTGTTTGTTGGAGAGCCCCACAGGGAGTGGGAAAAGCTTAGCCTTACTTTGCTCTGCTTTAGCATGGCAGCAATCTCTTAGTGGTAAGTAGTTGGTTGATGTCTTCAGGTTGCTTATTGGGACCTGAAAAAAAATCTAATAAAGTACTTTTTACCCAGAATGATTCAGCCGTGTTCTAGCTAATTTATTCTCTTTTAAGACATTTCTTTATAATCAGTTATATATCTTCCAAAAGAGTTTCAATATAGCAAAATATGTTCAGTTAATCCTAAAATAATTTTGAACATAAGATAGTCCTTTATTTGACGATTCAGCATGTATATAAGAATGTAGGATTTTATTTTTATTATTTTTCATAATACTGATTATGAAAATAATTAGATGATAATTTTTATATAAAAGTTGCAAGAGATGGGGCTGTCATGATTATATAGCATATCAATACAAATAATTGCTTTTTTTGAGTAAATCCTTTAATATAGCTGCTTATCTCACAACATTAGAAAATGGAATACATAAAAAAGAAAAATTCTAGTTGACCTTTCTACTTGTTTGGATGCCAGATAAGCAGAAGTTTATTGTAATATTGTTTTTATTAATTCATATTATTTCCCATAGCTTTATTGGCTAGCAAATGTCTAGTTACTTTTGTGAAAGACTATCTAATGATACATAATGAATCTGAAATACAATATTGGTCACATTTTAGTTACATAATTAGATGACTCTGTCCTAAAGTATTAGGAGATTTTAAAGTTAACCATGGGTGTATATGTGTATGTATGTATGTGTGTATATATATGTACACACATATATATGTTTTTTGAAAAGAAATAGTTGTGTTACTGGTAAGACTATTAAAAATAAAGAGTAAATATTTTATAAGCTTTTGGTTGTCCATTCTGTTTCTTATTGATGTTTATCTTTGGGGAAAATGAGATTATCTGTTAATAAATTTTTAGTGGGAGACTCTGGAAAATAAAATTAGTAGTATTTATGTAGTGCAGATGGGAAAATAATGTCAGTACTGTTTATAGAAAATAAAATAAATTATTCAGCTTTTATATATCTATGAATTGTATATTTATACGATGTAGGCACACGAAGAACTATTACAATTTTGTATTATATTTAAGTATTGAAAATTACCTGTTTAATTTGAATATTGAATTTAAAATGTATTTTGATCCATGTATCAGAAATGATATCATGAAACATGTTTTTTGAAATAGAAGTATAATGTGGGAATAATTTAACGTTATGTGTTTACATTATTATTTTATATTGACCTTTCAAATTTTTCATTTAGGGAAATAGCAGTAATTAAGAGTATAAATAATTAAGAATATACTTTAGGTATACTTGGTATTTTAATATATCTCAATATAAATGAATACTCGAGTGGTTGTGCCTCTGTTACATTATTAATCTTTGACTGTTATTAGATTATTGTAAATCATGTAAATTGTTGATAACTTCTCTATAAATGTTTCTGGCATAAGTGTTTCTCACCTGTCCTAATTTGGTGCTGCAGGATGGGTGACCAACTTGTCCAGATTTGCCAGGTACTTTCCTGGTTTTAGAACTGAAATTCTGAATCCTGGGAAACCTCCCAATCCTGGGCAAAAAATAAGGTGGTTGCACACCCTAGCTGAAGAGGAAGATTAGTGTTTTTTTAATTAGAAATATTATAAATAGAGGTTATTTCATTTTTAGGGAAGCCAGTGAACGAAGGCTTAAGTAAAAAAGCTGAAGTACCATTGTCGTGTTGTTGTACATGCCATTCAAAGAATTTTACAAACAATGACGTGAACCAGGGAACTTCATATCATTTCAACAGTCCAAGTATACCAACTTCTGAAAGAAATGGCACTTTGTCAACTTGTCAAGGTAGTTTATATTTTGTCTGGGTCTTTTGGTATCTGTAATAGGGGTCTTAATTATTGCTGTTATGAGACCTAATGTAGATAAATTTGGTTAGCATAATTGGTTATGTATTTCCACTTAATTTCTCTGGAATTATTTTGAATAATGCATAGAGTGGTCAGAAATCCTTGGAATATTTTATTCTTGGCCTCACTTTTAACTGATTCAGACATCTTGCTAGTTTAAATCATTTTTGAGGAAGCAAGGCAAAATAACTGATATTCAGAAATTGATGTTATTCGTAAGCAGTATTAATTATATGTCAGAATTTTATAAAACATTTTGATTTGTATTGTAAGGCAAAATCTAATTAGCCTCATTCACTCTTGATAAGTTTGCCTAGACTTCCGAGACCAGTATCCTATATGAGAATGAGGTATGTTTCAAATATGATCCTTAGATGTTCTTACTAGATTTATTTAAGAGAAATGTATTATCAATAACATAAGACTATTAATTTAAAGAATATTTCTTTTGCTTTGACTGTATGGAAAAGATTGACCATTACTTGCCTAAGCCAGAAACCTAGGAGACATCCTGTACACTTTGCTATTCCTTATTCCTCCATGCAAATCTCCACCTCCATTGGTAACTTCCCTAGTACAAACTACTATTTGTTCTTTAGACCGTGTAATAACTCCTTTCCTGCTTTCACTCATGCCATTCCTTAACTAATCACTGGCAGGAAGAAAAGAGGTTGCCATGACTGGCTTAAGTCTAAACAGTATCCACTTCCTAAAATCAAGGATCCAGTTGTCTTCCTCTAAAGCACATGACTGTGTGGAGGATGGTAGCTGCTTGAACCGAAGTGTGATTCTTTTAGGAATGAGGAAGAGGAAGTGGAATAGATGCCGGAGAGGTGACCAATAGTGTTGTCTACTCGGTTTTGACCCTTAACATTTTTGGCTTTCTTTCCGAACATTCTTTCAAAGGGTCATGCTTTCTGCTGCCTTCAGAGCCTTTGCTTGTGTTAGTGTCTCTTCTGAGGAAAATTTCATCTTCAACTTGTCCTGCTCTTCCTTTAGCTCTCAGCTTAGATATCACTTCTTTAAGGCAGCCATACTGATCTTTCCGTCACACTACATTTGGTTTCCCTATTATATTCTGTCATCTCACTGTGTACCTCTCCTTCATAGCACTTGTTACAATTTGTATTATCCACGTGTCTGTGTGCATCTTTTATTAATCTCTGCTTCCCCTAGCAGACTGTATACTCCATGAGGTCAGGAACTGTGTCAGTTTGCTCGCCATTGCATACCTAGCAGTGCCTGGCATATAGTAGGAGCTAGATAAATATTTGTCGTATGAATGAATGGAATTGTTTTTAAGCTAATTATTAATATAAGAACTCTTGGCTTATAATGTTAATGTACAACCTGTATTTTTTTTTAAAGACAGCTTTACTGAAATATTCTTTATATAACAGACTCTATATATTTAAATGGTACATTTTGATAAGGTTCGACATAAGAGTATTTCCCTGAAACTTTCACTAACATCAAGATAGTGAATATATCCATCAGCTTCAAAAGTTTTCTCATGCCCCTTTATTATCCCTCCTTTCCACCATTTTATAATTTATCCTCCCCAAACAACCACTCAGTGTTTTCAGTCACTGTAGATTAGTTTGCATTTTCTAGAGTTTATATGAATGAAATAATACAGTTTGTATACTTATTTTGCCTAGCTTCTTTCACTTAACATAATTCTTTTAAAATTCATCCATGTTGTTGCATGTATCAACAGTTGGTTCTTTTTTATTGCTGAGTAATATTCTATTGTATGGATATACTGCAAATTGTTTATGCAGTCACCTGTTGATGTGTATTTGAGTTGTTTCTAGTTTCCCGTTGTTACAAATAAAGCTGCTGTGAACATTTGTGTATAAGTCGTTGTTATGGACATGTGCTTTCACTTTTCTGGGTAAATACCTAGGAGTGTAATGACTGGATCACTTACGTTTAACTTTAAGAAACTTCAAAAGTGTTTCCCAAAGTAGTTATGCCATTTTACATTTCCACCAGCAGTGTATGAGAGTTCCCATTTCTCTGCATCCTTGCCAGCACTTGGTATGGTAAATCTTTTTAGCCATTCTAATAAGCTTATAGTGGTATCTTATTGTGGTTTTATTTTGCTTTTCCCTGATGACTTGTGATGTTGAGCATATTTTCATGTGCTTATTAGCCATTTGTATATCTTCTTTGATGAAATGTCTGTTGAAATCTTTTGCCTGTTTATTGTTTTTTTGTTATTGTTAAGTTTGGGATTTCTTTATATATTCTTGAGTACAAGCTTCTTTTTTTAATCAAGTATAGTTTTAGGTTTTACTTTTAAGTCTAAAGAGTAATTTTTATATACGGTGTGAGATGTGGATCCAAGTTCGTTTATTTTGTGTATGAATATCTAATTTTTCATCAACATTTATTGAAAAGGCTACCCTTTGTCTGCTGCATTGCCTTTGTGCCTTTGTAAAAATCAGTTTTCAATACACTTGAATTTTAATATAATTGTGAGTTAGAGTTGTTTAGAGTAGTCTCTTCAAGGATCAGATGGGGTAAATCTGGGTTGTATTCTGATGCTCTCTTTACATTTTTAAGTAAATTCTTTAAAAATATAACCTAAATACAGAAAAATGCACAAATTCTATGTGTATAGCTTGATGAACTTTCACAAAGTAAACACACTTGTGTAACTACCACTAGATGAAAATTAGGACATAGCCAACACCCCAGTGGCACTTCTCATGTTCTTTTCCTGTCACTATTCTCTCTCTCCACAGGTAGTAGCTATCCTCCCTCTGTCACCATTGATGAGTTTTGCTTCTTTATAGAAATGGAATCATATCTGTACTCTTGTGTCTGTCAGCTTTTACCTAACATATTTCTCAGATTCATTTGTGTTGTATATAGCAGTAGTTCTTATTGCTGTATTTTGTGGTATATAATAAATTATATACCATAATTTATTATTTCATTCTACAATTGTTAGACATTTGGGTGGTTTCTAATTTTGGTTATTAAAGCTATTATGAACATTCTTGTTCATTCTGGTACAGATAGGTAAACACTTTCTATTAGATATAGATCTAGGAATGGAATTGCTGGTCACAGTGTATGCATATGTTGAACTATAGTGGATACTGCCAACGTTTTCCAAAATGGTTGAACCAATTTATTCATCCCCCCTGCCCCGACTCTACATCTAGTAGTATATGGAAGTTACATTGTTCAACATTCTTTTTTTTTAAATTTATTAATTTAATTTATATTTTATTTTTGCCTGCGTTGGGTCTTTGTTGCTGCTCGCGGGCTTTCTCTAGTTGTGGCGAGTGGGGACTACTCTTTGTTGCAGTGTGCGGGCTTCTCATTGTGGTGGCTTCTCTTGTTGTGGAGCACAGGCTGTAGGTGCGCAGGCTTCAGTAGTTGTGGCACGTGGGCTCTAGAGCGCAGGCTCAGTAGTTGTGGCACACGGGCTTAGTTGCTCCGCGGCATGTGGGATCTTCCCGGACCAGGGCTCGAACCCGTGTCCCCTGCATTGGCAGGCAGATTCTTAACCACTGCACCACCAGGGAAGCCCCCAGCATTCTTGTTATCACTTGATATTCAAGTCTTTTTAAGTTTTAGTCGTTATGGTGCCTGTGTGTTGTTCTCGTGAATTTTAATTGTTATCTCTGTGGTAACTAATGAGGTTGATAATCTTTTTTTTTTAATCTTTATTGGAGTATAATTGTTTCTGTTGCACAACAAAGTGAATCAGCCATATGCATACACATGTCCCCATATCCCCTCCCTCTTGAGCCTCTCTCCCATCCTTCCTATCCCACCCCTCTAGGTCATTGCAAAGCACCAAGCCAGTCTCTCTGTGCTATGCTGCTGCTTCCCACCAGCCAACTATTTTACATTCGGTAGTGTATGTATGTCGATGCTACTCTCACTTTGCCCCAGCTTTGCCCTCCCGCCCCGTGTCATCAGGTCCATTCTGTATGTCTACTTCTTTATTCCTGCCCTGCAACTAGGTTCATCAGTACCATTTTTTTTTTTTTTAGATTCCATATACATGTGTTAGCATACAGTATTTGTTTTTCTCTTTCTGACTTACTTCACTCTGTATGACAGACTCTATGTCCATCTACCTCACTACAAATAACTCCATTTCGTTTCTTTTTATGGCTGAGTAATATTCCATTGTATATATGTGCCACATCTTCTTTATCCATTCATCTGTCGATGGACATTTAGGTTGGTTCCATGTCCTGGCTATTGTAAGTAGTGGAATTGCTGGGTCATATGGTAGTTCTACTTTTAGTTTTTTAAGGAACCTTCATGCTGTTTTCTATAGTAGTTTTATCAATTTACATTCCCACCAACAGTGTAGGAGGGTTCCCTTTTCACCACACCCTTTCCAGCATTTACTGTTTCTAGGTTTTTTGATAATGGCTATTCTGACCAGCGTGAGGTGATACCTCACTGTAGTTTTGATTTGCATTTCTCTAATAATTAGTGATGTTGAGCATCTTTTCATGTGCCTCTTGGCCATCTGTATGTCTTCCTTAGTGAAATGTCTATTTAGGTCTTCTGCCCATTTTTTAACTGGATTGTTTGATTTTTGATATTGAGCTCCAAGAGCTGCTTGTATATTTTCAAGATTAATCCTTTGTCTGTTGTTTCATTTGCAAATGTTTTCTCCCATTCTGAGGGTTGTCTTTTTGTCTTGTTTATGGTTTCCTTTGCTGTGCAAAAGCTTTTAAGTTTAATTAAGTCCCATTTGTTTATTTTTGTTTTTATTTCTGTTACTCTAGGAGGTGGGTCAAAAAAGATCTCGCTGTGGTTTATGTTAAAGAGTGTTTTTCCTATGTTTTCCTTTAAAAGTTTTATAGTGTCTGGTCTTACATTTAAGTCTTCAATTCATTTGGAGTTTAGTTTTGTGTATGGTGTTAGGAAGTGTTCTAATTTAATTCTTTGACATGTAGCTGTTCAGTTTTCCCAGCACCACTTATTGAAAAGGCTGTCTTTTCACTGTTGTATGTTCTTGCCTCCTTTGTCGTAAGTTAGGTGCCCATATGTGCATGGGTTTATCTTTGGGCATTCTATCCTGTACCATTGATCTATATTTCTGTTTTTGTGCCAGTACCATACTGTCTTGATTACTGTAGCTTTGTGGTATAGTTTGAAGTCGGGGAGGCTGATTCCTCAAACTATATTTTCTTTCTCAAGATTGCTTTGGCTATTGGGGGTCTTTTGTGTTTCCATACGAATTGTGAGATTTTTTGTTCTAATTCTGTGAAGAATGCCATTGGTAGTTTGATAGGGATTGCATTGAATCTGTAGATTGATTTGGGTAGTATAGTCATTTTCACAATGTTGATTCTTTCAACCCAAGAACATGGTATATTTCTCCATCTGTTTATGTCATCTTTGATTTCTTTCATCTGTGTTTCATAGTTTTCTGAGTTCAAGTCTTTCGCCTCCTTAGGCAGGTTTATTCCTAGGTATTTTTCTTTTTGTTGCAATGGTAAATGGGAGTGTTTCCTTAATTTCTCTTTCTGATTTTTCGTCATTGGTGTATAGGAGTGCCAGAGATTCCTGTGCATTAATCTTGTATCCTGCAACCTTACCAAATTGCTGATTAGTTCTAGTAGTTTTCTGGTGCCATCTTTAGGATTTTCTATGTGCAGTATCATGTCATCGGCAAATAGTGACAGTTTTGCTGCTTCTTTTGCAATTTGTATTCATTCTATTTCTTTTTCTTCCCTGATTGCTGTAGCTAGGACTTTCAAACTATGTTGAATAAGAGTGACGAGAGTGACATCCTTGTCTTCTTCCTGATCCTAGTGGAAATGCTTTCAGTTTTTCACCATTGAGTGTGATGCTTCCTGTGTGTTTGTCATATTTTGTCTTTATTATGTTGAGGTAGGTTTCCTCTGTGCCCATTTTGTGGAGAGTTTTTATCATAAATGGATGTTGAATTTTGTAAAAAGCTTTTTCTGCATCTGTTGAGATGATCATATGGTTTTTAATTTGTTAATGTGGTGTATCACATTGATTGATTTGCATATACTGAAGAATCCTTGCATCCCTGGGATAAATTCCACTTGATCCTGGTGTATGATACTTTCAATGTGCTGTTGGATTCTGTTTGCTAGTATTTTGTTCAGGATTTTTGCATCTATGTTCATCAGTGATATTGGTCTATAATTTTCTTTTTGTGTAGACTTTTTGATGATGGCCATTTTGACTGGTGTGAGGTGATATCTCATTGTAGTTTTTCATTTTTTTTTTTTTGGCCACCCTGCATGGCTTTGGGATTTTAATCCCCCGACCTGGGATTGAACCCGGGCCCTCGGCAGTGAGAGCGCAGAGTCCTAACCACTGGACTGTCATTGTAGTTTTGATTTGCATTTCTCTAATAATTAGCGATGTTGAGCATCTTTTCATGTGCCTCTTGGCCATCTGTATGTCTTCTTTGGAGAAATGTCTGTTTAGGTCTTCAGCCCATTTTTTGATTGGGTTGTTTGTTTTTTTGATATTGAGCCATATGAGCTGTTTGTACATTTTGGAGATTAATCCCTTTTTGGTTGCATCATTTGCAAATATTTTCTCCCATTCTGCAGGTTGTCTTTTTGTTTTGTTTATCATCTCCTTTGCTGTGCAAAAGCTTTTGAGTTTAATTAGGTCCCTTTTATTTTTTTTTAACATCTTTATTGGGGTATACTTGCTTTACATTGTTGTGTTAGTTTCTGCTGTATAGCAAAGTGAATCAGCTATATGTATGCATATATCCCCATATCCCCTCCCTCTTGCATTTCCCTCCCACCCTCCCTGTCCCACCCCTCTAGGTGGTCACAAAGCACTGAGCTGATCTATGAGTCTGCTTCCCGCTAGCTATCTATTTTACATTTGGTAGTGTACATCCATTTGTTTATTTTTGTTTTTATTTCCATTACTCAGGGAGATGGATTGAAAAAGATATTTCTGCGATTTATGTCAAAGAGTGTTCTGCCTGTGTTTTCCTCTAAGAGTTTTTTTATAGTATCCCATCTTACATTTAGGTCTTTAATCCATTTTGAGTTTATTTTTGTGTATGGTGTTAAAGAATGTTCTAATTTCATTTTTTTACATGTAGCTGTCCAGTTTTCCCAGCACCATTTATAGACGTCCCTCTTGAAAGCATATTTCTAAAAATGTTTGCTGTGTCTTTGTTAAAGTATACTGAGCGGTAAATAAGTGCTTTTAAAGATGTTTAGCATTTCCTATTTTAAACTATGTTATGAAGTTTTTAGAAATAAGTCTTAACATCTTTTTTAAAGTTGAAGCATAGTTTATTTACAGTATTATCTTAGTTTTGGGTGTACAGCATAGTGATTCAATATTTTTACAGATTAAAGTCTTACATCTTGATTTCAATTTTTTTCTAAAAATATTACCTAAATGTAAGTTATTTATACTGATTTTTTATGACTTCTTATGTAAGACTCTCCTGAAAAAACTACACTGGCTGCAAAGCTATCTGCTAAGAAACAGGCATCCATGTACAGAGATGAAAATGATGATTTTCAAGTAGAGAAGAAAAGAATTCGACCCTTAGAAACTACACAGCAGGTAAACAGTTTATTGGCAGTGGAATAATCCCATTAGTTATAGCTGAACAAGGTAGTCAAGTATCAATCATTTTTCAGTGGCATCTGTAGAGATTATTTTGGGTAGTGTCAGATGTGAATTAAATGGTAAATTATTATAATTTCATTGTATAGAGTTACTCATTACAAAGGAGTTTATTATAGTAAATTATTCATAGTAGCATGTCATTAAAGTGAAACTGAATGGTGCTTTCTTATATATAAGGAATTTGACAATAAAATATTTACTTAAGGCGTGTATCAGTAACAGAGCTACTTGGTACTTTTTAACTCCTCTGTTGTTTTTATCTAATAATGGCATTTTCTTTTGGCTAATATACCTCTGATATGAATATTTAGGTCATAGATACTTTTGGTATTGATAGTTTTAATGTAATGACAAGGTTTACTGTTATTTATTGAGTTTTTAATATCAATACATTATAAAATATGTTTATTTCTAAAAATTATTGAAGAACCGAAATTACTAGAAATTTTTTTTTTTTTTTTTTTTTTTTTTTGCGGTATGCGGGCCTCTCACTGCTGTGGCCTCTCCCGTTGCGGAGCACAGGCTCCGGACGCGCAGGGTCAGCGGCCATGGCTCACGGGCCCAGCCGCTCCGCGGCATGTGGGATCCTCCCGGACCGGGGCACGAACCCGCGTCCCCTGCAGCGGCAGGCGGACTCTCAACCACTGCGCCACCAGGGAAGCCCCACTAGAAATTTTAAATGAAATGTTTTCATAGGTGAAAACAGTGTTTTCTCATAGAGTTCATGGCATTGAGGTAAGGAGGATGGACTTTAATAGACTTAGTTACAAATAAAAAAGATTATTAAATTAACATGTCTTTTTTAGATAATTGTATATTTTTAATTGAATATACTCAAAAGGTATTTGCATTTTTATGTAGTTTATCTGTTCCATTTACAATCTTTATTAACTTCCATGATTAAACCTTGTTTTTAGAAATAGAATGAAATCGTTTTCTAGTTTTATATTTGGAAAATCACCAATTACAAATGAAGTATCTCTAGAGATTTCTTTCCCACAAAATGTGTACTTAGAGTTGGATGTTGTGAGGTAGAGCTCAATGTATAGCATTTATTCCCTGACTTCATTGGCTCTCATTTCTTTTTTGTAGGAATGGAATTATCGACAGAAATGCTTCTTTTCCTCTTTATAATTTAAGTAAATAGGTTTTGGCAAGTAAGAAAAAGCATAGATAGTTTGGAAAGAAAACAGTGGTGTTTATAAAAGAAATTTAGTCAAATACAATTTGGATTATCAAATATCTAGTAAGTAATATAATAATAGTAATCAAGTAATTTATTTCATCAGGTAGGAAATAATGAATATTTACATTTAAAGTTTTTATTCTGTGTTTTTTTTTCAATTTAGAATAAGGTTTCCATTTTTATTTACTTTTATTTTCCAATTAGATATGTAATCGGACTTTGCCATAATACTATTCTTGGTATCCATATGGTGGGACTGTTTTATGGGAAGATCATTTTACAATGCTATAGTTTTGCCACATCATTAATTAAAGCTATTTTGGTCGGAATTTGAGAGGTATTACTGTATTCTGTTTTATTTAAGTCTTATAATAAGGTGCCTATTTGTTTTTAGAAACTTTCTGATTGTTGCCAGTGAGAAATAGTCATTTTTTTTAATGCTGAAAACACGTTATAGCTATTCTGATCTTTGAGAGCAACTAGCCTCATCAAACTTCCTAGTTACAATAAATTTTATTTTGGTTCTGTATTTACAGATTAGAAAACGTCATTGTTTTGAAAAGGAGGTGCACCATTTGGATGCAAAAGTTGTTTCAGGAAAGACCACAAAACTCAACTCCCCATTAGGAAAGATAAACTCCTTTTCTCCACAAAATGTATGTATTTATGCCATTGTTCAGTTTAAAGAAGGAAAATGTGGAATTTGCTAAATCCATTTTTGAAAAAGATGAAGAATAGTGTAATCAAAGAAGAGTAGAAAACAACTCAGAGGTGCTAAGTGCTGTCACATGTCTTCTGCTGTGTGAGATGGTAAACCTATGCTCTTTGTGCCCCAGTTTCCTCATTTATAAAATAAGAGAATTGGACTAGAACGAGATCTGAAAGTTTTTTTCCTCTTTTACATTCTAATGTTT
Source organism: Globicephala melas (assembly GCF_963455315.2). Taxonomy (NCBI): domain Eukaryota; kingdom Metazoa; phylum Chordata; class Mammalia; order Artiodactyla; family Delphinidae; genus Globicephala; species Globicephala melas. Next base: position 49,400,304 of record NC_083333.1, on the reverse strand, counting down.
GTGAACTCTACTTCCTAGAGTTCTTTCAGTGTCCTTAGGGCATTAGGTCTCAAAGGAGTGGTCCAGGGAGCTCTGGAGATTCCTGAGATTTTTTTCCAGATAGTCTGTGAGGTCAAACGTATTTTCATAGTGATGTTAAGATGTTACTTACCTTTTTTTTTTTTTTACCGTCTTTGACATTTGCACTGATGGTACAAAAGCATAGGTTGGTAAAACTGTTGGTGCTTTAGCACAATAAGGGTAGTGGCATCAACCTGTATTAATAGTTATTTTCTTCACTGTCGTTAATGCATAGTTAAGAAAAGCCAGTTTCATTTAAGTCCTTGATGAAGCAGTAAAAATTACTAATTTTATTAAATCTTCACCCTTGAGATTTTTAACATTCTGTGTGAAGAATAGAGTAGTTTTCGTAAATCACTTTTGCATTCAGGAGTAGGATGGTTTTCTTGAGGGAAAGCACTTATAGGATTGTTTGGATTGTGAGCTGAACTAGCCACTTTTTTCACAGAACATTGTTTTTACTTGAAAGAATAACTGAGACTAACTTCGGTAATTCTCGAAAATAAACAAAGTGAGCCTGATAAAATTTGAGTTTTCAGTGAAAAATCAGAATTTTGAAAAATTGTGTATACTACTGTGAGCTTAGCAGTTTTCTGATACTTAAAGACTGATGATATTTATTGGTGGTGATATTGTATACGTGACTTTTTGATATTGTATAATGAAATATGTTTCATTTATATAGTTTTATATAAATGGAATCATGCCTGGAATTTTTTATTGAATTCCAAATATTGTGAAGTTTACCTTGTTTTGGGTACTAGATATTATTGTATTTCTATAAGTACTCTTGAGTTTTGCTCTGGGATGCAGTTAAATTACTTGGAATCAGCTTGATCCTTTTGGTTCGTGCTTTTAGGATTTGTTAGGTAGGACCTGAGGTTTAGTTTTGGGCTACCTCAGTAGAGGCTACCTCCTTTTGAGTCCTCTACCTAATGCTCCATGAACTGTGAAGTTTTCCAGCCTGGCTGGTGGGAACAGGCACTGTTCCATGCTGTCTGTGAGTGTCTCATCATTTCAGGTGGTTCTTGCCACTATCTTGGATTGTTTCCTCATTGGCATGTGCTGATCAGTACTCTAGTAGATACTTGAGAGGTCCTTCTGCAGATCTCTGGAGTGCATTCTTTGTGCAGCACTCTCCATTCTGCTTCTTCTCTGTGAACTTTAGTCTTGGTGTCCCTGGACTCTCAGCAGTGTCTCTTCAACTTGGGTTTGCTGGACTATATCTGGGTTCCCCTTCCCCATGCCGCAGCATGCAAACTCTCAGGACAACAAGCTGAAAGAATCATAAGGCTTAATCTCATTTGTTTCCCATCTCTCAGGGATCACTCTTCCTTACCTGATGTCCTGTATCTTAAAAACTGTTGTTTCATATAGTCTGTCTGTATTTTTAGTTTTTCAGGTAGGGGATGAAACAACTCACTGACAAATTCCAGAAGTCTTTAGATGGCTTATAAAGCTCCTGTTTACCGGTACAGTCTTTAGGCCATTATAAACTTTTTGCATTCTTTTGCCCCTTCTCCTCTTTCCCACTTTTTTTGTCTGACTTCTGATAATCCTTCAGGAAGCCTTCCTTGGTGTCCCCAATTTTGAGTTAGATTCTCATCTGGAATGTTCCTTGTATTTCTCAAGAACATTTTCTTTTTTTTTTTTAATTAACATTTTATTTTTATTTTATGTAATTAAATTAATTTATTATTTTATTATTTTTGGCTGCATCAGGTGTTTTTTTTTTATCATCTTTATTGGAGTATAATTGTATGGATATGTATGTTCCTATTACCATTTTCTTAATTGTTTTGGGTTTGTTATTGTAGGTCTTTTCCTTCTCTTGTGTTTCCTGCCAAGAGAAGTTCCTTTAGGATTTGTTGTAAAGCTGGTTTGGGCGTGCTGAATTCTCTTAGCTTTTGCTTGTCTGTAAAGGTTTTAATTTCTCTGTCAAATGTGAAATGAGATCCTTGCTAGGTAGAGTAATCTTGGTTGTAGGTTTTTCCCTTTCATCACTTTAAATATGTCCTGCCACTCCCTTCTGTCTTGCAGAGTTTTTTGCTGAAAGATCAGCTGTTAACCTTATGGGGATTCCCTTGTATGTTGTTTTTCCCTTGCTGCTTTTAATATATTTTCTTTGTAGTTAATTTTTGGTAGTCTGATTAATATGTGTTTTGGCATGTTTCTCTTTGGATTTATCCTGTATGGGACTTTTCTGTGCTTTTTGGACTTCATTGACTATTTCCTTTCCCGTATTAGGGAAGTTTTCAACTATAATCTCTTCAAATGTTTTCTCAGTCCCTTTCTTTTTCTCTTCTTCTGGGACTCCTATAATTCGAATGTTGGTGCGTTTAATGTTGTCCTAGAGGTCTCTGAGACTGTCCTCAATTCTTTTCATTCTTTTTTCTTAATTCTGCTCTGCAGTAGTTATTTCCACTATTTTATCTTCCAGGTCACTTATATGTTTTTCTGCCTCATTTATTCTGCTATTGATCCCTTCTGGAGAATTTTTAATTTCATTTATTGTGTTTTTCATCATTGTTTGTTTGCTCTTTAGTTCTTCTAGATTCTTGTTAAACGTTTCTTGTATTTTCTCCATTTTATTTCCAAGATTTTGCATCATCTTTACTATCATTACTCTGAATTCTTTTTCAGGTAGATTGCCTATTTCCTCTTTGCATCAGGTCTTAGCTGTGGCACACGGGATCTTTCGTTGTGGCGCACAGGCTCTTCGTTTCAGTGTACAGGCTTCTCTCTAGTTGTGGTGTGCGGGCTCCAGAGTGCACAGGGCTCAGTAGTTGTGGTGTGCAGGCTCTCTAGTTGTGTCATGTGGGGTCCAGAGTGCGTGGGCTCTATAGTGTTGGCACGTGGGGTCACCAGTTGTGACACGCAGGCTCAGTAGTTGTGGTGCGTGGGCTTAGTTGCCCTGCGGCATGTATGATCCTAGTTCCCTGACTAGGGATCGAACCCACATCCCCTGCATTGGAAGGCGGATTCTTAACCACTGGACCACGAGGGAAGTCCCTACTTCCCAGTTTTTAACACTTACCTTACTCTTAATATCCTCTCCACAGGCTCTTAGTTCCATTATGAACAACACCAGTTTCTCTGAGACCTCCTTGAAGACTGTGACTGTTTTATTCATCTTTTTGTTTCAAGCACCTAACGTAGTGCCAGGAACCTAGTTGTAGACTGAGTAAATGAATACCATAATCCCTGCCCTCAAAGAGCCTTCTTTTAAATTCTTGAAAATACTGAGTGGGGGAAAAGAATAGTCAGTTATCTTCAGAGAAGGCTTATGTTTGGAGAAGTCATCTCAGGAGTTTTTAATGTCAGTAAAAATATATGCTTTATGTTTGCCAGTGTTTTCTTGCTCATTTTCTTTCACTGTACCTTATTGTCTTCATAGCCCTTACTATTTGAATTTATTAGTCTACTTGTTTATTATCTATTTGCCCTGTTAGAATGTAATGTCAATCTTTTTCACGGGTATCTCGGCTACCTAGAACAGTGTATGGCATATATTAGTTGCCCAATAAATATTTGTTGGTAGAATCTTATTGAATTCTTATAATGACTTTGAGGCAGGTACTATTGTTATTCTCATCTTACAGATAAGGAAACTCTGAGAAGTAAGTAATTTGCTTAAGGTCACAAAGCTGGCAAATAGTGGAGTTAGATCCTACCTAAGGAGTCTGATGCTCTGGCAAATGCTCTAATTACTTTATTATACATTCTCTAAAATGCCTCAGAAATTCTGGAGCCGTGTAAACAGTATTCTAGCACCAAGATAAGGGAAAAAATATGTAGAAGCCTCAAGGCTAAAGAAATCAAGTATAGAATAATATGATTGATAATAGCTAAAATAAGATAAAGTTTTTTGTTTTTTAAGGATTTTTTTTGTTTCGTTTTGTTTTTACTGGTTAAGAGAATGAGCTCAAATCAGAGTGCCTGGGTTTTAATCACAGTTCTGCTCTTTACAACCTTTGTAACCTTGATTAAGGTTTTAAACTATTGCTACTTCATTTTCCCATTTGTTAAATGGGGATGGTAATAGTATCTATCTTACAGGGCAGCTAGAGGATTAAACAAGTTAATACTTATAAAGTGCTTAGATTATACTTGGCATATCTTGGAGCTTATTAAGTGGTAAGTGGTAGTAAAAGTATCATCAGCAGCAGTTGTAGTAGCAGCAAATACTTACATATTTGTATGCTGCTGATAAAAGGTATTATATAATACTGGTTAATAATATTAATTTTCAGAAGTTAGGTTTATAATTAGCAAATTCTTTTAATATGTGTTAAAGATGTTTATAGCTCAACCTGTTTAGGATCTAGACCACTTGACCATAAGCAGAGCTACTGTGCTCCTGGCTGAGTATCTTAATTTTAAACTAAGTTCTTTGATTGATTTCTTGTTTTGGTTATATACTATGTTGATCATTTATTATGATCTTCTTATTGGCAAAGTATAATTGTATCTATACATGTGTATCTATATCTTTATATCAGTTTTATTTTTAAACCAGAAGTTACAAGTTTTCTTCCTTGGCTTTAGCTGGTATAGGTCTACATTGCTTTAGAAATGCAATAATTTTTCATAGATGGGTGATTTATTACTCATAATGTTAAAGGTATGGGTTTCTGACAATTTCTTACAAGTTTGAAGATTTATTGAAGAAGCTAAATCTCAACTAACTCTAGTAACTCAAATGGTAACATTTCACTAGTCAACAGAACTTTTGTTTGTAAGAAGACATAAGTGATATATGCCATACTAATTAAGCATGCATAAAGTAAATTTGTCAGACACCAGAGTACTTTTGCAATGACAGAAAAGACCATATGGCCGAGCTCTAATATTTGTTCTTTTTTTGATAGTCTATAGTGAAAAGCATGAATATATAAAGTAACTTTATGAAAACCCCCACAAATACTTAGGTAAAATGATCTGTATTCTCAATGTAATTTTTTTTGTTTCTAACAAAAATAGAGTAAGCAGTTACAATAGAAACATAATTAGTACAAAATGTAAAGTTTTAGCTAATGTGAATGTTTCTTCCTTTTGTACTTTAGTAAATTGTTAGTGAATTTTAGTAAATTGTTAAGAAAACCTGTAGTTTTTTGTATTTTGGCTATCATCTTAATTTTAAAAGCTTATGGTAATATTTTTAATAAATCTTACATGGATATTTAGCAGTAAATAATACTTCTCGTTTTTCAGAGAACCAGGGCTAAACATTTTCATGGATATAATATAATAAAGAATAATGGGGATACGTGTAGGGGTAATTTATTTAAAGAAACGAGTCTTTGAGTATAGTAATATGTTTTTCCCTGCTAGAAATTTACTTTGGTTTCTGGTACAACTTTTTTTCTCTTTCTGTTTTTTAATGAAGGTATAATTAACATTTAATATGTTAGTTTCAGGTGTACAACATAATGGTTCAATATTTGTATACATTGCGAAATGATCACCATAAGTCTAGTTAATATGTCACCTTACATAGTTACAAGATTTTTTTTTCTTATGATGAGAGCTTTTAAGATTTACTCTCTTAGCTGCTGTCAAATATTTAACACAGTATTATTAACTGTAGTCACCATCCTGTACATGACATCCACATGACTTATTTATTTTATAACTGGAAGTTTGTACCTTTTGACCTCCTTCACCCATTTCTTCTGCTCTTCACCGCCATCTCTAGCAGCCACCAATCTGTTCTCTGCATCTGTGAGCTTGTTTTTTTTGTTTTTGCATTGTTTTTGTTTTTAGATTTTACATACAAATTTGCCTTTCTCAGTCTGACTTATTCCACTACACGTAATATCCTCCATGTTCATCCACGTTGTCCCAAATGCCAAGATTTTATTCTTTTTTATGGCTGAATAATATTCCATTGTGTATATATACATATACATATACGTGTGTGTGTGTGTGTATACACACACACACCACATTTTCTTTATGCATTCATCCATCTATGGACACATATTGTTTCCATATCTTGGCCATTATAAGTAATGCTGCAGTGAACATGGGAGTGCATATATCTTTTTGAGTTACTGTTTTCATTTTCTTCAGGTAAATTCTCAGATGTGGAATTCCTGTATCTTGGTTATTCTATTTTTAATTTTTCTGAGTAACTTTCATACTGTTTCCATAGTGACTGCATCAGTTTACATTCTGCCAACAGTTCACAAGGATTCCCTTTTCTCCACATCCTTGCCAATACTTGCTGTTTTTTGTCTTTTTGATAATAGTCATTTTAACAGGTGTGAGGTGATGTTTCATTGTGATTTCGATTTGCATTTCCCTGATGATTAGTGATGTTGAGCATCTTTTCATATACTTGTTGGCCATCTGTATGTCTTCTATGGAAAAATGTCTCTTCATATCTTCCGCCATTTTTTGTTCGGATTGCTATTGAGTTGTATGAATTCTTTGTATATTAGATATTCGTCCCTTATCAGATACATGATTTGCAAATATTTTCTGCTTTTCAGTAGGTTGCCTTTTCACTTTGTTGATGGTTTCCTTTGCTGTGCCGAAGCTTTTTAGTTTGATGTAGTACCCCTTGTTTATTTTTCCTTTTGTTGCTTTTGCTTTTAGAGTCAGATTAAAAAAACTATTGCCAAGACCTCTGTTAAGGAGTTTACCCACCTATGTTTTCTTCCAGGAGTTTTATGATTTCAGGCCTGAGGTCCAAGTGTTTAATCCATTTTGCGTTAATTTTTGTAGGTAATGTAAGATAGTTGTTCAGTTTCATTCTTTTGCATGTGGCTGTCCAGTTTTCCGAGCACCATTTATTAAAGAGACTGTCCTTTCCCCATTGTATAACATTTTAAAATCATTGCAAAGTGGCTTGCTATAAATCACGAAAAATATTTTCTGTAAATTCTGGGATAGATGATTTCATAAAAAGTAGAAGAAAAATGTAGTTTCATAATGTTTAATATTTATTTTATATCAGTTTCTGAAGTGAGTTTATCACCAAAACTTTTAGATAAAGTAATTTTAGAAATGCAGTCCATATTTTAGAACTTTTCTTATGTTGAAAGATCATATGCCTCATATTTATGTATCATATTTTAATCTAGATTATCTACAGATTTGAATAAAGTAAATTGAGGAACATGGGAAAGAAACATTTCTTTTTAGGACCTGTTCCTTCAAATGGGAGGAAAAAGAGGGTGGGACTAGATTTAATATACCTTATATCCCATTTAACTGTGATACCTCTAAATTCTAATGATGCTTTTCCTATTTTGATCCTTATAAGATTATATTAGGGAGCATTTATTTTTTAGAAGAATAGTTATTTGGATTGGTATATTAATTGTTTAGTTCTCTTATCCCTACAAAGATATAAATGCTACAGTTTTCATACATTTAAAAACTGCAGTTGTATTATTTTCTGGAAAACTCTCCTCCATAAATTAAATGATAAATTAGTTTAATGATTTCTGTTTTCCTCTAAATTTGACATTAAACTGTTTTATGTTTTTCTTTTAAGTCTTCTTAGTTTTTATGAAAATAATTTAGCTTCCAACCTGTGAATTGAATTGGGTAGTTGTCTTTTTACCTTCCTATCATCTCCAGTTTCCTCACTCTCTTCAAGTCAGAAAATGGTGTCAGTACCTCCTCTATTAAATGAATTACCTTCCAAAGACCCCTGCTTTTTCCCTTTCCTTGCATTTTACTTAGTTATTTATTATTTTTTTAATACATCTTTATTGGAGTATAATTGCTTTATGATGTTGTGTTAGCTTCTGCTGTACAACACAGTGAATCAAGTATATGCATACATATATCCCCATATTCCTTCCCTCTTGAGCCTCCCTCCCACCCTCCCTATCCTACCCCTCTAGGTTGTCACAGAGCACCGAGCTGATCTCACTGTGATATGCAGCAGCTTCCCACTAGCTACCTATTTTACATTTGGTACTTGTATATATGTCAGTGCTACTCTCTCACTACGTCCCAGCCTCCCCATCTCCCCACCCCCATGTCCTCAAGTCCGTTCTCAATGTCTGCATCTTTATTCCTGCCCTACCACTAGGTTCGTCAGTACCATTTTTCTAGATTCCATATATATATGCGTTAGCATACAGTATTTGTTTTTCTCTTTTTGACTTCACTCTGTATGACAGATTCTAGGTCCATCCACCTCACTACAAATAACTCAATTTTGTTTCTTTTTATGGCTGAGTAATATTCCATTGTATATATATGCCACAACTTCTTTATCCACTCGTCTGTCAGTGGACATTTAGGTTGTTTCCATGTCCTGGCTATCGTAAATAGTGCTGAAAATGAACATTGGAGTACATGACTCTTTTTGAATTATGGTTCTCTCAGGGTATATGCCCAGTAGTGGGAATGCTGGGTCACATGGTAGTTCTATTTTTAGTTTTTTTAAGGAATCTCCATACTCTTCTCCATAATGGCTGCACCAATTTACATTTCCACCAACAGTGCAGGAGGGTTCCCTTTTCTCCACACCCTCTCCAGCATTTATTGTTTGTAGACATTTTGATGATGGCCATTCTGACCAGTGTGAGGTAATACCTCATTGTAGTTTTGATTTGCATTTCTCTAATGATTAGTGATATTGAGCATCTTTTCATGTGTTTGTTGGCCATCTGTATATCTTCTTTGGAGAAATGTCTGTAGGTCTTCCGCCCATTTTTGCACTGGGTTGTTTGTTTTTTTGAGATTGAGCTGTATGAGCTGCTTGTATATTTTGGAGATTAATCCTTTGTCAGTTGCTTCATTTGCAAATATTTTCTCCCATTCTGAGGGTTGTCTTTTCATCTTGCTTATGGTTTCCTTTGCTGTGCAAAAGCTTTGAAGTTTCATTACGTCCCATTTGTTTATTTTTGTTTTTATTTCCATTACTCTATGAGGTGGGTCGAAAAGGATGTTCCTGTGATTTATGTCATAGAGTGTTCTGCCTATGTTTTCCTCTAAGAGTTTTATAGCATCTGGCCTTATATTTAGGTCTTTAATCCATCTTGAGTTTATTTTTGTGTATGGTGTTAGGAAGTGTTCTAATTTCATTCTTTTACATGTAGCTGTCCAGTTTTCCGAGCACCACTTATTGAAGAGGCTGCCTTTTCTCCATTGTATATTCTTGCCTGCCTACATTTTATTTATGTATTTATGTATGTATTTCTTTTTGGTCTCACCATGCGGCATGTGGGATCTTAGTTCCCCCTACCAGGGATTGAACCCATGCCCCCTGCAGTGGAAGCACAGAGAGTTAACCACTGGACCGCCAGAGAAGTCCCTCTTTACATTTTAGATTCATGTTTTTATACAGATAATTCATATTATCAAGGATCAAGGATAATTCATATTGTCAAGGATCTAGTGAGGCATCAGTCTCCGTGTGGTCAAAATATAGTTAAGAAAAAACATATTTTAGAATAGAATGTTAAAATTCTGATATTACCTTGTTCTACCGCTCATAACCATTTTCTTTAGAATTTATTTATATGTATTCTCTTAATTCTTTTAGCAAATCCTCCCAATGAGTGAGGTATTCTCACAGACACATTCTTATGCTTATACCTGCTGTTTATTAAACAAGTGCTAACATTGTGTATATACTTCTAGAAAAAGTAGTGTCTATTTTTGCCTAGTGTGTAGAAAAGAGGTGGGTCCAGCAGAGTGCGCTGTTGATCTTCAGGTAAAGTGTTGGTGTTGGGCAAAGCCTTGGTCTGTTTTTCTTCCTCTTAAACCCTGCCTTTACTTTCTTTTCTCTCTGTCTCTCTTTTTCTCTCCCTCTCTTTCCTCCCCCTCTTCCCCTCCGTATCTCCCTTTAATGCTGAAGATGTTCTCAGGAGAAAATGACCAATTTATTTTGAAAAGCTGTTATTTTACAAGTCATTTTCTCGTAGTTTTACTGTACTTTTTATTTAAAATAACTGCTTGTATAGTGAAATAATGCTTACTGTGTTTCAGGAACTCTTAAATAGTCTAGAAATACTAATTTACCTGGTAAATACAGGTTCATGTGAGTTAATGCTTATTGCAGGTCCTTTTAAGTTTTCAGTGGATTTGACAATTTTCAAAATAAAACAAAAGAATTTAATTGAATCCCTATAATAACCTTATGAGGAAGGTGTTAATATTTTCTTCAATGACAGAAGAGGAAATTGAGTCACAGATAGTTTAAGTTCATGTCACGAAGCTGATGAGTAGAGGCTGGTTTAAAACTCAGGCATTCTGGCTCTAGAATTAATCCTCTCAGCCACCTCACTATTCTGCCTCTGAATCAACTCTTCCCGATGACCTTTAGATTAAAGACAGTTCATTTATATACTTTCACAGGTAATATTATGTAGATATTTCATTTAATATTAATTCCTCTTTCAGTCTCTCTCTCTCAACACCCTGTTCTTTTATGATGCTTACCAAAGTTTATGATTACATATTTATTTATAGGTTTCATGGTTTTACTTGCCTCCTTGCCAGGCTGTCCATAAGGACAAGTGTATTGTCTCTCTTGTTCACTTTTTTATAACCAGCATCTGGCACAGGACCTGTGCTTATATTTGTTGAATAAATGAATGGAAAAATGGCTAAAGTTAAGAAAATGTACTCTTTACCACCATTTCTTGTGGCTTACAGCTTTTACTCAGATCCAGATACTTAAAAAGGTGTGACAGTACTGTTAAATAGAGGAGACTGAAAGCAGGTTTTTAAATGTTTTTTTGCTTCTTCTGCAGTACATTTTGGTTGTAGTTTATGTACTAGCACACAAAAATAAAAGATCAAATAATGATTTCAGGGACCAAGAGGTAAATTGGTGCTTAATATAAACAAAAGATTAGAAACAACTTTTGTTTTCTGTAGCTACTCTGTGACCACACTGTTAAATAATATGACCATCTAGTTGAAGTATAGTTTATTCAAGACAGCAAAATTTTTGAAAACCATTATATGCCAAACACTTAAAAACAATAACTTACATTTCTTTGACAGTTAATAATAATGATATAATGATAGCTTTTTGGAACATGTACGTGTGCCAGGCAGTTTGTACGTTCTCTCATATATCCTTACGTGAACTCTGTGAAGAAAATAGAGTGGATATTAGTCTCATTTTATAGATAAGAAAATTGGAGCCCAAAGATACTAGATTATTTGACAATGGTCATAATTATGGATATATGGTAGGACTGTGATTTGAGTCTAGTTCTAAAATTGAGCTGAATATAGATTCATGGAAAGGAGAGAAAAGGAATGGCTGGGAAAATTTTTTGTTTTCCTGTTGGCTTATGAGGAAAAAACAAAGTTACTTGTCAAGAGAAAAGAGATTTTATTATTCAGTATGTCTGGCCTTAAAATATCTTCTTTTAAATAGTCTGCAGTTGCGGAAGATTAAATTATCTTAAACATTTTGTGTATTTTACCTACTAAAGAGTCAAAGGAAGTTTTAAACTCAAATTTAAAAAAAAATTATGAGGAATATACATTGTTTGAAAAACCTTTAACAATATAAAGCAGTACAGAGTAAAAAGTTAAATATTCTCCCTTAAACTATTACTTCCATCCCCCTTTCCGCTTCCCAGAAGTAAACAAGAGTAACACTTTCATGAGAATCTTTCTGGATCTTTTTGTATAAATTTACAACAGATATTTTTCATAGTTCTGTTATAGTTAAATTTTGTTTTTTGTTTTTTTTTACATTTAACCCTCTCATTTATAGAGTTTATTTTAATATATGTATGAGGCCAGGTTCTAACTGTATTCTTTTCCAAATAGATGATCAATTGTCCTAGGGTCAACTAAAGAATAATTTTTCCTGATTTAATTTTTCCTTTGCTGTTATCACATACTAAATTGTTATATATACTTGGATTGGTTCCTGGCCTTTTTTTAAAAATTTTTAATATTTTTCAAACCATATATGTGTATAGTCAGAGTCAAAGAGTTCTACGTGGCTTCAAACAAAAAGCAGTAGACCTCTGCCCTAGTTCTAGTCTCTACCAGTTCCCCCTATCTGAAGTCAATAACTTAATCATTTTACCTGTTTATTCTGATATTTATCTATTTTTTAAAAAAAGTAACAAGCATGTTCTGCCTTTTTCTTGAATTTTCAGTTTTGGATACCTTCCATTTTCCTTCCATTGTCTTCCTACTGTCCTTTCTTTTTCTTTTTGGGCTGCGTCAGGTCTTAGTTGCAGCACGTAGGATCTTCATTGAGGCATGCAAGATCTTTCATTGCGGTGCATGGGCTTCTGTACTTGTAATGTGCAGGCTTCTCTCTAGTTGTGGCGTGCGCTCCAGGGCACGTGAGCTCCAGAGCGCATGGGCTCTGTTGTTTGCAGCATGCGGGCTCTCTCGTTGAGGCACGTGAGCTCAGTAGTTGTGGCGGGCAGGCTTAGTTGCCCCACGGCATGTGGGATCTTAGTTCCCTGACCAGGGATTGAACACACATCCCCTGCGTTGGAAGGCAGATTCTCTACCACTGTACCACCAGGGAAGTTCCCTGTCCTTTCTAATTTTCTCATTACTTTTCCCCCTCAAGCCTCACAATATTTGATGTTTACATTATTGTAATTATGTAAATATCATTAAAAACTGAGCCAAGTGTTAGATTATGATTACAGTTCTTTCCCCAAACCAGGTTTTATTTTTTCTAGTGCTTAATATTTGTCTTGTCATTTACTTAGTTTTCTGTATATCTGTAACTATTTATCTCCAAATTCTGATAGAGCTTAAAATCTGTTAACTCATTCGAATGTATCAGGTCAAGAATGTCCATATTTCTTAGACTCTCAATATTTAGTGAAAATAATGAAAAATACTTTTTTGATGTTGAATTTTATTATATGTATTTTAATGACATTGACCTTTTTTTTTGTTTCTTTTTTTTTTTTTTTTTTTTTGCGTTACGCGGGCCTCTCACTGTTGTGGCCTCTCCTGCTGCGGAGCAACAGGCTCTGGACGCGCAGGCTCAGCGGCCATGGCTCACGGGCACAGCCGCTCCGCGGCATGTGGGGTCTTCCCGGACAGGGGCACGAACCCGTGTCCCCTGCATCGGCAGGCAGACTCTCAACCACTGCGCCACCAGGGAAGCCCTGACCTTTTTTGAATGCAAAAGCATTATCTATTCCTTAGTGAAAATTTGGAAACCACCAAAATGTATACTCAAGTTATTAACATTAATCTTTAATTCAACTATCACCTTAGTATCAACCCCTTGTTATTTTGCTTGCTATCCTTTTACACACAGACACACACACACACACACATACACACACAGTTTTTTACCAATTGCTGTGTAACAAATCAACCATTTATTTAGCTTACTATTCTGAGGGTCAGCAATTTAGGCTGGGCTCAGCTGGGCATTTCTTCTGCTGATCTCAGCTGGTCCACTCATGCATCCGTGGTCAGTTGCAGGTCAGCTGCAAGTCAGCAAGGCGGCTCTGCTTCTTAGGCTTGGTTGGCAGTTGACTAGGACCATGGGACCATGGCGTGGGTACCTCTCATCATCCAGCAGACTAATCCCAGCTTATATGTATGGTGGCCCCAAGGTTCCAGGAACAGCAAGAGAGCAAACCCCAATGTGCAAAATACCTTTTGAGCCTCTGTTTATGCCACATTTCCTAATATCCCAGTCACCAAAGCAAGTCACATGGCCAAACTGAGATTTGAGGTAAGGAGTTCACCTCTTTTTTTTTTAAAATTAATTTTTTTATTTTTGGCTGTGTTGGGTCTTCGTTTCTGTGCGAGGGCTTTCTCTAGTTGTGGCAAGCGGGGGCCACTCTTCATCGTGGTGCGTGGGCCTCTCACTATCGTGGCCTCTCTTGCTGTGGAGCACAGGCTCCAGACGCGCAGGCTCAGTAGTTGTGGCTCATGGGCCTAGTGGTTCCGCAGCATGTGGGATCTTCCCAGACCAGGGCTCAAACCCGTGTCCCCTGCATTGGCAGGCAGATTCTCAACCACTGTACCATCAGGGAAGCCCAGGAGTTCACCTCTTGGTGAGAAGAGCTTCAAAGTGACCTTGCAAAGGGGACTTACATATAGAAATGAGAAGAATTTTTGGCCATTAAAAAATATATATGTATATCTGTTTATAATATGCATTATGCATATACTTTTTTAAAAACAAAATTTAGATAGGATTTATTATTAAAAAAAATTTTTTTTATTTAGCTGCACTTCAGGTTCTTAGTTCCCCAACCATGAATCGAACCTGGGTCCTGGGAGTGAAAGTGTGGAGTCCGAAGCACTGGACTGCCAGGAAGTTCCCAACAAAATTTGGATTATAGTGTATATAGCGTATATAGCATTTATTTTTCACCTAATATATCATGGTCATAGAAAAGGCTTTTAGAAATCTAACTCTTACTTTGATGCATACTTTTTTGATACAACCTTTTTTTTCTATGTTAGGAGTTGGCAAACTACAATCCATGGGCTGAATATGGCCCACTGTCTGTTTTTATAAATTTTGGGGAACACAGTTTACATTCATTTACTTACTGTTTGTGGCTAATTTTGTGCTCTAATGGTAGAATTGAGTAGTTGTGACAGATACGATATGGCTAACAAAACTTAAAATATTTACTCTTTGGCCCTTTAAAGAAAGTTTACCAACCCTTGTCCTATGCTATTTTAATCTTGGTAAGTGAGGCCAGAAGTTGGTGGCATTAGTGAGAACCTCTTGCTTTATCTGCAAATTTGCCTAAGGGCAGGATGATAGAATGGATGAATAATTGCTTGAGTAAGTTTCCTTCAGCTCCAATAATTATGATTTTTTAAGAGCTTGTAGAAGACATAATAGTGACCTCTACAGTGGAAATAGAAAGGATAATTCTCAAAAATTTCAAATCTTCATCATGTTGAATGAACTTGGTGAATGTTCCAGAAAGATTTGACAGTTATTTTTCTTGATCTGTAGAAATATTTAATACGTATAGCAATCTAGCTGACGTGTGTACATATTTAGTGATAATAGAATCTATAATTGCCATTTAGAAGCTTTTCACTCATTGATAGTGGGTATGGAAAGATAACTTTACCTCAGAAAACTACTTTAATTGACGAATTGTCTGACCAGTAGACAGACAGATAGATATATAGATTTACTTATTAAAGTTTTTAAAGATTTTCACATAGTCACAAAATTATACAAAAATTGAAAATATAATACAAATATATATTTCTTCCCCTGAACCACTTGAGAGTAAGTTATTGATGTGATGCTCCATCACCCTGGAATACTTTAGTGTCTTATTTCCTAAAGCAAAGACATTCTTCAATATAACCATAAAAATCAGGAAATTATAATTGATTCATTGTTATCTAATACTCAGAATCAGATCAAATTTTGCAAGTTGTCTCTATGTAGTTTTTGTAGCAGAAAGATCTAGTTCAGAATCACACATTGCATTTAGTTGTCATTTTGCTATTTTCTTCAGTCTGGAACAGTTCCTCAGTCTTCCCTTGTCTTTCATGACCTTGACACTTAAGAAGATTATAGCCTTTCTAGAATGTCTCTCAACTTTGGGTTTTATTTTCATTAGATTAAAGTTATATATCTTTGGCAAGAATGTCACAGAAGTGATGCTGCATTCTACCTACTGCATCCTATGAGGTGGCAAATAGTTTCATTTTGTTTCATTACTGATGATTACTTTGATAACTTGATTAATATGATATCTGCTAGGCATCACTGTAAAGTTATCTTTCTCCCTTCATAATTAAAGAGGACTTTGTAGGGAGGAACTCTGAAACTATATAAATAGCATGTCCTCATCAAGTATTCAGTTTATTAATTTTATATTTATCTTTATGGACTCGTGATTTTACATTTTATTAAGTGAGTGATAATCTGTTACTGTATGATTTGTTTAAATGCTCAAGTGCGAGTTCAGTTAAGTTGCTTCTGTCTTTCTGACATGTATCCATTATCTTAGAGCACTTACTTGCTTTCTGGCATAATAAGATGTTCTAGGGTCATCTCCATCTTGTCGTTTCCCCACCCCAGTCCTGGATTCATCCATTTTTTCAGAGAACCCTGGTTTCTTTTAAATACTTATAGAAGCCAAGTTTTCAGCATTGATTTTGCCCATTGCTATTGGGGTTGCTGTTCCAGGCCCTTTCAGCAGACAGAACTAGGCAATACGTGTCTTTGTAATATGTGTGTATATATACATGTGAACACATACAAAGACAAATATATACTTACAGATATATATCTATATTTTTCTCTATTTATATGTTCAAAATTATGTATTTATAACAATACATCCAATTCCAGTTCAACACCAGAG
Source organism: Globicephala melas (assembly GCF_963455315.2). Classification (NCBI taxonomy): domain Eukaryota; kingdom Metazoa; phylum Chordata; class Mammalia; order Artiodactyla; family Delphinidae; genus Globicephala; species Globicephala melas. The sequence continues at coordinate 49,383,955 of NC_083333.1, read as the reverse complement.
AGTTCATTCTAAGTTTCTTCCTTTTTATAATTTTCAGTGAAAAATCTATTCCCAGTTTTTCAAAAAGTTAAAAATAGAATTACCATGTAATCCAGAAATTCCATTTCTAGGTATATATCCCAAAGGATTGAAAGCAGGTATTGAAGCACATACCTGTACACCAATGTTCATAGCAGTATTATTCACAAGACCCAAAGGATGAAAAGAACCTATGTGTCTGTCAAGAGATGGATGGATAAACAAATGTGGTATATACATGGAATATTTAGCCCTAAAATGGAAGGAAATTCTGACACATGCTGCGACAAAGATTGAAGATATTATGCTAAGAGAAATAAGCCAGTTAGAAAAGGACAAATACTGTATGATTCCACTTATAATTTCCTTTGTGTTGCTATTATAGAAATAGAATTCATTTTTTTATATTGACCATGTAACCTGAAAATTTGCTAAGTCACTTTTTGGTTCTAGCTGATATATATATATATATATTTTAAGAGCTAGCTGATATTTTTGGAGATTTTATAGGACTTCCTAAGAATACAGAGCTGTATGTTTTCATTCTCTAATAAACATTTTACTTCTTTTAGTGTTTGGCTTTTAATATGTTTTCTTGTTTTATCTCAGTGGCTTAGGATATGCCAAGGTTGAATTGGAGTGGTGAGAGTAGACATCTTTGCCTTGTTCAAATCTTAGGGGGAAACAAAACCATTAAGAATGATGTTTGATGTAGGTGTTTTGTATATGGTCTTTATCAGGTTGAGGAAGTTTCCTTCTGTTCCTAGTTTTTTTCTTTCTTTTTTTTTGGCTGCACTGTGCAGCTTGCGGGATCTTAGTTCCCTGACCAGGGGTTGAACCTGTGCCCCCTGCACTGGAAGTGTGGAGTCTTAACCACTGGACCGCCAGGGAAGTCCCCCCTTCTATTCCTAGTTTGCTGAAAGTTTTTTAATGAATGAATGTTGAATTTTGTATTTTAAATTTTATTGCATCCATTAGTAGGATCATATGGTTTTACTCCTATATCCTGTGGATATGTTGAATTACATTTGTTTGGTTTTTGGATGATGACCCAACCTCACATTCAATTGAAAGCTGGAATAAAACCCACTTGGTCATGGTTCAGTACCCTTTTTATATATTGCTAAATTTGATTTGCCAAGTTTTGTTAAGGATTTCTTGCATCTCTGCTAATAAGATATTGGTCTTTAGTGTTTTGTGTGTGTGTGTTATCTTTGTCTGGTTTTGATATGAGGGTAATGCTGACCTTATGAATTGGAAGTATTGGTATTCTTAAATTTTTGATAGAATTCACCAATGAAGCCATCTGGGCCTTGCATCTTATTTTTGGAAAGGGTTTCACTTACACATTTAATTTCTTTAATAAATATAGGACTATTCAGATTTTCTGCTGCTCCTTGAGTTGGTTTTGGTAATTATATCTTTCAAGAAATTTGTCCGTTTCAGTCAAGTTTTTAAATTTATTGGCATAATATTCAAAATATTCTCTTTTTTTAAAAAATACTGTAGGATCTATAGTGATATGCCCTCTTCATTTCTGATACTCAGAATTCACATTTTTTTCTCTTTATTTTTTGATCAGTCTAGGTAGAGATGTATACATTTTATTATCTTTAAAAAACGGTTTTGTTTTTATTGATTTTTCTTTAATTTTTCCATTTTCTATTTCATTGATTTCTACTTCTGTCTTTATGTCCTTCGTTTTACTTTTTTTAGATTTAATTTACTCTTTTTCTAATTTCTTGAGGTCGAAGCTTATTAGATAATTGATTTTGGTCCTTCCCCCCCCCAAAACAACCATCGAAAGCTATACATTTCCTTCTGCTTTACGCGCATCACAGATTTTGATATTATGTTACTTTTTATATCATTCCTTTTGATTTCTTTTCTGACCCAAGATTTATTTACAATAAATAAACACTAAATAGTTTAGTTTTTTCCCCAGATATGTTTCTCTTATTGATTTGTGATTTGTGTGGTTAGAGAACATATTTTATATGATTCCAATTCCTTTCAATTTAATAATCAGTGAAAGCTCTGAATTCTTAGGAAAAATGTGTATTCATTTATAGACTACTACTCTGTTATTTGGTGTAGTAGTCTATAAATGTCAGTTGGCTCAAGTTGGCTGATTATGTTGTTCATGTCTTCTATAACCTTACTGATTTTTTTGGTCTACTTGTAAAGTAGAGAAGAGTGCTAAAGGCCCTATAATTGTGGATTTGTTTCTTTCAGTTCTATGAATTTCCGCTTCCTGGAATTTAAGCTCTGATATTAATTGTATAAACATTTAAGATTATGTCTTCTTGATGAATTAACCCATCTGTCATTAGGAAATGTCTTTGTTCTGAAATCTATTTTGCCTAATTAATCAAATCAGTCTAGCTTTCTTACGATTAGTGTTTGAGTAGTGTATCTTTTTTCATCCTTTTAACTTATCTGTGTCTTTACATTTAAAACGGGTTTCTTGTACATCGTTCAATCTTCCTCTTTTTTTTTTTTTTGCGTTATGCGGGCCTCTCACTGCTGTGGCCTCTCCCGCTGCAGAGCACAGACTCCGGACGCGCAGGCTCAGCAGCCATGGCTCACAGGCCCAGCCACTCCACGGCATGTGGGATCCTCCCAGACCGGGGCACGAACCTGTGTCCCCTGCATTGGCAGGCGGACTCTCAACCACTGCGCCACCAGGGAAGCCCCTAATCTTCCTTTTTTATCCACTCTGACAAACCCTGCCTTTTAATTGGAGTATTTACACCCTATACGTGTAATATAATAATCAGTATGGTTGCTGTATATTTTCAGTGTGTCTCAGTTGTTCCTTATTTGCCTTAAAATTTTTTTTGGCCTTCTTTAGGATCAATTGAACATGTTTTAGGATTACATCTTTTCTCCACCATTTTCTTCTTAGTATAACTCTTAGCTTATTTGTTTTGGGGTTTCTCTGAGATTTACAATTTCTGTCTTAAATTTATCACGTACTTTCAAATATTTTACTTCACATACAGCAGGGGTCCCCAACCCCCACAGCCTGTTAGGAACCGGGCTGCACAGCAGGAGGTGAGTGGTGAGCAAGTGAACGAAGCTTCATCTGCCACTCCCCATCACTCGCATTACCACCTGAATCATCCCTCTCATTGCTTGCATTACCACCTGAACCATTGCTCACATTACCGCCTGAACCATCCCCCTCAATCCGTGGAAAAATTGTCTTCTACGAAACTGGTCCCTAGTGCCAAACAGGTTGGGAACTGCTGACATACAGTGTATAAAAACTTTCTCCCACTGTACTTTCATTTCCACTTTCTTATATGTAATTATTTTTTATTGGACTGTAATTGGTTTACAATGTTGTGTTAGTTTCTGCTGTACATTGAAGTGAATCAGCAATATGTTTACATATATCCCCTCCCGCTTGGACCCCCCCCCCACGAATCTAGGTCATCACAGAGCACCGAACTGAGTTCCCTGTGCTATATAGCAGGTTCCCACTAGCTATTTATTTTACACATTTAGTAAAATACTGTATTTATGTCAAACCTAATCTCCCAATTCATCCCACCCTCCCCTTCCCACCCTGTGTCCACGCGTTTGTACTCTACGCCAGCGTCTCTACTCTTGCCCTGGAGATAGGTTCATCTGTACCATTTTTCTAGATTCCATATATATGTGTTAATATATGGTATTTGTTTTTCTCTTTCTGACTTACTTCACTCTGTATGACAGACTCTAGGTCCATCCACATCTCTACAAATGACCCAATTTCATTTCTTCTTATGGCTGAGTAATATATATTATGTATATGTACCATGTCTTCTTTATCCATTCATTTGTCAATGGATATTTAGATTGTTTCCACGTCCTGGCTATTGTAAATAGTGCTGCAATGAACATTGAGGTACATATGACTTTTTGAATTATGGTTTTCTCAGGGTATATGCCCAGTAGTGGGATTGCTGGGTCATATGGTAGTTCTGTTTTTAGTTTTTCAATGAACGTCCGTACTGTTCTCCACAGTGGCTATATCAATTTACATTCCCATCAACAGTGATAGAGGGTTCCCTTTTCTCCACACCCTCTCCAGCATTTATTGTTTGTAGATTATTTGATAATGGCCATTCTGACCAGTGTGAGGTGATACCTCATTGTAGTTTTGGTTTGCATTTTTCTAATAAATAGTGGTGTTGAGCATCTTTTTCATGTGCCTTTTGGCCATCAGTATGTTTTCTTTGTAGAAATGTCTATTTAGGTATTCTGCCTATTTTTTGATTGGGTTGTTTGTTTTTTTGATATTGAGCTGCATGAGCTGCTGGTATATTTTGGACATTAATCCTTTGTCCGTTGCTTCATTTGCAAATATTTCCTCCCATTCTGAGGGTTGTCTTTTCATCTTGTTTATGGTTTCCTTTGCTGTGCAAAAGCTTTTAAGTTTCATAGGTTTCATTTGCTTTTTTTTTTCCCCCCCAATACGTAGGCCTCTCGCTGTTGTGGCCTTTCCCGTTGCAGAGCACAGGCTCCGGACACGCAGGCCCAGCGGCCATGGCCCACAGGCCCAGCCGCTCCGCGGCATGTGGGATCCTCCCGGACCAGGGCACGAACCCGTGTCCCCTGCATCAGCAGGCGGACTCTCAACCACTGTGCCACTGGGGAAGCCCTCATTTGCTTATTTTTGATTTTATTTTCATTACTATAGGAAGTGGGTCAAAAAAGATCTTGCGGGGCTTCCCTGGTGGCGCAGTGGTTGAGAGTCTGCCTGCCGATGCAGGGGACATGGGTTCATGACCCGGTCTGGGAAGATCCCACATGCTGCAGAGTGGCTGGGCCCGTGAGCCATGGCCGCTGAGCCTGCGCGTCCGGAGCCTGTGCTCTGCAATGGGAGAGACCACAACAGTGAGAGGCCCACGTACCGCAAAAAAAAAAAGATCTTACTGTGATTTATGTCATAGGGTGTTCTTCCTCTGTTTCCCGCTAAGAGTTTTATAGTGTCCAATCTTACATTTAGGTCTTTAATCCATTTTGAGTTTATTTTTGTGTATGGTGTTAGGTAATGTTCTAATTTCATTCTTTTACATGTAGCTGTCCAGTTTTCCCAGCACCCCTTATTGAAGAGGGTGTCTTTTCTCCATTGTATATTCTTGCCTCCTTTGTCATAGATTAGGTTACCATAGGTGCGTGGGTTTATCTCTGGGCTTTCTATCTTGTACCATTGATCTATATTTCTGTTTTTGTGCCAGTACCATACTGTCTTGATTACTGTAGCTTTGTAGTATAATCTGAAGTTGGGTAGCCTGATTGCTCCAACTCCATTTTCTTTCACAAGATTCGCTTTGGCTATTCGGAGTCTTTTGTGTTTCCATACAAATTATAAAATTTTTTGTTCTAATTCTGTGAAAAATGCCACTGGTAATTTGATAGAGATTGCATTGAATCTGTCGATTGCTTTGGGTAGTACAGTCAATTTCACAATATTGATTCTTCCAATCCAAGAACATGTGTATCTTTCCATATGTTTTTGTCATCTTTGATTTCTTTCATCAGTGTCTTATAATTTTCTGAGAACAGGTCTTTTGCCTCCTTAGGTAGGTTTATTCCTAGGTATTTTATTCTTTTTGTTGCAATCGTAAATAGGATTGTTTCCTTAATTTCTCTTTTTGATCTTTTGTTGTTAGTGTATAGGAATGCAAGAGATTTCTGTGCATTAACTTGGTATCCCTCAACTTTACTAAATTCATTGATTAGCTCCAGTAGTGGCATCTTGAGGATTTTCTATGTATAGTGTCGTATCATCTGCAAACAGTGACAGTTTTACTTCTTCTTTTCCAATTTGGATTCCTTTTATTTCTTTTTCTTCTCTGATTACCATGGCTAGGACTTCCAAAACTGTTGAATAATAGTGGCGACAGTGGAAGTCCTTGTCTTGTTCCTGATCTTAGAGAAAATGCTTTCAGTTTTTCACCATTGAGAATGATGTTTGCTGTGGGTTTTTCGAATATGGGCTTTATTATGTTGAGGTAGGTTCCCTCTGTGCCCACTTTCTGGAGAGTTTTTATCATAAATGGGCGTTGATTTTGTCAAAAGCTTTTTCTGCATCTATTGAGATATATAGTTTTTTTTCTTCAATTTGTTAATATGGTGTATCACATTGATTGATTTGCATTTATTGAAGAATCCTTGCATTCCTGGGATAAACCCCAGTTGATCATGGTGTTATGATCCTTTTAATACGTTGTTGGATTCAGTTTGCTAGTGTTTTGTTGAGCATTTTTATGTCTGTGTTCATCAGTGATATTGCTGTGTAGTTTTCTTTTTTTGTGATATCTTTGTCTGGTTTTGGTGTCAGGGTGATGGCGGCCTCGTAGAACGAGTTTGAGAGTGTTCTGCCCTCTGCTATTTTTTGGAAGAGTTTGAGAAGGATAGGTGTTAGGTCTTCTCTAAATGTTTGATAGAATTCACCTGTGAAGCCATCTGGTCCTGGACTTTTGTTTGTTGGAAGATTTTTAATTACAGTTTCAATTTCATTATTTGTGATTTGTCTGTTTATATTTTCTAATTCTTCCTGGTGCAGTCTTGGAAGGTTGTACCTTTCCAAGAATTTGTCCATTTCTTCCAGGTTGTCCATTTCATTGTCATATAGTTGCTTGTAGTAGTCTCTTATAATCCTTTGTATTTCTGCAGTGTCAGTTGTAATTTCTTCTTTTTCATTTCCAATTTTATTGATTGAGACGTCTCCCTTTTTTGCTTGATGAATCTGGCTAAAAGTTTATCAATTTTGTTTATTTTCTCAAAGAGTCAACTTTTAATTTTATGTACCTTTGCTATTGTTTTCTTCATTTCTATTTCATTTATTTCTGCTCTGATCTTTATGGTTTCTTTCCTTCTACTAACTTTGGGTTTTTTTTGTTCTTCTTTCTGTAGTTGCTTTAGGTGTAAGGTTAGATTGTTTATTTGAGATTTTTCTTGTTTCTTGAGGTGAGATTGAATTGCTATAAACTTTCCTCTTAGAACTGCTTTTGCTGCATCCCATAGGTTTTGGGTCTTCATGTTTTTGTTGTCATTTGTTTCTAGGTATTATTTATTTCCTTTCGATTTCTTCAGTGATCTCTTGGTTATTTAGCAGCGCACTGTTTAGCCTCCATGTGTTTGTGTTTTTTCCAGTTTTTTTCCTGTGATTGATTTCTAATCTCATAGCGTTGTGGTCAGAAAAGATGCTTGATACGATTTCAGTTTTCTTAAAATTTCCAAGGCTTGATCTGTGACCCAAGATGTGATCTATCTGGAGAATGTTCTGTGGGCACTTGAGAAGGAAGTGTATTCTGCTTTTGGGTGGAATGTCCTATAAATATCAATTAAATCTATCTGGACTGTTGTGTCATTTAAAGCTTGTGTTTCCTTATTTATTTTCTGTCTGGATGACTTGTCCATTGGTGTAAGTGGAGTGTTAAAGTCCCTCACTATTATTGTGTTATTGTCAATATCCCCTTTTATGGGAAAATGTAGATTTCCCTGTTAGCATTTGCCTTATGTATTGAGATGCTCCTATGTTGGGTGCATAAATATTTATAATTGTTATATTTTCTTCTTGGATTGATCATTATGTAGTGCCTTTCCTTATCTCTTTTAACAGTCTTTATTTTAAAGTCTATTTTATCTGATATGAATATTGCTACTCTAGCTTTCTTGTGATTTCCATTTGCTTGGAATATCTTTTTACATCCCCTCACTTTTTGTCTTTATGTATCCCTAGGTCTGAAGTGGGTCTCTTGTAAGACAGCATATATATGAGTCTTGTTTTTGTATCCTTTCAGCCAGTCTGTGTCTTTTGGTTGGACATTTAATCCATTTACTTTCAAGGTAATTATCGATATGTGTGTTCCTATTACCATTTTCTTAATTGTTTTGGGTTTGTTTTTGTGGGTCTTTTTCCTCTCTTGTGTTTCCCTCCTAGAGAAGTTCCTTTAGCATTTGTTGTAAAGCTGGTTTGGGAGTGCTGAATTCTCTTAGCTTTTGCTTGTTTGTGAAGGTTTTGATTTCTCTGTTGAATCTGAATGAGATCCTTGCTGGGTAGAGTAATCTTGGTTGTAGGCGTTTCCCTTTCATCACTTTAAATATGTCCTGCCAGTTCCTTCTGGCCTGCAGAGTTTCTGCTGAAAAATCAGCTGATAACCTTATGGGGATTCCCTTGTATGTTATTTGTTGCTTTTCCCTTGCTGCTTTTGATATTTTTTTAAATTTCTGTTTAAATTTTGTTCATTTGTAAATTATGTGTCTTGGTATGTTTCTTGTTGGGTTTATCCCGTAGGGACTCTCTGCACTTCCTGGACTTGGTTGGCTGTTTCCTTTCCCATGTTAGGGAAGTTTTCAACCATAATCTCTTCATATATTTTCTCAGACCCTTTTTCTTTTTCTTCTTCTTCTTCCGGGACCCCTGTGATTCAAATGTTGGTGCGTTTAATGTTGTCCCAGAGATCTCTGAAACTGTCCTCTATTCTTTTCATTCTTTTTTCTTTATTTTGCTCCTTGGCAGTTATTTCCACCATTCTATCTTCCAGCTCACTTATTCGTTCTTCAGCCTCAGTTTTTCTGCTATTGATTTCTTGTAGTGTATTATTCATTTTAGTTATTGTGGTGTTCATCACTCTTTGTTCTTTAGTTCTTATAGGTCTTTGTTAAACATTTCTTGTATTTTCTCCGTCCTTGCCTCCATTCTGTTTCTGAGATTTTGGATCATTTTTACTAACATTACTCTGAATTCTTTTTCAGGTAGGTTGCCTATTTCCTTTCATTTATTTGGTCCTGTGGGTTTTTACCTGGCCCCTTCGTCTGTAACGTATTCTTTTGTTCTCTGTTTTTTTTGATGAGTGGGCCTGTGTTCCTGTCTTACTGATTGTTTGACCTGAGGCATCCAGCACTGGAATTTTTAGGCTGTTGGGTAGAGCCGGGTCTTTGTGCCGAGATGAGGATCTCCAGGAGACCTCACTCTGATGAATATTCCCTGAGGTCTGAGGTTCTCTTTTAGTCCAGCAGTTTGGACTTGGCAGTCCCACCACAGGAACTGAGACCTCACCTCTTACCTGGGAACCAAGATCCCGCCAGCCACATCGTGACAAAAGAAAAAAAAAAGCAGTGCAATAACAAAGAATAAAAAATAAAATAATATTAGAGAAATAGAAAATATATTAGAAAAATAAAAATATAAGTGAAACAAAAACAACAGGGTTAAACAGAACCACAACAGCAAAAAGAAAAGGGGGGGAACAAACCAAAAGGAGCAGAAAAATAACAAAGAATAAAAGATAAAATAAAATTAGAAAAATAAAAAAATTATTAGAAAAAATGAAAGTATAAGTGAAACAACAACAACAAGGTAAAACAGAACCACAACCACAAAAAGAAAAAGAAAAAGAAATGGAAAAAGAAAAAAATGCCTGTAAAGCCCTTGGCTGTGGTGGATGGAGTCTAGGTGGGGCAGGGTCTAGCCTCAGATAAGGCCCTGGGTGGGGGTGCGGAGACGGGACTTAGGCCCAGTGTGGCTGGACGGGGCCTCAAGAGGGCAGAGGATCAAGTCTGGGACCTTAGTAGGCTCCTGGGGGCTCGAGTGGGTGGGGGAAATGCTTGCCTATTCTCTTCCAGTCCTCTAATCCCCTGAGGGTCTCTCCCTGTCCCCACTGATCCCCTCATTGTGAGTGGGCCCCTCCTGAGCGTGGGAACCCATCCCCTCCTGCAGTCACCCCTCAGGGGTGCCAGTCCCATCCCACCTCCAGTTCTCCTCTCCCCTTGTCCTACTCAGTTGCTCGGGGGTTCTTCCTGTCCCCTTAGGTGTCCATGGTCCCCCACCAGTGCCTGGTAGGTGCCCTAGTTGTGGGGAGATGCAAACTCTGTGTCCTCTTACTCTGCCATATTGACTCTGCCCTGGTAATTTTTGTTATATACTTTTGTATGTATTGTGAACCATAGAGTATTTTTTTATTATTTTTTCTCTTAAATCATCAGTTATTTTTTTAATTACGATTTTTTTTTTTTTTTTTTTTTGTGGTACACGGGCCTCTCACTGTTGTGGCCTCTCCCGTTGCGGAGTACAGGCTCCGGACACACAGGCTCAGCGGCCGTGGCTCATGGGCCCAGCCGCTCCGCAGCATGTGGGATCTTCCCGGACCAGGGCACAAACCCGTGTCCCCTGCATTGGCAGGCAGACTCTCAACCACTACGCCACCAGGGAAGCCCAATTACGAATTTTTAATTGAGACTCTATAAAGCAGTTTAAGGATCACTGTAAAATTGAAGGAAGGGTACACAGATTTTCCATATATGCCCTTCCCCAGCCACCTCATTATCAACATCCCCCACCAGAATGATACATTTCTTACGACTGATGAACCTACATTGAGAGGTCATAATCACCCAATGTCCATAGTTTACATTACCATTCACTCTGGGTGCTGTACATTGAATGGGTTTGGGCAAATGTATAATAACATGTATCTACCATTATATCGTACAGAGTATTTTCACTGCCCGAAAAATCCTTTGTGTTCTGCCTATTCATCCCTTCCCTCTCTCCCTGCAAACCACTGTCAATCGCTGATCTTATTACTCTCTCCATAGTTTTGCCTTTTCCAGAATGGCATATATAGTTGGAATCATACAGTATGTAGCCCTTCAGACTACAGCCCTTCAGTATGTAATAATATTTAAGATTCCTCCTTGTCTTTTTATGGCTTAATAGCTCATTTACTTTTAGTGCTAAGTACTATTCCATTGTCTGGATGTACCACAGTTTATTTATCCATTCACCTACTGAAGGACACAGTGATTGCTTCCAAGTTTTGGCAGTTATGAATAGATCTGCTCTCATCATTTGTGTGCAGGTTTTGTGTGGGCATATGTTTTCACCTCCTATGGGTAAATACTAAGGAGCATGACTGCTTGATCATATGGTAAGAGTAGGTTTAGTTTTGTAAGACTGCCAAACTTTCTTTCGAAGTGTCTGTACTACTTTGCATTCCACTGGCAATGAATGAATTCCTTTTGTTCCAGATCTCCACATTCTTGTCAGCATTTGCTGTTGTCATTTTTCCTGATTTTAGCCATTCTAATAAGTGTGTGGTAGTATCTCGTTTAACATGCATTAGTCTAATGACATATGATGTTGAGCATCTTTTCATATGCTTATTTGCTACATTTTAAAATAATTAATCAATTATTTAATATTTTGGACTGCATTGGGTCCTCGTTGCTGTGCACAGGCTTTCTCTAGTTACAGTGAGCAGGCGCTACTCTTTGTTGCGGTGAGAAGGCTTCTCATTGCGGTGGCTTCTCTTGTTGTGGAGCACGGGCTCTAGGCACGCGGGCTCAGTAGTTGTGGCTCGTGGGTTCTAGAGCACAGGCTCAGTAGTTGTGGCACACAGGCTTAGTTGCTCCATGGCATGTGGGATCTTCCCAGACCAGGGCTCAAACCTGTGTCCCCTGCATTGGCAGGCAGATTCTTAACCACTGCACCACCAGGGAAGCCCCTATTTGCTACATTTTTGTCTTCTTTGGTGAGGTGTCTAAGGTCTTTGGCCCATTTTTAAATTGGGTTGTTTGTTTTCTTCTTGTTGAGTTTTAAGAGTGCTTTTTTGCATATTTTGGTTAATTCCTTTATCAGATGTGTCTTTTGCAAGTATTCTTTTCCCAGGCTGAGGTTTGCCTTCTCATTCTCTTGACCTTGTCTTTCACAGAGCAGAAGTTTTTAATTTTAATGAAATCTAGATTTAATTATTTCTTTCACAGATGGTACCTGTGGTGTTATATCTAAAAAGTCAGCACCATACCCAAGGTCATCTAGGTTTTTGCCTTTGTTCTTTTCTAGGAGTTTCATACTTTAGTGTTTTACATTTAGGTCTGGGTTCACTTTGAGTTTATTTATGTGTAAGTTGTGAGATGTGGATCTAGGTTCATTCTTTTTGCATGTGGATGTCTAGTGGTTCCAGTGCCATTTGTTGAAGACGCTGTCTTTGCTCCAGTGTTTTGCCTTTGCTCTTTTATCAAAGTTCAGTTAACTATATTTATGTTGGCTTATTTCTGGACTCTCTATTCTGTTCCATCAGTGTATTTGTCAGTTCTTTTGCCTGTCATACTGTCTTGATTATACTAAGTGTTGAAGTTGGATGGCATAGTCCTCCAATTTTGTTCTTCTCCTTCAGTATTGTGTTGGCTATTTTGGATCTTTTACCTTTTCATATACAGTTTAGAATTAGTTTGTCAGTATTCACAAAATTACTTACTGGGATCTTGATTGAGACTGAATTTAATCTATAGATGAAGTTGGGAAGAACTGACATCTTAATGATACTGAGTCTTCCTGTCCATGAACATGGAATGTTTCTGCATTTATTTTGTTTTTCTTTGATTTTGTTCATCAGAATTTTGTAGTTTCCCTCCTATAGATCTTGTACATATTTTGTCAGATTTAGACCTAGGTATTTCATTTTCGGGGGTGCTAATGTAATTGGTATTGTGTTTTTAATTCCAAAATCCACTTGTTCATTGTTAGTATATAGCAAAGTAATTGACCTTTATAAATGAACCTTGTATCCTCGAACCTTGATATAATCACTTATTAGTTTCAGGAGGTTTTTTATTGATACTTCCAAATTTTCTACATAGACGATTGGCAAACAGAGACAGTTTTATATCTTCCTTCTCAATTTTTTTTTAAATAAATAAATTTATTTATTTATTTTTGGCTCGTTGGGTCTTTGTTGCTGCGTGCAGGCTTTCTCTAGTCATGGTGAGCGGGGGCTGCTCTTTGTTGCAGTGCGTGGGCTTCTCCCTGTGGTGGCTTCTCGTTGCACAGGCTCTAAGCACATGGGCTTCAGTAGTTGTGGCACATGGGCTTCAGTAGTTGTGGCACATGGGCTCAGTAGTTGTGGCTTGCGGGCTATAGAGCACAGGCTCAGTAGTTGTGGAGCATTGGCTTAGTTGCTCTGCAGCATGTGGGATCTTCCTGGACCAGGGCTTGAACCCATGTCCCATGCATTCGCAGGAGGATTCTTATCCACTGAGCCACTAGGGAAGCCCTCTCAATTTGTATACCTATATTTTCTTTTCTTGTCTTATAACATAAGGAAAGACATACAGTTGAAAAGAAATGGTGAGAGGGAATGTCATTGCCTTGTACCTGATCTCAGAAATCTTTTAAGTTTCTCACTATTAAGTATGATGTTAGCTTTAGGGTTTTTTTTGTAGATGTTCTTTCTCAACTTGAGGAAGTGCTCCTCTCTTCCTAGTATACTGAGGGTTTTTATCATGTATGTGTGGATTTTGTCAAATCCTTTTTTGCAGCTATTGATATGATCATGTGATTTTTCTTTCGTAGCCCACCAGTGTGTGATGGATTATATTAATTGATTTTCAAATGTTGAACCAACCTGCATAGCTGGGATAGATCACACTTGGTCATGGTTTATAATTCTTTTTACACACTGTTGGATTAATTTTGTTAATATTATCTTGCTATTATTTGGTTGAGGATTTTTGCATTTGTGTCCATGAGAGATATTGGTGTGTAGCTTTCTTTTAATGTCTTTGCCTGGTTTTGGTATTAGGATAATGCTGGCCTAATAGAATGAGTTGGCAGCATTCCCTCTGCATCTATCTTCTGAAAAAGATTGTAGAGAACTGGTATAGTTTCTTCCTTAAATGTTTGGTAGAATTCACAAGTGAACTTGTCTGGATGTGGTGCTCTCTTTTTGGAAGGTTACTAATTATTGATTTAATTGTTTACTACATCTAGGCCTATTCATATTGTCCATTTCTTCTTGTGTCAGATTTGGCAAATTGTATCTTTCAAGGAATTGGTCTATTTCATTAGATTATCAAATTTGTGGGCATAGAGTTGTTCATAGTATGTTTTTTTAATTATCCTTAGCATCCATAGGCTCTGTAGTGATGTTGCTCTTTCATTTCTGGTATTAGTAATTTTTGTCTTCTCTCTTTTTTTCTTAGTGAGCCTGGCTAGAGACTTACTGATTTTATTGATTTTTTTTCAAAGAAGCAGGTTTTTGGTTTCATTGATTTTTCTCCATTGAGTTTCTGGTTTCAATTTCACTGATTTAAGCTCTAATTATTATTCTTTTCTTCTGCTTAATTTGGATTTAGTTTGCTCTTTTTCTAGTTTTCTAAGGTAGCAGCTTAGATTATTGACTTTAGATCTTTCTTCTTTTCTAATATATGCTTTCAGTGCTATAAATTCTTCTCACAATACTACTTTCACTGCCTACCATGTATTTTGATAAGGTGTGTTTTTATTTTCATTAAGCACAAACTATTTTTAAATTTCTCTTGGAATTTTTTCATTGATCCATGTGTTATTTAGCCATGTGTTGTTTAATCCTCACATATTTTGGGATATTCTAGTTATCTTTCTGTTACTGATTTCTAATTTAATTCGATTGTGGTCTGAGTGCAAACATTGTTATGATTTTTATTTTTTTAAACTTGTTAAAGTATGTTTTATCTCCAGAATGTGGTCTATCTTGGTAAATGGTCCACATGAAGTTGGGAAGAATGTGTATTCTACCACTGTTGTATGAAGTAGTCTATAGACTATGAAGTAGTCTATAGACTACTTCAGTTATGTCAGTTATATCCAGTTGATTGGTGATATTGTTGAGTTCAGCTATGTCCTTAGTGATTTTCTGCTTGCTAGGTTTGTCCATTTCTGATAGCAACTCCACCTATGATAGTGGATTTATCTATTTCTCTTGCAGTTCTATTAATTTTTGCTCCATATAGTTTGACACACTGTTGTTAGGCACATACATGTTAAGGATTGGTTTTTTTTTCTTGGAGAATTGGCCCCTTTATCATTATGTAATGCCCTTTTTTTTTTTTAATCTCTGATAACTTTCCTTTCTTTGAGGTCTTCTGTGTCTGGAATTAATGTAGGTACTCTGCTTTCTTCTGATTAGTGTTAGCATGGTATATTTTTCTCCCTTCATTTACTTTTAATATATAAGTTTTTTCATCTCTAAAGTGGGTTTCTTTTAGACATCAAATATTTGGGTCTTGTTTTATGATCTTCTCTGACAATTTGTCTTTTAATTGGTGTATTTAGACCATTGATGTTCAAAGTGATTATTTATAAGGTTGGATTAATATTTACCATATTTATGACTGTTTTCTATTTTTTGCTTTTGTTCTGTGTTCCTCTTTTTGTTTCCCACTATTTTTATGCATTTTGTAGTTTATTGTCAAGGACCAACAAACAAAATCTGGAAATGCTCTATACAAGTGCTGAGGAGCTACAAAAGAGGGGTGGGGTGGAGGAGACACAATAATACACAACAGTCTTTTGAGGAGCTCCAGCTCTTCATTCTAACACTTGAACCAAGGAGAGACAGCCATCCTTTGTCACTAAGGCTGCAGAAGAATGGAAACCTCATTCAGTTTATCAGTTCTTAGGGCAGATACAGCAAGAGCCTATTTAAAGCTGATGCAAAGGCCACTCATGGTCTGCTGGGAGCCCCCATGCAAAGCAGAATGGATGCTGAAGGTGGTCCATGGCTGCCGGTGGTGGCTGGTCCCAGCTCCCTAGGTCCTGGGCTTCTCTTGATTCTAACTGACAAGCTTGTCAGTCAAATATAGTTGGCCAATGTGGACCTGTCTGTGGATTATCCCAGGGTCTCTTTTGGCTTTATTCATTAGGGCTTGAATTTTTACAGGATCCTTTACATTCTTATTTTCTCTGAAGACATCTCTTATCCTCCTGATGGTGTAAGTTCTGTAGTTGTCGGCACTGAAGTGCTTGCTCTCCCTCAGCATTGCCTGGTACATATCCAGCACTCGTGCGTGGCTGGAGGCTGCAATCTTGGAACGAAAAAAACCCAGACGGTCTTCTTTGCAGAGGTCCCAAGTTCAATGCAACCTACAGAACTTCTGCCACCGCAGGGAGCACCAGTGGGACGCACGCGTGGGGCTTGGCCCAGGTAGTGGCCCAGGGTCTGGCCCAGGTGGGCTCTGGCCCTGTGCAGTGGCACAGACACTAAATAAGTATTTTATTTGATTCCATTTTCTCTCCTTTCTAGCATAACCATCATATTCCTTCCCTCCCTCCCTCCCTTCCCCTTTTTTACTGGTTGCCCTAGGTTTTGAAATATGTATTTATGGCAAATCCAAATGTGCTTTCCCATAACACTATATCACTTCATGGGTAGTGTGAGTACCTTATAAAAATAACAGTGTAATCTTAATTCCTCACTCCATCCCTTGTATGATTGCTGTCATTTATTTCACGCATATACAGTTGACTCTTGAATGATGCAGGGGTTAGGGGCACCACCCCCCCAGCAGTCAAAAATCTGTGTATAATTTTTGACTCCCCCAAAACTTAAGTACTAGTAGCCTACTGTTGACCAGAAGCCTTACCAATATATAACATAAAGTCAATTAATGCATATTTTGCATGTTATATGTATTCTTACAATAAAGTAAGCTAGAGAGAGGAAAATGTTATTAAGAAAATCATAAGGAAGAGAAAATATATCTACAGTACTGTATCAATACTGTAAGTTTACATCATCTATAAGATGATGAAGCATCTGTCAATACCTACAACAATATTATCTTATATGATACAAAGCACTGTAAATGTTATATGCATTTCTAACACTGGACATCAAAAATGAAAAGATGATGTGAAAAAGAAATGTATATTTATTTAGAGGTATAAAAATTCATACGTTGATAATGAAAAAGCAGCAGTATGTTTACTTTATGGTAACTTAGTGTAATTGATACAGTTGCTTCACAGTAGCCTGACCTATACATGAATGAATGAATCATTTAAAATTGTAAGGTATAAAGTATTACAGTCATATTCATAATATGGTATTGGAAACATTGTTACATTTTTTTAAAAAACACTTACCTGTGATGATATGCTGATGTGCAGTTTCTCCAGTTATGAAACAGAGAGGAATATTATATGGTAATGTAATTCTTTGAAAGTTATAAAATAGTAAGAAAACTAACACATTAATTTTATATTAAATATCACTCACCTTATGCCTATGTAAGGATAGACTAGCATCTACGTATATTTCATGCATTTATGACATACCTTTTTCCTATTTATTTATTTATTTGTATTTCTAAGCTCCATGGTTCATCTGTGAGTTTTTTCAAATTCTTGCAAATCTTCAAAAAAATTTCCAATATATTTACCAAAAAAAACTTATGTAAGTGGAACTGTGCAGTTCAAACCTGTTTTAAGGGTCAACTGTATACTATTATTTATTGATATTATTGGTATTATTATTTTGAACAAACTGTTATATGTTAGGTCAAATAAGAAAAATGAAAGTTTTAAATTCATATTTACTATTCCTTTTTCCATGCTCTTTCTTACTTTATGTATATAAAGAATTTTTCCTCTCTTTGAAGAACTTCTTTTAATATTTCTTGAAAGTTACTGGCAACAAATTCCCTCAATTTTTGTTTGAGAAAGTCTTTATTTCTCCTTCACTTTTGAAGGATAATTTCTCAGGGTACAGAATTTTAGGTTGGTGTTTTCTTTCTGTCAACGCTTTAAATATTTCACTCCACTCTCTTCTTGCTTGCATGCTTTCGAGGAGAAGTTGGATGTAATTCTTATCTTTGTTCCTCTGTGGGTAACTGGTTTCTTTCAGGATTTTTTTTTTTTATCTTTGATTTTCTGTAGTTTGAAGATGATATGTTTACATGTAATTTTTTGGACATTTATCTTGTTTGGTGTTCTCTGAGCTTCCTGAATCTGTGGTTTGGTGCCTGACATCAGTTTGGGGAAAATCTTGGTCATTATTACTTCAAATATGTCTTCTGTTCCTTTCTTTTTTTCCCTTCTAGTATTCCCTTTATGCATATCTTAACTTTTGTAGTTGTCCCACAGTCCTTGGATATTCTGTTCTGTTTTTTTCAGATTTTTCTTAGGTTTTTTGTTTTCAAGCATTCTATTGATATATCTAGCTCAGAGAGTCCTTTGTCAGCCATGTCCAGTCTACTAAGAAGCCCATCAAAAGCATTTTTCATTTCTGCTACAGTGTTTTATTCCTAGCATTAAAAAAATTCTTCCTTAGGACTTCTGTCTCTCAGCTTACATTGCTTGTCTGCTCTTACGTGCTATATGCTTTATCCAGTAGAGCCTTTAGCATATTAATCATAGTTGTTTTAAATTCCTGATATGATAATTCTAACATCCCTGACATATCTGGCTTTGATGCTTGCTCAGTCTCTTCAGGTTGTGTTTTTTGCCTTTTGGTATGCCTTATAATTTTTTTCTTGTTAGCTGGACATGACATACTGGGTAAAAGAAGTTGCTTTAAACAGGCCTTTAGTAATTTGGTGGTGAGACATGGCAGGGAGGGCAAGTGTTCTATATCCCATGATTGGGTCTTAGTCTTTTAGTGAGCCTGTGCCTCTGGACTGGGAACTTCACAGAAGTTTATCAGGTTTTTCACCCCCTTAGGTGGGACAGGATGGCTTGAGTGGACTGGAGTTGTTTTTTTCTCTTCTCCGATATAGAAGGGACTGCTAGACTGCTAGAGTTGGGTATTAGATTAGACTCCGATAATACCCCAGCTGGTTAGGCTCTGGTTAACTAGTTTCCCCTGAGGGCAGGCTTTGTTAAGAAGAACAAAGTGCCCTGGTATTTCAAAATGGTTCCTTTTCAACTCCCCTTACTAGGAGCACAAGGGTATATTTCTCTGATGTGTATTGTAGGAACCTGGTCTGGCTCCTGGACGTAAATGTCACAATATTTGGGAGCCCTCCATGACTGGGCACCCCTGGAATTTTTAACTCAGAGAGTTATGCATACTGAGCCTCTAGCAGTTCATCACTTACATTTCAGATTTTGTTAGCCCAGCACTTGTTCCTGCACTGGTTTCCACTGGTGCCTCTGCTCCTGTGTGCTGTTACTCCCTGTATTCACCTGTCTGTCTCTCCAATCTTAAAGGCAATGGTTTGTCCTTCCCTCTCTTACAAACCCAGGAAAAGTTGTTGATTTTTCAGTCTTTTCAGCTTTTTACTTGTTAGTATGGAGTGGTGACTTCCAAGCTATTTATATTCAAAAATGGAAACCGGAATCTACCTTCGTTATTTCACATAAATTTACAAATCAGGAAAATTATTTCTTCCCTCATCTTCCTATTTGTTACTTCTGGTGCCCTTCATTCCTTTATGTAGGTTCGTTTCTATTTTGTATAATTTTTCTTTTAGCTTGAAAAGCTTTAACATTTGTAGTGCAGACCTGCTCCTAACAGATTTTTCTCAGCTTTTCTTTCCCTTCATTTAAAAAAAAATATGATACAGTGTATGTAAGAAAATTTACCGTTTTAACCATTTTTTGTGTTCGGTTCAGTAGCATTAAGTCTATTCACATTGCTATGCAACCAGAATGTTTTCATCTTCCCAAACTGAAACTCTGTAACTATTTTTTTTTGAATTTTATTTTGTTTTATATAGCAGGTTCTTATTAGTCATCAATTTTTTACACATCAGTGTATACATGTCAATCCCAATCGCCCAATTCATCACACCCCCACCCCCACCCCCACCCGCCTGCTGCTTTCCCCCCTTGGTGTCCATACATTTGTTCTCTACATCTGTGTCTCAATTTCTACCCTGCAAACCGGTTCATCTGTACCATTTTTCTAGGTTCCACATATATGCATTAATATACGATATTTGTTTTTCTCTTTCTGACTTACTTCACTCTGTATGGCAGTCTAGATCCATCCATGTCTCAACAAATGACCCAATTGTGTTCATTTTTATGACTGAGTAATATTCCATTGTATATATGTACCACATCTTCTTTATCCAGTCATCTGTTGATGGGCATTTAGGTTGCTTCCATGACCTGGCTATTGTAAATAGTGCTGCAGTGAACATTGGGGTGCATGTGTCTTTTTGAATTATGGTTTTCTCTGGGTATATGCCCAGTAGTGGGATTGCTGG
This sequence comes from Globicephala melas, assembly GCF_963455315.2. Lineage (NCBI taxonomy): Eukaryota > Metazoa > Chordata > Mammalia > Artiodactyla > Delphinidae > Globicephala > Globicephala melas. Next base: position 49,363,963 of record NC_083333.1, on the reverse strand, counting down.
ATCATATGGTAATTCTACTTTTACTTTTTTAAGGAACCTCCATACTGTTCTCCATAGTGGCTGTATCAGTTTATATTCCCACCAACAGTGCAAGAGGGTTCCCTTTTCTCCACACCCTCTCCAGCATTTGTTGTTTGTAGATTTTCTGATGATGCCCATTCTAACTGGTGTGAGGTGATACCTCATTGTAGTTTCGGTTTGCATTTCTCTAATAGTGATGTTGAGCAGCTTTTCATGTGCTTCTTGGCCATCAGTATGTCTTCTTTGTAGAAATGTCTATTTAGGTGTTCTCCCCATTTTTGGATTGGGTTGTTTGTTTTTTTAATATTGAGCTGCATGAAATGTTTATATATTTTGGAGATTAATCCTTTGTCCATTGATTTGTATGCAAATATTTTCTCCCATTCTGAGGGTTGTCTTTTCGTGTTGTTTATGTTTTCCTTTGCTATGCAAAAGCTTTGAAGTTTCATTAGGTCCCATTTGTTTATTTTTGGGTTTTATTCCCATTACTCTAGGAGGTGGATCAAAAAAGATCTTGCTGTGATTTATGTCAAAGAGTGTTCTTCCTATGTTTTCCTCTAAGAGTTTTATAGTGTCCAGTCTTACATTTAGGTCTCTAATCCATTTTGAGTTTATTTTTGTGTATGGTGTTAGGGAGTGTTATAGTTTCATTCTTTTAAACGTAGCTGTCCAATTTTCCCAGCACCACTTACTGAAGAGACTGTCTTTTCTCCATTGTATATCCTTGCCTCGTTTGTCATAGATTAGTTGACCATAGGTGCGTGGGTTTATCTCTGGGCTTTCTATCTTGTCCCATTGATCTATGAAACTCTGTAACTATTAAACAGTAACTCCTATTCCCCCTTGCCTCAGCCGCTGGTAACTACCATTCTCCTTTCTGTCTCTGTGAATTTGACTACTCTAGGAACCTCATATAAGTGGAATCATACAATGTTTGTCCTTTTGTGTCTGAGTTATTTCACTTAGCATGTCTTCAGGGTTCATCCATGTTGTAGCATGTGTCACAATTCCTTTCCTTTTTATGATTAAATAATATTCCATTTATGGAATTCCATTATGGAATATCCAGTCATACTTCAGTGGGTATTTGGGTTGTTTTCCTCTTTTGGCTACTGTGAATAATGCTGCTGTATGAACGTTGGTGTACAAATATCTATGTGTTCAAGTCGCTGCTTTCACTTCTTATGGATATATACCCAGAAGTGTGATTGCTGGATCACATGGTAATTCTGTTTAATTTTTTGAGGAATTTCCATCCAGTTTTCCACAGTGACTGTGCTATTTCATATTTCCACCAGTAATGTAGGAAGTTTCCAGTTTCTTTTTCTTTTTTTTTGTCCATGCCTTGCAGTGTGTGAGATCTTAGTTTCCCGACTAGGGATTGAACCTATGCTCCCCACAGTGGAAGCACGGACCCCTAACCACTGGACCACCAGGGAATTCGTAGGAAGGTTCTAGTTTCTTCACATCCTTGCCAGACACTTGTAATTTTCTATTTTGTTTTCTTTTCTTTTTAAATAATAACCATCCTGATGGATGTGAAATGGTATGTCTTTTCGGTTTTGATTTGCATTTCCTAATGATAGGGATGTTGAACATTTTTTCATGTGCTTATTGTCCATTTGTATATCTTCTTTGGAGAAATGTCTATTCAAGCCCTTTGCCTATTTTTTTGAATAGGGTTATTTGTTTCTTGTTGTTGTTGAGTTTGAGTTCTTTGTATATTCTGGACATTAACCCCTTTTTAGATTTTACAGATATTTTTTCCCATTCTGTGGATTGCCTTTCATTCTGTTTGGTGGTGTCTTTGATGCACAAAGGTTTTTAATTTTCATGAAATCCAGTTTACCTTTTTTTTTGCTTTTGTTGCCTATACTTTTGGTAAAGTTTTATAGTTTCAGCTCTTATTTTTAAGTTTTTGATCCATTTTTAGTTAATTTTTATATATAGTATAAGGTTAGCATCTAACTTCATTGTTTTGTATGTGAATATCCATTTTTGACAGCATTATTTGTTGAAAAAATTGTCCTTTTCCCACTGAATGGTCTTAGCACCCTGGTTGAGAGTTATTTGACTATATGTACGAGAGTTTCTTTCTGACTTTTCTATTTAATTCGATTATTTTTGTCTGTATTTGTGCTAGTACCACACTGTTCTAACATACTTAGTATTTCTATTTGAAGTTTTGCTAGTCACAGTTTTGTCACATAATTGGTTCTGTCAATTTTCAGTCAATGAGAAAATTTTATCTTGTGCAGTTATAACTAGTGTGAGATTGTTGTTGCTGTTGTTGCTACTACTAGTAATGTTCACTGAGTCTTCATTCTCTTTTGAGAATAAAATTGTGATGTCAGTATATCCTACCTCTGTATACATTGTTATCAACATTATAGGGAGTTAGTATGTCTATAATACCAGAGGAAGGCAATTTGGTATTTTAATTTTTAAAACTTACATTTTACTTATCTATCTTTGAAAAGTGATAATGTCTATGGTATAAAAAACAAGAAGAACAAAAGGGTTTATATTAAAAAGTCTCCCACACTCAGTTTCTCAGCCATTCTGTTTCCTGCCCCAGATGCAGCTATTGTTATTGGTTTCTTGTGAATCCTATCAGAATTGTAAAAGCAAGGATATACATATAATATACAGACAAATTATATACATGGTGTACATGTACATACTCATATCAAACACATATATGTGTCTCTAGTCTCTCGCAAATAAGTGTGTTATCAAAGTCTTTGATCATTTTTCTGCCTGATTGGTTAAAAAATGCATCTCATACTTTTTTTTTTTCTTTGCGGTACGCGGGCCTCTCACTGTTGTGGCCTCTCCCGCTGCGGAGCACAGGCTCTGGACGCGCAGGCTCAGCGGCCATGGCTCACGGGCCCAGCTGCTCCGCGGCATGTGGGATCCTCCTGGACCGGGGCACGAGCCCGTGTCCCCTGCATCAGCAGGCAGACTCTCAACCACTGCGCCACCAGGGAAGCCCTCATACTTTTAATGTATACTTCTCTTTCTTGTTATGAGGGAGATTGAGTATCTTTTCAAATAATCTGGTTATCTCCTGTGTCAATTAGGTTGTTGGTCTTTTTTTCTTTTCTTTTTTACTGTTTTACAGGGTTCTTCAGTATTAAATTAGGCCTTTATTTGTGTTATGAATTCCAGAACAGCGTTTTTTAAAAAAAATAACTGATTTGTTCTTGGTCTTTTGACTTTGTTTATAATGTTTGCATTCCAAATTCCTTAATGTATCTAGTTGTATTTCTGGACTTTTCTATTTTCTTTTTCATTGATCTATACTGTTTTGATTATTGTAGTTCATTAATATTTTATGTGTCTAGTTCCTCTTTATGACCCTTTTATTTAAGATGTCTTGGCTATTCTTGCTTGTTTATTTTTACGTATGTGCTTTAGAGTTAACCTATATAGTTAACAAAATATCCTTGTTATATTTTATAGATTATTTGGAAGAGAACTGACTTCTTTATGATAGTAAGTCATCTACTTAAGACCATGCTTTGTTTCTGATGTTTTCTTTATTTCCTTCAGTCATGTTTAAAGTTTTCTTATTTTTTTCAGCTTTATTGAGGTATGATTGACAAAATTGTAAGATATTTAAAGTATACATCATGATGATTTGATATACATGTAGATCGTGAAAGGATATCCCGTATCTAATTAATTAAGCATCCTCTTACTAACTTCTTAAATGTATTTTTAAGTTGATTTTTAAGTTGATTCTTAGTAATTTACCTTTTATTTCTGTGTAATTGAGATTTTTCTTCTATTACATTTTCTAATTAGTTGTAGTTTTATACATAAAGAATATTAGTTTCTCTTTGTTTCCCCCAAACCACATTTACTGTCGTTGTTGTTGTTTTTTCCTGAGCCACATTAATGAATTCTTCTATTTGTAATAGTTTCAATACATTTTCTCAGGTTTTCCAAGTATATAGTCATATCTTCTGTAAATAATGATCATTTACCTTCTTTGCAATTTTTATAATATCTCAGGAAAAAAGTGTTAAGTATAATAATAGTAACAGATTGAATGATCATATATGCTGAAAGAACAGATATAAACTCAGATAGTCCCAGGCACCCGGGAAGTATGGTCATCCTTGTCTCATTTGAGACCTTAATGAGAGTGCTTCTAGTTTCTGTAAGTAAGCATGATACTGGCTTTTGAAACCTTTTACATATGTATATAAGTTACAATAGTAAAACATATAAGTTATATATTTTTTATATATACATTATATGTTAAATGACATAAATTATATTATTGATTTAATTATATATTAATCATATATTTTTTCTTGTTAGTCATTTTATTCCTATTTTGTTCAGCATTTTCATCAAGGATTAATATTAAACTGTAAAGGTGAATAAGATTTATTTTCACATTTTATTTTTTAATATGTTAAAGTGTATTGATAAATGTCCTAATACTGAATTATACTTTTGTTCTTGGTTTTTTGGTTTTGTGTGTTTTGTGTATGTGTAGAAGAGTCCTATTTGCTATTACATTTAGAATTCATTGTTTTAATAATTCATTAGTTTCATTTTCATCAATGGTTGTTCTGCAGTGAGTTGTGGTTTTGGTGTGCTTATGAGAGGAGGTGAGCTCGGGGTCTTTCTACTCTGCCATCTTGGGCTGCCAGATAATATTCATTAGTGATATTACACCAAATCTAGATAAACTGAGAGAAAGTTTATCTAGATCTGGTTTAGGATCAATGTTGTATTTGTTTTATAGAAACATATTTGTAAATGCTCCTTATTTTTAGAATCTTTTTTTTAGGAAATTTCATATACGAAGCAGAGAGAGGGCAGAATAATGAAGCTTCTTGTGCCCATCACTCAGCTTTAACAATTATCAATATATTTTACCTCCCCTGTTTGTTTTATTTACCCCCTGCCGTTTTTTTTCTTTTCTTTTTTGGGGGAATCAGTGGAGGAAAGGGTGAGGGAGTAGAATATTTTAAAGCAGCTATCAGACATCATATATCTATTTACCCATAAAACAATTTATATATTTAAAACAGATAAACACTTTAAAAAACATAGCAATGGGGCTTCCTTTGTGGTGCAGTGGTTGAGAGTCCACCTGCTGATGCAGGGGACACGGGTTCGTGCCCTGGTCCTGGAGGATCCCACATGCCGCGGAGCGGCTGGGCCCGTGAGCCATGGCCGCTGAGCTTGCGCTCCGGAGCCTGTGCTCCACAACAGGAGAGGCTGCAGCAGTGAGAGGCCCACGTACCGCAAAAAAACAAGCAAACAAACAAAACCCATAGCAATGACATTTAAAAAGTAATATTATTATAGCTGGAAAAAAACAGTAATTCTTAGTCTAATATCCATCCTGGTTACAATTTTCTTGGATTGCTTAAAAAATGTCATTTTAGAGTTGGCTTTTTAAATATCAGAATCCAAACAAGGTGTGTGCATGACATTTCTTTTAAGAGAGGTGCCATTTATTTGTTGAAAAAACTGTGTTATTTGTTCTGTGGGATTCCTCATATTCAGGATTTGTTTGAATTTGTCCACCTGGTGTCGTTTAAGATTGTCCTCTATCCCCATATTTCTAGTAATGGTAGTTAGGTCTACAGGTTGAATTAGATTCAGGTTTGATTTTGTCCTTGTTTTTTTCTTTTTTGTTTTTCAGAATAACACAAGTCCTGTATGCTTGCTGTTAACATTACTCAGGAGGCAAATAATGTCCAATTATCTCTCCTTGTAATAATAGATCAGTACTGTGTTTTGATGTCATTTGATATTTTTCTACATCATTTTTAATGACTACATTGCATTCTTTTGAATGGCTGTTCTATAATTTCTAATCTCTATGACTGGATGTTTAAGTGAGAGTCTTTTTCATTTACGATGCTAGTTACTTAGTGGGTTTAATTATTATATTGAAGATTCAGAGATGTTTTCAATTTAGGAAAATTCTCTCTTGTTATTTCTCTGATATTTCAACCCCTGACTTAATCAGGAGTGATTTGCTTTTGAAGAATTAGAAGCCTACTCCAGAAGCATCAAGCAAGATATACAGCTGCCCTATTGGAACTGAGAGGTTTTTAGGCAGCTTCTGTCTTCTCTTTGGGGCTTCAAGTGTGTCTTTTCTGCCTCTGTGTGCAGAGTTCTCTCGTTTTTGTAGATTTTTTCTGGATACTTATTCTCTGTTATATGACCTTACCATCACATCTCAAAATGAAAGGTTTAAAGTCTATGAAATGTTCTGGTCTGTTCCCTGTAGTTTAATCAACTCAGTCTAAATGACCCAAATACAGATTCCTAGGAAAGTGAATCTTACTGGTCTTGCTATATTTGGGAGTGTGTTTGGGTTTGGTCATGTGGTATTAATGTAGATACTGGGTCTGCCTTTTCAGCAGGGGCTATAATTGATGAACTGTTTTCAGAATAAAGAGTTGAACATGTGTCTAAAGAGGTGCCTAGTATAACATCTTTATCATATATACTAAATTCTTACATATATGAGAATATATACTATTTTTAACCATCTTTTTTCTAAAATTTTTTGGTTATTCTCACTAGTTTATTTTCCAGATTAAGTTTAGAACCCACAGTAATAATTAATTAATTGTTAATTTTAACATTGTCTTCATCAAGTAATATAGCTATTTGAAACAGGAGGTTTTAAGAGAGTTGAATACAGCAAACTGAAGGGTTACTCTATTAGGATAGCATCTATGAATTTATTTATTTTTTTCATTTATTATTATTGGCTGAGTTGGGTCTTCATTGCTGCGTGCGGGCTTTCTCTAGTTGCGGCGAGCAGGGGCTACTCTTCGTTGTGGTGCGCGGGCTTCTCACTGCGGTGGCTTCTCTTGTTGCCGAGCACGGGCTCTAGGCGCGAGGGCTTCAGGAGTTGTGGCTCATGGGCTCTAGAGTGCAGGCTCAGTAGTTGTGGCGCACGGGCTTAGTTGCTCCGCAGCACGTGGGATCTTCCTGGACCAGGGCTCGAACCTGTGTCCCCTGCATTGGCAGGCGGATTCTTAACCACTGCACCACCAGGGAAGCCCAGGATAGCATCTATGAATAAAATTCTTACTGTGCGGATTTGAATTCCATTGGAAGTTTGGCACCAGACTGAACACTGGTCTAAGTCAAAATTTTCTCTTTAGTCCTGTGGTAATATTTAAAATCTACACTTCTGCTATGGTAGCTGCTAGCCACATGTGACTATTTAATTTAATTAAAATTCAGTTCCTCAGTTACACTAATCACATTTCAGGTTCTCAGTAGCCACATGTGGCTAGTGGCAAGTACATTCAATAGTTCAGGTAAAGAACATTCCACCATCGCAGAGAGTTCTATTGGGTAGTGCTGCTTTAGAGGCTTGTATATTGATAATAACTTGTCTACTAATTTTTAAAAAAATTTTTTAAATTTATTTATTTCGGCTGGGCCAGGTCTTAGTTGTGGCAGTCAGGATCTTCGTTGAAGCACATGGGATCTTCATTGTGGCATGCGGGATCTTTAGTTGTGGCAGGTAGACTCTTAGTTGTGGCATGCATACAGGATCTAGTTCCCTGATCAGGGATCAAATCCAGGCCTGCTGCATTGGGAGCGTGGAGTCTTACCCACTGGTCCACCAGGGAAGTCCCAACTTGTCTACTAAATTTTTTTTTTTGCGGTACGTGGGCTTCTCACTGCTGTGGCCTCTCCCGTTGTGGAGCACAGGCCCCGGACGCGCAGGCTCAGCGGCCATGGCTTACGGGCTCAGCCGCTCCGCGGTAAGTGGAATCTTCCCGGACTGGGGCACGAACCCGTGTCCCCTGCATTGGCAGGCGGACTCTTCAACTGCTGTGCCACCAGGGAAGCCCTTGTCTACTAATTTTTAATGGTGGTGAAAGACGCAAAAATGTCTATTTTGTATAAGTTTTATTTATAGCATTTTGGTCAGTATGTAGAAGATGATGTCGCAGGATGGCTTTGTTTTCTCATTTTAAAAGGGTCATTGAAGAAAGTTTGAAAAACACCAAAATACTATACAATAAAGGAGAAAATAAAAATGTCAGGCAATCCCAAGGGATAGGATTTTTGAAGTATAATATGCAAGTGCAAATATCACAAGAGTGCAGCTGGATTAATTTTCACCAACTAAATAATACACATATATGTCTTTTTACCACGGGTTCTCTATTCCTGGGATCTTTTTGATTCATGGCTTGATTGTTTGGATTTCATAATCATGCAGTTTTGTTCAAGAAGAGTACATAAACATATTTCTTATTATATCACATCAAGAGGCACTTAATGCCACTTTGTCTCACTACTGCTAATGTTAAAATTGACCACTTGGTTAAAGTGGTGACTACCAGGTCTCCATTATAAAGGCACATTTTTCTTTTGTAATTAATAAGTAATCTGTGGGGTGATGTTTGGAAACTATGTGAATATCTTGTTTCCCAACAGCTTTTCACCCAGTGATTTTAGCATCCATTTATGTACCTTGCAGGAATCACTTATTACATGGGAGTTGCAAAATGGTGATTTTTAAAATTTTGTCATTCTATTTACAATTTTTAGCTAGCATTCTTCTTGAAGGAAGAACTTTCCCTTTCTCTCCCATTTCCTTTCTTTGATTCTTCTTTTTTCCTTTTTGTTGTTGTTGTTGTAAATACCCCAGGTATTTGTCATGAAGTTGGTCAGTGTGACTAATCACTATACTTTGAGACTCATTGCTATAGTCACATCTGTATAAGTTCTACTATACCAGGAGAATTTTTGCTTTATACAGGTTGGTCATCTTTATGATGTGTTTGTTCTTAATCTGAGAAGTCTTACAGAATATAATTGTTCTAGTATAAATTTAGATTAAAAATTAAAAATACCACTTTGGGTTTTCCTTGATTATAAACTTTTCAGAATCTGAGGCAACTGTGTTAAGGAATTCCCATTTACACTAGGCAAGAAAGTAAACAGTAAGTGGAGAGTAGGGTAACAAACACTTACGGTATCAAAAAACAACCGTGAAAAGGATCTGTCTTAATGTGCTAGCCCATTGCAGTTTAACATATTGCTTACAACCTTCACAATAGAATTTGAGTGACTTCAGTTACACATTCCAGGAGACTGGCAGTCTGTTACAATCAGAGTCTGAACTTTAGAGCAGGCTAATTTACAGCAATGGGATGAAGAAAGTTGTGGATTTGTATTACACACTCTCACCTGACACTGTATCTGATCCCTTACCTGCCGATTGACATCTTGAATGAGCTCTTTGAAGCAAGTTCCAGCTTAATTAAAACGTTTGCTTGGTTAGCAGTGATCTGTGAAAGCCTGTGATAAATATTGAATCAGGTTCACCTGCTGGTTGCTGTGAGTAGATAAACAGCTGCCTTGTGCAGTTTAATCATGAAACTGGCAGTAGAGTACTACTGTTTGAATTTTTAAAAAAGAATAGTGGAAAAGGTATAGTTATGTCACTTTTGCTATCTTACTAGAGTGTGTGCTTATGTGAGATTTTGCACAACAGGCATTCAGTACCTGTTTAGGTGGCTTGGACAACAGCAAATGGTTGATAAAGGTTAACAGTAAACCCTCCTTCATATGCCTCAAAGTATAATTCAGTATTCATTGACTTTTTTACCACTAACTCTTTAGGTTCATGATGCTTTGAAATAAAAAAGGGCAGTATTTTGCTTTTTTGCCAAGTTAAATCGTAGGTAAAAATGATCCTGTTAAAGCTTTAAGATTTAAGGTTATGACTTCCAGCTTCTCACAAATTATCATGAATTTTGTAGCAACTTGAAGAACTTTAGATTTTACTTTACCATATGTAAAATGGAGTTAGAAATATACATTAGTGAACTAAGTATTTTAGAATTATGTTAACATTATGTAATTAACAAACATTAAAAGAGAAATTAATTTACAAGCAGTAGAGGAACCTTTATAAAATTATCTTCTTTGGACTGTCAACTTGTTTATTCCTTTACAGAATTAATGTGACTAACCAAGTTGGTTGTTAAGAAAATGCTATTTCTATTTTATTTTCATTGTAAAATCAGACATAAATTCTGGAAAAAGCCCTCATCCAAATAAGTCACAATCTTCTTTGAGTCCATGATGAAAGTTATGGACTGACTTTCTAAAAATGCATACAAAATTGTGTTTGTAGTTTCTGGGTGATCTCAAACTCTCTCCTCTGTAACAGTCCATGGATGTAAATTAAGAACCTATTTCCTAATAAATTAGTTGAAAATTTTGGTCAGGACGGATTAAGATGAAAGTTATTCTGCTAGGTATTAAGCTGCTGAGGACGAACAAGTGTATTTGCTGTTTTAGGTTCCTTTTAAGCATTTTTCAGGTATATTGTCTACTACAGTCCTTAGCTCCAAGGGTTATCTACCATAGTGGGAATTCCTAATTCTTTTCATAAAGTTTTCATAGTTTTATTCCTGTCATCAGTTTGTTTGGAAGTTTATGGGGAAAATAAAATGTTATTTAAGTCATACTCAGCCTGCTCAACAATTTTTTTGATATTTATGTCAATACTTGGGACTCTCTGGTTCATATTTTTTTATTATATACAATATTCCATAGATTGACAGAACTCCACAGTTTATCCATTGTTTTGTTGACACACTTGGCTTATTTTCCTCACTATTAAAACAGTACTGCAAAGAATATCCCTATTGTATCTGTCTTAATTTGCAAGAGTTTCTCTGGCATATATGCCTAGCAGGGTCATGCTGGATCAAAGGGTCTATGTATCCTTGATTTCACTAGATCACCAATTTGTTCTCCAAAGTGGATGTGCCACTTTATACTTGGATCAGCAGTGTATGAGAGAGTTGCTGTATATCCTCTCTACCCAGTCTGGTGGATGTGAAATGGAATCTAATTATGGTTTTAATTTGCATTTTCCTAATTAGTAATGAGGTTGAGCATTAGGTTGCACATCTTTTCAGAAGTTTATTGGCTTTTCCGCTTTTCTCTCCTGTGGTTTTCTTGTTCTTGGGCTCTTTTTCTTCTATTGGGTTTGTTTTTTAAAAATTGATTTGCTGGAATTCTTTATATATTGTGATTAATGATCTTCAGTTGGTTATATACAGTGCACATATCTTCTCGAGATTGTGATTTCAGTCATTTGTGCTTTTGGTGTATTGTTTAAGAAATCCTTTCCTATGTTGAGATAATGAAGATATTTTCCTGTATAGGGACAGAGAGTTTATGGCCCACAAAACCTAGAATATTTATTTTCTGGCCCTTTACAGAAAAAGTTTGTTGAATCTTGCTCTAAAGAGTCTCTTATTTGAGAATTTTTGTTTTTTTCCCTTTTGGAATATAACATCCATCCTGTTAGAAAATATTTGACTTAAATGTCAACTAATAATAAGTTAAAATAGTTTTTGTGAAATAAATTGTATAGCTTATCCTTAAGAATATTTTGTAGTTGCATTCAGGAAATAATGCACTTAGAGTACCAACTTTAAACAGTTCTTTACCTCCTGAGCGAAACTGGTATTGATAAACACACCTTGTAGAACAATTAAAAGGTAAAGCCCTCTTTGTCCGTGGGGTGAAGTGACCCTTGTCATTGTCTTCTACTTGGCTTGATATATCAGGAATTCTAATGTTTCTTGAATGAATGAATGAATGAATGAATGAGAGAGTACATGTAGAGTGCTTAGCACAGGGACAGCCTTAATAAATGACAGCTATTAATAATGAATATATCAGGATATGTGTTTGTCACCCACAACTACCGTGGCCCAGATATTAGCATAACAAGATGATTTTTCTTTTTATTCTTGAAAAATAACAAATTGTCCTGTATTTTTTCTTTTAAAAGCTAACCTTTTTATTTTGAAGTAATTTTTTGATATGTGAAGGACTTCAAATTAGGGCATCAGTTAAGCATCTACAGATAAAATGTGGTACATGGGTACAGTATTTGGTTTAAGGACATTAGTCACAATCTATCAATTTAAAAAAATTAAGTTACAGTTATATGCAAAACACCATGCTCAATGAATGAGTAGATGAAGTAATGTAAGACAGTTTCTGTCCTCAAATAATTTGGAGTGTGGTTGAAAGACAATGCATGCACATATGTTACTATTTCATGGACCTAGTTTTCCCTTTATTTCATACCAATAAGATTCTTTTTGGTCTCTTTTCCTCTCCACTTCTTTATTACTTATCTTTCATATTAAATATATCCTTTTATGCTTGCTTTTAGAATTCAGTTCATAAACAGCTTTTAGATACTCCCCTGATTTATGAATTTACAAAATAACATCTCTGACAATGCAATAGTTTCTAACTACTCCTTTATTATTTTTCTTTTTAAGGCATAGTCACCAAGCTAATTTTTATTTTTCCAAGTATTTAGGCATAGTAATTTTTGTTGTTGTTGTGAGGAAAGGCTGGAGAGAACTATGAAACTTTAGAGGTTGATGTAGTTATCTTAATCTACTTAAACTTCTGATTGTAGCCTTGTGAAAGGAATAGTGGCAAGGAATCAGCAGTTGGCCTTTCAAGATCAAACGTTATATTCTTTCTTTATCCTTTCAAAAAATTTCAATATATGTCTCTATGTAGTATGACAGGAGAGGGAATAAATAGAAATTGTTAGACACAAAATTTTCTAAAATCCTTGGTTGTTGACCTAAGAACAGTTTTGGCTACTGTAAATTTGAAATGTATTTTTAAACAATTGACTCCTGCATGTGGAACTAATAATAGAGCTGTCACACCCACATGTATCTCTTCTGTTTCTCTTTAAATGATAATAGATTTTTTTGCTGTTATTTGGGTTAAGTTTTCTTGCCTTTTGTTGAAGTAAAAGAACTCTAGACAGTTTCCAGCTATGGGAAAAGAAGCCATCTCTTAAAGAGTTTTGTTCTACCATACAGTGTAGCTATTTACAGTTCTTAGAGATTACAGGTGTTGGGAGCCCATGTGTTCTGTCTTCTTGACGTTCAGATATATTAGATGAGAGAGAATATTTTTTAATTTATTCTCCAGTTTCCTAATATAGTCTCTGTAAATTTAAAGAGCAAAAACAAAAGGAAGACATCCCTATGAAAGATAAACTTGCTCATTTGTTAGCAGGAGAAATGCTTAGTGAAAAATATTTAATTTTGTTCATCTATTGTTTCAAAACCCCTAGGTCAAAGGGTTTCAGAGAGAGGCCAGAAAATATTAGCCTATTATTGGAGTGGAGGATATTATGACTTCCTGTCATTGCTGTTTCAGGATTCTTTCTCTAGTTTTCTTACAGAATTGAAACTTGCTGATTTTGGTACAAATAGTTCTCTTTTGTTACTAAATAATTGTCTTTTTTAAGCCTCTGCTCTATTGCTACATTCTTTTTTTTCCATCTTCAAATATGATTATACCGAATCCTTTAAATAGAAACTCCAATAGAAGATCACTTCTGAAGAAATAATTCCCCTTTAATATTGCAAATAAATAAGAATCACCTTTCTTAATTTCTGTCTTCTACTCTACTTGTGCAACCACCCACTGAAAAACCATCTTCTTTGAGGAGTCACCCTTGAGTTCATAGATGGTAAAATTACTTCAGAGCATTTTAAGACTTAAACAGAAAACATTTTTAGTATAAAATTAGCTGTGGTTTAAAATTTTCTCAGTTATGGAGTGAAAAACTAATTTAAGTTACCTAAATAAAGCTGCTCTAGTGGGAAGAGTTTTCTGAAGCTAGTTCTTGACCTTTTACTTTTGTTAGTACAGCTACTAGCATAATATTTTAAGATAAGCAGATCCCTTTTTAAAATTATTAGTGCAAATACCCCTTTTAAGAATTAAAACATTTGAATACAAGGCAGCAAGTTATAAGTCTATATAATAGCATCCCTTTCTATTTGAAAAAATATGGAAGATATAATTATATGTAGAAGGGTCTGCAAGTTATTGGTGGTGGTGGTTGACTTACTTTGTATTTTTCTGTAGCATTTGAATTTTTTGTTTAGAAAAATAGTGGAATTAAAATAAAAGGAGTGGGTGATAAAGCTTTAAGTGGAATTCATGTTGAAAAGTGTTATATCAAAAAGTAAGTTTTCCGAGCTTTGAAAAAAGGCCACATTATTGAGTTACTTTTACGCTTGTATATAATATATCCATGTGGAATATAACAATGCATTGATCCCTAGCATTCTAATATTCAGAGTGAATTTAACTGTATCATAGGGAAGAGATATAGTATAACTGAGTGAAAGATTGAAGGTATGGAAAAGTCAACTAATTCTGCTACCAAGAGTTACCTTAATTCTTTTACTGAGTTAATTAATTAGTGTGATCATTGCAAAGGCTAGAAAGGAATTCAGTCAGAAATATCATGATATAGTTTGCATGCCATTTTCTGTGTGACCATAAATTGTTAGATATTGCAACATATGTAACATTAACCACATGTCAGCTGTTTCCTGCCTCACTGTTGACAAGAGCCCCATTCATAACTCTTCTTTTTATCCTTTCAGTGAATAAGTAATTATTCAATATAGAAGGCAGGATATTTGGAACTGGCTATTTAATGTGGCAGCACTCTGTAATGAAATCTGCTGTTACTGGCAACCTGAGAGGGGAATGTAACAATTCCAGCATGGCTGTAACTTTATCTGCTTTGACTGACTGTTTATTTGGCACATCAGTGAACCTTTTATCCCAGTGAGTGACAGCTCCAGAAGGGTCACATTTACATCCATTCTATCATGTATTGTAATATTTAATGGCGGACAAGGTTGAGCGAGACTGGGAGTAATTTGAACTTGCTTTTCCACTGAGTTGAGGCTAAAAGACAGCTTGATCCCCAGTATTGTGGTGTAACATGCTATGACTTAGCATTTGTTTATGAAGGCTAATCTTACTGATTATAATTTTAAAAAAATCTGCAGTTAAATGGTGTGTTTGTTCTACTAAACTAAAACTCTCTAGTACAAATTCTCTTAAGCTACTGTGCTATTTAGTTTTTTTCCCTATCAGTGACCATTCCTATAAACTAACCATTTCATAGTCTTTCTCTTAAATGAGGCTGCATTCTGTCTCATTTTATAGTAACTGAGGTTGAGAAGGGAGT
Organism: Globicephala melas; assembly: GCF_963455315.2. NCBI lineage: Eukaryota > Metazoa > Chordata > Mammalia > Artiodactyla > Delphinidae > Globicephala > Globicephala melas. Next base: position 49,348,857 of record NC_083333.1, on the reverse strand, counting down.
AGTTATTAAGAATCCCTGGGTTCTAATATATAGCATAAAGCTTTTTAAATTTTTTTATTTTTGAGAGTTTGGAAACAGGAGAGAAAAACCAGCTAAATACTAGACTATACTCCTGATGTTCCATAAGGTGCCTTTATATAACTGTTTTAATTATGAAACTGAATTGAGTAAAATTGTCCAGGAAAAGCTATCCTGACTGGTAATTTTACTGATGGATTTACATTCCATGACAGGTAATTGAATTTCAGATGTACTTGTTCCACACAAGCAACCTGCCTTTATTATTAAATATTAATAATTTGCATTCATTTCCATACTTTTGCTAGAGAATAGTTTTCTTTTCTTGTTTTTGACTGATGCTTTAGTTTCAGCTTGATATTTCTATTCTTCTGTAAGCTATATTTAAAATGCTTTTTAAGATGTTGGTATATTGTAGGATATTTGAATGGACTGTGCTGTAAAGAAAAATAGCACTATCAACTCTAAATTGTAATATCACAAGTTCACTTGAAGCCTAAGCAAAAATGAAAATTGTCCTTTGTTTTATCTTATTTTTATAATTTATGAAAGAGGATAATTAAAATATACTTAAAACATTTGGAATTTGAGAGTTGGAGTAGTATGTTAGAATACAATGCAAATATGGAAACATCACTTATAATGATAAAAATGGTTTATCATTTATTTATGAAGGAGAACCAATTTGAAATTGAATTTGTAGTTTTTTCTTTAATGGCAAGTTTTAGATGATGTAACATTATGAATTTCTCTTTATCTGACGGTTGTGATTCACTGCTTATAGTTTTGATTCCATGAGAGGTTTGATAACAATTTTATGGTAGTCCAGACATTAGTTATCTTTTCTTTCCTTTGTTACAGCCCCCTGGTAACTGTTCTAGGTGCTGTTGTTCTACTAAACAAGGAGACAGTCAAGATTCTTCAAATACCACTAAGAAGGATCATGGGGGGAAGTCCAAGATACCCAAAATATATTTTGGGACACGCACACACAAGCAGATTGCTCAGATTACTAGAGAGCTCCGGAGGACAGCATACTCAGGGGTCCCAATGACTATTCTTTCCAGCAGGGATCACACTTGTGTCCATCCTGAAGTAGTAGGTAACTTCAACAGAAATGAAAAGTGCATGGAATTGCTAGATGGAAAAAATGTAAGTTAATGTATTTTAGAGGAAAAATTAGCTGAAAAGATTGATTACTTTTTAATGTGTTCATTTTATATGTACATTTACAGCAATAATCAAATAACTTACAAAAATCAAATTGATTGCTAGTGTTGATATTTTTTAAAAAATAATTTTACTGTAAGAAAGTCTTTACTCAAGTTTTAAATTATGGGTTTTTGTCCTAAAGCTTGGGGATATTTATTTATTTCCTTGAAAATTAATTTTCATTTTAGTCACCCGTCTTCATACTTTCTTCTTTTAAATCTCTCTACCCAAAATAGTCAAACATGGATGTCATATGAGGAGATTAAAAACATTTAAGTGATTTAGTCTAACTAGATCTAATTAATGTATTTAACATATTTAAAAACTTCAAAATAAGGTAGTTTACATAGGCCCTCTCTTTGAGCAAATTTTTAAATGTTTTTTAATTGAGAAATGTAATGACTATACTGTCTCATAATTCTGATTAGTGCAGACTTCTTTCAAAAAATTATGTTAAATTATTAACTGAAGATATGTTGATGGTTTTGAAATTTTCCAGGGATATTTAGAATAATACGAATTTTAGCTAGGTAGATAAATCTTTCTTACTAAAGACATGATTTTTTAATAATATTTTGGCAGTATTAGTTTGGCAGCCTGTGTACCAGTTTGATAACTAGTTTACTCTAAAATTGAAGTTATGGGTCTGGAATTATACCCAGAAATTATTGGTGAAGCATAAGTTGATAGTATATGAAATGACCAATGATATTTTAATATATTTTGAAAGTTGTTCTGTCTTTCTGTATTTTGTCAAACATAAGTGGTTCTACACAAAAGACTAAGAGCTATAGCCTCTAGAGTTTCATTTAATTGATATATCACCTCCTACCATATAATGCGAATAGATTATTTTGTTTTATGCTTTTCTTTGTCAGTGCTTTCTTTTATTAGATGGAAATTTTTTCAAGCCTTATTTGGGGTTATTCAAAAGAAACTTCAACAGATATTCAAACCTGATAATATGAAGTATAATTACTAAGGGGCTTCAGTGGAAAAACTTAAGTGACTTGTTCAGAACCAGGAAGAGAATACAGAATAATTGAATCAAAACCGTTGTTGAAATTCTGTGATCATACTTGTTTTCATATCACTTCTTTTTAATTAACTGAGGAACTGTGAAATCTCTTCACTCTGTATATTTAAAAAGTTCTCTTCAAAGAGAGAGAAAAATACTAAAAAGCCAAATGGTAAAAAAAAAATAAAATAGAGAAAAGGCTCTTCATGATAAAACCCCATAAATTTTATATTTAAGTAGACTTCTTTCTGTAAGTGGCTAACTGATCTACTAAATTCCTCAAATGCTTGAAATTTGTTTTCTGGCTATAATAGTCTATGTAAGAAGACTTGCTGGCGTTGTCATTATCTTTTACTACTTGTTATTGAGAAAATTATTATGTAATTTATTATGTGTTTGTTATCCCATTAGTAAAAACAATTATAAAGTTTAAGATTGTGTATTGAAAGCAAATATTTTATGTAATCCTCTAGAATTGTGCAGTGGTGGTTATGTTTTTTGATTGGTCTTTATCCTCCAAAGTTTGAATCATGTAAAAATAAAAATCCAATAGACTTTTTCATTGGCCTTTGGGTTCTGTTTTCAAGTAAACAATTCTTTTATTTTTGAATATTAGTATTATAAATAATTGAAGATACCTGCTTGTAGTTGTTTTGACCTAATTCTGCCTCAGAATGCCTAGCTCATAGGTGTACATGAACATTCTTTTTCTTGTTCGCAAGCCCTCAGGGTAATTTGGTATTGTAATGAGGGCCAATTACAAAGTCACTAAAGGTGTCTATGTTTACGATGGCTGAATTACCAAAGAGAAATGATAAATAGATACCTGACAGTTTGAGTGAAAAAGAGTTTAAAGTGTGATAACGCTTCAATTGACAGACTCCCCTCAGGGTTATATTACACTGCTAAAATGGATGAGCTTTTCTGGTTTTGCTATCAGCCTCCACAGCAGTGTCATTCTAAGTGCCCTTAAAGTGTAAACTTTCTGAGTTTTTGGCTTGATCCAAAGGCACATGTTTTTTTGTTCACTGTTTCTTTTATGCTCCTATACTGGAAAAGCAATGTACTTATCTGCTAAAAGTTAAATTTTGTTTCAACTAAGAAAAAATAATCTTAACTAGCCCTAGAAATAACTCTAAAAAGTTATTTTAGGTATAGAAGAATATCTATTTTTTGTTAAGATGAGATTTAACAGTCCATAACCATAGACTCTGAAGGCACCTTAGTGATCATTTTGTACAAATAAAAACTTTCAGAATAGTATGGAAGATACTTGGAATGAAGAAATGGTGAATGTCATATTATTAAGCTCAATCTGTATCAAGCTCAGTATGAAAGATACTTGGCACATCTTCAACTGTCTCTTGACCTCAGAATCATAGAATTTTAGAGCTAGAAGGAACCTTAGAAATGGCATAGTCAGCGGGTCAGAGGAATCTTAAAAGGCTTCTAATTCAACTACTCTTTTGATGCCTAGTCACATGAGAAAAATGGGCCCTGAAGTTTGCCCAGTGTCAGACAACTAATTAGCAAGAAAGGAAGCAAGTCTTCTAACTGCTAACCATTGCTGTTTTTACTACACTAGAAACAAAAACGAAAGATGGCATCATAGTGTGGGGAAGTTGACATGGCATGAAGAGTAAAAAAGAGTAGTAGGGATTAGACAAAGTAAGTGAAAATAATATAAAAATGAAGCAAATAAAGAAGGTTAGGTGAGCCCTTTCTTCCTAATTTTTATTTTTAATACCTTGGAGGACCAATAAGCAGCATGGCTTTAGGAGAATTAGCAGTCCTCAGCTGATCATGCCTTGTCCTTGGATTTGCTGACATTCTTTTATAGGTTATGACCTTTTTATGATTTACTCCATTTCTAGCAATGTCTATATATTTTTGTGTATGTAATGAGGTATGAATGTTTTAAAAACATAGATTTGCCTTTTGTATAGTTCATAGATAAAAATACACACACACACACACACACACACACACACACACACGTACATATCCCCCCACTGGTTAAGGACAGCAAACTGGGAAAGATAAATATTGGATTTCAAAATCACATTTAATTTTTTTTCGATATATAAAATTAATGAATTAAAATGGCTCATTATTTCACCACTTAGTCCCAAATGACAATTGAAAAAGAAAAGTAACATATACATGGTTAAAGACTCAAAATTGTAGAAAGGCATTAAATGAAAAGATCTCTCTTTCCAGTTCTTTCCATCCCCTTAAGGGAACTACTGTAAGGTTTTATGTGTATTCTTCTAAAACATTTAAAATATGTATTTTCTATAATGTATGTGTATAGATTATTTTTAAAGCTTAAACCCATCAGCACATAGACAAATCTAACTTATTTTTTAAGGGCTATATCTTTTGTATGAATTTTTGCCACAATTTATTTAACATATCCCCTGTGGGTAGACGTTTGGTTTATTTCCAATTTGGGGGGCTATTAAACAGTGCAGTATATATATATTTAAGTGGTGAAATTTTATTTGGTAGTTACTGACAAATTTCCAGTGCACTTCTAATAGAAGTAGAAGTTTATACTTCTAATTTTATACATCTTTTAATAGGATATGCCACACCTTTGCTAGGACTGGATTTTATCAAACATCTTATTTTTTGATTGGTGTATGTTAATAAAATTTTTTTACTTCTAATAATAGAATGGCAAAGGACATTAGTAAATAGTACATGAAAGAAGGTATGCAAATTACTGTTGAAACTTTTTAGAATGTTCGTACAATGTAGTGTTAAACCTTGCTAGAAAGTGTGAAAAATACAAATCAAAGCAACAGTCTTCTTTTTTACCTTTAAAATAGGCAAAGATACGAAAAGATAATATTAATGTTGATAAAGGTGTGGAAAAAGGATAATGTAAAATGCTATACATTTTCTGGAGAATAATTTGGTGATATGGTTTTCAAGAAACTTAAAAATATTTTTACTCTCTGATCCTATAATGCCATTTCTAAAACTGTATACTAAGAAAATATTTAGAAATGAGCATAAAAATTCTTATTGCAGTTTATTTATAAAGCAAAAATTGAGAACAGTCTAAATGTCTAGTAATAAACTGGTTCATCAACTATGGCACATTAATCCAGTGTACATATATAGGCAACAATGAAAAGAAACTTGGTGATATGAAAAAATATTTCTGATAGGATTTTTAATAAAATAGGCTAAGAGAAAAAAGGAGATCCCAGTTTTGTAAAAAAAAAAAATATTAGTGGCTAGATTGTTAATAATCCTCAGTGCCTGGGGAAAATTTGCTTTGTTCTCATTATTTTAAAATTGGGTCTCATTATAGAGATATATCCACAAGTATATATGTATAGAAGAAATGTGAAATGAAATACATCAAAATCTTGATAGTACATTCTTTGTATAATGGGATTTTAGGTAATTTAGGGCTTTTTGGTACTCTTACATTTTCCAACTTTTTGTAGTAAATACTCTTTTTTCCCCTAGGACATTTCTCCTGCCCTCCTTCCCAGTTTCCATTCTTCCTTTGTTTTTAGTTATTTATATTTGATTAAGTAATACTGTCTCATGGCTCAAATTGAAAAGGTACAAAAGTGTCTATAGAGAAAAATGCCTTTCAGTCCTGTTCCCAAGTCACTTGGCTCTCATCTTTGAAAGCAACTAGTGATACCATTGCCCTTGTGTATCCTTCCAGATCCTTCCAGAAATATTTTTGTCTAATACCACTTTAATCAGAACAAAGTCACAACAAACATACTTTTAAAAATATGTTTTTCAAGTTAATTTGGGATATTTCCAGCTATACTGATCTGGAGCTCTATCTGAGTTAACTAATATAGTTCTTTAAAATGGTTGTATTATAGATGTGGTGTATGTACTCTGTCTCCTCTGTTAAATCTTTACTTTGTGGCTTTAATGATGTTTCTAAAATTCTGCGGTGAACTTGTGTTATTTCTTCTGTTCTAGTATTGCTTCATATTTCAGCTATGCATTTTTTTTTTAGGGAAAATTCTGCTATTTTTATCATGGTGTTCATAAAATTAGTGATCAACACATATTACAGACTCTCCAAGGGATGTGCAAGGCCTGGGATATAGAAGAATTCGTCAGCTTGGGGAAAAAACTAAAGGCATGTCCATATTACACAGCACGAGAACTAATGCAGGATGCTGACATAATATTTTGTCCCTACAACTATCTTCTAGATGCACAAATAAGGGAAAGTGTGAGTAAATATGTAAAAATTAAAAGAACTGTTTTCCTACTATTGGGATATAAGTGATGAATGTAAAGCTTTTAGATGTTTTAATGTCTTTTACTTTATTCTTTGCTTTATATTTAATTTATGGAAATGTGTAAACAGATTAGAGTATTGAAAACATATTCTAGGGGGTATTAAAAACTGAATTTTAGACATTGTCATTTTAATTTCCAAAGTAATAAGCACTTCTAAGGCCCTAGTACTGAAGTGGAATCATAACAGGGTTTTTCAACCTTGACGGTAATGACATTTTGGGCTGGATAATTCCTTGTTGTGGTGGGCTGTCTGTGCATTGTAGGATGTTTATTAGCATCTCTGGTTTTATCCACTAGGTGCCAGTGGTACCCTCGCAGTTGTCACAATCAAAAATGTCTCCAGAGATTGCCAAATATCCCCTGGGGTACAAAAAATTGCCCCCATTTGAGACCCTTATATAGTGATCTCTTTATGAATAGAAAGAATGATTTTAAAACATTTATCTAAAGAATCTGTGTTTTGAAGAACTTACGTTGGGAGAATATGCATACTATGCAAATTATGCTCTGTGAACTTTGAATAAGTGAATTTGGATACAGCATTTGTGTTTATCTGCCTGATTCTTAGAGACATCCAGTTGTTACAGCATAAGACAAAAAGTGAATAACTTCATATATTCAGTTGTTATTCCTCTCTTTAGATCTGACTGTACAACTTTCATTAGCTTTCTATTTCTATAAGTTTAAAATGAATAGGCATTATGTTTAATACCCCTGCTATCCTTCCTCTTATTTGGCTGCCTTTCAGCTAGGTCTCTTTCCGTTGAGCAACGGTATATATCAATGCCAAGTCAGTCTTCCTCTGCTTAAAAATCTCTTATATCTCTCTTTGCTCATGGGATAAAGTCATATTTCTTAAGCTTACTCCCAAGATGATCAATAGTCTGACCTAAATCTGCCTTTTCAGCCTTCTCTGCTACAGACTCCCAACTTGAACTCTTCAAAAACTTACCTCAAAGTCCCCTGAGGACACCTTGTTCTTTCCTGTATCTCTGCTTTTGATTACACCTATATTGAATTGCCCTACTCTCTCTTTGTGTATCCAAATCCAAATCCTGCTCACTTTTTAAACCTCAGTATATTTCCTACTCTTTTATGGTTCTTTCTCAGCCATCTACAGCCCTCTGTATATTATTATTTCCTCAGAATAACTCAGTGGCAATTGCTTTGTGACATTTTGTATTAGTCAGGACTCTTTCAGTTGCATTTGACACAAACCCAGCTTCAATAGAGCTTAAAAAAATACACTTGACTATCGTGATGACTTTGTAATCAGGCAAGTTCTTCCCAGTAGGAACAAAGATAACCATAATCAGCTAGCTTTTTTCCAGCTAGGTAACCTGGAAAAAAGAATATGATTTCACATTAGTCACCCATAATTACTCTGATTGGCCTAGCTCGGATCTCATACCCATTCTTGAACCAGTCATTGTGACCATAGACAGATGGAATACTTTATTTAATTGACAAGCCTGGTTTCTAAGTCTGCCCACATTATGAGAGTGGTGATGTCCCTTGATTAACAGCTTAACAGTCCTACAGACATCACATGGGAGTTGGGGAAGAGCACTTCTCAAAAGGGTTGCAGAAGAGACTGAAATGAAATAGATACATACTATATTGTATTAGTATTTTGAGAGTCTTTTGAATCTTGTGTTGTTATTTTTGTTTTAAAGGTTTTTTTTTTTATTCTACTTTTTATATTATGTTGGAGATCCCTTATACCCCTTTGTGTAACCAGCCATATGTTGATCCTGGCTCACTTAACACATATTATTTTGGTTGATAGGTTTACAAGTATTTTGAGAGTGAAAAATGGAAAACTGTAATGCTGAGCTGATATTTGGTTGGCCTAAGTGCTTTAAAATTTTAAGACTGAGAATCAGGTGCTTATATAGTTGGACTTGTGATATTGGCCTATAGTGTGAATTTTTTAATGAAATATCTTGCCTATTGCTGTTAAATCCATTTTGCTGAATGTTTTACAGGAAAACTCTTTTATCTTATAGATGGATATCAATCTGAAAGAACAGGTTGTCATTTTAGATGAAGCTCATAACATTGAGGACTGTGCTCGGGAATCAGCAAGTTACAGTATAACGGAAGTTCAGCTTCGGTTTGCTCGGGATGAACTAGATAGTATGGTTAACAATAATATAAGGAAGAAAGACCATGAACCCCTACGAGCTGTGTGCTATAGCCTCATTAAGTAAGAACATTTGTCTTTCAGTGTCATTTGTGCTGCCTTTGTATTAAAAACATGTTTTATTGTGCCAAGTATTTTACAATTAGTAAACTTTGACCAGGCTACTTGGGAAATGGATTGTTGTTTGCCCATTAAAGGTAGAGATAGGCTAGTCCAAACTTTTGTCTTGTTCAAAAGAATATAGTGAACGTAACTGATTTTTAAAATTGATAATTGTGAATCTTATTCCTAATTTAGCAGGATAATTTAGTAGTCCCATAGGATGTGTGTAGGATATTGGGCTGAACATTAACTAAACATGGTTTTAATTAACATATTTAAAAATTTTGGACCATGGCTTTATTTTATTGCTTTATCCTGCAGTTTGAGTAGGATTCTGGTTTGATGAGTTTCATTTAACCAAGATTTCAATACTGTAAAATAATAGATTTAGTATTTTATTTATTTATTTTTTAAATTATTTATTTATTTGGCTGTGTCAGGTCTTCGTTGTGGCACACAGGATCTTCGTTGTGGAATGTGGGATCTTTTCATTGCAGCACCTGGGCTCTTCTCTGGTTGCAGAGTGTGGGCTCTCTAGTTGTGGTGCATGGGCTCTAGAGTGCACAAGCTCAGTAGTTGCGGCGCATGGGCTTAGTTGCCCCACGGCATGTGGGATCTTAATTCCCTGACCAGGGATCCAACCTGCGTCCTCTGCTTTGGAAGGAGGATTCTTAACCACCGGACCACCAGTGAAGTCCTGATTTAGTATTTTATTGAAACTTACATTAGATCGTTTCCCTTTAATTAGACGTTATGTTGTTGATCTAGAATCTCTTTACCTTAGAAAAAAATGTTACCTGACACTACATCCCGTTCCATTTATTGCAGCACTTTTCTGTTCCCTTCACAGTATATTTTTTAAAAAATTTGCATGTTTATACATCCACATGTTTGAACATAAGAGGTTTACAAATTTATATTGTAAAAACCTTTTTCCCACCCCATCTTCCATCTGTTTAATTTCTGTCTTCCTGAACAAGTTTATCATTTAGTTCATATTTATGCAAAAATGAGCAAATATAGATACTTTCTCTTATCCCTCCTTTTTACCCAAATGATGGCATCTATACATATACTTTTTTCTTCTCCATTTTAAACGTAAAATATATTTTATTTTTGGGTCTTCCCTGGTGGCGCAGTGGTTAAGAATCCGCCTGCCAATGCAGGGGATACGGGTTCAATCCCTGGTCCGGGAGAATCCCACATGCTGCGGAGCAACTAAGCCCACGTGCCACAACTACTGAGCCTGCGTGCCTCGAGCCCATGCTCCACAACTAGAGAAGCCACTGCAGTGAGAAGCCTGCACGCCACAACAAAGACTAGCCCCCGCTCGCCACAACTAGAGAAAGCCTGTGCGCAGCAATGAAGACCCAATGCAGCGCCCCCCCCGCCAAAATATCTATATAGATGTATGTTTTATTTTTTCTGCTGTATAGCAAAGTGAATCAGTTATACATATACATATATCCACTCTTTTTTTTTTTTCGGTACGCGGCCCTTTCACTGTTGTGGCCTCTCCTGTTGCAGAGCACAGGCTCCGAATGCACAGGCTCAGCAGCCATGGTTCACGGGCCCAGCCGCTCCATGGCATGTGGGATCTTCCCGGACCAGGGCACGAACCTGTGTCCTCTGTATCAGCAGGCAGACTCTCAACCACTGCGCCACCAGGGAAGCCCTTATGTTTTATTTTTTAAAAGCCAGTTTATTGAGGTATGATTGACATATATAAAACTATTAATAGTTAATGTTTAAAACTTGATGAGTTTGAGATAAGTATACATCTGTGAAACCATCACCATGGTTTTTAACATAAACATACTCATTGCCTCTAGAAGTTTCCTTCTGCCCTCTTTATTTATTATTATTTGTGATAAGAACACTTAATATAAGACATACCCTCTTAGCAAATTTTTAAGTATACAATACAGTATTGTTAACTGTAGGCATTGTACTTCATATGTACATTTTTCTGTATCTTGCCTTTTTTCACTTAACAATATATTTTGGAGATCTTTCCATATCAAGACCCAGAAAGCTTCTCAGTTTTAAAAAAATAGTTGCCTAGAATTCCATTGCATGGATGTACAGTGATTTATTTAACCAGCCTCTGATAGTAGATATTGAAGTTGTTTTACAATCTTTTGCTATTACATTGCTGTAACAAATAACTTTGAACATATGCCCTTTCATCTGTCTGGGAGTATATCTATAGCAAAATTTTTAGAAGTGGGATTCTTGGGTCAAAGCATAGATCTACATGTAATTTTAATAGATATTTTTTAAATTTACACAGTAGATGGGTGAGTGGAAGACTAATTTATACTCTGACCAGCAAAGTATGAGAATATGAAAGTTGTTTTTTTTCTAACCTGACGGGTGAAAAGTATCCCAGTGTACTTTTCATTTACATTTCTCTTTTTTTTTTTAAAATGTATTTATTTATTTGGCTGTGCCAGGTCTTAGTTATGGCACGCGGGATTTTTGCTGTGGCACATGGAATCTTTGCTGCAGCATGCGAGATCTTTAGTTGCAGCATGAAGGATCTAGTTCCCTGACCAGGGATCGAACCTGGGCCCCTGCATTGGGAGCACAGAGTCTTAACTACTGGACCACCAGGGAAGTCCCTCATTTACATTTCTCTTAATGTGTGATTAAGCATTTTTAAGGGCCATATATATGTCCTTTTCTGTCAACTTTCTGTTGACATTTCTGTCTTTGTTCTTGTTTTTATGGATCTTTTTCTTATTGATTTGTAGATGTTCTTTGTAAATTGGCCCTTTGCTTGTGATAAGAGTTGCAAACATTTTCCCCTCCATTTTGCTGTATGCTTGTGTCTTTCCTTGTGGTATTTTTGCCATGTAGAAGTTTGTCATTTCTATTTCACAGCATAATTTGTTGAAAGAGTTGGCTGTAGTTGCTGATTCTATTTTCTCACTTCCCATTCTTTCCTTATCCATCCCAGTAGTGTTGCTGTCTGCATAGTTCTACTGAAACTGTTCTTATCGAGATCTCCAGTGATCCAGAGATTGCTAAGTGCAAAGGTTATTTTTCTGTTATTTTACTTAGCCTCTCAGCATTGTTGGATACTGTTGACTACCACCTCTATGAAAAGTGTTTTTGTCTTCTGTGGAATAATAGAAAATATGTATTCAATATATTGGTCTCTGTCCCCAGTTCCTGGTACGGAAGTCCTAAAACCTTTATAATTTCCTAAGTGATAAGAGCACTAAGAGCATTTTCTGTTCTACTATTTCATTTTTGGCCCCGGTTCCTGACAGAGTTCCTAAATCCCCTGGGATTTCCTGGATGACAGGTCTGTCTTTTGTTCTAATGAGGTGATGGGTTTGTGGGCTCCTGGATGGGTCTGGTCACTAGAAAGACCAAGGCATGTTTAAAAGCTTGGAACTTTCAGCCCACCTCCCCTCTGGGAAGGGGAGAAGGGCTGGATATTGAGTTAATGTTCCATCATGTCTTTGTAATGAAGTCTTCATAAAAATACCAAAAGTACAGGATTCAGAGAGCTTCTGCATTGGTGAACACACCTATGTACTTGGAGTGGGGTGCACTTCACCTCCACAAGGACAGAAGCTTCTGTGCTTGGGACCCTTACAGACCTCACCCTATATATCTCTTCATCTGACTGTTAATCCTTTATTATATAATAAACTGGTAAATGTTTTCCTGATTTCTGTGAGCTGTTCTAATAAATGCTCAAACTTGAGGAGGGGGTCATGGGAGCCTCTGATTTACAGCTGCTTGGTCAGAAGCACAGATGACAACCTGGACTTTTACAACTGGCATCTAGGTTGGGGGTGGGAGGGACAGTCTTGTGAGACTGAGTGCTTAACCAGTAGGGTCTGTGCTAACTCCAATTAGTGTCAAAATTGAATTGAATTATAGGACACCCATCTGATGTCTCAGAGAATTGCCTGTGTGGGAAAAAACCCCACATACACGTAGAGACCAGAGGTGTTAGAAGTGAAGTAGTGAGAGTAGAGCAGACACACAGGAATGTGTTTTCCTAGACGGCTTCCATGACATCTTCTGGTTCTCTTCCTCCTCACAGTTCGTTCTTTCTCAGTTGCTTTTGATAGTTCTTACTTTGTTTGATGTCTAAACGTTGAAGTACCTCAGGGCTTGGTCTTAGGACTTCATTTCTTTTCTAGTTCTGCACTCTCCTTAATTTACATAACCCTAGTGCAGTGCAAATGAGGCCTGAATCTGTGTCTGTCCCAACCTGTCCCTGGAATGCCATTTTCATATACCCAACTATACTTTCTATCTCTGTTTGGATATAAAATTTCAACTTTCCAAAACACTCCTTTCCTTCCCCTACCTACTCCCCCCCACTGCCCCTGTCTTCCTTGTCTAAGCAAATAGTACCGACCAGTTCCTCAAATCAAAAATCTAAGTGTTATCCTTGATTACTGCTTCACCTCATGCAATTCATCAGTAAGTTTTATAAATGCCACCTACACAATATATCCCAAATCCTTCAATCTCATACCTGTCATCCCAGAATCATCCCTCAACTAGAACAACTGTAACAGCCTCTTAATAGGTCTCTCCTTTCATTTTTGTCTTTCTCCTATAATCCATTCTGGCTTATAAACTGGAATCATCTTTTAAACACTTAAAATAGATTATCTCTCTCTTATTTAAAATTTTCTGTTTAAAATCTTCCCATTGCACTTTGAAGAGAATCCAGACTTCTTATTCTGGCCCAACATGATCTGATTCCTGCTTATCACTCTAACATTGCTCATACCGTTATTCCTTTCTGCCCATTGTGGTCCAACTACATTGGCTTTCTTTCGGGTCTTTAAATAAGCAAAATTTGTTAAATCACCTGAGGATCTTTGCACCAGGTGAAAATGGCATTCTTCTACTTGGAGTACTTTTTCCCTGATCCTCCCATGACTGAATACTTTTTGTATTCAGTTAGAATATATGTCATCTCAAGAAGAGCTTCCTTGACATTCAAATGAAAGTAGCAGTTAGATTACATTAATCCAGTTTATTTTCATTATATCACTGTCACTACCTGATATTGTCTTGTTCATGGAATTGTTTCTGAGTTTATTTCTGTCTCTCTTAGTAGAATCTAATTTCCATGAGAATAAGGACCTTGCCTATTTTATTTACTGCTGTATTTCCACTATCCAGTATAGTGTTTGGCATAATATAGGCATTTAAGCACTCACTGAATGTACAAATGTCTGTGTGTGTGTGTGTGTGTGTGTGTAAATGAATATATTTTCTAGTAATTCTCTTTTTTGTGTTAATATTTAACACTATAATCTTTTTATTAGGCTTTTAAATTTTTATTTATTTATTTATTTTATTTTTGGCTGTGTTGGGTCTTCGTTGCTGCACGCGGGCTTTCTCTAGTTGCGGCGAGCATGAGCTACTCTTGGTTGCAGTGCGCTGGCTTCTCACTGAGGTGGTTTGTTGCGGAGCACGAGCTCTAGGCACGCGGGCTTCAGTAATTGGGGCATGCAGGCTCAGTAGTTGTGGCTCATGGGCTCTAGAGTACAGGCTCAGTAGTTGTGGCGTGCAGGCTTAGTTGCCCCACAGCATGTGGGACCTTCCCGGACCGGGGCTTGAACCCATGTCCCCTGCATTGGCAGGCGGATTCTTAACCACTGTGCCAGCAGGGAAATCCCTATTAGGCTTATTTGTATTTCCTTTTATGTGCATTTGGGATAAGCTCCTAAGAGCTGACTGTCAGTTGGAGAGACAGACAAGTAAAGCAGTGTGAGTCCACAAAACACAAATGGGGAACCACACACATCTTTCTCTTTTTTGAGTAAAAGCTTACTTTTTTAGCTGTATATTTATTTTGCAATGTGAAACATGCATCGTATTTAAAATGTGTCTTGGGCTTCCCTGGTGGCGCAGTGGTTGAGAGTCTGCCTGCCGATGCAGGGGACACGGGTTTGTGCCCCGGTCCGGGAAGATCCCACATGCCGCGGAGCGGCTGGGCCCGTGAGCCATGGCCGCTGAGCCTGCGCGTCCAGAACCTGTGCTCCGCAACGGGAGAGGCCACAGCAGTGAGAGGCCCGCGTACCGCAAAAATAAATAAATAAAATGTGTCTTAATTAATCCACATATATGTGCTCAGAGCTTCAAGGAATACAGATCAATGTATCACATTTCTCTTTGCTCTGTTGAAGTAGTGCACATAAGGATGATACTGGTTGATGGAATTGTTTTATTTTATTCCAGTTGGTTAGAAGCAAACTCTGAACATCTTGTGGAAAGGGGTTATGAATCATCCTGTAAAGTATGGAGTGGAAGTGACATGCTCTTAAATTTACACAAAATGGGCATAACCACTGCTACTTTTCCTATTTTGCAGGTAAGTTTTTTTTCTACCTGTGAGATTTATTTAGTGAATTAGAAATGACTTAATAGTGAATAGTTAATCCAGAGTAAAGAAAAAAAAAGTAGCAAGTTAATTGTTTCAAAATTTTATTTTATTATGTAAGTTCGATAATCTTTAAGTGATGGCATAAATTATGGATGAAAAAGTAGCATTATTAGTTTGAAGGCTATATGGCTTAATTAATACAGAATTAATTGCTTTGTTTAAAGCTAAAATAAGTCAGTATTTTTAGGTTATAAATATTTTGTCAATTATAAAAGTTAAAAATTTGGAAAATAAAAAGATAAGAAATTCATGTTTTATTCTCCTTAACTTAGAGGTTATAAACCTGGGTATATAGAGATTATGGGTGGGCTATGGGATACTGTGAGCCTTATGAAATTACATTCAAAATTTTATGAGTATTTACTTTTGTACATTTTTCTGGATAGAACCTTCATGACTTACATTATTCTCAAAAGAGTGTTTGTTTGGGGTTGTTTTTTTGTGTTTATGCAGGTGAGAATGTTTTTACTTTCTCTTTTTGTTCTTATTTATTTATATTAATTGACTTTACTTTTAAAGTGGTTGTTATAGGTTTATAGAAAAAGTGAACAAAAAGGACAGAATTCTCATATACCAGCACCCCCAACCACACACGTATTCACAGATACTATAGATTCTCTTATTATTAACATCTTGCAGTAGTAGTACATTTATTACAATTGAACCAATATTGGTTACATTATTTTTAACTAAAGTCCATAGTTTATGTTAGGGTACACTTTTTGTGTTGTACGTACAGTTCTATGAGTCGTTACGAAAACATAAAGTCACGTATCTACCGTTACAGTATCATACAGAATACATTCATTGCGTTAAAAATCTTGTGTTGCACTTATTCATCCCTTCAACACACTTTATTTCCTCTGCTGAACCTCTGGCAATCACTGATTTTTGTTTTTCTGACTCCATAGTGTTGCCTTTTCCAGAATGTTATATAGCTGTAATCATACAGTATGTGGTCTTTTTAGACTGGCTTCTTCCACTTAACAGTATACATTTAAGGTTCCTCCATGTCTTTTTGTGGTTTGACAACTCATTCCTTTTTATTTCTGAACTATATTTATTGTATGTATGTACCACAGTTTGTTTATCCATTTACCTACTGAAAGACACATTGGTGGTTTCCAAGTTTCAGCAATTATGACTAAAGCTGCTATAAACATTTGTGTGCATGTGTTTGTATGGACATACTTCCTGCTCATTTGGATAAATACTTAGGAGCACAATCGCTGGATTGTATGGTAAGACTATGTTTAGCTTGCAATAAACTGCTAAACTGTCTTCCAAAGTGATTGTACCATTTTACATTCCCACAGGCAGTGAATAAGAGTTCCTGCTGTTCCACATCCTTGCCAACATTTGGTGTTGTCAGTGTTTTGAATGTTAACCATTCTAATAGATATGTATTAGTATCCCATTGTTTTAATTTACATTTCCCTAATGATATATGATGTGGAGCATCTTTTCACATGCTTATTTTCCATCTACATATTTTATTTGGTGAGGTATCTCTTCAGATATTTTGCCTACTTTTTAATTGAGTTGTTTGTTTTCTTATTGTTGAGTTTTTTTCTTTTTTTTTTGCGATACCCAGGCCTCTCACTGTTGTGGCTTCTCCCGTTGCGGAGCACAGGCTCCGGACGCACAGGCTCAGCGGCCATGGCTCGCGGGCCCAGCCGCTCCGCGGCATGTGGAATCTTCCCGGACCGGGGCACGAACCCGTGTCCCCTGCATTGGCAGGCAGACCCTCAACCACTGCGCCACCAGGGAATCCCATATTGTTGAGTTTTAAGAGTTCTTTGGGTATTTTCTATACGAGACCTTCATCTGATATGTGTTTGCAAATATATTCTTCCAGCCTGTGGCTTGTTTTTTCATCCTATTAATGGAGTCTTTCATATAGCATAAGTTTTTAGTTTTAATAAAGTTCAAATTTTTTTCTTTGATGGATCCTCCTTTTGGTGTTGCAACTAAAAATTCATCACCGAACCCAAAGTCACCTAGATTTTCTCCTATCTTTTCTTCTACAAGTTTTATAGTTTTATATTTTACATTTAAGTCTGTGGTCCATTTTGAGTTAATTTTTGTGAAAGGTGTAAGTTCTGTGTCTAGATTCATTTCTTTGGATGTAGATGTTACTCTGTCACCATTGGTTGAAAAGACCATCCTCTCTCCATTGGATTATCTTTGGTCCTTTGACAAAAGATCAGTTTACTATATTTGTGTTGGCCCATTTCTGGGCTCTCTATTCTTTTTTTTTTTTTTTTTTTTTTTGCGGTATGCGGGCCTCTCACTGTCGTGGCCTCTCCCGTTGCAGAGCACAGGCTCCGGATGCGCAGGCTCAGCGGCCATGGCTCACGGGCCCAGCCGCTCCACGGCATGTGGGATCTTCCCGGACCGGGGCACGAACCAGTGTCCCCTGCATTGGCAGGCGGACTCTCAACCACTGCGCCACCAGGGAATGGGCTCTCTATTCTTTTCCATTGATATACTTGTCTGTTCCTTCATCAGTTCCACACTGTCTTGATTACTGTAGCTTTATAGTAAGTCTTGAAGTCAGGTAGTGTCAGTCCTCTGACTTTGTTCTTCAGCATTGTGTTTGCTATTCTGAGTCTTTCATCTTTCCATATAAACTTAGAATTGAAACTGAGCCCCTGTGGGGCTCCTGGGCATGGAAGCCTTTCTGTCCCCCATTTCTTGTATATAGGGAACAGACTCCAGCCTCCATGACCTTCCCTGGGTTCCAAAGGGCAGATTGGAACAGTTGTTAGGGAAGGGAGGGGATGCAGAGACAAGGGAGGAGAAGCCAAGAAACTACCGGAGGCAAGATTAAAGGAACCAGAGAAGCTAATCAAGATTAGGAGACCACCTGAGACGAGATCAAAGGAGTTCAGGCCCTGCACACACCCTAATCTTGTCAGCAACCCCATCCTTGAGCTATTGCTATAAAACCCCTCACCAAATCCCCCGGGGTTGGGGGACACAGTTTTTCAGGGGCATGAGCCTGCTGTATCTCCCTTTGAGTGGCAAAGCAATAAAGTTATCCTCTTCTACTTCACGTAAAACTCTTGTCTTCAAGATTCAGTTTGGCACGGTGCACAGAGACCAAGCTTTCTGCGTCAGAATCACTTTGTCAGTATCCACCAAGTAACTTGGTGGGATTTTGATTGGGACTGCATTAAATCTGTAAATCAATCTGGGAAGAACTGACATCTGAACAATATTGAGTGTTCCTATCCATGAACATGGAGTATCTCTCCATTTATTTGGATCTTTGATTTCTTTTATCAGACTTTTATAGTTTTCCTCATATAGTTTTAAAGAGGTTTTTGAACCAAAAAAGGTAAGAACTGTTGCTAACATGAACTAGCATTATGGGCATATGAGTATTAAAAATATATTTTAATAAGACCGTACTTATAATTTTTGCCCTGAATTTTTAAAGTGCAATGTATCATAAGTAGTTTTTCATATGACACTTTTTGTTTTTTTTGCATAAACTTTTTGCATTCTAAAGACTTTTCATATCAACAGTAAAATGGGTTAAATAAATTGTGGGAAATTCATACAGTAGACTACTGTACAGCAATTTACAAAATGAACCACTGCCACCACAACCATATGAATGAATCTTACAGACATAAAGTTGCATAAGAGAAACCAGCACAAAAGAGTACAAACTGTATGGCTTCATTTTTATGAAATTTAAGAACAGACAAACATAGTTATGCTAATAGAAGTCAGAATACTGGTTACCACTGGTTACCTTACCAGTGCAGGGGTAAGGAGTAGTTTGGGCTAAGATGGGACACAAAGGAACTTTCTGGGATTCGAGGAATGTTTTGAATCCTGATTTAAAATCACACACACAAGTGTGTGCGTGCGTGTGTGTGTGTGTGTGTGTGTATGTGCTTCTGTTTAGTGACCTATACACTTAAGATTAATGCACTCTATAAAAAATGTACAAATAAAATATACGTCAAAAGAAAAAACTTGGAAAATACAGAGAAAGGTACAGAGGAAAAAAAACTCGTAAACTTAAAAACGATTATTATTAACTTTTAGATTTGTGTCTACCTATGTCTTCTTCTATGCATATATTCACTTAACATAAATTTTTGAGATGATACATATTTATTTTTACCTCTTCATTTAGTAATATGAGTACTTCCCTATTTTAATAAAAATTGTTTCACATGATTTTTAGTTGCAGTGTAGCGTTTTTGTGAGTGCATATATTCTAAATTATTTGACTAATCTGGCATTTGAAATACAGGTTGTTGCCAGTTTTCCCAGAATAAGAAAAGGTTCTGATATGAACATCCTTGAAAATATATATTTGTATGTATCTCTGATTGTTTCCTTTATATATGGTAAATATTAATTCTTCGTTGCTTGTTGTATTACATGTATATTCTTGTATCTGTGGTTTGTTTATGGTATTTTTTTATAAGTTTTTAAATTTTAGTGCATTCAAATGTATCATTGTTTTTTCTTTTATGAATTGTGATATTTGAGTTTAAGCAAGCTTTTCTTACACTCTGCACCATTTTCTTCTAAAACTGTTAAAGTTTTTTTTAATAAATGTTTTCAATCAGCCTGGGATTCATTTTTGTTTATGTTGTGAGATATGTAATCCATCTTATTTCCTGTATGGATTTTCTCAGCATCATTACTAAATTATCCATCCATTTCACTCTGATTTGTAATGCCACATCTGCCACATATCTGATTTTCGTTTATGTATAAGCTTATTACTGGACTCTATTGTGCTCTTTGATTCTGTTTATCTAAGTTATCCTATTTATTAATCACTGTAGCATTAGAAAAATGCTGATGCATGGTAGGGCATATCTCCTCACTTGATTTTCCTTTGGAATGATCCTGGCTGTTCTTCGCCTTACTCTGCCATCTGAATTTTAGACTTAGCTTATAAATTTCTATGAACAATTCTGTTGGAATTTTGACTGGAATTGCATTGAATTTATGGATTAATTTAGAAAGAGTTGACTTATTTACAATATGAAGTTTTTCCATTCATGAACAAGATAGAATTCTAATCATTTATTCTCTCTTTCTATATATCTTTCAATAACATTTTATAATTTTTGAAAGTCTTAGGTACTTTTGGTTAATTTATTCCTAAGTTAAAGTTTGTTTCTTTTTCAAATGGTATAATTCAAAAATTGCATTTTCTAATTTTTATCGGTGTATAAGGATGGTAGTTGATTCTTACAATCAACCACTTTGCTGGACTATCCTATAGGTTCATCTATAGATTATTAAATTTTCTATGTAGACAGTCATCCTGTCTATGAATATGACTATTTTCTTTCTTTCCATTTCCTTCACATTTTATTCATTTCTTACTTTGCTAGCTTAAACTTTCCGTACATGGTTCATCACAGTAAAAAGACATCCTAATCTTGTTGCTTACTTTAAAAGGACTGTATTACTAGTATTACAGCATTTAGCAATATGTCTGCTGTATTTTAAAAAAAAATTTTTTTAACAGTTTGAGATACAATTCACATGCCATGAAATTTACCCCTTTAGAGTATACAATTCAGTGGTTTTTCATGTAGTCATAGAGTTGTGCAACTACCACTGCTGTGTAATTTCAGAACATTTTTATCACCTCAGAAAGAAACCTTGTACCCATTAGCAATTAGTCACTCCCATTTCCTCCTACCCCAGATCCTGGAAACCACTAATCTACTTTCTGTTTCTGTGGATCTACCTATTCTGGACATTTTATGTTAATGGAAACACGATATGTGGTGTTTTGTTACTGCCTTTTTTCACTTTGCGTAATGTTCTCAAGGTTCATCTATGTTGTAGGTTCAATCTATCAATACTTCATTCCTTTTTATTACCAAATAATATTGCATTTTATGAATATACTGTATTTTATTTATCCATTATCAGGTGTTTCTACTTTTTGACTGTTATAAACAATGCAGCTATGACCATTCATAGACAGATTTTTGTGTGGACATGTATTTTCAATTCTCTTGGGTATATACTTAAGACTAGAATTGCTGGTCCATATGGTAACTTTATGTTTAACATTTTGAGGAACTGCCAAACTTTTCCAAAGGGGCTGTACCATTTTACAATTCCATCAATAATGTATGAGGATTCTAATTTCTTCCACATCCTCACCAACACTTGTTATTATCTCTTTTTTATTATAATCTTCCCAGGGGGAATGAAGTGGTATCTTCATGTGATTTGATTTTCATTTCCCTAATGACTCATAATGCCAAGCATTGTTTCAACTGCTTATTGTCCATTTATATATCTTCTCTGGAGAAATCTATATTCAAATCCTTTGCCCATTTTGAACTTGTGTTGTCTTTTATTGACTGTAAATTCTTTATGTATTCTGGATATGAACAATGTATTGGATATATGATTTGAAAATACTTTTTCTCATTCCATAGATGCTGTAGGATTTTTAGTTATTTTAAAAATTAGGTTAAGGAAATTTCCTTTGATCTTAAGAAATTCATCATTGTGATTATTAAATTTTTTACAAGTTAATTTTACCACAGTAACATATGAACATAATTTAAAAGTCAATTACTGCTATCAAGAAAAGCATTCATTTGTGCCACTCCTCTGTCCCAATTTTCATTCTCGGTGGCTCTTTTAACTCATAGTGGCTTCCTCTGATGTTTAACCCCAATTTTCTAAATAACATGTGGATTCTGCTACTTTCGAGTTTTCAATTTTTGATATTCTCTATTGACTTCCTATTAAGTATGATGATGATTTAACTCCTTTACACACACACACTTTTCTCTCTCTCTCTCTCTCTCTCACACACACACACACACACACACACTCTCATACTCACCCTCTCTTTTCCTCTCTGTCCCTCCCTTTCTCCTTTTCCTCCCTCCTTCTTTCCCTTTCTTCACTCTCCATTTTCTCAGCATAATTATATTACTATTCAGTGTGCATATCATTATGTATATATATTATCATAGTTTATGATAGTCATCTCATGTAACTTACTTGATTAAATTTTTAATACAACTCTAGGTTTCTATGAAGTAATAATTACCTGTCTGTGTCTATGTGTGTGTTTCCCCATTTGCTTAGTTTTCTATTTGTCTATAAACCCAGCTGTCATTGTTTAGGTAACCTAGCCAGAAGTAGCCTTGGAGTTGTCTCATGATGTAGAATATCATTCAGTCCGTTTGTTTTTACTACAGTGCCTTACCTTCAGGAGTTCAGAAGTTCTGTAGTTTTACAGAGTAAATTGCCAGTAGTCTGCCAGTGTTGGAGAGGAATAGTAGCCTTCCTGTAAGGTGTTTCTCAGGGAACTTGATTTTTTAAAAAGAACAATTTAATACTTGTTTTTCATTAATATCATTAATAATTTGTAGTGCTGAATGTTTTTCCAAGTTCATGTTGTCTTTTTTGTTCTTTGTTTCTTGACGTTTTGTTCAGTAGAGACTAATTTTACTTTTTTAAATGTCTGTTATTTCACAATATATCTGAATATTGAAATTTATCTGTCTTATTTATCTTAACTATTTTCCCATTTTATTTTCATTGAACACACATTTTATTGTCAAACATCAGAGTTGTCACCAGTATCTTTTATTGCTTCAATATTCAGGGTTTTCTCTTTCACAATCTGGGAAAACATACTTTTCTGTTTTATTATTTTGTCTTAATGTCCACACTTCTTTCTGTATTTAAGCTTACGAGCCATGTAAAAACTAATGAGCCAGTTAGCATACATTTTGTATCTAGTGTGTATTCTTTCTTTGAGTTGTTCTTTTACTTTTGTTTGTCACATAGTCATATTATTCTCAGCATCAGAGTACTCCCTGGAAATAATTCAGGCATTTAAGTGGCATATCAAATCTTTTTAAAAACTATTTGGTACATTTTTATTTAGTTCATTGCTTTTCAAAGGCACTGAATAAAACCCTAATCGCCTGAAGAAGTAATGAACCTCCTAAATGTGTAACTTCTTATTTAAATAAGTCTGAAGAGAATTTTAGAATATATGGGAATTCAAAATATATTGTTAGCATTTGTGTATTAATGTTTGACTAAAATTTCAATGTATATTTCATTTGGGTTTTATTACAGTTTTAAGAATTTTGTTTCCCCCCTCTTTCCCTCCCCCTGCCCCTGCCCCGGTACACTTAATATGGTAATTCCTTATAGGGCCATTTTTCTGCTATCCTTCAAAAAGAAGAAAAAGTCTCATCAGTTCATGGTAAAGAGGAGGCAAGAGAAGTACCTATTATTAGTGCTTCAACTCAAATAATGCTCAAAGGACTTTTTATGGTGCTTGACTATCTTTTTAGGCAAAATAGCAGGTAAGTGAAGATAATCTGGTCTGTATTCTTTCTCTTAAAAATATTAGCCTTATTGGGTGCTACCATGTGTTTAATACCTACTGATTTTATATGAGTACATGGAATAGTGATAAACAAGTGGTATAAATATTGCTCTTACTTACTGGCACAGACTCAGTCAATTGATGTTAGTTTTTATTAATGAAAATGAGTATTGAAACCAGTTAATAAATACAGTTAATTAATTCAGCATTAAAGTCCTCTAAGACTAAATTTAAGTTTTCTTTTAAGTATAATCTAGATGTTTCTTCCAGTGTCAGAAAGTCTCTCTTATTGTGTAAATCCTCTATTTAATGAAATGTGGGAAATGAAAAGCAGTCAACTCCCCACACACTACTCCTTAAGTTATAGTACTACCTGGTTCCAGTATTTTTTTAAGTGTTTTTTTATGGTAAAATATACACAATATAAAATTTACCTTTTTTTTTTTGCGATACGTGGGCCTCTCACTGTTGTGGCCTCTCCTGTTGCGGAGCACAGGCTCCGGATGCGCAGGCTCAGTGGCCATGGCTCACGGGCCCAGCCGCTCTGCGGCATGTGGGATCTTCCCGGACCGGGGCACGAACCCGTGTCTCCTGCATCGGCATGCGGACTCTCAACCACTGCGCCACCAGGGAAGCCCAAATTTACCATTTTTAAGTGTACATTTTAATAGCATTAAGTATGTTCACATTGTTGTACAACTACCACCACTGTCAATTTCTAGAACTTTTTCATCATCCCAAACAGGAACTCTATACCCATGGAACAGTATCTTCCATTTCCCTCTCACCACAGCCTTTGGTAACCTCTATCCTACTTTCATCTCTATGGATTTGCCCTTTCTAGGTGTCTCATATAAGTGGAATCATACAATCTAATGTTTTCAAGGTTAATCCATGTAACATATGTCATTCCTTTTTATGGCTGAATAATATTCCATGTGTATATATACCACATTTTGTTTACCCATTCTTACATTGATAGACATTTGTATTGTTTCTAGCTTTTGCGTATTGTGAATCATGCTGCAGTGAACATTGATGTACTAGTATCTGTTTAAGTGCCTGCTTTCAGTTTTTCTGGGTACATACCTAGCAGTAAAATTGCAGGATTATATGGTAATTCTGTATTTAACTTTTTGAGGAGCCAGTGTGCTATTTGTCATAGCAGCTGCACATTCTAGATTCACATAGTTATGCACAAGAGTTCCCAATTTCTCTACATCCTTGCCAATACTTGTTATTTTTTGTTTTTTGGATCATAGCCATCCTAATGGGTATAAAGTGGTATCTCCTTATGGTTTTTTTTTTTTTTAACATCTTTATTGGGGTATAATTGCTTTACAATGGTGTGTTAGTTTCTGCTTTATCTCCTTATGGTTTTGATTTACACTTCCCTAATGACTAGAGATGTTGAGCATCTTTTCATGTGCTTATTGTCCATTTCTATATCTTCATTGGAGAAGTGTCTACTCAAGTCCTTTGTCCATTTTTAAATGGGGTTTTTGTTGTTGAGTTGTAGGAGTTATTCTGCATATTAATCCTTTATCAGATATTTGCTTTACAAATATTTTCTCCCATTCTATGGGTTCTCTTTTCACTCTCTTGATAGTATTCTTCGATGCACAAGTTTTGAAATTTTGATGCAGTCCAATTTATCGATTTTTTTTCTTTTATTGCTTGTGCTTTTGGGATCCATTGAACATAGCCAAATATGATGTCATGAAGATTTTCCCCAATGTTTTCTTCTAAGAGTTTTATAGTTTTTAGCTCCCAGTATTTTTATAAAATTCCCTCCACATAGTGCAGGGTTCCTGACTTGAACTTTGAATTCTGATCTCTCTAAGGGTAAAATTAACAGTCAGTATTACTGTGAGGACATGGTAGAGAATACCAAATTTTATTCTGTTTAAGCTTAGGTGTTTATAGCCTCTTATTGAGAGAAATTATAAGCTGGATGGGATCACGGAGTTCATCTGGTTTAGTACTTTCATTAAAAATAGATGAAGACTGAGATCCACATTTTAAAGGAACTTAAAAATTAGTTTCCTAAAATTTCAGTAAAAATTGTCTTTCTATTTTCTTATGCAATAAAAAAGTTTAACCCACTTTTTAGTTTCTTTAACAGTAATACTGTTAACTATTTTATAACTAATGATGTAACATAGAATGCAAAGAGCTCTGAACTAGGAGTTAGGAGGCTTGCATTTTAATTCTGACTCTGCCATGATTTATGTAATGTTTGAACATAGGGATGGGAAGTGATAAAGGGTGATATTTAAGTGATATCTAACCTCTGTAAGGGGGGACTGACTCTAAGGTTTAATGCCTTATTTCTATCAGGATTACTGAATTTTAGTGGTGTGGGTTGTTGGTGGGGGACAATGTTATCTAAAATTTTCCCATTTAATTACCATTTTATTTTTATTTAGATTTGCAGATGATTATAAAGTCGCTATTCAACAGACTTACTCTTGGATAAATCAGACTGATACTTCAGATAAAAATGGGTTCTTGGTTCTACCAAAAAATAAGAAACGTTTACGACAGAAAGCAGCAGTTCATGTGCTGAATTTTTGGTGCTTAAATCCAGCTGTGGTAAGCTTATCATGCTGTAAATGAGAATACTGTCTTCTTGCTCAATACCAACAATTAGATAAATGTGCTTGACTGTTTTAAAGGTGATTTTTATGTATCTAATGTTGTTTCCTTTTAGGCCTTTTCAGATATTAATGGCAAGGTTTGGACGATTGTTTTGACATCTGGGACATTATCACCAATGAAATCCTTTTCATCAGAACTTGGTGTTACATTTACTATCCAACTGGAGGCTAATCATGTCATTAATAACTCACAGGTTAGGTTTTTTTTGTTGGTGGTGGTTTTTTGAAGGCTCTTAGTCTTTTTACCTCAGTATAATTTATAAACAAATTAAAAGGTAACTGAAGTACTGGCAAACAAATCCTGATAGGAAAGTCAACATTTCAGTTTTAGAATAAAGGAAAATTTGTCAGCTACTTGGTAGTGTCAACAAAAGGAAATACCAATAAATAGCATTCCTTCAACCCAGTGAGTAAAAATATACACTTTCAAGGCAAAGACCGCATTGCAATTTCCTTATTTAAATAAGTTTTAAGTTTTTTAATGAAAATGAAAACAAAAATTCAACTTTTTTTTTTTACTGTAGTTCCTAATAGTTTAGTTATTTGTGTTTTTCTTTTCCATTAGACTATGGTATATCCTTATTCTAATTTTTACATCCTCATCTTTCCACTGCACCTAGATTAATACCTGGTATTAGTTAGCAAGTATTCAGCACGTTTGAATATCTGAAATGAATTAAAAGTATTCTTATGAGTCCTGTAACTTAAGATTTTAATTTTATTATTTATTTATTTATTCATTGTTTGTTTTTATTTTTGGCTGTGTTGGGTCTTCGTTGCTGTCTGTGGGCTTCTCTAGTTGTGGTGAGCGGGGGCTTCTCCATTGAGGTGCACAGGCTTCTCATTGTCATGGCCTCTGTTGTTGTGGAACATGGGCTCTAGGCGCACAAGCTTCAGTAGTTGTGGCTGTGGGCTCTAGAGCACAGGCTCAGTAGTTGTGGCGCACGGGCTTAGTTGCTCTGAGGCATGTGGGATCTTCCCGGGCCGGGGCTCTAACCTGTGTGCCTTGCATTGGCAGGCAGATTCTTAACCACTGCGCCACGAGGGAAGCCCAGATTTTAATTTTTTATAACAATACCATGTAAATGTTACTTTAATTTTCCTAAGAATGTTTGAATTGTCATTTGTCAGTCTGCCTTCTATTTCTTTTTAGGAAGTAATTTAAAGTGGTTAGCTACATGCTTAATACCACCTGTGGGCCTAATATAATTCTAGTTCTTTATAAAGAGCTATAGTTTTCAACTAAGAAGTATTTTTGGAAATTACTGGCATTTAGTAGGTGAGAGCCTTATGCTAAACTCCTATATAACCAAGGATTGTGCTTTCCAAAATCCAGAATGCTCCTGTATAGAAACATTGCTATAAGCAGTAGCAAAGGAAAAATATATGTTGCACATTTTCAAGATATTTCCTTAGAGGTTCAAATAAATATGGGAAGTTATTAGTAAATTCAGCATATATTTTTTCAAAAGAATGTTATTATAGGTTCTGTGTTCTCAATCTACTGCACAAAAGCCCGTTTAACCTGTAATGTCACTAAATAATAATTAACAATAATAATAATGCTAGTTCAGCTGGATTCTGTTACATTTCCGCCAACTTTTAAAAAGTTTTTTATTTTAATTGTGGTAAAAAACACATGCCATAAAATTTGCCATCTTAACCATTTTTAAGTGTATAGTTCAGTTTTGTTAAGTATATTCACACTGTTGTATATAACCAATCTCTAGAGCTTTTTCATATAGCAACACTGAAATTCTATTCTTAAACAACAATTCTCCATTCCCCCCTCCTCTCAGCCCCTGGTAACCACCATTACACTTTTTGTTTTTATGAATTTGACTATTCTAAATACTCATGTAAGTGGAATCACAAGGTTTTTTGTGATTAGTTTATTTCGCTTAGCCTGGTGTCTTCAAGGTTCATCCTTGTAACATGAATCAGAATTTCCTTCCTTTTTAAGGCTTAGTAATATTCCAGTTGTGTGTGTGTGTGTGTGTGTGTGTATCACATTTTGTTTGGTCATTCATTCCTTGATCACCCCAAATTTTTACTTAAAAAATTATAACTTGAAAAATGGAAAAAATAGTATTAATATAGTGAATATCTTTATACCCTTAACCTAGATTCATCAGTTTTTAACATTTTGCATCTGTATATATATGAGACAAAGGAAGAGAAGAGTAATATTGCAAAATGTTGATGATTACATTAATTTTGGTTATGGTATTAGAAAGTAATTTGTAGACATAGTGACATCTTGCCCTTAATTAGTTTAGCATGTTTCTCCTAAGAACAAGTACATAATCTTGCATAACCACAGTATCATGATCATATCCAAGCAATTTAATATTGATACAATAGAATCTATATTTTTCCAGATATTCCCAATGTGTCTTTTTTGTATATTTTTTGTGTATTTTTTGATGATAAATGCATTTCACCATTTATTTAATGTTTAAGCTCTCACACTAGATTTTTACAAGCTGGTGAACACTGACAAATTATTTCTCCCACAGAACTATAACCACATGTTCCGGGACAGTATAAATATATGGTTGAGCTAACGTTAATACTCATCACCATTTTATCTATTACATAATAAAACAAATTGTCAAGTATCCACATATTAAGTTACACAGCTCAAAAGACATAAAACATTAAATGCTCAATTCATTAGCAGAAACCCACTTTTTTTTTTGGCAAGAGAGGTTGGGAATCACACTTCAAACCAAAATAAGTTGGTAAACAACTTCAGATAAGTTTGAAAAAAAATTACAAGAATTTCAGAAATTTTATGATTAAGAATTGTTTTAGCTACAATAACAAAGTATTTCTACCTTTTAAAAACATATTTATAAATTAAAATACATATTCTACATGTTCTTCACAAGACAAAGGCAACATTTTACTAAAAATACTTAATAGCCCCCTCCCATTCTTTTTTCAGGCCCTCCCTGTAAGTTACACCCCAAAGTGCAAACATTAAAATTAACTGTAAGGCTTTTTTGTCTGGAGACATTAAAGGCATGTGCTTCCGTACAATGTAGATTTTCTATAACAGCACAAAATGAGTTTTATAGAAAGACATTAAATAATCACTGTAAGACTTGGTTAATTAAAAAAAAAAGAGCAAATCTTATGTATACTGGTATGAATGTAGAAGATGTAAACATATCGTGAGCAAATAACCTCATAGGCCCTACTTTCTATGTTGGAAATGCTGGAAGGAATAAACCACATAAGGTCCAGAGTTTTCATATTCCTGGGATTTTAGTTCTATATCATACTAAAAATATACAAGAACTGTGCTGGGTATTTTGGCACCTAGTCTTTCTAAATTTCTTATATATTGATAAGATTCTGGCATGGAAACAGATTTAAAGACATGACTCAGTACTGCATGATTTCAGGAAAGGTAATTTGGTACAAATGATAAGCACATTTTATTTTTTATTTATTATTTTTTTTTGCGGTACGCGGGCCTCTCACTGTTGTGGCCTCTCCCGTTGTGGAGCACAGGCTCCGGACGCGCAGGCTCAGCAGCCATGGCTCACGGGCCCAGCCGCTCCGCGGCATGTGGGATCTTCCCGGACCGGGGCACGAACCCGTGTCCCCTGCATCGGCAGGCGGACTCTCAACCACTGTGCCACCAGGGAAGCCCGATAAGCACATTTTAAATGCTGAACAGAAAGAATCCTTTGCTAAGTGGCTAAGTAGGTTGATCATAGCCCAAACATAGAGGTTGCAATTCTGCCAGGCTTGTGACCTGGTAAAACTGCTTTTCGACACTCCTATGGAAGTTTCATCAGACTTTACCAAGCCAACGTGCTGGCTAACATGTATGACAGATTCTGTCTGTCTAGGTTCCACTTCTAAGCAATGGCATCAGGCACCCCAGTTTTATTGAATGCAACAATTGTTTCTATGACCATTGGAGTCTTTGAAGCGCAGCCACATTTTAGGACAATACTTCTCCAAATAGAAAAGTTGCTTGCTGTTAAAAGCTCCATGCCGCTTTTGTCTTATGAACTGTACTGCATCTTCATATTTCATTCCACCTTCAATTAATGCTAGGACGACAAGCAATGGACCTCTCCCAAGGCCTGCAACACAATGAAAGGCAGTACAACAACCAGGGTCTTCATGAAACTTAATTTTCACAAGACTTAACCAGTCATCAACCATCTGGTTACATGGTGGTACACCATCATCAAAAGGCCAATCGAGAACATGGATGCCTTCTTTCTCTACAAGAGTAGTGTCATAAGTTGCTTCACATACTCTTACTATTGTGGTAACCATACTTCTTAAGTTCCTCTATAAATTTGTTTAAGGTTGCATTAGTTGGATTGTGTGTAATGAGAAATCTCACGTTCTTGTAAGTGACTTCCACAGGAGCTGAGCGGTTCATTCGAGCCATGTTAATTTAGTTAAAAAACACTCAATAGGCTTATGAAAGAATTTTAAAAATTGAATACAGAAATGATGCAAATAAACTGAGTCTACTTCAATATACTGCACTTGAAATTCTCAGTGCTTTCGAGTGTGAAGTTGGGAGTAATGGGAAATGAAATGAACCTCCTGACAAGAAGCAGCAATTCTTCAATCCAGTAATACTGAGGTAGTAGAAAAGGAGTTCACTGAGGTTTACCCCATCCAGGTCAGAACTCTTGTAAAAAATGCTCTGTGGATTTCAATTCAACACTTCTGTGTCCAGGTTAGCCACTCTTATGGGGGCTTCTTGGTGGAGTAGTAATGAATTTCTACAGTTCACTTGTCTGCATAGAGGTTGTGCTGTGCCTGGCAGTAGTCTCCACTGCCATTCAGAAACTCCATAAATGTGTGACCAAGAACACCACAGAACTGCCTCTCTCTAGCCTGTTCTCTTGGCATAGGTTTGGTTATCCCAAGAAAGGTCCACTCTTGTACCTTCACTCTCAGGGCACCGAATGCTCCCAATGTGTCTTTTATACCTGTTTATTTTTCTTATTCTTGATTCAGGATCCAGTCAAGTATTATATATTGCATTTGGTTTTCAAGTCTCTTTAGTTTTTTTTTTTTCTTATTTTAAACTGAAGTATAGTTGATTTACAGTATTAGTTTCAGGTGTACAACATAGTGATTCAAAGTTTTTATAGATTATTAAAACGCCATTTAAAGTTTATACTCCATTTAAAGTTATAAAATATTGGCTATTATCCCTATGCGGTACAATATATCCTTGTAGCTTATTTATTTTATACATAGTAGTTTGTACCTCTTAATTCGCTACCCCTATCTTGCCCTTCCCCCCACTAGTAACCACTAGTTTGTTTTATTTGGGAATGTTTTCTGTTTTGTTATATTCATTTGTGTTGTAATTTTTAGATTCCACATGTAAGTGATAACATACAGTATTTGTCTTTCTCTGTCTGACTTATTTCACTTAGCCTAATACCCTCCAGGTCCATCCACATTGTTGCAAATGGCAAGATTTTGTTCTTTTTTATGGCTGAGTACTCTTCCAGTGTGTGTGTGTGTGTGTGTGTGTGTGTGTGTGTGTGTGTATACCACATCTTCTTTATCTGTTCATCTGTGATGGACATTTAGGTTGCTTCCATATCTTTAACTATTGGAAATAACACTACTATGAATATTGGGGTACATGTATCTTTTCAAATTAGTGTTTTTGTTTTCTTCAGATATACTCCCAGAATTGGAATTGCTGGATCATATGGTAGTTCTATTTTTAGTTTTTTGAGGAACCTCCATACAGTTTTCCATAGTGGCTGCACCAGTTCATGCCTCTTTAGTAGTTAAAATAGTTTCCTTGCCCTTTTTTTCTGTCTTTCATGACATTTTTAAAGAATTCAAGTCACCAGTTGTCCTTAGGAGTATTTTATAATCTGGAATTTTCTGATTGTTTTCTCATGATAAGATTCAAGTTAAAGTGTTTGGTAAGAATACTATATAAGTGATATTGTTGCTTCCCATTGTATCATATCAAGAAACACATACTATCAGTTTGTCTTATTACTAGTTGATCATTTGGTTTAAAGTTGATTAAACTGGTATCCATCAGATGTCATCTTGCAAATGTACCTCAATCTTGTATATCATTTCCAAATATAAGACTATTACATTTTTCAACAATCTGAAGTGTTTACATTGTCTTTAGAATACTAATAAAATTTGTACTTTCTCTTAGTCAAATTAACTATACTAAGGCTAGACCTATGTGAATGTAGAGGAATTGCACATAACTGTAACATTTGGTGGGTCTGATTTTCTGACTATAGATCTTTGAGCATCAGGGAATTTGTGAAACAGTAGTTCCTGTCATAATTGAATCTTAGAGACTTAACTATAGCAGATCGTACCAGTCCTCATTTTGGATTCATTTCTGATTTATTCATTTCATTTGTTCCTATCATCTAACAAAATGTTGTTACCTGCTTAATTTTGTAAAGCTGTTGAGGAAATACATAAATATAACCTGTTTTTCTTTCATCCTAAGAGAATTCAGTGGTCTGCCTAAAGTAAAACTTTCATAAATTAAATCTATATATAATTAATTAAAGGTAATAGGAAAAACCCCCAACAATTTAAAAGTAAATTTTCTCTAAACTCATTGCTTGATCTTTTTTTGACATACACGTAATTAAGGCTCCCAAATTAAATGCTAATTTGCCTGCCTCATTTAAGCATAACTCTAATACTGACATATTTATATTCTAGGTTTGGGTTGGCACCATTGGGTCAGGCCCCAAGGGTCGCAGTCTCTGTGCTACCTTCCAGCACACGGAAACATTTGAGTTCCAGGATGAAGTGGGAGCACTTGTGTTATCTGTGTGCCAGACTGTGAGCCAAGGAATTTTGTGTTTCCTGCCATCTTACAAGGTAAAGGAATATTTATTTTTTCTTTTGCCTTTAAAAGATCATGTGGCGTAACCACCACAAGCAACAGGGGAATTACAGTTTCCTAAACTTCATATATTATTTTACTTGTTTACTAAGATGCTGCCTGATGGTTCTACCACAGATTTTTATTCTTAGAGGCAGGTTGATATTTTCATGGTTAAAGGAAAAAACATTGTTTTCACTTTGATAAATTATACTATTTGAATGTTTCAGTAATCTGAATAAGACTTTCTTTGTTGCCCATCTTTTTTTTTTGGAGTATAATTGCTTTACAATGTTGTGTTAGTTTCTGCTGTACAGTGAAGAGAATCAGCTATATGTATACATATATCCCCTCCCTCTTTGACCTCCCTCCCACCCACTTCCCCCCATCCCACCCATCTAGGTCATCTCAGAGCATGGAGTTGAGCTCCCTGTGCTATACCGGAGGTTCTCACTAGCTATCTATTAGGTTGGCCCAACCCAATATTTTACACCTGGTAGTGTATTTATGTCAAACCTAGTCTCCCAATTCATCCCACCCTCGCTTTCCCTCCCTGTGTCCACATGTCCATTCTCGACGTCTACGTCTCTATTCCTGCCCTCGAACTAGGTTCATCTGTACCATTTTCCTAGATTCCACATACATGCATTAATATATGATATTTGTTTTTCTCTTTCTGACTTACTTCACTCTGTATGACAAACTCTAGGTCCATACACATCTCTACAAATGACCCAGTTTCGTTCCTTTTTATGGCTGAGTAATATTCCATTATATATATGTACCACATCTTCTTTATCCATTCATTTTTCAATGGAAATTTAAGTTGTTTCCATGTCCTGGCTATTGTAAATAGTGCTGCAGTGAACATTGGGGTACATGTGACTTTTTGAATTATGGTTTTCTCAGAGTATATGCCCAGCTGTGGGATTGCTGGGTCATATGGTACTTCTATTTTTAGTTTTTAAAGGAAACTTCATACTGTTCTCCATAGAGGTTGTATCAGTTACATTCCCACCAACAGTGCAAGAAGGTTCCCTTTTCTCCTCACTGTCTCCAGCATTTACTGTTTGTAAATTTTTTTTTTTTTTGTAGATTTTTTGATGATGGCCATTCTGACCTGTGTGAGGTGATACCTCACTGTAGTTTTGATTTGCATTTCTCTACTAATTAGTGATGTTGAGCATCTTTTCATGTGCCTCTTGGCCATCTGTATGTCTTCTTTGGAGAAATGTCTATTTAGGTCGTCCTTCCATTTTTTTTTTTTTTTTTTTTTGCGGTACACAGGCCTCTCACTGTTGTGGCCTCTCCCGTTGTGGAGCACAGGCTCCAGACGCACAGGCTCAGCGGCCATGGCTCACGGGCCCAGCCGCTCCGCGGCAAGTGGGACCTTCCCGGACCGGGGCACGAACCTGTGTCCCCTGCATTGGCAGGCGGACTCTCAACCACTGTGCCACCAGGGAAGCCTGTTGTCCTTCCATTTTTTGATTGGGTTGTTTGTTTTTTGATATTGAGCTGCATGAGCTATTTGTATATTTTGGAGATTAATCCTTTGTCCGTTGCTTCGTTTGCAAATATTTTCTCCCATTCTGAGGGTTGTCTTTCCATGTTGTTTATGGTTTCCTTTGCTGTGCAAAAGCTTTGAAGTTTAATTAGGTCCCATTTGCTTACTTTTTGTTTTTATTTTCATTACTCTGGGAGGTGGATTTAAAAAGATCTTGCTATGATTTATGTCATAGAGTGTTCTTCCTACGTTTTCCCCTAAGAGTTTTGTAGTGACTGGTCTTACATTTAGGTCTTTAATCCATTTTGAGTTTATTTTTGTGTATGGTGCTAGGCAGTGTTCTAATTTCATTCTTTTACCTATAGCTGTCCTGTTTTCCCAGCACCACTTATTGAAGAGGCTGTCTTTTCTGCATTTTATGTCCTTGCCTCCTTTGTCATAGATTAGGTTACCATAGGCACTTGCTTTTATCTCTGAGCTTTCTATCCTGTACCATTGATCTATATTTCTGTTTCTGTGCCAATACCGTACTGTATTGATTACTGTAGCTTTGTAGTATAGTCTGAAGACAGGAAGCCTAATTCCTCCATCTCCGTTTTTCTCTCTCAAGATTGCTTTGGCTATTCGGGATCTTTTGTGTTTCCATACAAATTGTAAAATTTTTTGTTCTAATTCTGTAAAAAATGCTCTGGGTCGTATAGTCATTTGCACAGTATTGATTCTTCCAATCCAAGAACATGGTATACCTCTCCATCTGTTTGTGTCATCTTTGATTTCTTTCATCAGTGTTTTATAGTTTTCTGAGTACAGGTCTTTTGCCTCCTTAGGTAGGTTTATTCCTAGGTATTTTATTCTTTTTGTTGCAATCTTAAATAGGATTGTTTCCTTAATTTCTCTTTCTGATCTTTCGTTGTTAGTCTATAGGAATACAAAAGATTTCTGTGCATTAACTTGGTATCCCTCAACTTTACTAAATTCATTGATTAGCTCTAGTAGTTTTCTGGTGGTATCTTTAGGGTTTTCTATGTATAGTATCATATCATCTGCAAACAGTGACAGTTTTACTTCTTTTCCAATCTGGATTCCTTTTATTTCCTTTTCTTCTCTGATTGCCATGGCTAGGACTTCCAAAACTATGTTGACTAATAGTGGTGAGAGTAGACATCTTTGTCTTGTTCCTGATCTTAGAGGAAATGCTTTCAATTTTTCATCATTGAGAATGATGTTTACTGAGTTTGTTGTATATGGCCTTTATTATGTTGAGGTAGGTTCCCTCTTAGCCCACTTTCTGGAGAGTTTTTATCATAAATGGGTGTTGAATTTTCTCAAAAGCTTTTCTGCATCTATTGAGATGATCATATGGTTTTTATTCTTTAATTTGTTACTATGGTGTATCACGTCGATTGATTTGCATATATTGAAAATCCTTACATCTCTGGGATAAATCCCACTTGATCATGGTGTATGATCCTTTTAATGTGTTGTTGGATTCGGTTTGCTAGTATTTTGTTGAGGATTTTTGCGTCTATGTTCATCAGTGATATTGGTCTGTAATTTTCTTTTTTTGTGATATTTTTGTCTGGTTTAGTATCAGGGTGATGGTGGCCTCGTAGAACGAGTTTGAGAGTATTCCTCCTGCTGAAATTTTTTAGAAGAGTTTAAGAAGGATAGGTGTTAGGTCTTCTCTAAATGTTTGATAGAATTCACCTGTGAAGCCATCTGGTCCTGGACTTTTGTTTGTTGGAAGATTTTTAATTACAATTTCAATTTCATTACTTGTGATTTGTCTGTTTATATTTTCTAATTCTTCCTGGTGCAGTCTTGGAACGTTGTAACTTTCCAAGAATTTGTCCATTTCTTCCAGGTTGTCCATTTTATTGTCATATAGTTGCTTGTAATAGTCTCTTATAATCCTTTGTATTTCTGCAGTGTCAGTTGTAATTTCTCCTTTTTCATTTCTGATTGTATTGATTTGAGTCCTCTCCCTTTTCTCTTGATGAGTCTTGCTAAAGGTTTATCAATTTTGTTTAATTTCTCAAAGAGCCGACTTTTAGTTTTATGTAATTCCTCTTTGATTTCTTCAGTGATCTCTTGGTTATTTAGCAGTGCACTGTTTAGTCTCCATGTATTTATGGGTTTTTTTTTTTTCCTGTGGTTGATTTCTAATCTCAGTGTCGTGGTCAGAAAAGATGCTTGATCCAATTTCAGTTTTCTTAAATTTTCCAAGGCTTGATCTGTCCAACATGTGATCTATCCTAGAGAATGTTCCGTGTGCTCTTGAGAAGAAAGTGTATTCTGCCACTTTCAGGTCGAATATCCTATCAATATCAATTAAGTCTATCTGGTCTGTTGTGTCATTTAAAGCTTGTGTTTCCTTATTTATTTTCTGTCTGGATGATCTGTCCATTGGTGTAAGTGGGGTGTTAAAGTCCGCTACTATTACTGTGTTACTGTCAATTTCCCCTTTTATGGCTGTTAGCATTTGCCTTATGTATTGAGGTGCTCCTATGTTGGGTGCATAAATATTTATAATTGTTATACCTTCTTCTTGGTTTGATCCCTTAATCATTATGTAGTGCCCTTCCTTATCTTTTGTAAGTCTTTATTTTAAAGTCTATTTTATCTAATTTGCAGTATTGCAAACTATCTGCAGTATTGCTACTGCAGCTTTCTTTTAATTTACAGTTGCATGGAATATCTTTTTCCATCCCGTCACATTCAGTCGGTATGTATCCCTAGGTCTGAAGTGGGTCTCTTGTAAGACAGCATATATATGAGTCTTGTTTCTGTATCCATTCAGCCAGTTTGTGTCTTTTGGTTGGACATTTAATCCATTTACATTCAAGGTAGTTATCGATATGTATGTTCCTATTACCATTTTCTTAATTGTTTTGGGTTTCTTTTTGTGGGTCTTTTCCTTCTCTTGTGTTTCCCACCTAGAGAAGTTCCTTTAGCATTTGCTGTAAAGCTGGTTTGGGGGTGCCGAATTCTCTCAGCTTTTGTTTGTTTGTGAAGGTTTTGATTTCTCCATTGAATCTGAATGAGATCCTTGCTGGGTAGAGTAATCTTGGTTGCAGGCGTTTCCCTTTCATCACTTTAAATATGTCCTACTACTCCCTTCTGGCCTGCAGAGTTTCTGCTGAAAAATCAGCTGATAACCTTATGGGGATTCCCTTGTATGTTATTTGTTGCTTTTTCCTTACTGCTTTTAATATTTTTTCTTTGAATTTAATTTTTATTAGTTTGATTATTATGTTTCTTGTTGTGTTTCTACTTGGGTTTATCCTGCCTGGGACTCTCTGTGCTTCCTGGACTTGAGTGGCTATTTTCTTTCCCATGTTAGGGAAGTTTTCAACCATAATCTCTTCAGATATTTTCTCGGACCCTTTGTCTTTCTTCTCTTCTTCTGGGACCCCTAGGATTCGAATGTTGGTGTGTTTAATGTTGTCCTAGAGGTCTCTGAGACCATCCTCATTTCTTTTCATTCTTTTTTCTTTTTTCTGCTCCTCGGCAGTTATTTCCACCGTTCCGTCTTCCAGCTCACTTATTCGTTCTTCAGCCTCAGTTATTCTGCTATTGATTCCTTCTAGGGTATTTTTCATTTCAGTTATTGTGTTGTTCATCATTGTTTGTTCTTTAGTTCTTCTCGGACCTTGTTAAACATTTCTTGTATTTTCTCGATCCATGCCTCCATTCTATTTCCAAGATACTGGATCATTTTTACTATCATTACTCTGAATTCTTTTTCAGGTAGGTTGCCTATTTCCTCTTAATTTATTTGGTCTTGTAGGTTTTTATCTTGCTCCTTCATCTGTTAACATATTGTTTTGTCATCTCATTTTTCTTGATGGGTGGGGCTGTGTTCCTGTCTTACTGGTTGGTCTGAGTCATCCAGCCCTGGAGTTTGCAGTTAGTTTGGTAGAGCTGGGTCTTGGAGCCAAGATGAGGACCTCTGGGAGACCTCACTCTGATTAATATTCCCTGGGGTCTGAGGTTCCCTGTTAGTCCAGCTGTTTGGACTCAAAGCTCCCATCACAGGAGCTCAGGCCTGACTCCTGCCCTGGAACCAAGATTCTGCAAGTTGCACAGCACAGAAAAAAAAAAAAAGGAGCTGAACAATAAGAAAGAATAAAAAATAAAATAAAATTGGAAAAGTTAAAAATGTACTAGAAAAAATTAAGATATAAATGAAACAACAATAACTAGCCAAAACAGAACCACAACAGGAAAAATAAAAAGGGTGGCCAGAAAATGCTTTGGCTGTTGGGAAGCGGAGTTTAGGCGGAGGTGGGGCCTAGGCTCAGGACCAGTGTGGCTAGAAAAGGTCCTGGGGGTTGGTGGCGGGACTTGGACTCAGCACAGCTGGAGGGGGCCTCAGAGGGTGGAGGTTCAGGCCCAGGACCCCAGCAGGCTTCTTGGGGTCCGAGTGGGTAGGGGCCCCATTCCATTCCAGTCCTCTGATCTCTCAAAGGTCTCTCAAAGGTCTCTCACCACCCCTGCTGATCTCCTCACTGTGAGTGGGCCCTTCCTAGCGTGGGAACCTTTCCCCTGCCCCAGCCACCCCTCAGGGGCACTGGTCTGGTCTCGCCTGCACTTCACCCCCTCCCTCCCCCCGTGTCGCACCTGGTTGCCTGGGGGTTCCTCCCATCCCCTTAGGTTTCTGAGGTCCCCCACCAGTGCCTGGTATGTGCCCTAGTTATGAGGAGATGTAAACTCTGCATCCTCCTACTCTGCCATCTTGACTCCGCCTCCTGTTGGCCGTCTTTTTACTTCATGTATTTGAGTAGAAAAAAATTTTTTTTCTTGTTTTTAGAGTTGCTGTGAGTTTTAATAATATTTTCTTATGTTAAATTGAGTTATATCTTGTATTTTAGTCCTCCTAATACTCAAAGCATTAAAAGCACATATAATTCCTGAGAGTAAAATCATACTTTATGAAAATCTAAGCTAAATTTCAATGTAGAGAAGTGGCATTCCCTTTTCTTTTTTCATAGGAAGTTATTATATATGTAAGGACATTAGCGTAAGTAATATATTTGAATGGGAATATTGATACTTTTGGCTCTTCTTCTGTCTACATACTGCTATGGTCTGATGTTTCTCCCCATATGTTTCTCCCCATATATTAAAATCCTAACCCCCAAAGATGATGACATTAGGAAGTGGGGCCTTTGGGAGATGCTTATGTCATGAGGATAGAGTCCTCATGAATGGGATTAATGACTTACAAAAGAGGCTCCAGAGAGATTCCTTGTCCTTTCCACCATGTGAGGACACTGTGAACCAGGAAGAGGGCCCTCACCAAACATGACCATGCCGGTGCCTTGATCTTGTACTTTCCAGAACTGTAAATGATAAATTTCTGTTGTTTATAAGCTACCCAGTTCCTGGCACTTTGTTGTAGCAGCTGGAATGGGACTAAGATGCATAGTTTGTTCGCCAAATATGCAGTAAATTAGTTCTTCTGTAGATAAATTGAAGGAATTACTTTCAGAAGAAATTTAGCCATATAGGTTTTTTTTTTAATAAGAATGTCTAAAAATGGACATATACATATTCAAAATTCTTAATACAAAGCAATATTTATTCCAGAGTGTAAACACCTACACCAAAAGTTATGTTAAGGAAAACTAATAATTAAGCCTGGAATTAAAGAAAAGCAAGGTCTCAGCACATTAAGAAAACGTTTTGAATTAACACCATAATGTAAATCAACTATATTTCAATAGAATAAAATTTAAAAGAAAGAAACCCTTTTTATATTTTTATAGTTTCCAATCACAATCACAAAAAGTGAGCCAGGAATTGCCCAGTTGAGTAAATGAACAATTTCATTTTCTGTTAGGCTTCAACAAAGTTTTTAATTACTAATTCAATCTTCTCACTAGCTTTAAAATTCTTCAGATTGTCTATTTCTCCATGATTTGGTTTTTGTAGATCATGTTTCTAGGAATTCATCCCTTTTGTCTAGGTTATCCAGTTTCTTTCCTTCTGCTAGTTTTAGGTTGTTTGCTCTTCTTTTTCTAGTTTCTTAAGGTGTAATATTAGGTTATTGATTTAAAATGTTTTTCAAGTGTGCGATTACAGATATAAATTTCCCTCTTAGCACTGCTTTCTTTGCATCCTATAAATTTTGGTATGTTTTGTTTTCATTTTCATATTTGTCAAGGTATTTTCTTATTTCTCTTGTGATTTCTTCTTTGACCTATTGGTTGCTTAAAAAGTGTGCTTGATTTCCTTACATTTGAATTTTCTAGTTTTCTTTCTGTTATTTATTACTTGTTTTATTCCATTGTTATCAGAAAAGGCATTTTGTATGATTACAGTCTTTTATTGAGACTTGATTTGTGGACTAGCATGTGGTCTCTCCTGGAAAATGTTCCATGTGCATTTGGGGAAAATGTGTATTCTCCTGTTGTTTGGTGGTGTTCTATATATGTCTGTTAGGTCCAGTTGCTTTACAGTGTTGTTCAAGTTCTCTGTTTCCTTATCTATCTCTGTCCAGTTTATATGCATTATTAGAAATGGGGTATTGAAATCTCC
This sequence comes from Globicephala melas, assembly GCF_963455315.2. Classification (NCBI taxonomy): domain Eukaryota; kingdom Metazoa; phylum Chordata; class Mammalia; order Artiodactyla; family Delphinidae; genus Globicephala; species Globicephala melas. Next base: position 49,307,668 of record NC_083333.1, on the reverse strand, counting down.
AACTGTTATTGTAGAATTATCAGTTTCTCTCTTCAACTCTGTCATTGTGTGCTTCATATGTCTTGGGTGCTCTAGTTTTGGTTTTGTTTACAATTGTTATATGTTCTTCTGAATTGGCCCGTTTTATCAATATGTAGTATCCTTTGTCCATTGTAACAATTTCTGGTGTATTTGTCTCATATTAATAATGGCATCCTACCTTTCTTTTGGTAATCATTTGCATGGAATCCCTTTTTCCGTCCTTTTACTTTTGACCTTCACATCTTTAGATCTAAAGTGAATCTCTGTCTCTTTTTTAAATTGAACTATAATTGATTTACAGTATTGCATTAGTTTCAGGTATACAACACAGTGACTTGGGTTATTACAAGATGTTGGGTATAATTCCCAGTGCTAAACAGTAAATCCTTGTTGCTTATCTATTTTATATATAGTAGTTTGAACCTGTTAATAAAGTGAATCTCTTGTAGTCAACATATAGTTGGACCATATATATTTTTAATCCATTCTGCCAATGTCTGCTTTTTGATTGGAGAATTTAATTCACTTATTTTTAAAGTAATAAATGTAAGAAAAGACTTCAGCCATTTTATTATTTGTTTTCTGTATGTTTTACAACTATTATGTACCTCACATTTCCTCCATCATTACCTTTTTTGTTTGGTTGATTTTTTTGTAGTTACACATTTTGATTCTTTTCTCATATTCTTTCGTGTATATTTCATAGGGTTTTTTTTTTTGTGGCTAACATGGGGATTGCCTATAACATCCTAAAGTTATAACAGTCTGATTTTTTAAAAATTTATGTTATTGAAGTATAGTTGATTTACAGTGTTGTGTTAATATCTGCTGTGGGATAGCAAAGTGATTCAGGTGTGTGTGTGTATGTATATTTTTTCATATTCTTTTTCATTATGGTTTATCACAGTGCTATGCAGTAGGACCTTGTCTATCCATTCTGTATATAATAGTTTGCATCTGCTCATCCCAAACTCCTGATCCATCCCTCCCCCCACCACACTTGACAACCACAAGTCTGTTCTCTATGTCTGTGAGTCTGTTTCTGTTTCGTAGATAAGTTCATTTGTGTCATATTTTAGATTTCACATATAAGTGATATCCTATGGTATTTGTCTTTCTCATTCTGATTTACTTCACTTAGTATGATAATCTCTAGGTCCATCCATGTTGCTGCAAATGGCATTATTTCATTCTTTTTTATGGCCGAGTAGTATTCCATTGTATATATGTACCACATCTTTATCCATTCATCTGTCAATGGACATTTAGGTTGTTTCTGTGTCTTGTCTATTGAGAATAGTTCTGCTATGAACATAGGGGTGCAGGTATCTTTTTGAATTATAGTTTTGTCTGGATATATGCCCAGGAGCAGGATTGCTTGATCAAATGGCAACTCTAGTTTTAGTTCTCTGAGGAACCTCTGTACTGTTTTCCATTGTGGCTGCACCAACTTACATTCCCACCAACAGTGTAGGAGGGTTCCCTTTTCTCCACACCCTCTTCAGCATTTGTTGTTTGTAGCTTTTTTAATAATGGCCATTCTGCCTGGTGTGAGGTGGTACCTCATTGTAGTTTTTTTTTTTTTTTTTGCGGTATGTGGGCCTCTCACTGTTGCGGCCTCTCCTGTTGCGGAGCACAGGCTCCGGACGCGCAGGCTCAGCGGCTATGGCTCACGGGCCTAGCTGCTCCGCGGCATGTGGGATCTTCCCAGACCGGGGCACGAACCCTTGTCCCCTGCATTGGCAGGTGGACTCTCAACCACTGCGCCACCAGGGAAGCCCCTCATTGTAGTTTTGATTTGCATTTCTCTAATAATTAGTGATGCTGAGCATCTTTTCATGTTCCTATAGCAGTCTGATTTGAATTGATACCAACTTAACTTCATTTGTGTACAAATACTCCACTTGTAGACAGATCCATCCCCCCATTATGTTACTGATGTTACAAATTATTTCTTTATACATATGTTCTTGATAACTCAGGATTATAATAATTTTTATGCATTTGCCTTTTAAATCCTGTAAAAATTAAAAATAGAGTCCTAAACCAAAATTACAATAATAGTGGCTTTGTATTTGCCCATATATTTACCTTTACCTTTATTATACCATTATATGGTCTTAAGTTGCTGTCTTGAATCCTTTCATTTCATAATGAAGGACTCCCTTTAGCATTTCTTGTAGGGAAAGTCTAGTGTAATGAACTCTCTCAGCTTTTGTTTATCTGGATATGTCATAATTTCTTTCTCATATTTGAAGGACAGTTTTGTCATATGTAGAATTCTCAGTTGATAGTTTTTTCTTCAGCACTTTAAATATGTCATCCCACTGCTTCCTGGCCTCCAAGGTTTCTGATGAGAAGCGAGCTTATGATCTTATTGAGGATCCTTGTATGTGATGAGTTGTTTCTCTCTTGCTTGCTTTTATAGCTTTTTAATGCTTATTAGAAAAAAGAGAGAAATATCTTAAAATTATAGTCTAAGTTTGCACATTATAAAAAAAGAGGAAAATAAACACAAAGAGAGAAGGAAATAAGTAAGAACAAAACAATAAAATAGAAAACTGATAAATAATAGAAACAAATAAATGAAACTAAGAGCTATAGTCATTATTAAAGTATACTAATAAAATGAAAAACTTAACCAGACCGGGCTTCCCTGGTGGTGCAGTGGTTGAGAGTCTGCCTGCCGATGCAGGGGACACGGGTTCATGCCCCGGTCTGGGAGGATCCCACATGCCGCGGAGCGTCTAGGCCCGTGAGCCATGGCCACTGAGCCTGCACGTCCGGAGCTTGTGCTCCGCAACGGGAGAGGCCACAACAGTGAGAGGCCCACATACCGCAAAAAAAAAACCACAAAAAACTTAACCAGACCAATTAAGAATAAATAAATAGAATAAATGTTACCAATATTAGGAATTAAGAGGGAACATGGTTACAGATTCTGTTGAGTTAAAAAGATAATAGAGAAATAATTTCAAAAACTTTATGCCAGGGACGAAGTGAGAGAGTGGCATGGACATATATACACTACCAAATGTAAAATAGATAGCTAGTGGGAAGCAACCACATAGCACAGGGAGATCAGCTCAGTGCTTTGTGACCATCTAGAGGGGTGGGATAGGGAGGCTGGGAGGGAGATGCCGGAGGGAGGAGATATGGGGATATACGTATATGTATGGCTGATTCACTGTTGTAAAGCAGAAACTAACACACCATTGTAAAGCAATTATACTCCAATAAAGATGTTTAAAAAAAACACTTTACGCCAAGCAATTAAACACCTTACCTGAAATAGACAAATTCCTTGAAAGACACGGATTATGAAAATTGACTCAACAAGAACCAGGTAATTCAAATAAAATATCTGTTGAAAAAATTAAAGTAGTAATTCAAATTTTTCAACAAGGAAAAGTGTAGGCTCAGATGTCTTCATTGCTGAATTGTATCAAGAATACACACATTTGGGGGACTTCCCTGGTGGTGCAGTGGATAAGACTCCACGCTCCCAATGCAGGGGGCCCAGGTTCAATCTCTGGTTAGGAAACTAGATTCTACATGTATGCCGCAACTAAGAGTTCACATGCCACAACTAAGGACCCCACAAGCTGCAGCTAAGGAGCCCACCTGCCACAACTAAGGAGCCCACTTGCTGCAACTAAGACCCGGTGCAACCAAATAAATAAATATTTTTTAAAAAGTACACAAACTCAAAAAATAGAGGAAGAAGGAGCACTTCCCAACTCATCAGGCAAGCATAACTCTGATATCAGAGCCAAACAAGGACATTACAAAAAACAAAATTGTAGACCAACACAGTCCTAAAAGTCTTTAATAAAAAATTGGTAAATTTAATCCATTAATATAAAAAGGATCATACATAGTGACTAAGTGGGATTCATTCTGGGAAGCCAATAATTGTTCAGTCTTTAAAAATCAAGCATTATAATTTACCAGAGCAGGATAAATTAGAAAAAATACATGTTTATCTAAATTTTTCAGGTAAAGCATTTTACAAATTCATTGCCAATTTATGATGTAAACTTTTAGTAAACAAAGAACAACCTGATAAAGGGGAATCTATGAAAAACTTACAGCTAACATCCTGCTTAATGTTGTAAGAGTGAATGCTTTTTTGCCTAACTAGGCACAGATATCCATTCTCACTGCTTGCATTCAACATTGTATTCAGTGCAGTAAGGCAAGAAAAGGAAATAAAAGATATAAGGATTTGAAAGGAAGTAAAATTGTTTTTGGTCAGACTTCGTGATTGTGTACTTAGAAAATCCTAACGAATCTACCAAAAAGCTATTAGAATTAATAACTAAACGTAGCAACCTCTCAGTCTAGAGCAGGTCAATATACATAAACAGATTGTATGTCTATACTAGTAATGAACTATTGGAAAATAAAATTTAAAACAATACCACTTAAAAACACTTAAAAAGCATGAAATTATGTGCATGACATGTATGACCTGAACACTAAAAAGTATAAACATTGCTGAGAGAAATTAAAGCCTATATAAAAAAATCTATGTAAATGTGGAGACATACCACGTTAATGAGTTGGAAGTCTCAGTATTGCTAAGGTGTCTGTTTTCCTGAAATTTATCTATACACTCAAGCCAATCTTAGTATAAAAATAGAAATTTCAATAGCCTTTTTCTTTAGAAATTGATATGATTCTATAATGCACACAAAAATGCAATTACTTTGATTTTTTTAACTTAGAAAAATAAACAAACAGAAAGCTAGAAGTTGTAAAATACTTGGTTTCAAGATTTACTGTAAAGCTACAAAATTCAAGACAGTTGGGTATGGGTATAAGAATAGACAATACAGTTGACCCTTGAACAATGTGGGGGTTGGGGCACCAACTTTCTGAGCAGTCAGAAATTTGCTATCACTTTACAATTGGCCCTTCGTGTCTGTGGTCCTCAGATTCAACGAACCACTGATTGTGTAGTACTGTAGTATGTATTTACTGGAAAAAAAATCTGCATATTTAAGTATGAAGCAGTTCAAGTCCATGTTGTTCATGTGTATATCAGTGGAACAAAACAGAGTCCAGAAATAGATCCACATGTATATATGTATGGTCAACTGACTTTTGACAAAGATATCAGGGTAATTTAATGGAGAAGTGGCAGTCTTTTCAAGAAAACAGAACACTTGTATATCCATTTGAGATAAAATGAATATTGATACCTTATAACCTTTTATAACATTATAAAAATTAACTCAAAAGTGATCACATACCTAAACATAAAAGCTAAAACATAACTAAAATCACCTCTTCAAAGAGCTTATCTCCAAATATAGTCACATTCTGAGGTACGGGGGGTTAGGGCTTTAACATGAATTTTGGGGAAGAACAAAGCCCATAACAGGGCACAAAAGAACTTTTGGGGGAAACGTAAATGTTCCATATTTTGATTATGGTAGGAGTTTCTTGGGGACATGCATTTGTCAGAACTCATTGAGCTGTTTGCTTAAAATGGTTGTATTTTGTTATGTGTAAATTATACCTCAATAAAATTGCTTTTTGAAACAGCAAAACATCAACTCAAATAAAACAGAAGAAATAAAAATTCTCATTGCAAATCTGATTAAAATTTAATTAAGATAGGGACTTCCCTGACGGTCCAGTGGTTCAGACTCCACACTTCCGCTGTAGGGGGCAAAGGTTCAATCCTTCGTTGGGGAGCTAAGATCCGCGTGCTATACCAGGCACCCAAAATTTAAAAAATAAATAAATAAATAAAATATGTTTATCTGGAAAGGATAATATAGGATTTTCCCACACAGGAATATGGTGTGTGACTATACTACGAATTGTTTTTGTATCCTTCAGTAAAATTAGGTAGTTAAACCAACAATGAAACAATGACCTTACCACTTTGCCTTTAACAGAAGTACATAAATAGATACATTCTGCTTTTCATTAGGTTAGCTGGTATTCTACTATAAATAAATAGCTGAAAAATTAACTTTTTGATATGAAAACCTGTGTGTTTGAATGTAGTTCAAATTCACTTATAAAATGAATGTTGAATTATTTATACAAATTGACATGCCATGAGTTTTTAGTTAATCAATCTTATGTTATAGTTTATATTCCCAACAAGCTTCTACTTCACCTTCATGAAGTCTAGAATGTTTAATAATGTAGGTGCAATAGGCAGGTAAGAGTTCAGCTAAAGCAAATCATCAACCCCCCAAAAAAAAGGGGGAGGGAAAGATGTTATAAGATTTTAAAATGGTAAACAAAATAATGAAATTCTATTTTAATTAATGAATAATATGTCTATATATACAACATTAAGACTAGAATGCTATTAACATCTAATATTAGATACCAATCCATAATTATGACATAATGAGAATAATTGATGAAGTATTTTTTTAATGTTCTTTTTAAAATTTATTTATTTTATTTATTTTTAGTTGCATTGGGTTTTTGTTGCATGTGGGCTTTCTCTAGTTGTGGTGAGCAGGGGCTACTCTTCATTGTGGTGCGCGTGCTTCTCATTGCAGTGGCTTCTCTTGTTGCAGAGCACAGGCTCTAGGCATGTGGGCTTCAGTAGTTGTGGCATACAGGCTCAATAGTTGTAGCTCACAGGCTCCAGAGCGCAGTCTCAATAGTTGTGGCGCATGGGTTTAATTGCTCCGTGACATGTGGGATCCTTCCGGACCAGGGATCAAACCCATGTCCCCTGCATTGGCAGGTGGATTCTTAACCACTGTGCCACTAGGGAAGTCCCGATAAAGTATTATTATTGTTTTACAGATGTATAACTCACAATTTTAAAACATATCTAATTACAATGGCATAGTAAACAGCTTCCATAGAAACATCAGTAACTGATGATAAATCAACTGAAGTTTATAGGCATTAGCCCTTTTCTCTTTGTTGGATACTTTGTCTTTGATAAGATAACAGGTCCCAGGACTTTTTACATCTTAATGTAGACAGATTGATGACTTGTACACTAATGGTTTTTATCTTAACCTTGTTTAAAAGCATCTTTTTCCTTTCTGATACTCTGATACCCTTTGAGTATCAATTCTGATACTCATTTTCAAAAGTTACTTTTGCTAGCACTGCTACTGATTTTACCATAGATACATTTTCTTTTAGTGTATGTTCACCTTGTCTTGTAACAGTAAAAAAAATCTTAAAAATGACAATTGTAACATAGCTTCCTAGTAAAAGTACATTTTCTAAATAAGTGAAAATTTTAAGTAAATTTTTAAAAGTGCTGGCTTTATTATAATAAACATTGCATACTTTAAATATCCTACTTTTTGTTTCTATTGATTTTCCTTTTCCGGATGTTTCATGTAAATGGAATCATACAATATGTGTCCTTCTGTGTGTGGCTTCTTCACTTAGCATAATGTTTTCATGGTTTATCTGTGTTGTAAGATGAATCAATACTTTATTCCTTTTTATGGATGAATGTATTCCTTTTACTTTCAATCTGTTTGTATCTTTGAATTTAAAGTGTGTCTTTTGTAGATAGCATGTAGTTGGATCATTTTAAAAAGTCTGTTCTGGGGCTTCCCTGGTGGCGCAGTGGTTGAGAGTCCGCCTGCCGATGCAGGGGACACGGGTTCGTGCCCCAGTCCAGGAAGATCCCAGATGCCGCGGAGTGGCTGGGCCTGTGAGCCATGGCCGCTGAGCCTGCGCATCCGGAGCCTGTGCTCCGCAGCGGGAGAGGCCACAACAGTGAGAGGCCAGTGTACCGCAAAAAAAAAAAAAAAAAAGTCTGTTCTGCTAGTCTCTGCCTTTTTAGAGTGTTTACTCCATTTAAATTTAATGTAATTATTGATAAGGTAATTTTTACATCTGCCACTTCGCTATTTGTTTTCTGTATGTTGTCTTTCTCTCCCTCTATTCCTCCATTACTTCCTTCTTTTCTGTTAGATATATATTTTCTAGTGTGCCATTTAAATTTTTCTAGTGTGCTCTTTTAATTTCATTAGCATTTCTTTTACTATATATTTTTGAGTTATTTTCTTACTGGCTGTCCTGGGAATTACAATAAACAATTTATACAATGTAGTTTGAATTGATACTAAATTTCAATAGTATGTTAAAACTTAGATCTTCTATAGCTATATTATGTCCCACTTTCTTTGTGCTATCGTTGTCATAAAAATTACATATTTATACATTGTATGCCTATCAGAACAGATTTATAATTATTGCTTTATGCATTTGTCTTTTAAATGAGACAGGAGACAAAAAGTTACAAATAAAAAATATATTTATACTGCCTTTTTTTGTTTACGTATGTTGTTACTTTTACCAGTACTCTAATTCTTCCTGTAGATTTCACTTACTGTCTAGTGTCTCTAAACACTCATTCTTAAATAGAGTCTGCCTTGCACCTCTCTCAGTTGTAATCCATTGTCATTATCATGGAGCCCTTTTGATCTGATGGTAAGGTATTGGGAAAGGCAAATCATCCTCTAATTCTTTGATTAAGTCTCAGTCCTTTAGTGGGCCTGTGTCCTTGGGCTATAACCTTCACATGTGTTTCTCAGCTCTTTATTCATCTCCTTAGATGAGTCAAGAAGTCTAGAGGGAGCTGAAGTTTGGATAATTTTCCTTTTCTCCAATTTTGGATAAGGCTGTAGCAAAGTCTTCTCCCTTACTGGGAGATTGGCATTTGTTATGGCGAATGCCTAGAGTATATTTCAAAATGGTTGTTTTCCCCCTCTCCCTGCCAGAAAAAGGAGGGTTTTTCTTAACTCTTTACTGTGATAACTTTGGGGGGGATGTTCCTGGAGGTAGTATCTACAAAATATGGGGGCCCCCTAGGGATGTGGCCCATAGGAGTTTCTCACTATTACACTAGTATACACTGTGCCTCCGGCAATTAATCCAAATTATCATTTAAGCATTCCTACCAATTTATGGTTTTAGTGTCTTCTGCGCCCAGTAGCATTTCTGGACTGTGATTCTCTGTATTCACTATCTCTTCAGATTTTAGGATAGCAGTTTGCCTTATGACCTCAGTTCTCTGATGTGTCCAAGTCATTGATTTTCAGTTTGTTCAGCTTTTTTCTTGGTGTAAGTTGGGTATGATGACTTCTGAGTTCTTTACATATTGGAGCTGAAAGTGGAAGTCCTAATTTTATCTTTTAAAATATATTTTCAACTGAGTTTCAGAATGTAGATAGAATTTACTTAAAAGATAGAACCAACACATTGTAATAGTCTTTGTCTGTACCACTGTCAACTCTTACACGTTACAGTGGCTAGAGTCATTGAATGTCATCTCTTTTGCATTTTGAAGGGGTTAGACATTGGACATGCAGAAGACATGAGAGCTTACATTAGAATTTATTTCGGGGGAAATTTGGGACATACAAATTTAAGTTTTCAAATCACACATTGCAGTGGTAAATAATTTTTTCCTGTATGTCTAGATAATTACAATCCATGTTTTACTCAAAACTTTACTCTTTTACTGAGAGAAATGAAATGAATTTCCTTTTATTATAAACTGCAGCATTTGTGTAAGGATAAAAATGAGAAAGTTGTCGTTCTAGATTCCCCTCACACACACACACACACACACACACACACACCTTTCAGAGCCTTCTAAAGTTACTAAATGTTGTAATAGTTTCATGAAGAATACCATTCCTCCACTAAGATAAATTTGATTTTGACTCTATTGTCATTTAACTAGTGGCACCACTGCTTTAGAACTCTCTGAGAGATCATTTTTATGGGTACAAGAGTTTTTAAACTCTTTTTATGGATAGAGAAGTTTCCATTAAATCATTTTGAAAAGAGACTCTCTGGTGCCAAAGTAGCAACTTGGATCTTTTTATTTGTACATTGCAGACTGTGATTTTCTTTTACATCTTTGAGTAAAAACTATTTTCCCTGAGGGGACATTTTGCATTCACCACTGATTGTCAGATAAGGAATAAAATGCAAAATGTTTCAGTCTCTATTTACAATTTTTATAAATATTGTTTAATATTAAGCTTGTAAGTTGAGAAATTTGCAATGCTACTAGTTTGACGTTTCTCATTTTTAAGCTATACTGCATTTAATTTAAAGGAGAAACCAAATTGTTCCACGTAAAACATTTTTCTTTTTTCTTGTTTAGATACTTGAAGTTTCGGTAGATTATGGATTTGCCTTATTTTAAGTGATCAACTGAGCCTTTTTAAGGAATTTTTTCCACTGTGTTAAATAAAAGGAATCTTGATGTTGTTGCAGCCTTTGGGATGGTGATAAGGAGGTTGTACATCTCTGAGAAGTGAGGAGTAGTTCTTAAGAACTTCTGCTCTTTTTTATTCACTCATTTGTTTATTCCTTCATTAATGTATTCATTTGACAAACATTTATTGGGCACATACTGTATTCTGGGTAGAGAATTCAAATGACTTGGCCAAGGTCATATGTTTAATTAGTGAATGTACATGCCTTAGAACTCTTGATTTTCTAGTCCAGTTCTGTCTTCGTAATAGTATTTCTAGAGTTTGATATATGAACTATAGTTGATCTGATAAAATTAATTTGATCCATTACTTTTTGTTTAGAACAATATGCACATGTGTACAAATACCTGCATATTGGTATATTTCCGTTTTTATATTTGCTTTGCACATTTGGCTTTGCTTGTGAGCTAAACTGTTATTGTTAGGAAGATAGATACAAGAGGTACGCTGAAGGAATAGGTTGAAAAGCTGCTTTAATGAGTAAGTGATCAAATATTCTGAAAAATAGAGTAATTGGAAAGTAGCTATTTAAATAACCATTTTTTTGCTTTGTTTTGTTTTATATGCATGTATGGAGTCATGTATACCCTTCGTCTATACATGCATACATCTGGCTCCAAAAAAGCATTATAAAAATGTATTGGTTATATGTATAACTGATTCACTTTGCTGTACACCCGAAACTAACACAACATTGTAAACAACTATACTCCAATAAAAATTTTAAAATATATATTTATTGGTTATAATTTTTAAGTGAAAAATCTAGGGAGAATAAGAGAAGTTAAGATTAAACTAGAGTCAAGGATGGCCATGTAACAGTTTGGCAAAGGATCAAGTAATAAATCTGTATTCATTCTAACTGCTTGTGCATCCTTCACTCCCCAACATTGGTTCTAAATTGTATTTTCCTTGAATAAAAGCATAGTTAGAGAAAGCACTTTTGGGGGAATAACAGACAAATTGGTTAAATTTAACTTATGATTAATTTACTATACATTTCCATATTAAAGCAATTTATTTGAACTTGATGTGGGCTAGACAAAGTTGGAGGCTCCAGGCATTCATCTTGGTTACAGTCTTTTAATATCCATTTATAGTTAATCTTTGTAAAAGAGACCAATGGATTTTTCCTTGTGGCTGATACTCTCAGATTGGCAGCTTTTGAATTTAGGTGATTTGGGTATCACCAGTTGGGAAATTACCTTGATGCAACAATTACCCCTAAATACACTCATCAGACAGGCTGTCCCAAAGGTAATGAGACAGAGAAGCTAACAGACAAATTAAGATGCTTGAATCACAAAGTTTATTTAAATAAATTTCAAACACGTACTTAGAAGTAAAAGGAAAGAGTTGAGGGTAAGTTAACACATTTAGGAGAGGATACAAGTGGGTGGTAGGACCACATCACCTAAATCCTGGGTTACACAGTGTTCATATGTCTTGTCTTTCATTCTCTGCCACATCAGCATTTTTTGCTGATACTGTAGCTACAAAGACTAGAAATGAGTTTGAGCAGCTTGGCCCAGTAGATGGAAAGTACTCAAGGCTAATGACACAGGCTTACTTTATTAAAGAAAAGCAGGGGCTAGAGCTAGAGCTCAGAGCTCTAGCCTACCAGTTAGCCTACCGAGCAACTATGGCTTTTATTTGCCTTTCTTGGGGAAGGGGATACATGGGGCCAGGATGGGTTTCAACAATGGGTGGCTGAATTAAGATTTCATGAATAATTGAGTGTTTCATATGCCTCAGATATATTTGGTATATCTTGACTATTTATTGCTTCATGTATATATAGCATATCTTGAACACTTAGTGTCTACTTGATCTAACCATCCCTTTCCATCTGTGTTCATACATATGTGCTGTACTTATTTTATGTTTAACATGTCTTATAGGTTTCCAACTTCTGTCTATAGTTTAAACATCTTATGAGTTTCACATATCCATTTGGTTTCTTGTCTTTTATAATAGAATTGAATATTCTCAAATACTACAACAAATGCAAATTACAGATGTGAATTCCCTCAATTTCTTGCTTTCAATTTTAAGGTGCCAGATTCTCAAGGGTTACCACGTTTTAAAACTCTTTCAGAAAGAAATATGGCATTTTCTATAGGACATAGTAAATGAATAGTTAGAGCCCATACCAGTGCATTGGTATTTACCTTGGTACAAAGTACTATTTTTGAAGAGTTTTTAGAAATAACATTTGCCTTAGTTACCTGTTTTAGATAATGCTAGCTTGAAGATGGTATAACTAGGAAATCATGGTAACATAACAGATCATAAAGGGAAAAATATCATCAAGGAAAAAATTCTACAGATAGCAGCTTAATGTAGAAAAGTCTATTGATTATGTAATTTTTTAAAAAATAGAGTTTATTTTTTTAGAGCAGTTTTAGGTTCACAGCAAAATTGAGTGATCAGTACAGAGAATTTTTGTACTAGTCTCACACATGCATAGCCTAGGACATTATCGATACTCCTCACCAAAATGGTACATTTATTATACCGATGACCTTATATTGACACATCATGATCACCTGAAGTCCATAGTTTAAATTCGGGTTGCTCTTGGTATTATATATTCTATAATACTTATAGAATGAATTTTTATAAATGTGTAATGACATGTTTCCACCATTATAGTATCATACAGAGTAGTTTCACTGCCCTAAAAATGTCCTGTGCTCCTCCTGTTCATTCCTCCCTCCCCCTAACCCTTAGCAATCACTGGTCTTTTTACTGACTTCATAGTTTTGCCTTTTCCAGAATGTGATATAGTTGGAATCATATAATAAGTAGTCTTCTCAGATTAGCTTCTTTCACTTAGCTGTATGCATTTAAGTTTCCTCCCTGTCTTTTCATGGCTTGAATAGCTCATTTCTTTTTAGTGTGGAATACTATTCCATTGTCTGGATGTACCAGTTTATCCATTTACCTACTGAAGGCTTTGGCAGTTACGAATAAAGCTGCTGTAAACATCTGTGTGTAGGTTTTTATGTGGATGTAAGTTTTCAGTTCATTTGGGTAAATATCAAGGAGCATAATTGCTGGATCATATGGTAAGCGTATGTTTGGTTTTATAGGAAACTGTGAAATTGTCTTTCAGTGTCTGTACTATTTTGTATTCCCACCACATCCTTGTCAGCATTTGGTGTTGTCAGTGTTTTAGATTTTGGTCATTCTAATAAGTGTGTAGTGCTACCTTGTTTTTTTTGATTTGCAATTCCCTGCTGACCTAAAATGTGGAACATCTTTTAATATACTTATTGGCCATCTGTATACTTCTTTGGTGAGGTGACTCTTCAGATCTTTGGCCCATTTTTCAATTGGATTGTTTTCTTATTGTTGAATTTTAGGAGTTCTTTGTATACTTTGGATAATAGTTCTTTATCAGATGTGTCTTTTGCCCAGATGTGTATTTTCTCCCAGTCTGTGGCTTGTTTTCTCATTCATTTATTAAATACTGTTTCTACTGTTAGCTTTGGTTTGGTCCTCATCTCTAAATAAAATTATTCTTAACTGATCTTTCTCCCTTCAGTCTTTCCCTCACCAGTTTTTCCCCCATATTGATCATCATATTACTCTCCTTTTTAACCCTCAGTAAACCAGTAAAAAGTCATAACCATTTTCATTTTTCTTTTTTATATTTTAAGTCATTATAGGAATAATTTATAGAAGAAACAAAAGAATAGTAAAAAACAAAAGCCAACATTATTAGAAACTAAAGAGGTTAGACATAAAATCTCTTTGTAGCAAGTAAATTTTGGTGTATTAATATAAAAAAATCAAAGAGTAATGTCAGGTGTCTTTTTAGCAACAATGAGATGGGAAGAGACAGTCAATGTTGCTGTCACAAAATATTGTCATGAAGTCCTTCCTGCTGAGTTATTAACTGGATGAGAATACCATTGTTTCTTCTTGTCCTTAGATATGTATTGATCGCATATCAATTCTTGAATTTGAGAAGTTTTGTGCAGTATATTGTTATCTGAAGATTCATAGTCTGAGCTTTCACTTACACCATCCAATTTCACCATTGTCACTAGAACTGTAGTGTTGCTCTGACTCTTTTGTCTTCTTATTCATCTAATAATTATGATATATCTTCCTTTGTTGATTTCCTTTTCTTTGCTGTTGTGGACATAAATGAAAAATTTTCAGTTCTCAACACTTCAGTGAAAGGTAAAAACAGCTTACAAATATGGTGTCCTCAGTTTTCTTTTCTACTTTCTGGAAAGATGATGCAATACTTTGAACAATACTGTAAGAAGAAAGAATGGCAGATAATTATTGCATCATCCTAGGTGACTCCATCATTCTTCTCTTATTATTTTAGTTTTTTTAGAATTATTAGGAATAATTTGATCAGTAATAATGGGTAATGGTGGAATTATTTGTAGGATATTGAAACAGCTGAATGTTTCAAGATGTAGGAAAAGTAATGTCAGTAAGATCCCATAATTTCTTAGAATTATAGAAGAGTTCAGTTAACCCATGTGGTAATTGCAAGATACAGTAGGTTTTATCCTATTTTATTAAAGTACATTTTCTCTTGGTTTTTTTTGGAAGTGTGCTAAGAGAAAAAAGTGATGAAATATCTTTACAAATAGTTAGAAATGTTCAGAAATGAAAAATGGATCCATTGGACCCTAATGGTATACCAAGGGTTAAAAACCTTTAATAATTCCCTGTTTTCTTTTCTTTAATAAACTTATTTATTTATGGCTGTGTTGGGTCTTCGTTGCTGTGCGCAGGCTTTCTCTAGTTGCGGTGAGCGGGGGCTACTCTTTGTTTCCGTGCATGGGCTTCTCATTGTCGTGGCTTCTCTTGTTGTGGAGCACGGGCTCTAGGCGCGCAGGCTTCAGTAGTTGTGGCACGTGGGCTCAGTAGTTGTGGCTTGCGGGCTCTAGAGCTCAGACTCAGTAGTTGTGGCACATGGGCTTAGTTGCTCCGCGGCATGTGGGACCTTCCCAGGCCAGGGCTCAAACCCATATCCCTTGCATTGACAGGCAGATTCTTAACCACTGTGCCACCAGGGAAGCTCCCCCCCCCACCAGTTTTCTAAAAGAAAATCCTTTGCATTTCCTGGAAGCCTTAGTTATTTTTCAGCCTTATGCCTAGAACTCCCCCATCCTATATATACTCTTTTTTAAGGCATATTGTTTTATTATGAGTGCTTTCAGCTGCCGTGTATTTTCATACCTAAAAAAAAGTGGTAGGCAGAGTTCTAAGATGGCCCCCCACAATTCCTGGCCCCTGGTGTACACACTCCTTCCCTCATTTATTCAATCAAATACTAATCTAGGTACTGTGAAGGGATTTTGCAAATGAAATTAGTTGACTTTAAAATAGGGAGATTATTTAGCTGTCTCTTATATAATCATATGAACCCTTTAAAAGCAGAGAGTTTTCTGAAGCTGGTTGCAGAAGAGAGTGTCAGAGGCATGACATCTAGCTGGTCGGGAAGAAAGCAGCATCCATGTTGAACTGACTGGTGGGAGGGTGGGGCACATAACAAGGAATTGCAGGTGGCCTCTATGAGCTGAGAGCAGTCCCAGCCAACGACTAGCAGAAAAATGGGAGCAATTGTCCTACAGCCAGTAGGAAATAAATTCTGCCAATAACCAGTGACCTTGGAAAAGAGCCCCAAGTCCCAGATAACTGTAGCCCTGGCCAACAACTTAATTTTAGCCCAGTGAGACCCTGAGCAGAGAATCCAGTCTGTTTTGCTATGCCTGGACTTCTGACCTACAGAAACTGAGATAATAACATGGGTGTTGTTTTTATGCTGCAGCATGGATGAACCTGGAGGACATTATGCTAAGTGAACTTAGCCAATCACAAAAAAATAAACACTGTATGATTCCATTTGTGTGAGAGATCTAGAGTAGTCAAATTCATAGAGACCAAATGTAGAAGGGAAGTTGCCAGCGGCTGGGGGAAGAAGGGAGTTGTTTAATGGATATGGTTTCAGTTTTGCAAGATGAATAGAGTTTTGGAAATTGGTTGTACAATAGTGTGAATATACATAACTACTGAACTATACACTTAAAAATGGTTAAGATGGCAAATTTTATGTTATGTATATTTCACCAAAATTTTAAAAATTATTTCAAAAAGTGGGTCTTGTTTTAAGGCACTAGATTTGTGGATAATTTGTTATGCAGCAGTAGTGTTCATAGTGTTGTGTCTGCTTGAAATCCACTCTCTGACTCTTTTATTATCCAGAAATTTTATACTCTATCCAGCTCAAAGGTTTACTCTATTAAACCATCCTTAACCCTCAGGCAAAGTTAGTCACTCTTTCCTCTGCCTAACCATATACATCTATAATAGTGCTTACCACATTGTATTTTAAGCATTTTTCTTTTAGGTCTTCTCCACTAGGTTGTGAAGTGGTGTTTTTTCCAAAGCATTTCACCTTCAAGTTTTATAATGACAGGTTTACAACAGATTCAGGTTGGCAATACCTGGAAGTAGTAGGTTTTAGGAAACATTGTAGTGGTTGCTTATTACTCATTTTCTTTTCTCAGCCTGGATTCTACCTTAGATTCTAATAGTGTAGGAGCACTGACCTTGTTTGGTTTACTTTAATTATTAGCCTTTTAACGAAGGGATAGAAAATGAGTTGCTTCCCCACCCCCACACACACTTTTAAACTACAGTCAATCTACTCAGGTAAGAAATGAAACATATAAATGAATTTGTGTGAATAAATTTATTGATTCGGATTTCAGCCAACATTTATTAAGCCAACAGTTCTTGACTCTAAAGTAGCAAAACTGGTTAAATACATACTTTTTAACCAGATGGTTACTTCAGACATTGATGAACCAACTATGTTGATCAATCAACAGAAATTCAGAATTCATGTTTTAAAGAGTTAAGAATTTGTTCCGTGCATAAATAGCTATTGGGTTCTTAGTATCTTCTTTTCAAGAGATTTCAACAAAGTAGGTGCGGAAATGTATGTTATTTCTGAAATGCTGTTTTCTTTGAAAATTTTTACAATGTAAGTATTGTATGTTTTTATTAAAATATATCAATAAATGACTCCAAATAAGCATATCAGTATCAGTAGTGCAGCTGTAACATTTTCATAGTCCTCATTCTCTTAACAGATTTGTGAGAGGGAATATTCCTTGTCAGAGACTGTATGACCTTTCATTTCCATATAGATAGCCAACTACTACAAGTGATCTTACTTTCACTTCAGGACAGTATTCCTCCATATTAGTCTTCCTAGTATATTACTGACTGCATGCATATTCATTGAATGTTTGATCCTGAGCTATAACCCAGCCTCTCTTGAGATATCACCAAATAGTTAGAGTATAGGAAATTGTTTCAATAGAAATTAATATTTTTGGTTTTCTCATGTTTTAGATATGAATACAGCAAGAATTAAGGATGTACCCATTTCTCCTTTAAAATGTTATAAAATACACTACCACTTATTTTCCATGTTTATTACTATTTAAAAGGAACTGTATATCAGGTGCCAAAATTTATACATATGGATACATATCAACTGAATAAAAGAAAGTAGGTATTTCTTAAATATTAGTACCTCATGAAATGAATGTGAAGAATCATCTTCAGATGGAAAAGTGTGACAAGTTTTACCTATGAAATAAATTATGTGAAAAAGATTACAAAAGATGGTAGTCTGTTTAGGCAGCCTATTAAAAGCATTAAGACTTGAGTACTGGCTATTAAAGTGAGTAAATGGCAATATTATAAAGTTAAACACATGCGAAAAAACATTTTCCAGAGGACTGGGATTGTAACAATACCATTAATGAGGGCAAAGAGGTCTTAATGCAGTTTGCACTTTCTAAAGTTTCAAAAAGAGCCTTTGAGTTAGTGCATTATTAATGTACTGAACATCTGGAACTGTGTAAAACCTATAGACATTGAGCAAATGCAGGATTTCCCCACTAGGTTGCATTCTAACTTACTGCCTCCCTAGTGAGAAACTGGTTTTAAGAAGTTTTAAAATGACAATATCCAGATAAGGCATAAACATTCCAAAGTGTCTTTTAATTTTTGAGATCTGACTCAAAAAAAAATTCTGAAGTTATCAAATCTAAGTGATGTGAACATCAGTTAGTAGATTAAACCATCTGATCACTACATGTAGGCTAGTCTCTGTATGTGAATAGTATTTGCTCTTTATGATCTAAACAAACTATTTTATAACAGAGATACCTCACACTTTTCATATATGTAAATCCTAAAACCTGAGAGATGGTTCTGTGTCAGTGTACTTTCTTCAAGTTATTTGATTTTTAGGTGCCTAGTTGGGATACTTAAGAAAATTTTAGAAGTTGAGATATGTGTGTGTGTGGTTTTTTTGTATGAATTTTCTGGCAAGGGGGAAATAATTAAGATGTATAGATGTGCAATTTGAGTGTCACCTTTAATGAGAATGGAAAAGCTATAGACCTAAATTTTTTTTTTTTTTACTTAAAACTGAGAATTTGCCACAGACCATTTTCACCAAAATAATCGGTATGTTTTTGCTGTAGAGCTATACTCTAGATTTGCATGTAGCCCTTGTATAATCCT
Organism: Globicephala melas; assembly: GCF_963455315.2. Classification (NCBI taxonomy): domain Eukaryota; kingdom Metazoa; phylum Chordata; class Mammalia; order Artiodactyla; family Delphinidae; genus Globicephala; species Globicephala melas. The sequence goes on along the minus strand of NC_083333.1, from coordinate 49,288,814 downwards.
GAACAGAAGGCTTTTAAGTTACTTCAAAAAAATCTTCACTGAAACAGTTAAAATAAACACATTGTGTTCTGTGGGAATGTTGTCTCATAGTTACCAAATTCCCCTACCCCTTTTTCACAGTGTTCCTTGTACCTCCATACCTGAACTAAAACCTGGATATACCCAGAGGACATGTCATTTTCTTGTCAACCCTTTCATGTTGTGACCACTTTTTTCTCTCTAGTACCTCAGGTTTCGTATCCTATTTACTCTCCATTGCTCTTTCTAAACCTTAACCTCTCCACCTTTTTCTGAAGGAAAGAAGGAAGGAAGGAAAGAAGGAAAAAGAGAGAGAGAAACTCACGAAAAAAAAAAGCTCTGGTCTCTGAGCTCATGTCTTTTAATCATGTCATTCTTTCCCCTTCATCTTTACTGACATCTTACAAATCACATGAATACTCTTATTTTATTATGGACTTTGGCACCTGATTTTACAGGGTTTTTTTTTTTCCACCTTACTCCCCTCTCTGACCTTCCGTTCTTTTGACTCTCTGACCTTCCATTCTTTTGAATCTTCCTTTTTTTTTCATTTATTAAATTAGTTCAAATATTTGTTGCCTACTTTCTGTGTGTCAAGGTACTGTTCTAGGTACTGGACAGTCAGCAGTGAGCAAAACAAACAAAAATCATTGTCCTTATGGAGGTTATATTCCAGGGGTGAGAGACAGAAAATAAACCAGACACATAGAAAGGTACTTATATATTAGATGGTGTCATGGACTCAATGTTTATGTCCCCCTCCCCCCAAATTCATACATTGAAACCCTAACCCCCAGTGTGGCTGTGTTTGGAAATGGGGTCTCTAAGGAAGTAATTAAGGTTAAATGAGGTCATAAGGGTGGGGCCCTGATCTGATAACATTAGTGTTCCTATAAGAAGACATACTAGAAATCTTGCTGTCTTCCAACAACATGAGCACAGAGGAAAAGGTGTGTGAGGATTTAGTGAGGTGGCCATCTGCAAGCCTGAATGAGAGTCTCACCAGGAAATGAATCAGCCAGCACCTTGATCTTCGACCTCCCAGTGTCCAGAACTGTGAAAAATAAATTTCTGTTTAAGCCACCCCATCTGTGGTATATTTTTTCCAACTTTATTGAGATATTATTGTTCCATATGTAAGTTTAAGTTGTACAGTGTGATGAGTTGATACGTGTATATATTGTGAAACAATTATGTGGGGTTTTGTTCGTTTTTGCTTTTTGTTAGTTTTTGTTTTTGGTTTTTTTAATGGTAGCCTGAATGGACTAGTACGGATAATGGTAAATGCTGTATGGAAAAATAATGCAAAGAAGAGGGAAATGAGACTCCTGGGGGAGTGGATAGAGGTAGTTTCAAATTTTATGGTTCTGGAAGGCCTGGCAGAGAAGGTGACATTGAGTAAAGGCCTATGGGGGAAGAATATTCGGGCAGAGGGAACATGGTAGGAGAGTGTCTGGTTTGTTTGACCAACAGGAAGGCTACCTGGGCTGAAGCAGAGTAGGAGTGGGGTGAGAGGTGTAGCAGAACATGAGGTCAGAGAAGTAGCTATGGTAAAATCATGCTACAGTAGGGATTTGGATTTTATTCTAATGCAATAGGAAGCCATTGGAGGCTTTAGACTTAATTTTAAAAGGATTGTGCTGGCTGCTATGTGGAAATGGACTGTAGAGAGTACAAGAAGCAGCATGTGACTGTGTAGGAGTTGACTGTAATAACTCATGTGAGAGATGGTGGTGGCCTGGACCACTGTGGTAGTGGTGTTTGGAGTCTAGGTATCATTTGAAAGTAGTGCTGGCAGGAATTGCTGATGGATTGGATGTGCAGTGTGATAGAAAGAGAGGGAGTAAGATTTTCTTGCTGGGCTTTTTTCTTTATCTGTACTCTACTGCTGGTCAGTCTCATCTATGTTTATTCTTTTAGTTATATCTATTTGTCTTGGTTTCCCAATTTATAATTCACTTCTGACTTTTCCTCTTTAAGTACCATAGTCAAGAGAAAAAACACCTTTTTTGTGTCTCCTCTACTTTCAGTAATCTACTACAACACAGCTTCACTTCTGATACCTGATGTGTGGATTTCCATGCATTAAACAATTCTGTGACACCAGCTGGGTGTCCTACATTTTAACTCAGTTATGACAATATCTACCTAGAGCACAGCATCAGATACCAGAGGTTAAGAGCTTCATCCCACAAGGCTGCCCCCACTTCGGACACCAATCTCATGTCCAGGTTGTTACCTTTGTGTCTGACTGACTGGCTATAAGTTAGAAGTTCCCACAACTCCCTTCTCAAGTTCAATTAATTTACTAGAGTGGTTCACAGAACTCAGAGAAACATTGACTTACATTTACCAGTTTAATATAAAGGATATTATAAAAGATATAGATGAACAGCCAGATGAAGTATATAGGGTGAGGTCCGGAAGGGTCCCGAGCACAGGAGCTTCTGTCCCCGTGGAACTGGGGTATACTACCCTCTGGCATGTGGTTGCATTCACCAACCCAGAAGCTCTCTGAGTTACATTCTTTTTGGGTTTTATGCAGGCTTCATTACATAGGTACAATTGGTTAAATCATTGTCCATTGGCAGTTGACTCAACCTCTAGCCCCTTTCCCCTCCCTGGAGGTTGGGGGTGGGGTTGAAAATTTCATATGGTTGGTTTCTGAAAAGAGTTCCCGACTCTGTTCCAGCCTGTGCAACGTCTGTGTGTGTGTGTGTGTGTGTGTGTGTGTGTGTGTGTGTGTGTGTGTGTGTGTGTGTGTGTGTGTGTGTGTAAGTGTAAGCTTCCCTACACCAACAAGCAATTCTTAGATGCCAGCAGGATGTCCAAGATTCAACTCAATTCTGACACTATCTACCCAGAGATAGAATCAGATTCCACAGGTAAAGGGCTCATTCCCACAAGACCACCCTCTACTTCAGACACTAGTTGCAAGCCCAGATTGTTACCTATACTTCTGACAGACTGGCTGTAAACCAGAGGTTCCCACGACCCACTCCTTGGGTTCAGTTAATTTGCTGGAACAGCTCACAGAATTCAGGAAAACTCATTTACTCACTAGGTTACCAATTTATTATAAAAGAATATCAATCAATAGCCAGATGGAGAGATACGCAGTGCGAGGCTCTGAACAACCGAGAGGGTGAGACTGGTAGTTTCATCCCGCTAATCAGGTGGTTGGCTCCATTGACAACTAGTCCGCATCCTAAACTGTTTTGCTAAAGTCACCTCATTAGTATAACAAGACATCTTTATCACTCTCAACACTTAGGAAATTCCAAGGATTTGGGGAGCCGTGAGCCAGGAATGGTGGATGAAGACCAAATATATATGAGCAATATATTTTGGTTACCTGAATGACGAAATGTCACTGTTGTGGCCTCTCCCGTTGCGGAGCACAGGCTCCGGACGTGCAGGCTCAGTGGCCATGGCTCACGGGCCTAGCCGCTCCGCGGCATATGGGATCTTCCCAGACCAGGGCATGAACCCATGTCCCCTGCATTGGCAGGCAGACTCTCAACCACTGTGCCACCAGGGAAGCCCTGTAACTTGCTTTTTTAACTCAACATCTATAGATCGTGTTCATCCTTGTTGCTACATGTGTTAACTAATTTATTCATTTATGCTACTGTTAACTAATTTGTTCATTTATACTACTGTGTAGTATTTGTCTTTGCATGTGTGGGTGTGTTTATATTTTTTCAATTTACAAAATGGTGGTAAAATATACATAACCTAAAACTTGCTGTTTAGCCATTCAGTGTCATTAAGTAGATTTACAATGTTGTACAACTATCACTACTATCCATTTCCAAAACATTTTCATCATCCCAATCAGAAATTATGTATTCACTAAACAGTAACTCCTCATTCTCCCCTCGTCGTTCCCCGCCCCCCACCCCACTGTCCCTAGCAACTCCTATTCTACTTACTTTCTCTATGAATTTGTCTATTCTAGGTACCTCATAAAAATGAAATCATACTACATTTGTCCTTTTGTGTCTGGCTTATTTCATTTACCATAATGTTTTCAGGGTTCATCCACATTGTACCGTGTATCAGGATTTCACTCCTTTTTATGGCTGAATATTATTTCATTATATGTATTTACTACTTTGTTTATCCATTCATTGTTGACGGATGCTTTCGTTGTTTCCACCTTTTTGCTATTGTGAATAATGCTGCTATTAATATTGATTTGCAGCTATCTGTTTGAGTCCCTGCCTTCAGTTCTTCTGGTGATATACCTAGCAGTGGAAATTGCTGCTGGATCATATTTTAATTTTATGTTTATAAGAACTGACAAACTATTTTCCATAGTAGCTATACCATTTTACATTTTCACCAGCAATGTATGAATATTCCAATTTTTCCACATCCTTTCCAACACTAATTTTCTGTTTTTTGAATAGCAGCCTTCCTAATGAGTTTGAGGTGGTATCTCATTGTAGTTTTGATTTGCATTTCCCTAATGATTAATGAAGTTGTGCATCTTTTCATGTGCTTATTGGCCATCTGTATACCTTCTTTGGAGAAATGTCTATTCAAGTCCTTTGCCCATTTTTGAATTGGATTATTTGTTTTTGAGTTGTAGGAATTCTTTCTGTATTCTGGATATTAATCTCTTAACAGATAAATGACTTGCAGATATTTTTCCCATTCTGTGGATTACCTTTTCACTTTCTTGATAGTATGTTTTGATGCACAAAAATTTTTTAATTTTGATCAAGTCCAATTTTTTCTTTTGTTACCTGTGCTTTTTGGTGTTGTATCCAAGAAATCATTGCCAAATCCAGTGTCCTGAATATTTTGCCCTATTTTTTTTTCAAATAGTTTTATAGTTTTTAGGTCTTATACTTTGGTAATTTTGAGTTAATTTATATATGGTATAGGCAAGGGTTAACTTAATTTTTTTTTTTTTTTTTTTTGGTATGTGGCTATCCAGTTTTCCCAGCATCATTTGTTGAAAAGACTTTTTTTCCCCCATTGAATGGTCTTGGCACCCTGGTTGAAAATCAGTTGACTGTATATTCGAAGGTTTATTTCCGGGCTCCCTATTCTTTCCTTTGGTCTATATGTTTGTCCTTATGCCAGTCGTACACTGTTTGATTGCTATATCTTTGTAGTAACTTTTGAAATTTGGAAATGTTAGTCCTTCAACTTTGTCCGTTTACTTTCAAGATTGTTTGGGCTATTTGGGATCCCTTTTGATTTCATATGAATTTTAAGATATGTTTTTCTCATTCTGCAAAAAATAAAAGGTTGTTATTTTGGTAAGGATTGCACTGAATCTGTAAATTGCTTTGGGTAATATTGTCACGTTAACAATATTAAATATTCCAGTCCATGAACATTGGATGTCTTTCCATTTATTTATGTTTCTTTAATTTCTTTCAACAGTTTTGTAGTTTTCAGTATACAAGTCTTTTATCCCTTGGTTAAATTTATTCCTAAGTATTTTATTCTTTTTGATGATATTGTGAATGGAATTTTTTTTCTAGAAATTTCCTTTTATAGTTGTTCATTGTTAGTATATAGGAATAAAACCAATTTTTGCATGTTGATTTTGTATCATGCAACTTTACTGATTTCATTTATTAGCTCTAAAAACTGTGATTTTGTTTGTTTTTGTGTGTGTGTGTGTGTGTGTGTGTGTGTGTGTATTCTTTAGTGTTTTACTTCTTCCTTTCCAATTTGAATACCTTTTATTTTAGGGGAAAAGCTTTCAGTTGTTCACCACTGAGTATGATGTTTGAAGTGGGCTCTTCATATACGACCTTTAATATGTTTAGGAAGTTCCCTTCCATTCCTAGTTTGAGTGTGTGTGTGTGTGTGTGTGTGTGTGTGTGTGTGTGTTTAATCATGAGAGGGTGCTGAATTTTGTCAGATTATTTTTTTGCATCAATTGAGATGATCATGTGGGGTTTTTTTCTTCATTCTATTAATGTAGTGTATTACATTGATTGATTTTCATGTGTTGAACAACCCCTGAATTCCAGGAGTAAATCCCAATTGGTCCTGATGTATAATACTTTTGGTATGTTGCTGAATTTTGTTTGCTAGTATATGTTGAAGATTTTTTTAAATCAACTTTTAAATTTATTTATTTTTTGTCTGCGTTGGGTCTTCATTGCTGCCCGCAAGCTTTCTCTAGTTGCAGCAAGTGGGGGCTACTCTTCGTTGCAGTGTGCAGGCTTCTTATTGCAGTGGCTTCTCTTGTTGTGGAGCACAGGCTCTAGGCGCGTGGGCTTCAGTAGTTGTGGCGCGTGGGCTCAGTAGCTATGGCATGAGGGCTCTAGGGTGCGGGCTTAGTAGTTCTGGCACACGGGCTTAGTTGCTCTGCGGCATGTGGGATCTTCCTGGACCAGGGATCATACCCGTGTCCCCTGCATGGGCAGGAGGATTCTTAACCACTGCACCACAGGGAAGTCCCATATGTTGAAGATTTTTGCAGTGATATTTGTAAAGGATACTTGTCTGTAGTTTTCTTTGCCTGAATGTCTTTGTCTGCCTTTTGTATCAGGGTAAGTCTGGCCTCTAGAATGAGTTAGGAAATGTTCCCTCCTTTTCATTTTTTTGAAAAAGTGTGAGAAGGATTGATATTAACTCTTCTTTAATATTTGATGGAATTCATCAGTGAAGCCATCTGGTCTAGGGCTTTGTTGGAAGGTTTTCGATTACTGATTCAGTCTCCTTACTTGTTATGTCTATTCAGATTTTCTATTTTCTTCATAATTCAGTTTTTTTTTTAGACTTATGTGTTTATAGAAATTTATCCATTACATCCAGATTATTAACCAATTTGGTGGCATACAGTTGTTCATAATATTGTCTTATAATCCTTTTTATTTCTGTAAAGTTGCTAGTAATATCTCCACTTTCTTTTGTGGTTTAAGTAATTTGAGTCTTCTCCTTTTTTTCCTTAGTCAGTCTAACTAAATATTTGTCAGTTTTGTAACTTTTATTTGTCTATTTTTTCTATTCTCTATTTTATTTACTCTGCTCTTTCTTTTATCTTTCTGCTAGTTTCAGCTTAATTTGCTATACTGTAAAATGTACAGTTAGGTATTTGAGATCTTTCTTTTTTTTAATGTTTGCATTTACAGCTAAAATATCTTTCATAGCACTGTTTCACTGTATCTCTAAGTTATGGTATGTTTGTATTTTTGTTTTCATATGTATCAAGGTATTTTCTAATTTTCCTTGTGATATTTGGTTTGATCCAGGGATTGTTTAAGAGTGTGTTGTTTATATTGTATAGCACAGGGAATTATAGCCATTATCTTGTAATATAATGGAATATAATCTGAAAAAATATTGAATCACTATGCTTCACACCTGAAAGCAATATAATATTGTAAATCAACTATACTTCAATTTAAAAAAAGAGTGTGTTGTTTAATTTTCATTTATGTGTGAATTTTCCAGTTTTCTTTGTTATTGATTTCTATTTCATTTCATTATAGTCAGAAAAACCACTCAATCCTTTAAAATTTGACTTGTATTGTGGCCTAACCTATGGTCTATCCTAGAGGATGTTCTACACACACTTGAGAAGAATGTGTATTCTGCTTTGTTAGGTGCAGTGTTCTATATATGTCTGTTAGGTCTAATTAGTTTATGGTATTTTTCAAGTCCTCCTTTCCTCATTGAATTTCTGTCTGGTTGTTTTTTCCATTATTGACATTGGGATATTAAAGTTTCCTACTATTATTATAAAACTATATTTCTCTCTATTCTGTCAGTTTTTGTTTTATATATTTTGGGGCTCTGTTCTTATGCATTTCTATGTTTATAATTATTATATCTTCATGAATTGACACTTTTTCAATATATAATATTATTCTTTGTCTCTAACAGTTTTTGACTTAAAGTCCATTTTTTATGGCTTTGTGTTACTGTCTAGCATCTTTTGATTTCAACTGAGGGACTCCCCTTAGCATTTCTGGTAAGGCAGCTCTAGTGGTGATGAACTCCCCCAGCTTTTGTTATTCTGTGAAAGTGTTTCTCCTCCTCCTCCTCCTCCTCCTCCTCCTCCACCTGTCCCCTTCCCTTCCCCTCTATACTCCTCCCCCTCCCATCTTTCCTTCATTTTATTTTTTTTATTTTTTATTTTTTTGCCGTACGCAGGCCTCTCACTGTTGTGGCCTCTCCCGTTGCAGAGCACAGGCTCTGGACGCGCAGGCTCAGCGGCCATGGCTCACGGGCCCAGCCGCTCCGCGGCATGCGGGATCTTCCCAGACCGGGGCACGAACCCATGTCCCCTGCATCAGCAGGTGGACTCTCAACCACTGCGCAACCAGGGAAGCCCTTTCCTTCATTTTTGAAGGGCAGTTTTACTGGACATAGTATTCTTGGTAGGTAGACTTTTTTTTTCCCTTTCAGCACTTTGAATATATCATCCCACTCCTTTTTTGCTTTGCTCTTACTGCTTTCAAAATTCTCTCCATCTTTGATTTTTGACAGTTTGTTTATAATGTGTCTCAATGTAACCTTCTTTGGATTCACCTTTTTCGCTGTCTGTTGGCTTCTTGAACCTGGATATCCATTCCCTCCCTCCACCCTTTTTAGGAAGTTTTTGGCTACTATTTCATTAAATAAATTTTGTACCTTTCTCTCACTTTTTTCACCTTCTTAGACTGCCATTTGTGTATATTTGTCTGCTTGAGGGTGTCCTATAAATCCTCCACGCTTTCTTCATTCTCTTTCATTCTCTTTTCTTTATACTTGTCTGACTGGATCATTTAAATGACCTGTGTTTGAATTCACTGATGCTTAATTTGATTGACCATGCTGCTGTTGAACCCCTCTAGTGAGTTTTTTATTTCAGTTACTGTATTCTTCAGCTCCAAAATTTTTGTTTGGCTCTGTGTTTTGTCTCTTTTTTTGAAATTCTCATTTTGTTCATGTATCATTTCCCTGAGCTTGTTGAGCATCTTTATGATGGTGATTTTAAATTCTTTTTCACGCAATTCATATACCTCCATTTCTTTATGGTGGATTCCTGGAATTTATTTTGTTCCTTTGATTGGGCCATTTTCCCATTTCTTCATGTTCCAGATAACTTTGGGTTTGTATCTACACATTTGGAAAAACAGCCACCTCTCCCAGTTTTCTATGAACTGGCTTTGTACGGGGAAAGATCTTCACCAGTTAACTCAGCTGCAGATTCTGGAGGCCTCTCAAACCTTTTCTGTGGATGTGCCTTCTCTTGACTTGAGTGTGTAGATTCCTGATTAGAAGGATATTCCAGTTTTTTTTTTTCCAAGAACTTGTAATTTTTTGTTCCCTCTGGGTTTTGTCTGTGGTACTACAGATTCTCTGGAACTGCTGCAAGCCACCCAGCTCTCTTTTGTTCTCTGCAGGCCTTTAGAGTATGCCAGGTCCCATGAGCTCTCTGAGTTAAGCAAGCAGAAACTAGTCCCTCAGAACACACCCCCACCCCCACCCCCACCCCCCAAAAAGTGGAATGTTGTACATTCTCCACTCTTCTCTTCTCCTCATCCAAGGTAGAGGCCGCCAAGCTGTACTGGCCTCTTTCTCCTAGTCCTCTGGAGTGGCAGCAAGCTGCTCAGCTCTCTTTTGTTCTCAGTGGCCCCTTGGCATCTAGAGTATTCTGTATCTTGTCAGTATTCTGAGATATGTGGCACAGAAACCAGTCCCTCAGGCAGCTCCCTGCCTGAACATTGGACATATGGTCCAATAATTTCCATCCTCAGGGAGAAGCTGGGAGTTGGGGATTTTATCACAGTAGTTAAGTGCTGAACCAGGGGAAGAGACTGGCAAATGAGTGCATGCTAGTTTAAACCTTTGCCTTTGTACTCAGCGGCCCCCAACCTGGCAACATTTCCTGTTAGTGCATAGATTCAGGCAAGACAGAAACCAGTCCCCTGGGTAGCCCCCCTAAAAGTCTGCACATTAGACATGTTTCAGTCTCCTTTTAACTCCCTTAGGGAGAAGCTGGGAATTGGAAGTCTCCCAGTTGCACCATGCTGAGCTGGGTGGGGGGACAAAGATAAAAGTTATGCCACAAATTTTCCTACCATCTTCAATGCAGCTGGTTTTATATTCATCTGGGAGGTAGGAACCTCTTAACTGTTTTCTGGATTTCTCACAACAGTAACTGGTCCATGTGTTGTTGAATCAGGGTTTCCATGGAGGCAAGGAGAAGCTGTTGACTTACCCCTTATTGAATTTTTAAAGTGGAGATGTGAGTAGATGAAGTGGTAGGATTTGTATTTTGAAAATATTGCTCTGGCTGAAATGTAAAGACCTAGGAGTGATAGATAAGAAACAGAAAATCCAGTTAGGAACCTACCAGAGTAGTCCTTCAGGAGATTATGACAGCTTAGATTGAACTGGTGGCTTTGGATATGGAGAGTTATTTGGAAGACAAATTAATAAGTCTTGGTAATAGATTGAATATGGGTGATGAGGGGGAGAGGGAATTGTTAAGGATGATTCATTGTTCAAAGCAACTCAGTGGATGGTGATATCCTTTGTTGATAAAAAAATACTAGAATAGTATAAATTTGGTCTTTTATGAAACATTTCAGGTGCCTTTGAAATATCTAACTGGTGAATTTTATTAGGCCATCGGACATATGAATATTCATGTAGAGGAGCAGTTGGGGCTTTAAATACATACAAAATTTGGAGTTTTAGACTGTGTTTATTCTGCATCTTTAGGTATGTAATATTCTCTCACTATAAGTGCCGTGAAGGCAAGGACTTTTTCTGTCCTGTTCTCTGCTTTATTCTTAGATTTCTGATGTTGTTTCTGGCACATTGTAGGGATTAATATTTTTGTTGTTGTTTTTGTTTGTTTTCTTATCTTCATCCTCTATCGCCACTGTCTTGGTATTACTAAAAACATAAATAAGAAATAGATATTTCATATTTATATAAGATCACATAATGTATCATCTATATATGAATCATAAATTATATTAATAAAATGAAAACATCAAAACTATCACTTGAGAACTAAATATTACTGTTAAAGTTATCTGGATGCTCCTTCAAATTCCCATCACTTTGTTCACTCCCACAGAATTAATAATTGTCCTAAAGCAGGGGTCCCCAGGCCACAGACAGTACCAGTCCATGGCCTGTTAGGAACCAGGCCGCACAGCAGGAGGTGAGTGGTGGGTGAGTGAGCAAAGCTTCACCTGTATTTACAGCTGCTCCCCATCGCTCACATTACTGCCTGAGCTCTGCCTGCTGTCAGATCAGTGGTGGCATTAGATTCTCGTAGGAGCGCAAACCCTACTGTGCATGCGAGGGATCTAGGTTGCACGCTCCTTATAAGAATTTAATGCCTGATGACCTGAGGTGGAGCTGAGGCAGAGATGCTAGTGCTGCGGAGCGGCTGCAAATACAGATTATCATTTGCAGAGAGGTTTGACTCCACAGAGACCATAATAAATCAGTTGCTTGCAGACTCATATCAGAAACTTATCAGTAAGTGGCAAGTGACAATTAAGCTGCATCTGGTGGCAGGCTTTATAGTGGCAAGTAAATTGATGTACTTCAATTATACAGCTGCATCTGGTGGCAGGCTTTAAGTCAGAATCCGACACTTATTTTAGTCCACGCATGGCCTACCCATTATTTTATTTACCACTTCCATTTACCACTCTTTCCCGTGCTGCACTCTTGTCTCAGTCAGTTTTGGTAAGCCCACAAGCTAACCCTAGCCAAAATGACTAAAAAACAAATGTCACTGCAGAGCTTCTTTGAAAAGGGGGAAAGACCCAATGATGAGACAGCAGAATACTCTAAGACTGCCAACAGAAAGAAAGCTGCATTTGAAAGAAAATACCAAGAATCCAACTTAAATTATGGGTTCATTGCTACAGGTGATTCACATTCTCCAAGCCCGCTTTGTATATAATATGTGGTGACAGGCTATCCAGCGAAGCCATGAAAACTTCAAAACTGCTTAGCCACTTGGAGACCAAGCACCTTGAATTAAAAGACAAGACTTTGGAGTTTTTCAAAAGAAAAAAACGTGAACACGAACAGAAGCAACTGTTGAAGGCCACCACTTCATCAAATATGTCTGCACTGAGAGCATCATTCTTAGTGGCAAACCGCATTGCTAAAGCTAAGAAGCCCTTTACTATTGGTGAAGAGTTGATCCTGCCTGGTGCTAAGGACATTTGTCATGAACTTTTAGGAGAGGCTGCAGTTCAAAAGGTGGCGTGTGTTCCTCTTTCGGCTAGCACCATAACTGGACGAATTGATGAAATAGCAGAGGATATTGAGGCACAGTTGTTAAGATTAATGAATCACCATGGTATGCAGTCCAGGTTGACAAGTCTACCAATGTTGACAGCAAGGCAACATTGCTTGTTTCTGTGCGATATACTTTTCAGAAGGATGTACATGAGAATATGTTATGTGCACTTTTGTTGCCAACCAACACCACAGCTGCAGAACTACTCAAGTCCTTGAATGATTATATATCAGGAAAGCTGAATTGGCCATTTTGTGTTGGTATATGCACTGACAGAGTGGCTGCCGTGACTGGACGGCTTTCTGACTACTCGGGTCAAAGAGGTCACTTCTGAATGTGAGTTTTCGCACTGTGTCATCCATAGAGAAATGCTGGCTAGCCAAAAAATGGCACCTGAATTTAACAACGTTTTGCAGGATGTGATCAAAATTATCAGCCACATTAAAGTACATGCCCTTAACTCACATCTGTTCACGCAGCTCTGTGAGTAGATGGACGCAGAGCACACACGTCTTCTCTTATACACAGAAGTGAGATGGCTTTCTAAAGGTAGATCACTGGCCAGAGTTTTTGATTTACGAGAGCCGCTCCAGAGATTTCTTTTAGAAAAACAGTCACCACTGGCAGCACATTTCAGTGACACAGAATGGGTCGCAAAACTTGCTTACTTGTGTGACATATTCAACCTGTTCAGCAAATTCAATCTGTCACTTCAGGGGAGAATGACAACTGTATTGAAGTCGGCAGATAAAGTGGCTGCATTCAAGGCAAAATGGAATTATGGGGGCGACGAGTGAACATTGGGATTTTTGACATGTTTCAAACATTAGCAGAGATTTTGAAAGAGACTGAGCTAGGGCCTTCTTTCTCCCAGCTGGTGCATGACCACTTATCTCAGCTTTCAAAAGAGTTTGAGCATTATTTCCCAACCACAAAAGACCCCCGAACTGGGAAGGAATGGATCTGTGACCCATTTGTGATATAAGCCAGGTGAATCGACTTTGTGCTAGAAGAGAATCAGCTGCTTGAGATCGCAGATGACAGTGGCCTTAAGAGTATGTTTGAGACAACTTCAAATCTCCATACATTCTGGATTAAAGTCAAGGCAGAATATCCTGAGATTGCCACAAAAGCACTGAAAAGCCTGCTTCCATTTCCAACATTCTATCTTTGTGAAGCAGGGTTTTCTACAGTGACAGAAACCAAAATGAGATTACAGAGTAGAATGGACATAAGCAACACACTTCAGGTGTCACTGTCCCCCGTCGCCCCCAGATGGGACCATCTAGTTGCAGGAAAACAAGCTCAGGGCTCCCACTGATTCTGCGTTATAGTGAGTTGTATAATTATTTCATTATATATTACAATTTAATAGTAATAGAAATAAAGTGCACAATAAATGTAATGTACTTGAATCATCCTGAAACCATCCCCCCCGCCCCCCCAACCCCCCCAGGTCTATGGAAAAATTGTCTTCCACGAAACTGATCCCTGGTGCCAAAAAGGTTGGGGAATGCTTTCTTAAAGTTTATAATTTTCATTATTTTTTTAAAGTGGCTTTACCACATACACATGTATTCCACAATACATGTATTTCTAAACAATGTTACTTAGTTTTGCTTTTTTTTGAGTTTTTAAAAAATGGCATGATATTATATATAATTTTTACCATTTTGCTTTTTTTAATCCATGACAAGTTCATTTATTTTCATTACTTATTATAATCCATTGTATTCCTATAGCACAATTTACACATTACCGTTAATAAATATTTTTAAGACCTTTCTAGTCTTCTTATTTGTTTTTATGTTCTGCTGTTTAAATAATGCTGCTATTGACATATTGTAGAAAATGACAAGCTGATTCTAAATTTCATATGGAAAAGCAAAGGACCTAGAATAATTACAGTGTTTCTAAGTTATTTTTTTTCCATTTTGTTTTCCTCTTCAACCTAGAATTTTATGGGAGTTTTTTCAGATTTCTTTGTAGATAAATTTATTTGTTTGGGTATGAATGACCCTTCTGTTAATATCTATTTCCAGTGAATCTGTATGATTCCAGATTTTTTAAATTTATTGATATGTCCTTTGTGAATTTATGTATATTGTTCCACATGTAAAAGAATTATTATTTTCCATTCAGCGCCAAGTTTCCTATATATATTAGAATAAGGTTGATGATTCTTATAAATTTAAATCTTCTATATTCATATTTCATCTAATTCATTTGTAGATATCTTAGGTATGTTGAAGTCCTCTATAGTATTTAGGGAGTTGGTCAGTTTATCATTGTATTTCTTGCCAGTTTTTTCTTTCCATATTTTCAAACTATGTCTTAAGTACATAGAGATTCATGAGTGCTATATCTTGTTGGTGGATGCACTTTTTTTTTTTTTCGTGGTACGCGGGCCTCTCTCTGTTGTGGCCTCTCCCGTTGCGGAGCACAGGCTCTGAACGCGCAGGCTCAGCGGCCATGGCTCACAGGCCCAGCCGCTCCGCGGCATGTGGGATCTTCCCAGACTGGGGCACGAACCCGTGTCCCCTGCATCGGCAGGTAGACTCTCAACCACTGCGCCACCAGGGAAGCCCGGATGCACTTTTTATGTGTATGGAATATATATCTGTGTTTCTTTTAAAGCTTTTTACTTTGAAGTCTATTTTTTTATGACAGTGATACACCTGATTTCTTTTGATAAATATACGCCTCACATATCTTTTTCCATATCTTTATTTTCAAGGTTTCTTTGTTGTTTAATTTTAAGTGTCTCTTAAAATATATAGAGACACTTATATATAGCTGGTTTTCTTTTTTTCTCTCCCACTCTCCTTTCCTCCTTCCCTCCCTTCTTCCAAACAATCTGATTGTCTCATTTTTAATAAATGAGTTAACTTTATGTTTGCTTTGATTCTTTGGCGTATTTGGACTTATTTTCTACCATCTTATTTTGTGCGTTCTTTTACCTCTTTTCCCGTCTTGTTTACCTTATTCTATTGACTTGGGTTTTTTGCCCCCCTCCCTTTTTAGTGGTTTGGAAGTTCTGTATCCTATTTATCATTGTTTTAATAAAATATCTTTACTGTGATATAATTTGCATACCATACAATTCACTCATATAAAGTGTATAATTCAGTGGTTTTTATTAGATTTACAAAGTTCACTAATTTTAGAACATTTTCATCACTTTTTTTTTTTTTTTTTTTTGCGATACGCGGGCCTCTTACTGTTGTGGCCTCTCCTGTTGCGGAGCACAGGCTCCGGACGCAGGCTCAGCAGCCATGGCTCACGGGCCCAGCCGCCCCGCAGGATGTGGGATCTTCCCGGACCGGGGCACGAACCCGTGTCCCTTGCATCGGCAAGCAGACTCAACCACTGCGCCACCAGGGAAGCCCCTTTCATCACTCTTAAAAGAAGCCCCATACTCATTTAATCCCCTGTCTTCCACCACATTTTCTCCTTTCCCCAGCCTTGGGCAACCTCTAATTTACTTTTGTCCCAATGCATTTGCAACTTTCATATAAATGGAATTACACAATAGGTGGTCTTTTGTGTCTGGCGTCTTTTAATTAGTATGTTGTTTTCAGGATTCATCCATGTTCTTGCATGCATCAGTACTTCATTCATTTTTATGGCCAAATAATATTACATTGTATGAATATACCATGTTTTACTTATCTGTTAATCAATGGAAAGATATTTGGATTTTTCTACTTTTTGAATGTTATGAATAAGGCTGCTGTGAACACTCATATATAAGTTTTTGTGTGGACATATGTTTTCATTTCTCTTGGATATTTGTTTATGAGTGTAATTGCTGGGTCATATGGTAGCTCTATGTTTAACCTTTTGAAGAACTGCTAGACTTCTTTCCCAAGCACCCTCACCATCTTATATTCCTACAACAGTGTATGAGAGTTCTAATTTCTCCATATTCTCACAACACATTAACAATAGATACAACTGAAGAGCAGATTTCTGAATAAGAGTTCTCCTAGTCATGATCGATATTTTGTCTCTTGCTGCCTCAGCTTTGCTAGAGTTGCCCAAAATATACCTCTGGACCTGGCTCTAAATATACCTTTGGAAAGGGTAATAGGTGTCAGACTGCATTAATTTTTTCTTGAAACAAATTACTTTAATAACTTCTTAGCTATGTTTAGATAGTTTAAATAGTCTTTCCTTTTTAAATTAAAGCAAATTTGAATGATTTATATAGGGAAAAAATTTTGCCCAAGTTATAAAATTTGCATTAACAATAAACTTTTTCAGATCTAATGCAAACCTAGAAAAAAGTAGTTTGTTTTTGAGTGGCCCACCTTTCTCCTTTTCGTTGTCTCCTATTCTCCAAATTGTAATCTTATATGTCAGTATTATACCCTGACAATTCAGTTTTTAAAATTTAATAGAATCAAAGAACTTTAAAGCTAAAAGTTCCTTCAGATATGTCAACAAGCTTAACAGCTTTATTTTGCAGGTAAAATTTTTTAAAGACCCAGTAACATGTGACAGTTTAATCTGTATTTGCTATAGAAGTTTTCTGAAGTGATTGATAGTGCATATCGTACTTTTTAATTGTGATACGCACGATTTATTTACAAACCTGTGACCATTTTCATTGTCCATAAATTTCTGAAGTTCTTAGAATCCAAAATCAGTGGATAAAATGTCTTTTCTTGTAACAAATTTTGAAATATTGCATATATCATTCTTGCTTTAAAATTTTCTAAGCTTTTGTGAACACAAAGTTAGACGTTTTCTAAAGCATGTATAACTCTTTGATATTCTGAATTCTGTTCTGTATAATGGGGAAGAATTCCCTACTGGATTTCTTTGGGGGGAATTTTGTGCATTGAACCAGTTTCTTTCTTATTTCTCAGGTTTCCCTTCTTAAATAGATGTTAGTCTATTAAAATGGACTATATTTTGGAATCATCAACTTAATGGTCTTCCTTAAGTAAAATGTTAGGTACTTCTCCAGATCTTGAATGTTCAAAACATTGAAATTTCTGTTATCTCAGACTCAAGGAAAAAGAATTGAAATATTATCTGTGTTTTCAGAAAAAGGTATACCACCATTGAATTTCATTCTACTAAGAATCAACAATTATGCAAATTCATGACACACATCATCTGGTTTTACATCCTTGGGATATTTTTACACTCTTCTAACTGAATTACAGCAGGCAGAACAGACTAAGAATTTGCATGGTTAGAAACTTTGATTCAGAAAGTGCATATTCAAAAAGCAAATTCTAATAGCCAACGTTGAGGCACTCGAAGATTTTTAAATTAATAATATCCCTATGTTTTTTTACCTGTTAACATGGTGTTATGGGGAATTTTTATTTTTATTGATCAGGACACCATGATCAATGTATAATATGCAGTGAACTATTTTACCAATTAGTGATTTTCTTAGTGATTAGTGTGTTCTGGCTGCTATAACAAAATACCACAGACTTGGTAGCATGTAAACAACGGAAACTTATCTCTCACAGCTCTGGAGGCTGGAAGTCCGAGATTAGGGTGCCAGCATGGTTGGGTGAGAGCCCTCTTCCTGTCAGAAGCCAGTGGCTTCTTGCTGTGTCCTCCTGTGGTGGAAGGGGCAAGGGAGCTCTGTGGGATCTTTTTTATAAGAGTACTAATTCCATTTGTGACAGTTCCGCCCTCATGACCTAATCACCTTTAAAGACCCCACTTCCTAATACCTTCATCTTTGGGGATTAGGATTTCAAAAAATGATTTTGGGGCTTCCCTGGTGGCGCAGTGGTTGAGAGTCCGCCTGCCGATGCAGGGGACGCGGGTTTGTGCCCCGGTCCGGGAAGATCCCACATGCCGCGGAGCGACTGGGCCCGTGAGCCATGGCCGCTGAGCCTGTGCGTCCGGAGCCTGTGCTCCGCAACGGGAGAGGCCACAACAGTGAGAGGCCGGCGTACCGCAAAAAAAAAAAAGATTTTGGAGGACCACCAACATTTAGACCATAGCAGTGATTTTTTAAAAAATTTGTTTTATAATCTTATTAAGATTATTTCTGAAAATAGATTAGGTAAAATTCTGAGGAAATAAACCATCTTATAAAAATTAGTTTTTTTCTCTAGAGAATTTGCAGTAATTTCTTGGTGCTTGCCTGTATTGTAATAATTGGTCCATATTGCATAGAATTCTGCATAAAACAAGTAGGTAAAGCAGTTCAGTTTAAATCATAATAATCTCTACTACTGGCTTTTGTCTTTTTTAATTTATTTCAGCTCTTATATTTATTAACTTTTGCTTTCTTTGCATTTTCTGTTTAATTTTCTAGCTTCTTAAAAAGAATGCTTAATTCCAATAGTTTTAAATTTTTTAAATACATTTCAAGTTATAAGCATATTTCTAAGTATTGCCTTTACCTCATCCCACATGTTTCGAATTATGGGTGCTTTTTTATCATTCATATCTAAAGATGTCACGAATTTTATTGTGTTTTCCTCTCTAAACCATATGTTCTTGGGAATTCCCCGGCGGTCCAGTGGTTGGGACTTTGTGCTTCCACTGCAGGGGGCACAGGTTCGATCCCTTGTTGAGGAACTAAGATCCTGCATGCTGTGTGGTGCAGCCAAAAAAATAAAATAAATTTTAAACCATATGTTCTTTTTTGTTGTTATTTATTTTCTTTTTCTTCCAGTTTTATTGAAATATAATTGACATATAACACATATGCTCTTTCAGAATACAATCTTTAGTGTCGGGCTTGTATGTTTGTTTTTTCCCACTAACTTAATATTATTGACTTTTAATCTAAAATTGCATTGTTGTTAGGATATGTGGTTAATCTGATAAGGATTCTTTGAAATTTGTTGAAAGTCCTTTTGTAATCTATCACGTTTATTTTTGTAAATGTTCCATTTCTGCCTTTATATTTTCTACTTGTTGGCTACCTGAATCTCTGTTTATATATTTACTCAATTCAGTTTATTAATGATGATCAAATTTTAAAACAGCATAGCTGCCTATGGACTAGGTAGAATGATCTTAAAGAATCTTCATTTAAAGTATCTTTAGTTAAAGATATTAAGAACTTCACCTTAGATTTAGAGATAACTTAAAATTTATGAATTTTGACAGAAGTAATTTTTTCCTGCTTTTGAAATCCCTAAGATAGCAATGATAGAAGCAGTAGCAATAGCAGCAGTAATGTTAGTAGTAATAGTAATAGTAACAGCAGCCACAACAGCTAACATCTGTGGAGCTCTTACTGGGTGCCAGACATCATTCAAAGCTTTCTATATCAGTTAATGAATTTACCCAGTAACAACTCTATGACATATAATTGTTTTCCTCTTTTTATGGAGTCAAACACAGAAAGGTTAATACTCTTGCCATTGTAGTCACATGGTCTTTCAACAAATAAATGTAAGTTCAGTTGGACACACACACAAAACATTTTTTTTCTTTCCCCTTTCCAGTTACTAGAAAAGTTAAAAGAACGTTGGCTCTCCACTGGTGTATGGCATAATCTGGAGTTGGTGAAGACAGTCATTGTAGAACCACAGAGAGGAGAAAAAACTGATTTTGATGAATTACTGCAGATGTACTATGATGCGATCAAGTACAAAGGAGAAAAAGGTAATTGGAAATTATTTGATGGTCAGTGAAAAAAAATTTTTCCCATAAAGTGAAAAGTTGGTGCTGTTAGAATTTTATTTGTGTTATCTTTTTTAAATGAATTGCACTTGAGAAAAATTATATTTTATAATCCTAAGTGAAAAGAACATAGGTTAAAGAAATTCTTTTATTTGGAGTTGTTCTCCTATGAATATTTTCACTTGAAGATGACAGTTCAGTTTTATGAAATGGCATGCGTTCAGGTATTATCCCATAGACTTCCTTACGCTAACTAAAATGTTTTGTTAAAGAAGGTAGGTAGAGTATGCATTAATATCTTCCTTACTAGCCAAATGAGCCCTACATTTTTATGTAAAAAATATACTTTGTGCTTATTTTTTATTACATAAGGTAAACTTGAGTTTTCAAAACATAACTGAAGGCTAAATTTCAAAGTTAGAGAATGCCCATAAAAAGTTTGACAAGAAGGGCTAATAGTAATTTACGAACAGTGCAACATCATAAAGATATTATAACATAATTGTCAATATCCTTGTATGGTAAGTTTATACACAGAGTATTCTGTGTATGTGTGTTTTAAATACTTTTCAATATAATATTGATTCAATATGATATATAGTAAATATTAGAGTTATTTAAATCATTCTGATAACTTTACATTCTGGTGGTAAAGATAGTGATTTCAATTCAGTATTTTAAAGTTAAAACAGTTGGTTCACAGTTGCTCAGCTCACATGCAAGTTACTACTCTGACATGGTTTTTCTGTATAGTTTAACTGGGAGATACACAGTTTATAAGTTGGTTCTACCATGTTGCACCTAAATGTAATTTTGTTTCTTTTATTTATTTGAAGACATTGAATTTTAAAACTTTATAATAGTTTTAAATTTTGTTTCTTTAAAATTTGGTATTATAATTACTTAATAATCAGATCTTTTCAAAACGACAAGAATAAGAATTTCTGGGAATTTTGAGTGTGCTTATAAAAATGTTGATTTTTGTTGTTTAAGATGGCGCCCTCCTGGTGGCAGTTTGTCGTGGTAAAGTGAGTGAGGGTCTGGATTTCTCAGATGACAACGCCCGTGCTGTCATAACAATAGGAATTCCTTTTCCAAATGTGAAAGATCTACAGGTAGGCCAGCAAAGCCTTAAGAAGTTTTATTTATCACAGAAGTTGTTGATTTTGTGTAAGGTTAATTAGACATTTTTCTTGTATCCTCAGGCATTTTATATTATTTTTTAATTAATTTATTTATTTTTGGCTGCATTGGGTCTTGGTTGCTGCACACAGGCTTTTCTCTAGTTGTGGCGAGCAGGGGTTACTCTTCATTGCGCTGCACGGGCTTCTCATTGCGGTGGCTTCTCTTGTTGCAGAGCACAGGCTCTAAGCGCACAGGCTCTAGAGTACAGGCTCAGTAGTTGTGGCACACGGGCTTAGTTGCTCCGCGGCATGTGGGATCTTCCTGGACAGGGCTCAAACCCATGTCCCCTGCACTAGCAGGCGGATTCTCAACCACTGCGCCACCAGGGAAGCCCCAGACATTTTATTTTAATGCTCTAGTGACTCAGAATGAGTGAGAAAGGTTTAGGAGATACGGGTTTATTTTATTTTTAACTTACCCTGTCTTCTGCTTAGTAAGAGTGATTTTCAAAGTGTGGTCCTGGGTCGGGAGCATCACTATTATCTGGGAACTTAATAGAAATAGATATTTCCAGGCTCTATCGAGACCTACTGAATCAGAAGCTTTGGAGGTAGAGCCCAGCAATTTGTGTTTTATCAAACTCTTAGTCGCAGACTGACAGGGAGCCCCTGGGGAATTCTAGGGCCCTTTCTCTATCTATCTCTATCCCTTCTCTCCAATGCCATGCCTTGCCCTGCAGATTTTAGTGATTTTCGCTGTTTCAAGTTCTGATATTTTCCATTTCAGCTCGGCAGAAACACCATACTCTGCTTGTACTTCAGTGCTCTGTGCTACTGTCGGAAAATTATACCTAGGAAGAGAGCTGAGAATCATAGAGTTCACCTAATGGATCTTATGAGATTATTTTATCTCTGAGATTACAGTTTTAGGCTGCCTGGTGTCTACTCCCTAAAAGCAGTTGCTTTATCTGTTTTGTCCAGTTTTACAGTTACTTACAATGGGAGGGATATTCCTAAACCAGGTATTCTACCTTGGTCAGAAACAGGAGTTTTGCTTCATTATCACTAATTGTTTGCTAAACATACTTGAAAAATTATTTGTAGTAATAATTTGAAGCCTAAGGTGATGTTATCTTTATCGGGGAGGATTTTCTTTTACTTCCTACAGGAATTTGAAGTTGCTAGCAACCTGAGACCAAGACTTGAGGTTTTCTGGCCACTGAGCTGACTCCGTTGAGTATAATCCATATCCCTCCCAGGATACAACCTGTTAGGATCTCATACTAAAACAAGAATTCTTTCCCTAGGCAGTTATCTTCTTTATTGATAATATTTTACTAGACACTGTGAATTATATAGTAGTAACAGTAATAATATTTCTCTAATTAGCTTCTACTCTTCCCTGACCTCTGGACCTTGTCAAAAATTCTGAAAGTCCTCAGGAGGTATTTAATCCTTTCAGCCTACAGTACTTTGGTGGCTTCTACTGCCTTTCTCCAGCCACCAGTGCTACCACTGAGAGTGCTGATGACCATTCCCAGGGCTCCTATTCTAAAGTGTCTAATGCTGCCTCTGACTACTACTACTGATGAAACAGTAGACATCCACTCAAGAAAACTGTTGTGTTCACCATCAATAGTATTAGTGCTCATTCCACTGAAGCTGAGTTCTGCTGATTGTACTGCTGTCGGCAGTGGTACTGTCTTTTTTTGATGTCTTATCATTTTACCTTGGCCCTATATTACTGTACTAACGCTGCTTTGTTTAAGTGGAGAGAATCTCTTTCCCACACTTTCTACTACGCATTCTTCCCACATCTTAAATATAAATTTTTCCCCCTAAAACTAGCTCTTTCAACTTTTGCTTGTATCTTATTTCATTCTTGGACCTATGTATGAGTCCTTGAGAGCTGGAAAAGGAGCTTTATGGCTAATAACTAGGTTGTACTAAATATTACACTCACAAAGTAACAAATCCTGAAAGAATTCACATCAAACTCATAATAGTGATTGTGATTGAGAAGAGAAAGGAATGATATTGGGGGTAGTTATCAAAAGGGCTTTAGCTTTTCCTATAATAGCTGTCTTACTAAAAAACAAGCTTAAAGAAAATATGGGGAGAACACAAGTGTTTATTATGTTATTCTTTGAAAAATCCTTAAAATTAAATAAAGTGTTACTTGTGAAGGAAAAAAAAATTACATTTACCTTCTGTTTTCTCTACTGTCATTCCCAACAGCTGTGATTCTGGGTGTTGTTATTGCACCAATCTTGGATTTCTTAATGCTTTCTTTCCTCAGGATAAGTTCTTCCCAGGCAACATCTCAGTCTGTTGTTTAAAAAACAAGATACCGGTGACCTGCTCTGACATCCCTCAGTAATGGTCCTACTTGTCGTAGTTGTGCTTATTTGAATTCCAATGGCTCCAGTTGTATAAAATAGCAAAATAACAGAAGCTTCAATGAGGTCTGCATAGGGAGGAGAGGAGGGTGATTCTAAAGGAGTTTCCCTAGTGGTTCCTAAAAGGGACAAGTAGGGTGGACCCAAGAGTAGTCTGAGCTGCAGGATCAAGGGACAGACAGAAAAAGAGGAAAAGTCATTATTGGAAAGACTTGGAAGTGTATTTCTTGTTGCATATGTCTGGATCACTTCTTCCTGTCTAACAAACAATTCTAAAACTCAGTGGCTTAAAATACCAGTCATTTACTGTGGGTCAGCATCTATGAGGGTGGGGTGGGCAACAGATGATTTCAGCTGGGCTCAGTCACCCTGCTATGGTTTGACCAACATAGGTTGCACTCAACTGGATCAGCTGTGCTGATGGATCTCATCCTTTGTGGACCAACAGACCAGCCAAAGCATGTTATTGCAATGGCAGGGTACAAGAGAGCAGGCTTGACTGTGTAAGCACTTTTCAAATACCTGTTTATGTCACATCTACTAACATATTGCCCAAAGTATGTCATATGCCCAAGCCCAAAGTCAACAGCAGTGGCAGGGTTGGGGGAAGGGGGTATTTTCCACCACACATGGCAAAGGGCTTAGAATAAGGATTCCAAAAAGGAGTCCTGGCCTTTTTTTTTTAATAACTAAAGGATATTTATAAAGCATTCATTCAAAAGACTGATGTTTATAAGCTTTAAGAGTATAGATATGCAATTTTTATAATAATTAAGGACTTTTATCTTCTGGAAATGACCAGAATATAATAGTACCTGAAATATCTGAGTATATGAAATAACTCAGAGCACCATTATGGATTTCTCAAAATTTATAAATGATCAAACAAGTTATTGAAAATAATAGTACACTTCTATAAGATATAAAAGAAATACAAAGTTTGAAATTTTAATAAAGCTCACTTCATTTTTTGTTGTTGTTGCCTGTGTTTTTGGTGTTATATTTAGGAAAACATTGCCAAATCCATGGTCATGCAGATTTGCCCCTAATGTTTTTTGTCAAAGAGTTTCATAGTTTTTGCTCTTAAATTTAAGTATTTGATCCATTTTGAGTAAAGTTTTGTATATGTTGTAAAATGAGTCTAACTTCCTTATATCTAAAATGAGTCTCTTGTAGACATCATATAGTTGGATCATGTTTTTTTTTTTTTTTAATTAATTAATTTATTTTTGGCTGCGTTGGGTCTTTGGTGCTGCTCGTGGGCTTTCTCTAGTTGAATCGAGCAGGGGCTACTCATCGTTGCGGTGCGCGGGCATCTCATTGTGATGGCTTCTCTTGCTGCGGAGCACGGGCTCTAGGTGTGTGGGCTTCAGTAGTTTTGGCGTGCAGGCTCAGTAGTTGTGGCTCGTGGGCTCTAGAGCGCAGGCTCAGTAGGTGTGGCACATGGGCTTAGTTGCTCCACGGCATGTGGGATCTTCCCAGACCAGGGCTCGAACCCACGTCCCCTGCATTGGCAGGCAGATCCGTAACCACCGCGCCACCAGGGAAGTCCTGGATCATGTTTTTTAATTTATTCTGCCAATATCTGCCTTTCTGTTGGAGAGTTTAATCCATTTACGTTTAAAGTAATTACTGATAAGGAAGGGCTTGTTTTACCATTTAACTATTTGTTTTCTGCATGTCTTATGTGCTTTTTGTTCCTCAGTTCACTCATTGTTGCCTTTTTTGTGTTTAGCTGTTTTTTGCTATGTACTATGTTGATTCCCTTCTTTCCTTTTGTGTATATTTTTCAGTTATTTTCTTAGTGTTACCTTGGAGTTAATCTCTGTCTCTCCCTTTTTATATTGTTATTGTCATAGATTACATCTTTATATATACATTGTGTGCCATTAACATAATTTACAGTTATTGTTTTATGCATTTGCCTTTTAAATCACATGAAAAAAACCAGTTACAAACGAAAAGTATGATAATATTGGCTTTTATATTTACCTACATAGTTATTTTTACCAGTGTTTTTTATTACTTCCTAAAGCACATACTTACACTGCCTTCATTATATTTTAGTGTTTATAAATATGTTTTATAATCTGTTAGATTACCTCAAAGATTAGGACAATTTCTTAAATATCTTTGTCTCTACAATTAAATATTGCCTTGGAATATAGTGAGTGTTCAATAAGTTGATTTAATTAATGATTAATATGTTTATTATTTAATATATTTATATTTAAAGTCTTAAATATATGTATACTTATATATTTAAATATAATTAAGTATTAAATATATACTGAATATTAAAGTAAAATTAATTAAAATAAAACAAAGTTCAGTATATTTAATATAAGTTATCAAAATAGTAATTTGGTTTTGTTGTTTGTTTTACTTGGCATTGTTATTAAAAAACAACAACCCTCCATTCCTGGACTCTTTAATTAAGGCATCATAATGATAGTAATCATTATTTGATGATAATGACTAGGACAGTAGTAAACATTAATATTACTTATAATAAGGCAGTACAGTATGTTGTTACAATCATAAATCATTAAAGGAGTTATGAAGGGAATACTCAATTCCAATAGCATTTTACACCCTAATACATAGTAGAACATAATAATGGAGAGAGTATATTAATCATACTGGCTACCACTCTTTATATTAGTGTTCTCTTGTTGTGTTACAAATTACCACAAACATAGTGGTTTA
The DNA here is from genome assembly GCF_963455315.2 of Globicephala melas. Lineage (NCBI taxonomy): Eukaryota > Metazoa > Chordata > Mammalia > Artiodactyla > Delphinidae > Globicephala > Globicephala melas. The sequence continues at coordinate 49,262,700 of NC_083333.1, read as the reverse complement.
AAACAGCACACATTTCTTATGTCACAGTTTCCATGGGTCAGGAGCCTGGGTGTGGCTTAGCTGGGTCCTTTGCTCACGTTTCCGCAAAACTGCAGTCAATGTTGTTGGCTGGGCTGCTTTTTCATCTGGCTCTTGGGGTCTTCTTCCGAGTTCATTTAGGATGTTGGCAGAGTTCAGTTCCTTATAGTTGTAGGACTGATCTAGCCAGGGGCTGCTCTCATCTCCTGCAGGCTACTCAGAATTCCTCGTTATGTGGCCTTCTCACAGGCCCTCTCACAGCATGGCAGGTTATTTATGCAAGGCCAACAAGATGCTGTCTAGCTCCAGTCTCCTAAGATGGAGCCATACAACAACATAATAACAGGAGTAACTTCCTCACACCTTTGCGTTATAACATGATCTAATCAAGGGAGTGTCTACCCCATCCCCTTGCCACATTCTGTTGGCTAGAAGCAAGTCACAGGTTCTGCTCACTCTCAAGGTGAGAGGATTATACAAGACATGACTCTCTGGGAGTCACCTCAGGGTGTGTCTGCCATATTCTGGTTTTCTATAAAATGAATTGATGAACTAAATGATTTCCATAAATGGTTCTTCCAAACCTAAAACAATACTTCAAATTACTGGACCATAAATTAGGACTTCACAGTTTTCTTTTACATTAGTACTCAGCCTATCATGCAGAATAAGTGGAAATTATTTGTAAATGAGAACCTGAAATATTCTATCTTATGAAAACAAAACAATCTATTTCTGTCTTGTTTTCTCTATTGTTTTATTTGAATTCATATTTTAAAGAGTTAAGGTCAGTGTCCGAGTTAGAAAAGTGATTTGAGTGGGACAAAGAGGGCAATGACCTTAATTTTATGATACTAAAATTTTTTTCTTAAATTTGAGACAGATTATGGAAGTCAAAATTAAAATACAGTTTAAAATACTAACTTAAGACTCTTGTAGTCTCAACTGCAGAGTTAGGCTTTTAGAGAAGCAGGAAAATGTATGTTAGAGCCAAAAATATGACTTCTTTGGCTGTGACCAGGATTTCCTCTTCCCACCTTGGGGACTAGAAAGTAGAGGTAGGAAAATTTCATTTTGGAGCCAAGTGTGACTTGTTTAGTTCAAGTCATAATTTATTGCACATACCTCAGGGACCTGAAAATAAAGAAACCCCCTGTGAAATGTTGATAACGGGCCACTCTGAAGGACAGGCATTAAGCTAACTTTCCTGGTGAGGATTTTTTTCACTTCCACCTTTCCCAGATGCTTCTTATCATTCTATAAGGACATACTTAATCATGTAATAGCTAAAAAGGAAACTTTCTGTGCACTAAAGCAAAGTATTTGAGGGACAGGAGAGTGAACCAAGGCCTTTATATGATTAGATGTTGGTGGAAAAATATAACTAAAAGGAAAGTTGTTTTCTTTTAATGCAATTAAGTCACAGTATAACAACACTGCCCTTTTAGTGGATATCTAAAACAAATCCTTTGGCCAATTAGTATGATATAAAAACTTAGACAGACTTCAACTTTATAATTCAGGCATCCACATTTCAAGTTGGTGGCATGGGCATAATTTGTGAGACGTTGTAAGGTACGATATTTAGAGTTTAAAATTCCATTTTATTTGTATTCTTTAGCACAATTTAGTAGTATATAAAAATATTCTCCCTTCATGGGTATTGTGCCTTTTCCTCTGAAAAAGATGCATAAAACCATGGCATGTGCCTAAAAATTTTTATGCTTTAAAAATGTTCCAGTTGGTGTCTTAGATTTCTACAACAAGTTTAGTAAAATTTGATGGTAATATTCTATATCAGAAGAGCTCTTACAATTATTAAAATAACTAAGATATAAATTTTATGTTTGTGTATTATTTTGCTTTAGTAATATAGTATGTTGAATCACCAAAATAGATTTCATTTGGAAACTATTTAAAATTCCGATAGTGATCTGATTAGTTATCTCAGTATTGGCATATGATAATCATTATGAATTCCTTTTTTCATTTGGGAAACTTGTTTTAGCTCTGAAGATACTGGACTATTTAAGTATATTATTTTTTAATCAGTTTTGAAAAATTGCATTAATGATTGAAAGATACTGGCATCTATTTTAATTTTGTTAGTTATTGACTTTATATCAAACACACATAAATTTATAAGCTACCATGCATTCTTGGCATTTTATAAACCTCAGAAAAGGGCTGTTACCCTTTGCTTGCCCCAGAGGATAACAGCATTAATAAAATTGAGTGCACATTAAACCAGTGCTTTCAAGTGTCAAAATATTATTAGATGATGGCAGTATTAGAATTCTTGAATCTGACATTTCTTTTTAAGTAGACTGTTGTTGTTCCTTCATTATTCTTGTTGCTTTGACAGCAATATGAATATTCCTGAGGAGATGAATGGAGGTGGGAATGCAAGGGATTATAGTATATCAAGACAAACTTGATTTCAGAAACAAAAACCTTTACTAATAATTTTGAGTATATTCGTATTTTCCTTTTGAATCACTTTTATCATTGTGTTAATGATCTTGAGTGTTTTAGCATTCATTTATTCATTCAGTAACAAACTTTCACTAAGAGCCTGATTTGTACTAAATACAGTTAAGTGCGGAAATAAACAAGATGCTACTTCTAATGATGTCTATAATTTAGTAAAGTACTTGAACGTGTAACAGGATGTTTTGGTTGGACAGGGTCTGGGTGTTCCAATGCTTAGGGAAAGTGAAGTTGAGCAGCACCTTTCACCTCCCATCCAGATATCCATTTACTTTGAGTGATTTGCCTAAAATAGATGGAAATTCAAATCTCAGAGAAATGAGATTTGAATCTTGTCTATGTTGAGATTCAAACATACAAACATTTGATCAAGTGGAATGGCCTCATCAAAGGCCAGATTATAAAACTATTCAAGTTATTAAGACTATTCAGAAAAGTGAAACAACCACTTTTTGAATATCTGGCTAGAGTACCAAGTACTTTATAGACTGGTGACATGGTGATACATTCACAGATTATAGCCCCTTGTCTCATGGAGCTTACACTCTTGTGAGGAATGTTGAAATTAAAGTAATAAAGAAGCAATTAATTGCAGTTGTGATGAAGACTGTAAGAAAAAAGTCACAGGAACTATGAGAATGTATAACAGGATCCTAACCTAGTCTTTAGGGGTAAACAAAGACTTCCTGAGGAAGTGATATTTCAGCTGACACAGGAAAGAAGGCTCAGAGTTATGTAGGTGAGCAGAATGGGTAAGAGTATTCTCAGCAGATAGAACAGCATATGCTAAGGCCCTGAGGTGTGAAAGAGGATAGCTATCCCCAGGAATTGAAAGAAGCTGAGGAAGAGAGTGAGTTGGGGAGAATGGCATGTGAATAGAGGCTGGGAGACTTATTAAGAAGCCAAATCATTTAGGGCCCTGTGTGCCATTTTAAGGATTTGAGACTTTATTCTAAGCTATGGGAAACCAGATCCAGTAATAGAGCCTGAGGTCAGAATGTAGTGGGGTTCCGGTTATAGTGTAGGCATCTGATACAGAAACCCACCTGGATCTAGCCCTGATAATAATATGTGGATACCCAAGGGAAATGGCTGTGTATATAAACTTAAAGGGCTGTAATACTAAACTCTAACATTTAGGAGTCCAGCAACTGGCTTTTGGAATTGTTAGAAACATTTAGGCCAAATCACAGATATGGAAGAAAAACCTCGTCACCTCTGAATGTCTGGAATAAGTTTATCCTCATTATTTAAACCTTTTTTTCCTCCTCAGAAAACTTTTTTTTCTAGTTTTTTTTTTTTAAGATTGTTTGGCCAGAAGTATTATTAAAGCAGGTTCTAAGTATATCTTGAAATTCAAAAATTAAAATCTAGTTTAAATCTAAGTATTCCATCTACACTGACAACTTATAATTTGCCTTGGACAGAGAAAAATGAGATAACCAAACTCTTTGTTCCCATCCGTCCTGCAAAACAAACAAACAAATATAAAGTTACAAAATAAATGGATGAATTGCTGAGGTATTTTTAAATTAAAAATTTTTTTCCCCATATTTATTAGAGGAATCTTTTGGGTTTGGGGGAGGAAACATTTAAAATCACAAAATTTTCATCAAGTCTGATTGATAGCCTTTTCTTTCCAATACTCATATCATTGTATTTCCTTAGGAAAAAAGCCATACCTGAATATAGCTACAAGTTAAACCTTTGGATAATTAATAAAGCAAATAAAACTTTTGTTTGTTTTTTGAAAAATTCTGAAGTTATTTTCCTGTGTTTATCTCTTTTTTTGGTGAGAACAAGAAATTTTTAACCTTTATATTTTACTTTTGCTCTCATAGTAGGTTGAAGGTTTTAAAAGTGAGTTTATCACGCTGGGGACTTGTAAGGTTGATTGACACTTAACTTATTCTGTTGGCACAGAGCATAATCAGTAGCACTACCTCAAGGGAAACAGTGGAATTGTTTCTTAACCTCTCTGAAAATAATTTTAATTTTTTTTCTTCAGAGCAGAATTTTAGTTGTAGTAGATTTTAATCAATTTACTTAGATTCTCTTAAAGCCTACAGGGTGCAGATATATAGATGGGCTTCAGGTGAGTGTGTCACTTGTTTTTTTCCAATTATAAAGTCTTAAGGTCAAAGATAATATAAACTGTAGTAGACATCAGTGTTTACAGCATCAGTCTTTACTGTTTTTCACTGAGATTAAGGTTTGATACCTTGGGAATGAGTTCAATTTATGCTTTCTACCTTTGGGACAGATAATCCCGGTGTGCCCAGGAATATAGTAAGCTATGTAATAAGTCATAGTGTAATTTCCTATCACATCAAAATGACCAGATTTGTTCTTTAAAATTACTTAATAGCAGGGTTTCTCTAGCTTGGCAGTAGTGACATTTTGGGCAGGATAATTTTTTGTTGTGAGTGATGTCCTGTGCATTGTAGGATGTTTAGCTGCATCTCTGGACTTACCTGTAGATGCCAGTAGCAAATGTTTCTCCCTCACCAGTTGTGACAACCAAAAATGTCTTCAGATAGTGCCAGTATCTTCTGGTAGGCAAAATCACTCTCAGTTGAACACCATTGTTTTATATAGTGAAACATACAAGTGTATGTCATGAATTAAAATGAACAATCTACATTTATTTTTTTATTTTTTATCAAGTTGAAAAAAATCCAATAAAACTTTTACTAAAAGAGCCTGATTTATACTAAAAACATTAGATGGTTTCTTATATTAACAATCTCTTGGCTTCTACCCGTTTCCCAGCCCCTGCTTCTGAGAAGCAGTGACTTTCACTTCTTTTATCTATTTCATCTGGTATTTACATCCATATAATCAATTTTAGACATTAACTATTTACTTCCTACGTGAGATAGGATTTTAGCTCACTTACTCCGCCTTTCCCTTCTTACATCCTCCCAATATCGTTAAATCACAATTTTTTATTAAATCCATAGTCAATATTCACATTATCATGACTATGAAAATATTGTTCACTGTAGTCAAATGATTTCCTTTAACTATTTTATTTTTTCTTTTAAAAATATCTTTAGGGACTTCTCTAGTGGCACAGTGGTTAAGATTCTGCGCTCTCAATGCAGGGGGCCCGGGTTCGATCCCTGGTCAGGGAACTAGATCCCACATGCATGCCACAACTAAGAGTTTGCATTGCCACAACTAAGGAGCCAGTGAGCCACAACTAAGACCCAGCACAACCAAATAAATAAATAAATATTTTAAATATATATATCTTTAAAGAAATCTTTAATAAATCTGCAACACCTCTCAATACAGTTTTCCTATGAGACCTGTCAGATAATAGGTCAGTTCTTTTTCTCCCCCTGAAGACATCCCTTTTGGATCCTTCTGATCTCCTGCTTCAATCAAGACTTAAGTTGCTCTTTAAGCTCACTTAACTGCCAATATCCTGAGATTTCCCTTTGCTGTCATCCTAGGAATTTGATTTGCTTGTCTTCTGTGTTAGGTCCCAAGTTTCCTGAATCTCAGACCTTGTTCCTCTTTCTTGTTTCTTATTTCATCTTTGTGGTACATATCCTCCAGCAGTTTCCCTATGCATCAATTTCCTCAGCCTTTCTGGACTCCTGCTGGCCTAACTGGCTTATTTCCCATCAGTAGCTCTGTGGGTAATTCGGTTTGAACTTTCGCCTCTCTGCTTAGTCATTTAGTCTGCTTTTCACAGTCATCTATTTGGGTTTAAAGTTACAGATGTCTTAGTTTCATTGAAGATAGAGACTATTTCTCTTTCTTATTTATCTTTTAATTTGGGGTCGGTTTTTAAGAGGCAAGGAAAGAAGAAAAAATTTTTTGCCTTCCTGAAACCAGAAGTCTTCATTACTTTCTAAGATAAAGTAGGAGACTTTGAAGTGCTATGATCCCACATGCTTTATTCCCACACTCACACCTTCACTTTTGAGAAGCTCTGAATCAAACATTCCTAACAATAATATTGCAAAGGTAGAAAGTAACAAATGTTTTTTAGAAATCAAATATTTACTTACGTTTTAAAGATGTTTCGATATAATAATATAAAAATCTAGATGGCAAAAGTATCAGAATTCATTTGTTGGGCTGTGGAGGTAATAAACAGAGTTTTAAGTATGTTTAAGTATGTTTTCAGTGTTTTCTAGTACTCACGTAATCTTTTATGTGCACATTTTCTCTTGCTCAAGTTCATTTTTAAAGGTATTTAATCATGTGAACTCTGAATCTGAGCCTCCTCTCACTGGGATTAGCTTCTACTTTCTATGCCTGCCATTGCCACTAAACTTTTGTGGAGTCCTCCCAGAGCCTCAGTGCTTAGTTTTACATCTTTTCGCATCCACAAGCCTCTTCCATGAGAGACCTCCTTATCTTCCAGTGTTGTATAGGAGCAGGTGCAGATCTCTATCACTTGCTGAATGCAGCACTACTCACTTCCCTTAACAAAACCTCTAAATATTGTCGCATTCCTTCAAGAGCCTATGGTTCCATATACAGTCTCACATTGCTTTCTTATGTAAGACAATATTTCATTTTGTTAGTTATTATTGCTAGAAGGGTTTTATTCATAGTATTTGGCTCTTGTATGAGACTTTAACAAGGGAAGCTCTAGATTGTAAGATATATGTAAGGAATAATATTTAGACTAATAGAGGACAATCAGGTACTCATTCTGTAGATTACACCACTAACATATTTTATATAGTTCTCTTCAAATACAGCTCATAGGTTGCAAAGTGGTCAAAAAATATTTTGCAGGATATTAAAGAGTGCTAATGTTAGTTATAATTTCTCAGAAAATTTAATATCAATTGCAGAAGTCATTTAGAAAAAGTTATGTTTCAAAACTAAATACTGTTCTCTATGAGTCTTGCCAATGTACATATTTTCATTGATATATGATGAAAAAGTAGCCACTCCATAAGCTGAAGAAACTTTTAAGTCACATAAAATAATGTGTCCTTATGTTGAGTAGTATAGGTTAAGCGCCTTCAGAGAGAGTTGATCTAAGTGTCAGAACTCTAAGGTAGATGACCTACGTTGTCTGTCAGTCTTATGACTTTTTTCATTTACATGCGACAATATATTACAACAGCATGCCACCCAAACCTATATTGGTTTTTAGAAATACAGGATAAGTAATGACTCTCCAGCTTGCTTACCTCTAATATATGATGCTTTACAGTTTTGTGTCCATTGTCATTTCTTTCTTGAACCAGCTGTATGAGGTAATGCGGGCAGGAATTATTTTCTTCCATTTACAGAGGAGGAAACTGAGAAAGGAAGCTAAATGGGGTACTGTGACTTACCCAAGGTCAAACAACTAATAAATGTCAAAGCTTTGACTCTAAGCCGTTGTGCTTTTTCCATATCTCCTTTCCTCAAAAAAAAAAAAAAAATATATATATACTATATATACATATATATAGTATTTTCTAGAGATGATAATTTTAAGCATTTTCAGGTGTATTGGATAATATTTTATTATGGGTAGCATAACTAAATTGCAACAAAGCCTATTTTTCTTTAAAAAAATTTTAACCTTATCCCTTTACAGAATAAGCATATATTGTTGTTTCTTGCATGTCTTAAAGTATTAACTGTCTTTTTTTCTTTTAATAGAAAAATATTAATTTCTACCTTTTTCCTGGGCTCTTATCTTGACAAATTATTTTCATAATTTAAAAAGAAACACTAAGATCTACTGCTTCGTACTGACAGATGTTTTTGCATTATTATTATCTACAAGCCTTTATTCAGAATTGCTTGAATGTTACTGTGTTACCAATAAACTATTCTGGGCTAGCAGCTAAATTATTTTAACCACTTGAGGTTGAATATGTTGAGAGCAAGAGATGCTTGATTTGAGGGGAATATATTTTGTTCTTTTTTTTATATTTGAAATTTTTAGGCTGTTTATTTCAACACTGACAATTTATGACACAAAGTATAACAGGTTTCTCTGCAAAAAGTGTCTTATTCAAAGCAACCTTCAAGCATATGTGAGATAAGCTATATTATTCTTACTATGTCTGTTACTATGTCTTGATTCTTATTTCTTGGTAGATTACTGTGGTCACCTCCTAGTGTAGTGTAACAAGGAGAGTAAATAACAATTGAAAACCATTTCGAGTGTGTGTGTGTGTGTGTTTGTGTGTGTGTGTGTTTATTTAAGTCTAAAAGGGAGCCTGGCTTCTTAGCTCTTGGCAGAAACCCATTTTTCCCCATTTAAAACAATATATATACTATATTTGGTTAACTTGGTGTTTCAGAAATTTTGAAAATATGCCAGATGAAATAAAACCAGCTATATTCCTTTTATCTAGCTAACTTATTTCATATACAAGCTCTTATGCTGAATTTAGAACTCTAACCATTGGAATTTATATTGTGATACCCTGATAAAAGTGTTTACACTGTGAAGATATGGAGCAATAAATGTCTAATGCACAGTCTCTGTCTTCCAGATTTGGTTTGCTATAAATGTTTACATTTTAGGTTCTGTACCTTGGCTAAATATAAAACTGTTCTTCTTGAATGTTTGCTAGACAAATGTGTTTATTTTTCTGAGGCAAAGTTTTCTTAATATTTTTAATTAGTAAGTTTAGCTGATCATTTGTTCTTAGTCTTATTACCAGGCTTGAACTTTTGTCATAAAACTTACATACAAGAAAATAGGGGCTACCCTGGTGGCACAGTGGTTGAGAGTCCACCTGCTGATGCAGGGGACGTGGGTTCTTGCCCCGGTCCAGGAGGATCCCACATGCCATGGAGCGGCTGGGCCCATGAGCCATGGCCGCTGAGCCTGTGTGTCCGGAGCCTGTGCTCCGCAACGGGAGAGACCACAACAGTGACAGGCCTGCGTACCGCAAAAAAAAAAAATAATAATAAATAAATAAAGCTTACATACAAGAAAATAAAAGTATATTCTGCCTATATTGATTGCTTTTAGGAGAGCATTTATTACTGAAATCATAATACATATGTATACGAATTGGGACAAATTCCACCGTCTTTCATATGAGGCAGTAGTAAAGAGATGCATTTATAGTTCCAGCTCATATTTATCACACCATTTATTTCTTCAGAAGCTACTTATAAAACTTGTAAAAGGCTACTCTTGTACAGAGCTATTTAAAGCCAGCACTGTTGGGTTTGACTAAGTGGAAAAAATAATATTCAAAATTGTGACTTAAATTTTTTGTTGACATATACAGTATGATCCTTTTGGTTATTTTATATATACTACTGCTATCAGTAGTATACTACTTATACTGTCTCCAATAAAACTGAGTCATTGGAGGACTTAAGGAACTTACTATTTGATCTCAAGCATTTTGTAATGTTAAAATCAGAATCCAAACCCACATAACTTCTGCTTGAATGCTATATGGGTATTTTAACATAATTCCCTAAGTCCCACTTCAGTCTTGATTATCTATCTTTGCTATTCAGGATCTCATCTCTACTTATATCAGGTTAGCCTGTGATGCAGAGATATTTTCAGCTGTCTAGAAACTACCATATTAAGGGTGTTTTTCATTTTGTATGAATGTTGAACTCCAGTTATGAAAAAATGTTCTGTGAATCAGTGTAGCATCTGAACCAGTGGGTTACAAACACAAGCTGCTACAGGAGTTAAATAGATTATTTAAATGAGTGAGCTAGTTGAGAGTTGGCATGGGCCTTCAGTTTGCAACCTCTGATAAAATAGTTTGCCTTCTCTCTGCTGTTCACATACTCCTCCAAAATTACACATACACTAATTTATTGGGGATGGGGAGCAAGTGGTTTAAACTCCTTCCAGAGTATACAATTAAATGTAGCTTTCTAATTTGGGAAAGCCTTGTAAAATGTATTTGAAAAGTAATATTAACTGGTTTAAAAGATCATCTTTCCAAACCACACTTGAGCTCACTTTATGGTGTTTACTTTCTGTCAAAACTTAGAAAAAACATTCACAGTTAACTTCCATAACATAAAATGTCTGTCTCATTAGGCATTAAAGAAGCATTGGTCAACAGGTATAATGCTATTAGACTGTATAGCTAATGTGAATGTGGACATGACCTCCCAAATAGCTCAAAGACTAATCTCTTTGACAGTTACAAGATGGCAGAGCTTGCCATGAGCCTTTTGCTGCTGCACATTGAAACTATTTGTTTGGAAAGCATGCCTGAGGGATGAGAGTCTGTTTATAAGGATGAGCAGGTAAAAGTAAAATGTTGTCTTTTGACATTTCAACTAATCCCTTCTAGCCTTTGGTTTACTTAACATTTAGGCTATTTGCTGGCAGGAGAAACTGGCTTTTTCACATATGCTTTATGTCATTTTAAATTGGGCATTGATTTTCGTACCTGATAATTCCTAAGTGTACAATGAAATAGATTCTGATGTCGTTAAAAAGAGGTGTACTGTCTTTCTACCTTTTCCAAACCCTTAGTTTTGCTTTCCCTAATTAAATGTGTTCACCCAAAGACAATTTTTTAATTTATTTTTTAAAATCTGCTTCTTTATATAATAAAAAATATTTCAAAGTTAGCCTTTATATATATTTACTTTCAAAAGTTTTTTCTTTACTTTTTACCTAAAATAATTTCCCTAGGTAAAATATTGGCAGTAATTTAAAGGCCATTTGGATTGTAAAAAATTATTTGAAAATTTTCAAGAAGTTGAAATAATGTAGTCATACATAAAAGTTAATTCATTTTAATGAAAAATAAAAGACCAAGGAGAGAGAATTTTGTTTATTTAATCTAATATTTGCTATATTACCTCTAAATATTTCAATTATAACTAATATTTCCTAAAGCAACTGTTGTCATAGGCAGAGTGATCATTATAAAGTATTTGTTTCAACATGGTATAGTAAATTTTGAAAATCCTTAAGCTATTATGTCTGGCAAAGGATAAATGCAAATTTGGGGGAGGGGAAATAATGTTAATATAGATAAATTCTTAGTTACATTTTGAGAGATGGTAGGAAATGTATAGTTGGATAGAATTTTTAAGTATTCTTATCTCTAAATGTTATAATATACTTTATTGCTGAATTGTCAAATTATTTTTTTAATATTACCTAATATTTCCTATGGTGCCATATTATTCACTATACTACTTTAAAAAGCATATTCTATGATGCTTACAGGAAAGTTTGCTTTATATTCAAGTTATAAAGTTTTAATTTAGAAATTTTACAGGTTCTTTTGAGGGGATATAAAATAAAATGTCTTATATACCAATTTGAAAGCTACTTGTCAGAAGTGTACATATATATATATATATATATGTCAGAAGGTTAATAGTATACAGTGTTTTGAAGAGATTTTGTTTTCTCTTAAGTAGTTTTACAACTTCTTAAAACTGTAAATTGTTAATTTATCTTGAAAGTCTGAAATTTTTTCAAGAAAATAACTTTATACCTTTGATTAGGCTTATATTACAAAAATATACTATTTGATAAATACTTGCCCAGAAATACCACATAGGGGATCTTTAAAAGCTGACTGACTGAAAAGAACAATTCCTACTGTTTCACATTGGATTAACTAGTTGCTAGGAATTATAGTCAGTTTGTGAACTTACAATGCTAGCAGTTTGTTATGTGAATAAATTGTTGTTATTAAATTTGAGAACCATCTTTTATTTTAATTAGATTTTAATACTCATTCCATTTTTAAATAGGAGAAAGCCACAATAGAATTGAGTTACCTAAGATCTCACTCAGAGAAGCTGTAGGGTGTCCTGACTCTTGGGTTTTTACTCTTAAGAGAGCAAGCTCTGGAGAGAGACAGACTAGATTCAAATCCCAGCTTTACTACTTACATACTGGGTCACCTTCCACATGTTACTTAATTTTTTAAAACTTATTTTTCTAATCTGTAAAATGAGGTAACAGTACCAACTTTTTAAGATTGTTATGAGGATTAAATGAGATAATAATACCTATTAAGCACTGCACTGTGCATGGAATGTTATAGTAGCTTGACAGATATTGTTATCATTTATTATTAAGATCTTTGGTTCCCTACTTTTCCAATTTTGACTTTCTGATTAGCTAACTCATTATCAATTTCTATTCTTGGTTTAGAAATTTTTTTAAAATTTTTTATTTATTTATGGCTGTGTTGAGTCTTCGTTTCTGTGTGTGGGCTTTCTCTAGTTGTGGCAAGCGTGTGCCACTCTTCATCACAGTGCGCCAGTGCGCGGGCCTCTTACTATCGCGGCCTCTATTGTTGTGGAACACAGGCTCCAGACGCGCAGGCTCAGTAATTGTGGCTCACGGGCCCAGTTGCTCCGCGGCATGTGGGATCTTCCCAGACCAGGGCTCGAACCCGTGTCCCCTGCACTGGCAGACAGATTCTCAACCACTGCGCCATCAGGGAAGCCCTAGAAATTATTTCTTTAACATGGCTTGAGCCAAGTTTATCTTCTTCCTTAAACATACTTTTCTTTTTGTCTTCTCTTGGTGGGTTACTGGATTCCTTCTCTCAGTGGCTGGAAACTTTGGAGTCATTTTTGACTTTTCCCCCTTTAATAAACCCACATCTACTTTGTCACTTAAGTTCTGTAACTCCACAATGTGTTATGAACTGGGTCTCTTTTCCATTCCCTTTGGCTTTCCAGGTAAGGCCCTCATTACTCTCGTATCAAATTCATAGCATGTCTTCATTTCTCAACTCCTCTTATTTTTATATACTGTAATCAAAGTTAATATTTTAGCACTTATATTTACTTGATGGCCATTTGTACTCAGTCGTTTCTGTTCTTGTAATCTCTTGCTGGGCAGAAAATATTTTTAACTTGTCTTTGTATTCCTAGTGCGTATCACAGATACCTTACACACAGCCAAAACTATAAATATTGAATGGAATTAGTATTTTTTTAAGTTATCAAATATTTCTTCTTTTCATTATATCAATTTTTATACTTTAAATGCATATTTTTAATGTTTCTACAGCATTCTTTTTTATTTAGTTTCTTTTTTTTAAGCTTTATTGAGGCATAATTAAATATAGCATTCTTGAGAGCAGCTTAAAAAACTCACTTTTTTCATTCAGTTAGTATATGAAAAATGTGAAATCATAATACATAATTTTCTTGCCCTCAAAACTTGCATTTTCTAACACAACATTGTAAATTAACTATACTTCAGTAAAAAAAGAAGGAACTTTTATACAAGAGAGCTTTTTACAGGAAAAAGCTCATTAACTTATATATTTGAATAGGTCAATCTGATTTGTGTATACCATACATTCTGACCTTGTATAAAAGTAGTTCACTTTTGAGATGATGTAATTTTAAAGATTTTTATGAAGACCAGATGAAGGCTGGGTATGTGGTACCCTTTGGTGTGACATTTCTTTTAATAGGAATGTAGTTTTATGCCCTGTAATTAATTATGAGTCTTTTTGAAAGGGATATGATTATAATATCAAATTCAAGGACTAGATAGCAGAATTTATTATGATTTCTGTTCCAGAAAAGAAGCAGAAGTTTAATTTAACACAGTCTCTGTGTGTTATTACCTAGATAGAAAATGAACGTACATTCGGTCACTCGGAAAAGTGAGAAATTCTTGATGTCCTTTAACAGTGGAGCATTTGAGTCAATAAATATTGTATCAAATGCATTAGTACTGTTTCAACTCTGATTTTTAAATTTGTTTAGATCATCATTGACTGCTTTTTATTTATTTATTTAATTTTTGGCTGTGTTGGGTCTTCATTGCTGTGCATGGGCTTTCTCTAGTTGCAGCGAGCGGGGGCTACTCTTCGTTGCGGTCCGTGGGCTTCTCATTGCAGTGGCTTCTCTTGTTGCAGAGCACGGGATCTAAGCATGCGGGCTTCAGTAGTTGTGGCTTATGGGCTCTAGGGCGCAGGTTCAGTAGTTGTGACGCATGGGCTTAGTCACTCTGAGGCATGTGGGATCTTCCCGGACCAGGGCTTGAACATGTGTCCCCTGCATTGGCAGGTGGATTCTTAACCACTGTGCCACCAGGGAAGTCCCTCTGACTGCTTTTTTATGCTTTGATTCTTTTACACCAACCAGTGTCTTTGGTGTGTATGAAGTTATTTTGCTCCGATTGATGTGTTTCATTATTTCTATTGATCTGTCTTAAGATTTACTGACTAATTCTTCTGCCTTCTCCAATATGCTGTTAAATCCATCCAATGAATTTTTTTTAAGTTATTGTATTTTGCAGTTGTAGAATTTCTATTTGGGTCTTTTTTATATTTCCATTTCTCTGATGAGATTCTCCAAATTTCAGTCGTTAAAGCATATGTTTTTAAGTTATTTAAATATATTTATAACAGCTACTTTAAAGTCTTTGTCAACTAATTCCAATAGCTGAGCCCTTTCTAGATTGGTTTCTATTGACTGCCTGTTTTTCCTTGATTATGGATCATCTTTCTAGTAATTTCTATTGTATAGAAATTATACAATTTCTATTGTATAGAAACAAAAATATATTTTTGTTTTTGTAGGCAGTTCAATTAGTAGGTGATCATCTTGAACTTATATGGACACGATTTGACAGTATATTAGGGGAGATCTGGGAAAAGCTCAAAGTACGGTCTTTAAATTGTTTCCCCTGTGGTTCTTGTTAGAGTTTGGTTTAAGTCTTTTGGGGGGCTAGTTTAAAATTGGTATTGCTCTATATTGTGTTCCTTATTCCTAACATGACACCTGGCCATTTGTATGTGTGTGTTTGTGTTTTACTTGATTTTTTATTTAAAATATATATCTTGGCTAAATTTCTATGTCAAAACATATAGATCTGTTTCTTTCTATATAATAGCCCAATATTTATCTCAGAATAATTGTAGTATATTTCATTGTACTTGATGTACATTTAGATTGTTTCTTAATTTTCTTCAATAAAAAGATGCAATGAGTATTCTCGTACATATTATCTATCTGTACTTGTTGGAAAATATAAATACATTTGGTAAATATTTGTCAGTATTCTACAGACAAAAACAATGGAAATATTAAATTTGCATTTCTTGGTTTACTAGTAAAGTTGAGCATCTTTTCATGTGGGTTACCAGCCATTTATCATTCAATTTGATGACTTGCTTTCTCACAGATTATTTACTTTTAGTAGTTAGATTTTGTAAACATTGATTGTGTATGAGTTCATTGTATATTAGTTAACAGAACTTTTTCTCCAGGTTTTCATTTGGCTTTCAATGTTATTTATGGTATTTTGAGGCCATGAAGGGTTTTTACTAGGGAAATAAGAGGTCCATCTTTCCAAAACCAGGATCAAGGCCAGCAGAAAGTTTGCCACAACACTGTATGGACTTCTTCCCCCCCCCACCCCAATTTCTTTGAGATATAATTGACAAATAAAAATTCTGTATATTTAAGGTGTAAATTGTGGTGACTTAATATATATTGTCAAATTACCGTAATCAGGTTAATTAACACAACCATCACCTCACATAGTTAACCATTTTTTCAGCATATGATGAGAACACTTAAGGTCATAGCATAGTTCAAGTATACAATACATTACTATTGAGTATAGTTGCCATGCTATACATTCAAATCCCAGAACTTACTCATCTTGTAACCAAAAGTCACTGATAATTTATACTCTTTAACCAGTATCTCCCCATTTCCTCCACCCCTCACCTACTACCAACCACCATTCTACTCTTGGGTTCAATGTGTTTAACAGTTTTAGATGCCACGTATAAGTGAGGTCATGGCTATGTTTCCCTGTCTGGCCTATTTCACTTAGTATAATATACTCCAGGTTCATCCATGTGGTTGCAAATGGCAGGATTTCCTTTTTATGCCTGAATAATATTCCCTTATATATACGCGTGTGTGTGTGTGTATGTGTATATATATTTTACATTTTATTTGCCCGTTCATTCATTCATCAATAACATGTTGTTTTCATGTCTTGCCAATGTGAAGAATGTTGTAATGAACATGAGACTGCACACATCTCTTCAAGACAGTGATTTTATTTCTTTTAGATATATACCCAGCAGTGGGATTGCTGGATTATATGGTAGTTCTATTTTTAATTCTTTGGGGAACGTCCATACCATTTTCCATAATGGCTATACCAATTTTACGTTCCCACCAACAGTGTATAAGTGTTCCTTTTACTCCATACCCTTGCCGACACTTGTCATCTCGTCTTTTTTTTTTTTTTTTTTTTTTTTGCGGTACGCGGGCCTCTTACTGTCGCGGCCTCTTCCGTTGTGGAGCACAGGCTCCGGACGCGCAGGCTCAGCGGCCATGGCTCACGGGCCCAGCTGCTCCGCGGCATGTGGGATCTTCCCAGACCGGAGCACGAACCTGTGTCCCCTGTATTGGCAGGCAGACTCTCAACCACTGTGCCACCAGGGAAGCCCCTCTTGTCTTTTTGATAATAGCCATCCTAACAAGTATTAGGTGATATCTCATTTTTGTTTTAATTTGCATTTCCCTGATGATTAGTGATGTTAAACACCTTTTCATATACCCATCGACCACTTGTATGTCTTCTTTGAAAAAATGTCTATTCAGGACTTCTGCTTATTTTTTAATCAGGTTTTCTTCTGTGTTTTCCTTTTTTTTTTTTTTTTGTGGGGCGGGGTGTTGGTTTTGCATGAGTTCCTTATATATTTTAGATATAAACCTCTTATCAGATTATGGTTCTCCTGTTCCATAGGTTGTCTTTTCATTTTGTTGATTGTTTCTTTTTCTGTGCAGAAGTGTTTTAGTTTAATGTAGTCCCACTTGTTTATTTTTGCTTTTGTTCCCTGTGCTTTTGGTGTCATATCCAAAAAATCATTGCTGAGAACAAGGAGCTTTTTCCTGTTTTCTTCTAGGAGTGTTATGGTCTCAGAGTATACATTTAAATCTTTAATTCATTTAGAGTTGATTTTTATATATGGTATAAGATAAGGATCCAGTTTCATTCTTTGGCATGCAGATATCCAGTTTTCCCACCACCATTCCTAAAGAGATTATCTTTCCCCATTGTCTATTCTTGGTGCCCTTGTCAAAGATCAGTTAACCATATATGCATGGGTTTATTTCGAATTCTCTCTTCTGTTCCATTGGCCTGAGTGTCTGATTTTATGCCAGTACCGTACTGTTTTGATTACTAAAGTTTTATAATATAGTTTGAAATCAGGAAATGTGTTGCCTCCAGCTTTGTTCTTCCTTAACATTGCTTTGGCTATTCGGGATCTTTTGTGGTTCCATACAAATTTTAGAATTCTTTTTTCTATTTCTGTAAAAAATGTCACTTGAGGCTTCCCTGGTGGCGCAGTGGTTGAGAGTCCACCTGCTGATGCAGGGGACATGGGTTCGTGCCCCGGTCCAGGAAGATCCCACATGCCATGGAGTGGCTGGGCCCGTGAGCCATGGCTGCTGAGCCTGCGCGTCTGGAGCCTGTGCTCCGCAACGGGAGAGGCCACAACAGTGAGAGGCCCGTGTACCGCCAAAAAAAAATGTCTCTTGGATTTTGATAGAGATTTTACTGGATCTGTAGATCACTTTGGGTAATAAGGACATTTTAACGATACTAATTATTCCAGTCCATAAACAGGATCTTTCCTGTTTTATTTGTGTTTCTTCAATTTCTTTCATCAGTGTTTTATAGTTTTTAGTGTAAAGATTTTCACCTCCTTAGTTAAATTTATTCTAAAGTGTTTTATTCTTTTTGATGCTATCGTAAATGGGATTGTTTTCCTAATTTCTTGGATAGGTTGTCGTTAGTGTGTAGGAACACAACTGATTTTTGTATCCTGCAACCTTACTGAATTTTATTAATTCTAAGAGTTTTTTGGTGGATCTTTAGGCTTTTCTACATATAAGATCATGTATCTGCAAACAGACAATTTTAGTTCTTCTTCTCTGTTTTGGATGCCTTTTATTACTTTTTCTTCCCTAATTGCTCTGGCTAAGACTTTTAATAACTTGTTGAATAGAAGTGGTAAGAGTGGGCACCTCTGTCTCATTCCTGACCTTAGAGGAAAAGCTTTTAGCTTTTCACTATTAAGTGTGATGTTTCTGTGGGCTTGTCTATATGGCCTTTAGTATATGGAAGTATGTTTCCTCTATGCCTAATTTTTGAGAATTTTTATCATGAAAGGATGTTGAATTTTGTCAAGTGCTTTTTCTGCGTCTATTGAGATAATGTGATTTTTATCCTTCATTTTGTTATAGTGGTGTATCACATTTATTGATTTATGTATGTTAAACCAATGTGTATTTCAGGGATAAATCACCCTTGATCGTGGTGTATGATCCTTTTACTGTGCTATTGAATTCAGTTTTGTTGTTGTTGTTGTTACTGAGGATTTTTGCCACTATGTTTATCAGGATGTTGGCCTGTAATTTTCTCTTTTTAAAGTCCCTACATGCCTTTGTTATGAGAATAATGCTGACCTCTTAAAACGAGTTTGGAAGTGTTCCCTCCCCTTCAGTATTTCAGAAGCATTTGAGAAGAACTGGTGTTAATTCTTCCTTAAATGCTTAGTAGAGTTTCAGTCTCACCAATGAAGTTATCTGGTCCTGAGCTTTTCTTCGTTTGGGAGGTTTTTGATTACTGCGTTAATGTCCTTACTTGTTATAGGTCTGTTCAGATTTTTTATATCTTTATGATTATTCTTGGTAGGTTGATTTTTTTCTAGGAATTTATCCATTTCTTCTAAGTTATCCTTTTTTTTCACATATAATTGTTCATAGTAGTCTCTTAGGATTCATTGTATTTCTGTAGTATCAGCTGTAATCTATGCTTTCATTTGTAATTTTATTTGAGTCCTTTTTTTTTTGCTTAATTAATTAGCAAAAGTATATCAGTTTTATTTATCTTTAAAAAAACAACTCGTAGTTTCATTGATTTTTTTGTTGTCGTTTTTTCTGGTCTGTTTCATATATTTTTGCTCTCATCTTAGTAGTTTCCTTCCTTCTGCTGAGATTAGTTTGTTCTTTTTTCTAGTTTCTTAAGATGTAAAGTTATGTTGTTTATCTGAGATCTTTGTTTTTTCTTCATGTCGGCATTTTTTGCTATAAACTTCTCTCTTAGAACTGCTATTGTTACATCCCATAGTTTTGGTTTGTTGTGTTTCCATTTTCATTTGTATTGAGATAATTTTTAAAAATTATTTATTTTTGGCTGCATTGGGTCTTAGTTGTGGCACGTGGGATCTTCCTTGCGGCATGTGGGATCTTTCATTGCAGCATGCGGTCTCTTCATTGCGGCACTTGCGCTTCTCTCTCTAGTTGCAGTGCGTGGGCTTCAGAGCACATGGGCTCAGTAGTTGCAGCATGGGCTCTCTAGTTGCGGTGTGCATACTCAGTAGTTGCAGCACATGGGCTTAGTTGCCCTGTGGTATGTGGGATCTTAGTTCCCCAACCAGGGATTGAACCCGTGTCACCTGCATTGGAAGGCAGATTCTCAACCACTGGACCACCAGGGATGTCCCTCAAGATGCTATTTTATTTCTCTCTTGATTTCTTCTTTGACCCATTGGTTGTTCAGGTGCATGTTCTTCAATTTCCACGTATTTGTGACTATTTCAGTTTTCCTTATGTTATTAATTTCTAATTTCTTACCATTGTGGTTGGAAAAGATACTTGATGTAATTTCAGTCTTAAATTTCTTAAGACTTATTTTGTGGTCCGACATATAATCTATCTTGGAGAATGTTCCATGTGCACTTGAGAAGAATGTATATTCTATGCTGTAGATTTAAACTAAATCATAACAATAATTAACATTAAATGTAAATGGACTAAACATCCCAATTAAAAAGCAGAGATTATCAGGCTGGATAAACATAAAATAATGAACTATTTTGGAATGAATTCCAAAATCATTATGCTAAATGAAAAAAAACAGACACAAATGATTACATACTGTATAATAACATTTACATAGAATTCTAAAAAAGGCAAAACAGAAAGTAGACCATTGGTTGACAGGGTCAGCAATAAAGGAAATTGCCTGAAGAGGGGTAGGAAGGAGTTTTTAGGTAGTGAAAATATTCTAAATTATGATTGTGGTGGTGGTTACATGACTATACATTTATTAAAATTTATCTACATGTACATTGAAAGTTTGTGAATTTTGTCATATATAAATTATTTCTCAATAAAACTGATTGCTATCACACAGCTAATTAACTAAGTTCATGTAGGCATTTAGGAAATGTAAAGATGAATAGAAATGTTTTAAATGAACTGAAAAATGTTTAGTACTGAAAAACAAATCTTTCTACCCTAATTAAATGATACTCAAAATGTTAGCAGTTAATGAGTTTTTAAATGACCTTTAATTACCTACTATCTTTTTTTAATATATTTTTAAATTATTAGGTTGAACTAAAGCGACAATATAATGACCAGCATTCAAAATTAAGAGGTCTTTTACCAGGTCGTCAGTGGTATGAAATTCAAGCATACAGGGCCTTAAACCAGGCCCTAGGTAGGTAAGTGGAGTGAAATTTAATGTAATATTACTGTAATATTATCTCTGACCAGGACTGTTTGTAGAGCTAGTCTTGCTACTTTATTCCTTATAGTAAATTTGATGGAATTTTATTTCACTAGAACCCTGGGAACTGGTATATATTCAGTGATAGATGTCAGGAGTGAAAGTTGAAAGAGTCAATGGAATAATTGAAACCCAAAATAAAACTCAATATTTGCTAAAGGTTAAAGATTTATGATTGGTCAGTGAGCGTACAACAGAGTGCTCAGTAAACGTTTATAGAAGCTCACCACCAAACAATAAAATTTTATCTTGTGAACATCAGAACCTAAATGATGATTTTATGGGTAAAAAGCAAACCATTTAAGAAGAGTTAAAACAAACTGTGTTCATGGTACTAAAGAATTCACACCAACTAACAGTAAAATTTAATTATAATACTCTTTTTTCTAAAGATTCTGGTCCATTAAGATTTGTGCTTTGTGGAACTAGTTTTTAAATCACCATTTTATACCATAATTTCACAGAACATCAACACTTTAAATTTATAAATACTATAATTATTAGATTATTTATAGTCTAATTTAACACTTTATGTTCTCTATGAAATTATAATTAGTTTAACCATGTAATAGTTTTTTCCTGTGAAGCTGTACAAATAAAATTCAGATAATTCAAATAGAAGAACACAGATTAAGAGTAAAGTCATGAAAATATGGCCATTTGACACGTTTTCAGATCAGCCAGAAGACCCACAGCTAACCATTATCTGCCTTAACCAATCTAGAAATTGGACTTTTCTCAAGTGTCTTGTTTACTCACATTAACTCATTTAAACATAAGCAGACCAGCTTGCATTTGAGTTCAGATTTACCTATGCTGATGACATGACTGCAACAGCTGGATTTAAGTCCCAGAACACATCACCCACTCCCCTCCCCATCATTTCAGAATGATATTCTGCACTTGTTTCTCTTCAAACTGAGTGATTCAGTTCTATGTTTAACCTACTACCCTTCTCTGCCTAGAAATCCCACTGGTACTTGGCATCAGGTTTCACTGGAAATTGTTCTTGAAGCATTTCATCTACTTACTTTGTCTCTCCCTGTTGATTGACCTGTTTGTTTTACTTTAATATTCAGCAAATAGTTTCTAGGGGAGCCTTAATGTTTGTTTTAAAATTCTTGCCTTTTAGTCAGTAGGCTTAATTTCAGGAAAATAAATATTTTTACCTCAGTTGATTTTTTCTCTTAATATAAGCAATGCCTTGAATTTTAAGAAACCATTTGAAGCAAAAGTACATTTGTATCCTATTTTGTCATTTATAAACCTTTTCTACATATATTAAACAGGTTGTGAAAGATGAAATTACTTGTCTAATGTTACATAGCTACTAAACGCACCTTCATGTCTTGACACCACCTACATTTAAAACCTTAAGACTTGGTTTTTCATCCTTATGCCTACCTGTATCCACTAAAATTCTCACTATTAAATATAAACATCTCACTATTAAACTGTTAAATGTACCATATCCTTTCATTATTCTTTGCCTTGGCATACAAGTTACCATACAGTTCATTTGGCAAGTTTACCAATCAAAACCTAGTTGAAGAGGTCATGTCCTTTATGAAGACTTTTTTTATTTCTCCAACTAGAGTTATTTACTCCTTAGGAAACCCATAGCACTTTATACTTATCTCTATTATAGCATATATCTCATTGTTTTGGAGTAGCCTGTTTATCTGTCTCCTTCCCTAAACATGTATTAGACATTTTTCCATTCTCAGCAACCACCTGTGCCTCATCTTGGGACATAGATGCACAATAAGTACTTGTTGAATTAGTGAAAAATGCCAGGTTCAGTGCTTTTCCAGCTATACCATATTGGCCAGAGAGCTTCTAGAGCTTCAAAACATACTTTTCAAGAATTTCAGAAAAAGCATGTGTTTATAATGTTGATGTAGAATACTATAGTTTCAGTATTTTATTAATTAAAAAGTGGATAGCCCAACTGTCATTGTACTGATTTTCAGGGAAACAGTATCAACAAGTAGCAACTTATGCCAAAGAAACATCCACTAAAAATAATCAAGTGAATGTTTTACATCATTTGATAAAACTCATGTGTATTGATTGACATAAAAGGTGCTTATACTAATGCACTGTTCTTATAAGGGATATGTCTAGAAGGACTAAAGTAAGCAGAAACAAATTGAGTTTAAAAAAATGTTATCTTTTTTTTAAGCTCACATGGGACTGTTAGAGTATTTGAAGTAATGTAAATCCATAAAAAGTAATAACAGCTTTCAGGAATGTACCAGGTGGTTTTGTGACCAGGTTACAACTGCACTATAAGTTTCCTAAAGGGTCTGCTTTACTAAAGTATAATCTTTGTCTCAAGTGGGCATAATTCATTTGAGCAAGGCAGTATGAAAACAATGGAAAAAAGAGAAGGTGAAACCTTTTTCTCAGAACTGTTTTGTTAACTTAAATGCCTTTCTGCCATAGGACACTTTAAACATAAACCAAAATATATTAGCACCCTGACTTTGCATTTATTTTCAACACTGTTATATAATATTGGCAATATACATCTTCCTATCCTGCCCAATTTTATGGTTGGTCTGATGCCTCAGAACCTATGGATTACTTTAAAATATCACACAAGAACGTCATATAAAATTTAGATTTTTAATGTCCCTATGGAATAATCAAACCTTTATGTTAATTTTCACCCCCCTTTCAAAATCCCATGATAGTTAAGGAATAAAAATGTCAAACCTATAAAGTTGAAAAGAGTGGGAGAAGAGACAATGACAGATGAGCTGTCAATAAATTTTGAACACTGGAAAACAGATGAATAATTGAATGACTTAGCAGGCAAGAGAAAGCTGAAATTTAAATCTGTAATCATGAAAGCTAACAAGATCTTCCAGATTCAAGCATGGAAAAGCTTAGGACTTGAGGGTACTCTAAGATGTTGGTTAAAGCACTGTTAAACTAAAGAGGATTGGTTACAAGTTAGTATATGTAGTAGTTAGACAGCCCCCTCCCCCACCCAGGTTTACTCTCTGGATAGAATGAACTAGAGAATCTGTATATTCTTTAACTACAGTTACGGCTAAGGATGTATTAAAGATGTGGGGTAAGAAAAGTCTACCTACTGAATGTGAGAGCTCCATTCTCTTTTTCTTCTCAGCTCTGAGTAGGCTGACAATCCATCTTATATCTTCACGGCAGGAAAGTACAGTGTTGCTGTCTAAGAAAACGGACCACCCCATGAATAAGGGCCACAGATAGTAACAAAGTGGCCCTGTTCCTACCTTACTGCAAGTCTCCCAGCCTATAAGTCTCACCCATGTACACAAAGCTACCAATCAGTGCCTTACTCTTAAATAAGTGCATGGAGTCTTCACCAGATATTCAAAGAATGTCTGTAATATGAAAAACAGAGACCAAAACAATACCAACAAAGCAAAAGCAGGGTGGAATAACTTGTAGAAAACAGAAACAGTGCAGTAGAAAAGAAGTTGGCAAACTTTTTCTGTAAAGGGCCAGATAAGTACATATTTTATGTTTTTCAGGCCACATACAGTCTGCATCCACATTCTTCTTTGTTTTTTCTTTAACCTTTAAAATGTAAATACCATTCCTAGATTGCAGGCTATACAAAAACATGATATGGACCAGATTTTCCCTGTGGACTATAGTTTGCCAACTGTTGGATAAAAGAAAACTTTAAAAAATTTTATCAGTAATACCCATAGGAGGAGGTAAGATATTGCCTCCATAAAACAAGAACAGAAAATAAGAAAAAACTCCTAGACATTAATATGGTAGCAACAAATTTTAAATGCAGAATTGGGCTTAGGAGAGAAAATTGAAATTTCCCACATCCAAAAATCAAAGAGAAAGAAAATGGGAAAGAATAACTAGAAAATTAGAGGATCAGTATGCAGGAAACAACTTCTGATAAATAGGAGCTCCATATGAAGAGACTAGAGAAAATAGAGAAAGAAACATGTCAAAGGAATAATTCAAGAAAAATGCTCAGAATTGAAGGACATACTTTCCTGATGAAAGCATCCACTCAAGTACCAGTAAAGGGGGAAAAGCTACAAAACTCCTCACTATGCAGTTTCAAAGTACCCAAGGTAAAGAAAAGGTCCTGAAACCTTCCAGGGAGAAAAAGAGAACTCTCATACAAAAGATATAGAATCAGTATTGAAACAGACTTCTTAAAAGCAACACTAGAAGCTGAAAGACAGTTGAAAATTATCTTCAATTATTTGAGGGAAATTTTTGACTTGCAATCTAAGTTCTTAGCAATGCAAATGATCAATAAACTGTAAGACAGACTAAAGCATTCAGTATTCAGTATTAAAGGACCTAAACATTTGCTTCAAATGCACACTTTCTCAGGATCCAACTGAAAGATATTCTCCAACAAAGAAGAGAAAATTCAGAAAGAGGAATACCAAGGATGCAGGAAACTGGAGTTCCAACCCAGAAAAGTGAAATTCCCAAAACAACCAAGGAAGAAAGCTCTGGGATGAATCTGTGTGGCAGTCCCATAGTAGTTAGTCTAGATTGGTTTCTGAGGATGGAAGGTTTTGCCCTTATTGAGAAAAATTCTTGCAGCTGTGACAAAGTGGGAATTAATTAATGATAGAAACATAGAAAATTAAGCAAAAAAGGAAAGAGGGAGAGTTATTAACTCCAAGGCAGACAAAAACGTCTTGTATGGGAAAGGACATGTAATCATACTGGATCATGTAATTCACCTTTAAATGGTAATCCACTGAATATTGATTTACAAAAGAATTGTGATATAATGCTGCTGGAAGAATGGAGAGGTAGTGAAGTTATCAGTGATATGAGATAAACATCTTCTGTAGGAAGAGTCAGTAAATGATTTCTAATGGTTAAAAACCAGGAAGTAGTAGTAGTATGTTATTTAGAAATATGGAGGCAAATGACCATAAGAACTATGTAAAATATTTTCAATTACTTGTTTCTGAGATTGGGAATTGGAGATGTGGTGTGGGTAGGCAAAAGAAAATTCTGTTTTTATTAAAACAATTATAATACTATTTGACTTTTAAACTATGCTTGTGTATTTGATTAAAAATTAAAATTTACAAGCTAAAATTAACTTTTTAAAGAGTCTGGAGATTGGTTCAAGATGGCAGAGTA
Source organism: Globicephala melas (assembly GCF_963455315.2). Classification (NCBI taxonomy): domain Eukaryota; kingdom Metazoa; phylum Chordata; class Mammalia; order Artiodactyla; family Delphinidae; genus Globicephala; species Globicephala melas. Next base: position 49,236,533 of record NC_083333.1, on the reverse strand, counting down.
GAAGGACATGCTCTCATTCTTTCGAGAACACCAGAATCACAACTAACTGATGAACAGTCATCGACAGGAAGACACTGGAACTCACCAAAAAAGATACCCCACATGCAAAGACAAAGAGGCTGCAGTGAGACAGGAGGGGTGCTATCACAATAAAATCAAATCCCATAACTGCTGGGTGGGTGACTGACAAACTGGAGAACACTTATACCACAGAAGTCCACCCACTGGAGTGAAGGTTCTGAGCCACATGTCAGACTTCCCAACCTGGGGGCCTGGCAACGGGAGGAGGAATTCCTAGAGAATCAGACTTTGAAGGCTAGTGGGATATGATTGCAAGACTTTGGCAGGACTGGGGGAAACAGAGACTCCACTCTTGGAGGTCACACACAAAGTAGTGTGCGCATCAGGACCCAAGGGAAGAAGCAGTGACCCAATAGGAGACTGAGCTAGACCTACCTGCCAGTGTTGGAGGGTCTCCTGTGGAGGTGGGGAAAGCTGTGGCTCACCAAGGGACAAGGACACTGGCAGCAGAAGTTCTGGGAAGGACTCCTTGGTGTGAGCCCTCCCAGAGTCCACCATTGGCCCCCACCATAGAGCCCAGGTAGGCTCCAGTGTTGGATCGCCTCAGGCCAAACACCCAACAGGGAGGGAACTCAGCCCCACCCATCAGCAGACAAGGGGATTAAAGTTTTACTGAGCTCTGCCCACAAGAGCAACAGCCAGCTCTACCCACCACCAGTCCCTCCCATCAGGAAGCTTCCACAAGTCTCTTAGATAGCCTCATCCACCAGAGGGCAGACAGCAGAAGCAAGAAGAACTGCAGTCCTGCAGCCTGTGGAACAAAAACCACATTCACAGAAAGATAGACAAGATGAAAAGTCAGAGGGCTATGTCCAGATGAGGGAACAAGATAAAACCCCAGAAAAACAACTAAATGAAGTGGAGATAGGCAACCTTCCAGAAAAAGAATTCAGAATAATGATAGTGAAAATAATCCAGGACCTCGGAAAAAGAATGGAGGCAAAGATCAAGAAGATGCAAGAAATGTTTAACAAAGATCTAGAAGAATTAAAGAACAAACAAACAGAGATGAGCAATACAATAACTGAAATGAAAACTACACTAGAAGGAATCAATAGCAGAATAACCAAGGCAGAAGAACGGATAAGTGACCTGGAAGACAGAATGGTGGAATTCACTGCCATGTAACAGAATAAAGAAACAAGAATGAAAAGAAATGAAGACAGCCTAAGAGACCTCTGGGACAACATGAAACGCAACAACATTCACGTTATAGGGGTCCCAGAAGGAGAAGAGAGAGAGAAAGGACCCGAGAAAATATTTGAAGAGATTGTAGTTGAAAACCTCCCTAACGTGGGAAAGGAAATAGCCACCCAAGTCCAGGAAACACAGAGAGTCCCATACAGGATAAACCCAAATAGAAACACGCTGAGACACATAGTAATCAAATTGGCAAAAATTAAAGATAGAAAAATTATTGAAAGCAGCAAGGGAAAAATGACAAATAACATACAAGGGAACTCCCATAAGGTTAACAGCTGATTTCTCAGCAGAAACTCTACAAGCCAGAAGGGAGTGGCATGATATACTTAACGTGATGAAAGGGAAGAACCTACAACCAAGATTACTCTACCAAACGAGGATCTCATTCAGATTTGATGGAGAAATCAAAAGCTTTACAGACAAGCAAAAGCTAAGAGAATTCAGCACCACCAAACCAGCTGTACAATAAATGCTAGAGGAACTTCTGTAAGTGGGAAACACAAGAGGAGAAAAGGACCTACAAAAACAAATGCAAAACAATTAAGAAAATGGTCATAGGAACATACATATTGATAATTACCTTAAATGTGAATAGATTAAATGTTCCAACCAAAAGACACAGGCTTACTGAATGGGTACAAAAACAAGACCCATATATATGCTGTCTACAAGAGACCCACTTCAGACCTAGGGACACATACAGACTGAAAGTGAGGGGATGGAAAAAGATATTCCATACAAATAGAAATCAAAAGAAAGCTGAAGTAGCAATACTCATATCAGATAAAATAGACTTTAAAATAAAGAATGTTACAAGAGACAAGGAAGGACACTGCGTAATGATCAAGGGATCAATTCAAGAAGAAGATATAACAATTATAAATATATATGCACCCAACATAGGAGCACCTCAATACATAAGGCAACTGCTAACAGCTCTAAAAGAGAAAATCGACAGTAACACAATAATAGTGGGGGACTTTAATACCTCACTTACACCAATGGACAGATAATCCAAAATGAAAATTAATAAGGAAAGACAAGCTTTAAATGGCACAGTAGACCAGATATATTTAATTGATATTTATAGGACATTCCATCCAAAAACAGCAGATTACACTTTCTTCTCAAGTGCACACGGAATATTCTCCAGGATAGATTACATCTTGGGTCACAAATCAAGCCTCAGTAAATTTAAGAAAATTGAAATCATATCAAGCATGATTTCTGACCACAACACTATGAGATTAGAAATCAATTAGAGGGAAAAAAATGTAAAAAAACACAAACACATGGAAACTAAACAATATGTTACTAAATAACCAAGAGATCACTAATAAATCAAAGAGGAAATCAAAAAATACCTAAAGACAAATGACAATGAAAACACGACGGTCCAAAACCTATGGGATGCAGCAAAAGCAGTTCTAAGAGGAAAGTTTATAACTATACAAGCCTACCTCAAGAAACAAGAAAAATCTCAAATAAACAATCTAACATTACACCTAAAGGAACTAGAGAAAGAAGAACAAACTAAACCCAAAGTTAGCAGAAGGAAAAATATAAATATCAGAGCAGAAATAAATGAATTAGAAACAAAGAAAACAGTAGCAAAGACCAATAAAACTAAAAGCTGGTTCTTTGAGAAGATAAAATTGATAAACCATTAGCTAGACTCATCAAGAAGAAGAGGGAGAGGACTGAAATCAATAAAATTAGAAATGAAAAAGGAGAAGTTACAACAGACACCACAGAAATACAAAACATCCTAAGAGACTACTACAGGCAACTCTATGCCAATAAAATGGACAACCTGGAAGAAATGGACAGATTCTTAGGTATAACCTGCCAAGACTGAACCAGGAAGAATTAGAAAATATGAACAGACCAATCACAAGTAATGAAATTGAAACTGTGATTTAAAATCTTCCAACAAACAAAAGTCCAGGACCAGATGGCTTTACAGGTGAATTCTATCAAACATTTAGAGAAGAGTTAACACCGATTCTTCTCAAAATCTTCCATTCAAAAAAATTGCAGAGGAAGGAAAACTCCCCAACTCATTCTGTGAGGCCACCATCACCCTGATACAAAATGAAACATACTACAAAAAAAGAAAATTAAAGACCAATATAACTGATAAATATACATGCAAAAATCCTCAACAAAATACTAGCAAACAGTATCTAACAACACATTAAAGGGATCATACACCATGATCAAGTGGGATTTATCCCAGAGATGCAAGGATTCTTCAGTATACGCAGATCAATCAATGTGATACACCATATTAACAAATTGAAGAATCAAAACATATGATCATCTCCATAGATGCAGAAATAGCTTTTCACAAAATTCAACACCCATTTATTTAAAAACTCTCCAGAAAGTGGGCATAGAGGGAACCTACCTCAACATAATAAAGGCCATATATGACAAACCCACAGCAAACATCATTCTCAATGATGAAAAACTGAAAGCATTTCCTGTAAGATCAGGAACAAGACAAGGATGTCCACCCTCACCACTATTATTCAACATAGTTTTGGAAGTCCTAGCCATGGCAATCAGAGAAGAAAAAGAAATAAAAGGAATAGAAATTGGAAAAGAAGAAGTAAAACTGTCACTGTTAGCAGATGACATAATACTATACATAGAGAATCTTAAAGATGCCACCAGAAAACTACTAGAGCTAATCAATGAATTTGGTAAAGTTGCAGGATACAAAATTTATGCACAGAAATCTGTTGCATTCCTATACACTAATGATGAAAAATCTGAAAGAGAAATTAATGAAACACTCCCATTTACCATTGCAACAAAAAGAATAAAATACCTAGGAATAAACCTACCTAGGGAGACAAAAGACCTGTATGCAGAAAACTATAAGACACTGATGAAAGAAATTAAAGATGATACCAGCAGATAGAGAGATATACCATGTTCTTGGATTGGAAGAATCAATATTGTGAAAATGACTATACTACCCAAAGCAATCTGCAGATTCAATGAAATCCCTGTCAAATTACCAATGGCATTTTTTACAGAACTAGAGTAAAAAATCTCAAAATTTGTATGGAGACACAAAAGATCCCGAATAGCCGAAGCAGTCTTGAGGGAAAAAAACAGAGCTGGAGGAATCAGACTCCCTGACTTCGGACTATACTACAAACCTACAGTAATCAAGACAGTATGGTACTGGCACAAGAACCGAAATATAGATCAATGGAACAGGATAGAACGCCCAGAGATAAACCCACGCATCTATGGTCAACTAATCTATGACAAAGGAGACAAGGATATACAATGGAGAAAAGACAGTCTCTTCAGTAATTGGTGCTGGGAAAACTGGACAGCTACATTTAAAGAATGAAATTAGAACACTCCCTAACACCATACACAAAAATAAACTCAAAATGGACTAGAGACCTAAGTGTAAGACCGGGCACTGTAAAACTCTTAGAGGAAAACATCGGAAGAACACTCTTTGACATAAATCACAGCAAGATCTTTTTTGATCCACCTCCAGAGTAATGGAAATAAAAATAAACAAATGGGACCTAATGAAACTTAAAAGCTTTTGCACAGCAAAGGAGACCATAAACAAGACAAAAAGACAACCCTCAGAATGGGAGAAATATTTGCAAATGAATCATCAGACAAAGGATTAATCTCCAAAATATATAAACAGCTCATGCAGCTCGATATTAAAAGAACAAACAACCAATCCAAAAATGGGCAGAAGACCTAAATAGACATTTCTCCATAGAAGACATACAGATGGCCAAGAAGCACATGAAAAGCTGCTCAACATCAATAATTACTAGAGAAATGCAAATCAAAACTACAATGAGGTATCACCTCACATCAGTTAGAATGGGCATCATGAGAAAATCTACAAACAACAAATGCTGGCGAGGGTGTGGAGAAATGGGAACTGACTTGCACTGTTGCTGGGAATGTAAATTGATACAGCCACTATGGAGAACAGTATGGAGGTTCCTTAAAACACTAAAAATAGAACTACCATATGACCCAGCAATCCCACTACTGGGCATATACCCAGAGAAAACCATAATTCAAAAAGACACATGCACCCCAATGTTCGTTGCAGCACTATTTACAATAGCCAGGTTATGGAAGCAACCTAAATGCCCATTGACAGACAAATGTGTAAAGAAGATGTACATATATACAATGGAATATTATTCAGTCATAAGAAGGAAGGAAATTGGGTCATTTGTAGATACATGGATGCATCTAGAGACTGTCATACAGAGTGAAGTAAGTCAGAAAGAGAAAAACAAATATCGTATATTTACGCATATATGTGGAACCCAGAAAATGGTACAGATGAACTGGTTTGCAGAGCAGAAACTGAGACACAGAAGTAGAGAACAAACATATGGACACCAAGGGGGCAAAGTGGCAGGTGGTGGGGGTTGTGGTGTGATGGATTGGGAGATTGGAATTGACATGTATACACTGATGTGTATAAAATGGATGACTCATAAGAAAATAAATAAATAAACATTAAAAAAATAGAGTCTGGAGGTCTCAATTCTAGATAAGATGGAGTAAGTACATTCTGTACTGTCTTTAAAAGCTAGACAGAATGCATGGAGCAGCTATTTGAGTACCGTGAAAAGTGAATAATAGTAGACAGATTGCGGAAGAAGACCAGAATTCAAAATACCAATGAACTGGTTGGAATAACTATATTAATATCAGGACAAAGTAGAATTAAGAGGAAAGAAAATTATTGGGATGTTAGAAGAAAATTTACATAATGATGAAAGGGTCAATTTATCAGAAAGACATAACAATCCTAAATGTGTATGCACCTAAAAATAGAGCTTCAAAATACATGACACAAAAGCTGACATCTGAATAAGAAATAGACAAATCCACAAGCATGGTTGGAGACTTTAAAATTCCTCTCTCAGTAATAGATAGAAGTAGTAAACAGAAAACCAATAAAGAGATGGAAGACTTAAACAATATTATTAGCCAGCTAGATTGAATTGACATTATAGAGCACTCCACCCAACAATAGCAGAATAAACACAAGGAATATGTACCAATTTAGACAATATCCTGGGTGATAAACTTAAAATTTTTTTTAAGGATTTGAAATCATAGTGTGTTCTTTGACCATGCTGCAAATAAACAAACTAGAAATCAATAACAGAAAAATAACGTAAAAATGTCCAAGTACTTGGAAATTAATAACATCTTTAAAAATCCATAGGAAAAACAGGATGTCTTAGGATAATTAGAAAATATTGTGAACTCACCAGAAATGAAAATCATCATATCAAAATTTGTGGACCACAGGTATAGCAGAGCTCACTGGGAAATTTATATCATTAAATGTTTATTTTCAGAAACAAAGATCTCTAATCAGTTATCTAAACTTCTACCTTAAGAAGCTAGAAAAGAAGAGCAAAATAAATGTAAAGCAAACAGAAAAAAGAAAAGAATATAAGTCAATGAAACTAAAAAATCAATAAAATCCATTTTTAAAGCAATCAGTAAAATCTACTGACTTCTAGGTAAACTGACAAAAAAAAAAAAGCCGCAAATTGCCAATATCTGGAATAAAGGAGGTGATATTACTACATATCCTGCAGACATTCAAAGGATAATATGGGGAAATTTTTACCTGTCTCAGAGCTCACTTAAGCAGTTGTTTAACTTCACAGCTTCCTGAGACAATGAATGAAAATTGGGACAAATAACAAACTAACTGAAAAGCTTAAAGAGAAAAGCTGGGAAATGAGATTTCCATGGGGGCTTTAAAAGTTCCGACATACTCCTGAGACTCTAGTAGGAATGTTTAGGACTGTGCACATGACCAGGGATGTGCACATGCTCATAAGACCTGAGAAGGTCCTAAGCTCTCACCTCTGTGTGACCTTGAGGCTCTGCTGAAGCAGGAAGTGAAGACTAAGGTAGAGTTTTTGCCTGCCTGATCAAGGCTCAAACATGTATCCAAAAACACATGTAAAGCCTCTTGGCAAAGAATGGGAGACTGTGGATTCCAGATGTTTAAGGAAATCTCTGTCTAATCATTAGCTGACCACTAAGCTGACCTAGCAATGGTCACACATGACAGAATACAGACTTTACAAAATGATTTCAGAAAAGTCACAGCAACAACAACAGCAGCATCAACAACAAAAATCCTTGGGGAGGGAGGAAGAATCTGATTTCTACAGTTGCCAGATTACATTATTTAAAATGTACTCTTTTCAACAAAAATTATGGCATGTGCAAAGAAGAATATATTCCCCATACACAAGGGAGAAAGCAGTCAATAAGAATTATCCCTAAGGGAGTCCAGATGTTATAGTTAGTATATAAAACTATTTTAAATATGATCAAGGAACCAAGGAAATTATGTCTAAAGAGCTATAGGAAGCAATGAGAATGATGTTTCACCAGATGGAGAATATCAATAGTTAGATAGAATTTAAAAAAAAAAAAAAAACCTAATGGAAATTCTGTAGTTGAAACCTACAATAAGTGAAATGAAAAATTTAGTAGAGGGGCTCAACAGCAGTTTTGAGCAGGAAGAAGAAAGAATTGGTTTCCAGTCTGAGGAACAGAAAGAAAAAGAATGAAGAATAATTAAGATAGCCTCAGGAACCTGTACAACCCCATCAAGCATACCAACATACACATAAAGAGAGTCTTAGAGGGAGAGAAGAGAGAGAAAGAAACAAAGATTTTTTTGAAAAAGTAATGGCTGGAAACTTCCCTAATTTGGTGACACATCTAATTTGATGACACATCTAAGAAAATCAGAAAACTCCAAGTAGTTTGAACTCAAAGAGATCCATACATAGAAATGTCATGATCAAGCTGTCAAAAAACAAAGAGAGAATCTAGAAAGCAGCAAGAGAAAAACAACTCATTATACAAGGTATCCTCAATAATTTAAGCAGATTTCTCACTGGAAACCATGGAGAGAAGAAAGCAGTGAAATGACATGTTTAAAAGGCCAAAAGAAAAAGACTGTCAGTTGAATCTATATCTAACAAAACTATCCTTCAAAAATTAAGGAGAAAGTAGAACATTTCCAAATAAACAAAAACTGAGAGAATTAATCTCTAGAAAACTTATTGTACAAGAAATACTAAAGGGAGTCTTTTTCTGGCTGAAATGAAAGGACACTAACCAGTAACTATATCCACATGAAGAAATAAAGAGCATCTGTAAAGGTAATTTCATAGGTAAATATAAAAAACAATATAACTTTTTTTTGGTTTTGTTTTTTTTGCGGTATGTGGGCCTCTCACTGTTGTGGCCTGTCCCGTTGCGGAGCACAGGCTCAGCGGCCATGGCTCACAGGCCCAGCTGCTCCGCGGCATGTGGGATCTTCCCGGACCAGGGCACGAACCCGTGTCCCCTGCATCGGCAGGTGGACTCTCAACCACTGTGCCACCAGGGAAGCCCAATATAACTATATTTTAATAACTTTTTCTCCTGTTTGATTTTTGAAAACAACTGCATAAAGCAATAAACTTAAGTCTGTGGTAATAGGCATTGTATTGGCAGTTCCAAAGACGATGTTTAGGTTCAGTTATTCACCAGGAGCAGTGATAGACTCAGCATATAGCTGTATGCACACCTAGGATTTATTACAGTGAAAGGATACAAAGCAAAAACAGCAAAGGGAATAGGCACATGGGCAAACTCCAGGGGAAGCCAGGTACAATCTTCCGAGGGTCCTCTCTCAATGGAGTCACACAGGGCACACTTAGTTTCGCAGCAATGAATTGTGGTAATGTGTGAAATAATAGCCAATCGGGAGAGCTTGTTAGAGACTCAGCACCCGGTTTTTTTATTTGAGCTGGTCGTATAGGCAGACTCTGCCTAACATTTCCCCAAAGTCTAGACTCTCAGAAGCAAAGCAGGTGTTCAGCATTAACCATATTTTTCCACAGACATTGTAGACACAGTGAGATTTTCTTTTAGTTAGTGATTGGAACCCTCCCTGAAATCTAAACACCAACCAAGGGCTACCTTATATTCAGGCCTTTCTAGGGATAAGCAACTTGGCCTGCTGTATTAACTCTTTTCTGCACAGGTGTACAATGTTTAAAGATATAATTTATATTAAAGTAATAGCACAAGGGTTGGGGGGAAGAAACAGTTATACAGGAGCAGTGTTTTTGTATACTACTGAAATTAAGTTGCTATCAATCCAAAATAGATTTTTATAAATTAAGGTGTTTATTATAATCCTCAAAGCAACCATTAATAAAATAACTCAAATATCTATTGCACACAGAAGAAGGCAGTAATGAAGGAATAGTGGAAGAACAATAACAAAAAAGACAGAAAACAAATAGTAAAGTGGATATTTGCAAAATAGCTAAGTAAATTCTACCTTATCAGTAATTACATTAAGTGTAAATGGACTAAGCACTCCAATCAAAAGAAAAAGATTGGCAAAATGAATTTTTTTAAAAAGGACATGATCCAACTTTATGCTGCCTGAAAGATAAATGCTTTGGTTAAAAAACACAACTAGATCAAGTGTGAACAGAAAAAGACATGCAAGCAGTAAACAAAAGACAACTGATTTGGTTATACTAATACCAGACAAAATAACCTTTTTGTTACTAGAAATTTTCTAATAAAATTTTCATTCCATTAATTCAGCAGTTATAGTTGGAGACTTTAATACCCCACTTTCAATAATGGATAGAATAGTTAGAAAGAAAATCAACAGAAAAGGAAAGTCTTGAACAGCACTATAAACCAACAATTACAAACCTAACATATTTATTACACTCTACCCTACAATAACAGAATGCACATTCTTCTTAAGTGTACATGACACATACTTCAGGATAGACCATATGTTAGGCTACAAAATAAATTTCAATACATTTTAAATGGTTAAAATCATAGAAAGTATCTTTTCTGATCACAGTGGAATGATAGTATAAATCAGTAACAGACAGAAAATTTAAAAACTTATAAATACGTGGAAATTAAAGAACATACTCCTAACCAGTGGATCAAAGAAGAAATCAAAAGGGAGATTAGAAAATACCTTGTGATAAATGAATATGATAACACAGTGTACCAAAATTTTGAGGGTAGAGTGAAAGCAGTGCTCAGAGAGAAATTTATTTTTATAAATGCCTATATTAAAAAAAAAAAAGAATATCTGAAATCAGTACTCTAACCTTCTACCTTAAGGAATTAAGGAAAGAAGGGCAAATCAAACCCAAGGCAAGCAGATCAAAGGACTAGTAGAGATTAGAATGGAAATAAAGGAAATAGAAAATAAAGTAGAAAAAGTCAGGGTAACAAAAGTTGGGTCTTTGAAAAGATCAAGAAAATTGACATTTAACTAGACTGACCAAGAAAAAATGCAGAAAAGACTCAAATTACTAAAATTAGGAATGAAAGAGGGGTTGTTACTGCCAAACTTACAGAAATATAAAGCATTATAAGAGAATACTTGAACAATTGTATGACAACAAAATAGATAATTTAGATAAGTTGGACAAATTCAGGACTTCCCTGGTGGCACAGTTGTTAAGAATCCTCCTGCCAATGCAGGGGACACACATTAGAGCCCTGGCCTGGGAAGATCCCACATGCTGTGGAGCAACTAAGCCTGTGTGCCACAACTACTGAGCCTGTGCTCTAGAGCCCGCAGTTCACAACTACTGAGCCCACATGCCACAACTAATGAAGCCTGTGTGCCGAGAGCCCATGCTCAGCAACAAGAGAAGCCACCAGCCCCTGCTCGCCGCAATTAGAGAAAGCCCATGTGCAGCAATGAAGACCCAACACAGCCAAAAATAAAAAGATAATAAATAAATTTATTTTAAAAAAAAAAAGATGGACAAATTCATAGAAAGACATAGCTATGGAAACTGACACTCAAGCAGTAGAATGTCTGAATAGATCTATAACAAGTGAAGAGGTGGAAGAATTAGTAATACGAAAATTTCACACAAAGAAAAGCCCAGGAAAGAATGACTCCACTGATGAATTCTAGCAAACATTTAAAGAGAATCCTTTACAAACGCTTATGAAAAATAGAACAGGAAACATGTACCAGTTTATTCCATGAGGCCAGTGTTGCCTGATACCAAAAGTAATCAAAGACATCACAAGAAAGCTACAGAGCAGTATCTCTTATGGTTATAGATGCAAAAATCCTCAACAGAAAAGTAGAACACTGAATCCAGCAACTTACTAAAAGGATTGTACACAGTGACCAAGTGGAATTTATCTCAGGACTGCAAGGTGGTTCAACACCCTGCCAGTTTATTGGTTCAGCTAAAATCAGTGTAACACCGTATTAGAGTAAAGTACAAAAACCACAAGATCATCTCAAGATGAGAAAAAGCAATTGACAATATAACACTCAACAAAGTAGGAATAGCAGGTACTTCCTAAACCTTAAAGGGCATCTATGCATACAATAGTTAACATCATACTGAATGGTGAAAGTTATCATTTTTCTCTTAAGTTTGAGAATAAAATAAAGATGGCCGCTCTCACCACTTGTATTCATTTTTTGTGTTGGAGGTTCTAGCTAGGGCAATTAGGCAAGAAAAAGAAATAAAAGATATCCAGATTGGAAAAGAAGTAAAATTATCTTTAAATTTGCAAATGACATGATATTGTACATAGAAATACTAAGGAATCCATAAAAAATAACTATTTAGAACTAAAACAAGTTCAGCAAAGTTATAGGATGCATATTCACTATACAAATATCAGTTACATTTTTATACACCAGCAATGAAAAATCCAAAAATGAAATCAAGTTAATTCCATTTACAGTAGCATCAAAAAGAGCAAGATACTTAGAAATAACTTTAATGAAAGTACCCTGAAAGCTTCAAAATATTGTTGAAAGAAATTTCTAAATAAATGGGAGAATTCCATGATGACAGATTGGAAAACATTATTATTAAGATAACATTCTCCCCCAAATTGATCTACAGATTTAATATAATCCCAACCAGAATTCCAACTGGATTGGGTGCAGAAATTGAGAAGCTGATCCTAAAATTCATATGGAAATTGAAAGAGACCCAGAATAGCCACAAAAAATTTGAAACAGAAGAACAAAACTGGAGAACTGACAATTCTCAATTTCAAACTTACTGCAAAACTACAGTAATCAAGACTGTATTGTATTGATGTAATACAGACATGTAGAACAAGGGGTAAAATTGAGGGTCCAGAAACAAACCCATGCATTTACAGTGAATGGATTTTTGACAAAAGTGTCAAGACAATTTAATGAGGAAAGAATAGTCTTTTTCACAGATAATTCTTGGATAATTGGATATCCACCTGGAAAGGAATGAAGTTAGACCCCTACCTCACACCATATACAAAAGTTAACTCAAAATGGATCAAAGACTAACAAGGTATAAATTTTCTTGACCTTGGATTAGGCAACGGTTTCTAAAATATTTGCAAATCATGTATCTGATAAGGGTCTTATATCCAGAATATATAAAGAACTCTTACAGTTCAACAATAAAAATATAAATAATGCAATTTTAATTTGGACCAATAATTTAAATAGACATTTCTCCAAAAAAGGATACACACGTGGCCATTGTGCACATGAAAAGATGCAGAACATCATTAGTCATTAGGGAAATGCACATCAAAACCAGAGTGAAATACCACTTCATACCTCCTGGTACATCTATTGAAAAAGATGGACAGTAACAAGTGTTGGTGAAGCTATGGAGAAATTGGAAATCTCATACATAGCTAATGGAAATGTAAAATTATGTGACTGCTTTGGAAAAAAAAAATGTAGCAGTTCCTCTAAAAGTTAAACGTAGAGTTATACAACCTAGCAATTCTATTCCTAAGTATATACCCAAAAGAATTTTTAAAATGTATCCATATAAAAACTTGTACACAAATGTTTATAGTAGCATTATTCATAATAGTCAAAAGGTGGAAACAACCCAAATGCCCATTAACTTATGAATGGATAAATTATGGTATATCCATATAATGGAATATTATTCAGCCATAAGAAGGAACAAAGTACTGATGCATGATACAAGTAACCTTGAAAACATCATGCTAAGTGAAAGAAGCCAGACACAAAATGACATATATGATTCTAGTTATATGAAGTGTCCAAAATAGGTATATCTATACAGACAGAAAGTAGATTGTGGTTGCAAGGGGTTAGGGGGAATGATCTGGGTAATTGGGAGTGACTAATGGGCATGGGGTTTCTTTTTGGTGAGGTAAAAATGTTCTGTAATAGACAGTGGTATAGGTTGCAGAACCTTGTAAATGTAACCACTGAATTTTATTTTTAATTTTTTTTTTATGCAGCAGGTCCTTGTTAGCCATCAATTTTATACACATCAGTGTATACATGTCAATCCCAATCGCCCAATTCATCACACCACCACCACCACCACCACCACCCCCCGCTGCTTTCCCCCCTTGGTGTCCATACGTTTATTCTCTACATCTGTGTCTCAATTTCTGCCCTGCAAACTGAAAAACCACTAAATTTTAAAAATTTTAATAATGTTTAAAATTTTAAAAATTAGCAAATTGAACCCAACAATCTATAAAAAGAATAATGCACATGACCATAATGGTTATTCTAGGGATGAAAGAAAGGCAAGCTCAGTATTTGAAATTTTGCCAGTATAATCCACCATGTTAACAGTCTAAAAAGAACAACTACATGATTATATCAATTGGTGCAAAAATTTTTTTACAAACTTATTCATTTATGATAAAAACTTGTTAAACCAGAATAAAAGTTATGTACGTAAAATCTACAGCTAATATAATACTTAAGGTAAAAAATATTGTGTGTGTAAAGAATGTTTTGGGAAATATTTTCTATAATTTTTTTGTCTTTCAAAATAGAATGCATGTAACATTTTTGGGTATGTTATCAGTAGTTGGCAAAAGTAGGAGAGTTTTTAATACATCTACTTTGGTACATTGTACTGAGTAGTTTCTAAAAACTTTACTCATAATAATGACTTTGATTAAAGGACATGTCATTGATTTTGATACCTGACAGACACATCATTGATTTTCTCAACCTTCTGTCTGTCCCACTAGAAATGTGGCTTTATTTTCACTGTTATATTTATTTCATTTTCTCCCTATTTTTAGGTGTATTCGACACAAAAATGATTGGGGAGCTCTTATTCTAGTGGATGATCGCTTCAGGAGTAACCCAAGTCGATACATATCTGGTAAGATTCTCTGCTGGGCTTAGAGTACGAATTAGTAACAATCTTTGGTATTTAATGACTTCTATTTTTAAAGCAAAGAATTGGATAGAGAATTTGAATTACTAGATCGAACATGGAAAAATTCACATTGACTGGAAATCTAGCCTTTTAATGCTTCTGTGTTTACAAAAAATCTTTATAGAGGAGAATCTGGTTACTGATGTAGTATTAATCAATCAAGATCCTTCAATTTCACCAGAATGTGGGATTTGATTCAGTAACATAGCAATAATTTATTTACCATTGTCAGGGAAAAAGCTGTTCCACAGAAATGAGTTTTCCAAGAAATATTAAGTTTTTACATTTAAGCACACAAGCAATCCTTTGGTGCTTAGGATTCTTTTTATTCTTTCATTCTGGATTATTTGTGTTTTATTGTTGTATGTGTGTGTGTTTGTTTGTTTAGAAATGCTTCAGTTGTTATAGAGTTTATATTAGAGCTAGTATTTTCTAAAAAGAAAAAAAAGCACCACTGCATGCTGCAAGATCAAGTACATGGTCATTTTTCTCCACTCAAATGAACAAATACTGTGTGCCTATAGTTTTCATCCGAATTAATACCAGGAATCCATCTGTTATTAAAGAACTGTTGGAAGTACTTGCGTTTTTGTTATCTTTAGAGCTAAAAAGTTCATACCATACTATAATGAAAAGATGCTAATTTTTTAATTTGTTTCAGATTAGCTGTCTATGGGTATGGACTCTACTTTTTATATTTCAGAGCCTAATTATTATATTTGGTTCAATATTAAAACATATCCACCTGGATTGAAGCAGGAAACGCTGTTTTATTAGTCTTTTCTTCTCTTTCCCTGTAAAGCAAGCCAAGGCCAAGATATAACCAAAAACAAATGTTAAGTGCTTATGTTTAGTCAGCAGGTGGAGCTCAGATTCTTTCAAGTTTTCAAAAGCAAACTGACATTTTACACTGACAAGGCTTTCTTTGATCACAAAAAGTTCGAAATGAAAGCAATAACTATAACGCTAAAATTTTTCAATTTGGGAAATTTTCATATTCTTATTTGGTATAATTATTTTCCCCAAGCAAACAAAAATAAAGAACTTTAAAGAAATGCTGTTTAAGTTTTTTTTTCTTATTTTAAAATCTAGAACTGAAATTTTTACCTCGTAGTTCAGATTTGTTGAGAGATTTTTTTGAATTAAGTATTTTCCATTATTTTCTGTAAGGTTTTTATTTTTTCTGAGACTCATAAACTTTGAAATCTTATCTAGGCAATACAGCGCAACAACATACAAATTCCATTTGATGACTAATTTTTGTTTAAATTCAACATGCAAAAGAATAGTTGATAGAAAAGCTCCATTAAACAGAAAAACTAAAGGAATGTATTTGAAATGAAAGAATAATAGTTCAAGTTGCTTGAAGCCCTGTCTTAACCTTCCTCTCAACTTAAAATACCATAGTGACTTTTTAAATTACTCCAAAAGATGATGTTTTAGTAACATCAGCAGAGAATATTTATTTTCTAAAGTCCAAATATCTGAATTTCATTCTGAAGTGAGTCATACTCCAAAACACCTTATACTGTTAATATGGTTTATTTTTACGCAGTTTTCACATGTCACAGGGTCAAACCTTGTCCCTTACAACTTGATTATTTATATATTAAAAAATAATTATGTAATAAATATTCAGATAGGACATGATTTGCCCATAAAACAGTGTTATTCCTTTTACTCCCAGAATAGTTTGATATATTTGGAATTGGAAGGAGAAGGGAAACAAACAAACAAACAAAAAAAACCTATGAGACTGTAATCTTGAATTTATTTTTGCTAAAGGAGTCAAATTTAAAAGTTGGAATAAAAGATTGTGTTGTTTAGAACTTGTATTTTCTCTGCAATTAAAAGGTAGGTAATTTTTTGTGGGGAATTATGATAAAATTAAATTTGCCTTATTCCCCAGTTATTCTTAATTGACAAATAATATTTTCCCATCTCCATTCTACTCCCACTGCCTCTTCCCTCCATCCAGTTGGCAATCACTGCATGTAAAGAGAAATGCTACTGATACAAGAGCATATTGTACACATGAAGGTAAAAAGGCAGGAAAAATGTAGAGAACCACCCTGTATCCTCTAAATTCAAAGTAGATTACCTCACCAGAGAAGTTATCTAATTTTTTTTTCTTAATGCATAATATCTTCACTGAATAACCAAAGTTTCTTTGCTGGGTTTACTTTTTGCCTTAGGACTTTCTAAGTGGGTTCGGCAGCTGATTCAGCACCATTCAACCTTTGAGAGTGCTCTGGAGTCCTTGGCTGAATTTTCCAAAAGGCACCGAAAGGTCATTGATGTATACAAAGAAGACAGAAAATCTGTACAGGACAATGAGTCTCCGCTTGCAGTGGCTTGTTTGAAGGATAATACCTCAACTTATTTATTAGAAGCAGCAAGCCATCTATCACCAGAATATCCTAGGGAAGGTAAAGTAAAAATGTGTCTAAGAGCTACAGTGTCCTAAAATGATAGATAAAAGTCCATCTTTACCAAGAGACATCATCTCCAGAAAGGAGAAAAATATGAAAAGTTCTAACCATTTACATTTGGTAGAGAAGTCTTTCATTGCGTTTAGTGAAATGATATTTGTTATGCTACAGATTAATGTCCTTAAATATGTTGGTTATTATAAGGTGTTATCATAAAATAATTTGTATCAGAATGGGAAGAAATTTTTGAGGAGATCTACACATATTTCGTGGTTTTCCACTTAGAAGCTTTGCCACTAACTAACTTTGTGACCCCCACTCCCGAGCAAGTCACTTAACTTTTTGAGTCTTAATAGAAGGGATATCTGCCTACCTATCCCTCCAGGTTGGGTTGTAAAGATCTAATAAGATGATAAATATCACAACATTGTAAAGCACTATGCAAATGGTAATGTTTTTCTAAAGGTGATATTAAAAATTGACCTAATTTATAGATAATTGTCTTACATGAATTTCTTATTTTAGAGAAGTGAGAGTCATTTATTCTAAATGATAAAAAAATAATATTTTAAAATATCAGAATATACTGGATTAAAATATAATTTAGAAAATTAAAATATAGTTTAAAATATATTAGAATATAATACATCAGGGATTAGCAAACTATGGCCTGCGGACCAAATTCGGCCTGCTGTTTTTGTAAGTAAAGTTTAGTGGAATACAGTCACACCCAATCATTTATATATTGTACACAACAATAGAGTTGAGTAGTTATATGTATTGCACTAGAACAGCATAATTGAGTAGTTGCAACAGATACAATGTGATCCACAAAGCCTAAAATATTTACTGTCTGGCCTATTATAGAAAAAGTTTGTCAAACTGTTCTGTATCATTGGATATCATTTTAATTGTTTTAATTAATATATAATAGTAGTTTAATATATTACTTATTATATATTTTATAATATATGCTTCTATCCTAGCTAAATGTCATAGTGAATTCTAGGCCATTATACTGATAATCAGGAAAGCTAGGTTCTAGTCCAGGTCTGATTACCAACCAATTCTATAACTTTAAGCAAATAACTTAGTCTTGGTGGTTGTCAGTTTCCTTAAGGGAATTAGTCTAGGTCAGTTTTTCTCAATCACTGGTGAGTGGATTTTTAAGGCATTTTTACAGCCTGTTCCCTCCTTTACTCATCCTTCTTCCTCTTCCTTTTTACCATTTCTTTTCTTGTTCACTTCTGAGGTCCCTGGTGTGGAATTTGATAGTTTACCAGACAGCATTATAACTTGGGCTGGGAACCACTGGAGACCTAAGATTCCTTTCAGAGTTAACATGTTGTGCTTGAAGATGGATTGCTTAGAATGCTTCCATTCTAAGATGGAAGTCCTGCTACTACTTGTTATGGGCTCTCAATTATGTATCCTATACAGTTATTTCAGTATTTCTAACAAAAATTGTTTTAATATAACAAATATTACATTAGGAACAGAAAGTTAACACTCATATCTTTGTATTTGTAGATGATCCATTATTATTGGAAGAGTCTGCCCAGGCAGTAGGAGCAGAAAAAATTGTGATTTCCAGATCCACAAGCCCAACCTTCAACAAACAAACAAACAGAGTTAGCTGGTCTGGCAGTAATTTTCTGGAACAGTATCTTACTGGTAAAATTCTGACTGGAACACCTAAGTTTAGGTCATCAGAGGACTGTGCCTCTAATTCTTCCACTTTCAAAACAGAAAAGGGACGTGAAGCAGTTTTGCCACTCACTGATAAATGTAAGTCCTCCTCTCTGACAGTAAACACATCACTTGGACCATGCCCTCAATCGGAAACCATTGTTCCATCAATAAAGATTAATGCTACTCTCCTGAATCCAGAAGATCCAGACATTCTGTTATCTCTAGTAAGTGAAGAAGCTGAACTTTCTACTTCAAATACAGAAGCAGAGGATGAATCTATCTATTTTACACCCGAACTTTATGATCCCATAGATACAAATGAAGAAAAGAATGAACTAGTTGGAACTGATAGAGACAACAGATTGGCTAATAATTCAAATTGCATTTTAGCTGAAGATCTTTTTGAAATTAAAACTATGAAAGGAATGGATTCAGTCAGAGAAATGAAAGCTGAGGATTGCACAGGCACAAAGTTGAATAGACTCACGCATATTAAAGAAAGTAAAGTTGATGATATTGGTAGTAATGTAAAAATGACTCATATAAATGAATTGGAACTGGGAAAAAACTCATGAAACGGATATAAAGAACTTTAAACAGTCTCCTCCCAAAAATAAAGATGTGTTCCCTGGTGTTAGGTAATAATACTTAACTGTCAAGGTATAAAAACATGTCGTCATGCTTATATTAAACTCTATTGTAAATGATAATTTGTACATTGGATAAGTGACATAGCTTTTTTTTTTAATTTGAGATATATAATTCACTTTAATCCAAAGTCTATATTATGTTCAGAAATATAAGTTTTACTATTCTCAAGTTTTGATAAACTGATGCATAAAAAATATTTTCCTCCAAGTCTTCCTTAGCTAAATGCAATATTAAATTAATCAATCTGGAAGATATGTAGTTTCCTAAGGCACTTTAAATTTCACATAAATGTTTGTATTTTGTAGTCCTCTTCATCCACTTGTTTTCATACTGATGCGTAAAAATTAATAGCAATCTAATCCAGTTACCCCTCAGTCATGTTTCACTGTAGATTTTACCTCAGATCAGTCTGAGGTTTTTTTTTTTTTAGAAATCAGTTTTCTTGAAAAGTATATTCCTGTATTAAACTGCCTCCTTATAAGTAATTAAGAATTAAGGAAGAAAACTACATGTATTTTTAATTGAAATTGTTTTACATTTTTGTTTGTTAAATCAAAACCAAGCATGTTTTAAACAAATTTATGTAAAATTATAAAATGCCAAATGAAGGACTCCAAATTTTCAATTCTAATTATTTAGCTTCATCACCATTGCGGAAAAAAGTGACATGTTCTAGCATAAAGGCTTCATTTATGCAACTAAGATAGAAAACTTCAAATATAAATTTAATAAGTAAAGCTAAACATGTAACTGTAGCTGAAAAATGTTCCCTTATAGCCCAGTAAGCTTTTCTGTAAATTTTGACTCTTGGTTTTTGTGAATGAAGCTACACTTCTGATCAAAAATGGTTATAAAAGTAGCTCTTCTCTGACATCATTCCAAAAATACATTCACCAATCTTTTCCAAGAAACATCTGTTACTCAATAGACATTTAGCCTTCTTGGAGTGATTTGAATCGAAATTTTATGAGCTGTTCAAGTTGTTGATGCGGTTTATTATTTTCAAGTCAAAATTCTCAGCAGTCAGGTATCTTTTATATTCATTTGGAACAATGATTTATTATATATGCATATGTTTACTTTCATTTTGATGACATTTATATTGAATACAGCTTAATTGTTTCTATAACATTGGATGTTACAACTCTAAGCATAGTTCAAAGAAATTTAAATTGATAATTTACCAGTTAAAGAATTTATCTGCAGATTGGGATATATTCAGTCCCACCTAGTATTAGATCTTTTTCTTAGGTGATCAGTAAAAAGTTTCAAGCACTGGATTAGAAGGTAATTTTTAAATTGTTTTGAAAGGGTGAAATCATTTGTCATCTTTGGAACAGTTCTTAATCCACACATCAAGGGTGGTGTGGTAGTAGAAAAAATACCAGGTGGAAGACAAGAGACTTGGGCTCTATTCTTGGCTCTGCCACTAATTTGCTAAGTCATGTTGGCAATCACCATGCCTTTTGGGGAATTAGTTTCATCTGTGAAATGTGTACTTTAGTACTATAAAATCATGCAAATCCCTTTCAGCTTTAAAAATCCATAATTTAAAGGAATATATGTTGATATTTTATTCTGAATAAATTTTCATTTGCTTTGGTTGCAAAATGCTTAAAATAAAGCAAACCATTTGTATAAAAGGTAACATGAATAATTGTATGAATATGTACATAATAACTTGGGAAGCAAGTATTTATTTTACCAGTGCTGCAATTAAAATATTTTTGAATCCTTAAAATTGTCCTTAGAAGATTTGGTAAACTACCTGAGAAAAATCAAACACATTATTTTTTAGTGTTATTATCCAGCTTGATCTCAAATACCATCCCTTTCCCTAGATATAATTTATTCTTTCCAAAATCTAATTCTCTCCAAGGCTAAAAATTTCCATTACTGAGAATGTACATAGAGATGTGGCACAAGCTTTTAGTAATTCCAAGAGGTGCTTCAAAAATTTTGTACAATGGTATCATGGTTGAATCAGGTATATAGTCTCCTCAGATCACAGCCTTGACCAGGTTGGTATTGCAAGAAGTAAAGTCTAGCCTTTATAAAGAGTGTGAGGTAAAACATTTTCATTAGTGACAAAATACTTTTTAAAGAGATGTTTTAGAAAGTTTAAGTTAAAACATGTAAAAGCATTTAAAAGAGTATCTGGCACATGGCAAGCCCTCAATTATTACTTGGTAAATCAATCATATATCTGGAGTACACTCTTGCTTTATACAAAGACTTCCCTAACGATGATAGATAGATAGATAGATAGACAGATAGACAGATAGGAGATAAACTGACAATAAAGAAGCATTGTGTAGTAGGAAGGGTAAGTTACTTGTCTCGTTTATTTTTTAAGGCTGAGATATATAAGATAGAAATTGTTTATCAAGTAATTTGCCTTACCCGTTCCATGCATATGAAATAATCATCTAATACTGAATTTATTTAAGGGCTGAAAATACATAGAATATTCAGGCCACGAATCAGGAAAACTACCAGCTGGAGAAGGGGCTTGGTTCATGGAAGAAAGGTACATTGTGAAGAGTAGATGCTTCATGACTTGACTTTTAAAGTTTACATGAATCATTTAAAACCTTTAATAATTGTGTTGGAAATTAATGACAACTCTTTGTGCTACTATTATGCATTTAATTATTAAGTGGTTTTTAATTTTGTATTGTTTCTAAGTTCACATGCTTTTCTATATTATTTTTCTGCAATATGACCTTCTCATGCTATGTTCCTGTAGTAAAACACATTCAAAATATTTAATTCTTTGAAATTGCTTATAAAACTCCATGAAGTCAAAACACCTATTGTAAAATCACTTGAAAGACTGGTTATTTAGTTATTTAATCTCTGATGGCATTATTTTGGTATTTGCTTACTACAGAATTATTCTTGCTCATGATCTTTTCAGCCTCAGATTTATCAGTAAGCTGCACAAGATTTTACTTTAACTGTTACGAATTTGTGGTAGAGTCTTGTCTATTTTTATAGACAAATGCAGTCAATTTTTTGTAAATAAAAAGGCAGTATTAAAACTGAACTTATTTTTTCTGAACTTTTTCATAATAAAAAATAAATTTAATACCACATCAAACAGTGAATGTCTAAGGAAGATAAAACTTTAATATAAAGTATCTGTGCAGCGATTAAACATAAAGACATCACTTCAGGAAATGGAAATTTAAATAGATGACCTAGGCTTATGATTCTCTAGCCTGAAACAATTTTCATGTCTACCAAAAAAAAAAGCATTTTGTTTCTTAAGGTTTCATTTGACAGACCATTAGCTGCCTGGCTTCCTGTACTCTACAATGGGGCCTTGTTGTAAAATCCATGTGATCTGAGCCAGTGGATCACCTTATTGGTGAAGCCATCTTATAATGAAGTGCTTTCAGTAACTGAACTCCTGGACAAGATCCAAAACAACCCATCTTATACCAAATTCTACTCTATAATAAACAAGTTTCAATGTATTACAAGGAAAACAAAAATTGTATTCCCAGAAATTAACCTTTGAAAATCTAATGGTAAATTCTGATTAAAAGGAATATTTGTTCACAAGGCACAGTGAGGTACATATTTTAGTATGCTTTATAGTTTGTGTTTTTTAATTTTGGTCTTTTGTGATTTTGATTCTCTTGTGCTTTTACCCAAAATTTCACCATTTCACATGATTTTACATCTGTATTTACAAAGCTTAATTTAAAAGGTTTCCTTTGTCTCCTTTCTGTTACAAAGTACTGATTGTACAGGTGGCATGTCATGTATGTAAACTAAGTTAGATGCCATCGTCTTTTATGTATGATTCATATATAGTGAAAAGATTTAGAGATATTAAATACTGATTGTTGTTATTTTGGATCAAGACTTGTCTTGGTATATTTTTCCTTTTTTTCAAACTAGTGTTGTGGTATTCATATTTAAATGTTAACCATCCTTTCAAACATTGATCTCTTTTATTGTATCTGTTGTAAAAGGACCCAAGTAATCCACCTTGCCAGTCAGGATTTTATTGCTTGTGGTTACCTAAAGCAGAAGGCAGTAGGAAATATAAAAAATTACTCTGTGCCATCCTTAGTATGGACCAACCTAAATTACAGTAAGGTAGATTGATGTATTAATATTTCCATATTTCAGTCTTTAAAGTTGATTGGCAGTATACATGGACTTTGTTACCATTAGACATGGAAACATGTTCTGATACCACCTGCTGACTTACTTTGGGCAAGTTACTTATCTTCTCTGGACTTCTGTTTCTTCACCTTAAAATGTTAATAAATAATAATTTCATAAGAAATAAATCAAACATTATGAGTATCAGATGCAATAGAGTGCATAAAAGCTTTTTTTTTTTTTACATCAGACAAGGAGACAGATAACAGAATTGGGGGTCAAAAGTATGACTTTGAGTTTTGGCCCTGCTATTTACTGAGTGGCCTTGGTCATATTATTATAACTCATTGAGCCTCAGCTTTATTTTCTGGGGGTGAAAAAAGTGAGCAGTTTCTACCTAAGAAAAGTATTGTGATGATTAAATGAGATGATATACAATATGTGAAAGTACTTTATAAATGTTGAACCACTGTCCAAATGGTAGTTGTTAGGAAACTGCAACAATAATCTAGTACAATTGTTTTCTCAGTATCCTGAAACTGCACCTTCAAAAGGACTAATAAACCTGTTAGAATTTGGTCCAAGCGCTGAAAGGCACTTGGAGCTTTATTAAAAATTCTGTGTAGTTAAATATTGTGAAAATGTATTTTCCATTTTTTACATTTCATTTTTATATCTTAAAATGTGTGCACATTACAAACAAAAATGTCATCAGCAGAACACTGAAATCTGTAATTTGCACTGAGAACATTCTATGTACAATTCATAGGGCAGGGATTTTTGTTGGGGGTGGGGGCAGTCTGTGTTGTTTACTGCTGTACTCCCAACATTATATTTACTGACTAAATTAATTGATACATTCTATTAATAATGTATTTCTATCAGGACTTTATATATGAATACTTGGCTTTCATAAATGCCTATTTCATTTGACTAATTTCAAGACTAGTGACCCTTCTCTTTCCAAATTTGTTATTCTTACCCTAACAGCATTAAATCCCTTACATTTTCTCTAATCCTTCAGCTGTGGGCCAGAGATTGTCTTTTCTCTTTCTTTTTTTCCAAAGGGTGTGATTTTACCAATTTTAACTTACAAAGAATTTTGTACATTCTCTTTGAGATATTCATAAACAGTACTATTCTGACACATTGGATTCTAAAATAGGAATTGGATTTCATGCTAACTAATTGATTAGCCAAAAATGACAGCTATTTTGTAAACCTTTTAAGCCCATTATGACCCTGGGACAAAGTTAATTTTTCCTGCCTTTGTCCCAGTGTAGTATTTGTTGTTTGGTATTGCAATTAATTGTTGAGAAGTCTGTCTCTCTGGCCCACTGTGACCCCTAAGAATCCAGACACTTTTCATATTACCTGGCATTTAATCATTCATCTACTTTTTCATCTGCTGTATTTTGAGAGCCTACTTTGTATTAAGAGCAGTGCTATACTCTAGGGATACCAAAGATGAGTATGATGAGGATATATCTACTAGGAATTCACAGCCTAATTCACATATAAGTAAACACTTATTTATAGTACAGTGTGATAGGAGCTGTAATACAGGCAAGGCAGTGTTTGTTGAGTATATGCATACTGTTAAGCACAATTAAGATTATAGAGGATCTGTAAGTTAACAGCATAATCTGTTTAACACAGGAAAATTCTTAACGGGTTTTTTTTTTAATTTTAATGGAAAAATGCTCAATTTTAAAATATATTCTTGAGGAATTTCAGGATATGCTACGTTTCCTGAAGTGCCCATCTTCAGATCTCTTAACTTCTCTATTCTGGATTATTGAGTGTTAACTTACCCAAACAGAACAAAACAAGAACATAACAAGTATATCTGTAGTGCCTTAGAGTATAGCATGTAGTATAGTGTATCATAGAGCTTTGACAACTGTTAGTTCATTCGGTTCTCAAAATAGCCTGCCAAAGTCAGCAACACAGGTGGTATTATCCTCATTCTTATAAATGAGGAAAATAAAACATAGTAATGAGACCACAATCAAGGTCTTGGTTGACGTATTTTTGGGCTTTGTATTGATTTTATGAGTCCACTTTTGTTTTCCAGAATCTCTCTATGAAAGGTATAGTCTTGGAATTCTGAAAGCAAGCCTCACGATCCTACTTTTTATCCTAAGGGGCATTTTCCAGAATAATTTTACAACATTTTAATAATATTAAATGAAGGTACATTAACATCCATTAAGGAGTATTAGCTTTTTGAGGGTAGAAACCATCCTGGAGAATAGTAAACTGCTTGACACGTAGTATGTGCTTAGTAAATATTTTTCGATGAAAAAAAGGAATCTCCTTAAAACAACTCAAAAAGCTTAACATTACCTTGGGTAACATAGCTAACTAGTGACATTTGAGTCAGAACTAGTACCAAAGTGTCATAACTTTCAATTCCAGTTTCTTAACACCTTACCAGCATACCTAATACCAAAGCCTCAGTTTCTGACTTCAACTCCTATGATTTCACCTCCATTTCATCTACCCTTTTCCATTGACTACACCCTACTCCATTCCTCCTCCTATACCTACTCCCTCAGTTTTCTCCCAGCTTATCAGCCTCCTTCCTTCAGTCTTTCTTCCTTACTTCCAGGTTTGGACTTCATAATCAGTCACTGGAACTATTCTCCCGCTGGTGTCCTGAACTCCTATCCACCTTTGTCATTCTATCCCAGTCCTGCAGAATCCCCAAACCTAGTTTAATATCAGTTTGTCTTTGCTGTTACTACACTGGAAAGTTGAGCACTGCTGAAGTTTATGTATAGTAGTGTGGATTGGTGTCACTACAGTAGATGGCTTCTAGTCTTGATTGGATTCTCAGCGTTGCTTTTCAGCTCATGTATTTTCCCTGACTAGTTCCCCTCTCTTCCCTAACCACCAGTAACTGGACTAAATTTACATGTTGTTTCTTTTCTCACCCCTGCTCCCTTCCCAGTTGATATGCTTCCTCTGGATAATCGTATCCTGTTTTGAACTACTTGCTGATGATTCCTGACCCATCATCCAGCTGACTGCTCAACATCCTAGATATCCCATAGCATCTCAAACTCAATTTGTATAAAACAATTCTTTTCTGAAACCTGCTCTTCCTGTTTCACTGGTGGCACCATCATCCATCTAGTTCTCCAAATATTAAATATCAGGTCATCCAAGTTTTTGAGTTGAGCAATATCGCTCAACTATCCCCTACTTTCCATCTTCACAGTGACTGCATTAATTCAGACCTTCATAATCTCTTTTCTAGACTAGTATAATGGTTGTGTTTTTTTTAATATTTATTTATTTGACTGCACCGGGTCTTAGTTGCAGTACGTGGGATCTTCGTTGCTGCGTGTGGGATCTTCAGTTGCGGCATGCTGGATCTTCACTTGCGGCATATGGGATCTTTTAGTTGCAACATGCGGGATCTAGTTCCCTGACCAGGGATCGAACCCAGGCCTCCTGCATTGGGAGCATGGAGTCTTGACTGCTGGACCACCAGGGAAGTCCTAGACTAGTGTAATAGTTCTTTACTAGTCACTTTGCCACCAGTCCATCCCCAAAAGTCCCCCTTCTACTTTGTTGCCATTTAACTAGTCTAAAAAACAAATCACTTCACTCACCTGTTTAAAATCTTTTTATATACAAGATCAAGTCAAAACTCTACATGAAAACATAACAGACTTTTTTTTTCATTTTAGTGAAGTATAGTTGATTTACAATGTCATGTTAGTTTCAGGTGTACAGCACATTCAGTTTTTTTTTTTATATATATATATAAATACAAATATATATATATATGTTCTTTTTCAGGTTCTTCTCCCTTATAGGTTATTACAAGATATTGAGTACAGTTCCCTGTGCTATACAGTAGGTCCTTGTTGGTTATCTATTTTATATATAGTAGTGTGTATGTGTTAATCCCAGCCTCCTAATTTATCCCCCTGCCCTTTCCCCTTTGGTAACCATAAGTTTGTTTTCTAAGACATACCAGACTTTTGTGATCTGGTCTTTGCTAACGTCTCCAACCTCATCTCCTGGCACCCTGTGCTAACTTTATACTTAAGAATAGTTTTTAAAACAAACCATGCTGTTTCACATCCATTGCCTGTGCTAATGTTCTTCCATCTGTGCAGAGTTCCCTTCTCCTTTACCTGACAAACTCATACTCATCTTGAGAAGTTCAACTAAGGCATTAGTCCTCTGAAAACTTACCATGTCCTCCCAAATGCATTAAGTATACTTCATCTAACTTTCTTGCTCCCCGCTGCAGTGCACAACTTCAACATAGTATTTTCAACATTAAGTTGTTTATTTTTGCTTCTGTCTTTTGTACCAGACTTGTATGTTTGTACAAATTAAGACCTTGTTTGCTTTGGCACTCTTGCATCTGGTACATGCTTTAAAATAGTAAGTACCCAATTTATGGCACTGTTTAGTTCCACAAACTGAACTGAATCATGTTATCTTGAGACTAGCAACTTCTAGTTAAGTACTGCTTTTATTTGTTTACTATACTTTTATTACTGTTTTAATATTCTAGAGTAGGCCAGAACTTTAGAAGTCATCTACTTCCCTTATATTAAACATGAGGTAACTGAGGCCCAGAGTGATTTAGTACCTAGACAAAGGTCATTGATAGCAACACGCCACACGGTTTTTAACATAGTTTAGTTCATATTAACTTAGCCTCTTTCTCAAGGCACTCTAAGAGAAAGGTACAATTTTAGACAACTAAGAATATAAAAATTAAGATACCAGTTATAAAGCCACTCAATCTCATTCTTTGGACTTCATCTAACTAAAGAGTTTTTTATGAGAAGCAGTACATATTGCTGATAATATATTTTAATGATAATATACTTGTTTTATTGTTACCACTATGTGCAATAATTCTCCATTGAGTTGTCTTCTGATTGACATACATATACAAACACCTTAATAAATTACTGCATCCAGTAGTTTTTTGTTTGTTTGTTTGTTTTTAGGAAACTAATATCATTGTTAGTGTGCTATGCCTTTCCTAAATATTTTTCATCTTATTCTTTTCTTAGGAATTTTTTTGGAAAGCTTTTTCTAAGAATACCTTGCTGATGAGACTCCAAAGAATCTTTCTGAATGTTAAATTAAATTGTACAAAATCCTTTTGCCATTGCTTAACTGAGTTGAGTACAGATCAGAAGAAAAAAATGTATTTTATGTCACCAATGACATTGCTGCCCTTAACCATTTAAAAGCCACATAAATGGTTTATCAGACTTCAGTGAATAATGAAGGTAAACTTAATGACTATATAGCTTCCTTGTTTTCTAAAGTCTTCAAGTGTAAATAAGGCACCTTTTTCATTTTCATGTGACTTCTAAAATGAAAAGCAATTTTTAATTCGCTTTTTAAAATAAGTTCCACTGTCTCAAGAATTGCAAAGGAAGAAAAGATAAAACAGAATCTCAAACTCTGTTCAAAACAAAAATGTATAAATAAGAAATGTCACATTGGGACAGATGAGGCATTGATCTATCTGTGTCTGATAATGACTTCCAAAAAATATTCCCAAGGGCTACAAATCCAGATCTCATGCATGTGTTGATAGTCTTGACCTGGGTAAAGGATGGGCAGTAGCTCATGGAAGCAACCTATAGGATAAAAGGTACTGGGTTCCACCAGCTCCTCCTAAAAAACAATGGGATGTATGCTTATTATATACAAACAAACGACCTATAAACCCAAGTCCTTTTTCTTTTGCATAAATAAGTCTCAGGTTGTCTACTGCCCTTTTACAATTTCTTGGCCACTTTCAAGCCTGTTCATCATGTTCATTTTTATTCTGCCAATACCTGTTTTTAATGTTCGGTAGAAGGGACTAGGCCACACATTATGATTTATCCCAGGCCCTGCACTCACTCAGAAATAATCCTAAACTCCACTCATTCCTAGAAGCAATATGGCCAGGTAGAAACATTACTTTTATTCCAAAGTCCTGTCTTCAGATAACCAAGCATCTATTATTTACCCATTTTCAACATCAGTGGATTCATCTAAACTTTCTTTTCTACCCATTTAAAAACTGAGTCATAAGTTCTGTGATAATATCCATTCACTCAATACTTAAGCATAAAAAACACTTAAAACTATAACTTGGGATTTTCCCTGCTGCTACCCCCTCAAAGGTAGACCATTCATGACAAGTCTGAATGTTTACTTAGGTTACAAATGTCTGCCGAAACATGGTCAGATCATATGGTTCTAATAATGTCCCTTTAGTATTTTGCAGCTTTGACCAATTTCAATATTTTTTTCTGGAATTGGAAATTCTTTCTTGCGAGAATGTACTCATTTATCAAAAACTGAATATGTGGTTGTTAAGAACTTTTGGGCTTAGTGCAATATGGAAGACTATAAGAAGTTTTTTTGAGAACTACAACTCTGCGTAGATTCAGTCTTATCATTACACAAATCCTTCCCATTTCATCTGTATACCCTTAAGCTTGAAGTGAAAGGCTATGTTGTTAATTTTTTTTCCTAGCTACATCATGCAATGTCTCCTCATTCTCAGTTTCCACTACTCTTTTTTCAGTGACTTCCAGACACAAATGCAATTCAGTCCCAAAAGAGATTGGGAGAGTGGAGTGTATAGGAGAGGTTCTCTCTTGATCTATTGTCTGCTCTCCGCCATAACTGAACACCTGTTATATAGCACCATTAATTCCTACCAAAGATAGTGAGTGCTCATTTAACCCCTGGAGCTCTCACTTCATAAAAACTTGGAGTTTTACTCACTTTATTAAAAAGTCAGTCCAACATAAAATATTGTCCTTGCATATTTGAGGTTTGTTTGGTGGATAGTTCAACTAAAGAGTATGGAGAAACTTTTTGTCCTGAAAGCAGATGTATAATGGTGATACCTATTATTGTTATGAATGTACTGTAAAAGGAACAATGCTACTCCCACAGACATATTACAGTGTAGAAGCTTGAGCAAAATTACTTTGCTTTTTCTAATTGCTGAGGAACTATTTGCATTTAAAATAATATTCTTTTAAAATAGTCTTCTCTTAGAATATGAATCTTCATGTATTTTCTTTTTTTTTTGTATTTTCTATTATAGCTTCTATTACGGGAAAGATTGCATTCTCATATTTTTATGTGATAATCAAATTTCTGTTTTAAAACGAACTGGTGTTAAAATTTTTAGAGGTACCGTTTCACAATTAATGTAAACAGATTATTCTTATTGTACAATAGACTATAGAGATTTGTTCATAGGTCTCTCAATTATACATGGTTTTATTTGAAAGCAAAGAATTACATTTTTCTCTTGAAAACAATTTTGATTCTTAGGAGGGCACTAAGCCGAAGGGATCGCGCATGAGTTTTGGATTTGGACATGTTAAATCCCAGCCTACTGTTTTCTAACTTTAACTTATACTCCCTGAAACCCAGTTTCTTTATCCATAAAATGAGGGCAATAATACTTACCTCAGAGTTGCTATGAGAGTAAAATTAAATAATGAATTTACACAATAGACATTAGCAAGTGTAAGCAATGACTCTTTTTGTAAACTTATTTTCTGTACTCGTCTATGTTAGACTAAAGATTATTAACGTTAAAATTTTCCCTTTTTTAAAAAAATACGTTAAACTAATGGTTTCAAAAACATTATCCAGTCTTAACATGCGGTTCACTTTCTATTAAACTTTTATAAGTGAAATTGAGATGTTGAATCTGGTAGTTCAGGGTTTATGAAAGGCCTTTTTAAATTTTCTGTAGGCATGGAGACAGGTTTATCTTTAAATGCCATCTGGAATATGGAAGAATGTTCTTTAACCATCTACCTGCAGTGTAGAAATTGTATCAACCAGTCTCTATTCCCGTGTCCTTTAATTGGTGCTGAAATAAGTGACCCTAGAAACCTTGCTGAATCAAGGGTAAGTTTATATATTTTTGTCCTTGAAATTTAATATGGAGCTGCTTATGCATAACTATACTGCTATGCTGATGATAAATATAATTAATAAGGCCCATTCTCTCTTTTAATTAAAAAATATATAAAGTATGTATACTATTAAAGATGAGCTATTCCTAGTATAGTACTTTAGTATCTGGCATTAAAGCAGAAGTATTAAAGCTAAAACTAAAAAGCCATTTAGTATGGCAGCATAGAAAAATTAGACACGTTGTGCTTCCATATTGCAGTGAAATTCTACTTTAAAAATTTGCGTTATTAAAGTAATTGTCTTATCTCTGTGTGTTTTTAATCTGTTCATTTAAGCCTAATCAGGATGAAATATACATTGGAGACAAAGACATGAGCCAAAGATCAGCCTTGTAAGATAAGGATCGGATTTCCAATTCAAGGTACACTGCCAGCACACATCCTAAACCAAGCAGAGTCAAAGTTGTAATAGTAATGTAAGCAATTTGTTATAGACTTTACAGTTCCATCAGAGGATGGAAGTACTTTCACCAGATATGTTCTATGAATAAGACTAAGTATGTTCTTAAAGAACTATGAATAACATCACTTAAAAAAGTAAAATAAAATCCCAGGTAACCAAGTGTAGTACGATTTTTAAAAATATTTTCCTAGTGTAATATAGTGTGGCAGGTAAGAATGTGAACTCTACAGTGAGACTGGTTGGATATCAAATTCTACTTCTGCCTCTTTATTGGCTCCATGACCTAGAGCCAGTTACTTAACTTCTCTGTGCTTTAGTTTATTTTTGTGCAAAACTGGGGAAATAATAATACCTAACCAATACGGTTGTTATAAGGATTAAATGAGTTAATTCCTATAAACCACTTAGAATGGTGCCTGGAATGATGATGCAAGAGCTCATGCAACAATAATCATAATGATAATAATGGTACATTATTATTGTTATTAATATTGCTTTAGAAGTCTTTAGTTATTAAAAAGAACAGGATCATTCATTATCCCAGCATTAGCAAAATTAGAGGTTAGAACATTTACCATTTTAGTTTTTAAGTTGTCTGATGATAGGTAGGTATATGAACAACTTAAACTATAATGTTCCTGTTTTAGCATCATGAAATGGTATCATAGTCCCTTAGAAACAAGAAATGCTCTACTGCTGTGGATTTTATAAGGTGAGTTTCAATACACATTCAGAGGAAATGCCATTTATAAGCATACAGTTAATTGAATGCTCACAGGAAGAGCATAGTTAAGTACTATTCCTTGGTGGGCTGGTGAATTATGCCTTACAATTAATACTTCTCTGTGGGAAAAAAATAGAGCTAGTCTTTCTTCCAAGGAAGGTAAAATTGGCAGTATGGGAACATTGAAAAGTTCTGGCAGGGTTATATATTTTATTTCTTTTAATTTACTCTTCCCAACTGGAAATGTAATAAAGATTTTGTAACAAGGTTTTGTTCC
The DNA here is from genome assembly GCF_963455315.2 of Globicephala melas. NCBI lineage: Eukaryota > Metazoa > Chordata > Mammalia > Artiodactyla > Delphinidae > Globicephala > Globicephala melas. Next base: position 49,203,647 of record NC_083333.1, on the reverse strand, counting down.
ATTGTCTTGCCTGATAAGAAATTTAGACAGGAGGGTAAGCATAACCTTATTTTGGTTGGGACCACTGGGGATTAGCTTTCAAATATGGCTTTCTCTTTTATAGTTATGGCTATATCATATCCATCCATATCACACACTTTATTAGTGAGTTAGGACATTATATCATTTATCATATGTTAACCGAACATAACCATCACCTGTGTTGCTGAGATATAACTCACTTTTTATTCTCTTGTTTAATCTTACCTAATAGTAGCACAATAAAATTCAGATATTTTTTTGCTTGTTTTAATATAATGATTCTTTTTAAGCATTGAAGATATTTGGAGATCTAAAATCTGAAATGACTGTGTAAATGTACTACATGCAAATGAAAGATTAGTTCTGCTGTTTCTGGCTTTACTGAGGGTGGTTTTTATAGCTATTGTTGGCATCTTATTGAGGAAAATGAGGTGTTCTCTAGAGATGTTAATATTTTTAACCTAGATGCATCATATTTACCTTAATAGCTTGTAGAAGATATATTTTTTATATTTTTATTACCATGCGGGATAAACAAACTACATTTTCTCTGATTTACAATTCTTAACATCTCCCTTTTTCCTTTTATCTTTAAAACACCCACTGAATAATATTAGTTTTTAAACATTTTCTGTAAATCTGTTTTTTCTTATTGCCTTATTTCTCTCATTTATGCCTATTTATAACCCTTCTCTATTTTTTTGCTCCTATTTATACTAAATTAGTACTTGAATACTAGTACTCTTTAAATGACTGCATCAATAAAAAAATCACATTGCACCATAAGAATATCTTGTCTGCTTTAGGTGGTATAACACTCTTATGTCAATAGAAAAGGTAGAAGGAATGTTTTTGCAGTTCACATATATGGTTTGATTATAGACCTACATGTATATAGCTTGAAACCTTTATTTCACTGGACAGCATTAGAAAACCAAGAGTAATTCAGTGGTGAGTAAGAAAATCTGGAGGGAAAAAACTCCAAAATATTATAGCAAACACTTGCATCCTATTTGGCAACTATTAGAACATTGTGTCAATCGAAAACATACAAATCCTCCTCAGTTAAGATAGCACTTCTTGGGCTTCCCTGGTGGCGTAGTGGTTGAGAGTCCGCCTGCCGATGCAGAGGACACGGGTTCGTGCCCCGGTCCGGGAAGATCCCACATGCCGCAGAGCGGCCAGGCCCGTGAGCCATGGCTGCTGAGCCTGCGTATCCGGAGCCTGTGCTCCGCAACGGGAGAGGCCACAACAGTGAGAGGCCCGTGTACCGCAAAAAAAACCAAAAAAAACAAAACACTGAGATACCACCACACACCTATTAAAATGGCCAAAATCAGGAACACTGACACCAAATGGTGATGAGGATGTGGAGCAAGGAATTCATTCATTGCTGGTGGAATGCAAAATTGTACAGCCACTTTGGAAGACAGTTTGGCAGTCTTCTTACACAATTAACGTATATTTACCATAGAATCCAGCAATTGCTCTGCTTGGTATTTACTCAAAAAAGTTGCAAACTTGCACGTGGATGTTTATAGCAGCTTTATTCATAACTACCAAAACTTGGGAGCAACAAAGATGCCCTTCAGTATGTGAATACATAAATAAATTTTGGTATATCTAGTCAATGGAATATTATTCAGCACTAAAAAGATGAACTATTGAGCCATTAAGAGACATTGAGGAACTTTAAATGCATATAACTAAGTGAAAGAAGCCAATCTGAAAAGGCTATATACTGTGTGATTCCAACTATATGACATTATGGAAAAGGCAAAACTATGGAGACAATAAAAAGGTAAGTGGTTGTCAGGGTTTGGGAATGGTGGGAAAGGATGAATAGGCAGAGCACAGAGGACTTTTATGGCAAAGATAGTATAGTATAGTGTGATACTATAATGATGGATACATGTAATTATTATAGTATCATTATGCATTTGTCCAAACCCATAGAATGCAACACCAAGAGTGAACCATAATGTAAACTGTGGACTTTGGGTGATTATGATGTGTCAATGTATGTTCATCACTTATAACAAATGGACACTCTGGTGGGGGATGTTGGTAAGAGGGAGGCTATCCATGTGTGGGGCCAGGGAATATATGTGAAATCTCTGACCTTCCTCTCAATTTTTCTGTGACCCTAAAACTGCTCTAAAAGTTGTCTTAATTATTAAAAAAAAAAAAATCTAAGGCTGCAACACCCATATAACAGCAATTGTACTCCTGGGTATTTATCCCAGAGAAATGAAGACTCTGTTCACCCAGAAATCTGTACACAAATGTTTATAGGAGCTTTATTCATAGTGGTTAAAAGATGAAAGCAACCCAGGTGTTCTTCAATAGCTGACTAAACAAACATTATATACATACTATGAAATACTACACAGCAATAAAAGGAATGAATTATTGATACACACAACAACCTGGATAAATCTCCAGAAAGTTATGCAGAGTAAAAAGCCAATCTCAAAAGATTGCATACTGTTTGGTTCCACTTATATAAAATTCTTGAAATGACCAAACTTTTCAAGTGGTGAACAGACTAGTGGGGGATTAAGGAGGAAGTTCAGGTGGGAGCACATTGGGTGTGGCTATAACGGGCCAACACTAGAGATCCTTGTCACGATGGAAATATTGCATATTGACTGTTTCAATGTCAACATCTTAGTTTTGATATGCTCAAGTTCTACAAGATATTACACTTGAGGAAACTGAGTAAAAAGTCATGGGATCGGGACTTCCCTGGTTGTCCAGTGGTAAAGAATCCTCCTTCCAATGCAGGGGACACGGGTTTGATCCCTGGTCAGGGAACTAAGATCCCACATGCTGTGGGGCAACTAAGCCCTCATGCCACAACTGCTGAGTTTGCGTGCCTCAGTGAGAGAGCCCACAAACTACACAGCCCGCGTGCCACAACTAGAGAGAGAAAATCCATGTGCCACAACTAGAGAAGCCCACATATCACAACAAAAGATCCCACATGCCTCAACGAAGATCCCACAACTAAGACCCAATGCAGCCAACAACAACAAATAATAATAATAATTAAAAAGTCATGGGATCTCTCTACTATATCTTACATATCAGTCTATAATTATCTCAAAAGGTTTAAATTGTTTAAATGAAGGAGAAATTCTGACATTCTCAGGTGAACAAAAACAGAGAATTCATTACTAGCAAACTTTCCCAACAAGAAATGCTAACTGGAGTCCTTCAGGCTAAATGAAAACACTCTGGGTGGTAACTCAAATCCTCATGAAGAAGTAAAGAGCACTGGTAAAAGTAACTACAGAAATAAGTATATATAACAGTGTAAATGTATGTTTGTTCATAATCCTTTTTATCTACCTCTTTTCAATAACAACAACATAAAATAACAATTATAAAACTGTTGATGAGCTTATAATAAAGATACAAATTGAGTGGTAATAATAGTACAAAGGAGGAGGGAATGGAGATATCAGAGAAAAGATGGTGTATATTATTAAAATTAAGATACTATTAATCTGAAATAGATTGTTTTAAGATGCTAATTGTAATCTCCAGAGCAGTCACTAAGCAAGTAGGCAAAAAAATATGGGAAAATATGAATTTTGAGGAGAACACAATTTAGCCCATAACACTGAGCAAATTTTCTTTTTTTTCTGAAGAATTTCTTCTAACATTTCTTGCAAAGGCTGAAAGTTGTCTACTGGCAACAAATTCCCTCAATTTTTGTTTGCATGGGAAGGTATTTATTTCTTCTTCACTGTTGAAGGATAACTTAGCTGGATACAGAATTCTAGGTTTGTTTCTTTTTTCTTTTAACACTAAATATTTCACTCCACTCTCTTCTTGCTTGCATATTTCCTGAAGAGAAGTCCAATGTATTTATTACCTTTGCTCCTCTATAGGTAATGTGTTTTCTTCCTTTGGCTTCTTTCAAGATTTTCTGTTTGTCTTTGATTTTCTGAAGTTTGAATATGATATGATTTGGTGCAGGTTTTCTGGAATTTTCCTCTCTAATAGTTTATGAGCTTCCTGGATCTGTGGTTTGATGTTTATCATTGATTTTGAGCAATTGTCAGTCATTATTATTTCAAGCATTTCTTCTGTTCCTTTCTCTTTTTTTTTCCTTGTGCTATTCTCATTACACACATGTTACACCCTTTGTAATTATTGTACATTTCCTAGATATTCTGTTCTCTTTCATTCTTTTTTGCTTTTAGCATTTCACTTTTGGAAGTTTCTGTTGACATTTCTTTGAGTTCACTGACTCTTTCCTGACCTATGTCTTCAATCTGTTGATGAGCCCATCAAGGCATTGTTTATTCCTATTACAGTGTTCTTGATTTCTAGCATTTCCTTTAGATTATCTTTAGAATTTCCATTTCTCTGCTTGTATTATCCATCCATTCGTGCATGCTGTCCACTTTTTCCATTAGAGCCCTTAATATATTTATCATATATGTTTTAAGCTCCCAGTATGATAATTTCAACACCTCTGCCATATCTGAGTCTGCTTTTAACACTCTGTCTCTTCAAAAAAAAAAAAACGTTTATGTCTTTTAGTATACCTAGTTGTGTTTTATTTTTATATTTTTTAACAATCTACTTCACAGGTGTTATTGTATTCTTTTCTTTTGATGGTGTTAACAGCCATTGATATTCAACACCTAGAGCCATTAATTCATTAGGGATTGCAAAATAGTGATATCCTCTCATTCGGTTTTTATACAGAGTACTTTTATGAAGAAGAACTTCTCCTTATGTACTATTTAGTTCCCAGAGGTACAGTTTAGATAGGAAAGTCAGGGTAAATACTTGATATCTTCCTTTACCACAATTATTATAATGAGTTCGTTCACTAGCATCCTACATTTGTGATGATTTTTGGTTGTTTGTTTTTCAGTTTCACTATAAGCTCAGAAACTTAAACATGGTGACATATTTCAATTCCTTTCACATTTTAAAAAAAGAATAGGGGGCTTCCCTGGTGGCACAGTGGTTGAGAGTCTGCCTGCCGATGCAGGGGACGCGGGTTCGTGCCCCGGTCCAGGAGGATCCCACGTGCCATGGAGCGGCTGGGCCCATGAGCTGTGGCTGCTGGGCCTGCGCGTCCGGAGCCTGTGCTCCGCAACGGGAGGGGCCACAGCAGTGAGAGGCCCGCATACCGCAAAAAAAAAAATAGAATAGGGACTTCCCTAGTGGTGCAGTGGTTAAGGATCCGCCTGCCAATGCAGGGGACACGGATTCGAGCCCTGGTCCGGGAAGATCCCACATGCCACGGAGCAACTAAGCCTGCAACTGAGCCTGCTCTCTAGAGCCCACGAGCCACAACTACTGAGCCTGCGTGCTGCAACTACTGAAGTCTATGAGCCTAGAGCCCATGCTCCACAACAAGAGAAGCCACCTCAGCGAGAAGCTCATGCACTGCAACGAAGAGTAGCCCCCGCTAGCCACAACCAGAGAAAAGCCTGTGTGCAGCAATGAAGACCCAAAATAAAATTAATTAATTAAAATGTAATAAAAACTCAAATTTTATTTACATGTTGGTTAATATAATCACTTTCAGCAGATGTTGCAGTTTGGCTTGGAAGGCAAAATCTAGACCAAAGACTTGAATAGGCACTTCACAAAAAGATGGTATTCAAATAGCCAATAAATATGTGAACCTCATCATCAGGTAAATGCAAATTAAAACCATAATGCAATACCACTATATACCTATAAGAATGGCTAAAATGAAGGCAGAAAAATGCTAAGGATTGGCAACAGTGTAGAACAGCCAGACTCTCATGACACTGTTAGTGGGAATGTGAATTGGTATAACCATTTTGGAAAACTGTTTCACAGTTTATAATAAAATTGAATATATGTATATCCTAAGCCCCAGAAATACTTTTTGATATATGCCCGACAGAAATGTGTATATATGTTTAACAAAAGACATGTACAAGATTGTTTGTAGCAGCACAATTCATTATAGCTATAAAGTGGCAACTGTAGTAGAATGGATAAATAATACAAAATTTACCATTATAGTAGAATGGATATACACATATTGTGATCTATTTGCACAATGAGACTGAATGAACTATAACTGTGCTCAAAAACATTGAAGAATTTCACAAATTTAATGTTGAGATAAAAAGCCAGACACAAGTTCAAAAACAGACCAAATTAACGTATGGTGTTTAAAGTGAAGTTAATGGACTGGAAGGAAGTGATATAGTGACCAGAAGGGGCCTTTAGGATGCTGTTTCTTGATGTTTAGTGTTTTTAATCCAGTTATTGGTCAATGGGTGTGCTCACTCTGTGAAAATCAATGTGTTTAACTTTTTATTTGTGCACTTTTCTATAGGTATGCTATTCTTCAATAAAACATTTTAAAAATACAGTTTGAGATATCCTCACCTAATCTCTTTCATACTTTATTAATTAGTGCTTAGTTAGATAAGAAACAATTATCAAACCCCGTTGGATCCAAGGCATTTTAGGAATATAAATCTGAGTGAAACAATCCCTTCAAGTTGCTCAGAAAGGACCATAGGTAGAAAAACTTAAGCAATGGGACTACTAAATCTCCGATGGCATGATTTTATCATGTTTTTAGTGTTTGGAGAGCAAACCAAATTGATTTAAAACTTCTCTAAAAAATTAAATACATACAACTCATAAAGAAGTTTGGTCTTTTATTTTCCTAACTGATCAGACAAGTCAGCTGTTAAAAAGGTGACCTTTGTGTAACAAGGATTTTGTGTTTTTTTAGGGGAATCCATGTTAACACATTTGATAAACTTTTATTTTAATGCACCTTTCTGGAATACCAGTCTGACCTCAATCTGAACAAAGCCTTAGTTGATGTTTGAAGCAGTAGCTTGGTCATTTTCTCAGCCTGTACGTTTATTATTGAATGTTAATCAGATTCATCATTAAAGATTTCATCTGTCACACAAATGCATAATTGGTTATGTCTGAGTGGCCACCTTTTGTCTTGAGCAGATTGCTAAAACTGCATTAAGCATCATTAGACCAAAATGATGACGTTATTAATTTGTCCTTTACTTATTTTCTAACAGATTGGGTCTTATTATTATTGCAAACACACTATAAATAACAGTCTTAGGAAAAGCTCATGTGAATTCTTAGTTTGTAACAGGCTTTCATATTGAAAAATGCATGAAATAATTGCTAATTATGTTTATTAAACTGTTTCCTTTTGTGTATATTATAGCACACCATTCAGAATCCATGGGTTAAAAGTAGGATGAAAGTGAGAAATTTGTAAGCATTGCTCTTTTACCTTGGTATATTTTATCATCCACTTTTATGAATGAAATAATATAGAAGGAAAAAAGATTAAATATATTATTTAAACTTACATGTTAGTTTTCTCTTAAAATGAATCAATGAGATAGAAATAAGCAAAAAGTAATCATGAAAATATAATTTTTAATCAATATATTTATATCTCTACATTTTCCTACAACATATTTTTCTTAAAATCTTATTTGCTGACCCACAGAATTTTATTTGTAAAATATCTATCTAAGATTTTGAATTATATGTAATGACATCTTTCTTGTTCAATTTCTATTACTGTTGTGATTACATAAATTCAGTGGCTATGAAATGCATGAAATTGGCTGTCATTTGTGATATGACAATTTCGTCATAATTGGTTTATGCAGAATGTGCTTCATAATGATCTAGAACATCTTTGGTAATCTGTCTGCTCCTGGAGCTGAGACTTGGCCACAAATGAAATTATTGCAGCCGTGGAAATGAAATCCTCACCCGTGAAGGGTTCAGGTCGACTTAGCTTTATAATCTGGTTTAAAAGTTTTGAGTAGATGGAATTAGATGATTGTCTTTCATCTTTTCTCACCAGTGAGTTTTAGGGAAGAATATTTATTATTTTATATTTTATCAAGGAGCTGAATCCCCTCAAATTCATAAATTACAAATTTTACTAAGAATGAGTTATTGTCAAGCATTTTATACATAAAGCAATTATTATGGGCTGTAAAATTTATTACTATAGTACCTATTTGAGTGAAAATATTCACTTTAAAAATTATCTAGTACCTTTGTTTTTTTACTATTTTCATTTAGATTTACATCTGAGTTTTTTTTCCAGCTTCATTGAAGTATAATTGACAAATAAAATTGTATATATTTAAGATGTACAATGTGATGTTTTGATATTTGATACATTGTGAAATAATTACTACCATCAGCCTAATTAATATATCCATCACCTCACATCGTTACCTTTTTTTTGTGTGTGGTGAGACAATTAAGATCTACTCTTTTAGCAAATTTCGAGTATGCAATACATTATTATTAACCATAGTTACCATGTTGTACATTAGGTCTCTAAAACTTATAACTGAAAGTATGTATCCTTTGACCAACGTCTCTCTATTTTTCTCACCTCTCCCTGCCCTACCCCTGGTAACCACCTTTTAACTCTCTGATTCAACGAATTAGACTTTTTCGGATTCCACATATAAGTGAGATCATGCAGTATTTGTATTTTGTGTCTGGCTTATTTCACTCAGCCTAATGATGCCCTCCAGATTCATCCCCGTTGTTGCAAATGGGAGGATTTCTTTCTTTTTTAGGGTGAGTAATATTTTATATCATATTTGAATATATATGCATATAACATATATACATATACACATATACATACACACCATATTTTCTTTACCCATTCATTCATTGACAGTACTTAGGTTGTTTTCATATCTTGGCTATTGTGAATAATGTTGAAATGAACTCAGGAGTACTCACATCTCTTCAAGATAGTGATTTCATTTCCTTTAGATATATACCCAGAAATGGGATTGCTGGATCACATGGTAGTTCTATTTTTAATTTTTTTTAGGAACTTCCATACTGTTTTCCATATTGGCTATACCAATTTACATTTTCACTATAGTGTATAAGGGGTCCTTTTTCTCTATACCCTCTCCATCACTTATCTCTTATTTTTTAAATAACAGCTGCCCTAACAGATGTTGTTTTGCATTTCCCTGATTATAAGTGATGTTGAGCACCTTTTAATATACCCATTGCCCACTTGTATGTCTTCTTTGGAAAAAATGTCTGTTCAGTTCCTCTGCTCATTTTTAAATGGAATTATTTGGGTTTTTGCTGTTAGTAGTATGAGTTCCTTATATATATTTCTGGATATATAGTTTCCAAATATTTTCTTCCATTCCATTGGTTGTCTCTTCACTCTGATGATTGTTTCCTTTGCTATGCAGGAGCTTTTTTAGTTTGATGCAGTCCCACTTATTTATTTAGATTTTGCTATGCTTTTGGTGTCATATCCAAAAAATTATTGCCAAGACTAATGTCAAGGAGATTTTCCCCTATGTTTTCTTCTAAGAGTTTTACAGTTTCAGGTCATACATTTGAGTCTTGAACCTGTTTTGAGTTGATTTTCATGTATGATGTAAAAGAAGGATCCAGTTTTATCTTTTGCATGTGGATATCCAGTTTTCTCACCACCATTTCCTGAAGAGGCTAACCTTTCATCATTGTGTATTCTTGACTCCTTTGTCAAAGAATTAGCTGACTGTTTATGTATGGGTTTATTGCTGGGATCTTTGTTCTGTTCCATTGGCCTTTGTGTCTGATTTTATGTCAGTACCATACTGTTTTGATTACTATAGATTTATAATATAATTTAAAATCAGGAAGTGTGATGCCTCCAGTTTTATTCTTCTTTCTCAACATTTCTTTGGTTATTTGGGGCCTTTTCTAGTTTCATATGAACTTTAGGATTTTTTTGTTTTTTATTTCTGTTGTAAAAAATGCCATTGGAGGGGCTTCCCTGGTGGTGCAGTGGTTGAGAGTCTGCCTGCCGATGCAGGGGACACGGGTTCGTGCCCCAGTCTGGGAGGATCCCACATGCTGCGGAGCGCCTGGGCCTGTGAGCCATGGCCACTGAGCCTGCGTGTCCAGAGCCTGTGCTCCACAGCAGGAGAGGCCACAGCAGTGAGAGGCCCGTGTACCACAAAAAAAAAAAAAAAAAAAAAAATGCCATTGGTATTTTTATGGGGATTGCATGAATTTGTAGATCACTTTGTGTAGTATGGAAATTTTAACAATAATAATTCTCTCAATCCATGTACAGATATCCTTCCATTTATTTGTGTCTTCTTCAATTTCATTCATTAATGTTTTATAGTTTTCGGTGTGAAGATCTTTCTTGTCCTTGGTTAAATTTATTTTTAAGTATTTTATCTTTATGATACTGTTATAAGTGGGATTGATTTCTTTTTTGGATAGTTTGCTGTTAATGTGTAGAAATACAACTGATCTTTATATGTTGATTTTGTGCCCTATAACTTTACTGAATTTATTTATTAGTTCTAACATTTTCTTGATGGAGTCTTTAGGGTTTTTATATAGAAGATCATGTCATCTGCAAGCAGAGTAATTTTACTTATTCCTTTCCAATTTGAATGCCTTTTATTTCTTTTTCCTGCTTGATTGTTTGGGCTAGGACTTCCAGTACTATGTTGAATAGCAGAGGTGAGGGTGGATATATTTGTCTTTTTCCTGACCTTAGAGGAAAATTCTTCAGATTTTCACCATTGGGTATGTTATTAGCCATAAGCTTGTCATATATGGCCACCATTATGTTGAGGTACAGTCCTTCTACACCTAATTTGTTGAGTTTTTATCATAAAAGAATGTTGAATTTTGTCAAATGCTTTTTCTGCTTCTATTGAGATGATCATATGATTTTTATCCTTCTTTCTCTTAATGTTGTGCATCACATTTATTGATTTGCATATGTTGCACCATTCTTGTATTCCAGAGATAAATCCCACTTGATCATGGTGTCTGATCCTTTTAATGTGCTGTTGAATTCAGTTTGCTAATATTTTTTGAAGATTTTTGCAACTATATTCATCAGGCATTTGACCTGTAATTCTTCTTCTTGTAGTATCCTTGTCTGGCTTTTTTGGTAGGGTAATGCTGGCCTCATAAAATGAGTTTGGAAGTGTTCCCTCCACTTCAATTTTTATGAGTTTGTGAAGAATTGATATTAATTCTTCTTTAAATATTTTGTGTATTTCACTTATGAAGCATCTGGTGCTGGGATTTTTTGGGGTGGAGGCGGGACAGTTTTTGATTATTGCTTCAATATCCTTAATAGTAATTCATGTGTTTGGGTTTTCTATTTCTTCATGATTTAGTCCTGGTAGATTGTACATTTCTAGGGATTTATCCATTTATTCTAGGTTACCCAATTTGTGTATAATTGTTCATAATAATCTTTTATGATCCTGTGTACCTCCGTGATATCAGTAGTAATGTTTGCACTTTCATTTCTGATTTTATTTGAGTTCTTTCTCTTTTTTCCTTAGTCTAGCTAAAGATTTGTCAATGTCATTTACTTTTTTAAAAAACCAACTCTTACTTTCATTGATCTTTTCTACTGTTTTTCTAATCTCAGTTTCATTTTTTTCTGCTCTGATCTCTATTTCCTTCCTTCTGCTAACTTTGAGTTTAGGTTTTGTTTGTTTGTTTGTTCTAGTTCTGTGAGGTGTGAAATTAAATTTTTTAGTTGAGGTCATTTTACTTTTTTTTTTTTTTTTTTGGCTGGGCTGAGCAGCATGTGGGATCTTAGTTCCCCAACCAGGGATGGAACCCGTGCCCCCTGCAGTGGAAGTGCGGATACTTAACCACTGGACCACCAGGGAAGTCCCTCATTGTACTTTTTTAATGTAGATGTTTATTGCTATAATTTCTCTCTAAGAACTGCTTTTGCTGTATCTCTCATGATTTATGTTGTGTTTCCATTTTTGCTTGTCTCAAGATAGTTTTTAATTTCTTCTTTGATTTCTTTTTTAACCCATTGGTTATTCAGGAACATGTTTAATTTTCACATATTTTGGGATTTTCCAGTTTTTCTCCTGTTACTGATTTCTGGTTTCATATCATTTGGGTCAGAAAAGACACTTGATAAGATTTCAGTCTTCTTAAATTTCTTAAGTCTAGTTTTGTGGCCTTACATATGATTTATCCTAGGAAAATTTAGTGTGCACTTGCACTTGAAAAAATGTGTATTCTGCTGCTGTTGGATGGATTGTTCTGTTAGGTCCATTTGGTCTGAAGTGTAGTTCACATTCATTATTTCCTTATTGATTTTCTGTCTGGATGAACTATACCTTGTTGAAAGTGGAGTATTGAAGTCTTCTACTATTATTATATTGCTATCTACTCCTCCCCGCATATCTGTTAATATTTGATTTATATATTTAAGTGTAGTGATGATGGGTACATATATATTTACAGTTGTTATACCCTCTTGATGAATTCACCTCTTTATCATTATGAGATGATCTTCATTGTCTCTTGTGACAGTTTTTGACTTAAAGTCTATTCTGTCTGATTTAAAAATAGCTGCCCCCGGTCTCTTTTTGTTTCCATTTACATGAAATATCTCTTTCCATTTCTTCACTTTCAGCCAATGTGTGTCTTTATTTTTTATTTTTTTTAACATCTTTATTGGAGTATAATTGCTTTACAATGTTGTGTTAGTTTCTGCTGTATAACAAAGTGAATCAGCTATACATATACATATATCCCCATATCCCCTCCCTCTTGTATCTCCCTCCCACCCTCCCTATCCCACCCCTCTAGGTGGTCACAAACAACCGAGCTGATCTCTCTGTGCTATGCAGCTACTTCCCACTAGCTATCTATTTTACATTTGGTAGTGTATATATGTCCATGCTGCTCTCGCACTTCATCCCAGCTTACCCTTCTCCCTCCCTGTGTCCTCAAGTCCATTCTCTACATCTGTGTCTTTATTCCTGTCCTACCCCTAGGTTCTTCAGAACGATTTTTTTTTTTTTTAGATTCAATATATATGTGTTAGCATATGGTATTTGTTTTTCTCTTTCTGACTTACTTCACTCCGTATGACAGACTCTGGGTCCATCCACCTCACTACAAATAACTCAATTTCGTTTCTTTTTATGGCTGGGTAATATTCCATTGTATATATGTGCCACATCTTCTTTATCCATTCATCTGTTGATGGACATTTAGGTTGTTTCCATGTCCTGGCTATTGTAAGTAGTGCTGCAGTGAACATTGGGGTATGTGTGTCTTTTTGAATTATGGTTTTCTCAGGGTATATGCCCAGTAGTGGGATTGCTAGGTCATGTGGTAGTTCTATTTTTAGTTTTTTAAGGAACCGCCATACTGTTCTCCATAGTGGCTGTATCAATTTACATTCCCACCAACAGTGCAAGGGGGTTCCCTTTTCTCCACACCCTCTCCAGCATTTATTGTTTGTATATCTTTTGATGGTGGCCATTCTGACCCATGTGAGGTGATACCTCATTGTAGTTTTGATTTGCATTTCTCTAATGATTAGTGATGCTGAGCATCCTTTTATATGTTTGTAGGCCATCTGTATATCTTCTTTGCAGAAATTTATTCTTATGTCTTCTGCCCATTTTTGGATTGGGTTGTTTGTTTTTTTGACATTGAGCTGCATGAGCTGCTTGTATATTTTGGAGATTAATCCTTTGTCAGTTGCCTCATTTGCAAATATTTTCTCCCATTTTGAGGGTTGTCTTTTCATCTTGTTCATGGTTTCCTTTGCTGTGCAAGTAGCTTTTAAGTTTAATTAGGTCCCACTTATTTATTTTTGTTGTTATTTCCATTTCTCTAGGAGGTGAGTCAAAAAGGATGTTGCTGTGATTTATGTCATAGAGTGTTCTGCCTATGTTTTCCTCTAAGAGTTTTATAGTGTCTGGCCTTACGTTTAGGTCTTTAATCCATTTTGAGTTTATTTCTGTGTATGGTATTAGGTAGTGTTCTAATTTCATGCTTTTACTTGTAGCTGTCCAGTTTTCCGAGCACCACTTATTGAAGAAGCTGTCTTTTCTCCATTGTATATTCTTGCCTCCTTTATCAAAGATAAGGTGACCATATGTGTGTGGGTTTATCTCTGAGCTTTCTATCCTGTTCCATTGATCTATATATTCTGTTTTTGTGCCAGTACCATACTGTCTTGAGTACTGTAGCTTTTTAGTATACTCTGAAGTCAGGGAGACTGATTCCTCCAGCTCCCTTTTTCCTTCTCAAGATTGCTTTGGCTATTCGGAGTCTTTTGTGTTTCCATACAAATTGTGCAATTTTTTACTTAAGTTCTGTGAAAAATGCTATTGGTAGTTTGATAGGGATTGCGTTGATTCTGTAGATTGCTTTGGGTAGTATAGTCATTTTCACAATGTTGAGTCTTCCAATCCAAAAGCATGATATATCTCTCCATCTGTTTGTATCATCTTTAATTTCTTTCATCAGTGTCTTATAGTTTTCTGCATACAGGTCTTTTATCTCTTTATGTAGGTTTATTCCTAGGTATTTTATTATTCTTGTTGCAATGGTGAATGAGAGTGTTTCCTTAATTTCTTTCAGATTTTTTATTATTAGTTTATAGGAATGCAAGAGGTTTCTGTGCATTAATTTTGTATCCTGCTACTTTGCCAAATTCATTGATTAGCTCTAGTAGTTTTCTGGTAACATCTTTATGATTCTCTATGTATAGTATCATGTCATCTGCTAACAGTGACAGTTTCACTTCTTTTCCGATTTGGGTTCCTTTTATTTCTTTTTCTTCTCTGATTGCTGTGGCTAAAACTTCCAAAACTATGTTGAATAACAGTGGTGAGAGTGGGCAACCTTGTCTTGTACCTGATTTTAGTGGAAATGGTTTCAGTTTTTCACCACTGAGAACAATGTTGGCTGTGGGTTTGTCATATATGGCCTTTATTATGTTGAGGTAAGTTCCTTCTATGCCTACTTTCTGGAGGGGTTTTATCATAAATCAGTGTTGAATTTGGTTGAGAGCTTTTTCTGCATCTACTGAGATTATCATATTGTTTTTATCCTTCAATTTGTAATATGGTGTATCACATTGATTGATTTCAGTATATTGAAGAATCCTTGCATTCTCAGGATAAACCCCACTTGATCATGGTGTATGATCCTTTTAATGTGTTGTTGGATTCTGTTTGCTAGTATTTTGTTGAGGATTTTTGCATCTATGTTAATCAGTGATATTGGCCTGTAGTTTTCTTCCTTTGTGACATCTTTGTCTGGTTTTGGTATCAGGGTGATAGTGGCCTCATAGAATGAGTTTGGGAGTGTTCCTCCCTCTGCTATATTTTGGAAGAGTTTGAGAAAGATAAGTGTTAGCTCTTCTCTAAATGTTTGATAGAATTCACGTGTGAAGCCATCTGGTCCTGGGCTTTTGTTTGTTGGAAGATTTTTAAACACAGTTTCAATTTCAGTGCTTGTGATTTGTGTGCTTATATTTTTACTTCTTCCTGGTTCCATCTCAGAAGGTTGTGCTTTTCTAAGAATTTATCAGTTTCTTCCAGGTTGTCCATTTTATTGGCATAGAGTTGCTTGTAGTAATCTCTCATGATCCTTTGTATTTCTGCAGTGTCAGTTGTCACTTCGCCTTTTTCAATTCTAATTCTATTGATTTGAGTCTTCTCCCTTTTTTTCTTGATGAGTCTGGCTAAGGGTTTATTAATTTTGTTTATCTTCTCAAAGAACCAGCTTTTAGTTTTATTGATCTTTGCTACTGTGTCCTTTATTTCTTTTTCATTCATTTCTGATCTGATTTTTCTGATATCTTTCCTTCTTCTAACTTTGGGGGGGTTTTTTGTTCTTCTTTTTCTAATTGTTTTAGGTGCATGGTTAGGTTGTTTATTTGAGATGTTTCTTGTTTCTTAAGGTAGGATTGTTTTGCTGTAAACTTCTCTCTTAGGACTGCTTTTGCTGCATCCCTAGGTTTTGGGTCATCATGTTTCCATTGTCATTTGTTTCTAGGTATTTTTTGATTTCCTCTTTGATTTCTTCAGTGATTTCTTGGTTATGTACTAGTATATTGTTTAGCCTTCATGTGTTTGTATTTTTTACAGTTCTTTTCCTGTAATTAATATCTAGTCATAGCATTGTGGTCGGAAAAGATACTTGATACGATTTCAATTTTCTTAAATTTACCAAGGCTTGATCTGTGACCCAAGATATGATCTATCCTGGGGAATGTTCCATGAGCACTTGAGAATAAAGTGTATTCTGTTGTTTTCGGATGGAATGTCCTATAAATATCAATTAAGTCCATCTTGTTGAATGTATCATTTAAAGCTTGTGTTTCCTTATTTATTTTCACTTTGGATGATCTGTCCATTGGTGAAAGTGGGATGTTATAGTCCCCTATTATTATGGTATTACTGTCGATTTCCCCTTTTATGGCTGTTAGCATTTGCCTCATGTATTGAGGTGCTCCTATGTTGAGTGCATAAATATTTACAATTGTTATATCTTCTTCTTGGATTGATCCCTTGATCATTATGTAGTGTCCTTCTTTGTCTCTTGTAATAGTCTTTATTTTAAAGTCTATTTTGTCTGATATGAGAATTGCTACTCCAGCTTTCTTTTGATTTCCATTTGCATGGAATATCTTTTTCCATTTCCTCACTTTCAGTCTGTATGTGTCCCTAGGTCTGAAGTGGGTCTCTTGTAGACAGCATATATAGAGTCTTGTTTTTGTATCCATTCAGCCAGTCTCTGTCTTTTAGTTGGAGCATTTAATCCATTTACATTTAAGGTAATTATTAATATGTATGTCCCTATTACCATTTTCTTAATTGTTTTGGGTTTGTTTTTGTAGGTCTTTTCCTTCTCTTGTGTTTCCTGCCTAAAGAAGTTCCTTTAGCATTTGTTGTCAAGCTAGTTTTGTGGTGCTGAATTTTCTTAACTTCTTGTCTGTAAACGTTTTAATTTCTCTGTCAAATCTGAATGAGATCCTTGCTGGATAGAGTAACCTTGGTTGTAGGTTTTTCTCTTTCATCACTTTAAATATGTCCTGCCACTCCCTTCTGGCTTGTAGAGTTTCTGTTGAAAGATCAGCTGTTAACCTTATGAGGATTCTCTGTTTGTTATTTGTTGCTTTTCCCTTGTTGCTTTAAATATTTTTTCTTTGTACTTAATTTTTGTTAGTTTGATTAATATGTGTCTTGGCTTGTTTCTCCTTGGTTTTATCCTGTATGGGACTCTCTGCACTTCCTGGACTTGATTGACTATTTCCTTTCCCATATTAGGGAAGTTTTCAACTATAATCTCTTCAAATATTTTCTCAGTCCCTTTCTTTTTCTATTCTTCTGAGACCCCTATAATTCGAATATTGGTCCATTTAATGTTGTCCCAGAGGTCTCTCAGACTTTCTTAAATTCTCTTCATTCTTTTTTCTTTATTCTGCTCTGCTGTAGTTATTTCCACTATTTTGTCTTCCAGGTCACTTATCCGTTCTTCTGCCTCAGTTATTCTGCTATTGATTCCTTCTAGAGAATTTTTTATTTCATTTATTGTGTTGTTCATCATTGTTTGTTTGCTCTTTAGTTCTTCTAGGTCCTTGTTAAACGTTTCTTGTATTTTCTCCATTCTGCTTCCAAGATTTTGGATCATCTTTACTAGCATTACTCTGAATTCTTTTTCAGGTAGACTGCCTATTTCCTCTTCATCTGTTTAATCTGGTGGGTTTTTTGTATTAAGTTGGTTGGCTACGTTTCCCAATCTTGGAGAAGTAGGCTTATGTAGGAGACATCCAGTGGGGCCCAGCAGTGCACTGCCCTCTGGTTAACAGCACTATGTGCTCTAGAGGTGTCCTCTATGTGGGCTGCATGTGCCCTTCTATTGTGGTGGGGCCATCTACTGTTGGCATGCTGTTAACCAGGGCTGGCCCCTGACCCAGGTGGCTGTTAGTTCCTACCTCATGCAGAGACTGCTAGCTCATTGGTTTGTGTGGCTGGGTCCTGGTGTGGCTTGCTGCTTGGCCTTGGGGAGTCCCAGGACTGGAGTCAACCAACTGGTAGGTGGATAAAACCCTGGAACTAATAGCCTAAAGGGAGGAGTCCAAAATGGTGTTGCCAACACTAGTGTCCTCATGATAGAACAAGCTCCCCAAAATGGCTACTTCCACCATCTATATTGCCAGGGGGAGTCCCAGCTGCCTCCTGTCTCTCTGGGAGACTCTTCCAGATCAGCAAGTGGGTCTAACCTAGGCTCCTTTCAAATTACTGCCTCTGCACTGGGTATCACAACATGTGAGACTTTTTTTTGAGCCCTTTAAGAGTGGATTCTCTGTTTCCTGCAGCCCTCATGCTCTCCCATACTCAAGCCCTGTTGGCCTTCAAAGCCAGACATTCTGGGGTCTTGTCTTCCTAGTCCAGGACTCCTGGATGGGGGAGCCAAATTAGACCCCTTGCTCATTGAGGAGAACCTCTGCAGTTGTGATTATCCTCCCATTTGTGGGTTACCTAACCAGGGATGTGGGTCTTGACTGTATCCTGTCTCCTCCCCTCCTACCCATCTTGTTGGTTCCTTCTTTATTTGTTGACAATCTTTTCTTCTTGTCTTTGATAGTTGCTCTGTAAATAGTTGTAATTTTGGTGGGAGGTGAGGTCAAGGTCTTTCTGTTCTTCCATCTTGGCCACATACCACCCCCTCTCACTCCCAATTAGGATTATTTTTGAAAACTTTCAGCTAACCTCATACTTAATGATGAGAAACTCAAAACTTTCCCACTAAGATCAGGTACAAAGCAAGGATGTTCTCTCTCATCACTCCTCTTCAACATTGTTCATTGAAATACTTAGTTATAAATCTAACAAAATATGTACAAGATCTATATGAGGAAAATTATAAAACTCTGATGAATGAAATCAGAGAACAATTAAATAATTAGAGAGATATTCCATGTTTATGGTTAGAAAGACTCAATATTGTCAAGATGTAAGTTCTCCCCAACTTGATCTATAGATTCAATACAATCTTAATCAAATCCCAGCAAGATATTTTATAGATATCAATAAACTGATTCTAAAGTTTATATGAAGAGGCCAAAGACCCGAATATCCAGCACAACATTGGGAACAATATGTAGGACTGAGACTACCCAACTTCAAGACTTACTAAGCTACAGTAATCAAGACAGTGTGATACTGGCAAAATAATAGACACATAGATCAATGGAACAGAATAAAGAGCCCAGAAATAGACCTCCATAAATATAGTCAACTGATATTTGACAAAGGAGCAAAAGGAGTATAATGGAGCAAAGATAGTCTCATCAACAAATGATGCTGGAACAACTGGACACTCACACGCAAAATCATTATCATGATCATCATCATCATCTAGATACAGACCTTACATCCTTCACAAAAGTTAACTCAAAATGGATCACAGACCTAAATGTAAAATACGAAAGTATAAAACTTCTATAAGATAACATAAGAGAAAACCTAGATTACCTGGGGTATATTGATGATGTTTCGTATACAACACCATGAAAGAAATAATTGATAATCTGAGCTTCATTAAAATAAAAACTTATGTTTTATGAAAGACAATATCAAAAGAATGGGAAGACAGTTCATAGCCTCAGAGAAAATATTTGCAAAAGATTCATCTGATAAAGGACTATTATCCAAAATATACAAGGAACTCTTAAAAACTCAACAAGAAGAAAACAACCCAATTTTAAAATGGGCCAAAGACCTTAGCAGACACCTCACCAAGGAAGATATACAGATGGCAAGTAAGCATATGAAAAGATACTCAACATCCTATATCATCAGGGAAATGAATATTTAAACAATGAGATACCACCAGACAACTATTAAACCAAAATCAGGAACACTGACAACACCAAATGCTGACAAGGATGTGGAGCAACAGGAATTTATTCATTGTTGGTGTAATGAAAATTGTAAAGACACTTTAGAAGACAGTTTGGCAGTTTTTTACAAAACTAAATATACTCTTAGCATGCAATCCAGCAACTGTCCTGCTTGGTATTTACTTAAAGGAGTTGAAATTTTAGTCCACACAAATTCTGCACCAGGATGCTTATAGCAGTTTTATTCATAATTGACAAAACTTGGAAGCAACCAAGAGATAACAAAGAAAGATACATTCAATAGGTGAATGGATGAATAAACTGTGATACATTCAGTCAATGGAATGTTATAATGGAATATTATTCAGCACCAGAGAGAAAGGAGCTATTAAGCTTTGGAAGGACACAGAGGAAACTTAAATGCATATCACTAATTATAAGAAGCCAATCTGGAAAGCCTACATACTGTATGATTCTAACTTTATGACATTCTAGAAAAGGCAAAACTATGGAGACAGTAAAATGATCAGTGTGGTTGCAAGAGTTGGGATGAGGCAGATAAATAGGCAGAGCACAGAGGATTTCTGGGGCAATGAAAATACTCTTTTGATGTTATAATGAAGGATACATGTCATTATATAATTGTCTAAGTCCAAAGAATATGTAACACCAAGAGTGAACCCCAAGGTAAACTATGGATTTTGAGGGATTATGATGTGCCATTGTAACTTCATCTGTGGTAACAAATGTACCGCTCTGGTGAGTGTTTTTGGTAATGGGGGAGGCTGTGTATGTGTGGAGGTTGGAGGGATAATGAAAATCTCTGTACCTTCCTCTCAATTTTGCTGTGAACCTAACACTGCTATTTAAAAAAATAGTCTTTAATAATATTAGTAATAAGTTCAATCAGGAATAAACTTAATTATGGTGAAAGATTAAGTACTTTTCTCTAAGAGGAGCAAAATAAGGATATCTACTCTCACCACTTCTGTTCAACATTGTACTGGAGGGCCCAGCAGTGCAATGAGGAAAAAAAAAAAAGTAAAGCATACAGATTGTAAAGGAATATGTAAATCTGTTTTTATCCACAGACATCATGATCACCTGTGTAGAAAATCATACAGAGTATACAAAAAAAAAAAAAAAAAAAAAGCTACTGGAACTAATGAGTATGCTTAATGAGGTCTTACAATACAAAATCATTACAAAAATAAATTATATTTTTATATAGTACTATTCCTTTTAGTATTTGTCTCCCAGTGATGAATTTTTTCAATATTCATTTGTCTGAAAATTCTCTTCTTTCACATTTATTTTTGAGGGATATTTTTACTGGGTATAGAATTCTAGGTTGTAGTTATTTTCTAGAACCATTTTGGAAATAGCAATCTATTGTCTTCTGACTTCCATTGTTTTCATTGGAATGTCATCTGACCTTTCTTTCCTCTGGCTACTTCTAAAAATTTTTTTCTTTGTCTTTGGTTTTCAACACTTTTACTGTGATATTCCTAGTACACTTTTCTTTGTATTTATTGCTCCTGGGTATTAGCACTTCTTGAAAGTGTGGCTTGACATCTTTTGTGAGTTTTAGAAAATTCCCAGGAATTATCTCTTCAAATATTTCTTCTGTCACATTCTCCCTTTCCTCTCCTTCTGGGACTTCAAAAAAGTCTCAGAATTTTTGTACCCAGCTTATTCCATGTTTACTGGAAAAAATTAACTAGAAGTGCCCTCATCTCTCTATGTTAATATTTTTTAGACTATCATGCTATAATTTTGTTGCATATTATAACAAAAATAATTCCTTACTTAAGATGGGTACCAAAGCTTTTGAATAACTTTCAAAAGAGTAAGTATAATTTTTCTTTATTTGATTTATATCTTCTTGTGAATTAAATGAATGTTTCAGCTTTAAAAAAGAAGCATCAGGGGCTTCCCTGGTGGCACAGTGGTTGAGAGTCCGCCTGCCAATGCAGGGGACATGGGTTCGTGCCCCAGTCCAGGAAGATCCCACATGCCGCAGAGTGGCTGGGCCCTTGAGCCATGGCTGCTGGGCCTGCGTGTCCGGAGCCTGTTGTCCGCAACAGGAGAGGCCACGGCGGTGAGAGGCCCGCGTACCACAAAAAAAAAAAAAAAAAAAGAAGCATCAAACTTAAATACTGTTTTCGTAGTTTGTATTTTATAAGCATTAACTTCTATTCACCCACACTTATGGGAAAAGTCTGTATCCTTCATTTATTACTACCAGCCAGGGATATATGATTGTGGATGCATATTTCTGTTTCAACTTTTGTTTGAGCAGCTTCCAAAACATCATCCTATAGGTTTTTAGAATCTGTGCCAATTTTAGCTCAGATTAAGTTTCTTTGTTAGAATTGCTTTTTAAAGCATCTGGATCAGAAATCATATACCTCTGCTGCATAGCAAAGAAACATTTGGAAATCATCACAGACATCATAGTAGAGGATGATGGTACTGTATGTTTTTTCTCAGTGTAGGTAAAGGCTACAACAAAAAAAATTTATTAAGAATTTAGAAAGTGTTGGGTTGATATGGTTAAAACATCTTAAGCAGCTGATAGCTTGCTTTGAAAATAATAATACTGTTCCTAAAGCTATCATGGAGTATTTCTGAGTAAAAATAGATATTTCTGCTTTTGCCTATTTTTAGTGCTACACACATACACACGCGTGCTCACGTTAAGAAGGTAGGCAAGATTAAAAATTTTAGTTTAATTATAATTTTATCTTTGTTTCTTGCTCAAATTTGAATCAGAGACCTAAATTATTCTCATATCATTTCAACAAATAGCGTCCATTTGAGAAAAGAGGTTTTCTTGGGATGGTTTAGATTTCATTAGATGACAATAATCCATGTGCTCTCCTAAAGAGAAAGACCCATCTTTATTTAAAACAAACAAACAAAAAAGGAAAACAGAAAAACAAAACAAAACAAAATCTTCAAGGGAAGCCTTCCATTTCTAATATAGTATATTGTGTCATTTTCATAAATGGGCTAGAACTTTAAGAATAGTCTCAGAACTTTTTTACCTATGAAGCAAACTTAAATCTATGGTTTTTAGGCTCTCCAATAGTTTCCAAAATGATTTAACGGGTTTTGGAGAGATCATTTGATTATCCCATATATAGCCATAAGAAGTTACGTTTAGGTTGTGGTCTGGAAATCCAAATGATTTAGTGGATACGCTCCTGACTGTGGAACCAGAAGAAAAGAGTTCTTTTTCTGGCTGGAGTGTGACCTTTGTCATGCTTCCTTCTGTGCTTTTCTTAAATTTAGAAATAATTTCTCTTCTATGTTTACTTCCAAAGGATAGCGCAAGCCTATGAAGTTATCAAGGCACATCACGACCTAAATGTACCTACTCGTGGCTATATCTGGTATAATCAAATGACATCTCCAAATCTCATCAGTCATGAAATTATACTAATTATGATTAGTATGACCATTTTGGTGCCAATTAAAATGTCTGTAGTTCTAATGTTTGTGAATCAGAGCCTTCATATTGGTAGAGCTATTTTTTCAAAATCCCTGATACATTTTTTTTTCTCATCTTATTAGTCAAGGAAGATATTAGAGGAAAGGTGAACAGATTCTTCAGAGAGTAAGGAAATACACTTTTGCTTCTTTATAGTCTACCTTATCTCCACCTAAAAGACATAGCTAAAATGTGATGTCTGAAATATATGTAGCAATGAAGTTTTTATTGATTGATATAAATATGGGTGGCTTTGCTCAGCTGAATACTGCTGGTAGGAGTTAGTGGCGTATGTAATACATTATCTTACTACACTCATTTTATGGAAGCTGATCCTGATGGGACAGTGGAAGGAGAGCTTACTCTGGCTTTCTGGAAAAGCAATTAATCCTACTGCTTATGTATCAACCATGTCTTGGATCTCATTGGTGTGCTGGCACCCTTTCTCCTTTTATGAAAACAAAAATGCAGCTGCTGACCAGAAGGGCAGCTCTACAAGTGGAGCTTTCATTGTGTTAGTAAGAGATTCATATCCAGGGTTGACATCATTTCAGTTATGGCCTTTTCATTATTAAAGTTTGGAATTTCAAGTTTGTTTATTAAAGATTTAAAGCTGTAGATTAAATTACCAAATTGAAATCCACTTATTTTCCTATACTATGATAAGTGGATAGGTGTGCTGGAAAATGTATTTTTCAGATTTTACCAGCAGATGAATTATTTTAATTGTGAAATGCATTGTATCATAAAGAAACTGACTTTTTTTTCCTGAATCTTTAGCATTTCTTCTTTATGAGTAACTCTCCACATCCCTCAGTTTCTAGTAAGTAAATTTAGCAAATAAATTTAGCTCTAAGAAGAGCTACTGACTATTAAATGTTGGCAAAAATAGTAGCCAAGGCTTCTACTTAGCCCTTGTGGCAACTTTACTGTGTACATGATCTGTTTCTCATCAGTCTCTAAAATTGATAATTCTTTAAAACGTGTGGCATTTACCTCAGTATAGTCTTGTATATAAGGACTCTTAATTTGTAATCCTATCTTTTTCATGGCAGTGCATTTTTTTTGCAAAACAAAAATTAGCAGAATGCTTTTTATCTAAGGTTTAATGTAAATTCTATTTTAAATAGCAGAATTAACACTATAGTTAACAAAGACAATTTCACAAAGATATTAATGAAACAGAAAGTTCCAACTGAAATATGTTTTATATTTTTAAATTCCTAGTGTTTTGGGTTTTTGGCATTTTAGTTCTTGCTTTTCCATTAAATCAAAGGCTATTGGGCTTCAATTTTTATCTGTATAAAAAATAATTGTAAAAAAGACCATTGAATATATATATATACAGTGGCTTTTATTCCCATGCCCCATGCATTCTGCATATGTATTAGTAGATGGTAGTTGGTTTTTAAAAAATTGTTGCTGTTATTTATTTTTTCTGTTATTTAAGATGAAAATAACATTTAGAAAAAGCAACTGGGGTAATGGCTGTGATATCACTCTGACATATTTTCTTTAAAGACTATTTAAATTGTTTGGTTACATATTGAAGGGAGCAGGGTGGAAATAAATCCAAAAGTTTATAATTCTTTTCTTTAATATAAATGTATTTATTTATTTATTTATTTATTTACTGGCTGTGTTGGGTCTTTGTTGCTGCACGTGGGCTTTCTCTAGTTGCGATGAGCGGGGGCTACTCTTCATTGCGGCTTCTCATTGCAGTGGCTTCTCTTGCTGCAGAGCACAGGCTCTAGGCGTGTGGGATTAAGTAGTTGTGGCACGCTGGCTCAGTAGTTGTGATGTGCAGGCTCAGTAGTTGTGGCGCACGGGCTTAGTTGCTTCTTAGCCTGTGGGATCTTCCTGGACCAGGACTCGAACACATGTCCCCTGCATTGGCAGGTGGATTCTTAAGCACTGTGCAACCAGGGAAGTCCTTACAATTCTTGAGATAAAATTGTTTGTTGCTGGGTTCCAACACCAGTTCTCTGACACCAAATTGGTGGCCTGCAATTCAATTCAATTCTGATACCAATTACCCAGAGTTAGAGTCAAACTTTACAGGTTTAGGATAACATCCTTTACAAGACTACCCCCACTTCAGATGTCAGTCACAAGATTTGTGTTTTCACCAAAACACCCAACTTCTGCCTGGTCTATTACAAATTCAGGCAGGGCTTCCCACAGCCTCCTCAGGTTCAATAATTCAAAAGAATGACTCACAGAACTCAAGAAAGTGCTGTTCTTATGACTGTCATTTTATTATAACAGGTACAAATGAACAGTCACATGAAGAGATACATAGAGCAAAATCTGGAAGTGCCTGGAGTGCAGGGCTTTTGTTCCTGTGGAGTCAGGGTGTGCCACCAGTAAATCTGTATGTTCACCAACCAGGAAGTTCCCCTGGGCCTGGATGTCCAGACAGTTTAATTACATAAGCAAAATTGCTCAAATCGAAGGATACTGGTTGAATGTTCAAGCCTATCTCCTTTCCCTGAAGGTTGGGCTGGCCCAAAGTCTCAACCTTGTTCTTTTTGGTGATTAACCCTATCCTGAAGCTTTCTTGGGTCCTGTCTTGAGTAACCTCCTTAGCATAACAAAGACACTCCTATCACTCAGGAAATATCCAGGGTTTTTGAAGCTCTGTGCCAAGAACCAGGGACAAAAGTCAGATATAGGTTTTAATTATACTACAGTTACATATTATAATGGCCATAATTATAAATAGTTGTCAGTGGGATAAAACACAAAGAGATATTTAAAAAGATAATTCTGATGGCATTTCACATGCAGAGGTAATCAGTAAATTAATGGCCGTCACACTGGGAAAGTCTCTTAATGGGAGTTGCAAGTTTTCAATTTCTATTTCTACATTTAAAGTAGATTTAAAGATCCATTATAACTGGTTACTTATTTGATGCAGAATCATGAAAATAATGTTCTGATTACAATCTTACATTTAAAAGACAACTTAAACTTCATAAAGTAAATGGCAAACATCATTCAGGGTACTTGAAATATGCAGTTTGTACCCACTGAAAACTTTTTATTTATCATTAGGCAACTTGTGTTTATGATATCCATGTCATTGCAATTTGCTAACATAAAGATCAGTTTATTTCTTCAGCCACATGTTGTTAGTGCCAGAAACTCAGATCTGAAAACTGATTTTCCACAAGCCTATGCTCAAAATGCTTATCCATAGTATAATTCAAGTTATTAAACTACAATTTTCTGTAAAATAATTTGATGTTCAGATGATAGCATGATATAATAATATTGCATTGTACGTATCACATTACCAAATCTTATTTTCCTTTTGTTACCCAAAAAACTGGGTTCGCCTCTTGGAAGGTATTAAGCCAAAAGACACAACCAAGCCAAAGGGTGGGAGAAAGAAGGATTTATTACTTGCAGCAAGTAAGGAGAACGCGGGGATCTGTCCCAAAGCAGTGTCTCCCTTAACAGCAAAATTGGGGTAGTTTCAAGCTAAGGGTACATGCATATTCATGAAGAGTCTTGAGCAGAGGAAAATTCAGCATAGAATTGGGGCAAAGGTCGACAGAGTCCAGGCTTTAGTTGACTGAAGTCAAGAGGGTCAACATCATCACTCCATCCTCCACCTGGGAAGGGGCCTTAGTTTCTGCAGAACTCAAAGACATGTATCAGATCATTATGTGCATCCCTTGAGGAGGAACCAGGACTCTGCTTTATTGCTGAACTGTTGTTTCTTGACTGCTTTTTTCCTTTGCTCCTGATTTCCCTCACTTCCCTTAAGATCATGAATTACTGAGACCTGTTCAAGGACAAGCACTGTGACCAGGCCTAGATCACAAAATGGCTTAGGCCAAAAATGGCTTCTCTTATGTCAAGAAAGCCATGCCTGTTCTCTTCCTCCAGGGACCCCCTACGCTATCTGCTTACACTTTTGTTAATATCATTTCCAATTGACATAATAGATTTACTTATGAATAATGAATGAATGAATGTGTTCAGATCTTACACACATAGATACTGAACAACCATGCTGTTTTTATTTTAGAAGGGTAGGAGTTGAATTTAGCTTTCCTACTAAATTCCGGGTCTGTGTATAAATTGCTATACTAAATGTACCTTCTTTCTCCTAAAACAATTATAGGTTACAGAAAGATAGGAGGATTTATAATCTAGGAATGGCTGAGCATTAAAGTTGAGATAAGGCTGCTAACACCACCAAGAGAAGAAATCAAGAATGATTTTTTTTTTAAATCCTCTTTTATCAGTAACAACCATTTCTTTCTTCCAATGGAATTGGCAAATGTAGTAAAACACATGGTTTTCAATAAATTAATAAAATTAAATGTTTTAAGTAGTGAATTATTTGAGTGAAATTATTGCTGTATTATGGGATAATGTAGACCAACCATTAGAAAAGAGGATTAGTGATTTTAGTGGGAAAAATCAATTTCAAATAACCTAAAAAAAAATATTTATTTAGTTTTTTAGATTTCTTGTAAGGCAATAAGATAGGAACAAAGTATACTTACTATTTATATATAAAATTCTAAACAATTATATATTATATTTTAGAGTATATAATTTTTGTTATTATTTTAAAAATATTTTTGTTATTTTTTAAATATTTAAAAAAAATATTTATTTATTCATTCATTCATTCATTTGCCTGTGGTGGGTCTTAGTTGCAACATGCAGGATATTTAGTTGCAGCATGCGGGATCTAGTTCCCTGGCCAGGGATCAAACCCAGGCCCCCTGCATTAGGAACGTGGAGTCTTAACCACTGGACCACCAGGGAGGTCCCAATAGTATAAAATTTTGGAGAAATGTTATATACTTTGTATTGTGTGTGTGTGTGTGTGTGTGTGTGTGTGTGTGTGTGTGTATCCTACCTAGGGAGTGATTGAATTAAAGTGTATAAGACAACTAGAGAAGTAAGTTATATGATATTGGTGTGGAATGAGTTAGCCTCTCCAATGAGGTAGAATTTGTAAGTTTTAAAGAAAAAGCATGCAAATTTCTTCCTGAAATTTTATACAAACATTCCTGAAATCAGATCTTCTTTGTTTTCATTAGGAAATTATAACTTCTTTCCTAAAACTGGTTACCACAATTCCTTTTACAGAGAAGCAGGTCTATTTTAATGCTAAAACATCACTATTTTTTGTTTTTCTAGAGTGTAGCTGTTAAAGATTTAAAGCCTTGCTTTTGCAACCCTTCCTGTGTCTGCTTCAAGAACCAGATAAAGTTAAGTTGATGTTTTCATTCAATCCCTGATATTAGGCTGCAAGTTCTCCTTTCTCTTTTGCCCCTCCCCTTTGTATAATAGATGAAGAAAAAAATATCAATAGAAAGTACATACAAAAACACTTAAATTATCAATGGAGATAAATTTTCAAGAAATAATTCCTCATGTTATTCCAAAACTATTAAAATTATTTCAGAAAACGTCAATTTTTAATATGAAAACTTTAAACTAAAATTAACATCCATTTGGTGACGGATGTTAACTAGAATTGTATAGATCAAGATTGTTTTACAATAGAGAAGTCATTTGTGGTCAGTGGGGCATAAAATGTGGTTTTAGATGTCAAAGTGTAATGAAATTAAATTTATGTCACTCTTTTTGCTTTCTTTTCTGTGGACTAATCATGAATCTACTATGTCACTCGAGTTTAACAGCTGGTGTTGATGAAAAGATATTGGTCTTCATATATAGTAAGGGTGGTTATAATAAACCTAGTACAATATGCTGAAAATTTTTATGAGTCAACTCATAATGTACATGTGAACTTGTCCAAAAAGAAATCAATACCTTAGTGAAGGATAAAGTTGGAAGGGATGGCTAGCATCAGAGTTTTTTGATTATTCTACCATTTGTTTTTAAATTTTTTGAAAGTAGCTATTTTAAAATTATATGTGGATTACATTTGCATATTTTCAGATGGCTATTTTGTCTTATTAGATTAGTAAACAAATCAAAGATACCTTATTAGAGAACTTTTCCCAATCTGATAGCTTCTAGGTGTTAAGAAAAATTAGGTATGATGATATTAATTTGCTGTTAACTAATGTCGTACAACATTGCTAAATGACAGTCCATCTATCAAATTAACGTCATGACATCCTACTGGTTATTTTAATATGTTATAAGGATGAAATGTGTTCTTTAGAAATGTTTTACATTTGCACTAAGTAATGGAAAGTACAATATATTATGTGCCTCTGCCCAGAGGAGGGTTCTTAACAAAAATAATTGAAGGTAATAAATTTTACCCCCTTTCCCTCTGTGTTGCCCCTACCCCAATATACCTTCTACATTATTCTATTATTCTATTTCCTATACATAGCAAGCTTGCTAGATAGTAACAAAGGCTCAGCACTATTGTGTGTATTTTAGAATAAAACCCATAATACTTGCCAAAAATTTGCCTTGCCCTGAAATGTGACTTTAATAAAAGCTCTCTGTGATCACTTTTATAATGATTTGATCCCAGCTTCTAAGATTGAAATGTGCTCTTGAATGATGTTGCTATTGAACATAAGACAGGTTTTTCAAATAATTAGGAACATCTACAAACTAATAAATCTCTCCTACAGTTTTAATTTGATTGTATACCTGGTAGGTGTTTTTGCTTAAGAGAGTGTGTATGAGGGTGCATGATTTATAATGTGCTTCAGTTTTTTGTTTGTTTGTTTAAATTGTCATAGGCAGCAGTGATAAAATTTGGTGCAAAGAAGTGATGCAATTCATATTTGGTGTATAACTTACCATTATCTTTAATCATGCCTTAATCTTGCCAACATTACATAATGTGAATTTTTAAAATTTGAAGATAGCTCATTTTAAGACACATTATTCTAACAACTGGTTTTCTTCATAATGCTTTGTTTTCATGTGTAAATATATAGTACATATGATTACTTTTAAAAATGATTACAGTTTCATAGCTTTTGTGTAACAATATCCAGAGCATTTTCAGTGTATATTTAATTGTCACGTTTAATGTGACAATATATTGTGAAAAGTGATTTTTTAAACTATTTAAATGGGATACTTTTCAACAAGAAATAATGATGTGAATGAAAACTAATCCAATATATATGAATGTAGCCCAGGCTTGCAATATTGGTTTATCCATTAATTTTCTTAGCCCAGGTGTTTGTTTAGCAGGAAGTCATCTCACAAAGTGATGATAGATGTATTTTACTCAGAACTGGTTATACAAGTCCAACATCTTGTACTTTTCATGCTCAAAACTGTTTGGTTAGGAACAATTGCCTATAAATGTTTAAAAGTCACAATTCAAGAAAATTGCTCATGATCTTTCAATAGAAGAAACACTTTCTAAAAGCTTTCAGTGAAAAAATTAGAACATTTAAAAACCTAGGTAGGAGTCAATTTTATTCATAATTTCATTATAAAAATATTATTAAGTAACATTAGAACAGAAATTTTTCTAAAATGGAAACACTTTACTGATTTTTCACACTTAAAAATAATACATTTTTGTTGTAAAAATCAAGCAATACAAAAATCTCAGAACTGGAAATTTTACCTATAATCTCACCTATCAGAGAAAACTATTGTTAAAACTCTGCTGTTGGGCTTCCCTGGTGGCGCAGTGGTTGAGAGTCCGCCTGCCGGTGCAGGGGACGCGGGTTCCTGACCCGGTCCGGGAAGATCCCACATGCCGCAGAGCGGCTAGGCCCGTGAGCCATGGCCGCTGGGCCTGCGCGTCCGGAGCCTGTGCTCCGCAACGGGAGAGGCCACAGCAGTGGGAGGCCCGCGTACCGCAAAAACAAAAACAAAAACTCTGCTGTATATCCATCCAGGACTTTTTTTAACAAAATACTTTTAAAATATACTTATGCATACTACTTTGCAAGATGCTTTTTTCACTTAATATATCATGGGTATCTTTCCATGTCAATAGGGATAGCAATGATAATTTTTAATGATGACATAGTATTCTGGAGATAGTTAACTCCCTATAGGTAAACCACAATTTATTTAATGAATCTCTCTATTGACGGACATTTAGGTTGTGTCCAATTTTGTGCCATTATAAACAATGTTGCATTTGTTTAATGATTTCTTTGGAATAAACTTCTAAAAATTGAAATTACTGGATTAAGTGTTTAGATATTTTAAAGTTTTATATATCTTGTCAAATTGCTCTCTGAGAGTTATGCTCAGTTATGATCAGTTATGCTGATCGATATACAAATTTACAGTGCCACCAACAGCGTTTGAGAGTATATACCCTACCCTACCCTGAGTACAGTCCATGTTTCTAATATTTGCCCATTAGATGTGATGGAGTAGCACAACTTATACATGTATTGGTAATTTTAGATTTCTTTACTTGTGCAGTACCAGGAAATGCATACCTTTTCCCTAGCTTTCTAAGTATTCATCTTTTTCTTATTGATTGGTAAGAGGCTTGTAATGACAATACCAACCCTCTGTATATCATATGTTGAAGTTTATCCTTTAACTTGATTGATGTTATGTGTCAATTTGTGGTCCATTATGCAGCCAATTTTGTTAGTCTTTTTTTTTTTTTTTTGCGGTATGCGGGCCTCTCACTGCTGTGGTCTCTCCCATTGCGGAGCACAGGCTCCGGATGCGCAGGCTCAGCAGCCATGGCTCACGGGCCCAGCCGCTCTGCGGCATGTGGGATCTTCCCAGACCAGGGCACGAACCCGTGTCCCCTGCGTCGGCAGGCGGACTCTCAACCACTGTGCCACCAGAGAAGCCCTTGTTAGTCTTTTTATTGATAGCTTCTAGCTTTAGTGCATGCTAAGAAAGTCTTCCTCACCCAGGTTATGAAAATAATATATTTTATTTTCTTCTAGTGCTTTGATAGTTTTGTTCCATTTATGTCATTTCTATTCATTTTTAACTGATATATAATTAACATACAATAAATTGCACATATTTAAAGTGTACAATTTGACATGTTTTGATATACTTGTAACCCATGAAATCATCAACACAATCGAGATAATGAACATATCTGCCACCTCAAAAAGTTGTTCCATGCCTCTTTGTAGTCCCTTCGTCCCTCCTCTGATCAGCTTTCTGTCACTGTAGATTAGTTTTCATTTTCTAGAATTCTATATGAATGGAATCATAGAGTATGTTTTTTTTTTTGCCTAGCTTCTTTAACTTAGCATAATTATTTTTAGATTCATCTATGTTTTTGCATATAACAATAGTTCATTCTGTTTTATTGCTGAGTGGTGCTCCATTATATGAATATACTAAACTTTATTTATTCACATGTCAATAGATGTTTGGGTTATTTCCAGTTTTTGCTATTACCAATAAAGCTGCTATGACCACTCGTGAACAAGTCCTTGTATAGACATATACTTTCATTTCTCTTGGGTAAACATGTAGGAGTGGAATGGTTGAATATTATGCTAGGGGCATATTTAGCTTTTTGAGAAACTGCCAAACTTTCCCAAAGTCATTGTACCATTTTACATTCCTACCAACAAGGCATAAAAGTTTCAGTTCTTCCATGTTTTTGTCAACACTTGGTATGATCGGTTTTTAAAATTTTAGCCATTCTAGTTGTGCGGTAGTATTTTATTGTGATTTTGTTTTGTATTTCTCTAATAATTAATGATATTGAGTATCTTTTCATGTGTTTTCATGCTGTCTATATATTTTATTTGGTGAAGCGTCTGATCAAATCTTGTGCCCATTTTAAAAAGTTGGGTTGTTTTCTTATTATTAAGTTTTGAGAGTTCTCTCTGTATGATCTGGATTCGAGTCCTTTATCAGATATATGCTTTGCAAATTTTTTTTTTCAGTCTGTACCTTGTCTTTCATTCTCATAACAGTGTTTTTCTAAAAAACAGAAGCTTTAGATTTTGATGAAGTCAAATTTGTCATTTTGTTTTTTGGATCATGCTTTGGTATCATAACTAAGAAATCTTTGCCTAACCCCAGGTTGCAGAGATTTTTCTCCTACATTTTCTAGAAGTTTTGGGTCTATGACGCACTTTGGGGTAGTGTTTGTATATGGTGCAAGATATGGGTCCAAGTTTATTTTTTTATATCCAATTGTTCCAGCAACATTTGTTGAAATGAATATCTTCTCTCCACTGGATTACCTTTGCATCTTTGTCAAAAATAAGTTGTCTGTATATGTGTGGGTCTATTTCTGAACTCTCTATTTTGTTCCATCTATTTATTTATCTCTCTTCAAAATACCACACTGTCTTGATTACTGTAGCTTTATAAATCTTGAAATCAGGTAGTGTTAATCCTCCAACTTTATTCTTCTTTATTGAAGTTGAATTTACCATTCTAGATCCTTTGCATTTCCATACGAATTTTAGAATCAGCTTGGCAATTTATACAAATAAGTTCACAGGAATTTTAAGGTTGCAGTTGGAAGAACTGACATCTTAAAAATATTGCATCATCTGTGCATGAACAGGTATATCTCTCCATTATTTGGGTCTTTTTTAATTTCTTTCAGCAATGTTTTATAGTTCTCATGTATAGGTCTTGCACATCTTTTGTCACATTTATTCTTAGATATTTCATATTTTATGCTATTATTTTTAATTTAAATTTCTGAGTGTATGTTGTCAGTATGTAAAAAAGACATCACTGATTTTTTTACACTTACTGTGTGTCCTGCAACCTTGCTAAACTCACTTACTAGACCTAGTAGAGCTTTGTATGCTGCAATGGATATTCTCCATAAATGATCATGTCATCTGTGAATAAAGACTTCCTCTCAAACAAGAAGCTTTTAAATTCTTCTACTTGTTTATTACACTGGATAAAACCTCCAGTACAATATTGAATAGGCATGGTGAGAGGAGACAAATTTTGTCTTGTTATTGATTCTAGGGAGAAAGCATTCAGTCATTAACCATTAATTATGATGTTAGATATAGATTTTTTTTGTAAATAATTTTTAACAACTTGAAGAAGTTTTCTTTATTCCCATTTGCTGAGTGTTTTTATCAGGAATGAATGTTGGATTTTGTCAAATGTGTTTCCTGTATCTATGAGATGATCATGTAGTTCTTCTTTTTTTCATGTGTTGATAAAATGACTTACATCGATTTATTTTTGAACGTTAAACCTACCTTTCATTCCTGGGAGAAACCCAACTTTACTGTCACGTATATCCTTTTCATATATTGATAGATATGATTTGCTAAAATTTTATGTAGAATTTTTTTACATCTATGTTTGTTAGGACTATTATTCTATAATTTTTTCTTGTAATATTTTTGATGGCTGTGGTATCAAGGTGATGCTAGCCTCATAGAATGAGTTGACAAATTTTACCTACTCTTCACTTCTCTGGAAGTTTGTGTAGAATTGATGTTATTTCTTCCTTAAATGTTAGGTAGCATTCACAGTGGAATTTTCTTCATGGGATTGTTTTTTAACAGTTTCACTTTCTAGATGTAGGTCTATTCAGGTTATCTATTTATTCTTTTTTTAATTTATTTATTTATTCATTTACTTAATTTTTGGCTGCATTGGGTCTTCGCGGCTGCACGCGGGCTTTCTCTAGTTGTAATGAGCGGGGGCTACTCTTTGTTGCGGGGCGCAGGCTTCTCATTGTGGTGGCTTCTCTTGTTGCAGAGCACAGGCTCTAGGCTCACGGGCTTCAGTAGTTGTGGCTCG
Source organism: Globicephala melas (assembly GCF_963455315.2). Lineage (NCBI taxonomy): Eukaryota > Metazoa > Chordata > Mammalia > Artiodactyla > Delphinidae > Globicephala > Globicephala melas. The sequence goes on along the minus strand of NC_083333.1, from coordinate 49,168,737 downwards.
CAGGCTCTAGAGCACAGGCTCAGTAGTTGTGGTGCACGGGCTTAGTTGCTCTGCAGCATGTGGGATCTTCCTGGACCAGGGCTCGAACCCCTGTCCCCTGCATTGGCAGGCGGATTCTTAACCACTGCACCACCAGGAAAGCCCTTATCTATTTATTCTTTACTGAGTTTTAGTAGATTGAGTGAAGGGATTTTTTCCACTTAATTTAAGATATCACATTTATGAGCATAAAATTGTTCATAGTTTTCCTTTATTATCTTTTCAATATCTATAGGATCTATAACAAAGTACTTTTATTCCAATATTAGTAATTTGTGTCTTCTCTCTTTTTCCTGATTAGTCTTGTTAGAGGTTTATCAATTATATTGATTTTCATACAGTGCCGGCTTTTGGTTTTATTGATTTTCTCTATTGCTTCCTTTTCTTTTATTGATTTCTACTCTGTTATTTATTATTACCTGCTTTTGCTTACTTTGGGTTTAATCTGCTCTTCCTTTTCTAGTTTCTTAAGGTATAAGTTGAGGTCAATCATTTGAGACCTTTCTTATTAAAAATTTCTCTCTAGGGACTTCCCTGGTGGCACAGTGGTTAATAATCCACCTACCAATGCAGCGGACACGGGTTTGAGCCCTGGTCCAGGGAGATCTCACATGCCACAGAGTAACTAAGCCCATGCACCACAACTACTGAGCCTGTGATCTAGAAGCCTGCACACCACAACAAAGAGTAACCCCCACTCACCACAACTAGAGAAAGCCTGACTGGCAGCAACAAAGACCCAACACAGCCAAAAATAAATAAATAAATATAATAAATAAATTAATTAATAAAAATTTCTCTCTAGTCAAAATACATTCTAATTTCCCTTGTGATTTTTTCTTTGACCCATGGGTTATTTAGAAGTATATTGTTTAGTTTCCAAATACCTGGGGTTTGTAAAGATGTCTTTCTGTTATTGATTTCTAATTAAATTGCATTGTGATCACAAACCATACTTTGTATTATTTACATCATTTTAAATTTATTGAGACTTGTGTTATGGCCCAGAATGTGATCTATCTTGGTAAATGTTCTATAAGCACTTGATATGAGTGTGCATCCTGCTGTTCTTGGTTGGAATGTCCAAGGTTGATAATGTATTCAAGTCTGTGTACCTATACTGGTTTTCTGTCAACTTGTTCTATCAATTATTGAGAGGGGTTTTAAAATCTCCTATATAATTGTAGGTTTATCTATCTTCCTTTCAGTTTTATCAGTTATTACTTCACGTATTTTGGAGCTCTGTTGATAAATTGAAAACATTTAGGATTGTCATCTTGATGAACTGAAATTATGTTTTAAAGGTTATAGTCCATTTAAATTTATTATAAAATATTGGCTATTTTTTAAGATTCCACATGTAAGTTATATCATACAGTATTTGTCTTTCTCTGTCTGACATTTCATTTAGCATAATACCCTCCAAGTTCATCCATGTTGTTGCAAATAGCAAAATTTCATTCTTTTCTATGACTGAGTAGTATTCCATTGTATGTATGTGTGTATATATATATGTATATATGTATACCACATCTCTTTATCCATTCATCTGTTGATGGACACTTAAGTTGCTTCCATATCTTGGCAATTGTAAATAACTCTGCTATGAACATCGGGGTGCGTGTATATTTTCAAATTAGTATTTTCGTTTTTTGTTTTTTTTTGGATATATACACAGGAATGGCATTTCTGGGTCCTACAGTAGTTCTAGTTTTAGTTTTCCAAGAAACCTCCATACTGTTTTCCACAGTGGCTGCACCAATTTACATTCCCACCAACAGTGTATCAGGGTTCACTTTTCTCCACATCCTCTCCAACGTTTGTTGTGTTCTTTTTGATGATAGTCAAACATGAGCACCATGTTTGAAGTCCCTGAGAAAATAAAGAGCTTAGTGTATTCAAAGCCAGAGTTGCTGCAGCTCAGTGAGCAATGCTATAAGACAAGATTGGTGAAGTCATCAGGGACCAGATTATGAAAGGTCATGTAAGCTCTCTTAAGGATTTTAAATTTTATCCTAAGAAAAATGGGAAACAGTTGAAGAGTGTTAGACTGAGGACTAGCACGATCACATTGGAGTTTTGTTTTTGTTTTTTCTTTTCTCTAGTAGCTTTTCTTTTTTATTATTTATTTATTTATTTATTTTTGGCTGCATCATGTCTTAGTTGCAGCACGTGTGATCTTCATCGTGGCATGCAGGATCTTTCGTTCCCACACATGGGCTTCTCTTTAGTTGTGGTGTGCAGGTTTTTTCTTCTTTAGTTGTGGTGCACAAGCTCCAGGGAGCATGGGCTCTGTAGTTTGCGGCACACAGGCTCTCTAGTTGTGGCACGTGGGCTTAGTTGCCCTGCGGCATGTGGGATCTTAGTTCCCTGACCAGGGATCGAACCTGCATTGGAAGATGGATTCTTTACCACTGGACCACCAGGGAAGTCCCCAGATTGGAGTTTTAAAAGATCTCTGTGGGGGGAATTCCCTGGTGGTCCAGTGGTTAAGACTCCAGCACTTTCACTGCCAAGGGCACAGGTTCAATCCCTGGTCAGGGAATTAAGGTCCTGCAAGCCTCATGGTGTGGCCAAAAAAAAAAAAAAAGATCACTGTGGTTGCAATATGAAGAATGGATTAGATTTGAGGATGACCATAGTGGAAGCATGAAAGCTCTTGCAGTGGTCTGGGTAAGAAAAAAAGATTGCGGGTTAGATTAGGGGTGATGTCAGAATAGCTGTATAGAAATGAATCTAGATCTATCTTGGAAATAGAATTAACAAGACTGAATGATGAATAAAACATGTGGGAAAAGGGATAATGAATTAATTAGAGTTTTTTTTTTAAGGCAACCTTTTTCTTTATTTCATTTTCAACACAATTTTAGCTCAGACAGCAATTCACAGAGGGTTTCCCAGTAACCAATCTAAGTGGTCTTTTTTTTTTTTTTGAAATATAGTTGATTTACAACATTGTGTTCATTTCTACTCTACAGCAAAGTGATTCAGTTTTATATATATATACACACATATGTATATATATATATATTCTTTTCTTAGCTGTAAAAAAGAAAAGTTGGACTAATATTATCTCCTTCTCAAACTGACTATTAAATGATCTAGATTAGACTGATTGGAGTAGAATATGTGGCTGAAGAGAAGTACCCAGAAATAAGATCTTTTACTCGGTTTATCCCCTGTGCTACAAAAAGCTAGATTATGGAGCTACTTTACCTACTATAATGTCAACCTATACTTAATTTTCTTTTTATAAATCTCAGTAAGTAGTAAAAAAAATTTTTCCCATTCAAAGAAGATAAGTATTTTGAGGGTGTGTTGCTACAGACAATTTAAAACAAGAAGTACAAGAGAAAAGAAGGGCTACCTTCCCAAGCTGTGAACACAGGAAGAAGCCTTAACCTATTGGGTGGTGGCAACAAAAGCAGGAGCTTAGTATTTCATCACAGAATGCAAGAGTGTAATCCCCATTTATGTGTGTAGAGAAGACAAGACGTTTAAACAATTTGTCTATTGCTACACAAGGAACTGCTATTGAACAATGGATTAAATCTAGTTCAGCTAGTATATGTAATCAGATGCAGTTACAATAACCTTTCAGGTAGCTAAATAAGCAGGAGGTAGAATATATAGCTCTGTTAATTTTGGTTAACGTCAAACTACGGTATTCTGCCTGTAACCAAGCAGGCTGTCATCTTAAGACCAGGGCCAGCCCCTCTATATACAGTGCTGTGAATCCCAAGGTATATAAGTTAAAGCTGGCCACTTATGGAGATCTCTTTGAGACTATGTGCATGAAATCAATAATAGGGTTAAAATTTTAAAAAATTAAATCCAGAGAGGTTTCCCAGAAGTTATGTATAAATCTTCATTAGGTAAAATTTCCGTTTTGAATTCTGATGAATGGAAGCCAATAGTTGGTGAAGCCAGCACCACATACTTCAGTATACTCAATACTTAAATGCTCAGTATTTTCAGCTGAGTATAAAGCAGCATCTTTCAAGCCAAGTGAGAATAATGAATGAGAAAGTTTTCATAAGTAGAAACACCAATTTTAATAAGAAACTAGAATCCCATGATGCTTTGACACTTATCCCCAATTTTTAAGTGCATGGGAAGAAAATGTATTTATCTTTGATGGCTTTGGAGAAGAATACTTTGAGAATCCAAATAAAATAAATATATATATATTTTTATTTTTAAATCTTCAGACTTAAGCAGTGAGTATATATATACATATATATATTTATACATACACAAGTATATATAAAACAAATTAAACAAACATATAATTATTTATCTTTGTTTTTATTTTTTTTGTTGTTTGTTTATTTTTTATTTTTTTATTTTTTGCTGTAAGTGGGCCTCTCACTGTTGTGGCCTTTCCCGCTGCGGAGCACAGGCTCCGGACGCGCAGGCTCAGCGGCCATGGCTCACGGGCCCAGCTGCTTCGTGGCATGTGGGATCTTCCCGGACCGGGGCACGAACCTGTGTCCCCTGCATCGGCAGGCGGACTCTCAACCACTGCGCCACCAGGGAAGCCCTGTTAATGGTATCTTTTGATGCACAAGATTTAAAAATTTTATGGAGTCTAATTTGTCTATTTTGCTTTTTGTTGTCAGTGTCTTTGGTGTCATATCTAAGAAATCACTGCCAAATCCAATGTCATGAAGATTTTGCCCTGTTTTCTTCTAAGAGTTTTATAATTTTAGCTCTTATATATAGGTCTATGATTCATTTTGAATTAATTCTTGTATATGGTATTAGGTCAAGTCCAACTTCATTCTTTTGCACTTAGATGTTCAGTTTTCCCCAGCATGATTTGTTGAAGACTGTCCTTTCCCCCACTGGATGATCTTGGCATTCTTGTCAAAAATCATTTGACCTTATGTGCGAGGGTTTGTTTCTGGCCTTTCTATTCTATTTCATTGGTCTATACGTCTGTTTTTATGCAAGTACTACACTGTTTTGACTCTTGTGGCTTTGTAGAAAGTTTTGAAATCAGTAAGTGTGAATCCTCTAGCTTTGGTTTGTTTTCAAGATTGTTTTGGCAACTTGGGGTTTCTTGAGATTCCAAATGAATTTTAGGATGGATTTTTCTATTTCTGTAAAAAACATTGTTGGGATTTTGGTGGGATTGCATTGAATCTGTAGATTATTTTGAGTAATATCAACATCTTAACAATACTAAGATGAACAATCCGTGAACATAGGATGTGTTTCCATTTATTTGTGTCTTTTTAATTTCTTTTATCAGTGTTTTGTAATTTTCATTGTACATGTCTTTCATCTCCTTAGTTAATTCCTAAGTATTTTATTCTTTTTAATACTATTGTAAAAGGAATTGTTTTCTTTTAAAAAAATTTTTAATGACATTATTTTTTTCTACTTTTACAAGCAATATATGTTCATTGCAGACAACTAGAAATGCATAGAAGCATAAAGTAAAAATTAATGCTCACCCATAATCCCCACCCCCAGAGATAACCATCATTAGCATTTTGATGCATTGGAATTGTTTTCTTTTTGGTTGCTCATTGTTAGTGTAAAAAATGCAACTGATTTTTGTTTGTTGACTTTGTGTCCTGCTACTTTGCTGAATTCAATTATTAGTTCTAATAATTTTTTTGTGTGTGAGATCTTTAGAGGTTTTTACATATAAGATCATATCATCTGTGAACAGAGATCATTTTACTTCTTCCTTTCCAATTTGAATGGTTTTTAAATTTATTTTTCTTGAATAATTGCTCTGGCTAGAACTTCTAGTACTATGTTAAATAGAAATGGCAAAAGTGGGCATCCTTGCCTTATTCCTGATCTTAGAAGAAAAGATTTCAGTCTTTCACCATTGAATATTATGTTCACTGTGGGTTTTTTATATATGGCTTTTATTATGTTGAGGTAGTTTCCTTCTATTCCTAGTTTCTTGAGTGTTTTTATCATGAAAGGGTGCTGAATTTTATCAAATGCTTTTTCTGCATCAATTGAGATGACCCTGTAGATTTTTCCTTCATTCAGTTAATGTGGTGTATTACACTGATAGATTTTCATATATTGAAACATCCTTGCATTCCAGGAATAAATCCCACTTGGTCAGTGTATAATCCTTTTAATATGTGGCTGAATTTGGCTTGCTAGTAACTTGTTGAGAATTTTTGCATTGATAAGTGTTGTTGAACCATAGTTTTCTTTTCTTATAATGTCTTTGTCTGACTTTGATATCAAAGAATAAGTTAGGGTGTTTTCTTTCTTCAATTTTTCAAGAAAAGTTTGAGAAGGATTGATGTTACTTCTTATTTAAATATTTGATAGAATTCACTAGTGAAGACATCAGTTTCATTGATTTTCTTTGTCAGACTTTTTATTACTGATTCAATATCTTTACTAGTTATAGGTCTATTCAGATTTTCTATTGCTTCATGATTTTGTGTTTCTAGGTTTTGTGTTTCCAGGAATTTGTCCATTTCATCTAGGTTATCCAATTTGTTGGTGTACAATTGTTCATAGTACTCTCTTATAATCCTTTTTATTTCTGTAGAATCAGTAGTAACATCCCCGCTTTCATTTTTTTAGTCTTCTCCCTGTTTTTTTTAGTCCATCCAGCTAAAGATTTGTCAATTTTGTTCATCTTTTCAAAGAACCAACCTGGTTTATTGATTTTCTCTATTGTTTTCCTATTCTTATTTTGTTTATCTCTGCTTTCATCTTCATTATTTTCTTCCTTCTGCTAGATTCATTTGTTTGGATTTCATTTGTTCTTCTTTTTCTAGTTCCAAGTTGTAAAGTTAGGTTGTTGATTTGAGCTTTTTGTTTTTTTTCCTTTTAGCCCTTTAAATATATCAGCCAACTACCTTCCAGCTTCCAAAGTATCGAATGAGAAATCTGCTGATAATCCCATTGAAAAGCTCTTGTATGTGACAAGTTGCTTCCCTCTTTTTGCTTTCAAGACTCTCTCTTAGTGTTTATCTATCAGAAGTTTAATTATAATGTGTCTTGGTGTGGTTCTCTTTGAATCCATCTCTTTGGAGTTCCTTGAGCTTCTTGGATATTTATTTTTATGTCCTTTTTCAACTTGGGGAAGTTTCCAGCCATCATTTCTTCAAATATTCTCTCTACACCTTTCTAGCTCTCTCCTCTTGCAGAGAACCACACAATGGGTGTGTTGGTCCACTTGATTGTGTCTCACAGGTCCCTTATACTCTGTTCACCTTTCTTCAATCTTTTTTCTTTCTGTTCCTCAAACTCAATCATTTACATTGTCCTATCTTCAAGTTTACTGATTCTTTCTTTTGCTGGCTCAAATCTGCCTTTGAATCATTCTAATGAATTTTTAATTTCATTCATTGTGCTTTTCAGTTCCAGAATTTCTTTTTGGTTTCTTTTTACGTTTTCTATCTCTTAATTGATATTTCCATTTTATTGATACATTGTTTTCTTGACTTTCTCCACATCTTCCTTTAGTTCTTTGAGCATCTTTAAGGGAATTGGTTTTTGTTTGTTTGTTTTTGTTTTGTTTTTTTGGCTGCACTGCACAGCATGTGGGATCTTAGTTCCCTGACCAGGGATAGAACCCCACCCCCTGCTGTGGAAGCATTGAGTCTTAACCACTGGGCCTCCAGGGAAGTCCCTTAAAGTCTTTGTCTAGTAGATCCACTATCAGGTCTTCTTCAAGGACAGTTTCTGTCGTTTTATTTTTTCAATTGAATGGGTCATACTTTCATGTTTCTTTGTATCTTGTGGGTTTTTGTTCAATACTGGACATTGAATAATGTGGTAACTCTGGAAATCAGATTCTCCTCCTTCCCAAGAATTGGCTGAGTTTTGTTTTTGTTTATTATTATTATCATTATTATTATTATTAGTGTTTCTCTGCCAAGGATTAGTCTGATGTGTTTAGTGCTTCTCAGGTCTTTTCTGAGCCTGTGCCTTTCCCTGGCCATACACAATGACTTTATGTTTTCCCTCATATCTGCAGTTCCTTTTGAATGTCCTAGTTTTTAATGTCTGGCTACCAAAAGGGAAAGAAAAATGAAGGGGAGATAGAAAGGTTCCAGTCTTTTAAATCCTCTGGAAGTCACTTCAGCTAAAGGGATGGAGGTTGCAACAATTGGGGGAGGTGCAACAACAATGGCCACAGATCCCTGATGTTTTGTGGACAGAGTTCTGTTTGCTACCTTGGCTCTTGCAAGCTGCATTGCAAGCTGCTCCTGGAATATGTGCACAGCTGCCTGCCAGGGGGCTGAGAGGTGGGGAGATGGGTAAGTGCTACTGTGCTAAGAGCTGAAATTGATCAAGATTAACCACAATTTACCATCCAAACCTTCCCTTGGAAGTTGCAAGTCTCCTGTAGACTCTTGAGTTCCAAAATAGTTACATCAAACAGATTCTGTCAGTGTAATTTTGTCTAGATGGGAGAGAGATTCCTTGTGCTTCCTACTTCACCATCTTCTCAGAATCCTCTCCATGAGTATCTTTAATTTCTTGATTTACTTTAAATAATTCCCCCAAACAGGGAATCATAGACAATGCATTTATGGATATTATTTATGTGAGAAAACTGAGACTGATTTCAATACACATATACCAACAACAGATCATAAAGAAAGGTTTAGGCCCTGTATCAAAGATTGGCAAATAAATGTACAGTTATATGTTTCAGATTAAAATAATGTGAAAGAATGTGATTTTGTTTATGATTATCCAATTTAATCACTTTTTCAATGAATTATTGACCAATTTCCAGGTCCCACTCAGAAAACATTAATTTAAAGTGTTTCTACTGTACTCTGGATAATCTATACCTTATATTCTGTAAATCCAGTAGATACTTTTCATTGCCAACCTTACCTGACCTCTTGGCAATATTTGACACTATTGACATCTGTATTTTTTAATGCTCTCTTTCTTTGGTCTCCATGCTACCACATTCTCCTGGTCTTCTTTCTGTCTGGCTTACTTCTCAGTTTCCTTTGTGGGCATCTCCTCTTCTGCCCAGATCTTAAACATTGGTATATCTCAGGTGTTTTTCCTAGCTTTGTATTCTTTTCAGTCTGTACACTTACCTTAAATGATCTGATTCATTCCTGTTGCTGATGACTCACATATCTGTAATTCCAAGTCCAATCTTCATCCTGAGGCACACACTTATATATCCACTGCCTACTTAACACCTTCACTTGGATAACTCTCTGGTACCTTAAACATAGCATATTCAAAAATGAACTAACCACTTCTCCCCCACTGAATGATTAGAGCTCCTTCTTCAGTGTCCCGAGCACAGTGAGTGGCACGATCACACCCTTATTTTCAAACCAACAACCTAATAATTGTTCTTAACTCTTCTCTGTTCTTTTCTGTGACATCCAATGAATCTTCAAGTCCTGTTGTGTTTTTTTTTTTTAACCTGCTGAGTATTTCTCAAACCCATGTACTTCTCTCCATCTCTACTACCATCATTTTCTCCTAATTTTTGTAATAATAACCTACTAAATGTTCTCCCTACCTCCAGTCTCTCTTCTTACCAATTTATTCTGCAACTGAAGTTGCATACTCAAGCTTCAGTGTGTGTACAACTGAATTAGTAAAATGGCTTATTAAGCTCTGCATGGTCTGGCCTCTGCCAGTCTACTGTTGCTATTCCACCAAACACTCTAGCTCTACTGAATTTTTTTCAGTTCCTAGAACATCATCCTTCCTTTCCGTCAAGCATTCACATGCTTGCCCTCAAGCATTCCCTCTACCTGGAACACTCCTACTCATCTTTCAAATCTCAGCTTTAAAGTCATTTTCTCAAGAGAGTTAACCCTATCCCTAGACAGATCTCCCTGAAACATGTTCCCATTACACCTCTCTTTACTGTAATTACTTATTTAATATTTGTTCTCCTGACTAGATGAAGTTTCTATAAGAGTAGTGGCCATGTTTGTCCTACTCACTGCTGGATCCATAACCCAATGCCTATCACATAGTAGGTACTCAATAAATACTTGGTGAGCAAATGAATGAATAAGTAGCACTCAATAAATGTTTGTTGAATGAAACTGTTAAAAAAAATACACTGCAACTTCCTATTTGGAGCAGAATTGTCCTCAGCGAGCTCACTGATGTGGAAGATGTTATTCAAGTATTTGTAATTCTGGAATTGTTTTTGGAATTACCTTCAGAAATGCAATATGTTCTCTTAAATACCCTAGACAGTGGCAAATATTTACCCTTTGAGGTTGGATTTTATTTTGGAAGTAGCAAAATCACTCAGAGTCGAGATGGGTAATTAATCTGGGTAATACTATCAGAGGTGAAAAATTATGTGTGACTGTAAATTAATGAGTCTGACTTTTTTGTATGGCTCATAAACTGGGTCTTAAGGCAATTCCAGAAGAGAAATTTCAAAAATGTTTTGAGCAATGGCAAGATTGTTAGAATGTTTGTATAGCTTCCCAAGGGAACTACTTTGCAGGGGGCACTGCTCATTTAGATATATACAGTCAAGAATGTTTTGTTTTGTTTAATAATTCTTGTTTCCTTTAGATACAGTTTCTACCAATGTGTGAGCTTTACTCAAAGCTTCAGAAAGAGCATGATATAGTAGTATACAGAGCCCAAAAATGTTAAGTAAATGTTACTTATCATCACCATTATTGAGAACATTTAATAATGAGCAAAGCACTTACAAATTAATCATCACTGTAATTTGGCCCATATCACCACAAAGAAAAACTACTTTAGCCCACATACTTAACTACCTCCCCCAGCAAAAATGTTATGAAATATAGAGTAATCCTTTGCCAAATAAGATAGCTCTCAAGGGTACCAACCACTGTGAGATTTGGTTGGCTCAGTTTACTGAAGTTAATGAGTGAGACCAACTGCCACAGATGGTGCCTTCAGATTCTGGTCAGACATCTCAAAAATATGTATTATTGGTCACAAGGGAAATCATGGGCAAGACCAGAACTACAGAAATAAATCTATCTTCCCTATTAAAAGGAAAAATAATAAATCTCATTTAGATCCCCCTCTATGTGCCAGAAATTATGCTAAATTAAGCACTTAATGTACAAGTATTATTTTTTCATTTCAGAAACCAAAGCCAAGAGAGGTTAATTAATTTGTCCATTATCATACATCCAGCAGTTGGAAGAGTTAGACTGGGAACTCGTGATCTACATAATGCCAAAGCCCCAGTTCTTTCCACTTTACTCAAAGTACCTAATGAACTAAGGCCACATCATATGCAAAGACAGTACATTTTAAATCCCACCACTATCACTCTAATTCTTTTTGTGGCCCATCTTATCACCAGTGTCCCAGTCTTCTGGTGCCTCTACTTTCTTCAAAATGAGCATCAAGAGTTTTCTATTAAGTATATTTTTCTCAACTTTTTACTGTAAAATTGAGTGTTTTCTGACTGCATTCTCAGTAACTGTCTTTGAAGAATTATGCCTAACTTCTAACTTCATTGCCCCAAAAGTTGTTACTAAGGCTCAGATCCTGCTTCTATGACCTGCCCTATGGAAACTAACTTTCCATGATCTCTGCTTCCTATAGAATGGTAATGCACCAATCCTTTATGGGGAATTTTTCTTGCCTCCTGATATTGAGTCTCCTACGGGAAATGGGGTGGTTGATGGGACATTTCCAGTTACTAATCTGATGTCTATACCTTGTCCAAGCAAAGACTCCAACTTGGATGTTTACCTTGCTACAGACTGTCAGTTTCCCACAGAATACATTGACAGTCATAACATTTTTGTCATATCTCCATCTCGATTGTGCCATTATGTAGATGGAACCAAATTCATTTACCCCCCCTTTTTTTTAACATCTTTATTGGAGTATAATTGCTTTACAATGGTGTGTTAGTTTCTGCTTTATAACAAAGTGAATCAGCTATATATATACATATATTCCCATATCTCCTCCCTCTTTTTTTTTTTTTTTGCGGTACGCGGGCCTCTCACTGTTGTGGCCTCTCCCGTTGCGGAGCACAGGCTCCGGAAGCGCAGGCTCAGCGGCCATGGCTCACGGGCCCAGCCGCTCCGCGGCATGTGGGATCTTCCCCGACCGGGGCACAAACCCGTGTCCCCTGCATTGGCAGGCGGACTCTCAACCACTGCGCCACTAGGGAAGCCCTCTCCTCCCTCTTGCATCTCCTTCCCACCATCCCTATCCCACTCCTCTAGGTGGTCACAGAGCACCGAGCTGATCTCCCTTTTAACTTGATGCCCTTGGAGGAAAATATTTGTCTTGGATAGGTAGCTTGACACATTATCTCTGTCTTCTAGCTTAAAACTAGCAAAAAGACTATGATGCAAGAGCCTTTAGTGCCCAATGACAAGGAAACACCCAACTAAAGGAAATTAGAAAAGAATAGTAAAGCTTTGTGTCATAAAAATCAGCAGTACATTCAAATATATACCAAACTATAATTTTTTTTTTTATTATTTACAAGCTAGCATAATTTAACCCCACCTTTTTGTGTTTCTCCTCTTGTCTCTATTGCTGACTGATTTCATGGCATTTATTTTAAGGTCAGTAGAGTCTGTTTCCAGCACCTCATAAATTTTAACTCTTCATCTGTCCTTCATCATGATTTAATTATTTATTATAAGCATCTCTTAAGTCACATCTGTTCATAGTGCTCTTTTCTGGCCCTTAAAATGATATTGAACCTTCTAAATCATGCTCTATATTCTCAAAAAGCTTCTTGGATTGTAATAGGAAGATTACACACATAAAAAAAAAAACTTGGGCTTCCCTGGTGGCGCAGTGGTTGAGAGTCCGCCTGCCGATGCAGGGGACGCGGGTTCGTGCCCCGGTCCGGGAGGATCCCACGTGCCGTGGAGCGGCTGGACCTGTGAGCCGTGGCCGCTGAGCCTGCGCGTCCGGAGCCTGTGCTATGCAACGGGAGAGGCCACAACAGTGAGAGGCCCGCATACCGCGAAAAAAAAAACTTACCTAAGACAAATATTTTTAAGGAACAGTCAAAAAGAGAATATGCAATGAAGAAAATTAATAAGGGTATTAAAATTGCTGTTTTAGCAGTTCTCTCCATCCATATATTTAGCCTACTCTCGCTCAGAGCAGCCTACAGTATTATTAGTCTGCTAATATTAATTTTCCAAGGGTTCTGGAAAGTAATTTAGTAGCAGGAATTATTCTTACCAAATATACTGGGGAACTAAATCACAGCAGGACTTGTACAAGGTCTCCTGACAATCATAGAAATAATATTTAGACATCCTGACTTCCAGTTAATTATTTACTAAAAATAAGATGATTTCTAAGGAGGTTTAACTACACATTCCTTTGTTATCTGTTAGTATACAGTATTATTACACATTAGAATACTAATATATATGTTAGTATATGTTATCAGTTAGTACACCTATTTCTTCCTTCTGCAAAGCTTTAAGTATGAAAAATAGATTCTAGCATATGATAATTAGTGATAAAAGAGTCAAGGGTTACTAAGAAGAAAACCAAAGAAGAGAAACATGTACAAAATGTTAAAACTAGTAAAGATTTTCATAATTATTTTACTCTAACTCAGTGCCTTTCAAACTTTTAAAACCATGATTCACATTAATAGATACATTTTATCTTAAGACTCAAAGTAGTTACTCTCACTATGTATAATGCACCTTTGATGCTATTTCTATTTCATTTTTAAAAATTCTGATCAGGACTTAATAAATGGGTGAAAATTCATAGTTTGAAAATCACTGCTTTAAACTGTCCATATCTACCAAAGGGGAGAAGAAGAAGGAGGAGGAGGAAAAAAAAGGAATAAGTTAATGATGACATAGGCTAGTCGAAGTCAAGTTTAGTACGAGATATTTAATATGATCATTTTTTCCCTCACTGACAAATATGTACATTTTCTTCCAAAGAAACCTAGTGTACTTGAATTCATATTTTACTATGACATTCATCTGGGAATGTAGAACACTGTGTTTACCAGCTATAAATCATACAAGAAACATTTTTTTCTGAACTTTATACCCAATTTTTGAAACAAAAGACATGATACAAAAGATATTCTAACTCCATTTAAAAAAAACTTTTCCAAAGAAGGAAGTTATGTTCCATATTTTTAAGATGCCGAAGAGTCTTTACTTAGGTTTCTTGTTCGTATTTCAAGTGATAGCCCAAAAGCAAAGATGTATTTGCTTTTTAAAAAAATCAACTAGTGTGAATTTTGAATATCAGATTTCTGCTTTCACAAATAAATCATTTGTGTCAAATTCATCTGTTCCTCTTCATATGGCATATCACAAGTGTATTGCAGCTGGCTGCTTTACAAACTGGAATTTGGATTCTATTAACAGCTCTGGTGAAAGTTTCCTCTCTAGTGTCTGGGCTTCTTCATTGCTGCACACACTGAACATGGCTTTAGCACAATTACTTAAAGCTCCTTCAATTAGAAATTACAAGACAGTTGTCATCAAACTTATGTAACACGGATCAACAAAGCATCTGGGAGAATTCGTATGTGCAACAGATCCAAACCCTGCAATGCATTCTCATCTTGAAGCATATACATTGATTTTATAGCTAATGGAAAAATCAGAAGTGTCTCTGTTTTCCTGGTTTTAAAAATACACATACAACAAACCAAATCTCAAAGTAAAATGCATGTTTTGTAAAAATTGCAGTTAGGAAGTACATAAAATAGCTTTATTTTCATCAGAGTGAAATTTTAGCATTACTTTTAAGACATGAAATATAAAAATCACAAAAAATTGGTAATTTTTGAATAAGTAACATCACTGCTAAGCATTTTGAATTTTGCCATCTGGAGAAACCATTTAAAAATTCACTCTAGGGGCTTCCCTGGTGGCGAAGTGGTTGAGAATCTGCCTGCTAATGCAGGGGACACGGGTTCGAGCCCTGGTCTGGGAGGATCCCACATGCCGCAGAGCAACTGGGCCCGTGAGCCACAATTACTGAGCCTGCGCGTCTGGAGCCAGTGCTCAGCAACAAGATAGGCCGCGATAGTGAGAGGCCCACGCTCTGCGATGAAGAGTGACCCCCGCTTGCCACAATTAGAGAAAGCCCTCGCACAGAAACGAAGACCCAACACAGCAAAAAATAAATTAATTAATTAATAAACTCCTACCCCCAACATCTTAAAAAAAAAAATTCACTCTACTTCTAAGCAATATTGTGTCATATAGTAGAACAGACAGTATAAAAGGCCTGGGATTTGGGCTTAGCTCATCCATTAACTGCTAATGTAAATTTGGGTGATTTGCTTAACATTTCTAGGCCTTGGTTTCCTAATTTTGAAAATGAAGATATTAAACCACATGGTTTCTAAATTCCATAATATCTTGGGAATAGTGAGGTGTGAGATAATTTAATCTACAAACGTTAACAGACAGAAATTATCCACTTTTTTCTTTCTGCATTAATTAGTGGGTACCCCTCATCATGTAGGTAGGAAGTAAAGCAGTATCTTTGCTTGAATGTAAGAGGATTTAATAAACCTTTTTTAAAAAATCTCTGACCCCACTTAGGAACTAAAAGAAAAGAGGTTTCCGAAAGCCTGTTCTGTTTATCTAGGCAAAGCTTGTGATCACTACAGTAAAAGAATAAATCCTGCAGAAAACACATTAGCAAAGACTGAAGTGAATAATAAGATAAAACAGTGTACTCATCCACCCATGTCAGTGAGAAAAGGCAATGTGTTTTTATACAATTGAATTGAACAAAAATTATACTAACATATGAATCCTAGGGCTGCCAGAGAGAGAGAATGGCGACCATCTGGAGGTAAGAAGTTTCTTCTTCATGGAATCACAGTGACGACATCATTCACAAGGGGCAGAACATAGTAAAGTATTTATCTTTCATTCCACAAGGTGGTGTGTTTTATGTATAAAAGATTTGAGGTAGTGTTTTTATTCTGAATCTAATGATGTGCTTTTTAAATGGTTTTCTTATTTTTGCCTTGTTAGTACATCACTTAATATCCTGCCTCTGGATCTAACAAATTGCCTGATGCCAATGTAGATACAAGTACTTGTTCCCAAATTGATAACATATGCCAAGATTTTCTGTATTGCCCTCCATAAACACACTTCTGGGGGTATTCTTGACCCTGATCTCAATGAGAACTTCAAATGTGTTCCCTCTCTGCAAGATCACTTTCCGTGTGCTTTTCCCCCTGTGGTTATGGCTTTAAAAATTAAATATACGTTAGAGAAATAATATGATCCTTTACTTAGAAATGTTATTTGCATATAGTATAGGACTGAATGAGATTTGTGAAATAATATTAGAAGTTACTTAAAACAAAAGTTAAAGAATTGTTGGCAATAAAGTTCACCAACTTTAACCTAAGAATCTACTTAGAGCCTTCCAAACACCTAGGATTCTGCCTTTCTTCTCTTCCATAATGACTTCTTCAACCAAAACCCCTCCCAAATACTCTCAAAAGAGTCTAAGAATAGTTTCAAGGAGTCTGGGTTAAAGGTGTTTGATTTCTGGTTCTTTATGTTTGCCTCCTAGATCTTTGTTTCAGATACATCTGTAAACTGAACATCAGTGGGTAAGGTAAGGTACAGACATTCATAAACTGCAGTGTATATTTAGAGTACATTTGCCATTCATTCATTCATTCATTCTCTCACTCATTTTTCAAATATTTATTAAATACCTTCATTGTTCCAGGCATTGTGTGTTAAGACTGAGGGTACACAAATGTAAAATAGATAGCTAGTGGGAAGCAGCCACATAGCACAGGGAGATCAGCTTGGTGCTTTGTGTCCACCTAGAGGGGTGGGATAGGGAGGGTGGGAGGGAGAGGCAAGAGGGAAGAGATATGGAGATATATGTATATGTATAGCTGATTCACTTTGTTATAAAGCAGAAACTAACACACCATTGTAAAGCAATTATACTCCAATAAAGATATTAAAAAAAAAAAAGACTGAGGGTGCTAAACAGAATGAACTCTCTATTAAGAGTAATATTATAGTAATGATAGCATCAAACAATGTTCAGCAAGGTAAGTAAGAAAATAACTTTATTTTAATAAAATCTTAAAGATTTTCTCTATTTTTTCATTATGGATTTGAAATCATTTTTTCATTTATTTTCTGCTTTCCTGTCTTCAATGTAGTTTAAGCTAAGAATTATTTATGGTTTAAACACCACAACTTGCCAGGAAAAAAAAATGACCAGTAAGTGCATATGAGTTTTTAGTAACTCCTAATTGTTATTCCACTCTAACGTTTGCTTTAAAATAATTTTAGAATCTCATGGTATACTTGGGTCTTAAGATACTAGAAAAATGGAGGGAAATGTTCTCTGCCAGCAGGTCTATGGGGATTGGAACTTGGATATTATTTATTTAGAGAGAATTATAATAGATATGAGCTCAGAGATCAGGAGATGGTACACACTACAAAAGCAAATATAATTACTAATAGGATACATAATAGAAGGTTTAGCTGTGTATAAAACAGAAATGAATAGTCACTTTCCACCCTGGGAGGGACTGGTTGTCTTCTTAAACAGTGTCCTGGTTCAAAAAGTAAAACGAAGCTGTTGATCAAATGCTTTCCTAACTAGAGATTAGCTAAGTGTTTACCTTTGACAGTCCTACTCAGGGCATAAAAAATGGTGTGTTAAAATGAAAAAACATTCTGTATACTGAGAGAAAACGATGCTGTTTAATGGTAAGATAATTCTTATTCAAACCAAAAATGTCCTTTTTTTCTTTCACTCAAATTGAATCATCAGAATGTTCGTATTATGCTTAAGCCAATAAAAGGAAGAAAGACTAAAATATTCAGAAGTTAAACATGTCCATACTTACACAGTTTTGTGTTAGAAATGGTTGGTTAATTATCTTATTAAGTTGCTATCCACTACAATATTTAGTGCTTTATATTTCTGAGGTGCTGCACAAATACTAACAAACTGATTCCGTAACACTCTGTAAAGTTTGTTAGTGTTGTCCCTGAGATTTCTAAAGCAAAGAGAAAAGAGATCATTTCAATGAGTGTACTTTGGGTTGAGGGGACTATAGCACGTTCAAGACACCCTTAAAATTAACCCTGTTTTGGAAGTAAGATATGCCCTTCTGGAACATTTAGGGAATCTTCAAGATTGGACATGATTGTGTACCAAAATAGACAATAAATGCTATAGATCAGAGTAGAGAAAACCAGATCTATAGTTTATCTTAGAGCAAAGAGCATTTTGCTTCTTAGAAACAGGAGGAAATAATATACCATGATTTTGTCTTCTACCCTAACTACTTCAGTAGTTACTTTGAGACCAGGAAAGGTAATTGCCCTCCTTCAGCTAACTCTGCACACATATGGAACATACTAGCCTTGTACTCAAAGTCAGTTACTTTAGCATCTAATATGGGTGCAGCACTGCTTGTCAAATTTTTCCAAAACAAGAGACAGTAAAAACTAGCCTTTCCCCAGGAGCAGAACTTCAAAATTAGATGTGTGATCAGAAACTTGGAGGAAAAAAAAAGAGTTGAGGCAACACTGTGCCGTTTTCTACATGAGCTCCCCGCACCCCCGGCCTTTTTAAAAAATAAATTAACTCATCATGAGATTTTCAAATGCATTCTTTTAACATATGGTAAGAGTGTAAACATACTGGATTTATTTCAGGGGAAAAAGTAACCTGATTGATTCAAACAGTACCTCAGAATTTATTCAGTAATGTCAAAAGTCACAACTTCTTTTTATCACTTTGGATTCACAAAATTGCATCAGGGGAAGATATATGCTTGAGTGTGATTGCTCCCAGACATGCATTTTTTCCTCCATCAAGGATCTGAAATAATACCAAAAAGCCAACTTGTATTTGTGTGGGTTTTGGCGGCACTCATCCAGAATGATTTCCCACTGAATGTTATGCCAAACCTGTAAAACAATAAGGATATATCCTGACAACAGTAATTTTCTCTCTGGCATCCAAAATTCAGATCCTTCTGTTGATAGAACTGTTCTCCGAATAAAACTATCCTGTATTGCCTCTGCTAGGTGAGGGGAGGAGTGCTGAGCAGGCAAGTATGGGAGTGAACATGTGAGAAATTAAAAGAACGTGAGCAATTGCTTAATAATAGAAGAGCTCTAATAGCAGAGATAATGGTATTCTTACACTTAGAAATGAGCAATGTGAAATTCAAAGCACAGTTTAGTTGAATGTAGAGAAAGTATACATTGGAATGAAGTCACGTACTGCCAAGGATTAAGTCTTCATTCCTTTTCACTAGGACGAGTCCCTCCGGTGCACACGTGTCGCCACACTAATAGGCAGCAGGAGACACTGTTGCACTGTTTTCTTCCCAACATGAGAGGCCTGAGGATGAAATCAGAGATCATCTGCTTGTGAATGTGGGGAAAAGAACCCATTTTTACTGCAAGGATTTAATGTGATGTTGATGGTAAGTGACATGATCACTGAAAACAGATGCCATCTGGAGTCTCACTGATTGATGTGCAAACCTCTGACAGCAGAAACCCATGTTGCCATTTTGCCTTCATGCTTGTCTTATTGAGATCTAGTCAGGAAAGGATCCTCTTCATTTCAAATGTTGGAACATGAATCACGCTGACAGAAAAATAAAAGGTCCTTCTATCTGGCGTTATTATTCCAAAGTGTAAGCAACAGAGGGAATTTTTCTAAAGGTGAGACTCAGAAATTTTGAAATCCCCTTTAACAAATTCTCCTCTTTAACTGAAGAACATTTTCACTAGAACCTGTTTTCTTGTTTAAAACCATGTTTTATTGTCCTTTCAGATGGTTGCTATAACTTTTATAGTGTTCGCTATTTTTCCAGTTCTATATGTGACAACTTTGATTAACTTGCAAAATGAGGAATTATGGGCCCTCATGCTTTTGTGTGAGCTTGGATGCTGCCATAGTACAAAGAGAAAACATGACTTCACCATGTGCAGTAAAAGAGGGACTGACTTGAATTAGGAAACCTCTCAGGAAGCAGCCAGAGAGCCTCTCCACCTGAACTAAGTTTGGGAGACGTGCAGTTTGGTTTTAATTGGTGCGGTCTGACCAAGCAAATCACAAGAATGAAGTATTTATAAGATCTAGAGTGAATGGTATTCTTTAGAATCTCAAAGAACGACATATTATGATAGATACTAATCGTACGTGATTCTGTAAAGAAAAGCACTTGGCAACAACATGAGAAAAGATGGCATTGGATAATATGTTGTAGTGAGTGGAAAGGCATCTGAACCCAAGCCTATAAATACTTCATTCCAAAGGTAGATCCTAATTATATTTTCTGAATTGGTTTTTGATTGGTTGGCCCATTTTATGTTTGTTTTAATAATAACATCTATTAAAGATTTTCTACTATAAAAGCAATATATTTTTCTCTTTTAAAAATTGGATAATTATAAGCAAAACCACCCATATTTTTACTACCCAAAGGCAACCAATATACTTTTCTATGCAGAAGTTTTTATATTTTTAAATATACACCACATATAATATTTTGTATTCTGCTTTTAAAACTTACTATATCACATAATATTTTTTGTATTAAATTCTAAATTTTCTTTTATTAGCTACCATGATAATCATCAAATGAAAGTACTATCATGTTCTTAATCTTTCGATCATTGATGTTTACCATTTCTTCTCATGATAACGAACGATTCTCTGAAAAGCTGTGTCTCTGGATCTTGGTTTATATTTATTTAACTGGTTTCCAGATATAGAATTATTAGTTTAAACTATAAAAAAATTTTAAAGGCTTTTGAGAGACACTGTGAAAGTGTTTTCTAGAACGGTTGTTTCAATTTACACTCTCTCTAGCAGAGTGTGATATTATTCATTTTCATGGTTCACTCAAATGACTGATTTTTTTAACTCTTTTGGGATTCTGTGAGGCACAGTGGAATTTGGAAAGAGATGTGATTGCAGTTTGGCCCTTTGCTTAACCCCCTTAATGTCTCCATGTACAATTTTCTTCATCATGAGATGAATTATAAAATATCTCACAAAATTATTGTATGAAAAGACAGTAAAAATCAATGGAAAATAACTCATAATTTAAAAATATCCCGTAAGCACCTGCTGTGTATGAGATTATTCTACATACAAGTATTTTTTTACAAGTATTTTTTTTAACAGGGAACACCTAACAAATTTTTATTTTCTCCAGATGATAGTAGTTTAGGGAAGGAGAGGATGAAAATTTTTGGTTAGAGAATCAGGAGACCCACTTTCTATTTTACTCGTGCACTAACTTACTGTGTGACCTTTTGCACAAATTACTTAACCTCTTTGGGTCTTTATTTCTTCATCAAGGAGGGCAGTGGATTTAACCAGATTATCTCTAAAGTGCTTTCTGACTCTAAGATTCTTTGATGCTATCAAAACCATTTTTCCAGAAAAGAATGACCTTTCTAACTACTCCTCCTTCCGAAATCCAAATGGAGAGTGTCTGCAATATTTATTTCCAAAACCTTTCAGTGAGTTCAAATCTATATGTCTATGCTGGCGTAACTTTCATGTTCCTATCCAAATTCACTTTAAAGAAATATCATGATGAGAGCATAATCTTTGTGTGATCCTTTTGTCAGTTAAACAAAAACAGAAGAAAGTTACAACAAAGAATCCTTTAAAAAATGTAAGTATACTGCAGAATGTGCCAAATTATTTCCTAAGTTTTGTAGCATAATGGTCACTGGTTTCAGTGGGAATTTCATACAGACCTCTCAGATTAGAATTTGGGGGTCATGACTACAGCACAGTAGATATCCTATCTCAAAAGATAGTAACACCTTATCTGGGCTGCAGGGAACATTTATCTTGTTGATTTCACTTTTGTATACACTCTTAAATATGATGCTGACAAAGAAAAAATCATATATCTTTTTCCTAGCAGGATTTTGTTACAGAACACTTAGCTAGATTATTTTAAAAATAACAGCTTTATTGAGATATAATTCACATATCATAAAATTCACCCTTTAAAGTGTATAATTCAGTAGTTTTTAGTATGTTCACTGAGCTGTAAAACTATCACCATCGATGTGTTTTTAAAACAAAATGAAAGTGTGTAGACAGTACACCAACCACTTGCTTCTGTTTATTGGATTTGGTATTACGTGTAGATTTTTTTTTTTTCACTCAAGACATGGCTCAGTTGTAAGAATTTAAACTCTTCAGAGTTAATGAAATAATTGCTGTGTTGTGGGCACATTTTCAATTTAATTCAAAATCCACCATCTATCAAATCATACTTTGAAATCTTTTGTTTACATAATATAGAAAAATTGAAAGTGTGTGTGTCTGATGGTTTTGCAATACGATGAAAGGTGAATAAGAGGCTGAGGAGGATTCATGTGTTTTTCAATTTATTTAAAATATTTAGAGTCATTTAAAAATTTTGCCTCCCCCTGTTGACTTAGAATTCTAATGGATGATTAAATATCAAGGCCAGAGGTGGTGGGGACGGGGAGGGGAGGAAAATCTGAAGGTGATGGAGGGATAATAATTGTCTTTTCAAGCCATGAAAAAAACCCAGAACAGGGCTTCCCTGGTGGCGCAGTGATTGAGAGTCCGCCTGCCGATGCAGGGGACACGGGTTCGTGCCCTGGTCTGGGAGGATCCCACATGCCGCGGAGCGGCTGGGCCTGTGAGCCATGGCCGCTGAGCCTGCGCGTCCGGAGCCTGTGCTCCGCAACGGGAGAGGCCACAACAGTGAGAGGCCCGCGTACCGGAAAAAAAAAAAAAAAAAAAAAACACAAAAAACCCAGAACAACAAAACCCTTCTTATATTTTGAGAAAGCACAGGTATGACTCAAAGTGATAATAATAACTGAGACATTTATATTTTTATCCTAAACATTTCATAAGATCAATTATGAAAAAGTTAGATTTTTCTTTTACTTAAGCCTTTGCAATAAGCTTGCTAGTAATCTTTTCTTAACTATTTTGTAAACAAGCTGAATGACTTACTACTGCATCGAATGACTTTTTAGTAACTTGTACTACTGATGCTATAAAAAACACAACACTACCTTTGTAAATATAGATAAAACCTTTTCTCTTTAACACTCCACTATAAACTTTTCAGTGTAGCATCTCATTTTTCTTTTCCAGCCCATCTCTTCAGAAATGAATGGATTGTCGTAAATTATTCTCTCACTGTTAAATTCTCTCACCCATGGAAAATTTGAAGTAAATCTCTCACTAGAGAGGTGATAAAGAAGAGGCCTAACATTCTTGCTAGGACCTCAGGACAGACTGTAATGATAAGAGCCTCTTCTCTAAATGTTTATGCAAATTACTTGAAATGACCTTGAATAAGTCATTTAACATTCACATGCCTTATTTTCCTCATCCACCAAATGAGAGTGAAGAGTGGTCTAGTTAGGTGGTTGCTTATGATGATCAAAAATATAACATCAACTAATTGTATATCTTTTGTCCCTCAGAAAGACATTAAAAACTAATATTTTCAATATGACTAAATTTTCTATGATACCTTTATCTGTATTTGGGGAACTAGTTGAACTCAATCTAAAATACACTGAAACATTGGAAGGGTATAAATAAACTAACTCATATTATGGTATTGTAGAGACATTATAAACATTGATTTTTGTTCTTGAGTTTTTAGGTGAGCATTGAGATATATAGGACGCAAAGTTAGCTTGAGGAAAATAAAATGACTCATAATGAGACATAAGAAATATTCAGCAAAAATGTGGGACAGTTAGCAGAGATTAAATACTTAGCTGAGAAAAAACAAACTTGGATACAATAGACACTGGTAATATTGGGCATGATTTTCATTTTTGTAAAATTGGTTGGTTATTTCTGGGAATGTTCTGTATTTTATAAATACGATTTATATCTTAGTTGGATGCTACTTACTGAGGCAGCATTGTTCTCTAGAAAAAAGACTGATGCCCTCTACTGTCATCTTATTTCCTCTGCTTGCTGTCAGAACAGGAGGGAAAGGGCAAAACCCAAGAAAAGTGGTCATGGAGCAGTACTGTTAGTAGCACCCCATGGGCTGGATCATCTGCCTATGTCTGACTGTTTTATAACTTCACTCTGAAGTGAGTTCACATCATCATTAGAGGAACAAACATAACTGTTTTTAAAAGATTTTTTTAGTAATACCATCTGATAGAAATATATGCTGTAGAAATTCAGGAAAACTCATATGAGGTGGAAATATCTTTTGTATGAGGTTTCTCTTGAAGTGAAACTAAAATGGATTCCTTTGGTAATCAGAAGAAACCTTAGCCAAAAATTCTTTTGGAACTAATGAGTTTTGGAACTTACTCCACGAAGCGACCAAAAATATTTAAAGTGTATGCTGACCGGACAGGCCTAGAATTGTTATTTTTTATTATTTTATCAAGGCCCATGGAAAATTCTGGCTGTAGATGGCAGCATCACACTAACACATCCATTCTAAAGCCTCCTAGGGCGAATTTGCGAGAAAGATGCTAAAAGCTCTGGTGCCTGGAGGACTACAGTTCATTCACTAGAAACCAGCCACAATTTTTCTTTGTCAAGGATGAAAACTTTCCTGGACTCTGCAAGCATCCACCTCTGAATTCACTACATTTAGATTTATCCTCAAGGTTGTGAGTGTGTTCCTTTAGTTGTGGGGTTTGGCAGACACAAAGGATATGAATTTTATTAGAGCTTCTGAAAATACCAGTTGTAGGGCCTTTGAAAACCCAGAGTTGTCAGCATTTCACATTAATGGGTCTTTTATTTGTTTGTTTCTCTTCCTGATTTATAGACAACACCCCATTATAGAGGTAATATATCTTCATTTAAATAACTTTCAAGTTATTTATGACTGGCAATGACTTTGAGGCTGGGGTGTTTTACTTTGTTTTATTTTTGTTAACAGGTTCATTTCGGTGCTAGTGATAATACTATAGCCTAAAATAAAGGCAGCTTTACAGAGTTCTCTGGATGATTGGAATAATCTAGTTAATTGCATTAAAGACCCAAATTTTTCATGAAAAGTCCTTTTTCATTTCCAACTATATTCGAACTTAAGTTTTTAACAAAAGCAAATAATAAGTAATCAACAAATGATGAAAACACACTATGGCACATACTAAGTATGGCTCTTTTATATCTTATTTTCTTTTTTTTTTTTTTTTTGCGGTACACGGGCCTCTCACTGTTGTGGCCTCTCCCGTTGCGGAGCACAGGCTCCAGACGCGCAAGCTTAGTGGCCATGGCTCACGGGCCCAGCTGCTCCGCGGCATGTGGGATCTTCCCGGACCGGGGCACGAACCCGTGTTCTCTGCATCGGCAGGTGGACTCTCAACCACTGCACCACCAGGGAAGCCCTCTTATTTTCATTTAATCCTTTTTACAAACCTATAGTTATTCTTATTTTGCGCATAAGGAAGCAAGCGCAAAGAGTTCAGTGACTTGCCCAAGATTTCACATCTAATCGTGGTGGAGCGAAGCTGCAATACAGGTTATTTATTCTCAGGTCAGTTTCTTCAGAGCCATTGTAGCTGCTTCTCTGAGGAGACTGGTAAGACATGAGAGATTTAAAACAGGAAAATGGATATAATTTGTAAGCACTTGGAATGGGTAGGTGGGTGATTTTTTAAATTTGCTTCTTCATTCAATAGATATTTATTAAATGTCTGCTATGTTTTAGGCCCAGGATAAGAACTGAGGAAACACTGACATAGTCTAACATACATAGTTCTTGCCTTTTTGTAGTCTGTAGGGAGAAACTAACACACACATAGATTATAACATAACACAGTGTAGTCTATCATTGCATTTAGTACATTGTAATATGTGGTAATGTGGTAACACAGAGAAGGCAAATCTTACCTGGGATAGAGGGGAAGACAGTTTTCTTGAAGGAAATATTTCAGTTGTGTCTTATAGGCTGGACTAGACAATTGGAAGGGATAGAGGAGGGGCATTCCAAACAGTGGAGCAGCATAAACCAAAGACAGCATGGTACGCACATCAAATAACAATCTAGCTCTAATACTAAAGTGCAAAATCTAGAAAATAATTTTATTGAGTTCAAAGGGAAGAATCAGGGTCACTATTTCCTTGTCAACCCTTACTATAACTTAAAACCTATTATAATAATGCTAAATCTCAAGGACACTTACATTACAACCTTAACCATCAAAAATATAGTTAAGTACCTGGGAGAGGAAAGAAAATAAGAACATTGACAGTTCTTGAATAGCATTCATGCTGTCTCAACACTTCACATTAACTCTGTGATATTAATATTAATGTACCTGTTTTATGATAAGACTTAAAAACATTAAGGAACTTGCCCTTGGCAAGCTAGGAGAAGGTAGAGCCAGAGTTGGTGGTGCAGTGACTCTAAAGCCCATGCTTTTTTTATGCTTTTGTAGGAAAGGAAAAATATCTTTTCCCCCCTACCCTTCCAAGATCTTGACTGGGATCCCTGTAACAAAAGACAGATTAACAAGAGAAAAGCATACAAATTTATTTAATATGAGTTTTATGTGACACAGGAAGCTTTGTAAGGAAATGAAGACCCTAAGAATGATTTTATGCAAGTGTAATGAAGAGTGGAAAGTCGTGGGAGAATGTGATAGGACAAAAAGAGTATAAGGCAAATGTAGTAAACTAGGGGAAACTTAGTAGGGCCTATTTGGTCAGAGTCCTCTCAGTGTCCCTCTGTCTTCAGAGATAAGGATGCTCCTTTCCTCCAGGTACTGGAGGGGAGAACCTCTTATGTGAGGGTCTTATGACCTGCTTCAGGGAGAGGTCAGAATGTTCTTCCTGTACTTGCTGCGTCTCAAATTCCTTTAGCTTAAGATATTCACTATGCCAACAGGTAGCAGGTCCTGAACCCCATCACTTTCTTTCCTCATAGGAGCCAAAAGTTAAGCATTGCTAAGTCTAAACACTATGACTTCCTACGCACTTCACCCGTAAGACAAG
Source organism: Globicephala melas (assembly GCF_963455315.2). Taxonomy (NCBI): domain Eukaryota; kingdom Metazoa; phylum Chordata; class Mammalia; order Artiodactyla; family Delphinidae; genus Globicephala; species Globicephala melas. Next base: position 49,141,746 of record NC_083333.1, on the reverse strand, counting down.
TCCTTTGAACTCTGACTCTGGTGGTTTACTTTCATAAATCACAAATCCAGTCTCATGCCTACTGCTCAACATCTCAGACATAGATTAAAAATTAACTTCCTCTCTCTGCCTCAGTCTTACCATCAGCACCACACTGCATACAACTTAAGTCATTTTCCTAAAACAGAACTAGTCACATCAATTATCCAAACAAAAACCTTTACTGCCTTCCAGTTTTCTTCATCATAAAGTTCAAACTCCTTAGCATAGTATTCAAGGCTATTCACTTAGACCTGGCTTTGTCTAGCTGTCTTTTTCTCTCCTTCCCTCCCTCTCTCCCCTTCTCCCTCTCCTTTTCCCGCTCTTCCTCTTTCTCCCTCTCCTTCTCCCTCTCCTTCTCCCTCTGTCTCTCCCACTTCTTCTGTCTTTCCCTCTCCATTTGTCTCTTCTTCTTCCTGTTTCCCCCCCGCCATCTCTGTGTCTCTCTCTATCTCATCCCCTTCCCTTTTACCATGACTTTTGTCACACCAGAGTATTTATTGTTCCCTGAACATAGTATGTTCTCTTCCCCTAAAGTGTAATTTTCTATCTGATATGATCTGACAAAATCCAATTCATCTCTCAAGGCATATTTAAATGTCAGCAACCCTGTGACATCTTCCCCTCTCTCCCTGGTTAAATTAATAGTTCTTCTTCATACTACCACAATACTATTGTCACCTCTATTAGTGCACTTAGTGTTTTGTTTTACAGTTAGCTGTGTACATATATGCCTGTTAAATTGTGAGTGTGTTCATGCTCATCGTAGGGTATGAAAGTCATTAGCAGTACCTCAGAAACTAAATTGATGGACACTCAGAATGTTTATTGAATGAATGAAGCTCAGGTATCTGAATTCACAGAGGCATTAAATATAATGAATTAGGGTAGGAGTCAAGATGGTGGAGTAGGAAGACACGGAGTTCTCATCTCCACACAAGTAGGGCACCTGCCAGGTGCTGGTGGGGGACCTCAGACACCTAAAGTGATGGGAGGAATCCCCAAGCGACCGGTGAGGAATCCCCGAGGATGTGGGGGCCAAGGAGGAGGGGAGGAAAAGTGGAGGCTGGATGGGACAGGCACCCCTGAGGGGCAGCTGGGGGAGGGGAGGGGTTCCCACACTCAGAGGGGCCCACCCATGGAGTGGGGATTAACAGGAATGGGGAGAGACCTTTGGGGTGTCAGGGGATCAGAGGGGAACGAGGCTAGGGTCTCCCCCACCCGCTCGAGCCCCAGCGAGACTGTTGGGGTCCCAGGACTAAACCTCAGCCCTCCAGGGCCCTCTTTGTCCAGGCTGAGCCTAGGCCCTGCCCCCCACCTAAGCCCCGGCCCCCAACCAAGGCCTTTTCTGGCTTTGTTTTTGCTCTTGTGGTTCTGTTTTGCCTTGTTTTTGTTTCATTTATACTTTTATTTTTTCTAACATATTTTTTATTTTTCTAATTTTTATTTTTTTATTCTTTGTTATTGTTTGGTTCTTTTTCTTTTTCCTGCCACACAGCGCCGCTTGTGGGATCTTGATTCCCACTCTGGGGGTCAGGCCTGAGCTCCCGTGGTGGGAGCACCAAGTCCAAACCTCTGGACTAACAGAGAACCTCAGACCCCAGGGAATATTAATCGGTGTGAGGTCCCCCAGAGGTCCTCATCTCGGCACCAAGACCCAGCTCTACCCAACTGCCTGCAAACTCCAGTACTAGACGCCTCAGGCCATACAACCAGGAAGACAGGAACACAGCCCCACCCATCAAAAAAAAAAAAGAGAAAACAAAAATATAAGTTACAGTTGAAGGAGCAAGGTAAAAACCTACAAAACCAAATAAATGAAGAGGAAATAGTCAAACTACCTGAAAAAGAATTCAGAGTGATGATAGTAAAGATGATCCAAAATCTCAGAAATAAAATGGAGGCAGAGATCGAAAAAATACAAGAAATGTTTAACAAAGAACTAAAGAACAAACAAAGAGTGATGAATGACACAGTAACTGAAATGAAAAATACACTAGAAAGAATCAATAGCAGGATAACTGAAGCAGAAGAACAAATAAGTGAGCTGGAAGAAGAATGGTGGAAATAACTGCTGAGGAGCATAATAAAGAAAAAAGAATGAAAAGAATTGAGGACAGTCTCAGAGACCTCTGGGAGAACATTAAACTCACAAACATATGAATTATAGGGGTCCCAGAAGAAAAAGAGAAAGAGACAGGGCCTGAGAAAATATTTGAAGAGATGATAGTCAAAAAATTCCCTAACATGGGAAAGGAAATAGCCACCCAAGTTCAGGAAGCTCAGAAAGTCCCATAAAGGATAAACCCAAGGAGAAACACACCAAGACACATATTAATCAAACTAACAAAAATTAAATTCAAAGAAAACATATTAAAAGCAGCAAGGGAAAAGCAACAAATAACATACAAGGGAATCCCCATAAGGTTATCAGCTGATTTTTTAGCAGAAACTCTGCAAGCCAGAAGTGAGTGGCAGGACATATTTAAAGTGATGAAAGGGAAAAGCCTACAACCAAGATTACTCTACCAAACGAGGATCTCATTCAGATTTGACGGAGGGATCAAAATCTTTACAGACAAGCAAAATCTAAGAGAATTCATCTCCACCAAACCAGCTTTACAGCAAATGCTAAAGGAACTTCTCTAGGAAGGAAACACAAGAGAAGAAAAAGACCCACAAAAACAAACCCAAAACAATTAAGAAAATGGTAATAGGAACATACATATCGATAATTACCTTGAATGTAAATGAATTAAATGCTCCAACCAAAAGACACAGACTGGTTGCATGGATACAAAAACAAAACCCATATATATGCTGTCTACAAGAGACCCACTTCAGACCTAGGCACACATACAGACTGAAAGTGAGGGGATGGAAAAAGATATACCATGCAAATGGAAATCAAAAGAAAGCTGGAGTACCAATACTCATATCAGATAAAATAGACTTTAAAATAAAAACTGTTACAAGAGATAAGGAAGGACACTGCATAATGATCAAGGGAACAATCCAAGAGGAAGATATAACAATTATAAATATTTATGCACCCAACATCGGAGCACCTCAATATATAAGGCAAATGCTAACAGCCATAAAAAGGGAAATAGACAGTAACACAATAATAGTGGGGGACTTTAACACCCCACTTACACCAATGGACAGATCATCCAGACAGAAAATACATAAAGAAATGCAAGCGCTAAATGGCACAATAGACCAGATAGATTTAATTAATATTTATAGGACATTCTCCCTGAAAGCAGCAGAATACACTTTCTTCTCAAGTGCACACAGAAGATTATTGAGAACAGGTCACATCTTGGGTCACAAATCAAGCCTCAGAAAATTTAAGAAAATTGAAATCATATCAAGCATATTTTCTGACCACAGTGCTATGAGATTAGAAATCAATTGCAGGAAAAAAGCTGTCAAAAACAAACATATGGAGGGTAAATAGTGTACTGCTAAATAACCAAGAGATCCCTGAAGAAATGAAAGAGGAAATCAAAAAATACCTAGAAACAAGTGACAATGAAAACATGACAACCCCAAACCTATGGGATGCAGCAAAAGCAGTTCTAAGAGGGAAGTTTATAGCAATTCAATCTCACCTCAGGAAATAAGAAAAATCTCAAGTAAACAATGTAACCTTACACGTAAAGCAACTAGAGAAAGAAGAACAACAACAACAAAAAAAAACCCCAAAGTTAATAGAAGGAAGGAAATTATAAAGATCAGAGCAGAAATAAATGAAATAGAAACAAAGAAAACAATAGCAAAGAACAATAAAGCTAAAAGTTGGTTCTTTGAGAAGCTAAAGGAAATTGATAAACCTTTTGCCAGACGCATCAAGAAAAATAGGGAGGGCTTCCCTGGTGGCGCAGTGGTTGAGAGTCCGCCTGCCGATGCAGGGGACACAGGTTCATGGCCCGGTTCGGGAGGATCCCACATGCCGTGGAGCGGCTGAGCCCGTGAGCCATGGCCGCTGAGCCTGCGCGTCCGGAGCCTGTGCTCCGCAACGGGAGAGGCCACAACAGTGAGAGGCCCGCGTACCGCAAAAAAGAAAAAAAAAAAGGGAGAAGACTCAAATCAATAGAATTGGAAATGAAAAAGGAGAAATTACAACTGACACTGCAGACATACAAAGGATCATAAGAGACTACTACAAGCAACTATATGCCAATAAAATGGACAACTGGAAGAAATGGGCAAATTCTTGGAAAGGTACAATTTTCCAAGACTGAACCAGGAAGAATTAGAAAATATAAGCAGACCAATCACAAGTAATGAAATTGAAACTAATTTAAAATCTTCCAGCAAATAAAAGTCCAGGACCAGACGGCTTCACAGGTGAATTCTATCAAACATTTAGAGAAGACCTAGCACCTATCCTTCTCAAACTCTTCCAAAAAATTGCAGAGGGAGGAACACTCCCTAACTCATTCTACAAGCCACCATCATTCTGATACTGAAACCAGACAAAGATATCACAAAAAAAGAAAATTACAGACCAATACCACTGATGAACATAGATGCAGAAATCTTCAACAAAATTCTAGCAAACAGAATCCAACAACACATTAAAAGGATCATACACTATGATCAAGTGGGATTTATCCCAGCGATACAAGGATTCTTCAATATATGCAAATCAATCAATGTGTTACACCATATTAACAAACTGAAGGATAAAAACCATATGATCAACTCAATAGAGGCAGAAAAAGCTTTTGACCAAGGTCAATACCCATTTATGATAAAAACTCTCCAGAAAGTGGGCACAGAGGGAACCTACCTCAACATAATAAAGGCCATATATGACAAACCCACAGAAAACATCATTCTCAATGGTGAAAAACTGAAAGCATTTCCTCTAAGATCAGGAACAAGACAAAGATGTCCACTCTTGCCACTATTATTCAACATAGTTTTGGAAGTCCTAGTCATGGCAATCAGAGATGAAAAAGAAATAAAAGGAATCAAAACTGGAAAAGAAGAAGTAAAACTGTCACTGTTTGCAGCTGACATGATACTATACATAGAGAATCCTAAAGATGCCACCAGAAAACTACTAGAGGTAATCAATGAATTTGGTAAAGTTTCAGGATACAAAATTTATGCACAGAAATCTCTTGCATTCCTATACACTAACAATGAAAGATCAGAAAGAGAAATTAAGGATACAATCCCATTTACCATCTCAACAAAAATAATAAAATACCTAGGAATAAACCTACCTAAGGAGGCAAAAGACCTGTATTCAGAAAACTCTAAAACACTGATGAAAGAAATCAATACAAACGGAGAGAAATATGATACAAACAGATGGAGAGATATACCATGTTCTTGGATTGGAAGAATCAATATTGTGAAAATGACTATACTACCCAAAGCAATCTACAGATTCAGTGCAATCTCTATCAAATTACCTATGGCATTTTTCACAGAATTAGAGCAAAAATTTTTACAATTTTTATGGAAACAAAAAAGACCCCAAATAGCCAAAGTAATCTTGAAAAAGAAAAAGGGAGCTGAAGGAATCAGGCTTCCTGACTTCAGACTGTACTACAAAGCTACAGTAATCAAGACAGTATGGGGACTTCCCTGGTAGCACAGTGGTTAAGAATCTGCCTGCCAGGGGACGTGAGTTCAATCCCTGGTCCAGGAAGATCCCACACGCTGTGGAGAAATAAAGCCCACAAGCCACAACTACTGAGCCCACGTGCTGCAATTACTGAAGCCCGTGCACCTAGAGGTCATGCTCCACAACAAGAGAAGCCACCGCAGCGAGAAGCCTGTGCATTGCAAGGAAGATAGCCCCTGCTTGCCACAACTAGAGAAAGCCCGCGTACAGCAACAAAGACACAACGCAGCCAAAAAAAAAAAAGACAGTATGGTATTGGCTCAAAAACAGAAATATAAATCAAAGGTACAGGATACAAAGCCCAGAGATAAACCCATGCACCTATGGTCACCTAATCTATGACAAAGGAAGCAGGAATATACAAGGGAGAAAAGACAATCTCTTCGATAAGTGATGCTGGGAAAACTGGATAGCTACATGTAAAAGAATGAAATTAGAACACTCCCTAACACCATACACAAAAATATACTCAAAATTGATTAAAGACTTAAATGTAAGATGGGGCACTATAAAACTCTTAGAGGAAAACATAAGAAAAACACTCTTCGACATAAATCACAACAACATCCTTTTTGACCCACCTCCTAGAGAAATGGAAATAACAACAAAAATAAACAAGTGGGACCTAATTAAACTTAAAAGCTTCTTGCACAGCAAAGGAAACCATGAACAAGACGAAAAGACAACCCTCAAAATGGGAGAAATATTTGCAAACGAAGCAACTGACAAAGGACTAATCTCCAAAATATACAAACAGCTCATGCAACTCAATATCAAAAAAACAAACAACCCAATCCAAAAATGGGCGGAAGACCTAAATAGACATTTCTCCAAAGAAGACATACAGATGGCCAAGAGGCATATGAAAAGATGCTCAACATCACTAATCATTAGAGAAATGCAAATCAAAACTACAATGAGGTATCACCTCACACAAGTCAGAATGGCCATCATCAAAAATCTACAAATAATAAATTCTGGAGAGGGTGTGGAGAAAAGGGAACCCTCTTGCACTGTTGGTGGGAATGTAAATTGATACAGCCACTATGGAGAACAGTATGGACGATCATTAAAAAACTACAAATAGAACTACCATATGACCCAGCAATCCCACTACTGGGCATATACCCTGAGAAAACCATAATTCAAAAATACACACGTACCCCAATGTCCACTGTACTATTTACAATAGCCAAGATATGGAAACAACCTAAATGTCCATTGACAGATGAATGGTTAAAGAAGATGTGGTACAATATATACAATAGAATATTACTCAGCCATAACAAGGAACGAAATTGGGTCATTTGTAGAGATGTGGATGAACCTAGAGTTTGTCATACAGAGTGAAGTAAGTCAGAAAGAGAAAGACAAATATCGTATTTTAACGCACATATGTGGAATCTAGAAAAATGGTACAGGTGAACCTATTTGCAGGGCAGGAGTAGAGATGCAAATGTAGGGAATGGGCATGTGGACACAAGGGTGGGGAAGGGGAGGGTGGAACAAACTGGGAGATTAGGATTGACATTTATACACTACCATGTTTAAAACAGATAGCTAGTGGGAACCTGCTGTATAACAGCTCAGCTCGGTGCTCTGTGTTGACCCAGATGGGTGGGATGTGTTGGGGGGCGTGGGAGGGAGGTCCAAGAGGGAGGGGATATGTGTATACATACAGCTGATTCTCTTCTTTGTACAGCAGAAACTAACACAACATTGTAAAGCAACTATACTGCAGTTAAAAAATAATAAAATAAAATAAAATAAAACCAGGCCACTTTCTCACTACATTAAAATATATATATAATGAATTAGGAAGGGAAAAATGAGATTACAAATTATGATAGGAATCCTGATTTTAGCAAAAATGACAGCTCTCAGCAAGGGGAAGATAGAAAACCATATAAAACACAAATAACTAAAAATACCAGTCTGGGACCATTTCCTGTGGAGCCAAACATCCAATTTATTTCAGTGTACCTTGAGTGGCACTATTACTACATAATACAATATAATTGTTACTAAGAGTAATGATCCTGTATCATTATGAAAGCATTTACAATTTGTTCTGTGTAGTGTGTTTAAGAAAGCATGGTAGAATAAAGATAGATGTATAGATATTAGTTCTAATGGAATAGAACTAAGAGTCCAGAAATAAACCCATGTGTCCATGGTCAACTTATTTTTGACAAGAGTGCCAAGACTATTCAATGAGGTAAGAATATCTTCAACAAATGGTGCTGGGACAACTGGAAAATAATTAAGTTGTGCTCCTACCTTACACCATATACAGAAATTAACTCAAAGTGGATCAAAGACCTAAATGTAAGCACTAGAACAGTACAGTTTTAGAAGAAAACTTAGGTGTCATTCTTTATGACCTTGGATTTGGGAATGGATTCTTAGATATGACACAAAAAGTATGGGCAACAAAAGAGAGAATAGATAAATTGGGCTTCATCGAAGTTTAAAACTTTGTATATCAAAGGACACTGTCAAGAAAATGAAAAGACAACCTAATGCATGGGAGACATTATTTGCATATCATGTATCTGATAAGCGTCTAGTATCTAGAATATAAAAAGAACTCTTACAGGACTTCCCTGGTTGCACAGTGGTTAAGAATCCACCTGCCTAAGACAGGAATAAAGACGCAGACCTACTGGAGATCGGACTTGAGGATATGGGGAGGGGGAAGGGTGAGCTGTGACAGGGCGAGAGAGAGTCATGGACATATACACACTAACAAACGTAGTAAGACAGATAGCTAGTGGGAAGCAGCCGCATGGCACAGGGATATTGGCTCGGTGCTTTGTGACAGCCTGGAGGGGTGGGATAGGGAGGGTGGGAGGGAGGGAGACGCAAGAGGGAAGACATATGGGAACATATGTATATGTATAACTGATTCACTTTGTTATAAAGCAGAAACTAACATACCATTGTAAAGCAATTATACCCCAATAAAGATGTTAAAAAAAAAAAAAAAGAATCCACCTGCCAATGCAGGGGACAGGGGTTCGACCCCAGGCCAGGGAAGATCCCACATGCAGTGGAGCAACTAAGCCCTTGCGTCACAACTACTGAGCCTGCGGTCTAGAACCCGCGAGTCACAACTACTGAGCCCGCGAGCCACAACTACTGAAGACCGTGCACCTAGAGCCCTTGCCCCACAACAAGAGAAGCCACCGCAATGAGAAGCCCACACACCACAACGAAGCATAGCCCCCACTCGCTGCAACTAGAGAAAGCCCGTGCACAGCAGTGAAGACCCAACGCAGACAAAATAAATAAATAAAATAAAAATAAAAGGTATCAAAAAAAAAGAACTCTTACAACTCAACAGCAAAGGACACACAGTTCAATTTCAAAATGGGCAAAGGACTTGAATAGACAATGGTCAATAAGTACATGAAACGATGCTCAACAAAATTTGTCATTAGGACAATGCAAAGTAAAACCGCAATGAAATACCACTTTACATTCATTAGGATAGCTATAATTTTTTAAAAAAGGAAAAAGAAAATAATAAGTGTTGGTAAGGATGTACAGAAATTGGAACACTGTACTTTGCCTGTGTGAATATAAACGGATGCAGCTGCACCATTTTATATTAAAGCAGTTTGGTGGTTCCTCAGAAAGGTATAGAATTACCATATGACCCACAAATTTTGGTCCTAGAATAAAGAATTGAAAACATGTGTTCATAAACAAATCTTCAAAGCAACAAAACGTAAACAAATCTTCAAAGCAACACTACTCATAATAACTAAAATGTGAAAATAATTCAAATATCCATCAACTAATGAATGGATTCAACAAATGTTAACATTTTGCTATGTTGGCTTTAGTTTTGTTTTTCAAGAAATAAAATATTACAAGTAAAGTCCCTTTTGTATCCCTCCTTCATCCCATTTCCCTCCCTCTTGCTCCCAGAGACAGCCACTGTCCTGAACTTGGTATGTGTGACTCAATCCCATTTATTTTTAAATATTTTTTTACATGTTGAATCCATAAACAATATATAGTATTGTTTGATGTGATTTTTAAACTTTATATGAAAAGTATCACACCTATCCAGCTGCATTTTGTTTTTATCACTCAACTTTTTAAATATATTATAAAATTTATGTAATTTTAAGACCTTACAAGACTGTCGCAAATGTCTCCTAACTTTGTCTCCCTCCCTTTAGTGTTCCGCTATCTCCAGTGCAACCCTGTTTAACTATTTCATCAGTTGAAAATTCTGATGAATCAAGGTAATATATGACATAAAAACCAATTCTGTAGTCCAAAAATACAGTCTTACTATGTTATACATATTTTTCTGTTATAACTAAAATTATAGAATTTAAGCTATAAGACATAAACCATTCAAAGAAAATCATAGTTAAAAGGTTCAACAAGTACCCAAGAATCTTTGTTTAATTATATTTCAATTTCTGGAGAACATTGGCCATATATGTAATGCAAGTATTTATTTAAAAAATTAACACTATTGAGAAATGTAAGTATATTCAAAATGTTCAAATAATTTGGCAATAAAGCCATACAAAGTCAAAAGTATGGGCTAGATCATAACTATATTTAATGTCAAACACACATGGTTCTGTGTGTTTGTATCTTTAAATCAGAACTTGCAAAGTTGTATTCTCAGACCAATACTTCAGCTTCAACCATATTTGTTTTGAGAAACTAATTTTATCAAGGCGTGAACTTTGGTGTTTGATGGTTTTATACATCCTTCAGGTACCCCTACACCCCACTGGAGTCTGGCTATTTTTCATTACTGAGTATGTGACAAAGGAAACCTCTCTTTTGACTCAGGAAATACATTTATTCTGACCTGGAGTGTGATGTAAGTCCCTGATCTTCTCTTCCCTCTCCCATCTCATATTGTGCTCTTACTGTCAGCTACAAGAACTCAAAGATGGACCAGAGGTTTGGCTCTGGTACCTGAGCATTAGGTTGGCAATTCATTTATGCATCTTTCTGCCTAATGCATGATCCGCCTCAATAACAGTATTTTCCTGGGTGGTATTTTTTGTTGTTGATCATTATGCTTAAATATGGGTTCTTATATTTCCCTGTGAATCATTATATCAACATAGGTGTGGTTAGATAAACACAAAGGAGATAAATGAGCTAAATCTGAACCTGTAGAAACACTTTATTTTCAGTGCTTATAGTAATGACTTGCACATTTGTAATATTTCTTTCTGGCTTCTTTTCATGGGGCGGGGGAGGGCGGTATTGAGTGTGCAAGCAAAAAAAAAAAAAAAAAAGAAGAAGAAGATAGGTGGAGGTTGGTGGGGAATGCTTCCCACCAAGAGCTCAAGACATCTAAGGTGAAAATTGGCTTTTGAGTAACAAATATGCACGTGAAACACTTAAAAGAAAACAAAGATACCTAATAGTTCTCAGGTAGAATTAGTCATCATAACTTTGTAATACCTTCTAAAGTGTGCTTCTTTGAACTTTCAGTTGAAATGAAACCCGTGTCAATTAGCATGCAGCTTCTTGTCTTGGATATCAACACGTTTTAAAACCGGGTAGAGAAGTCAACTTCAGTGTTAATCTAGGAACACCCTAGATTAACCTTGAAACTTCTTTTAGCTTTAAAACATACAACCTCCCAACTCTACAGAAAAGTAGGTGTTCGTTGAGGAACTTTTCAGCTTGTTTGTGCTTCATCTTCATTGTTGGTTTTCATAGAGATAATAGTTCCTAATAATAATTGTTTCCAGTGAAAGGAAGTTCAAGGCAAGTTGAAAATACTTTTGAATGAGCTCAAACAATTTACAATTTCTATAGAATGCAGCACTCTCCTACTCATAGGTAATATTGTTTGATCATTGTTAACATGTTAGGTACAAGATCAGTGATTTCTGCTTGATAATACCTTTCACTTTAAAGTGTATTTAGTGTTTGCTTATCATCTGGTTTTAATGTGGTAGAGTCATAATACATAAAAGAGTATTTTCACTAGGGACATCTTTTGGGTTACACCCATTAACACAAAAGTTGTAATGTTTTCCAAAATACCTTCATTTAATTACCAGTTATGCTGAACTTTTCACAAGTTGCATCAATGATGAATCACTTAAACTAAAGTCCACGAATGTGTACAATAGAACAAAAGAGAGGCGCAAAAGAAGTTTCAGCCTCTAGACAAAAGTAGAATTTTTCAAAAGGTACAAAGAAATAACCTTTTGTCAACTTCCCATCCTATAGAAGAGCTGTAAAAGACTAAAGAGCCTAGCACCATGTAAACATTAATAGAAAACTAATATTTCAGCAGGTGTGCATGTTGCTTTTTAAACTGAATACAGTTATCCTTTGATCATATCTCTGAAAAGATTTTCTTTCCCAGATATGTTGCAGCCACTTTTCTTAAAGGTATAGCTTTCCTTTCTGGAAATTTCTTGATATCATTATTAGTTTTTGTTAAAAAAGAAACTCAATAAAAGTAATTTGAAAAGAAATTATTGGCCATTCTGCTTTTAGAATTTCTCCTCTTTAGATAAATTTACTAACTTCTGCTATTAGTCATGCCATTAACTGATATTAAGTTTTAATACAGTCAGAATTATACTTTTCTTCATAAGGTCACATTATATTAATATAATAATTAAGCACACTAATCAAGTATTTATAGTATTCCTATTCCATATTTAGGACTGGACTATGTACTGTGTTAGGAAAATATAAGAAATGGTTACTGCCTTCAAGGAGCTTACCATCTGAGGGAATGACATTAACATATATTAATATAGTATGTGCAGGATTAAAAATATACATGACACCAAAATAATAGCCAGCCAAATTGTCTACAATTAGAAAAGTCATTTAAAAAAAAACTATAAAAATTTCTTTAAGCTGTAAAATATATTAACATGTTTTGAAGGTACCACCACTGCAAAATGCTTTCACCAAGTTTTGTCAAGGCCCTATAGACACAGCCTAAGGACAAACCTCTCCATCTCTGCTACAAATACTTTCATTCAAACCTGCATCATATCTTGCCTACAAGCTAGAATTCCTGCCTCTCTATAACCTTATCTTCTCTTAAATCTGCCATCCATATTGCACCCAGAACAATCTGCCTACAACTGCTTGCTTAAAACTTCAGCAATTTCTCATTGCCAACTGAATAAAGCCCAAGTTCTTTAATGTGCATGTAAGACCTCTGGTCCCTCATTGCCCAATCCTTTCTTCTGCATCGCTCCATCTAGACTTTTATGTTCTAGTTATACTGGATTTTCTTTATTGTTGCAAATACACACATACTATTTCATACCTTTGGTGCCTTCTTTTCTTATGTTCCCTCTACCTGGATTGCCCTTCCCATGAATCTTTGTTTGTCTAATTCTTACTCATCTTTTAAGACTGCAATTCAGGCATCACTTTCTCCTGAGGTCCTAGGTTGAACTTAAAAGTCCCTTTCTCTGTGATCCCATAATGATCTCTGAAAATCTCTATCAGCATATAATGTATGTTGAAAGCATTCATATACATATAGAGAGAGGAAATGTCTTCTCTTTTATGTCATCAGTGCCTAATACTGAACTTAATGCATACATTTGTATGTTTTCTGGAGTAAACATATAATAGTTTAGTAGGTGTTTTCTTTCTTGTATATCGCTTTACTATTTTTTAGCTAATTGCCTAGGGCAAATCACTTGCCTCTTTGAAACAGTTTTTTCATCTTTAAAATGAAGATAATAACTTCTAATATTTATTGAACACCTGCTATGTTACAGGTATTCTTCTAAGTACTTTGCATGTGTGCACATCAATGCTGTGAGGTAGATACTATTATCATCCCTATTTGACAGATAAGCAAACTGAAGCATAAGGAAAGAAATTTAACCATTTTGCATAGTTAGTAAGTGGGGAAGCTGGCCTTCCAGCCTAAGCAGTCGGATTCCAGAATTCAGACTTTTAACAGCTGCACTACGCTGCAACACAGGAGAAAGGTTATCAGAAGGACCGAGTGAGATGCCAGTAAGGACACTTGGTAAAGCACATAGTATTATGCAAATAATAATAACTATAGTTTTTGAAGCACTAGTATGTGTTGTGCATAGTGCAAAGAAACTTACACATAGTATTAATTAATTTAATCCCGGGTACTGTTACAATCTCCTCTAAAGATAGACAATCAGGGCAAAGAAAAAACTGTACAGCAGTAGGTGATGCAGCCTGCATTCAAGCACAGCAGTCTGAGTCTACAGCCAAGTGTGCTTAACAGTGATGCTGCGCTGCCTCTCAAATATTAGTTATTTTAAATTAGTTGCTGTGTGCTCCCTACAGGGGAATTTTGTCACATAAATCTTCCCATTTACATTGCATGTATCTGAAATTATATATGCTTTAATCAAAGTGAGTTTCTTCCACTTGGAACCAAAAGGAAGTGTTACAAAGCAGAATATACCTGTCATGCAAGTGAGGACTTTCAGGATTGGCACCTTTAAAGAACTTGCTTACCTTCTTAAAGGCATGTATTTAAAGATGGAATAACATATATACTAAATGTACTTATGCATATGTTTTGTTTTTTTTTTTTTTTTTTTTTTTTAGCGGTGCGTGGGCCTCTCACTGTTGAGGTCTCTCCCGCTGGGGAGCACAGGCTCCAGACGCGCAGGCTCAGCGGCCATGGCTCACGGGCCCAGCCACTCCGCGGCATGTGGGATCCTCCCGGACCGGGGCACGAACCCGCGTCCCCTGCATCGGCAGGCGGACTCTCAACCACTGCGCCACCAGGGAAACCCCTTTATGCATATGTTTTAATCAGTAGAGGAAATCAACAAAAAATTCAATTGTGATTTAGAAATCAAAGTCTCCAGTTCATTATTATCTAATTCGTTACTTCTTAAATAAATACCAGCATTATATCCTCTTCTGAAGAATTATAACATATGAAATACCCAGACACATTTTTTAAAAATCCTAAATTGGGATCCACTACTTAGTGGAAATAGAGAGATATGAGTTCCAAACACCCTGACTTTAGTGGGGTTAGGTGACAAAATAGAGTGATTTCATTTTAATGCTGGTTTTTAACATTTAATTTCCTTTTATAAGAGTAGTTTGACCTTTGCGGAACATGGGAAATGTAAAAGGACTGAAAGAAAGCCCCAGGGTTCTCTCCAGAACCAACTTCTCCAGAGGATCCCTCAAGCAGGCCACCTGCTTCAGTATTACTCAGATGGAGAGGCTTATATCTTCTAACAGCAAAACTGCGAACTGAATCTCCTACATGAGAGACCTGCTGGTTAATGTCCCTAGCAGCTATATACTCGGTATAATACGGCATGTTTACCTAATGGCTTGCTACGTGCTTAACATGTGAAGTTCCTTCTCATGGCTGTTTGTTTCTGTTGGACTGTATGTGTTAAAAATAATATAAGGTCAAATTCCATAGGAAAGCATGGTTCTGATTGAATTTCCAGTCCCAAACTCTGGACCTAAGCCAGTAGGATCTGGGAATGTGTCAGGGAGAGTATGCCTTACATGGCAGTGCTCAAAAGTGACTACTTAGGTTGATTAACTAGTGGTGAAGATAGGTTTGGAAAGATATTTCAACCAGACTAATTAGCAAGCAGTCAGATGTGACAGAAAAGTGAGTAAAATATATGCCACCTCTCTGGAAGGGAACGAAAGAAATTGCACTGGGAAAAGATGGAAATAAGTAAGATGTGTGCTGGAGCCATGGTGAGAAAAGTTAGCTCCATTGCCTGCCTCATGCTGTTTAAAAATAGAAGTGAGAGCTCCTAAACATGATTTGAGTTAGACTAAGAGTCCAAGCCCTAAGTATATGTGTTTAGCTATATAATTTTTGGTGTAATTTATTATAGGCAATGTTGCCTTTAAGTCCATTTTAAAGTTTGAAATAGGACATAAAATCTAAAAAAGAAAAAAAGAAGACTTTATGATGTCCCTCCAAACTGCATTAGTCTAAATTTAAACTCGGAAAGGATCAGTTTATTATCTTTTTAATTTCCTTTGTAAAATGCCCAGCAAAACACATGTATTCATGCTGACACTTTTTGGAGTTAACAATACTTTTATATGAAACCATCTGCCCAAGAAAACTGCCCTTTAAAAAATGGATTATGATTGTGAAAATGATGACTTCTCTCACATGGCTCAAACAACTAAAACTTTAACCATTGCTTGGTCACCCTCACACTCAATTTTTGTTTCTTAGATTTTGATTCTCATTTATATTTCCACTCTGGGACACTTTCAGTTGTCTGCCTGGAATGCCTTTCTCAACTTTTTTTTTTTTTTTTGTGGTACGCGGGCCTCTCACTGTTGTGGCCTCTCCCGCTGTGGAGCACAGGCTCCGGACGCTCAGGTTCAGCGGCCATGGCTCACGGGCCCAGCTGCTCCGCAGCATGTGGGATCCTCCCGGACCGGGGCACGAACCCGTGTCCCCTGCATCGGCAGGCGGACTCTCAATCACTGCGCCACCAGGGAAGCCCTTTTTTCAACCTTTTTAGCTTAATAAAATCCTGTTCATCTTTTGAGGAATATTAAATATTATCTCTTACAGAAACTTTTCTCTGTTTCCCACCCTCCATTCTTCCCCCACAGAATTATTTCCCATACTCTGTGGTTCTATAGGATCTAGTACTGCTCCTATTACAGCACTTGTCGTATTATATTACAGGTAGTATGTATTTGTCATTCTCCCAAATTAACTGTAAGCTCTTTGATGGCAGGAACTGCTTTCTTTATGGTGGAACACTTATTCTCCATGTTCAAGAAATTAACAGAAAGACTTTCACATGGTTGACAATATATTTTGAAACCAAAGGATCTTCAAAGTAGAAATTCTGGTGAGGGGGCAGCATCTTTCCAAACATTCTCCTGCTCTGTTATTGAACTAGGCTTCCTATTTGTCCAGATTCTCCGCAATGTAGAGATGAGCTTTCCTTCTTACACCGGCAAATCTGTTTATCAATTGTTTTCACTGTGAGAGTGGACATGTTACTTTGAATCCGTTTATTTATTCAGAAAGTATGTTTTGACTACCTACTATGGCATTGCTGAAATTTCCACCAACATTAACGCCTCGATTTTCTAAAATGCTGATAAATAATAATATCCACTACCACCACTGTTTGTACAGCATTTTGCTGCTTCCAAAACTCTCTCATTTCATTAAAATTTCCAAAACGGATGGAGTGGATATTATTATTATCTCAACTTTTAAGGCCTTTCTTAGATAGCTGGCTAACTTCATTGAAGAATGCTTTTGTTTTATCTAATTACAAAATTGAAGATCTGTAAGGGACCTTGAAGGGTTCTTCCCCTTCCTCTTACCGATAAGTAAAATGATATCTGGACAGATGAATTGGCTTCTCTGTCACATATTCTTAATAAATGGCAGAGTCTAAACTGCAATAAAACCTGTCTTCTGAGTCCTACTTCTAGCCACTACCCCTACTGCCTCTAAGACAAAAAAGTTTGAGTACATCGCCCTCATTTTTGAGAAATTCTCTTTCTTCATTTTTGGGGAGTGTCATTTCTGACACAGTTTTGTAAATCTCGGTGTTGGTGTCATAGTCTTCTGCCTGGACTTGTATTCTCTTTTTCTTTTCTTTGTCTACTTTCACTCTCTGAAGTGTAACTCACACGCACACCTGCACCAGGTATTGTTACAATAACCTGTTCTATGCAATTTTCTCTCTAGTGGGCTCTATCTAACCATCATGTTTTTCAAATCTCCTAGTTTCTTGGCCTTTAGTTTCTAATTTCAATATTCAGATAGCTAGTTGGGTCATTTTATAACATTTACCCAAATGTCTACTGACAGAGCTGGGTGATGCGATATGTGGGCACCATTGTCTGGTACTCCTCCTTTGCTGAGAATTCAGAGAGTTTTAAACTGGAATGAATTATTAGAGATACTTGGTCTAATTCTGTTGTTTTCCAGATTAGGAGAATGAGCTCCGGTGGGGGAACAAAAAACTTGCCTAAAGTTATATAGCCTGGATCCAAATCTAGGATTCTAACAATGGTCCTTCTACTATTTACATTGCTTGTGGAATGAAAATAAGATCTCCGAACAAGGGCAAGGGCATTAGTTGAGTACAGAGAAGGGAAAGCGAAAAGTTTGTGCTGACAAGGCTCCCAAACTCGATAATCAGCAACTTTAAAAATTTAAAAAATTGACCTTAATTTGCAACTAAACCTGGAGAAGTCTTCTGAAGAGCCTGACAAATCTTATTTTCCTATTCCAATTAATCAAATTATTAGAAATGTGATCATTTTTTCCCTAAGGAAAATGATCGTCGTGTGACAATTTTCTAGCACTTTACGTCATCTTACCTCTAAAAGCAAGCCCTATTATTCTCTTCATGGCACATTATAGGGAAACACTGATAGTGTCTCAGCTGAGACTAGTTGAACTTAAACATAGTACATGAACCCTTTATAATTTATTAACAAAATTTGAGCATAGAGGCTGATTTTTGTAAAATTTGCTTCTGTGAGACAGAGTACTTTGCATTGATTTGGGATACTGACATTCAGACTGACACTTTCCAGACTTGAGTGTGTTCACATTTTTCATAGCTTAATTGTAAATCATCTTTCATTTAGAAGATTTAAAAACAGGCTAAAGACCTAAATCTTTTCAGTCACCCTCCTAACTGGGAAAAGCCTCTAGATGAGCCTTATTATGTTTTTTTCTAATAGATTAGAACAAATGGTTTGATACTGTTCAAATAGAACAAATACCATCGCAAGAAAAACAACTCTTTCCTCCAAGAGTTAAATGTAAAATTAGGTGTCATTATAGGGCATTTGGAAGATGTTTGAACGCCGTCTAGCCCAAGCAGGCCAAACCGCTCCACTGTAATGGGCAGCAAATCAAAACCAGAGTGGGAGGCTTGTTTTCCCCTATTTGTTTTGCTTCATTCTGCTTGATTATCTTGGCAAAGTTAAACTGAAATGGCAATGCTCTGAAGTTCTGTAAAGTTAAGCTTTTAATTAGGTAAAAGACTCTTTTGCAGCTCTTGTTGAGTGCTCATTTTGTGCTTGGAATGCTTTATTCCATACTTTGGTATGTTTTGAAAAGAGTTGTGGTACTCTGTGCCGACTCCCTCCAGTAGCCGTGAAAACCCTCCGTGGATGTTTTCCAAGTTTTATCTGCTTGGAGGTTGCTCTGTAGGTTCCTCGTGCATTTGAACATCTCTGGGATTTTCTGCACATTTGCACTATTAAAAGAAAACTGATTTCTGCTTAAAGTTAACTCTTTAAAGATCTTCTATTTTAAATCATTTTTACATTTTAAAAAGTTTTAATTAACCCTGCCTGTAAATGGTAGATTTTTCTCAGAAGCTTTTCTACTTTAAGCTTTCACTAATACTCTCTTAAGGGTTTAGCTGATAGGCACATGTTTTTATACCCATGGTTTTAACTAATAAATGGAACATAGGAGAAAAACAGTTATCAAATGATGGTACAAGGGCTTCCCTGGTGGCGTAGTGGTTGAGAGTCCGCCTGCCGATGCAGGGGACACGGGTTTGTGCCCCGGTCCAGGAAGATCCCACATGCTGCGGAGCGGCTGGGCCCGTGAGCCGTGGCTGCTGAGCCTGCGCGTCCAGAGCCTGTGCCCCGCAATGGGAGAGGCCACGGTAGTGAGAGGCCCGCGTACCACACACACACAAAAAAATGATAGTACAAGACTGTGGCTGTGTGTGTGTGTGTGTGTGCGTGTGTTAAGAAGAAAATATGGTCTTTACATTAATATTTTTCATCTGGGTAAAAATATCTTTAAATAATACTCTCATGTACTAGGACTTTAAAAGGTTCAAGTCTCCCGTATGAAGAATTCATTTAAGCAATGTAAGGATCATGAGGAAAATCTTGATCAGAATCAAATAAGTGTGTGTGTAGAAACATTAAGTCACTTTTAGAGTTTTTTAGAGGAAATCTCGAAATTGGATTCGTTCTGAAATAGGAAATATACTGTTTCTGAATTAGTAACCACAGTTAGCGGTTACTCTATTTTTGATTAGAATCTGGTCTGCTTTTTTCCTGGAATTTAACACTTGTCTACATTATAGAAAAAGCAGCCACCATTGTGAAAATAAATCCTGAAGCATGTGTGTCAATATTCAAATGTTAAGACTGTCTACAGAAAAGAAATTGCTACCAACAGACAATCTTATCACACTTACTCTTGGGAAACAGGTGTCTGAACTGATTTGGGAGCTTTGGTTTTATTTTTGTCAGTGTTTAATTTCCTGCCACGCAGATGCACTTCACGTTAAGGGATTTATGTGATTAAGTGGCAAAATGAGAAACAAGGTTTGTCTGGTTTGGTGCTCATCTTCTCTCTTTAGTTGACTAATCACCTTTGGATTCTGGGCTCTGTCAGGGAGTCCCTTATGCAAGCAAGCCACATTTATCAATCTAGACATTTGATCTGTCCGTGACCACATTGTTAGAGGTGAAGTCCAAGATAAAAGTTACAGTTTGGATTTAGGAGGACATTTTATAATCCTGGGTTGGAAATGGTTTTCTTGGTTAGTGTAAGTGTCTTTCCTCCTGGTTATGTTGACAGCAGTATCCTGCACATGTACTTCAGCTTAAGTGGGAGTCACAACACTGTTGCCAAGATTTAAAGCCTCAAGAGAGGTAAAGTAGTCAAGATCACATCTTCTCATAGCAATTCAGAATCATTTTCTTAGAAGCGAAATGTTCACAGTGAAGGCTTGAGGCCTATACAGAATCATTCTGACACCAACACTATAGTTTGCATGTCTCTCACTTGCCCTTAACTTGACACACAACTTGAGGGATTTAAGGTGATTAACAGCTCTCCCCCTCTCTTTCTCCAAGGTGATGATTACCTCCCTGCAGCTACTATCATCCTAGTGTATTAGTGGTAGTAATGACCGGGATTTATGTAACACTCTCTTAAGGAAGACTGCAAAGTATTTTATGCTTATTGCATCCTCCCTTTGAGGTATAAGCCGGAATTGTTATTTAGAGCATTCTGATGGGGAAACTGAAGCACTGTATTTACAGGACTTGTCTTAGGTCCCACTGACAGGCAGTGGCATAAGCAAGGCTTAGATTTTTGATCTCCTGATTGCTAACCCGCTATTTCTCTAACAAGAATGCTGCTCCCTCTTCATTTTTCAAAGTGAATAGGAACCACCAGCTTTCACATTTCACCCCAAGCACTGAAAACAACAAAAATACATCTATGCACTACCTTGAATTTGTATTGTAGCACACCATTCTCTGCATATGGGTTGACATACCTTGTAACAAAAAAGTTTGTGACAGAGTGACCTGACTTTGAGCCGTCAAAGGTGAGGCATGGCGCTGCTGAACTTTCTTTGTATAGGCTGCTCAAATACACGTGTTGCATGCTGTGAATGTGACTGGATGATGCTAGAGATGGTTTGAGCCTCTTTTATGTTTGGGGCTTCAGTTTCTCTTGTTTTGAACTTTCATTGGATTCTTTCCCTCATCAGCCCCTGTACCAAACCACATATTCACACATGACTGTAGGAGCTGACTAAACTGTTTTGCAATTCTATCGAATTCCTTATACAAAATTTGGATTATGCCTTTGGTACTTATATGTACAACCAAATCCTCTAAAACCCGGTTCCTTTGGTCAGCATCAACCTTTAACTGCCTTTCTAGTGATAAAAACACAATCTGATGAAGAGAAGAATTTGGTTTGATTCACATTTGGCTTGAAAATATGTTGTTGATAAAGGATCCCACCTAGGCATAGTTTTAAACACAGATAACTCTAACTTTTAAAAAATTTTTATTTTATATTGGAATATCATTGACTTACAATGTTGTATTAGTTTCAGGTGTACAGCAAAGGAAATCAGTTATACGTGTATCTATTCTTTTAAAAATTCATTTTCCATTTAGATTATTACAGAATATTGAGCAGAGTTCCCTGGGCTATACAGTAGGTCCTTGTTGGTTATCTATTTTAAATATAGCAGTGTGTACAAATCAATCCCAAATTCCCAATCTATCCCTCCCCCAACCCTTTCCCCCCATAACCATAAATTTGTTCTCTAAGTCTGTGAGTCTATTTCTGTTTGTTTTTTAAAAATATTTATTTGGCTGCGTCTAGTTCTTATTTGGGCACGCAGGATCTTTTTTTAGTTGTGGCATGCAGGCTCTTAGTTGCGACATGCAGGATCTAGTTCCCTGACCAGGGATAGAACCCAGGCCCCCTACATTGGGAGTGCGGAGTCTTAACCGCTGGACCACCAGGGAACTCCCCTGTTTTGTAAATAAGTTCCTTTGTGTCAGTTTTTTTTAGATTCCTCATATGAGCAATATCATATATTTGTCTTTCTCTGTCGGATTTACTTCACTTAGTATGATAATCTCCAGGTCCATCCATGTTGCTGCAAATGGCATTATTTCATTCTTTTTAATGGCTAAGTAATATTCCAGATAGCTCTTATTTTGAAGTGATTATTAATGTGTTCTTTGTAAAGGAAGGGAAGGGAAGAGAAGGGAGACTTAGACACATTGAGCACTGATTTTGTGCCAGTCTCTGTCATGTATGTTTTCATAAATGCTGTCTTATTCAAACCTCCTAAAACCTGCAAGGTAAACACTATTTTCTCCCATTTTAACAGAGGAGAAAATGTAGAGTCAGAGGGGTTAAGTGACTTGGACAAGTTACTTAGTAATGAACTAATAAATAGCAGAGCTCAAATTCAAGCCCTAGTGTGTCTGATAGTTATTAGCTAATCTATACTGGAGAGGCCCTTGGGTTAGTTTAAATGCTATAGATGAATAGCGTGGAAATAATGGAACTAAGGAGTTCTTAAAAAGAAAGGCCACTATATAGAGAGCTGTACCTATGCATATATTAAATATAAACACAAAAGAAATCTTTCCCAATCCTATAGGTTGTGGCAGTTGAGAAATCTTCTCACAAAACACCGCTTTTAAAAATAACTGTACTGGGCTTCCCTGGTGGCACAGTGGTTGAGAGTCCGCCTGCCAGTGCAGGGGACACGGGTTCGTGCCCTGGTCCGGGAGGGTCCCACATGCCGCGGAGCGGCTGGGCCCGTGAGCCATGGCCGCTGATCCTGCGTGTCCAGAGCCTGTGCTCCACAACGGGAGAGACCACAACAGTGAGAGGCCCACGTACTGCAAAAAAAAACAAAAAAAAACTGTACCGTTTTAAAATCTTCTGAGATAACTATGAGAAATCAGGGAAAATGAGTGTCAGAGGCTCAATGGCTTGAAGGAATCAAACATTTTTTGGATTCAGACTTTGTGGGGGAATAAATAGTAAGAGAATCTGGTGTTTTCAGTCAATATTTCAGCATCTGGGTAAAGGAAAAATTATCTGAAAAGGGGACTATTTCTATTGACCATTTTGCATTTCTAAGCACTAACCATTTTAGATGGAGCACTTTTCTCTAGAGGCAGGAATGGATGTAAGAAAAAAAAAAAACACCCTCTCCCCTTTCTAAAGGGATCTAAGCATAGACTGGGAGACATAAGATAATAGATTACTTCCAACTCTTCGCATCAATGGATTTAAGTTGTGTAAACATTAAATTTGCTTGTAATTTTGCCTTGATAAAAGCCTCAGAAAAGATGTAAGCCTCAAAAAAAGAAAAAGAAAAAAAATAGTAATCAGACCCAATACAGACTCGGCCAGAAGACAGCAGTAGGACAGGCACCTGGAGATTAAGAAGTAGTTCCAGGAATTGGGAGGAGACCGAGATTCTGCCTTATAAGCATATCTGCAGAGACTCCAGTGACACAACTATCCGTGTGCCTCTGAAAATTATTTCCAAACTTTGGCAGGCTGTAGATTGCACATGCTTGGTTGATGTTTTTCCGAATGTTTAATCCTAGAGTTGAAGCCATTCATATTCTTAACAGTAGAGGTCCTCAGTGCCACAGTTCTTCAACTAAGATGCTGAAAAATTCTCCCACCCTTGAATTATTTGGCATTTATAGGTACTTGTGGAATTTAAGTCATTTTGTGGATACCAGTGTCTATTTTTTTACGTCATTAATAAGTGAAAAAATTTTTAGCTTGCATTGTCTGATCTTGGCTTAAATTTTCACAGTCTTTTGTAATAGCTGAAATGATGTGTCAAAATGAGTTGACCCAATAGTGGGATATTTGAAAAAATACATAAATTTATTATATATATAATATATAAAAATTTATTTATATATAAATATGTAAATCATTTTCTTGAAATTTTGGAAGGACCACGAGAAACTATTTAGAGAAAACTTTAAAGTTTCTTGAGATGAAGGACAACAATGATTGAGGGGGTGTGCCGGTTTAGGGGTTACCAGTTTGGTTTTCTAAAAACTGCCGAATTTTTTATTGTCCTTTGTGTTAAGAACTATATATGTACAAGATCCTTGAGGAGGGAGGGGGTAGGTTTTTTGAGTTTTGTTCCAGGGGTTTTTACTTGAATTTACTGCCCATAAACACAATTCATTGAGGACATCCCCACTTATCCTCTCTTTTCACCAGAATCTGACATTATCCTTAATTCCTCCCACTTCCTTACTCTCCATAGCTAAACAATCAGTACATCTTTCAATTCTATCTCCTGAATATTGCTTGCACCATTTCTTGCTTGCACCTTTAACTTAGCTATTGAAACTATCTTCAAACTAATCTATTTCCAGTCTCACCTCCTTCTAAACCATTCCCTGCATATTTACAAAACCACCTTTCTGAAATGCCATTTCCCTGCTTAACATTTTCAGTGGTTTGCCATCACTACTCAATAAAGCCCAAATTTTCTTAGCATAGCCTGCAAGTTCTTTTATAACCTTGTCCCTAACTACCTCTCCAGCTTTATTGCTTCCTTCTCCCTTCACCACAGCACTCAAACCTATGTTCCAACCATGTACTGAATTACTTAGCGTTCTTCAAATGCATCAAATTATTTCAACCTTTCTGTCTTTACATGCTGTAGTTCTAATACTACTATTCTTTCTTCTCTCACTCCTTGTTTGCCTGACAAACACCTAGTTCTTCCTTTAAGATCCAGGCCAAGTATCTTCTGCTTTGAAAAGCCTTTCCTGAACCCCAGGCAGGGTTAGCCCTTACCCTCTTTGTGCCAATACTCTACTGTATATATTCTTCCACTAACACACTCCCCATATTATATAGTTACTTCTCCTGCAAGACCAGTGGTTCTGGAGGGAAGCAGGGGCATTTGGCAATATGTGGAAACATTTTTTTTATTGTCACACAGCGGAGAGGGAGTGTTACTGGCATCTAGTGGGGTAGGAGACAGAGACTCAGCTAAACGTCCTATAATGCCCAAAACAATCTCCCACAACAAAGAATTACCCAATCAAAAATGTCGGGCTTCCCTGGTGGTGCAGTGATTGAGAGTCCGCTTGCCGATGCAGGGGACGCGGGTTCGTGCCCCGGTCCGGGAAGATCCCACATGCCACGGAGCGGCTGGGCCCGTGAGCCATGGCTGCTGAGCCTGTGCGTCCAGAGCCTGTGCTCCGCAACGGGAGAGGCCACAACAGTGAGAGGCCCGCGTACCGCAAAAAATAAAAAAATTTAAAAAAAAAAAAGTCAATAATGCCAAGTTTGAGAAACTCTGCCAGACTATAAACTTGTGTCTTTTTTCAACTTTAGATCCTCAGGATGTAGAACAATGTCAACCAGAACTATACACTAAATGAATATGGTTCAGTGAGTAAAATATTTCATAGGATTCTCTGAAGGGAATTCATCCAAAGGTGGAAAAATAAGATTCTTTGAGAAAATTGCCAGAGCCCAAATTCAATCACATTCAAAGATGTAATTTGAAATTCATTAAAAAATTCTCTTTGTAAGGCATAGAGGCTAGATTAGAATTGGGATCTGATTATGTGCCTACTTCCTCTCTTAAAAAGTCATGTAAAATGTAAGAAAACATATGTTAAAGGAAGAAAAATTCATCAGATTAGATATTTTGAAGAATACCTACAGGAGAACACAGAGGATAAAAGGAAGAAAATAATTAAAGAAATAATAGAAGAAAGTTTCCTAGATCTAAATGAAAATAGAAGCCTTCAGACAGAAAGGGCTTATATCAGAATACCAAGGATGAAGAGAAATCTCAGAATACCCAGGATAAGGAGAGGAAAAACAAATTATCTACAAAGGAATAAATATCAGTTGGGCATTATATGTTTCATTACTAAGGCTGGATGCTAAAAGACAATGAAACAATATCTCAATATAAAGATGTAAAAGTATTTTAAAGCTAAAATCTTATTCCCACCCAAGTTAACATTTAAATGGGGGTGGGGTGGAGGTGCAAAATTAAACATTTTCAGACATATGAAGACTTGAAAGTTAATCACCCACAAACTTCCTCTTTAGAGAATTACTAAACAATGTAACTCAACCCCTCCTCCCCAAAAAGGAATTCATAGGAATATGAGAGATAAGGAACAAATGATCAGCAAAGAAACAAAACCTAAGTAAGTCTAATGATGCTCATGAATAATAAGAAATAATTAACAACAACCTGGAACTAAAACACCAGATAATTTCAGTATGGGCAATAGGAGGGAAAAGATGAGAGCAGAGGGAAGTGAATGTATGCTTGCTAAGACTGTTCTGTTGTTGGGGGCAAGAGGTGTATTGATATATAGATTAATCGTTAGGAAAAATGATAGAAAAATAAAAATGTTTAAATCAATATTTAAAATGTAAGAGTAATCATTAGAAAAATAAAATATAGCTTTAAATCAATCCAACAAAAGGCAATAAATAAGAAAATAGAAGAAATCACAGTAAATAAAAAACATAAAATAAAGTAGGAAGATTAAGTCCAAATATACCAGTAATCACAATTAATGTAAATAGGTTAACTTCTCCAATCAAAGGATAAAAATCTAATTGGGCTTCTCAAATCTTGCTGTATGCTGTTAAAAATATATATATATATTATATATATACATATATAAAATATTAAACATAAAGAAAATAAAATAAAGAAATGGAAAAATATATCTTATGTAAATGCTAACAGAAAGAAAGCAGTATAGGAATATTAATTTCAGACAAAATATTAGTTTCAGTTTAAAAAAAGTGAAAAGCAACAAAAGGGGCAAAGAGGGACTTTTCATATTGATAGAAAGTACAGTCCACCAAGAAGAAATAAAATTTTTGAACTTTCATCAACTAAGAACATAGCTTTGAAATATATAATAGTAAGTGAAATTTGATAGAAATACAAGGAGAAATTGACAAATTCACAATTAAACTGGGAGATTCTAACAACCTTTTCTCAGAAATCAGATAATCAAGTACACACACAAAAAGTAAAGATAGAGAGGATTTAAAGTACACAATCAAACAACTCTGTTTTAATGATACACATAGAATATTATACTCAACAAAGACGGAATACAACTATTTTTAAACATCCATGAAAGAAAGATTCTTAGAATTTAGCCATGTATTAAACTACAGAAGAAATTTTAACAGATACTAGAATAGAAAAATGTCTCTATGTTCTACAAATCTCTGACCACAATGCAAAAAAATAATGATTTGGAATTAATAATTAAAGGAAACCTCCCCGAATCTCTCTGCATGGAAAAAATTTAAATGTCCTAAATGCTATTGTATCAAATTACAGACTATTTAGAAATGGAAACCAATAAAAGCACAACGTATCAAAATCTGGTGGATTAGGCAAAGAGATATTTGGAGGAAATTTTCGAGCCTTAACTGCATTTATTAAAAAATAATAAAGATTTAAAATAAATTAATTTAGCATTCAACTCAGAAAACTAAGGGAAAAAACATAAAATAAACCCTAAAAGGAAGAAATAATTAATGAAGATGAAAGCAGATATTAATAGGAAGATCAAACTAGAAATCAATAAAACCAAAAATTGGAGGGTTTTTTTTTTTTAAGACCAATAAATAATACAAAACTTTGGCAAATCTGATCCAGAAAAAAGAAAGCACAAATAAACTCATTGGAAAAGATTTAAAGTTGTACTTACATACCCCAAATTTGAAAATCTAAATGAAATGAAAGACTTTCTAGAAAAGTATAACTTAGCAAAATCTACTCTACAAGATAAACAATTTAATATATCAAAAATAAAAAAAAAATATAAAAGTGGGAAACAGTCTTCCTCTAAGAAAGCATCAAGCCCAGTTTTTTATAGATGAATTCTACAAAGCCTTAAGGAATAACTGTTTCTTTTGATGGATAAAATGCTCTAAAACATAGAGAATGAGCTCAGGCTTTCTAACTCAGCCTCCTAGGCTGAACCCAAATCTAGACAAGGGCAGTATACACTTAGATATACACTAATGTCATTTATGAAAGATTCAAAACTTTAAGTAATATATTCAAAAATCAAATCTAATGATTATTAAAAGGTAAATGCATTATGTCCAATTAATATTTGTCTCAGAAATGCAAAAATAATTTAATATTCTATAAATTATCAGATTAACAGAGGAAAAAAAGGTGGTCTTCAAAGTTCCCCAAGTCAGAAAAGAACATTTAATATAACTGAGCACCATTCCACATTAAACAAATAAAAACCAATAATTTTCAGTAAATTTGAAATAGAAGTAGACTTCCTTAACTTGATCAAGTTTATCAGAAATATACAGCAAAATGGTTCTGAAGAACCTAGAGGTAGGACAGGAATAAAGGCACAGACGTAGAGAATGGACGTGAGGACACGGGGAGGGGGAAGGGTAAGCTGGGATGAAGTGAGGGAGTGGCATGGACATCTATACACTACCAAAGGTAAAATAGCTAGCTAGGGGGAAGCAGCCGCATAGCACAGGGAGATCAGCTCGGTGCTTTGTGACCACCTAGAGGGGTGGGATAGGGAGGGTGGGAGGGAGGGAGACGCAAGAGGGAGGAGATATGGGGATATATGTGTATGTATAGCTGACTCACTTTGTTATAAAGTAGAAACTAACACACCATTGTAAAGCAATTATACTCCAATAAAGATGTTAAAAAAAAAGAAATTAAAACTAAAAAAAGAAATATACAGCAAACATATAAGCATTCCCTTCAAAATCTGGAACAAGGTAGGATGCCCACTACAATTACTGTTCAATGTTATAACTGAAAGCCAATGCAATACGAAAAGGAAAAGAAATGAGAATAATAAATATTGGAAACAGAGACAGAAGTGTCATTGTTTGCAGACTACATGAGAATCTGCTTAGAAAAATCAACAGCTCTAAAAACTAAGAGAATATAGCAAAGTAGTTAACTAAAGATCATTATAGAAAGATCAACAGATTTCTTATATCCCAGAAATTACATGTAATGGATAAATTCCTAGGAATAAACCTAACAAGAAATGTGTATGACCTATATAAACTGCTGAACTTCAATGAAAGCCATAAGAGAAGAATCAGTGGAGACAAATACCATGTTCTTGTATTGGCAGACCCTAAATTGTAAAGATGTCAGCTCTCCTCACATTGCCTATAAGTTTAATGCAATCCCAATCAAAATCCCAGTATTTTTCATGGAATTTGACAAGCTGATTCTCATTTAGTGAGGAGAAACTGACTGAGACCATAAGAGGACGGTTTGATACAGAACAATGAGGGGGGAATTGCCTTACCAGATATGAAAAAATACTGTAAACCTATGATAATTAAAACATTCTGACACTGGTGCAAGAATAGGCAATTAGGTTAATGGAACAAATGCAGAGCTCAGAAACACACACTCATATACAGAAACTTAGTTTATGATAAAAATGGTATTTTAAATGAGTGAGAAAATACTGCTGAGGTAATTAACTGTCAATTAGAGAAATAAAACAAAATCATATCACAATCTCACACCAAATATAAAACTAAATTCTAAATAAATTAAAAAGCTAAAATAATAAAAATATCAGGAGAAATGTAAATGAATATTCTAAATTTGGTCTGCAGAAGTCCTTCCTAAGCATAATGAAAAATCTAGAAGCCATAAAATAGATTGACAGTAAATGAAAACTACTGAAACTGAAAACGCACAAAGTTTTAAAAAAATGACACAAGTGTAAACATGTATAAAAACTTTTGAACTCTATACCTACCATATGTAAATTATACCTCAAGTTTTGTTAAAAGGTAAGAAAAATGACAGGGAGAAAATAATTGCAGCATATGTAATAAATTTATTGAATGTAACATTCAAAATATAGAGTAATAAAAAGCAATCAGAGAAATTAGAAAACAAGAGTAAAAATGGCAATTGACAGAAGAAATTAAAATGACCAATTATCATCTGAAAAGATGTTCAAATGTGCTAGTAATCAGGAAAAGGCCAACGTAAGCAACAATGAAATGCTACTTTCTGCCCATCTGATTGACCAAAATTTTTAAAAAGATAGGTAATATCCACTGTTGATGAGTATAAACGGTAGGCACTCGTATGAATCACTGAGAACTAGTGGAGTTTGAAAGGTGTTTTTAAGTTCTCATCAACCATTTCATCAACCTGTCTCTGCAGTTTCTTGGTTTTTAACCTAGATAAATCCTTGCACCTATAAATATTAAAATATATATGGGGATGTTTATTGAAGCTTTGTTTATAATAGCAAAAAACGAAAGAGAAATAACATAAATATTCCCAGAGCTAAGTAGACTAGGGCTCTATGGATTCATGGAATATGATCCCACTTATAAACAAGACCAAATATAAAAATATATAAACACACATATATAAGACATAAATATGTAGAAAAATAGTCAAGAAGGATATACCAAACTGTTAAGAGTAGTTACATCTTAGGGAGGGAGTAGAATTGGAGATAGGGATGGGAAGAAAGAACTTTCTGATATTTATGCTATCTACTTGTGTATTTTTAAAAATTTCATGAGACTATATTTCTCACATAAATAATTTTAAATTTACATAAATGTTTGAAATGACGCCATTATTATAAAAGCAATGCCTTTTTATTATAGAAAATTCGGAGAAGGAAAATAGGAAAATAAAAATTAGCCTGTAATCCAGAAATATCCACTATTAACATTTTGATGTATAGCCCGCCAAATTATTTTATTCATATACATGCATTTTAAAATAGAAATGGCATTGTATATTGTGACCATCTTCCCTAATATAAAACTACTTGTGTTCAGTATCCTTTTTAAAAGGATATATTTTCCTTCATTTGTTCAGTAAGTACTAGGAATACAATTGTGAGTTAAAGTGTAATGTATTTAATTAATCGTCTGTTGTACTTTTAGATTTCTCCCAATTTTTTGCAGTGTTGAAAGACCTCTTTAACTGAATTATTATTGTGATTTTATTTCCTCAGACTAATTCTTAAATTGCTGGAAGTGTTGTTGCTGGAGCAGATGCAATGTGCCTTTTCTAGGCCTTGGGTGTGTATTTCTACAAGACTTTTGGTAAATTACTGTTTAATACTCACCAGCAGTGCATGAGAGTAGCAGTTTCCCAGTTCCCTGACCAACACTGGATATTGCAATTTTTAAAAATATGAATTTAATAAGTAAAGTCTGGCATTTGTTTTTATTCATGCTAATCAATTCTTTGATTATGAATAAAGTTTAATACTAAGGATATTAACCCTTTGACAGTATATTGCAAACACACAAACTTTTTAGCCCCCAGCTGTAAACTAAGGTTACATTTGATTGCCTTTAGAAGTCTCAGTAATATTAATTGCGCAGCTATTATGTATGTGTGTGTGTGTGTGTGTGTGTGTGTGTGTGTGTGTGTGAAATACATCACTCTACATACAAAAAAATAACATTACCATCTTGGCTTGTGATTGACTCATATTCCCTTAGAGAAAAATTAATTTATTTTCCATCAGTTAACAATGTTTTAAAAATTAAAATGTTTTCTGGAAAACTACATTCTTTGGTAAACCTTTCTTCATGAGAGATTGAAATCTGCCTTAGACTTTTACATGGATTAAGTTTTAAATTAGCATAGAAGAATAACAATATGAATCAATTTGATCAAAGAAAAAGTGTCACTAATTATTTAAACAAGACACTTACAGCAGGGATTTAAAGGCAAAGCAGCGGATTTCCCTTGCATGTGGATCAAATCAGAAGTATCCCATAATTGACTCTTTACAAGACCCTGCTTCAGTATAATGGACTAGATATTAAAGCTCTAAGTATTTAAAGCTAGTTTCCGTCTTTCTCTAAATGGAGGCCCGCCACTAAGAGCTATTTTACAAGTCTGACACATTAGCTGCATCACGGGGAAATACACTGGCTCTGCTTCTAGGGCGCGGAATTTCAAGTGCTTTCAATAGTTAAATGGTGTGAAATGGGTAACGTTGAACCTGTGAGAAGCAATGAGCGCCTAAAAAATAAATTCCAGATGGGAAGTTTGATGGAAAGGGATATAGATACTGTAATGGTTCTTTCAAAGAATTAATTCCAAAAAGAGCTCATACGTTTTGTGTGGGGTTTTTTGTATTTTTAGCCAACTTATCTGTGCATGACTTTGAGGGGGAAGAAACTGTAATTTTCCCCTTCTATTATTTAACATTGTTTGGAAACAAAGCAGGTTTTGTAAACTATTACTGTCAGATCAAACACAGGAATAGAATAAGACGAGTCATATAAGGAGTATTTTATAACTTTCTTAGACCAGTAAAGTCAAAGGGTCAAGTCCAGACCACAGCTCTTCCTTACAGGGTAACATTAGACTAAATAACTAACCGCTTTGTATGTTAGGATTCTCACTACAGAATAGAGGTTTTGATATCTACCACTGCAGTACATTATTCATCAGGACAGGATGTGTTTTAATGTTTTGATCTCATAGCATCTTTAGTAGTTCACACAAAGAACAACTCTGAAGAAGAATTGTAGTGTAGTGAAAAGAGTTTTAATGTTTGACTAGATGTGGGTTCAAATCCCAAATTTGCCACTTAGTAAATGATCTGGGTCATTTTACTTAATCTCTCAGGGCCTCAGTTTCCTCATTTATAAAATAGTCATATCACTAGGAATGTTGAGGGGATTATACAACGCAATGTCTGAAAAGCACTAAGCACTAACTTGTAAGTCCTCAAAAATCATAGCTCTTATTATTCACAGTAAATGTTTATTGAATTAATTTTCTTGTAATTATTCTTACCAATAATCAAAATAATTACTAATTGGTATTCAAAAGACGGCCCATTTTGACACTCAGATATTGGCCATTCTTTCTCCTGTACAGTATGCAGAATGTTGGAAAATATATTTGTGCTTCTACCTCCCAATATAATGAATAGAATGGAGCCAATGCAACACGCTCAGAATGGGTTTTTGAAGTTCTAACTTCACAACTTACCAACACAACTGCAAAAACCAATAGCTCCAAGGTACTGCAGTGTTCCATTAGTGTGAGAGTCACATCGGCCAGTGAAGGGGGGTTCACTCTGCAACCCCTCCTCTCCATTTGGCAGTAACTACTCGTAAGTGAAAGGTGCTGGAGGAGTCAGGATAGGGATCTGGCTCTGACTCTAGTTAAAGTTTTCCATGTTTTCATTACCAACTCCATTTTTATGGTTTAGATCTTGGCTGTAGTAAACTCCAGACTGAATAGACGCCTCACATATACATCTGAGACCAGCATTCAGTCTTAAATAGCAGACAAGTTGCCTGCAGATGCATTTTTTGAAATGAGGCATAGAAAGGGGGTTTTTTTGTTTTTTTTTTTTTATGTCAGGCATCAAGCAGCCTCACAAATCATTTTTACGTGGCTTCCTGGACCTTTGTTTTTAGCAAATCCTTTAACGGGGGATTGACTCATTTGTGTATTTCTTCAAAGGAAGGATTTTGCAGGTAGCTCTTCATGGGGTCTGTCACCTTCTAGGATTTGGGAGAAAGAGAGTTTTAAAAGAGTAGAGATGTTTACTTCTGAGAAGTCATTGTTTGGCACCTGCAGCCATTAGCTCAGGAACTAAACCACTGGCAATCTTGGGCATAAAAGTAGGTGTCTACGCCACAAGTCTGAGGTCCCAGGACTGAGCTGGAGACAAAGCAGTGATGTTTCAGAGACTCATTAGCATTTTTCAATATCACCGTTTCTTTTTTTCTCCAACTTTATTGAAATCTCATCAGCGTTGCTAATAAATGGACATGGTTCCATGTTAACCTAAGAGCAGATTGTGGCCTATTCATTTTATAAACATGAATTCTGTTGTATGATGCCTGCTTTGAAAGCAAAATCATTTAAACATTATGAAATTATTTTTCATCCCTTCATGTTGGGTTTTTGAAATAAAAATATAAATGTAATTTAGGTGGCTTGTGCCTCTAAGTTAAAACATAAGCAATTCTACTTAGCCAAAAAGCCAAATTTATTGTCATTTTATTAGGCAGGTGGTATACATATTAGATTATTTCCCTCTCGGGTTTTACATTTATTTCATGTGTTTTTCTCCAAAGAACAGGAGTTATTCTGTCAAAAGTGGGGAGGTGAAACCTCGGTTAAGGGGATACTGCAAATTCTACCCTTTCAGCAGAAGTAATTTATAGTTTCATAATATTCCAGAGTTTCTCTTTGTCTTTTACATGACAATTTATGACCAAGGTATTTTCATGTTTCCCTTCCTCCTTGCTACAAGCCTGAACAAATAAACTGTGTGCATGCAGCATCTTTTTCCCTGTGCTATTTTCCAGGTATCATTATTTTTTCTTCCCCTGACCTCATATGACATAAGCTGGATTCTGCATTGCATTATTTTAATCCAGAAAGCACATAATGTGAAACTAGACTAGTGAGAATGAGGTTTTTGTGTTATTTTGTCTAAAACTATTCTTTAAAAACAATCCAATTGTTAAAATCCATATCCTGAATACTAAAAAAAAAAGTTCTTGGCTGCCTGGATATATATATTTGGTATACCTAACGAATGACTTTCTTCAGGCATCTGCCCTAAGGTTTTTTTTTTTTTTTTTAATTGTTGTTACAGGTACAAAACTGGGGTAGGAAATAATACAACAAATACCTTTCTACTCACTGCCTAACTTAAGGAATGAAACCTTAGCAATAAATAGAGGTTCTCTGTGTGCCCCCTCTCCTTAGTTGCATCCTCCTTCCAATCCTCTAGATGAGGGAATCTGGAGTTTATCATTTTGAGGGATTTCTGTATATTTTTACTGCATATATATGTATCTCTAAATGATATTTAGTATTAATATCCATTTTTAAAACTTTATATACATGTTATCCTACTCGCTTGCTTTTTTCTTTCAACATTTTGTGTCTGAGATTGGTCCACATTGATATATGTGGCTCTGACTCATTAAGTTTCACTGACGTAAAGTATTATTCTGCATGGTTATACCACAATCTATTTAGACATTTCCTGTCAATGGACATTCGGCCTATTATTGTTTGCTGTTATTAACATTGCTGCTATGAATATTCTTGTGCATATATTTTATGCACACATGTAAGGATTTTTCTAGAATATATCCCCAAAGTAAATGCATATTCACTTTTTCTACTTATTGCCAATTTTTTCACCAAAGTGGTTGAAGCAAATTCAACCCCCACCAGCATGCTCTGCTTCACTATCTCACCGAAACTTAGTATTATAAGACTTTAATTTTGTTAATCTGATGGATGTGAAACAGCTCATTTCCCTGATCACTTAGTGAGGTTTAATATCTATTTGTTTATTGGCCACCCATGTTTTATCTTCTGTGAAATATAAGTTTATGTCTTTTGTCCTTGGCGGGGGCAAGGGGATTATTTGTCTTTTTCATACAGATTTGTAATATATCCTGAGCACTTATCTTTTGTTGGTTTTATGTATTACAAGTATGTTTTTCTAGTTTGTGTCTTCTCTTTTCACCTTTTCTGTGGTGTGTCCTTTGATAAGCTGAAGTTTTAATAGTTAAAATAGTCAAATATATCAATCTTTTCTTTATAGTTTATGCTTTTTATGTCTTGATTACTATAGCTTTATAATAAATCTTGATTTGGGGTGGGACAATTTTCTCCACCTTGTTTTTGGAGATGTCCTTGGACAAAATGATATCCTTGGATTTTTAAAGTGTGATTATTCCTGCTTTTCTAATAGTAGGACTTTATTTGAATATCCTTTTCTAGGCTTCTGATCATTTCCACAAATGCACTGATTATATCTTTCCTGCCTCTGCTCCTCCCCTACTCTATCTCCGTCCCAGTCTTTCTTCTGCCCACTCTGATTTCCAGAAAAATGTAAAAAATAGGGTTATCTCTATGCAGATTGCCAAATAAATGATCAGTTGCTCTATAAAGAGCCAAGATTCATACACTTTTAATGCTATTTAAAAATTTAATGCTAAAAGGAATCAGAGATTATTGATTTAAACCTCTTCATAAATGATATGAAGATGAGAAAATTTTTAATGAAATCAAATTTCTCTGAGTGATGGAAAACTAAGGATCAAATACAAAGAACATGTGCTTTGGATTCAGCTGTTCTTCCTCTTACTAGCTATGCTATTCAGCCTCTTTAAACTTTGTTTCTTCATCTATAGAATTATCTCAAAAGGTTTTTGTAAGCATTAAATGTTAAATATCCTGCATGATACCTGAAGTATGGGAGGTACTTAATGATGTTGTTCTCTCCCTGCCCCCGTGCTAACCTTTTCTCGTGGTGGTGAGCACAATGCTAGGGGAATACAGTTTTAGGGGATTCAAGAAAGCTTCCCGAAGAGGTGATGCTCAGCTGAAATTTGAAGAATGTGTAGTAGTTAGAGGGATAGGGAAGGGCCAAGGACACTCCAGGCCCAAGGAACAACATGTGTTTGGGAACAGTTCACAGTCTAGGTTTCTCTATGTAGACCACAGCTATCTTTTTGTTTGTTTGTTTGTTTGTTTTGCGGTACGCGGGCCTCTCACTGTTGTGGCCTCTCCCGTTGCGGAGCACAGGCTCCGGACGCGCAGGCTCAACGGCCATGGCTCACGGGCCCAGCCGCTCCATGGCATGTGGGATCTTCCCGGACCGGGGCACGAACCTGTGTCCCCTGCATCGGCAGGTGGACTCTCAACTACTGCGCCACCAGGGAAGCCCTATATTTTGATAATTAATAGAGAAAAGGACTTCCAGAGGCTTCCCTGCAGGTTATGTACTATGGTGATGTGTTGGAACAAAGGGTTTAACTTTCTTTAATGAGTTTTGGATTTACGTTTCTTGCTAAGCATTTCGATTGGTTGTGGGTGTGTCAGCACAAAGGCCGTATAAAGCAGTGTACTTCAACTTGAACGCACCTCTGGGAGTTCCCAAGATCCCTTCATGGTGTCCACAAGGGCAAAACTATTTTCTTAACAATACTAAACATCATTTGCCTTTTCCACTATGTAGATATTTGCACTGATGTTTCAAAACAACGGTAGATAAAACTGCTGACACCAAATTGCAGTAGTAATCATTGCATTCTTCACCACTGCGTGCACACCACACACACACACACACACACACACACACACACACAGCAACAAATAAAAACAGCCAGTTTTGTTTAAGGAATCCTTGATGAAGCAGTAAAAATCATTAATTTTTATTAACTCTCAACTCAAGTATAGGACTTTTTGAATAGTCTGTGTAACAAAAAAATGCATAAAGCTCTTCTGCTGCATACTAAAGTGTAATGGCTAGCTCCAGGAAAATTACTGTGCACTGGTTTGAGTTTCAAGTTGAACTAGCTGCTTTTTTCACAGAACCTTAT
The DNA here is from genome assembly GCF_963455315.2 of Globicephala melas. Taxonomy (NCBI): domain Eukaryota; kingdom Metazoa; phylum Chordata; class Mammalia; order Artiodactyla; family Delphinidae; genus Globicephala; species Globicephala melas. The sequence continues at coordinate 49,104,361 of NC_083333.1, read as the reverse complement.
TTTTACTTGAAAAAATGTCTGAGAGACAAGTTGTGGTTACTCAGATTTGGCAGATATTTTCTTTTGTTTTTTTTTTTAATTTTATTTATTTTTGGCTGTGATGGGTCTTCATCACTGTGCGTGGGCTTTCTCTAGTTGTGGCAAGCGGGGGCTATCTGCGTTGCAGTGCGTGGGCTTCTCATTACGGTGGCTTCTCTTGTTGCAGAGCATGGGCTCTAGGTGCGTGGGCTTCAGTAGTTGTGGCACACGGGCTTAGTTGCTCCACAGCATGTGGGATCTTCCCGGACCAGGGCTCGAACCTGTGTCCCCTGCCTTGGCAGGCGGATTCTTAACCACTGTGCCACCAGGAAAGTCCCAGATATTTTCTTTTCCTTTTTTTTTTTTGGCGGTACGCGGGCCCCTCACTGTTGTGGCCTCTCCCGTTGCGGAGCACAGGCTCCGGATGCGCAGGCTGAGAGGCCATGGCCCATGGGCCTAGCCGCTCCGCGGCGTGTGGGATCCTCCCGCACCGGGGCACGAACCCGCGTTCCCTGCATCGGCGGGCAGACTCTCAACCACCGCGCCACCAGGGAAGCCCGATATTTTCTTAATGATGAAAAAAGGGAGCCAGTCATTTCAACAACTAATATAGTATTTGTTGCCAATGATAAAAGCCCAGCTTCCAAGCAAGAAGAAAATTTTGTAAAATTTTAGATATTTTTAATCACATCAGTGGTGATATTAACGTGTGATTTTTTTTACATTATATAATGAAATGTGTCAACATTTGGAAGATCTGAATAACTCAGTGAACCAATATTTTCCAAATTACCAACGAATGATGTTAAAAAAAAAAGGATAAATGATCCATTCTAAGTGCATGAGAGACCAATGATTTTGATGTAAGGGAGTACAAAAAGTTCATTGATAAGGTTGCAGATTCCACCTGGCAACTAAACTTTAAGAAATTACCACTTGTCAATTTTTCGTGTAGCATCAAAGAAAAATAGCCACAGCTATCTCCAAATCCTCCTTAAAACACTTTTTCAACTACAGGTCTGTATGAAGCTGCTTTTCTTTGTATACTTCAATCAAAACATTTCACAACAGATCAAATGCAGGAGCGGATATCAGAATCCCCTGTCTTCTATTAAATCAGACATTAAAGAGATTTGCAAAAATATAAAACATTCCTGCTATCTTTTTGTTTTGAAAATATAGTTTTTTAAAATAAATGTTACTTATATTAACATATAATGACATTAGTTTTTAATGAATTAATAAATACCTATATATAATTTTTCTCAATTTTAGTTTCTAGTACAGTAAATACTGATAGATATAACTTACATACATAAGAAGTCTTTGGGGTCCTCAATAATTTTTAAGAGTAAAGGGTCCTGAGACCAAAAAAGTTTGGTCCGCTCATATAGACAGAGAAGAAACTTTGAGATTTAAAGAAAAAAGTAACCAGTATGTTAGTATGGTTGATGCATTGTGTTGAATTAGGGCAAAACTATGATGTATTACAAGATAGCACAATGTATTAAAAAAAAAATCACTGGAGTCAAAACTGATTTCTCCTAATTCTACCGTTAAGCAACAGTTACTTCAAGTCAAGTAACTAGAAGTTACTTCCTTTTAGGGTTGCTAGATTTAGCAAATAAAAATACAGGACGCTCTGTTAAATTTGAATTTCAGATAAACAATGAATAATTAGTTAGTATAAGAATGTCCCAAATATTGCATGGGATTCATATTTAACCAAGTGTCCTGCATTTTTTCTGGCAGCCCTACTTCCTTTTCCAGGTCTTAATTTTCTCGTAAGTAAAATGAAGATGTAGGTGAAACTCCTATATGTCTACTCTTGTATTGATGCTGGTCTTTGATGGTAAAACAAGAAAATTTAGGAATATATATTGCACTTGTATGCATGTATTAATATAAAGTTGTAAACAGTCCTTTATTGAAAGGATTATCACTTATTTTGAGGTTATTCTTCTACGATATTAATTCATAGCTTGAGTGCCTACCATCTTCAAACCCACTTCTAATTCTAATTCCATTATTCCAAATTCTACTACTTTCTGCTCTAAAGTCCAAAATTTCTTCTCCCTCTGTATCAGCAGTTATCAAAATTTTTGGTCTCAGGGTGTTATAATATCCCTTTTTTCATGATATGACTGGTATTGTTTTTCTAATGTCCTTTTGGGGCAAGTATGATAGTTAATCCTTAAAATTGTTTTTGAAATTTTACTTGTATAAAATCCAAAAGATTGGAAACCACTGGACTAGATGGGATCTAAGTTTTCGCCTAGCTTTTACATCCTATGGACTTTGCTTTGGGGAGTCAGGGGAACACGAGAGGCACGCAGACTTTTCCGCCTATACTCCTAAGCGACTCTAGCATAATTTCTTTTCTAAGCCGCATTTCCTCACTATGTAATATAAAGAGAACAGCTCTCACTCCCTTCTCCTGCACTGTTCCTTACTGGGAGAGTGAATGAAGTCATGTCTGGAAAGTGCTCTGAGCTCTTCAGAGAAGTACCTAGAAAGGGAGGGAGGTGTCGTTACCCTGTACTGGGAGCAAGAGTTGAGTTTTTAGGATAAACTGAAAAGCTGAGAGTATGTTTAAAGTATTGTTTTTGATTTGCACATCTTCGGTTTGATCCCTAACAACATGTTTTCTATGATTCCAGGAATTTTGTGATCTTAGTTCAGTGTTGACATTTTACATCCTCCCTAGGACTCTAAGTACTCTTTAAGGAATGCGTGGTTAATGCAGTAGAAAGAAAAATCCAAAATCACACTGTATCCGAGAGCCAAAAAGTCCAGCCTTTTTATTGGCTTCCAATACTGGCCTTAAACAAACATGACTCGTTTTTCTGGAAACACCTGTCAACTTAAAACAATCAAAAAGGACAAAGCCAGAATCCTCAAGATTCACTGAATAGCTATCAACCATGATTTCTAATCTTCCAAAGGTTGTGATTGTTTGTTTATTTTTCCATACCATTTCTTAGACTAACTTTCCCCCCAAATAAAGGCTAAATATGATGCATCATGGGCAGAGAATCCCTGATCCAAAGCCCCAGAGATAACCTGACTCGATTATTCCACATGCTCTGTATTCCCTACCAAAATAGACTTCTTTTTAACTAGAGTCCAATTTCCAATGGGTTTAACCTAGAAAAACAGCAAAAAGCTAATAAAAGCTCAGAGGCTGGTCCAAGGAAAGCATCGTGGCTGCTACACGTTTGGAGGCCTGGTCCAGCGGAGAGGTTTACAAAAGCTGCCAATTCCTCCAGTGAATTTGCTGTTCTCTGGGATGTGGCATGGGGTACCTGGTAGACTCCTGTTAAGTTCTCATCCAGGAATAAATTATACTTGACTTCTTTCCTGTATTGCCAAAACCTGTAATAATTGTGATACTGGAGTTGCTAACAGACTTGATCTTTGAAAAGAAAGAGGGAGTGTGCAGATAACTTCTTCTACAGTTTCTTCCTACTCACTCTTCACCCAGATTAGGATTGTGACAGATTCATCTTTTGTGGCACATCTGAGAACCATATTTTATCAGAAAAACATATTTTAAACACCTGGAGTAATACCTACCACTCTCCTATTCATTCTCTACCATAGTATCCCACACTGGGGGGTTTCAGGAATTTTACTCAAGAGGTATAACTTACAGTCACTCACTCTTCAAACTTGAGTCGATTTCGCTGTTATCCGTAGCTAGGTAATCTCAGCCAGCATCAGATGGGTAATGACCTTTCTTACCTCGCTTCCCACGCCCTCCCCGCCTCCCTGTATTTATAAGATCTCTGAATTTGGTGCTCTAAGTCCTATTGTCAGGTTTAACCTCTTGTATCTACACGTACTGTATAGTACTGAATGGTAGATTTTACATCTGCATATAGTGTAGGGTCTGATCAGGAATTTCTTCTTTCTTTCCTGCCGAGTTTCAAAGTCTACTTGTTTTCCTTGTTCTCAGCGACTGACTACAGACAAATAGGTCCTACAAATTTGGCTGTCAAAACTATTAAAATGAGAGGGTTTTTTTGTTTTTGTTTTTTGCTGGATTAAGGACCTAGTATGTCTTAACATTTCTCTGAGTTCCAGGTTTCTTTGGCAGCTTCTTCTCCGTATCTTAGAAAAATTGATCGCACACTCTCTAGATGAGAGAACTTCTACCCAGTAAGTAAAACAAAAAATTATGAAACATCATGATTGTCAAGGAGGAAAGTAGACATCAAATACAAAATAGTAAATGTCATTATGTAAAAACGTCTCCTTGAGGCTCAGGTTGATGTTACCATAAGAGGTCTCATTTCTAGTATACTATACATGTGGGATCCTAGTATCAGTTAGTGGCTTGGGAGGGCAAAGGCCAAACAGAGAAGTTTTTGTGTGAGATGAACTCAGCCTGCTGGGTTATGATGGGCCTGAACCACTGAGAAAGTCAAGTGATTCCAAACCAACTCCTAAAACAGCTTCAGAGAATTTGCCTCTCTGCTGCCAGGGTGAGTTTACTAGATCTCTCTGATGGACCGTAGGAAAAATTGATAATTATCATCATTGAAAAACAAAACTCCGGCTTCCCTGGTGGCGCAGTGGTTGAGAGTCCGCCTGCTGATGCAGGGGACACGGGTTCGTGCCCCGGTCTGGGAAGATCCCACATGCTGTGGAGTGGCTGGGCCCGTGAGCCATGGCCGCTGAGCCTGCGCGTCCGGAGCCTGTGCTCCGCAACGGGAGAGGCCACAACAGTGAGAGGCCCGCGTACCGCAAAAAAAAAACCCCAAAAAGCAAAACTCATTTATTGAGAGCTTAACATGCGCTGTGACTATGCATATGTTATTCTATTCTCAAGACAATTCTGCAAATTAAGATGTTATTGTCCCCATTTTAGAAATAAGGAAACTTGCTTCAGAGAGATTAAAGGATTTATTCAAGTTAATGAGAGAACTGGAATTTAAAATCAATCCTATAGCCTTAGAAGTCCTTTGGTCTAAATTGGTCCTCTTTATACAAATAGGGAAACTGAATCCCAGAGAAAGAAAATGGACTTTCCAAGTCTATATTGTTGGTAAGTAGAGAAGCCGGAGTTAGAACCCAGTTGGATTGTATGATTGCATTTACAGGAAGGGTCTAGAAGAGGCAAATCTATAGAGACAGGAAACGATTAGTGGTTGCCTAAGGTGGAGTGCGTGAGGTATAAGGGATACAGGGCTTTTTGTGAGGTGATGAAAATGTCCTAGGGTTATTATGGTAATGGTTGACAGCTCTGTGAATATCCTAAAAATCAGTGAGTTGTGCACTTTAAATAGGTGAATTATATGGTGCATGAATTATATCTCAAAAAAGCTTTTAAAAAATGCATTAGTGGGCTTCCCTGGTGGCGCAGTGGTTGAGAGTCCGCCTGCCAATGCAGGGGATCGGGTTCGTGCCCCGGTCCGGGAAGATCCCACATGCCGCGGAGCGGCTGGGCCCGTGAGCCATGGCCGCTGAGCCTGCGCATCCGGGGCCTGTGCTCTGCAACGGGAGAGGCCACAACAGTGAGAGGCCCGCGTACCGCAAAAAAAAAAAAAAAAAAAAAAAAATGCATTAGTGGCAGCGAGTATTATAATTAGAGCACCTACTCCTGTTAGTACTAGGTCAAACAAAGAAGGAACAAATAAAAGTTTTCCAAGTGTTTAAAAAGACGAAGCTTAGGGACTTCCCTGGCAGTTCAGCAGTTAAGACTCTGCACTCCCAATGCAGGGGGCGCAGGTTTGATTCCTGGTCGGGGAACTAAGATCCCACATGCTGTGTGGCACAGCCAAAAAAAAAACAACAACAACGAAGCTTAAATCTGAAAAAAAAAAAAAGAAAGAGAGAAAAAAGAAAAGTTAAGTGAGGTACAAATGTGAAAGCTCACAAAATCAAGGCTGTGGCTAAAATCAAATCACCTAGTGTAGGTTCTCACCCCATGTGTTGAGATCTTTCTGTATATCACAAGGGCTTCCATTGTCAGTTTCAGGTCCTGTGTTTCTTCACACTTCTTTTAAAATTTTTGACCAAGAAGTAAAGGGTTTAGTTAGTGATAACAATGAGAGAAGAGGGAGAATGCCTTCTCGGGTCATGGAGTGGGTGGTTAAAAGGCATATCAAGAGCCTACTCTATGTTTTGTTCTAGGCTTTGTAGGAAACACAAAGATGAAAAAAATATGATATCCTTGTCCATCAGGAGCTTGCAGACAGAGTAAGTGACCAAGCTCTTTGAGCTGGAGAACTGGAGGGAGGAGAGAATATCTACCCTGACGTTTCCTGGCAAGTTTCATGTTTCACAAGGTTAAAAAATTGAAAAAATACTAACCCGACTTGTTATGTGCACGACAGTGTGTGATGGATGATTCTTTTTCACTTGTCTGGTCAGGTCAGTCTAAACTTTAGAGTGCAGATCCTCCAACAGATGCAACAATCTGTCTGTCTGCATTATGTGGTTTCTCGTTTCCTCCACCCTTTTTCCTTCATCATCTCATGTGGAACTCCCCACATCTAAGCGGAGGGCTCAGAGCAGAGTTCTTCCTGACCTTAATGATAGCAATCTCTATCTCCTGCAACAATCACAGTTTACCTGTTGGAGCCCCAAACTGGCCACTTGTTTCACACAAGGTTTCTGTTGCTTTTTTTTTTTTTTTTAAATAGAGCCGGTAATGTTCTGGATGACTCTGCAGTTAACTCTGGTCTGACCCTGCACCTCAGTGGTTTTATTAGCTGTGTGTTTGGCTCTGGGATCCTCTCTCTAGCTATTGTCGTTACTGAGACTATTTGTGTCTCCAGTGAATCTCTCCTAAATCCCTGCCTGTTATCTGGCCTGGGTATGTGTGTCTAAGAAGTGAGTGCATTCTTGTCTGAAGTATGTCCTGACTGTCTCTGATAGCAGCCATTTCTGACCTAACTTTACTGGGTACTCAGATTGATATGATTAAGATTAACGAGACTTACTCTCAGTCATGAACCTATTCAGGGATAAACTTGTAAATCCAGGGAGTTCTGAAGATGACTTGTTACTACTTACCTTTCAACCTTTAGGGGATTTGAGGGATGATTTATAACTACTCCTTCCCCCTCCAACAATATCATTAGAAAGATGTCGTGAAAGATACTCTGCTCCTGCAGCCCACAGATTATTTTTCATGAAAAATATGCTTTTATTAATAATAATCCATAAATTATATTTATGTGTTTGTAATGAACAGTGGTTCAGTGAAGTCATTGCCACAAAGACAGGACAACACATACACCAGCTGAAAAGTATACAGCTCTCATGATTTCTATGACAAAATCCTTCCTGGGTTGGATTTTCTTCAAAATGTCCACTGAGAGGACCATATAAAATCATCTACTAGAAAGACAGACATGAAAATTACAAAACTGCACTAACACAAAGTTGGGAAAAGTGTAAGGAGCCTGGTTATATGGTAGGTCCTGTGGCACTATGTATGTGGTCATTCCGGAGAGCTAAGTTTTCCAGGTAGCTGGGTGCTTGCCATTTAAGTACACTTTTCCATTAGTTTAACCAATGCAATTTCCCTGGCTTTTTTTTTTTTTTTGCGGTATGCGGGCCTCTCACTGCTGTGGCCTCTCCTGCTGCGGAGCACAGGCTCCAGACGCGCAGGCTCAGCGGCCATGCCTCACGGGCCCAGCTGCTCCGCGGCACGTGGGATCTTCCCGGACCGGAGCATGAACCCGTGTTCCCTGCATCAGCAGGCGGACTCTCAACCACTGCGCCACCAGGGAAGCCTCTTCCCTGGCTTTTTAAACAGTTATAAGTTAATCTTCTTTTAGTGACTCAGAGCCAGGTCTATGGATGTTGAGGCAGCATGACAGTGGGAAAAGCACAGGCTCTGGTCTGCAGACCTGCATTTGAATACTGGCTCCTGCTCTTCATAGCTATGTGATCTTGGGCAAATTTCTCGAAGTTTTTGCGCTCCAATTTCTCATTTATAAAATGACAATGGTAGAATGAAACTTAACAGTGATGATTTGAGGATTAAGTGATATAATGCAGTGGTTTTTAAGTATTTCTCATCCTAAAACTCTTTTTACAAATGAAATCTTACGCAGAGCCCCATTGTGAACAAATAAAAGTGGAAATGCTCTGAGTTTTAAAAGTCACTGCATCTGGTACAGAGCCTGACATGTAGTAGATACTATTGATATTTAAATGATAGCAGTTTAGTATTGTCATCACTTCATGTGAAGATTTTATTCATATTTGTGCTTTTATCCTCATATCTGGTTTTTTAAAATTGAAGTATAGTTGATTTACAATGTTTTGTTAGCTTCTGGTGTACAGCAAAATGATTCAGTTTTATATATATATATATATGTATATATATATATATGTATGTGTATATATACATATATATATATATATATATACACTTTTTCAGATTCTTTTCCACTATAGGTTATTACAAGATATTGAATATAGTTCCCTGTGATATACAGTAGATCCTCGTAGATCTATTTTATATATAGTAGTGTGTATCTGTTAATCCCAAACTCCTAATTTATCCCTTCCCTCCCCTTTCCCCTTCAGTAACCATAAGTTTGTTTTCTATGTCTGCTGTTTTGTAAGTTCATTTATATCATTTTTTTAGATTCACATGTAAGTGATATCATATGACATTTGTCTTTCTCTGTCTGACTTACTTCACTTAGTACGATAGTCTCTAGGTCCATCCATGTTGCTGCAAATGCCATTATTTCATTTTTATGGCTGAGTAATATTCCATTATACATATATACCACATCTTCTTTATCCATTCATCTGTCAATGGACACAGGTTGCTTCCATATCTAGGCTATTGTAAATAGTGTTGCAATGAACATGGGGGTCTCTTTTCAAATTAGAGTTTTCATCTTTCCCAGATATATGGCCAGGAGTGGGATTACTGGATCTTATGGCAATTCTATTTTTAGTTTTTTAAGGAACCTCCATACTGGTCTCCATAGTGGCTGCACCAATCTTATATCTGCTTTTTTTTTTTTTTTTCTTTCTTAACGGTACGCGGGCCTTTCACTGTTGTGGCCTCTCCCGTTGCGGAGCACAGGCTCCGGACGCGCAGGCTCAGCAGCCATGGCTCACGGGCCCAGCCGCTCCGCAGCATGTGGGATCTTCCCGGACCGGGGCACGAACCCGTGTCCTCTGCATCGGCAGGCAGACTCCCAACCACTGCACCACCAGGGAAGCCCTATATCTGCTTTTTAATGTGGTCTTACCATCAAGTTGTCATTAGTCTCTTCTCACTGTAATCATTGTACTTGCTCACAGAAAACCTCCCATCTTTTAATTCACCATTTCTTTCTAATCAGCTCTGGACTTAGACACCAGACAACCATGACTTAGAATGACATGTAAAGTAGAGCAACCAAGTTCTGCATGAGGGTTTCAGAATCCTAATGTGAGTAAAATATATGATCCCTTTTTTTTTTTTTCTTTTTGTGGTACACGGGCCCCTCACTGCTGCGGCCTCTCCTGCCGCGGAGCACAGGCTCCGGACGCGCAGGCTCAGCGGCCATGGCTCACGGGCCCAGCCGCTCCGCAGCATGTGGGATCCCCCCGGACCGGGGCACGAACCTGCGTCCCCCGCACCGGCAAGCGGACTCTCAACCACTGCGCCACCAGGGAAGCCCTGATCACCTATTCTGAGCTCATATTTTGTAACACAAGTCTTGGTTATTCAGAGACCTTTTCAGAAAATAGTGTGTACAGTGGAAAGAAACTGAGTTTGGGAGTAAGACCTAAATCTGAATTTTAATTCCTCTACTTGTTAGTCATATGACCTTGGGCAAGTTACTTGACCTCACTGAACCTCAGATTTATCAGCTTTAAAATAGAGAAAAGAGGGCTTCCCTGGTGGCGCAGTGGTTGAGAGTCCGCCTGCCGATGCAGGGGACACGGGTTCGTGCCCCGGTCCGGGAGGATCCCACATGCTGCGGAGAGGCTGGGCCCGTGAGCCATGGCCGCTGAGCCTGTGCGTCCGGAGCCTGTGCTCCGCAACGGGAGAGGCCACAGCAGTGAGAGGCCCGCGTACCGCCAAAAAAAGAAAAAAGAGAAAATAAAACCTGTATCATAGCATTACAATGATTAAATGAAGATATATATATATATACATACACACACGATGTAGTGGAGTCCTAGACACATCGTAGGTGATATGCAAAAATTCATTCTCTTTCTTTACTTCACCCTTCATTTTTCCTGGTTTTTCACTGTGTTTCTGGATAGATTAAGTTGCTGACTGGCTCAGGTGAGATATAATGGTATAAATTTTGGAATATGTTAGGGAAGGGGTAGCAGTGATACCAGAGAAGAGTGAAGACCATAAGAAGCTGAGAGATGGAGTGTGGCTATCATTTCTCACCCATAAAAGAAAAAAGGAAGAAAAAGGCCAAGAAGATAAGGCAGTTTTTCAAAGATCATAGCATAAAACGTCAGTAGCACAAACATCAGTACAATATATTCAGTTACAGGATGCTGCATCCTTAAGCAGGCAATATTCTGAACTATCCTCTCTGCTCATTTTTGACATAAAATCTTGCCTGGAATCCTGTTGGTTTGAGTAGCATCAATAGTTAAATGGTTTTGTCTGTTTGAACTCAAGTCTTCATAAAGACTTTTAAAAGGATCTTTTGAGAATAACTATGTATTACAGAATGAACTATATTTTATCAAATAGTTAATTTAAACATAAATCTATAAACACAACTATAGTAATAAATAATATATTTCTGACATTAAGCACTGGCGGAATGACTCTCTCTTGGTCCTATTCAGACCCTCTTCTTCCATTGCCTGGCAGTACACTCTCTGCGCATCTTCTGTGTCCCATGCTGTCTCGTAGCCCTCACTTTTCGACCTTGTCCAAATGCTTTTAGCTAATCGCAGAGAATTTTAGGCTTCTCTGTCTGCAATGGCTCAAAGTTTAGTCTTTAATTACAATCCTTTTGAACTGTATTTCCATAGCACTAGCAAAACTGTTTTGCATCTGCTCCTGAGCAGAACCATTTAAAGCTCTTACATAGGAAGGTTTATTTTCTTTCACGGTGCTCCTTGCAAAATGTGTGCCACCACTGTCCACTCTTTATCTTGCACAACTTTGATATCTCTTGCTCTTCCTCGCTTGCTTGCATCCTCTGTCTCTGTGTGTCTCTCTGTTTCTTCTTTTAAGGATGAGACTAGTTTCCAGGTTGAAACAACTTGAAAAGTCTCCACTGTGCAGAAGAAATTATAGTCTGGCTGTAACAAACCAGAGTTTTGTTGTCTAATTATTTCAGGCCCATCTCTATGGGAGCATCAAATATCTAAGCATATTTTACTGAGTTATGCAAAATTTCCTAGTTGTTTCCTTTGTTTTATTGTTGTTTTACCTTACTGTTTTCCAATTAAATTCTGATCATGGAACAAGAGGTTTTATAAAACAATCTCTGAGGAAAAGAAAATTACTAAAACTAAAATTGGAGAAAGTGTAAAAGAAAAAGGAATTAAGTTAGACAACTTGTTTTAATTCCTTTTAAAAACGTATACGCTCATTTGAGCCTTCATTGCACCAATTCCAAGGTACTTTCTGAGATTCTCAGTAATAAAGAAATGATACGTGCTTTCTTTAGACAGTGAGCCTTTTTTAAAGTATAAAGTCAGTCTTTTATACTGAGAACCCATAAGGTGATGAGGATTGTACCATCTCCACCAGCCCTTCTTTCTTGTTCCACAAAATTCATGGAATAGTGAAATGAGCACCAAACTTAGAATCAGGACATGGTTCAAGCCCCAGCTTTTCACGTACTAGCTATATGACCTTGGCCAAGTCACTTAACCTCTCTGAGTCTCAGTCTGTAACATGGAGATAACCTACCTTATAGGGATGCTCTGATTAAATCATGAGACCATACACTATAAAGCACCATGCAAATAAGTCATCAGTTTTGAAGTCATCAATTTCCATTCTTCTCTCCCTTGGGTTCAGTCATGGGCAGTCCTCCCAGAGCCAGTCCTCATAGGTCCTGATCCCCTCTCTTGATTCAGGAAGAAAGAGCACTGCCCTCACTCAATACTCACCTAGTGAGTGTCAAGCACTTTGCTTATATTACTTCATTTAATCTTCAAAACTATCCTGTGAGGTAGGTGCTGCAAGTATTTGAATCCAGGCAGCCTGACAGTGTCTGCACGCTTAAAGCCATGCTGATTTGAGGTACGTTTCAGGCAGGCATCATTACCTGTCACTCTTGCTGCCATGAAGGAAAAAGCTTCTGATAGAAGTTTTCTTTCAGGAGGATGTAAACTCAGCACCAGCCAAAGCCATCGGTAAATCGGGGGAGCCCTGGATACTTCAGGAATGGCGTCCTTCTGCGTCATGGGAAGGATTCACAGGAAGGCGGTAGCTGGACCTAGGATGATAGCTTGATGCAGTACCACTCAGGGCCACTTGGGAGATCTGAGGCTAGGAGGGCCTGGTAGAGGGCAGTCCAGGGCGGCACCAGAGAGCTTTGAAACCAGTAAGGCTTCCACAGGCTGGGCTCTGCAGCCAGCCAGGCTTCACACTGAACATCTCCAGATGGGCCTGCATCTGAGCTGCTTTCTTAGCTGGGCCAGAGGGAGGCTTGGGAGATCTGAGAGGAGAACAAGAGGCCCCAAAGAAAGCTGGACAGGAAGTTTCCTAGCACAGCAGAGGCCAGCAGCAGAAAGAGAATAGCACTACCCCCACCAGCACGCAACGTTCTACGAAGTGCAAAGATTGTGTCAGCGTTTCCATTTTAAACCCTTAATTTCATAGGCTTACAGCTCAAGTCATAAAAATTCACTCTGGGCTGAAGTTTGGCATCCAGTCTCTTAGCTGTTCTTGTGTGCTCAAAAACAGAGACGTTTCCAGTTTCATACATTTTGGGGACTTCTATAAACACCCCCAAAACTTCATTTGATTAAAAATGGGTTTCTAAGCTGTCGGCCTATATGCAGCGAAAGCCTGACTCTGTAAATATGCAGAAAATCTGTTTTGAAATAGTAATATTGTCCCAGTAGAAATATCGATTCCCTACACACTGAACTAGGGCAGTGGAAGTAAGTGGAATCTAATGTTATTGCATATTTAGAGTAAGATGTCATGTGACACGTGACCTTCACTGCCACTCACCACCAGGGGCTGAAGCTGTTCTCTCCCTAAAAGATATTTGGATTTCCAACTGGAGACAGTTTGGTAGAGGGTTGAAGTCAGCAATGGATTCCAGTTTTTACAAGTTATTGGGTCTTGACATATTTACACCTCAATTAGACTTTCCTTGCAGGTTTAGGTACAGACAGAAAAGATAACATATGTCAACACGGCCTGACATATAATAGACTGACCTTTATCGGTAGCAACTTATTGGTAACTCAGGGACGTGAGTATATGGTAGTCATGAGTGAAAAGTCCTCTAACCTCTTCATTTTAAGATTTCCACCCATTCTGCTCTTCCCCTAATACCTCTCACTGGCCCCTGAAGCTATAAAGACATTCAAAATATTAGGTAAATTGAAAAATAAATTCCCAAGAGAAAGCTCCCAAGAGTGACGTTATAAACCTCAATCTTTGAAAAATCAGACAAGTGACTAGGAGTTAATAACTCTACACGTATGGCAGGGGTCTCCAAGACCTGTGAGAGCTCGAATCAGATAACTTAGCTCTGTAGGTAATGCTTGGGCACTTTGGCTCTTGTAACAGTCAGCCTGATTGGAGGGAAGTTAGAAGAGGCTGGTCTTCTCAAGTGCTGGGACTTTGGCAGCTAAGAATAGGAGCAATGACAGTCACTGAGGCAGATGCCTCAGCTGGAGAGAGGGCAGGGCAGGAGCAGGGCAGCCACTGTATGGACCACCCATCCCTGGGCAGGACGTTGCCCTGCTTCCCAAACACGCTGAGAGACTTGGGGAGTCAGTGCTAACCTCAGGGGAGAGAGAGGGAATGTCTGGCTGTGGGGCCTGGTTTGGGAGCCAGGAGAGGAATCCCTGGCTCTGAGCCCCAATTCCAGGCTGCCAACGTGATTTCCATCTCTGGAAACAAGTTTTCTATCAACAAAGGGATTTTCCAGAAACATCTTCTTCATTAACGGAGGCACTACTGAAATGTCCATGGAACATTTAGGGGTCAGTCAAACCTGAAGTTTAACTTTTACTTTTTAAATGTCAAAAGCAAACTGCAGATCTACGAACAGTTAACAATTTTACCTACTGCTGTCTAATCCTTTTATCCACTGCAAATTCCATTCCGAAGGGAGTCATCAAGGCAAAGTAAAAGTGTTTGGTGAATACTAACTGATTAGGGAGGGGAAGTTAGTGAAGTTTCTATTAAAACTAATGTGTTTCTAAGCCCTTCATACTCTTTCTTTCTTTATATTTTTAAATTATGCATTCAAAAGAATGCATATAAAGTATACATTAGGCAGAAGAATAAGATAAATGCTGGTATACCCAAAACACAGGCTACGAAACGAACACCATGCATATCCCCAAATACTCCTGTGAGCTCCTCCCCATTTCAAATTCTGCTCCCTCTTCCCTGGAGGTTACCCTATCCTGGTTGTCATGTTTATTACTCCTTGACTTTTCTCTAGCATGTAGCTCAGCTATGTGAGTACATATCTCTAAACTATACTGCTCAGTTTTTTCTTTTGAGCTTCATAAAAATGGTGTCATACTGTATTCTTCCACAATTTACTTCATTCATTCAACGTGCTTGCAATATTCACCCATGTTGATCTACATGGCTAAATTCATTTTCACTGCTGTGTAATATTCCATTGTTTGACCATACTAAAATGTATCCAACCATTGTCCTCTTAGATGTCTGGGTTGATTCCAATGTTTTGCTCTCACAAACAGTTCTGCTTTGAAGCTCACTGTACCTATCCCTTGGGGAACATGACGAGAGTTTCTCTAGAAATTTATTTCTGCCAGGTCATAGAGTTTGCGCATCTTCAACATACCAAAAAATGCCAAATTATTTTCCAAATGTTTACACACAACCACCAGCACTGTGTATTTGTTCCACTTGCTCCATATCCTTTTAAATTCTTGGTTTTGTTTGACATTTTAAGTATTGGCAATCTAATGTATGTGAAATGTTATCCCTTTGCGATTTTAATTTGCATTCCACTGATTTCCAGTGAGGTTAAGCATCTTTTCATATGTTTATCAGTCAACTGTATTTGTTCCTTTGTGAGCCAGGTTTTCTATGGGATTGTTTGCCTTTTAGTAATTGCTAGAAATTCCTTCTATGTGCTTTATCCTTGTCACTTGATGTGTTGCAAATATATTTTCACTTATTTATGCTGACATTTGATAGGCAGAAGTTTTAACACAGTTTGTTTTCACTGTCTTTGTTCCTTTCTTCCATGGTTGCTTCTCACAGGAGGAAATACAAGCTGGAATTTAGTTCACCCTTGGTGAATGGCTCCCCTAGTCCCTCTTGGGTAGTATTGGTTGGGATGGATCTGGAGTTGATTCGGTTTGTTTTACACAGTTTTTTTTCCAAAGCAGGAGCATGTCTCTAGAGGCTCTCAGAAAGTACAGGCTTTTGTTGATAACTTTCACCTGTTTTGGGGGAATTCTGCTTAGTGTCAAACAGCCATCAGAGTCTCAGAAAGAGTCTTCTGTTCCTAAGAATCAGTAAGAAATTGGAAAAAGGAATCCTTATCCTTACTTAGGGTTCGTGGTGGTGTGGCAATATGGAGCCCCCAAACCTGGCATCTAAACCCTGTTCCAATTCTTATCCACTATGTAAGCTCTCAGAGCCTCAGTCTTGTCTGTACATGAAGACAATTACACTTGCCTTCCTCCCCTGTGAGACCCAATGAGATGATACACATCAAGTGCCTACATGACACACAGCTCTCAAAACTGTGTGTTCCCTTCACCTTAGGAAGCATAGTCCTTTGACAGCAGTCCACCTGTTCAGCGCATCTGTGATCTTTGGCCAAAAACCTTTCCTCCACTAATCTCGCCAAACCTGCACCTCACATTTGGCTTACGTGAAGACTAGAGTAGACAAATAATTGTTGTCTGGGGCTTCTGATATTTTTCTCTTATTTTTTATTTTTATTTATCTATTTTTAAAAACTTAATTTCTTTCTTTTCTTTTTGGCTGCGTTGGGCCTTTGTTGCTGCCTGCGGGCTTATCTCTAGCTGCGGCAAGTGGAGGTTACTCTTCATTGCGGTGCCCGGGCTTCTCGTTGAGGTGGCTTCTGTTTGTTGCAGAGCATGGGCTCTAGGTGTGTGGCCTTCAGTAGTTGTGGCACGGGGGCTCAGTAGTTGTGGTGCACGGGCTTAGTTGCTCTGCAGCATGTGGGATCTACCCGGACCGGGGCACGAACCCGTGTCCCCTGCATCGGCAGGCGGACTCTCAACCACTGCGCCACCAGGGAAGCCCAGTCCCCTTCTCTTATGTTTTTAAATACTCAGAAATATGAGCACCATGTGCTTAATCATTCCAACTCAACTCTGTCACCATGTTCCATATATTTGTCAAATGAAAAGCCAGTTTTATTTTTATAAGCACATAATCTTAAGGAGGAACACTTACAACAAAGTACAATTGGACATTCTGATTTTCATTTTGTCAGTCACAAAGTCCACTCACAAATGCCACATAGACTTTCATTCATATTCTGTCTGTCTGTATGTCTGTCTGTCTCTCTCTGTCTCTAGCTATGATCAGAATGACTCAGGAGCAGTTGCAGTGGTGTTCTGGTTAAAAGCTTCCAATTCCATCTTTACTACTTTTTATCACAGAATTTAAGAAGCTTTGTAAGGCCTTTCTCCTTGGTCAATCTTTTCATCAATTGACCCTGCCCTGGGTAGTACCAGCAGTTGTGATCTTGGTAACGAGATGACCTAACATATATGCTGCTCAGTCTTTCTTTAGTCAAATTTAATTTTTAGTAAATGTACCAGTTCAGGATCTCAGATACTTTTTGTAAGCCGTTCATTCTTTTATTTTATAATCTTTCCTGCTTGATCAGTTGCACTGGTTCATTTATCACTTTCCCATTTTGAATTATTTTAACGAATTCTACATTCATTCATTCTTCATGTAATCAACATGTGTTGGGTGTTATGTTTTACTTTAAAAAACGTGCTCTTAAATTTACTATTGCAGAAATCATTGCTAGAGTTTAAAGTAACTCATAGCATATTTATCTGTTGTTGGTATGCACAGTGCTTTTATTACATATATCATTCAGATAGTTCTATCTCATTCTACTTTCATTAATATCAAAGCCCTCCCTTGATATGGTGATTTTCAGTGTTTCTGTTTTCCTATTCTGTTCTTTGTATATACCACTCTTACAGGGTGTATTTTACACCGCTTTGTATCATAGTTATGATTTTACTTGTGTTATCTCCCCTTCTAGATTGTAAGTGCAACTTAAATGTCTGCCTGGCCACCCCCCCATTCTTTTTTTTTTTTTTTTTTTTGACCACACCATGCGGCTTGTGGGATCTTAGTTCTCCGACCAGGGATTGAACCTGGACTCTCAGCAGTGAAGCGCGGAGTCCTAACCACTGGACCACCAGGGAATTCCCTGGCTGCCTCCTTTTAAAGATCACTTTCTTCTGATATCCTGAGGAAAGAGGGTTTCATTTCAAGGGCACAATCTTGAATTGTCCTCCACACACTGCTGCTACCAGCCACGCTGCCTCAAGGGAGGTGATGTGGAGTAGACTTCATTTCTTTTATTGCCCTCACCCTTGGTTCCTGCAACATCACTTATGCCAGGCTGTTATGGATAGCATATCTTTATGGGGGACACAGATAGGTTAACAACGCAGTACAGTAAACAACTTAGAAGTGAACATCCCTGTCCCAAAGTCCCCAGGCCATCCCCATTACAGAGAATTTTTCCCAGAGAGAAAGGAACTTTCTTTCCTTCGGTTCCTGCTTCTTGTCATCTTCTTAGGCCCTCTTTTCTCCCTAGTCCCTCCTCATCTCTCCAGACATCTCTACCTTGTGGTCCCACCCCATCTCTTTCACAGTGATGCTTTACAGAATTTCAGACCTTCTCTCTTTCTTCCACAAAGAACTTCAGCTCTCCCTGTGTCTAGCACATCTAGGCTGATCCTTTCTCAGCCAAAAAGTTCAGCCAAAGAGTTTTCCTAAACAATAATGTTATGTACCCTGAAAATCAGTTTGGCAACTTCCCTATAGTAGAAGTGGCTGCAGTCAGGTGTTTTTTCTTTAATAGCGTCATTTCGCATCACTACAAACATGAGGACCATATCTTTCACACATCATACCATCATGCATATGAGAGGCTCTGATCTTGCTGTTTCACTCTTTTGGCCTTATTTAACAAAACCAGCTGCGTTTCAACGGTATGCGAAAAAGAGAGGTAAGATAAGAAAGGAGATGACTTTCACTCCAAGTTTTCCAGCTTAGGTGACCAAGTGATTGGTAAATCATCAGCCTTTGCTTAGGACACACAGGAGGAGGAACTTTTTTTGTGGGGAAAAGAGTTCAGTTTTAAGCATGTCAAGCTTCAGGTATCCATACGATCAGATATCAGATAACAATGCAGATAAATATTCAGGTATCAGATAATATTGCCAAACAGCAATAGGAATGCAGATGTTGGTCCTCAAGAGAGAAGTAATTTCTCTCTCTCTTTTTTTTAATTTATTTATTTTATTTATTTTATTTTTGGCTGTGTTGGGTCTTCGGTGCTGTGCGTGGGCTTTCTCTAGTTGCAGCGAGCAGGGACTACTCTTTGTTGCGGTGTGCGGGCTTCTCATCGCGGTGGCTTCTCTTGTTGTGGAACGCAGGCTTTAGCTGCATGGGCTTCAGTAGTCGTGGCGCACAGGCTTAGTTGCTCCGCAGCATGTGGGATCTTCCTGGGCCAGGGTTCAAACCCGTGTCCCCTGCATTGGCAGGCAGATTCTTAAGCACTGTGCCACCAGGGAAGCCCATTTTCTCTTGACTTGGGAATCATCGGTGTACGGGGCACTGGTTAAGCTATAAGAGAAGTCATGCAGAGTGCCAAGAAAAAGAGAAAAACTACATTGAGAGAGACCATGACAGATATAGAACTCAGTGGATAAATGTTGCTCCTGGAAAGAATAGAATAAATGGGAACAGATGCAATAATCGAATATATAATAAAAAACATAAGGATAAAACACTAGGAGGATTTCTGTAGAAGTCAGGGTCAGGACAAGAAGGGTCGCTATCCCTACGCTTATTTATCGTTGTTAAAGTTAATTCTATCCAACAAAAAAATAGAAAAGAAGGAAGGGGTTGGGGGGGGAGAGGTGGGAAGATGATCAATATTTGCAAATGATAAGATTATCTAACTAGAAAATCCAAGAGAACCAAATAATTACTGCTAGAACCAAGAGAGTAATAGTATCTATTTACGAAATAAAAACTGTTTTCCTACTCTTTTTCAGAAACAACCACTTAGAAAATCGAATGGAAAAGTAATAAATACCATGTACAATGAAAATGAAAATAAGGAAAGAGCTACATTTGGAGATGCAGAAGAAGAAAGTTAAAGGCACTCCTTTCTTATGGTCCCTGTTACAGGTGGAGATTACGCTGCACATTTTTGCTGTTGCTGCACGTGTGCTAGCGCTGCGTCCCCAGTTAAACCACAAGCTTTTGGACCACAGGACCTGTCCTTCCTTCTGTTTCTCATCTGAAATCTACTAGAAAGCTAAGCACAGAGGAAAAGGGCTGAAACTACCTTATTCCTCCTGTTTTTGTGCATTTTTCTCAGTTTGACATAAACTTCAAGTAGAGACTTAACAGAAGGAAATAACTACTTTGTGAACTAATGAAAAAATACCACTATATCAAAATCATTCATCTAACTCCTTTCCCCCAACTTGAAAACTAACAGTTCCACACGACAAGATTTAGTGGCCACATTCCTGTTCACTTTCTTTGCTTCAACGAAGTACGTTTTATAAAAAGACCTTTTAAAAATGAATCTGCTGGAATAGCCATAAGACAGCCTCCTCAAGCAGACTAGAGTCAAGGGAAAGAGAAAGCAAAATCTTTCAAACCAGAGTCTCCTCTCTCCTGTCACTTCTCTCTCCTCACCTTCTTGCTGGCAGATAGATTACTTGGAGCAACAAGGAAGGTAATTAGTACATGTAAATCAGACATAGAAAGACAAATACTGTCTGATCTCACTTATACGTGGAATCTAAAAAACAACAACTTCCCAAAAAACCAAACTAATAGAAAAAGAGACCACCAGACTTGTGGTTATCAGAGGCATATGTGGGGGGAGGCAGAACTAGATAAAAGTGGTCAAAAGTTACAAATTTCCAGTTATAAGTATGAGGATGTACCATAGAACATGTTGACTAAAGCTAACACTGCTGCACAGTTGCTAAGAGTTCTCATCACAGGGAGGAAAGTTTTTCCTTTCTCCTTTTTTTCTTTCTTTTCTTTTTAATTGCATCCATATGAGAAGATGAATGTTAGCTGAACCTATTGTGGTAATTACTTCACAATGTATGTAAATCAAACCATCATGCTGTACACCTTCAACTTACACAGTGATGTGTGTCAATTCTCTCTCAATAAAACTGGGGTGGAGGTGGGATTCAGGTGAATCCAGGGTGATATATGAAGAATCATTTAAGACTATTCTAAATCACTGGTCTTTAACCTCATTGTTGACTGAGCCTAGATCCCTGCTTCAGTTAGAACAGTCACTTGAGAAGTAAAAATGCTTAAGGAAATTCAAACAAATGGGGTATCATAGTATTGTATTGTGGTTATAATCTGCATTTCCCTGATGACTATTGAAGTTGAGCACCTTTTCATAGAAGACTTTTGATGTTGACAATATTGTGACTTAGATAACCTGAAAATGCTTCAGCTCAAAAACCTCTCGAAAGATGGATAAGACGTAGCAACTTTCTGCTAAGAGAGTGGATCTTAAAAGTTCTCATCAAGAAAAAAAAATGTGTAACTACATGTGTGATGGACATTAACTAAACTTTATTGTGATGATCATTTTGCAATCATGCATATATCAAATAATTAATTTGTACACCTAAAACTAATACAATGTCAATTATATCTCAATAGAAAAATATATAGCAATTTTCACTTAAATATATAGCTGAGCTTTTAAAAAAGTAAGAAAACCCCTCAAAAATGAAAAATGTAAGAGGAACTAGAAACAGTCAGTTGCAAATTTAAGCTGATGCTGGGACTACCTGGCATTAAAGAACCTATCTTACTAACCCAGGGGCTTGAGTTTTTGTCTTTTTAATTGGTTAAGGATTGTGTTTTTTTAATAAACTTTTTTAGTAAACTTTTTTGAAGTGTAACATGCATAACAGAAATTTGCACAAATCATAATTGTACAGTTTGGTGCATTGTAATGAGTGAACACACCCATGTAAACTAGTACCCACACCAAGAAACACACTTTTTCCTGGCACTCCAGAAGCCTCCCTTGTACCCCAGCCAATCACTACCCACCTCTCCAAGGGAAACCTCTATTCTAACTTCTAACAGCATCAAATTAGCTTTGCCTGTCTGGACTTTGTATAATGAAAACACATGGTATGTACTCATTTAAGTCTGGCTATTTTGTTTAACATTATCTTTGTAAGATATATCTACAATTTTGCATTAAGTTGTCATTCATTCATTCTCATTGCTGTGTAATAGTCCAGTGTATGAATATACCACAATTTGTTTATTCTTCCTATTGCAGATGAGATGGTGTTGTTCTCACTTTTGAGTTTAATGAATAGTGCGACTGTTAAGATTCTGTACAGACCTTTTTGTCAGCACACACATGCATTTCTTTTCTGTATGTACCTAAAAGGGGAATTGCTTAGCCATCTGGTATGTTCCCATGTTCCTACTAAACATAATTGTAGGATACTGACAAACAGTTTAGTAGATACTGCCAAATATTTTTCCAAAGCAGTTATGCCAATTTATATTCTCACCAGCTGTATTTGAAAGTTCCACCAACACTCTGTATTGTTTTTTTTCTTTTTTCTTTTTTTTTTTTTGACCCTGCCTCGAGGCTTGCAGGATCTCAGTTCCTCCACCAGGGATTTAACTCAGGTCACTGCAGTGAAAGTGCCCAGTCCTAACCACTGGACTGCCAGGGAATTCCCTTGTCTTTTTCATTTTAGCCATTCTGATGGGAGTACAGTAGTATTGCATTATGGTCATAATCTGCATTTTCCTGATCACTATTGAAGTTGAGCACCTTTTCATACATTTCCTGGAAATTTGGATATCCTTTTTTGCAAAGAGCCTGTACAAGTCTTTTGCCCATTTATCTATTGGTATGTCTGCCTTTCTCTTATTGATTTATGGGAGTTCTTTATTCTGAAGTTGATTCCATAAATATATACAAAAAATATCTTTAGGGCTTCACTGGTGGCGCAGTGGTTGAGAATCCACCTGCTGGTGCAGGGGACACTGGTTCGTGCCCCAGTCAGGGAAGATCCCACATGCCGCGGAGCGGCTGGGCCCATGAGCCATGGCCGCTGAGCCTGTGCGTCCGGAGCCTGTGCTCCACAACGGGAGAGGCCACAACAGTGAGAGGCCTGCGTACCGCAAAAAACAAAAACAAAAACAAAAAATATCTTTAATATCTTCTATTCTGTACTTAGATTTTCATTTTCTTAGTGAAGTCTTTTGATAAAGATAAGTTTAGGGACTTCCCTGGCAGTCCAGTGGTGAAGACTCTGTGCTTCTGATGCATGGGGCTCAGGTTCCATCCCTGGTCAGGGAACTAGGATCCCATAACAAAAAAAACTGTTATCATGGAAACTGACACTTACTAAAATTGACACTTATTACAGCTTTTTTAAAAAAAGATAAGTTTACAGTTCAATATAGACCAGTCTATCAGTTTCTTCCATTATGGTTCGTGCTTTTTGTGTTCTTTTTAAGAAATCTTTGCTTAGCTCAAAGTCATGGAGATATTCTTCTATGTTTTCTTTTAAACATTTTATTGTTTCATATTTCGATCACAATCCAACTGGAATTTACTTTTCTGTAT
Source organism: Globicephala melas (assembly GCF_963455315.2). Taxonomy (NCBI): domain Eukaryota; kingdom Metazoa; phylum Chordata; class Mammalia; order Artiodactyla; family Delphinidae; genus Globicephala; species Globicephala melas. The sequence goes on along the minus strand of NC_083333.1, from coordinate 49,081,310 downwards.
GGTGTGAGTCAGGGGTCAAATACCATTTCGTTCCACATGGATAACCAATCAACACAGCGCCGTCATTTTCCACTGCAATGCCATGTTTTTCATAATTCAGGTATTATATATGTGTGGGTCTGCTTCTGGACTCCCTGTTCTGTTCCACTGGTCTATGAAATCTGTCTTTGCACAAGTATCATACTGCTTTAATTGTTCTAGTTTTATGACAGTTCTCCTTACCTTATAGTATAAGTCCTCCAGTTTTATTCTTCTTCAATGTAAGGGACTTGAGCTTTTAACTGACATATAATGATAGGAAAGTAGAGAAGTTGATACTGAGACTCAGGAATAGCTAAAACCCTAAAAACTTCCAGCCAGCACAAGACAAATTTTTTCCTCCTTTGGGTTTCAGTGTCTGAATTTATTCTTCCTGCATAGTCTAAGAACCCAAGTTGAAAAGTCAACATAAAAGGTAATCTTCACGGCTTCCCTGGTGGCGCAGTTGTTGAGAGTCTGCCTGCCGATGCAGGGGATGCGGGTTCGTGCCCCGGTCCGGGAAGATCCCACATGCCGTGGAGTGGCTAGGCCCGTGAGCCATGGCCGCTGAGACTGCACATCCGGAGCCTGTGCTCCGCAACGGGAGAGGCCACAACAGTGAGAGGCCCGTGTACCGCAAAAAAAAAAAAAAAAAAAAAGGTAATCTTCAAAAGCAAAACCAAAACTGCTCTTGTTGTGAAACATCAGTAGACCCAATAAATAGCAGAATTAGCTCCTCCTCCCCAAGGACCTCAGATAACAGAATTATCATCTAGAGATGATTTTAAAGCATGTTTAAGATAATTAAATACATAAAAAGAAGAGAGCACAAACAGAAAAGGCAATTTTTTTTAAAAAAAAAGACTAAACTGACTTGGAGAAGAATCAAATAGAATTTCAAGGAGTGAAACATATACTCCTTAAAATTGAGAGTATTCATTGCTTCCATGAAAGTGGAAAGTCTTAGTTAAATAAATGACAGGTTTTAATCATAGAAGCATTAACATGACCCCTGATTATTGTCCTTTCCAACTGCAGGCATCAAGCAACCTTTCATCTTTGGTTGTGACATGATTAATACCAGAAGACATGGAATAAGCAGGAAATGTTCGGAATGGGCTGGGCATCCCAATTCATCTTCAGGGTATTTGTCTTAAATGTTAAAAGTGGCATTTGTAGTGAAACACCACCAAGAAGGTCATGCTCAAAAATGACCCAGAGAAATAGAAATTCAGAGGACGATTTCCTGGTGACTAAGTAGTTAGCGTTGGAGGGGGTTTTTAATGCCACATAAGCAAAATAAGTCCCATCTGGCTGATCCAGGCTTGGATTGTGTTGCAGGCAGCTGACATAATTCTCCATATTTAATTTCCCCAAGCTGGACAGTGGAACCAGGCTTTGGAGTCAGATCTGGATTTAAATTCTGGTTTTTGGTCCAGAGTTGGGCATCCAATCCCTAAGGCCTCCTTTCCCCTCCCACTTCCAGAACCCTTAACATAAGCCTGAGTACTGTACGCACAATGATGGTGCTTTTGCCTATCTGAGTCCTAAGGACCCTCACAAGGTAGTAGTGATGGCTGTTTACAAATCTTCGAGTCTGCCGCGGCCCTCGATGTTTTATATACATCCTTCTATTTCAATCCTCACAATAACCCTGGGATAGAAACAGAGATAGAGATATAGAAGACAGAAAATCGACAGAGAGATAGAAAATTTCCCCCATTTTATTTGCCCAAGATCATATGCTAAATTGGGCCGGAGATGAGATTTGAACCCATGTGTGTTCTAGGTTCTTTCCATAACACTAAGTTGCCTGACTCGTGGCTTATTTCAATACTTTCTACATTCAACTTCCTTCTGAACAATGCATTTTCATGAAATCTTCAGCACTGACAAGGAAACAAAGGGGCTGGGCTGATTTTCTCCCAGGCGGCTCCGTGGTCTTCACAACAGCCATGTTCTGTCGCAGGGCTGGCTGTTCCCCTCAGCTGTGCGTTGCTGCCTGCTCTTATGTAAACCCCTCGTCCAGGACAGGCTTTACTGATGCCGCCTTCAAAGGCAAGGCGGCTATCTGAGAGGACGAAAGAAACCAGTAAAAATGGTATTCTGGGGAGCCATCCCAGGTAGAGTTGTGTTTTTATGCACCAGCACACTTGTGAAGCAAATTTGGTGCACTCATAAGGGCAGTTAATGAAGTTCAGTTAATGAAGTTCATTAAGTTCAGTTAATGAAGTTCAGTTCTTTGTGTAAACAAGGGAGACAGCATGTGTCTGAATGTAATTCCGACTGCATCAAGGTCATTTTAGAGCTCGTGGAGCTCTATTTGTCTTAGGAAATCTCGAAAACTTTTATAGGGAATTCGGAAAATATTTTCTGCCAGCAGGAAAGATAAAATCCCTGCACACAAAGTACAGGCATGGGCCCAGAGACTGAACAGACAGACTGCTGTAAAACCCCCATTTAATAAGGCATTAAAATGCCATCGACCTGGATACATTTTAAAAAAAAAGAGAGAGAGAGAGAGAAAGCTATGAAAACAAATACCATTCAAATAATTAGGATCTTATGCCTGAGGCCCGCCTTGATGCCAAGCAGAAACTTCCCTGCAGGAATTGGAGCTAAGCCTGATCCCCAAAAGGACGAACTGGCCAAGACAAAGGCAGCTCTGCACCCAGGTTTTTCCCAGTCCCCCTCTACCGCCTGCCCCTTGATGCTGCAGGCAGTGTGTTTGAAATTGTTTCCCTCGCCGACATCTTGGGTGACTCTGCAGTCCAGTGACTCGAGTGGGGAGTCCGGGCCCTGGTGGACTGCTGGCCTGTCTTCAGGAAGGGCCAACAGCGTAGTCCCTAAAGAGGCCGCGAAGCTGGGAGCATGGGCGCTTGTGCCACCTGCTCTGTAAAGTCAAGGAGGCATTTGAAGGCCACTCTCTGGGATAAATATGCTGCAACTGGGGTAGGGGTTGGAGAGTGAACATTTGTTTGTGAACGTAGCTGTGAGGGGAAAAAAGGTATCTTTTCACCAGCGCCTGCAAATACGGAAGCTGCCACAGACCTATTTCCTGCCACCCAAGCTTCTGAATAGTTGAAGGCCAGGTGCATAGCTGCATGTTTCATTACCCACCTCCCTCAAGGTAGTTCCCAAGGGCTCAGCCCCACAAATTTGAAATAAAGGATTTGTCATTATTTCTGGAGTGACTGTTTATTGGGGGGCACCCAGTGTTGTGTACAGAACTGCCTGTTATGAAATGATGTTTAGCAGGTCTAACTGAAGGAGCTTTCCTAAAATTGAATTTTAAATCAGATTACGTCTGTGATACAAGTTGAGTGGACCTTGTAGTTACTCTCATATGCATTTGTGTCACTGATCAGTAACTTTCCTTAAAGAATCCTGTAGAGAAACTCGTGACTATCTGAATGTTTCTCATATTTTATTTCTTCTTCCTGTTGTACGTTCCTTTTCTTCCAATAGATTGTAATCACCAGCAAAATTTGAAAATGAGAGCGTGGAGAAAGGGAGAGAAAAAGAAAGAGAGAAAGGAAAAAGAATGAAAGAAACAAAGTCTATGCATTCGCTGGGGTTGATTTCAATGGACCAGTTGGTTTCATTTTGCAATACAAACGAAAAATTCAGGGCTTAGGGCCTAACACTTTCATTAAGTTAAGCTTTGGTGAGTTCTAATAATATAGCGGTTTATTAAAAGTGTGAACAATGTCATTGCAGAGGCCTTCCCTAAGCAGCAGCCTCACCTCATGACTCATGCTTCCTCCATGGCTGCCTGAGCTCTAAAGTTGTGGGCAGGATATTTAAGGTCCAGTGAACCAGCTTCTTGAGTCTTTCTTGCCGTTTGGCTGGGATCGTGTCCCGGTTAGCAATCTTGCCATCCAGAGGGGTAGCTGGACAGCAAACGTGAGAGAGGGGCTGGCTGCCTAGGGCTGTTGTAAAGGATGAGCCCAAAAGAGTAGTGAAAAGCTCAGAACTTAGTCCCCAGCAGGAGTCGGGCTGGAGGAAATGAAAGGATCAACAACAGAGGAGCGAGGAGCGCTGTGGCGATTGTTCCTGATCACAGCCACAGGCTCTTCCGCATCAGCCGGCAATCGACCTCATCAAAAGCTGAGGACGCAGGCGAGGCAAGGATCATGATAAGGCAGGTGATGATGCTAAATCATCCACGTCTCAGAGCTGATGAGATTGCTCAATACCTCACCACCATTCTCCTTCCTTAGTCTATAAAAAAAGCACTGTTTGTTTGTTTTTTTTAACGAAAATGGAAAAATGAGCATGGATTGGTACTCACCAGACCAACAGGAAGCTTAATAATTGCAATCCCATCCACTTCTTACTAAGTATTTCTATGCAGAGCATCTCATTGGGCCCATGAACCGAACCTAGGAGGTCGGTGGCACAGGTATTACCCATATCTTTTTGTAAATGAGGACCTTGAAGCCAAGAGAGACTGAGAGACTTGTCCAAGGCCTCCAAAAATATAGTGGCCGAGTTGGGACTTTCTTTTAGGAATAGATTCGTTCCCAGTGTCACTGAGTTTGGCTATCGGTTCTGAATGAAGGGGCAGAAAACGCAACCCGTCCCTTCCTGGAGGCACTGGTAAAGATGGCCGGCTTCTCCTTTGCAGGGACACCCTTTCCTAACTGTTCTTGAATGTCGTCCTTACTGCTGGATAAGCCCCAAACCCTTGGGGTTGTGAGGTGCTCAGAGGGCTGAGAAGACCAAGCAGGATTCTTCCCGGCATCACCCTCCCACCCCCACTAGCATTGTATACCTAACTGCACATAGATCTAGGCTTTGGCATCTGTTAAAGGAGGCTTAACTGTGAGACAGGAGAAGCAATAAAGTCCTGAAAAGCAATAAAAGGAATTTCCTAGAAAAAAAAAGTCTCACATCTTTTTTTTTTGTTTGTTTTTGCGGTACGTGGGCCTCTCACTGTTGTGGCCTCTCCCGTTGCGGAGCACAGGCTCCGGACGCGCAGGCTCAACGGCCATGGCTCACGGGCCCAGCCGCTCCATGGCATGTGGGATCCTCCCGGACCGGGGCACGAACCCGTGTCCCCTGCATCGGCAGACGGACTCTCAACCACTGCGCCACCAGGGAAGCCCTAGTCTCACATCTTTTAAGCATCAAAAATAAAATCTGCGTAAACTGGCATTCCATGTGGGGGGAGGGGAGCACACTTTTATCTCTATTATCTTATTTAATCTTTTCTGTAACCTTGGAAGATAGGTAGCACTTCATTGCTCCTAATTAACACATGGGGAGATGTGGCAAACATCTAATAAGTGGTGGAGCTCCAGGCTCACTCTCTCTCCACTACCTCCCTGTGCCTCTCCATCCAAAGCTCTGGTAAACCATCTCTGGAAGGTCATGCAGATCAGAGCCTTATGGCAATTCCTCTATCATCCTGTAGTCGCCATACTTTTTCTTTCTTTTTTTTTTTTTTGGCTGTGTTGTGCCTTTTTTGCTGCGCACGGCTTTCTCTAGTTGTGGTGAGTGGGGGCTCCTCCTCGTTGCGGTGCGCAGGCTTCTAATTGCGGTGGGTTCTCTTGTTGCGGAGCACGGGCTCTAGGCACGCAGGCTTCAGTAGTTGTGGCTCATGGGCTCAGTATGTGTGGCTCGCGGGCTCTAGAGCGCAGGCTCAGTAGTTGTGGCGCACGGGTTAGTTGCTCCGCCACATGTGGGATCTTCCCGGACCAGGGCTTGAACCTGTGTCCCCTGCATTGGCAGGTGGATTCTTAACCACTGCGCCACCAGGGAAGCCCTCCATACCTTTTTGATCTCACCTCCGTTTAGCAAAAAGTCTTAAAGCACATACTCCCAATATATTTATATTATTTATTATTTATAACCTTATTTATTAGATATATAGATGTACGACTTACTAACATAGACATTATATACTTGGAAAAGGATGAGATTAAAATAAATAGAAAAAGAAGTTCTAGTATTTCCTTCTGTTACTCTCCTTTGGAGTGTCCTGCTATAGATTTAGACAGATTGTGGAATATAAGTAGGGAATTCACGATTGCAGACGTTATTCACGGAATCATAGACTTTCAGTGCTGCAAAGGATATGAGGAGACTCAGAGAGAGGGCAAGTCACACAGCCAGCATGTGACAGAACTGGCGGTAGGGTCCACATCTCCTCACACCCAATCCCAAGCCCTTTTCACTGCTCTACACTGATGTAGATAGAAGCTGAAAGTTCATTTTCTTGGGCTAGAAAATGCACCGGGGTCTCCAGCATGACAGGCCAGAGCCTAAACACAATGCCTAACCCTTCAGCGCTGTGTCTGGAGTAAATTCAGGTCCATCGACTGCCCTAAAAATGCAGCCCCGGGCTTTTCAGTCCGGGCCGCAGAGCACATGCGCCAGGTCAACAGCGCATGCGCTCTAAGGAGAAGGAAGATTGTGCTATGCTGTATTTGATGCTATTAAAAGCAGCTCACAGGGCTTCCCTGGTGGCACAGTGGTTGAGAGTCTGCCTGCCGATGCAGGGGACACGGGTTCGTGCCCCGGTCCGGGAAGATCCCACACGCCACGGAGCGGCTGGGCCCGTGAGCCATGGCCGCTGAGCCTGCGCGTCCGGAGCCTGTGCTCCGCAATGGGAGAAGCCACAACAGTGAGAGGCCTGCGTACAGCAAAAAAAAAAAAAAAAAAAAGCAGCTCACATAGTTTCTATCATTCCTAATGCCACAAGTTATTCACTGAATTATGTTTAGAGGGGCCTCCGAATTCCTTAGAGCCAAGCCTGAAGAAGTGTCACATTCGAGCACACGGAGGAGCCCATCTAGCACCACAGCTTGAGCGCAGGTAAGATGGTGAGCGTCTCAACGGCTGCTGTCCCAGTTCATAGGAGCACCGTCATTTCCCAAGCGTGCACCCTTCCCAGAGGCTTACACAGGGAGCCATGTTTGGGGGCTTCTTGCCTTGGTTTGGTGTGGTTCTCTCTTCTTAAGAGAGAGACAAGGCCAGTCCTTTCTTGGAATAGGCTGAGTGGTCTCGCAGAAGGGGGTGGGGGAGGGGATAGTTTGGAATCCCCAGAGGAGAAAGAGATGTAGGGACATCGAAGGCAGTTGCTGGAAAACAGTCCCACTCTAGTACCGCTGGGTCTTATTTGCCCCTAGGAAGCAACTGGATAAGACGACAGAGAGCTGTCAGTGAGAGCATCACACTCTGGGTGCAGGCCTATCAGGGCAGGAGGTGCTCAGATAGCTCAGGACCCCGGGAGCTGGTCTGTGACCCTGAAGCTGAGCTGCAGGAGTGCACTGCTTCCTCATCACACCCATGACAGCAGCCAGAGCAGAGGACTCAGGCCACACCAAGCTGCAAACTGAGTCCCTGGTGGAGGCAGCATTCCTATCCTGTCTTCTGCTTGGGCAGTTCCCTGACTCATGTGTCTGAACAGCCGTCACCCCGTGATGGACACTTCACAACAGCCCAAAACTCTGCAGCCTCACGCGGCTGGCGCTAGAGGGCGGGCAGCCCAGACCCAAGGCTTTGCTGCTAGGCGGATATGCCGGGCCTGATGGAAGAGAGAAAAGTTGCGCAGATGTGAGCGCTCTTTACGAAGTAGAATCTGCGTAATTCAGCAAGCATTTGGGGTGGGCAGGTGGGGAGTCAGCACTGAAGCCCAGGTTTCTGAGTCGAGCAACGGGACGTTGGCTGGTGGCTCCATTCACCCAAAAGTAGAAGGCAAGGGGAGGTTTGGAGGGGGAGGACGGGTTCAAGTTTGAACAGGGGGAGCTGGAGATCCTGACATTTCTTAAGTAGAACGGTCCAGGAGACAGACTCAGGAGAGGGAAGTGAAATTAGACTTAAGATGCATTGGCATTTGTCGGTGAAAGAAGCTGTCGGGAACAGACGGCATCACCAAGGGAGAGCAGCTAGTTAGAAGAGAAGGCTAATATATAAAATTGATAAACAGTAAGGACTTGCTTACTGTATAGCACAGGGAACTGTATTCAATATCTTGTAATAAACTATAATGGAAAAGAATCTGAAAAAGAATAGATATAGATATAGATATATGTGTATATATATACAGATAGATACATATACCTATAACTGAACCATTTTGCTGTACAGCTGAAACTAACACATTGTAAATCAACTGTACTTCAATAAAAAATAAATAAATAATGAAGAAGGCTAAAGCCCCAGACCTTGAACAAGAGCAACGTTAAAGGCCTAGGCAGAAGAAGGGGTGTCTAAGAGGGAGACCCCGGAGTCAGGAGGCAAACAAGCAGAGAGAGGGGGCCCAGACGTCAGTCTCGGGCCACCTCACTAGCAGCCGCATCCACCTCCCAGAGTTACCTCTACAGCGTTTGGGCACAGTTTCTTTCACTCTTCTTTTATTTCAGGCACTTCTATAATCTTACCTTATTTTTCTTTTTTCTTTAATTAAAACTTTTCGTTTCAGAAGTAATACATGCTCATTGTAACAAGTCAAACAAAACAGAGATGTATGAGGGAACTATTAGAAACAGTTCCTCCTAAATCCTCTGTGCCCCTACTGCGCGTGAACGCACGTGCACACACACACAGAGATACACGTCACAGGCTCACACATCACACACCTTCATACGTACTCACACATCATGCATATATACTGCACACCCATATGTGCACACACACAGAGGGGTTTTTTGTTTTATAGTTCACACAATTGGGAAACCATGCATATTCCTCAGAAACTATTTTTCACATAATATATCATAGAAATATATATTTATATATTTCATTCTCTTGTTGATTGCTATTTAATGATCTATAGTTGGGCTATGCCAATTCTTTTTTTTTCATTTTCTAATATTCTTGAGATCATACTCTATACTACGATCCTCTTTTTTCACTTAGCTTTAAATCAATTCCCCATGTCATTAAACACACTTTGTAAACACAGTGTCAGTGACTACATCATATTCCAGAATATGGGCATATCATAAGTTACTTTCTGCCAATTTGGGGCTATTAAAAATAATACCACAATGAACATTATGGAGCATTAAGCTATGCCCACATTTCTGGATATTTTCTTTAGGATATGAATATTTTTAGTTTTTGTCCACACTCCCAAATTGCTTTCTCCAGAAATAACAATCTGTGCTCCCACCAGCAAGGACTAAAAGAAGCTGCCCACATCTTTTCTTAAATGTTGATTAGTTTGTTAGACGAAAGTGGTATTTTGGGCTTCCCTGGTGGCGCAGTGGTTGAGAGTCCGCCTGCCGATGCAGGGGACGTGGGTTCGTGCCCCGGTCCGGGGGGATTCCGCATGCCGCGGAGCGGCTGGGCCCGTGAGCCATGGCCACTGAGCCTGCGCGTCCGGATCCTGTGCTCCAAAGCGGGAGAGGCCACAACAGTGAGAAGCCCGTGTACCGCAAAAAAAAAAAAGTGGTATTTTATCACTTTCCTTTGCATTTTCGGTTATTAGTGATGTTAGTCTTGTTCAGGTTAATTATCCATTTGCCATCCTTCTCTTAAGAATGATCTGCTCACCCATGGCTCTCATTTTCCACGTCAGCCCTTCCTCCTTCCTCACCACCCTGCCCCGGATGTTTACTCCTCGCCCTGGGCTCCAAGAGCACCCTGCCCCTCCTGTTTCTGCATCGCTTCCCATCTGCTCACAAGTCTCTCCTGTCCCCTCCACAGTCCGCTAGCTGGTCTCTCTCGGCTTCTGTGCCTGTGGGTACCCCTTCTCTACCTTCCCCAAACCCCAGCTCCCGAGAACCAAGCACGAGCCTAGAATTCTCGAGCAGGCCGCCAGCGTTCACCATCGGCCTGGGGTCCGCGCAGACCGCGGACACGCACGGCAGGGTCCTTCCTGCCCTGCGCTGGGTCCAGGTAACTGGGGGCCCCGGCCGGGCATAACCAGCTGGGACTTTGCATGACCCTATCTCATCTTTCCCTTTCCCATTTTCCTCCTCTCCCCATGATTCCAACTCAGGCTTTAATTTTCACAAACGATACAATTTGGCGGTTTGGGGTTTCTGCAGGAGAATTTCTGTGCTCCTGAGAGCACTGGGCCTGTTTGCTCTTGTTAGAGAAGAGGGACTCCGGACGCTCTGCAGACCCCGTCAGGCTGTGGTAATAAGCAGGGGCTGTTTGAGCAGCGAAGTGTAAACCTGGTCCTTCTTAGTGAGACTTCGCAGAAATCCCACTGGAGATTTTTCTGCCCCTGCCCTGTCTACTTTCCTTCATAATGATAAATGGCTGAAAAGAAAACTATCTAATCTCCAAACTGCTGGCTTTTTTTCGACTCTTTCTTCAAGGAGAGAAGGAAGAACACCGTCACATAAAACAGAGTCCTTCATCGCCTGCTCCTCAGGATGACGGTTCTTTCCCTTTTCATCCGGGCCTGTTTCTGATCTGTGATGGGCTCGCACTGAAAGCTCCAGCAGGGCCCTCTCTAATCAGCTGCGACAGACGCGGCAGTTGCTTGGGTTGCCCATCGAAATTGAATTGATTACCCGGCCCCTTTGCCATTTTGTTCTGCACACAATTGCTTAATAGCTGTCACCTTGGCTTTCAGTCGCAGCGGGCTTCAGGCTGACTGGTTCCCATTACTCAGGATGGCCAGTGCAAGTTCATCACCTTTACAGGATGTCCCTGATTGATTCCGTATGCCTTGGAGACCTGTAATATATTTGCATAGGAGGGAGGAGGGCGTCGTCGGGGGACCGAATAGAAATCTCTTGGCCTCGGGAACTGCCAGGTTTTGCTGTGGGGCTCACCGCATTTGAATCATTACCAGGCCTTCTTGTCAGGAGTCTGGCCTCTGCTGACATAGCTGCTAATGAATTTGCAGATTTTTTAAAAATACAAAACAATCCAGCCTGTCCTAACCTTTGCCGTCGCCACCTGCCGCCTGTAGGGTGCGGGCGGCCAACAGGACCCGCGCTTTTCCCGCCTAAGTTCCTGCTGGTTTTTGAAATGATGCCCTCTCTCTCCCCACCCCCTTCCCCGGGCCGCCAAGCAGGAGAACCCGGGCTTGGAGGGAGACATCTTTCAAGTGAAATCCTTTGCGCTGGGAACTACTTCAATTAGACAGCAGGGGGAATGTTAACATGCCCTCCGGCCTTTTAAGTGGGTTTTAATTTTATGTTGTAAGATAAGACACTGCAGGGCTGGGACTGCTACTCCTCCAGCAGGCTCCATTAGTGGGGAGAGGCGAGGCCTCTTGACCCCCTGAGGCCCAGTGGAGGCTGGAAGTTGGTTTGGTTTTTTAACAATTTGTCAGTCTGACCCAGCTTCTCTTTTCATTCTCCCTCTGGTTATTCCAGGCTCTTCTGTTGCTGGAGGGGCAGCTGGGTGGCTGAGCTGCGGCTGGGAGCCTAGTCCAGCTTACTCCAGGGGCCTGGCCCTGGGCTGAGGGCAGAGCCCTGGGGGCGGCCTGCCTATGGCTCACAGTTGAACGTTCATCGTTTCTTATTTCCCTTCCCAGGCAGGGCACAGCAGCAGCAGACACTTTTCATGTGGCAGGTTTCTGGCCCCATGATGTATGACCTGTTGGCGCTACTGAATGGTGCCCTTTGTTCCAGGGTATCCCATGTGCCCCCTTTTTATTGACTTGTTGATTCAGAGGGGCAGGAAAGTTCCACAAATCCCACTGCAGGCCCTGTTCTAGCCATGTCCAGCTGGGGAAGCCCACGGACCTCATGCTTCCCAGAAAGTTGGTAGGAAGCAGCGGGCTGCCTAAAGACAACATCTCTCTTAAGAAGCGGCTTTCTTTACCTCCAAGTCAGGCAACTGTGTGTCTGGAGAGAGCCTGGGAACATACGTCTAGCTCCCAGCCCCCTACACGTGGTTGTAGAAGGTATAGAGTATCCCAGAATGCTGTCTTCACCCAGAAAGAAAAGAGCGGTGCAGGTGTGGGTTAGGAAGAACCCCCCTCTTCCCTGTCTCCTGAGCCAAGTTAAGTTTTTCTCTGTGACCAACAAGCCCAAGGTGGGAGCCGACAGCAAAGGGAAAAAAGGAGCTTGGCCTCCTTCTGCAGGGAGGAGTCCAGCCAGAGAGCAACCCAGGGCCACAAGGGCAGGACCCTGGGGAAACAGGAGATGAGGTTGACTTTTTACCCAGCAGGAAATCTCATCTTAATCCTGGTGAGGACCAGCTTGAAAGGGCATCCCTTACCCCTGCCTTCTCTTCTCATGGCTCCCTCCTGGAGATGGTGGGTGACAGGGAGCAGCTTTGGAAAAGGAACCATGAGGGGAGGGGGCGAGAGGCAAGGGGTTGTGAGGAGGGAGACCCAACATGCCTTCCGACACCAGCTTCTCTTCTCATCTAGGAGGGTGAACCTGGACTGGACTTTGTCTCTTTTTATCCCACCCCCATCTTGAGGCCAACGTCAGGGAACTGGCAGAGGAGTAGACAAGCGGAGGTCTCTGCCAGGCCTGGATTCCTCCCCTGGGGGAGCAGGTGGTTGATGGGCTCACATAGCTGACTGCTTGCTCCAGGAAGCCCCGGGCTCTGACTCCAGCCTGCTCTTCAGTTCCTTCTCTGAGGCAGCTGCACAAATCCCACCAAGAACTCCCCACCTGGGAGCCCATCTCCCCCAAACCACCAGGCTGCATGTCCACTACTAAAAGGTGACAGATTCTTGCGTACTGTCTGCCCTGCCCGTCTGGGGTCTTTGTGGGCCCTGGAATCCAGGTCCATCGTCTGGGGAGTAGCATGAGATCAAAGGTACAGTTGCTCCGTTGGTCCTAAATGACTTCACTCTGAGCTCAGAGGCTCCATGGAACAAACGCGCAGAGGCACTGAGGGCTCCACCTGGCCCTTGAGAAAATATATGAGCAAAGGGGAAGCAGAGACCATTGCTGAGCCAGGAAATGACAAGTCAGGAGTAAAAAGCATCCACACACTTCACAGTTGTAAAATGGCTTTATGTTCTGATATGTAAAATAAAATGTCCATGCTATATAACAAAATACTTGAAGTTCCATATCCCGTTAGCTAATGTGTCTTCTAATAAAGTGTAATCTGTAGTGTGTGTGTGTTTATATATAATTATTTATTTGTATGTTTTATCTAAACCATTCTTTGTTTTTAACATCAAATGTGTAATAAAGATTTAAATAGATGTCTTTCCAAACACCCTCTCCAACGTTCATTTTATTAAGTTTATTCATTTGTAAAAAAGCAAAGCTGAATTGGACATGTGGCCTGCATTTGTGAGATATATATATTTATATATTTTATTTTATTTATTTATTTATATAATATATAAATAGCTATTCAGCATGCAAAGAGTTTAGTGATTTCCCAAATTTGATTACAGAGTTCACACCAGCCACAGGGACGGTCTGGTGACTTTCAATGCTAAAGAGCTGAGCTGAGGACGAGATCCACCTCCCTGGAGAAGAATTATCATCCTTGCTCCTCTGAGCTCACTGGCTGAATTCACTGGAAGAAATGAATGTCTTCTGAGTTCTCATTTTTATTTCTGTTGGGCTTTCTTGCTCCAGAGGCGAGGATTTTCTGGGAGCAGAACGGGCTCTAGAGCTGCTGGGCAGCAGCTCCAGTGTGGTCTCCTGGGGACACTGCTAGGTCAAGTGTGCTTCCTACTGGCCAGTCGTAGGACGCAGATGGGGCCTGAGAGGTGAGTCTCGCGCACCAGAGAGGGTGAGGGGCTGTATACTGGGGACGGAGGGGGAAGGGCTTTGTACGTTATAAGAAAACCTGAATGATGCCAGAGATGCTACTGGTTGTGTTTTCCCTCCTCTTGAAGGAAAAAGCAATGTTTTAATACCCATCAGGTGGCACTTCGCCCATGACTCTCTCTCTAAAAATTGTCCCTCAGACCTCAGAGCTCCGGGGATCAATTTCCGGGCCACTAACTGAGCAGTCAGCGCTCCTCTCCCAGAAGGGCTTCGTGGCTTAGCTGAGCCCAGCTCTCAGGTGGTCTCACAGAATCTCCGGAAGCCAAAGGAATGGGCCTCCTGCTCCCAAAACAAGATTCTCAGCTCCCTTGCAAGGCCAGGACTCTTAAGATGTGCAGAGACCCCTCCCACCCCGACTTCCCCTGCGGGAGAGACCTCACCACCTGAACTCTCCACTCCCATCCCATCCATGGGCATGTCAAGAGATATCAGATAACAGTGGATCCAGGTCCTGCAGCCAAAATCACTTCCGAGATAGTGTGTTTTTCCCTTTGTCATGGCCTCAGTCTTATGTCAGAAGATAGATGCCCTCCAAAGAAACGCTCACGCGCACTCGCACCCCACCCTTTATGATACCTTCCTGTGTTTCTTGGTAGTGCACGCCACCCTCAGAGGTTAATGCTGGGTCAACCCGGTACTGGGGCTGTGGGCGGGCCCTGAGAGTCATCCGTCAGTCCAGTTCTCGACAGTCCCCATTCCTGAATGATACTGTAAGGAGGCTTCCCGGGACAAGGAGAAGCTCTGCGAGTAGAGAAACTCGTTGGCAGCATTCAGGTGCGGCGAGGGCGGCTTCCGCTCGCACGCGGTGCCAGTGCCGGGGAAGCCGCGCTCCCTCGGGAAGGAGGCGCCGGGCCCCCGCTCTCGCTCTCGGACCTGAGACTGTGAGAGCTGATTGTAGACGCTGAAGTGGGCACTTCCGGGCGGCTGGGAGCTCGGAGCCGAGATGGGGGGCAGCCGGGGCATCATAGTGGTGGCGGTGAAGTGCGTGGGGAAGGACTGGTAAGGCACAGTCTCCACGGTCTGAACGCTGTAGCTCGTGTACGGCGACACTGACGTCCACATGTTACAGCTCAGTGGGGGCGGGGGCAAGTCGTCCACCCCGGACACACCGGCGATCTCGGTCCCTGAACCTGAGTACATGCAGGCTTCTCGTGGGGTCACCTCACTGCAGTAGGAGGGGCTCAGCATCTGTTGGTCGTAGGGAGGGGGAGACCGGAAATAATGATCCTCCCCCACTGCAGTGGGAGCTTCCAGATAAGATCTTTTGCAGGGTAAGTCCAGGTGGCGGGCACTGTCTGCCGGAAGACAAAGAAACCTCAGGAAGAGCCATTTCCGCCAGCCCAGGGCCCCGAATACCCCCGCTGGATGCTAGGACAGCCCATCCTTGTCATTCAGGGCCCCCACTGCCCCACGCTACCACGGCACTCCCAGAACCATTTTAATCAGCTACAGCTTTTCAAGGGCGGCCGCAGCCAAGAAGTGGTCCGATCATGGGCACGCTCAAAGGCCACGGGGCGCGCTGCATCACTGGACGCTGAGCGATGTGTTTAGCCCGGCAGTGGATAGCTTTGATCCTTTGCCACCCTGACTCTTGGGGATGGTAAAAGGCCTCAATGTGCACTGGCACTCTTAGGCTAGGCCCACCCTGGCCAAGGAAAGTGCAAGCCCCTGCCAGCCCAAACCGGGCCCGGAGGCTACATCTGCCTGAATTAGCCAGAAAATTAAAGCCTCCATGCTTCGGCCTCAATCCTCCACTCCCAGGAAGGCTCTAGCGAGACAAAGCTACTCACAGGCACGCTCCCATTGCTTTTAGAGGAGGAAGTACACCCTCCCTGTGTTCAAAGAAGCCCCATCAGATTGTAATTACACAGATTCCAACCTAACAGCGTTTACACAATTAAGAAATGGAGCTGTTAATAAGTAAAAGGTGACTGGTACTTTTAAGGCTAAGCTAATACTCTGTCTCAGGAAACGTGACATTAACTGCTCCAGACCATGGGTGTGTGTCTTTCAACATCCTCAAGCATGAGGGCTTGACTCTCTGGACCAGCACGGGCTCCCCTGGGATACAGGGATGACCCAGGCCTGAGGACTTGGGCGGCAGCCCACTCAACAAATTTAAGAACACTTGTCGGGTCGCTTGTCTTGGTCTCCCTCCTGCTGTTTTCTCTAGGGATTCTCAACAGGAAAGAGGCCACAGACAGTAGGTAAATAAATGTGTTTGGCTGTGTTCCAGTAAGACTTTATTTATGGATACCAAACTTTGAATTTCATATAATGTTCATGTATCATGAAAGAGTCTTGACTTTTTTCAACTATTTAAAATGTAAAAACCATTTTGTATGACTCACAGGCTGAACAAAAACAGACAGCAGGCCAGATTTGGTCCAAAGGCCACAGTTTGCCAGCCCCTGCTCTAGGTCACTAGTTCTACTGGACCTGGTGTGGTGGGTACTCAGGGGCCTGCCTGGCTGGTCCCTAGGAGCTGGGCTGAGAGAACATTCTGGATTGCAAGCAAAAGTCCCCAAACTCATTCCCAAGACAATTCAGTGGCCCTGTGAGGACTTCTGGTGTAATAACACTGATCATTCATATTTTATAGAGGGAAAAATCGAGACCTGGCACCAGAGCACATCTGGTTCTCGGCTCAGGGCTCCTCTTCCTCACAAAGAAGCCAGCACGGACAAGTCTGTTGCCTGTCTTCCTGGTCCCCAGTCTGCATCCACAACAGCTCCCTGCCACTTTCAAGAAGCCTTTGCAGATCTGGTGTGATGCGGTGGGGAGCCTGTGCTAGGGACTCCCTGTGTTAGGATGGAGGTCGCCTCCCTAAGTGGAAACCTCGGGATTGTGACGCTTCCACCTCCTCCCACACCTAGAGACAGAGCCTGGCTGACTCGTGTCCTCTGCCCACCCTGCTGAAAGCAGCACCTGGGGCCAGGGAGGGGTACCGGTGTCTGGGGACACCAAGGCCGCAAGCTGCCTGTGAGGGTTCTGAGGGCTGCGTGGAAAGCAAGAAGCGTATCCCTGCACTGAGCCTGGCCACGGTCCCCAACCCTTCAGGCTCGCTCTCCCAGGCCACACAATAACCAGGTGTGTGTGTGTGTGTGTGTGTGTGTGTGTGTGCACCCATGCGTGATCACATGTGCAGTGGGCAGTGTCTGTGGGGAGAGTGTCACCCCCTGACCCTCCAGGGCTTCTAGACCAGGAGAGAGGTACCTCGTCTTTTCAGGCAGTGATAGAAGAGGCTGGAGTCCCTCTGGGCTGGGAAGGTGTTGAGGGGAAGGTCCTGGGGCTCAGCTGCAGCGAACTGCATGTGAGCCCCGTTCTCGTACTGGTAGTGCTGGAGCGCCTGGTGAGCCCCATGCAGGGGGCTGACGTCAGGCTTGGATGCCAGCTGGGTGGAGACTAGCCTCTGCCTCATGATGCTTTTGGAGATCACGGGATATTCTTTGCTGGAGGAGAGGGGAGGACAGTCAGCGGGACACGGGAAGGGAGTGGAGATACCTTGAGGGTTACGGAGTCTCTGTGCTTGAACCCGGGACACCCGGTCCACCCGCCCCACCCCCAGGCCGGAGCAGCCCCACCTCTGCAGCCGGGCCACGCGCAGGTCACTGTCGTCACTGCCCCGGAACCCCTTGGCAAAAGGGTTGTTCTCAATTTTCAGCTGTGTGATCTGTCAGGACAGGATACACGGTAGAGTCACTGCGGGGAGAGGACTGGGCTGGCCTCTGGCCCTCCTCCCCGACCCCGGGCACATTCGGAACCCCCGGCAGTGTCTGGGGAAGTTGCGTCTTGCTGAGGCCTCCTTGGCCTTGCCCTTCACGTGGCCGGCTCCTATCCCTTCCACTTGCAGCAGAACCTCTGGTTCTGTCTCCCGCTCTCCCGCCGGCTGTGCTACCTCGATTCAGCCCCTCATCATCCTCTCCCAGCGGCCTGTAGCAGCTTCCCCTGCACATCATCCCCCTCTAGTGCAAATGCCACATCAGGTTCTGCGTGACTCTTCTAAATGCAGACCTGACTCTGTCACTCTTCTGCCTAAGATCCTTCCCCTGATCTGGCCAGTCCCACTGTGCAAATGTGAAAGCCTTCTGAGAAGGATGGCGTGGGCAAAGGCGGGGGGCAGGGGAGAGTGGCCCGGGAGGGGATCGGGAGGCAGTTTGGGGTGGTCGGCCTGGGGTGGAAGGTGGGCCAGGACATGCCAGGACCCTGTGACCGCTGCCTGGGAAGGGCCTCCAGATGGCTCAGTCAGCTGCTCCCACACAGCTGGCAGTGCCCCAGGGCTCCTCTCCCTGTTCCATCCCCTTCTCTCTGCAGGTGCAGAATCCCACCCGGGAGAAGAAGACTGTAGAACGAAAGGGCCCAGCACTGAGCCACAGGGCAAGCTCCACGCTCCCGATCTTTACAGTTGCCAACTCTGTCCATCCCCAGCGCAGAGACCACAGTTACTCTGTGCTGGGGGTTCAGGGATCTGGTCTCCTTTCCTGCACATCACTCCATTTCTCACTGCTCTGCAGGGTTTAGCAGGTTCCTGAGGCGCCTTCCCTGCCTGCCTCAGCCCTGCTGCAACGGGGCTTCACTTCCTGCCTCTGTGGGGGTGCTGTACCTTGTGATTCTGGTAGGAGGTCACAGAGATGAAGGAAGTTTCTGGGAACACGTGGGTGCAGAAAGCTGTGTTTTTGGAGCCAAAAGCATTGTTCTCATCAGCCTTCACGATGTGTAGCCGCGGCTGGTACTTGTGCATGGAGTTGAGGATGATCTGGAAGAGAAGGGTCTCCTCTGAGCTCCGGGTCCCCACCCTCTTGTCTTCGGCCTCATTCAGCTGGCCTGGGGCTGGCTTTCCTTGTCCTAAACACCCGGGCTCCAGGGCCTGACCACAGGGGCTGAGCCCAGAAAGGTCCAAACCTCCCTTGAAGGTTGAAGAACCAGGCCCCTGGCCCCACTTGGACTCTGCTCCAGCACCAACTCCTGGTCCCAGGACCTCCCGGATGCTACAGACCCTTCAGTGTGGAAATGGGGACACAACCATTTAAAAGCCCCAATGAACTCAGCACAGTGTAGTTGGTGGAATTCTGAGCTGTAGGCGAAAGTCCAGGTGCCACTGACTCACTGTGTGACCTCAGGCAAGTCCCTCGACTTCTCTGAGCCTCAGCGCGCAGCCCGGCAGGCTGACTCTTCCCCGGGCCTCCCGCTGTCCTATCCAGCTCTTCTTCCCCTGCTCACCCCTCCCCACTTATGAGGGACCTGCCTTTTGGAGAGTTGTCAGCGGTGGGCGGCGCTCAGCCCCTCCTCTCACATTTGTCAGCAACAAAAGCAGCTTCCCAGCCCAGGGTTTGCAAGATGGGGGAGGGGGGATGCTGAGGAGAACGGTGCACTCCGACCTGTTCCCTCGGGGCACTCCTTCCTTCATTCACAGAGGCCTGCTGAGGGGACACGGGACACCCAGAGGCACTGTGCCTTCAGACTTGTCCCAGGCAGCTCTCAGCCAGGAGGGGAGTGCCATCAGGAGGTAGGAGGAAGCCCGGAGGCCCCAGGCACCCCCAGCCCTTGAGGATGCCTGGGGCAAAAGGCGAAGAGCCCAGGAGACTTGGCCCAGAGCCCTGGGAGAAACACACGGTAGTTGTGGCCCCAAACCCACTCCGTTTGGCCGTGCCCCACGGTAGCGCAGCATCACTGCCATTAAAATGTATTTTTCATCGTTGACATTTACCAGACGCCCTTCCCACTGGAGGTAGGACCAGGCGTTTGGGGCATTTTATCAGCACCGCTGCTTTTGTTAACCCTTTGGCTCCTGTCCGGGCTGGGTGAGGCTGGTCCCCTCTGAGCTCCTTTCTCTCCGCAGGGAGTGCCCCTCCCTTGGGCTGTCTCTGCTGGCTCCTACCCTTCCAGGTTCCCAGGGGCCACGCCTGGGGCTGAGGCTTGGTGAAACATTTAACCCCTGAGTGACCAGAGTGCCAAGTCCCTGACTTCCATGGCAAGTCTGGGCTGAAGCCTTCGTCTGGCGAGGTTCTGCTCTCCTCACACCCTGGGGACAGAGGCAGCCCAGGGAGAGGCTCAGCCAGGGGCGTGGGTAGCCCAGGAGCTGGGCTGTAGGCTCTGACGTTCCCCGGGCTCCTCGGTTTGGCTGGGCAGCTCCGTCCAGCAGAAACTAGCTCTTCTACACGGGCCACTCCTCACTCAGCCCTCAGTGACAAACCTCTGGACCCTCTTGGGGCAAGTACAGAGCTCCCCAAATCCCAAATCCCATCCTGCAGCTGGGGACCCACTGCCCAGCTGGGAGCCTGCCAAGCAAACCTCAGGGCACAAGTCCTGCCCGGGGAGGCCTCAACGGACTTCGTGTTCCAGGAGCCTGGGAAGGGGCCCCTCGGGAGAGGGGCTGGGGGTTGGGAAACACCTCCCAGACCCTTTAGGTTACTCTGTCATCCTGCACTGTACCCACGCTGCAGGAGCCCACAAAGGACCCCAGGGCCCAGAAGACCCAGCACCTGACTACCCGGGAGGCAGCCTAGATGCCAGATTTCCGCCTCTGCACCTGTGCACAGGCAGTTCCCTCTGCTGCCTTGATCTCCCTTTCCCATTCTCCCTCACCTTCTAGGCCTATCATCTCAAGGCCCAACTCTTCCAGGAAGCCTTCCCACACTACTAAGGCCTGCTCTGAACTCCCAGTTCATGAAACTCCCTTTCCACGCATTGTCTACTTGGCTTTGTGCTGCTTCCTAGCGGCCTCCCATTTCTTCTTGGCCCTTCAATTAAATTATAACTCCTCAAGAGAAAGGGTCATGTCTTTTATACCTTTTGTACCTCCAGGCTCCTCTCCTTCAAAACAGGAACAAGCAAGTGTGAGACCAGGATATGGGAGGAGAAAGACCTGGGCCATGACCACGAACTCTCTGTCCCCTCCTCCCTTGTCTTTCTTTGCTCACTAGAGACAGGATAACCTCTAAGGCACTTTTCAGGTCAAAAATAGTGATCAAACATGTGCACAGACAATCCTTCCATGACCACTCACACGCTCCAGCCCCTGACATGCAGGGCTAACCCTGCATCAGTCCAGCTCTCCTGGCAGCGGGTGGGGGGCGCCCAAGGGGAGAACACAGACGACGGGAGGACAGAACCCAAAGGAGGTGTTGCAGTCACCGTGCAGTAAGGCTGTGCCGTCCCTTAAGGACACCTGGGGACAAAAAGCACCCGCCCTGCTCCTCTGCCAGCTGGGCCGTCACAGGCTGTGACAGTCCACCAGAGCCCTGGGCATCATCAGTCCCCTCCCCCTCACTGTCACCCACCTCCAGGTCCAATCAGTGACCAAGGCCCGTGACTCCACCTGTAAAACAAAGGCTCCTCCATTCCCCACCCCCCCCACCCCACCCCCCCGCGCAGCCCTGGCTCAGGCCCCGCCGCCTCTCACTGGGCTCTGCGGCAGCCGCCATCTACTTCCTCTCCATTTCACCTGCTACACATCAGATCAGGTCACTCCCTTGCTTAGAACCTTCTGGCTCATCCAGGAAGACTGTACATTGCTTGAGAGCAGGGCCCTTTGTATTTCTTCCTCTTGCCTCCCTTGTCCGCTGGCCCCCAAACTCCTGCCAGTATTTAGGGCTCAGTAAATATCTTAAGTTCATGATGCCACCTTTGATGGCTCCCTCTTGCCCCCTGGGATAATGGCCGAATCCTTAGCCTATCAGACAAGGCCCTGGATGACACGGGTGGTGAGACTGCCAAACACACCTTCTAGGAGAGGGAACCAAACAGGCTGGCAGGGAAATCTGGGAAGAGAGCAACTGCCAGACGTGCAAGGGCAGGTAGGGGCCACTGGGGAGCCCAATCCCAGCCACAGAGAAGCCAAGAGAGGCCCGGAAGCTTCTATGGATCTCTGCCCACCAGCTGCAAGTCCTGAGCAAGCTCTCCCCCTCCAGTCATCGGGGTCCCCCAT
The DNA here is from genome assembly GCF_963455315.2 of Globicephala melas. Classification (NCBI taxonomy): domain Eukaryota; kingdom Metazoa; phylum Chordata; class Mammalia; order Artiodactyla; family Delphinidae; genus Globicephala; species Globicephala melas. The sequence goes on along the minus strand of NC_083333.1, from coordinate 49,059,695 downwards.
CTGTAAAGTGAGGCCTTCGACTAAGTGGTCCCAAACACCCCTCCCGCCTCTGACAGTCTGGAACTTGGACAGGTGTGTGGAAGGAAGTCCCACCCATTGAACCAATGCAGACGCAAAGCACAGCATCGGTCCCGACGGCCTGGGAGAATGGGAAGCTACCTCAGTGACTCGCGCCTGGCTTTACTCGGAAGTTCCTCAGGCGCCGCGTTAAACTGTTTAGCTAGAATCTCACATCCATATTTCTTGCAGAGGATGTTGGGTCAAATGGGCCAGCCACGTCAAAAAACCCCACTACACGGCTGGTCCCGTCGTCATCACTGTTCTACAGAAATGGGATTCATTATGTTCTGGCTACAAGTCAGAGGCCTGTTCTATTTTCACAATTGTGATAGCGCCAAACATCCATCTCCTCAAGAGATCGCCACAGCGTGCTTGGCTAATGAGGCCCAGATTTATCTGTGTTGGAATCACAGCACATCAGGGCATGGAGGGACAGACCGTCGAGATCATTCTAGTTCACCTCCTAATTGTAAAGACGAGGAACAGGAGGCGAGTAGTGGGAACGTGACTTGCCCAAGGACACACAGCTGGCTGGAGGTTGAATCGGGGAAGATTCCAGATGGCCCTTGAGACAGCACACACTGCTCTCAACAACAAGCTCGGTAATTAAGGATAAGGTTTCAACCAAACACTGCGGGGGATGAGGATTCCCCAGGCCCTGTCACCCATGGTAGGGCACAGCGTATCTGGATGCTAGCCACACGACAAGTGGGGCTAATGTCTGTTTGTCATATATTAAAACCAAATTTTCTCCTGCATCACATGTTTACTTTCTAAGACGACCTTCTCCATCATCCTTCTTACCCCCTCCAGCCCTGTAAAGAGGTTTAGGAAAGAGACAGGATCCGCAACTTAGAGAAAAAAGAAAAAAACACAACAAAACTAAGACCGGAGAGACCCAAAGATTGGCCCGAAGAATATCTAGACTAGAACTGAGTCGGACAACCCATCAGCCGATTCAAGAGGCCTGGGCCAGACAGGCCTGAGGCCTCACGCCCAGGGCAGCAGCCTTCCCACCTTCTCTCCCAGTCACAGCAATGACAGCCAGCGTTGACTGAACACAGCCTCTGTGCCAGGCCCTGCGATGAGTATTCTACACACATCACACAACTGACCTTACAACATCCCTGTAAAGGAGGTATCATGATTAGCCCCATTTTAACAGGCAAGGAACTGAGGCTCAAGCGGGGGAAGGCATCTGCCCAACCTCAGACAGCGACGGGAAGCAGAGCCGGCATCACTACTCTCCGAGCCTTAGCTCGTACCTGCACCTGCACCCGTGTGGCTGGGGAGGGTGAGGCCCGGTCTGGAGCCGGACGGGTGGTCTATGTCCCAGAGCGCCCAGCAAGGCGTGGCGCATTGTCGGGGCTCAGCAAACGTGGGAGGAAAAGAGGGAGACCAATGGTTCTGGGTCCCCGCTGGCTGGCATACGCTTTGGGGGGACATCAGCCTCCAGCGGAGGAAGTGCCTTCTCTGTCTAAATAATCCCCCCGTCAGCAGGTTCACTCACTCACTGCTCACCACCACTCACACGGCCAGGCACCAGGACACAATGGTGATGAAAAACCTCACGGTTTACCGTCCAGTGGGGAAGTCACACGGTAATCCAAAAATCAAGCAAAAATCAGTGGGGAGAAAAAGTCGTGGACCCCAAACTGCATTGATAATAGTAACGAACAAGATGAAACAGCTCGCAGCACATGTGTAGGACCTCGGGAAGAAAACCTGAATACGCCTTTGAAGGACAAAAATCAGACTGCAACAAAGACAAAGGCATCCCTATCAATCCTCCCTAAGTAAATTTATAATTTAAAGTGATTCTAATAAAAATACAAGCAAGTTTCTTTCTCAACACTACAAGCTGATTCTAAAGCTCATATAAAAAAATAGACAAGACCAGCCAAGAAACCGCTGAAAAAAAAGAGCAATGCAGGGGGACCAAGCCTGCCAGACACTAAAACCTATTATGAAGGCTCAACAGTTAAGGCACTGGCACACGAACAGACACAGATTCAGAAGGGGATTTAGTGTACAGAAATAAGGCATCCTAAACCAGAGAGGGAAGGGGACCAGTCAGTTATTGGTGTTGGGAACCACTGGATAGCTCTCTAGAAAAAAAAAAAGAAGTTGGATTCACACCTCATATAGAATGCCAGAATAAATTCCAAAAGGATCAATGGTTAAAGTGTAATAATAATTCTGTAAAATACTAGAAGAAAACACAAGCAAACTCCCTTATAAGTAAAGAGTGGAGAGGGGCTTTCAATTACTCAAAATCCAGAACCCACAGAGAAAAGACCAATACATTCAATCAAAAACTTCTGTGTAGGGGGCTTCCCTGGTGGCGCAGTGGTTGAGAGTCTGTCTGCCGATGCAGGGGACACGGGTTCGTGCCCCGGTCCGGGAAGATCCCACATACCGCGGAGCAGCTAGGCCCGTGAGCCGTGGCCGCTGAGCCTGCGCGTCCGTAGCCTGTGCTCCGCAACGGGAGAGGCCACAACAGTGAGAGGCCCGCGTACCGCAAAAAAAAAACAACAAAAAAAACCACTTCTGTGTAGGAATACCACTATAGGCCAAACCAAAAGACAAGTGACAAAAGGGGAAAACATATAAGCAATTCGACATCCCAGAGTAGGAGCGAAATCTTCCTAATTTATAAAAGCTCCTAGAATGGATAGGTGATTGAAAAAACAATCTAAGAGAAAAATGAGCAAAGGGTAAGGACCGAATAGGAGATACATATAAAAAAGATGCTTTGGAGCTTCCCTGGTGGCGCAGTGGTTGGGAGTCCGCCTGCCGATGCAGGGGACGTGGGTTCGTGACCCGGTCCGGGAGGATCCCACATGCCGCGGAGCGGCTGGGCCCGTGAGCCATGGCCGCTGAGCCTGCGCGTCCGGAGCCTGTGCTCCGCAATGGGAGAGGCCACAGCAGTGAGAGGCCCGCTTACCACACACACACAAAAAAAGATGCTTAATCTCACTCATAATAAAGGAAATATAAATTGAAACTAAAATTGACATCTATATTTCACCCATCAAACTGGCAAAGATCCAAACCTTTCTCTCCCACCATGTTCGTGAGGCTACAGTGATGGTGGGAATACACATCACTGGGACTCCAGTGGAGGGCAGAATTACAAATTGCAAATCCAAGCACCCCTTGGACAGGCAATTTATCAGAAAGAATACTTGCCATAGGTATAAAACGACGTATGTACAAGCTTAATCAAAAGAGCAAATATAGGAAAACATCTAATTCCTTCAATAAGGACTGGCTACATAATTAATGGAACGATCACATGATGAAATTCTATACAGCTGTAAAAAAAGGAATGCGGCAGCTCTACGTGACTGGAATGATCTCCATGATACATTAAGTTTACAAAGCAAGGTGCAAAGTGTTTACAGCATGTTACCTTTTGTGTGGAAAAGAAGGGATTTGAGACTCTGTATTCTGCCTGCATGTGCAAAAAGAAACACTGAGAAGAAATTAGTAACAATGGTTACCTGTGGCCAGAGCTGGAAAAAACTAGGTGGATGGGGAACCAGGGGACGGAAATGTCTCATTGCAGACGTGTTTTATTTATTCATTGATTGATTTTTAAACCATGTGAATGTATTTCCTATTCAAAAACAAATTTGACAAATAAGTATAAAATTATAACTGTGGTAAGTACTTGGACAGAAAGGTGCATGGTGCTCTGAGAGCATATAATGGGGACCCTGAACTGTCTCCCTGAAGATGTGGCATTTGAGCTTGGATTCCAAGGCTCGGCAGTAACGAACTAGGCTAAGAGGCCTGTGGCTGGAGAAGGAAACACACTGAGGGGATGGTGCATGTGCCACTTTGTGGCCTGGGAGCCCACACCCCCAGTCCGGGGCTAATTTTGCCTCTGGAACAGTGAGAACTACTATGCCCAAAATCAAAAGCTAATCTTCAGGCTTCCCTGGTGGCGCAGTGGTTGGGGGTCCGCCTGCCGATGCAGGGGACACGGGTTCATGCCCCGGTCCGGGAGGATCCCACATGCCGCGGAGCGGCTGGGCCCGTGAGCCATGGCCGCTGAGCCTGTGCGTCCGGAGCCTGTGCTCTGCAAGGGGAGAGGTCGCAACAGTGAGAGGCCCGCGTACCGCAAAAAAAAAAAAAAAAAAAAAAGCTAACCTTCTACCCCGGCAATCTGGGAGTCCTGAGACACAAGAGGTGGTGAAGACGGCCATTCCCCTTCACACACACACACACACACACACACACACACACACACACCCCTCACTGCAGCCATCCCCTCCCTGCCTCCAGATCAGGAGAAAAGTAAGACCCACGTGCCAGCCACCTCCATGTCCCGCTGCAGGACCCAGGCCCCACCCCAGTGAGGCCCTCTTCAATTTCCCGAAGCAGCTTCTCTTCCCATCACGTGGTCACCTGGCACAGGACCCTGCTAGGGGTAGGAGGGGTTGGCGAGTAGGAGGGGAGGATGGCAGGCGTCCTCTGTAGCCAGTGGAGCCACAGCAGTGGAGCTGAACTGGAGCAGCCCAGCCCGGCCCCAGCCCCCTGATCCTTTCTGCCCCTGCCGCCTGCCCGTCCTCTGCCCCTAGGCTTACACCCAGAACCCAGGGGTCACACCCTGAACCCACCCCTCAAGAACAGAGGGCTTTCCTGGACTCACAGCAAAAACCTACAGGAGTTTTCTAGTCAGAAGCCAACCCTGTCTTTTCAGAGCATGTGGCCCTGTGGCCGGAAGGGTTCCTGGACTCTGGGCCCTTCTCCTGGGGGAAGTCTGTAAATGGGAGACAGCTGCTAAAATCTCTGAGATACTGTGAGACCCAAGGGGAAAGTCCACAGTCCATTTGGCTGGAGAAAGTTCCCTGAGGTCTGGAAGCTTTTAGGAAACATTGCAAGTGTGGAGGTGAGCTGTGCAGAAGGACTTGTCTGGGGCAAGTTCTCAGTAGAAGATGGCTCTTTCCCAGGCTCTGCACCAAGAAGGGCGACTGGGAGAGCTCAGCACTCCAGGTGGCACAGACCAGGAGCAGAAAGCCAAGGTTCAAATGGGCCACTCTGCCTTGACATGTCGAGGAAGTTAGCTCATCCTCCACAGACCTTGCCTGCGTGGTCAAAGGCTGCTCCCTCTCCAGCGATGCCCCAAATTGCTGAAGATCTGACAGCTCGAGCCCTGGGTACGGGAAGACAGGTGCAGAAGCCAAAGGAGCGCGGGACCAGGCATCAGAAGGCGGGGGTCCACGCTCTGCTCCTTTACTCCCAGCTCCTGAGACAAGCACCTCATCTCCCTGAGCCCTGCCACCCTACAAAGGGTGTTGTAACCAATAGATTGCAAGTGCTGGATAAATTCGGGGATGGGGAGAAGGAAGATGCTCTGCACCCAAACCCTCCAGGGAGGAAGCTGAGTTAGCATGGGGAACGTCCCTCCTGCCGAGGAGAGGAGAGCCCCAGGCAGGCACGGCGAGTGTAGCCAGGGGCACCTCCAATGTCACGAGCCCAACACGCAGCCCCACTGGCCCAGACTCAAGACTATATGCAGGGTTATTGCAAACCTCTTATGGACTCCAGTAGAGCCACCAGACACAAGGCAGGCTGGGAAGCCTACTGCTGGGCTATGAAGGCCAGGTCTCCTGATTCCTAAAAATCCCAGCTTTTCAACCACCTGACTCTCTCCCCTGCCACATTCTGTAGGGGCCCAGGGAGGTGGAGGAGTCTTCAGAGGCATCCCTGCAGCTGGGAACCATGAGAGCAAGCTGTGCATCTGAAATTCTCCAGAGCTTCGGTTCCCTGGGTACTTCTGGTCACTCACCCAAAGATCCCGCTTCCGCCAAGCTCTGTGTTCACCCCAGTGGTCTGTCCCCTGGGGTCTGCGTGTGTGTGCAATCACGGGCAGAGATGTGGCTTCCCACTTCCCACCATCGAGGCCCTCGCTAACCTTTTGAGGTTGATCCCACAGCCTGGCCAAGCAGAGGAGGCCAGGTAGGAGCTGACCAGGAGCAAAGTCTTGGCCAGAATGGGAGGCCCCTCCGGCCCTCGGTTAAAAGACCCTGTGCTCTGAGAGATGGGGGCTCGGCTGACCCTTCCCGTTGGATGGTGGCTTGTCTCTGCCCCCTGGGAGAGGCTGGGGTTACTTGAGTACACGTCACCATGCACACCTGCAGGTCTCTGTCACACACCCGACGGCATGGGCCTGCCCTGCACGGGAAAGCCCACGCCCCTCGCAAAACAGGTAAGTCAGGAGTTTATTATGTTAACGAAGCATTCTCCTAATTGCTGGTTTATAGATCACCAGTGACCCAGAAGAGAACTGAACAGACTCCGAGAAAATGAGAACTGAGAGCTGCTTGCCAGTTACACACCAATCAGTCAGAGATGAAGCGTCACTGGCATTTTCCACAAGGAACTATGATTCACAGAGTTCTGATTTGCACACAGCTCCCCAGAAATAGAACTGAGGCATAAAAGAGGCACATGCCTGCACAGCGCCCACCCCTGCTTCCCCCACCACCGTCCACATGGACAGTATGAGTGTTAGGGGTGCAGCCGGGGCAACTGCATCTAGGAGCCTCGACAGCACCCGCTCCACCACACCACACCCTGAGTTTCCAGGGTAACCGTGGGTAGCCTAGAGGGGCGAGGCCTGCTCCCTGGCAGATGACACCGGGTCCCTAGGCTTCTGTTTGCCACACACTTGAGCTAACAATTTCCACATAAAAAGCTTTTGTGGGCCTGCCAGGGACAGACGGGGAAAGAATGAGCTTCAGCGGCCTGGATGGGCATCAGCGGCAGGACCCCTGGGGCTCCAGAACCTCGTGACAGCCAGGTCCCGGTCAAGGCCAGGAAGGCGCTGACCCAGGAGCCCGAGCGAGGCCTTCCCTTCCAGGGCAGGTGGCTGCCGGGCCAGGCAGACGGTACGCGCCAGAGACAGGCTTCGGAACCCATCAGTGACTCTTTCTCAAGAAGGTTTACTTGTCTGAGGCTCCAGCAAGGCCAGAGTTGGGGAAACTGAAGCTGAGATTTGGTCCATCATCATCGTTGCTGTCATAGTTGCCATGTATTTGGAGCCTCTTAGGTACAAAGTACCTCATGCGTAATCATTTAATTCTCACGTGGTCATCTCCATGCTCTAGACAAGGAAACCAAGGCTCAAAAAGGCTAAGAGACTTGCCCAAAGTTACCCAGCCAGTAAGTGCTAGGGGAAGGATGTTCTGCTGTGGGACTCAGACCCTGTGCTCCTTCCACAAACCGGCCTGGAGCTGGATCCCGAGAATGGATTCTCCAGATCCCAGATCCCTGGACCGGCCCATCCCCAACACTGGCCCTGGACTCGCCCTCAAGGCCAGGCGGTCCCATGCTTACATGGCCGAAGGGGTCCAGGTGGTTGTTTGTCAGCTTCAGCTTCTGGAAGGAGACCAGCTGCCGCATCCAGTGGGCCCCAGTGGCAGGAGAATCCGGGTGGACGTAGAGCCTTCCGGGCATGGCCGGCTCAGCCTTCCCTGCCACCATCCTGCCAACAGAGCATGGAGAAGCCAGAGCAGTTGATTGCCCTGCAGCCTGGGGGAGCCCAGATTCTCTGTCCCCTCTGAGAGCAAATCCCCAGAGACCTGAGAAACAAATCACCGATGGTCCTATCAGACTGTCAATTTAGGGCTTTGGGGGTAAGAGGGAGGGACAGAGGAAAGAGTGCTGGGAAGGGAGAGCGTTTCTGAACCTCCTGTATTTCACTGCAAAAGAAAGAGAAAGTGAGATTACAGAGACATGTGATGATTTACTTGAAGGAACGGGGCTAATCACAAGTATGCTGTGGGGAGATTCAGGCACTGCCATGTATGTGTTATATTTACAATTTTTAAATGTTATAAGTTTGGAGGTAGCTTCTCAGAGGATGTAGACAATTTTCAAATTGCTTGCCCCCAAAACAAACATAAGAAACGAACTGCTAGCTGTCCCCTGAGCCAGGAGCTGCTCCAGCCCAGAGACAGAACAGAGACAAGCCCTTGGCAGGACCTGGCCACCGAATCTGGCCTCCCGGGTCCAGGCTCTGCAGGCCTATTACTCATCCACCGCTGAGCCCACGTCCCGGGCTGTGGATTCATTCATCCCTCTCTCTCCCTGGGCGCTGTCCTGGGCTCTGGGGGCAGACAGGGTACTAACGGGATGGCCTCAGGAAAAGCAGCCCAGCGTTTTTTCACCCAGTCCCAGCTTGGTTTCGCCTTTCAACCTGACTGCTCTCTCTTGATGGGGGGCACAGCATAAGAGGGAAGCCTCTGCAGCCAAAGAGCAAATGAGCGGAGGAACAGGAGAGAGATGCCACAGCCCAGGTAACTGGGCCCCAACTATGGAATACCAAAGCCCCCAAGGAAAGTGGCTTCCATCTTCTGCCCCCCTCCCCGAGCACAGCACTGCCAGAGCCTAAACCTGCCCAGTGCTGGGGCTCATCTGTCATCCCAAAGAACAAGCACCTACCCGGTTCGTCCACAGCTGTGGGGCGAGCACAGACCCTTGAAATCCACCAAAAGCCCAAACACTGCGGCTCATTTTCAGCCAGCAGCAGGTGTGCGAACATTTGATGACCCTGTAGCCTCAGCAGGCCCGGCGCCCAAGGCTGCGGATCTGGCCAATCACTGGGACTAACTGGTAAGTCCCTGGGCCAAACGTCAGGTGGGGATGGGTGTGCGAGTGGGAAGGCGGGTGATGTGAGGGTCCCGGGTTCTTACCATTTGTTGTCACAGAACTTGTAGCGATGGTCATCCGCGGGGACGATGTCGATCAGCAGGATGTACTTGGTCTTGGGGTTCATGCCTGTGACTTTTACCTTGTAGCTGGGGAACATCCTCCTGGGGGAAGCCGAGAGATGACGCAGAGGTGTGGACAGAGCACCAGGAGAGGTGGCACAGAGTGGGCGAGGGGACAGAAGGCCTTAAGAGGCACTGCCCCTTTAGCAAGAGGTCTCGGCACTGGTCAGAGCTTTGTGACCTTGGGTAAGTTGCTTCCCTCTGTGGTCAGCCTCCCCCTCCACGAGGAAAGGGCTGCACAAGCTGCTCCCTCTGAGCCCCTGCAGTTGTCAGTCTGTGGTTGTGAGCAGCTAAAGCACAGAGACCCTGGTCAGGATGTGAGAGAGGATCTCAACACCAACAAGGCTGCCTTGATTTCCCTCCTGTCTGTCATCCATACACAACGAACGTTCTGGGGTGGGGGTGGGGGGGCATTACAGGGGCCCAGAGCAGAAGACCTGGAAGTCCCTGTCAGCTGCTTCCGTGAACAATGAGGTGCCTCCTCTGGGTCATGTCTCTATGGAAACCCCCAGGCCTCAAACCAACTCGTAGCAGAGCAGGAGTGCTGCTCGCTCTCCGGATGCCTCCTGTGTGTTTAGCAGAGGTGTTCATCCCTGTGAATGCCTTGCCTGGGCCTGTGTGCACTAACTGGGTGTCGGGGAAAGTCAGTCTAGGAGCCCTGAGGAGTAGAGCACGGATTCTAGAACCTCCCTGCCGTGGTCCACAGCCTGGCCCCACCACTGACACACCATGCTGCCTTGGCCAGCTTGCTTGGATCTCTCTATGCCTTGGTTTCCTTATCTCTAAAATGGGACTACCAATCTCATAGGTTGCTGTGTGGATTAAATGAGTCCACTTACAGTTCTTACCACTGACCCCCACTGCACTCCTTCCTCCGCAGACCAGTGGTATGACCTACCTCTATGAAAATAGAGTCAGCAAAAAAGCAGAAAGTTTTCCAGGTCCTGCAACCCATGATGAAACTGTCCAGGACCCTGAGGCTCAGGGAACATTCTAGAGAAGAGCTTCCTCAGACTCCTCAGCACACCAAACATACAACAGCATGTACCCATACCTGCGGGGTACCCTCCCCTGGTCACCAGGTCCCTGACACCGGACTTCCTCAGAGGGGAACTTCCTCAGTCCTCCTCAGATGCTCCCACCCCCTCCTAGCTGATCTCCCCCAAAGATGTCCCCAAGAGAGAGGCAGAAGCCAAACCTAACTGAAGACACTAAGGCCACTGGGAGCCAAATCCCCTGAGCTGGGAGAAGCCCAAGCAGCTCTGGGAAAGCCATCAGGGGGTCCTCCGGCTCTCACGAAGCTGAGAGACAGCACGGGAACCCTCAGGAGAAGCTGTCCTAAACACCTCAAACAGATGATTGGAGTCCCCCATTTTGTCGACAGGGAACCAGCTTACCTTGACAGAGCAGGGCTTCCAGAGGGATCCAGGCCCCCACAAGGTGGCAGACCCTACAGCAAGCCCAGGCCAGGACCCTGAGGTGGAGGGTGCCCCAGCCCGTGCACCCTCTCTCGCTGGAGGGCAGGCCCATGAGTGCTGCGGTGGGCCAGGGGTGTGGGAGCTGTGTGACCATGTGTGTGCACGAGCACATGTGCTTGCGTACACGGTGGAGTGCGCGTGTGTGCGGCTGGAGAGAGGAGGGCAGTTCTAGCGGCAAGTCTAGGGACTCATAAACCGTGTGGAAGAATTTGTCTCAGATGTCAATTGAAAGCGTTTTCAAATGTCCACCCAACCCCCTCCCCAGGAACCCAATGCTGCCTCCTGCTTACCAGCCCCCTGCCCAGCCGGCCCTGGGGCACAGCTGGAGCCTGCACCACCCTCTTCCTGGCCCAGCCTCTCTCCAGGTGGGCCTAAGGCTGAAGGAGAGGGAGGCAGCAGTTTGCTCAGCTCCCGCCTCCCTGGGGGAAGGCCAAGAACCCCGTCCCCTGCAGCCTATCATTTTGTAACTGCTACAGAAACAGCCACAGAGTGGGGCAGCCCTGGCTGGGCTTAGGGTTGGCCTGGTACCAGTGGCCTGCACTCAGCCTGCTTCTCCTATAATCACTGCAGGTGGCGACAGCAGAGGGCAGGCACAGCTTCTCCCCGCTCCCCCGAGCCAGCGTCCACAAAGGGGGCCAGGAGAAAACTGCTCGCTGCCACTTCAACGGTCTTCATAACCTAGGCTGAGAGGGGGGTACGGGGTCCTGCCCTTGCCCTTCTACCCGCTACTGTACTTCACCTCAGCAGCTCAGGAGGCCAGGCGGACGTGACTAGTGCTTTTGAGAAGGCTGGCAAGGAGCTGTCCTCGGCCTCCCAAGGCATGGGGCTGGTGTCCCGTGATTTGGCCTCTCCTGGAAGCTGACCGTGGACCAGATTCCTGACGGATAACAGCCTCCAGGAGGTTTTAAGGAAGTTGGGGCAGGGAAGGAAGGTGTCTCCTAGCCACTGCCCTGCCTTTCCCTCTTCCTAGGGCAACTGCCCTCAGAAATCAGGAGGCACGATGAGATCTGTGGTTTGAATGGGGAGCTCAAAAGTCCTCTGTTCCGGGCTGAGCTGGCCTGAGCTGGCCAGGTGACACCGCTGCCTTCATGGACACAGGTATCTCCGTCTCTGTTAGCGTCCAGTTTGGTGGCCGCTTCTGGGCCATGGAGAGCACACCCAGTGGGGACCCTGGGCACTATCATTTCCCCACCTAGTGGGCTCCAGAGGATGAAGGTCCTGCCTGGTGTGCAGCTGAAGCACACACTCCTCCAGCCTCGCAGGCCTCCTGCCCGAGCTGAGGGCATCTGCCCTTGGTTCCAGAGGGTCCAAGGTTGGAGCCGAGAGGCCTGGCATGGGAGTGTTCACCAGGAGGGCAGGCCTCAGGAAGCTGAACTGGGAGCTGTGGCTTCCTCTGCGCTCACCCCGCCCTGTAAAGGTCTTCTCTATTGAAACAGATGAAACCATAGAGTGAATTGTAAATTGCTTCTGTGATTTAGGACCAAAAGAAAATGTACCTGAAAACCATCACCCATGTCGGGGAGGGGGGGCGGAAGTGAACACCTCAGTGGGACAGGGAAGGAGGGCCAAGCAGGGAAGTAGTGACTGCGCAGCCCGTACCCCACTCAGCCCTGCCACCGGCCAGCGCTGGTGACCGTGAAGCCCTGGCTCCCTGTCCTCAACACCCGGCAGCCACCCAGACCCCTGCTCGGTACGCCCCTCCGCACCCCTTCCCCGTGCCCTGCGTGCCTTCTCTCTGCGGCCCTGGCGCCCTCTCCCGGCTCTGGTTCCCCGCCCGCCTCGGACTCCTGGTCCGCAGGCATCTGGGGCGCTCCCGGCCCCCGCGGAAACTGCTCCGCCAGGGAATAAACAAGCCGCCTGCCCCGCCGGCCCCGGGAGGAGATGAAAGCCGGGGGGGTCTCTCCTCTGATCATGAAACAGGCTCTGAAAGGGTGCGGGCGTGGGGCCTTATCTACTTCATACTCGGAAATGGTTTTAGAATGAACTGCTAAGATAAGCTTCCTTGGACGTTTCTCGGTGTTGGAGGCTTGCGGGGCGCCGGGCAAGGGTTTGGGGCATTTTGATTTTGGCAACAAACCCATAAAGACGCACTGAGAGAGAGGCCAAGTAAGTTTCAACTGGGCTCAGAGAGCCGCGGGGCGCCCGGTCCCGGGCCAAAGGGGTGGCCAAATTCAAGGTGCTGACCTATTCACTCCCCACCAATCCAAGGGGGTGGGGGGCAGGAAAGAACGAACCGAGGAGACCCACCAGATTCTCTCCAGTTAGCAGAGCCCCCCAACCCCAAATCCACCACACCCCCGGCTTCCTCAGGGGGATCCGGAACCCCAGGAGCGGCTATATGTGCCTTCCCTGTAATGTAGGTGCAAAACCAAATCGAAGGGGTGAGAAGTCTGGAGAGGGGATTCGAGGTGGGGAGAGGCGGTGACTGGGAGGGCAGACAAGAGGGATTCTGGGGGCCGGTAACGTGCTGTTTCTTTATCTGGGTGGTGCTAACACCAGTGTGTTCATTTTGTGAAAGTCTGTAGAGCTGTACGATCAAGATTTGTTCACTTTTCTGCAGGAAGGTTCCACTTCAATAAAATTGATATTAAAAAGTTGTATGTGTGTGTGTATATATCATAAATACGTGTACATAAACACATACAGAGGCCCGTGGAGGCCAGAGTTTGAAAGGAAAGGGATGCAGGAAAGGGTACGGGTCCACAGAAAACCCCATCCATTTTCTATCCCCAGTGTCTTGGGGTCTTAAAGAAGAATTCTGGGTGTGTTGGAAAGAGGCCAGGGCCTCTGGGTGGGAGGTAGGGGTGCCGTCTCTACTGAGACCAAAGCTTTTGTGGCCAAGTGGTTTCTGAGAGCAATGACAGAGCTACGTAATTTATTTCCACTTTACACACACACAGAGTTTTCTACTTCACTCAAAGCATTTTTAAGAAATACTTTCCCTGAGGTGGGGGGCAGGAGAGAGGGTGTGTGGAATGGATGCTGTTTTGGAAGGCCAGTTGCTTCTCTCAGATTTTTTTGAAGACACTTCCTTCTGATAGACTTTTGCTTTCAGAAAATACTTTAGAAAGAGATCAAAGCACTCTCTCCCCAACCCACTTTCCCAGTGTCTTCAACCCTTACTTCTCTTATCACCCACGCCACTGGGCTCTGACGCTCTGTATACAGAGCAAGGGCAACTGGCTTTGAAGCCCCGGATTAAGCCGGGCCAAATCCTTGCCTCAGAATAACAAACAATACAGGTTCAACAGGAGTTCTCATCAGTAGTTCATTTTTCAAACACAAATTCACTGTCACTAACACAAGCAACATTGAACTCAACAGGCTATGAAGGCTGATAGTGGAGATTTATCTGGTGGCAAAACCATGACCTAGGAGTAGAGCAGTCAGACGGTTAGGAAATTTTCATATTGGGGAGGTTTATATTTAAATTTTGTAGAGCTCACTTTTATCTGTGTTTGGGAGAAAATGCAGTTTCTCACATGTATCAAGCTTGGCGGGGATGTGAGGAAGCAGAGAGGGCTCTGTTCTCTGCAGTTAAGGGCATAAACTCTCTGGGTGCAGGGGCCTAAGAGAGACAGAGACTGGCTAGGGAAGGCTGTGGCCCCATTATATACCTGACATCGGGGGACCCCGAGCGTTCAGAAATTGATGGCTTGAACTGCGGCTGGCATGTTAGTCACCAGCTCAAGTTGTTTGAGAATTCAAAATCACTATCCAATGAAGGGGACCCTTTTTTCCTTTGGCCTTCAGCTCTTCGGGGCTTAAGGCAGAGGCTTGTGACTAAGGACTCATACTGGCTTGAGAACATTCGGGCTCCTTTTCTCCAGCCCCTGCCCCCCCCCCACCATGCCTCCACGGGCCAACCAGAGAGCAATCACGCCCCTAACCAGCCAGGGTCCCTAGGGCAGAGCAGCAACTCCACCTTGCGCAGGTCCCCATAAACAAGCAGTCAAGGGAATTTCTCAGTTAGGGGCTTGTTCTGGGGGGAGGGGCATCATTGCTTGGCTTGCGTAGACCTGGCAGCTGCCTAACTCTGCTTCTATGGGCAAGGGCCAAATGCCCTCCCTTCTCAGGGGTTGGGTTTATGTTCTCTTGGTTCTCCTCCAGCTCAAGCGGTCTAGGAATCTATGATTCAAGGTTCAGGAGAGATGTCCAGGCCATCTGCTGAGAAATAGAAGTGTCCCAGGAAGTTGATGGTAGAGACACAAAGAGGAGGACAGGGAGAGGCATTGGACAGGACGCTGAAGGGCCACAAGCCCGAGCAAAGCACAGTGCATTCCAAGGCTGCCATGGGAAGGAGGCAGCGGGGAGGAGGGGGACACGGGGTCAGAGCGGTGAAAGTGGTCTCTGAAGCCAGTGGGCAGCTACGCAGGAGAAAAAGGGTGTGTGAGAACCGTGCAGGCAGGGGATAAGGCTAGTGATTTTCCTAAGGACTAGACCTGGTGCAAGGATAACTTTCTGCCAGGGAAAGACTGTGATGAATCCCTAATGGGCCACCATCGTCATGGTCATTTAAAAATTATTATCATCATTCCCTGAGGCCTGCCTCTAAGCCTCTAGGGATGTGCCTCTTCTGTCACTAGGATCAGGCACAAATATCTGCCTGAAGCCCGTCACCTCTGGAAATGTGTGTGTGTGCGCGCATGTGTGCGCTCGCGTATGTGTGTTGGGGAAGGGAGGGAGGAGGACCCATGCAGGTGCAGGAAACCCCACTGAGGAGAATCACAAATGCCTTGTTTAAAATGGCAGGGGCCACACATGCCCAAAGAACATGCTGGTTCATTTTCAAGAGACAAGGTTATTTCTGCTGCCTCAAGATGGAAGTTCTGGATCCTTCTCTTCTTTTCTTCTCTACATCCCAGCAGTAACAAGAAATAAATCCCCTCTTCACACCTATAATCCGCTCAACAATTTACCAAGCACTGCTCATAAGGTCCCTGGTTTGAGTCTCACAGTAACTGAAAAAGGAAGGATGGCAGGTAGGTCTGCAGTCACCATCCTGTTTTACCTGACACCTCTGAGCCACAGGAAGCTTGGGGACTAGCCCAAGTGCACACAACTAGGCAGAGGCAGGCCTTGTGACACCTGATCCCCACTGTCCTCAACGACCGTTCCCCCACCAGGTTCCCCAGTGCATCCCGGGTTCCCCATCCCCAAAATGCAGCAAACTCCAGTCCAGACATTTCCTTGTTCCTTCCCCCGATAGAGGCCCTGGGTGGCCCTGCCACCTCCCTGACTTAGGCAAGAGGGCAGCCGAGTGCCCAGACCCCCTCCCCCAACAAAACAAAGGAAAATTTGCAAGGCCTCTCAGTAAGCAGACTGGAAGGACCCAGCAAACTGCCAGCTTTTTGTTTCCTCTGACCCATCATTCCCTAAGCAGTTCAGCAGAGCTCTCTAAAAAGTAGAACAAAACGCTGAGTAAATGCCAGACGTTTCTCTAATTATGATGAACAGTATTCGCTAGCATTTATTGTGTGCTTACATGTGCCAGGAGCTGTGCTAAGGGCTTTACATGCAACTGTATAAAGAAAAACCTATTATTTTACAGATGGACATGAGGAAAGGGCATAGACTCTAAAGTACCTGGCCTGAGGGTGGCACAGATGGAAGCAGGTGAGCGGAACGGGTAGCCTGCCCCCACCCCAGGTCTGACTCCCCCTCCCCGGCCCTTGAAGCTTCACCACCTTATTCCTCAGAAAACCCAACTACGGGTCCAGTGTCAGATAAAGGGACATTTTCACACCTAAACTGTACCCCGGGAACCAAAATCCAGTGTGAGTTTGTGGAGGAGGCAGAGTAGGGGAGAGAACGTTTCTGAACCTGAACCTTCCAGCTTCTCCATCTGCAGCCATCTCCCTTCACCTGGTAACCGCTCTCCTTGTGATTCCAACCCCACCCAGGGTGCACCGCCCCAGCGAATCTCTCCATCATGCCCCGTTCTGCATCTTCCTCCTCTTTCCCTCTCCTCCAGGCTCTCTCCCACAGACACCAGCACATTTTAAAGATGGTTCCACTTTATAAATCATCCCTCTCTGGCAGCCACCCGAGGGCTACTCCCCGAACAACACACACACAGGGCCCAACGGTGCCTTCCCCTTGGCCGAGGAGGGTGCTGGCAACTGGCGGAGCGGCGCCCGTGGGATGAGAGGCTTGGGGTTCGAGCTGCCCCGGGAAAAGCAATGGAAATAGGAAAACGTGGTCCCATTACCCTTTCCTCAGTCTGTTGAGGGGCATCTCCGGGTCCCCAGTCAATACAATCCTGAGAAACCCAGCAGCTCCCCAAAAGGAGGAGGACAAAGCAGCCCCCCAGGGGCCAAAAGTGCTGGAGCGGAGACCTCCAGCAACGCGACCCTGTTTGCGTTTCATTTGCATATCACTGCCCCTCCCCTCCCTCCATCCCGTGCCTCTCGATTGTGGTGTAGCCCCCCGCGGGCTTCCGAGGTCAGTTCTGATGCTGTGGCGGGACTTGGAGCTAAGGCCAGAATGGCGAAGGGGACTCCAGTCGCCCCCTGGGCTGAAGACCGAGAGGACTGCTGAGGGAGCCCCTGGGGCTCCCCACTGCCCCCATCCGTCATCCCCACCCCCGAAGTAAAACCAGCGCTGACCTGCCCGCCTTGGTGATGATCATCTCGGTGCCCGCCTCGTGGAACTTCTTCCAGAGCTCCTTCTCATGCAGGCCCACCTTGATGTTCTCGATAGTCTAGGGATGGGAGAGAGGGGACTTGTGTCGCCCTGCCCACGGCTCCACGCGGAGCCATCAGAAAGGGGAACACAGACCCAAGGGACCATGCAGGACACTGCCAGCCCCAGGTGCCCACGCCTCGAGATGTCGTTTCAAAAAATTATTCTGTACCACTGGTGAATTTTTAAAAATTTAATCAGTGGCTGAAATCCCCTTCTTCGGAGCTGCATCTACAGACGGCCCCGCAGAGGACACACTAACCGACCGTGCCAGGGTAGATGACACACTCTTGCACAAACATAAACACTGCACGTGGCCCGACATAGCCACAGGCTTGCGGGCAGACACACCAACACAGGATGGGCACACACACCCTCGGCCAGAGGCGCGCACCCGCAAACACCTCCTGCGGACCCGCACAGGCAGAGGGCGTGCACATGGTCACGGTGGTGTCCCCTAGGCCTCGGAGCTCGGCGGCGGCTCCCGCAAGCACCCGGCCAGGGGCTACTCACCCCGCCTGGTACCAGGCTTTTGTCCCCGCCCTCTCAGGGTCGTCGGAGCTGGACTGTTTTCCTGGGCTCGCTCCGGCGCGGCCTCCCCTCCCCGGCCTGTCTCAGAGCAGCCTCAAGGGCTCGAGGTGGAGGAAGGACGAAGGGCAGAAGGCGAGCCCTGCCCAGGGGAGCGCGAACAGGCAGACAGTCCTGCCCGCAGTGGGGCGGTTGACAGACACAGGCGGCCCTGCAGACAAACCGACGCCCGACCTCCACCCGACGGCCTGCCCGGCCCGGCCCTACCTGCTCGGCGGCGGCAGCGGTGGCGATGTTGGCGCCGGGGCCCGGGGGGCTGCCAAGCGCGGCTCCGCTGAGGCCCGGCGCGGCCAGCGCGGGCTCGGGGGCGTTGGCGGCGTTGGCGGCGCTGGCCTCGCCGAGCACCGAGCCCGGGGCCCGGAAGGCCTCCTCGCTCTCCGACAGGCCCTTATCCTGCAGCATCTCCTGTGGGCACAGCACACGCGAGTCATATGCCCATGTCCACACGCGCCCGAGACCCGGCAGCCCTGGAGCCGAGCCGCGGCTGGCGGTGGGGGGTGCTTCGGGCACTGCTGGGAGGCCGCCCTGATGCACGTGGACCCCGCCCCCTCCCGAGCTGGAGGAGGGAGAATAGCGCGGTCAGGACCCTCGCCTCCTCCCTCTGGGTCTGGACCTGGGAGGGTTTGTGTGCGGTTCCAGGTCCTCCTGCCCTGGGTGTGGGGCTGTGTGACGAGTAGGTCTGGGGGAAGGACCGCCCTCTCAGCATTGCCCCAGCTGCACCCCCAGTGCGTCCTCCTGCTGGGCTCCAGTGGACCCTGGAGCCTGAAGTCTGGGTCTTTTTCGTCTGTTCCTAATAACTGGGGTCCAGGCTCACTCTTGGCCCAGGGCAGCCAGGACACCTTCTGGGTAGGGAGGAGAGGAGAGTCAGCCCAGGAGGGCAGGGCCTGGGCTCCCAGGGCTCCACAGTGGCAGAGAGGGCCTTCGGCTGAGCGGCCTCTCAGGCTCCTGGTCACTCATCTGCCCAAACCCACTCCCTCAGACAGCAGTCAGGTAGAGGCTTCCTGAACCAAAGGTTTTCCTTCCTGTACGTTCCCACTCCCTCAGATGCCTGTGTGGCACCCACGCAGGCACCCACGTCCTCACACACAGACACAGCACCTTCTCATAGCCTACAAGTCACCCAAGTAGCCACATTTTCCTAGGGCCACTCTGATTCAGGCCCCGAACTCAGCCAGGGGCCACCCCAGCCTTGCCCTCACATGCACACTGGCTGGCTCACTCACTCACACTTTAGATTTTAGCTTCAAAGGGCTCTGCTTTGAGGCAAAGGACTCAGACCCTTCCCAGCTAAGGACCAGGCCAGTTGAGTCCAGTTGACAGGCACAGCCTAGTCCTGCCCCAGGGCACAGCTACCCTTCCCCAAGCGACTAGGACTATTCACACGCCTGCTCATGTGCCTGCTTCCTTCTGGAAGCTGGTCCTGGGATATCAGGATGAGAGTCCCGCCTGCAAGGACCTGCCTGTCCTGCCTCATCGTGGGTGCAACCCTGCGTTATCCCTGCTTCTCCTTTCCACCTCCTAGCTCTTCTCCCTTCATGTAGATCTGGGCAAGTTCTGGGGAGGCTTTCTAAATGTCTGCCTGCCTTTCTTGCAGCTGAATGTTCCCTCTTTCTCCCCCTATCTTCTTTCTGTCCTCTCCTGGCTCTCCCTGGGCATTCCAAGGCCCAGGTCCCTCACCACTGGCCTCCCATCCCAGGCCTAGACATGGGCTCCCAGGGCCTCACAAAGTAAACAAGCCAAGTGCAACCGAGGAGATAAAAAGGGGCCGGGGCCAGTTGGGGCTGGGAAAAGCCCATAAAGATAAGGCTGACAGGCGGGTCGGTCCTCCAGCCACAGGCACTGAGGAGGAAGACTCGCCGGGCATGGCCAATGCCAGCACCGGCCTTGGGCCACATGCGGGTTCCGGGGCCGAGCCTGGAAACCCAGGAGACTCCAGGCAAGGGGACATTGTGCAATGGGGGTAGTTGTGCGCTCTGGCCCAACGCGCTGGTTCCAACTATATCTGGGGTCAGCCGGGATGGGCACCCGCAATCCGCTGGTCCAGATGCTGCGGCCCGCGGGGCCAGGAGGGGCCGCCTGGCCTGATGCTGTCTTGGCCACTAGGTCCTCTGCGGACACTTGTCACACCCGGAGCTGTGCAGCGGCTCCCCGCGACTTGCGCCGCGCGCTCTCAGTCCTGCCCGGTGCTGAGCACATCCGCGGCCGGCGTCCACTGACGCCAGTCCCACCGCTACCACGCGGGACAAGGGCTGCGTTGGGCTTTCATTCCCCAACTCGAGGTTCGCCTCTTCCTTTTCTCTCCGCCACGCAGCCACATCCCGACATCGCGAAGATTCGCCTTCGCTGGAGCTCCCCGCTCGTTCCTTTTTCTTCCCGCCCGGCACGGCCATCCCCGCTGTCCGGTCCCGTCGGACCCCGAGCCCCGGCGCGCTGGGACGCCAATAGAGCGGGTCCCGCACCAGCCGGGGTGCGCGGCCCGCGCTCACCCTTCTTCTGGAGCCCTCGGCGGACGCGGCCGGCCGGCTCCGCGCCCTGTGCGCTCGGGTCCGTCACTTTCAGTTGACTCGTTTTTTTAAGAAGAACAGCATTTTTCTTTTCATTTCTAGATTACTGGTGATACTTTTCTCGCACTGGGGGAATTGTTAATTTTTTATACTATTTTAATTATCTCTATTATCAGAGTAGTATTCTGGTCAATTCAATAACATTAAGACTACTTATTCTATCACACAAGCTATTAGTACGTTATTTTTAATACTGTATGGTTTAAGTACTGGTTTGATTTGTTAATTCATCATTATCAAATATGTTGTTATTGCTTTCCTGTCACTGCTCCATCATTCTAGGGCCTCCTGGCACATTCGTAATACTATTACTAAAACCTAGGCAATTATTAAATATAGTCTTCCAATAGGTCATGTTAATCTCTCATTATTTTTATTTTTACTCTGTATCCCTGAAATGTTTCCGTGCTGCCTCCTCAGTCTCTGTTTGTACTTTGTCACAGTTTCAGTAATTTATTTACCATAACTTGTAGTATTATTGTTCTCAATATTCACATTCATTTCCTTCATGTCCTTATAATACTTCTCGTTATTTTACCATTATTTGTTTTGTTAGGATTGTTCATAATACTCCAGGTATTCTTCATCACATCGTTACAATATCTTGTTACTTTGTCATTATTTGTAATGTTATGGATCTTAATTCGCTACTTATTTTTCAATGCATCATTACTTCTTGTTACTTTGTCATAATTTGTAATATTGTTGTAGCTCTTAATACTCTGTTTTCTCATCACATTGGTACAATACTTATTACTCTACCATTATTTATAATGTTGTTGGGACTATTAAAACCTTGGTCATAAATTGTCATATTACTCCAGTAATTCTTGTTGCTGTCTTTATTTATATTACTATTGTTCTTAAGATTTTGGTTAACATTTATTTTAATAATTCACTATAGTATCAATAATAAATTATATGATAGTATTCTGTCAATACTACTAATATTAGTATTTCCCTTATTAGTATTTTCATTGTTCACCTTTTTCCTACAGTTTTATCATTTTTACACTGTTACTATTTCTTATTCTATTGATTTTAATACAATAGTTCTTATCACATTGTTCCATCACTTTGTCTATGATTCTCTCAAATTTGTGATTACAATTTTCACTTGGTTTTGAGAGTGACTGTTATTTTATTGTTGTTTTAAAGTCCGAGTACTGTATTAGTTATGCCGCTTAGCCCTGCTTTTTGGGTCATTGCTCATATTTTGATAATTCTTGATCATGGATCATTATTTATATAGTATGCTCCTTGCTTTAATTTTGACGACCCTGTTGCATCAAAGGCACTGTAGTCCAGTGTTCTGATCACGAACATTTCCACATCGATATTCGC
Source organism: Globicephala melas (assembly GCF_963455315.2). NCBI lineage: Eukaryota > Metazoa > Chordata > Mammalia > Artiodactyla > Delphinidae > Globicephala > Globicephala melas. The sequence continues at coordinate 49,038,191 of NC_083333.1, read as the reverse complement.
CAAGTACCTGGGCCCTCCTCCTTGGCCTTTCTTATTCTTCAAACACCAATTTCAAGGCCACCGCTCCACTTGTCTCGTCCTAACCTTGTTCCTTTGGCGCTGGCGCTGTCGTTTCTATGTTCTTGGGCCCTTAGACCCAATTCGTCCGGTTACTAGGAGGAGAGAAGGGCTCGAGCTCCGACCGCTGGGAGTCGGGCGAGGCGGCAGCCGGATTAGAAACTCTTCTCGCCGCCCTCTTGCCGCCTTGACTGTCCCCGAGGTTCTTACCCAGGTCCTGTTACTCTCCCCCTTTCCAGCTCATCCTCCCTGGTTTCGGTGTTGCCCCTCTCCCGCACTCCCGACTCACCCCCACCCACGCCGGGACCCTCACTCACCCTAACTGCGCTGCCGCATGCGTTGGCGCCTGCGGCCCGAAGTCCGCTGCAGGCTCGGGTCCGAGGAGCCCGGGTCAGCCGGGACTCCGACTCGGGGCAGCTGGGTCAGGGTTCCGCTGCCCGCCGCGCCCTCGTGGCCGGACACATCCCGGTTCTGGAGCGGGCCCTTGATCTCCGAGGCTGCACTTTGGGGCCTCAGCTCCCTCCTCCTCCCTCCCTCCCTCCCTCCGGGGCCGCACCCCCCTCCCCGCGCTGACGTCGCTGCTGTCAATCAGTCCGCGCCCGCCGCCCCCCGGGGAGGGGGCTCGAGGGTCCCCTGGCTCCATGGTCCGGGGACCCCGAGCTCGGAGTGGGCTGCCGCTCCACCAGCGCGCGGCCCGGTGCCCTCTCCGCGGCCCTCGGGCCCCGCCGGCCGGCTCGGGGTGGGAGCCCGCATGGTTTAGATTAGAGGGGGGGGGGAAGAGAGGGCGAGCGGCCTGGCGGCGCCGCGCGGCTCCCACCCGAGGCTCGACAACCAGAATGGCCGGCCAGGGGCGGCGGCGCAGCCCGCACCCAGGGGCGCCGCACGCCGGGCCGGCGGGGCCGGGGCCCACTTCCAGACGGCCGCCCTCCGCCGAGCCGCAGGCCGCGGGGCCCGCCTGCTCGCACGCACCGCGGTCCGAGCCCGCTCCCGGCCGTGCCCGCTTTCTTCGTGAGCCCGCTCGGCGGCCACAGCGCACACGCGCCCCACCGCCCCGCACGGCGGCTCCCGACCTTGCCCGCCTCACATTCTCACACCTCCGCGCGCCGGCCCGCGCTCGCTCCTGCTGTCGGGTTCCGGCCCCTCTCGCGACAGCCGGGCCGGGCCTCGTCTGGGACCGACTCCGCTGCTCACTGGCCCGCGCTCGTCCGGGCCCAGCGGGCAGCGGGCGCTGGAGTCGACCGCGGGGGTCACGGGTTAGGGCAGGCCCTGCGTGCGCTAGGGCGGTCCGGCCTGGAGCGGCGGCGGCGGCGGCGGCGGCGGCGGCGGCGGCGGCGGCAGCGGCAGCGGCGGCGGCGGGGAGGTGCGGCGCCGGCCTGAATCCGAGCCCAGGCCCAGGCTCCGAGGTGCCAAGGCTTGGCAGAGCCTCTTGGGGAAACTGCGGACCAGGGCCAGGACTCTGCCAGCAGCTCCCCGAGATCTCGGAGGGCTGAAGAGGAAGCCCAGTGCCTGCTCCAGTCTAGGAAGCCCAGGCGGCTTCGCACTGAGCCAGACAGCCAAGGTGCCTCCGAAAGTGAGTGCCCCTCAGCCACCTGGACCTCCCGGTCCGGCCTCTGATTCCCTCTGTCTCACTTATCTCTTTTTCTCTGTGTCTGACTCTACCTCACCACAGGCTCCTGCAGCTGCACAGGCACACAGACCCATGTGGACCTCAGCCCATGCCCAAGCCTCACAGCCTGTAACATGCCCAGAACACTGGGGCCAGGATAGGTCTGCCTGCCCACCCATCTGCAAAGGCCCCAGAGTCCTCTGTCAATAGGATTCCCAGATTAGCCCCTCACTTCTCAGCATGGGCTGTATCCCTGCCTCCATGGTGTCCCAGCCTCTCCAATCAGCCTCTGTTCCTTTCCAGATTCTGACCTCAAAATCATATCGACGGGAACAGGACAGGGAAAATCCTGGATGGCTCTGTCCCTTTTATAATGCTAGGAAATGGAAAGCCAGAATCAGTGCTTTCCCCAGAACCCTGCACACAAAGGGGGAAGCAGAACACCACCTCAGAAAAGCCAGCTGCTGCTGTCAGGAGCCTGTAACCCAGCTCCACAAGGGCCCACTGCTCAAGAATCTTCATCTCCCCCAGCAGTACCAGATCCCACTGCCTCATCTTCCCTTCCTGACTTGTCTCATGGAGTCCCAAACCAGGAAGGGGAAGTAAGGTCTAAGAGGGGTGGAGAAGCTGAATCCTCCCCCAATCCTGCCTCCTCCTGGTGTGGAGAAAGGGAAGGCCCTGGTGTTTCAGGAGACGCCTGGGGAGTCATGTTTCCTGTGTTAGGGAGAACTGGATGACATGCCCACTTCTGCGCCCAAGCCCCCTCCCATGCCCTCTCCAACAGCCTGGAGGGAAATCCCTTGCAAGTAAATAGCGTACAGACCAACCAACTACTGTGTGGAATGGTGAACAGGGAGGGCAGTGAATCACCAGTTACCATGGGAAAACTAGACTTAGGCCAGACTCTGGAAAGAGTTTGATGACAGCCACTGGAGGAAGTTCATAATAAGACCATCTAAGGTAGCTCTTTAAAAAAACTAGAGTGGAAACCTCCTATGAGTGCAAGGCTTTCTGGAGACTCATGAGAGATAATCCAAATCAAAACTGACAGTTCATGATGATGTGGAGAAATGCGATATTGAAGAGACAGGCAAGGTTTGGGTGATGAAAAGGAAGGGGTGGGGGGGCTTCCCTGGTGGCGCAGTGGTTGAGAATCCGCCTGCCAATGCAGGGGACACAGGTTCGATCCCTGGTCCAGGAAGATCCTACATGCCGCGGAGCAACTAAGCCCGTGCGCCACAACTACTGAGCCTGCATGTCGCAACTACTGAAGCCCGTGCACCTAGAGGCTGCGCTCCACAACGAGAGAAGTCACCGCGATGAGAAGCCCGCGCACTGCAACAGAGAGTAGCCCCTGCTCGCCGCAACTAGAGAAAGCCTGCGCGCAGCAACGAAGACCCAACACAGCCAAAAATAAGTAAACAAAATAAATAAAAAAATAAGAAAAGGAAGGGGCAAACCAGCCAGCAATTGAGCAAGAAAAGAGGGGAGGTTATGTACACAAATTCTCCATTAGTAGGATGGAATACATCATTTTGTTGATTCTAAGACACACATTTTTCGCATTTTGACATCTCTGAAATTAGGATGCATCTTAACATCAATGGTGTGTCATAGTTTAAGTAGCAGGGTTTTTTTTTCTTAGTGGTACATAAAATAATAGAATAGCATACAATTGATGAAGTATAGTATTTGCTGATAAATGGCCTGTGGCGAAAGGAAAAAGACCAATTTTTCCCCCAAGACTTATTTGAGGAGTTCAAAGTACAAAAACTCTCCTCAACTAGCTAAGTAAATAGTTGACCATAACCAAGCATCTATCACACCAACTTGGGTTGCTTAGGGGAAAGGTCTCAGATTTGGTGTAGACTGGCCTTGGTTTTGAAATCTGGTTCTGAAATCTTAGCAGCTGTATGACCTTGAGCAAGTCCCTTGACACCTACATAAAATGGGGATAATCGCACCAACCTACTAGCTATTCGTGAGATTTGGCTAAGTCAATACATGTAAATGCCTGGCATGTGGTAGGTAGATAATAAAGGTTAGTTCCCAAGTATTTTTAAAATTAATTTTACCCCACCTCTTTCCCAAAAAGGCTTGAGGTGGTTTATAACCAAAATAAGCTAATAAAAATACAAGTAGAAAGACAAAGTAGGGTCAAGGAAAAAGGAGAAAGAATATATGCTATCGCTAAGTGTTGACAAAGTTGCTATAATTGAGAGAGAAATCTGGCTTACTAGCAACAGGGCAAAATGGTAGTTCTCCATTTCAGAAATGTGGAAACACTATTTCCTTGGTGAAGGATGGGGGGAAAAACTTTACTCTGGCCCTAAATTTTAAAGTAGCTTCTCATGTAAATGTTATTCTTATATCTTTACAGTGTTTTATCATTTACAAAGTTCATAGCTACTATCTCATTTGATGCGGTATTAACTCCGTTTTATCTCCATTTTATGGATTCATTCACCCAAAGAAATATTTATCAAGTACTTACTATGTGCCAGACACATAAACAAGAGGAAAGGCCAACTAACCATTCTATTAATTAGTTAGCCAGCTGATTAGCTAACCAGTTACTAACTGCAAATTCACTAACAAATGACCTACAAATGTACTAATTAATCACCTATATAATCAGTTCCAAAGGGAGCAGGGGCTACAGGATAAGCTAGAGAATCCCAGTCAGTACAATAAGGTGGCTTGTCCAGAATCCAGGGTGGGTTTGGCTGAAGATGATTACTTGAGTTGGCACCATACTGTAGTAAAAAGCAATTACATTTTTTTTTTAAATCCTAGGTTTTTGGAGAATTTAATAAATACCAATGTCAAGCCCCAACCCTGACCAACAGAGTCAGAATCTCTGAGAATAGAGCCGAGGTTGAGAACCACTGTTCTGTGCCAATCATGGAAATCCTGTTCCATGCTCTCATAGACTCCCTTCCTTGTAGCTAGGAGTGGTCATGTGACCCAGTGTTGGCCAATGAGGCCTAAGCAAAAGACTGGAGAGGAGAAAGGATGTGGAGAATTTTTTGCTTTCTTGAAAAAGGGGAAGACATAGTCTTCTTTTCCCCTGTGGATGAGATCCTTGGAGTTCTCACTCTCTAGAGACCTTGAGGCAAGAAAGATAAAGGCCAATATGCTAAGGATATCAGAGCAAAAAGAAAGAGTCTGGGTTCCTGATGGCATCACTGAGCAGGTAAACCTGCTCTTGTAATGTGAGAAGAAATAAACCCTATTTCTTTACATCATTGTTAGTCTGAGTCTCTGTTATTTACAGTCTTACTCCTGAGGCATATGCAAAGGTCCAGCTCAGTGCTGAGTGAGTCCTTGGGCATTTCATAGTGAAAGATACATATCTTAGTGTCCATATGTGTTCTTATGCACGTGCACATACCTTCTCATTCAAATCCAGGAAAGAACATCCCTCCACACTGCCTTCCCAGCCATGTTATTCTATGTGTGCTATAATCTAAGGCCTGGGATCCTTAGTAAGTCCCCCAAAGAGGAAAGATGGGTGAGGCAGCAGGGAATTCACCTGTCCCCTGTGGCTTTATTGTTACCCACTAACCCCAAATCTTGGTTCCAGATTCCCCAGCCCACATCCCGTTGAGATTATCAAACTCAGGACAGCTGGAGTTGGGGCAGGAGCTTGAGCTCACTCTGGAAATTGGAGGATTGACTAAGGAGAATGGGTAGTGGGTGGCAGCTACTGCTGCAGGTGCTTCCCCTCTTGCCACACGTGCAGCTCTGCACACCTGACCTCTCACCCTGGCCTCCCAGGCCTTCTCCCCCAAAGAGAATTAGGAAACTTCCAGTTAGAAGGAACTGAGGACTGGGCTGGCCTGATCCTGGACCTGGGTGAGGTAAGCTGGTCTGAGCCCCTCCTCAGGACTGAGGACAGGGACGGTGATTCACCAGTAACCCAGGTGGATTCCTACTATAACTCTCACTTGAGGAACTACAGGGATAAGGAATGAATAATCACATCTGGGTTTTGCACAGTCACAGGTAGCAATATAGACCTTCTGTTCCAGAGTCCTTATCAGTAGGTGGATTCACTGTAGACGATCACACTTTCTTCCCCATTACACTATATGCTCCTGAATTGCCACTTCCTTCCATTTCCTCCAGTAAGACTTCTCTGAAATACACATTTATTTTACAATCTGTCCGAGGAAGGTATATCCGCTAGGGTTGTGTTAGGTTAAAAACAAAATCCTAAGTCAGAGAAATTATTTAATGTTTCAATCCCCTCTGCCCCTTCTTTCCTCCTCTTTCTCCCTTCCATTCTTCCTAAGCATAGATTATCCAAAACTGGCTTTTAATTTGGGCCCTCAAGGATTTCTTTGAACCAGGGGCTGAAACAAATTAGAATTCAAGAATGAAAATATGTGCACTATTAGAAAGCCCTTGGAATTTGAAGTTTAAAAGCCTGAATTCTGGTCCTCAACATGCTGTTTATAGAGGGACCTAGAGCAAAATCTGCTTTAAGCCTCTTTCCTCATCTGTAAAATGAATTTAATAATAACAGCCACCTTACAGGGTAGAAGAAAGCATGAAGTGATATCACATAGATAAAAGTGCTTCCTGAGAAAAAGAAAAAAAAAAAGTGCTTCCTGGCTTCCACCCCTCTTGCTGCAGTTGGTCCATTTTCTGCTTCTAAGCAATCAGAGGCATACCCCCGCTGTTAACTGGTCAGACCTCCATACTAAGTTTCCATTCCCTCACCCAAAGCTGGGCGGATGGAGCTGCCCAAGGAGCCCTGGGCTCAGGCGCCATGCCAACACTGGCACTGAACAGGGCACAGACCCCAGCCTGTGTGTTCCCGGGACGTAGTGCCCCTGACTGTGGCTCTTCTAGAATTCAACAAGACCTTGTTGAAGGCTGGGGTCTGTGCCCTGTTCAGTGAAGGCTGGAAGAAGTCCAGAGGCCCGACCCCCACGTCCCTGCATTTTCTGAAGTTTCTCCTTTGAACACATTCCTTTATTTACTGGGACTCATTTAACCTCAGCCATATCATTTATTTGGTAACTGTCACTCAGCCTGCTCTGGCATTAACCTCATAATCCTATTGATTTTCTCCAAGCTAGTTGGGGGCCTTCTCTACTTCTCCTTGGGCCAGCTGGGGCTGATTCCCAGTTCCGGTCATTACCGAGAAAGAGGCCCCAGACGGGTAAGGACCTGCCTGGAGGACCATCTGGGGTTTCCTTGTTTCCACCTTGGCCCTTCGAGGCTGCGAGAGACAAGATTGATGAGGCCCTGGTTGCTTAAGCGTGAGGTAAGGCGGCTGACCGCTCACCTACACCACAAGGAGTTCCCTGACTGGCTACTGAGGCCGTCTTTCAGCACAAAAGACCTGCGCTTCACCAATCGCAGTTTCGCTTGGCCAGGAACCCCGCCTCTGTCCGCCATCTTGGATTCCGGAGGGCCCAATCACTGCGGGGGAAGCAGGGAGGGTGGGGCCGAATCTGCAGCTCGCACCGAAGTGGCCACAGGCTTGTGCCTTCTTGCCATGTGCAGCCCGAGTCTGGCCCCTCACAAGCTGCGGCTGCAGCTCCCAGACACCACCCCTGCCCGTCGCCAAGGGATTAGTGTCCGTCTGTCGTTTGGGACAGCCTTGGTGGGTGTTGTCCCAGACCAGGGCCTCCCCTTCGCCATTCCCCAGGACCACTCTCTCAAGAATCCAGCTTGGGCAGAAGGGATTGTGTTAGGGGGTCCAACAGCCTGGGGTGCTGTCTCTCCCAGAGCTGAGTGGGGTGACGGGAGTCCCCTTCCCCACCAGGCTTGAGCCACATGTGCTGGGAAGTTCATTTCCCCTTGTTCTGCAGAACGGGCTCAGGGATTGACCCCAGGAGTGACCCCAGTGTCAGGAGGTATTAATGATCTCCATACGGGCAATAAACAGGCAGACCGGCTGGCTTGGTGTGGAGGTGCCCTGGAATGGGGCCGCCTCATTAGCCTCACATTCGCTGGAGGGTAGAGGCTTGATTAGCGAGGGCTCCCTCATCTGTCTCTCCTCCCCCAAACATCCTTGAGCTCCATGGGTACGCGGTTGGAGACACTGGAGACCTCCGGCTGGTTTCTCAAGAGGCAGCCTCTTCAGGTGTCCGCTCAGCCATTTGTCCACTTCTAACAGGACTTCCAGCTTGCTCCTGATAAAGTCTCCCTTGTTTTTAAAAGCCTGCAAAGGCCAAATCCATGCATTCTGAGTCACCTCACTTTTTTGTCTACAAGAACCCAGGAACAAGAAGACCTTCCTCTTCTATAACTTAAATCTCTCCAAGCCCTGTTTTCCCAAAGAGCAAAGGGAATAAGTAGGTGGTTACCTGCCTTTGGTGCGGGTGGGCAGTCTTTAGCCACTGCCTAGACTATGAAAAACACAATCTGGTTTATCACATCTCCCTCCAAATTCATTTCCATCAGGTTGGTTACTTGTTCTAGGTGTGTGACTTAACCTCCCAGTCTCATGGGATAGACAGACTTGTAAACAAATGCAGTAATAAAACAGGCCCAGGGCTATAATCTATTTCCATATTGAGTGTGATGAGACTACAAAAGAGGGAATAACCAATTCATCCTACCTTGTTCCACAGGGTTCCATGAGGAGATGACATCTGAGTTCATCTTTGGAAGATGAATATGTATGGGATCCTGAGAGATAGAGGATGTGAAAAGGGACTCCCAGGAGAGGGGAAGCACAAGTACAAAGGCACAAAGGGCATATCTGAGGAGCAGCGGGGCTGCAGTGGTGGAAATGAAGCTTTGTAGAAAGGTAAAGTTTGGAAAGGGTCCTGTAAACCCTGTTAATAACTTTATCTAGACAGCCATTGCAGGACACTGAGCTCCACAGAGACAGCACCAGGGCAAGTGAGAGCCAAACAGGTACTAGGTAACTCTGAGCCTCGCTGAGGAAAAATAATTAAACACGGGCAAGGAGAGCCTAAGAAACTGAGAGGCAAAATGTCGTCATATGCATCCTTTGCGCAAACTTGCTGGGAGAAGCACAAGAAGAAGCACCCAAATGCTTCAGTCAGCTTCTTGGAGTTTTCTATGGACTATGTCTACAAGGAGAAAGGAAAATTTGAAGACATGGTGAAGGTGGACAAGGCCCATTGTAAAAGAGACATGAAAACCTGTATCTCTTATAAAGGGGAAACAAAAAAGAAGTTCAAGGATCCCAATGTACCCAAGAGGCTTCCTTTGGCCTTTTTCTTATTTTGTTCTGAGTTTCACTCAAAAAATCAAAGGAGAACACCTGGGTCTATCCATTGGTGGTGTTGCAAAGAACCTGGGAGAGATGTGGAATAACACTGCAGCAGATGACAAGCGAGCAGCCTTATAAAAGAAGGCTGAAGGGAAAATATAGAAAGGATATTGCTGTCTACTGAGCTAAAGAAAAGCTGATGTAGAGAAAAAGAGAGTCATCAAGGCTGAAAAAAGCAAGAAAAAGAAGGAAGATGAGAAAGATGAAAAGGGGGAGGAGGAGAAAGATGAAGAAGATGATGATGAATAAGTTGGTTCTTTCTAAGTTTTTTTTTCTTGTCTTGTCTGTAAAGCATTTAACACCCCTGTACACAACTCACTCCTTTTTAAGAAAAAATTGAAATGTAAGGCTGTGTAAGATTTGTTTTAAAACCATACAGTGTCTTTTTCTGTATAGTTATGCTGCTGAATGTGTCTCTAGCTAACCCTGTCCTGGTGGTATTTTCAATGGCTGCTAACCTTGCGTGATACAGCGTTGGGAAGTAAATTGGCATGGAAATTTTTTTTTTTTTTTCGGTACGCGGGCCTCGCACTGTTGTGGCCTCTCCCATTGCGGAGCACAGGCTCCGGACGCGCAGGCTCAGCGGCCATGGCTCACGGGCCCAGCCGCTCCGCGGCATGCGGAATCCTCCCGGACCGGGGCACGAACCCGTGTCCCCTGAATCGGCAGGCAGACTCTCAACCACTGCGCCACCAGGGAAGCCCATGGCATGGAAATTTAAAGTAGGTTCTTGCTGGTACACAATACAAATGAGTCATGTATGGGGATAGTTTTTTCATCTTCAGTTGTCTCTGATGCAGCTTATATACGAAGTAATTGTTGTTCTGTTAACCGAATACCACTCTGTAATTGCAAAAAAAAAAATAAAAAAAGTTGCAGCAATTTTGTTGACAATCTGAATGCCTCTAAGTAAATACAGTTTTTTAAAATTAGTATTGTCCTTTTCCTAGGTCTGAAACTTTTCTTATTGAGAGGAAGCTTGTCTTTTGCCTTTGCCCATTTTGGATCACATGAACTATTACAGTGTTTATCTTTTCAATATAGTTAGCTGATAAAAAGCTTTTGTCTACACACCCTGCATATGATGAGGGTAATAAAAGTTGAAATGAGACCCAAAAAACTCCACAGACTCCCCCCCAAAACCAAACCAAAACAAAAACAACAGCAAAAACGTTATCTAAGGGCAATGGGAAGCCATAAATGGTTTTTAGCAGGAAACGTTCTGGACTGATCAGATTTGTGTTTTAGACAATGATTGCTGGTAGGGTGGGAAGATCTGGGAGTGAGGAAGAGTAGCAAGAAGACCAGTTGTGAAGGCAGGGAAATTATTCAAAGGATATTTGGGAGAAGTGGAGTAGGAAAGAGGCTGGAGTTTAGGATGTCTCTGGGCAGGAATATGGTAGACATTTGTGATTTTGCACGTCCTGGGTCCACTCCTCTTTTTCAGGTTCAGAACCCCAATTGAGTTTTAGGGGAAAGAATCATTGCCATTGGTAAAGTTTGGTGGGAAGAGTTTCAGTGAAGGCGCTCCATCCCCAGCCAAGAACATGTTAAATGCTTTCTTCCTAGAATTCTAATCTTGAGCGTAAGGGCAGAAAGAATGGAGGCAGAGGAGTTGAATCATCATTTTTGGGTCTCAGCTTCCTTACGCATACAGTTGATTTAAGCTTCAACCAACACTGCGTGGTAAGCAACAGTCCTTTTTTTTAAAATTTTGTTTTATTAAAGTACAGTTATTTTACAATGTTGTGTTAGTTTCCACTGTGCAGCAAAGTGATTCAGTTACACATATATATATTCTTTTTCAAATTCTTTTCCATTATGGGTTATCACAGGATATTGAATATAGTTCCCTGTGCTATACAGTAGGACCTTGTTGTTTATCCATTCTATATGTAATAGTTTGTATCTGTTCATCCCAAACTCCCAGTCCATCCCTCACCCATACCCCTTCACCCTTGGCAATATGGTAGGTAACATTCTCATTCTAGATTCTCCAGTCTTCATGCCCTGAAGGAGCCATTCACCTACACCCACCACTCAGCTCCCCAGAGCTGCTCTGGCCTCCGTCATTTCTGAGCCTGGATTTTGAGGCTTCACTTCAAGTTGGTGAGTTGCTTCATCCTTCCAGTAAACCCCTCTCTGCTTAAGCCAGCCAGGTGCATTTCAACAGCTTTGACAACAGAACCCTATCTGGTCCTGAGGACATTAAGTGAGAGAAGAGGCAGTGGGCGTGGGCAGAAATGAGTTTAGTTTTAGTCGTGACAGGACTTTAGTTGGAAATACAGGGGCTGAAGATTTGGGACACATCAGTACACAGTGGGGTTCACTGTGTTCACTGTAGCTGATGAGGCCACTAAGGGAGAAGTTATTTAAAAAAAAGAAAAGAAGGAGTCCAAGAAGAGAATCTGGAGGGTGTGGAAAAGAAGATAGGAAACCAGCAAAGTGACCCAAGAAGAATCAGTTAAAGGGCTGGCCAAGAAGGGGTGCAGTCCTGGCAGAAAAAGAACTTTTTCAGAGCAAGGGAGAGGTTAGTATAGTGTAAAATACCGGCAAGAGTATCAAGGAGGAGAATGTAAATGATTGGCAAGGGGAGCACCAGGGACGTTAGAAAGAGCAGACTGAGGGCGGGGGAGAGAAGAGACTACCTCCCTCCCAGACTGTTGGAGGCTCAGATGAGCTGGCTTTGGTGAACTGGGAGGGGGCCACCAAATAAGAAGCTTGCACTCTGATTTCCCGGGACTTCTGGAAAGAGCAGTAGTGCTTGCCTCCTGTACCATCCTCCCCTCTCACGGGCATTGACAAAAATATGCTGGCAAGTTCCTACACCCCACTGGAGCCCTCACCCACCCAGAGGACCTGTCCTGGGGAGCTCTGTCTCAGTCACCTAGGAGCCCAGGGCCCAGCTGAGAGGCTGGAGACAACCCTGCCGTGGCCCTGGGTTCCTGCAGTGGACTCTCCTTCACAGCCCACCCTTCCACCCCGCTGTCACTAGCGTCCAAACTCATCCAACTCATCGTCTGACATTAGAGCCCTCCAAGACCAACTCCAAACCCCCTCCCACCCCCGTCGCGCTTCTCAGAAACCAAAGTTCCCTGAACACAGCACTCTCGAAATGGCCTACACAGTCCTGTTTCTGCACCTTTGTTCACACGACACACCTTCTCTCCTTTGATCTCCTGCCTACACGCACACTTCACAGTTTCCGAAGCATCTTCACATACCTGTGTTCACAACAGCCCTGAGGAGTAGGAAAGGAGGAAGTGGTATAGTTACGCCCCTTTTACAAATAAGGAAACTGAGGCTGGGGGGAGTAAAGGGACTTTCCCAAGGTCACACAACTAGGAAGTGGCCTGTGCAGACTTCTGGAGTCCAGTGGCTTCTAGAAGCCAGGCCCTGGAATCGTGAAGGTTAGTGCAATTGTAGCCTCCTTGCCAGCACAGGGCAGGCTGTTGGCTCCATGCAATTTGGCTAGAGGTGTTTGGGGGTATCATGGATGCAGTGGTCAAGAGCTGGCCTCTGGGTCCATAAGGCTTGGGTAACTTAGCCTCTCTGGGCCTCAGTTTCCTCATCTATAAAATGAACAAAACCCATTTACATCATCAGGTCATTAACTATTTGGGAAGCATTTAGAACACTACATAGTAAACAGATTTACTTGAAAGAAATCAGTGAACCCAGTGATTTAGGCAAGATGGCAACTGGTTGAAAAGGACTAGACCCAATCACTTGTCCACAGCTTTACAGTAATGTCCTCCTGGTAGGGACTCTGGCAGTCACAGCAGGCTGCAGAGGAAACCAAAGAGATAACCGCTGTCAGCATTTTGCCGTATTCCCTTCTCTTCTCTTTTTCTTAACTTAAAAAAATTTTTTTAATCTATTAAATTTTAATAAAACAGACCTAGAAAATTCAGTCATTAACTCTTCAGATGAGAATCATTCTGAGGAACGATTGAGCACCTTTTGTGCATATTTAAGCGCTGTTGCCCAGTTTTTATAATTTTTCAGGGTCTTGTTCCCTTCCCAACTAATATTTAGTCCATTACTTGTGCTCTTGACTACTTGTAAGAGCAAAGAGGTGGAACAACAGAAATGTTCCTTACTTAAATGATGGCCACTTACCAAACTGCATGTGATCCAAGTTTTATAAAAAATTAGACTAGAGAATTAAACACTTTTTTCATATGTTTAATTGCTGCTCGGTTATCCTCTTTGGTGAGACTTATTACCTTTTTATCCATTTTCTTCTGTCCATTTTTCTATTTGTTTCTCCGCTCTTTTCTTGCTGATCTGTAAGAATTTTCTGTATATTATTTATACCAGGCTGTTGTATTGTATGTACTAGATGTCTGTGTGGCAAGTAGCTTCTTTCAACCTGGGGGTGGTGTTTTCACTCTCTGAATGGATCTTTCGATGATCACATGTTCTAAATTTTAACATAAATTACTACAGCAGACATTTTTCTCTCAAAAAACAATTAGTTATATCTCTGCAAGGATCCATGGCAAGGTGTGACCAGTAGTTGTCTCAGGGAGGGTAGGGTTGTGGGTGTTCTGTTTTGCTCTTCTGTGGCTTATGTCTTCCTTTGGCTCATCTGTAAATTTTTCTGTAATGGATATGCATTGCTGTTTTCATAAGAAGACTAGAAATTAGAGCAATAAGAGCAATAATGAAGGGGCAATAATAAACCCTCACCATATGCCAGTGTATTAAATGCTTGATATGAATTCCCTTAATGGGTGCAACAACATAATGTAGACACTGTTATCCACTTTCTAAAGTAAACTTTTTATTTCAGAATAGATTTATAGAAAAGTTGCAGAGATGTGCATAAACTCCCCAGATAGCTCACACCCAGTCTCCCCTACTGGTAACATCTCACGTCACGTGAATATCGTGTATTTGTCACAACTAATGAACGAATATTGATCGATAATATTAACTAAATAAAGTCCGTCCATACTTTATTCAGATTTCCTTAGTTTTTACCTAATGTCCTTTTTCTGCTCCAGAATCCCATCCAGGATATCACATTACATTTAGTCATCATCTCTCCCTAGGCTCCTCTTGGCTGTGACGGTTTCTCCAACTTTCCTTGTTTTTGAAGACGTTGACGGCTTTAAGGAGTGCTGGTCAGGTATTTGTAGACTGTCCCTTGATCAGGGTTTGTCTCGTGTTTCTCAGGATTGAAGGAATCTCAGGATTCCTTCCTTTGGGGGAGGAAAGCCGCAGCTGTGAAGCGCCCTTCTCATCACATCCTATCAAAGGGACGTGTTATCAAGATGACTTATCACTAATGATATTGACCTCGATCACTTAGCCGAGGCAGTGTTTGCCAGGTTTCGACTAGACTAAACGTTCTCCACTCTCTTTTCACACTGCAGTTGTCGGGAAGAAGTCGCTGAGCGCGGCCCTCACTTCAGGAATGGGGAGTTCTGCTCTCCTCCTGGAGGGAGGAGTATTTACGTAAATTATTTGACGTTCTTCACAGAAGATTTATCTATTCTCCTCAAATTTATTTATTTTTTCAATCATTTATTTATATCAGTATAACCTCATGGATATTCATTTTGTACTCTGGGTTGTAATCCAATACTGTGTTATTTATTTTGTCACATTGTTGCAATTTTGGCCATTGGGAGCTCTTTCAGCTGGTTCCTGTGTCCCTTTGATATCCTATCATTAACATCCACCTTTCACAGATGAAAAAAATAAAATTGAGAGAAGATGAATTACAGCATTGAGTCACACCACGTATGATCATTAGACACCGTTGTCTCCTCTAAACACACACACACACACACACACACACACACACGCACACACACGCACACACGTTTTAAGAAATTTTGGAGTTTGGATCAATTTTGCCCTGCTTGCAAAACTTTTCTAATTTCTCTTAATCCATAATCTTTGCTATGGTTTCCTTATCATGCCTCCGTGTGTGTGTGTGTGTGTGTGTGTGTGTGTGTGTGTGTGAACATCTAGTTTGTTCCCACAGATACTTGTGGTTATATATTAATTCTGTTTCAATAAATAAATACTTTATTGTTGGGCATTTCAGTTATTCCAAATTTTTGCTAATACATACAACACAGAGAAGAAATACTTAGCTATAAAAAATTAGAAATTAAAAAGTAGATTTAAAATGCCTTGAAAAGATGGGCAGAAATGCTTAAAGACATCTAAAGGTTGCAAAACCACTTCGCAAGCAACTGAAAATTCAAAGACTTTCGAAACACTGGCTTTGGATATGTGTTCGTTTCCAAGGCCATCCTGCTGATCAGCCTGTTTTGGGCCAACTGCCAGGAGCCCATCTACCAGCCCCTCTTTCCCGGATAACCTCCTACAGCACATGTGGCCTGGACGCACTTCCAGACCCCTGTACGGTTCCTGCCCCCTCGGTCTGAGAGCTGCAGGGAAGAGCTGCTTTGGAGGAAGGCGTCACTGGCCCAGCACCGTGATGCCGGCCACTCCCCCTCCTTCCTCCCGGAGGCCCTGTGATCTAGGCCAGGTGGGTGGTTTGCACCCTCATAGCTTACACCCTCCATCCTCTCCGCCCAGAGTTACCCTCCCTGCACCTGCCGCCACCTGGGTCACCCCTATATCTGCACACACCCTCCCATAACAACCCTGTGAAGGAGACAAGCACAGGAACCTGTGCCCAGAGGAGGGCCTGAGGAAACCAAGGCACAGAGGTTAAGTGAGCCAGTCAGAAGCAGAGTCAGGCAGAGCTAGAACCCAGGCGTCTCCCTCAAAATCCAGGGCTCCTTCCTACTCCCTTGCTGCAGGGGTCTCTGCTCTGGAAACTCTTCTGTGATGGGAGATACTGGCCCGAGACCCTGCCTGTCTCTCCCTGTGTTTGGCGTGGTGTCTGGGCCCGTCTTCAAGGGCAGTTATCTCCTTGCTTCTGCCAACAGAAGAGGATGCAATGGAGAGCTGAGGGGTCCCCAGCCTCTCCCCTCTGACAACAGCATCAAGGCCAGGACCAAAGTAGGTAGGAGGAAACACAAGTGCCAGGGCTGACACCCTGGGGTGCACCCCGGTGCAGCCCTGGAGAAGTTAGACCAGGGTTTCTCAGCCTTGACACTATTGATATTTGGGGCCAAATAATTCTTTGTTTCAGGGGCTGCCCTGTGATTGTGGGACATTCAGCAGCATCCTGGCCTCTACCCACATCCCTACTCCAGGTTATGAAGACCCAAAACGTCTCCAAACATTGCCAGATATCCCTTGGGGGGGGCTCAAAAATCACCCCCGTTTAGAAACACTGGCCTAAACAGACAACCACTGGGTTTTCAGGACAGTGTCGGCCTTGACTGCATTTTTTCCAGAAGTATAATTTATTCAATATGTAACCAACTGTGACTTGATTTGTATACATTTAAAGAACTTTTTGCATCGTTAAATAACAAATTTTTATCAAGCATGGTGTTCTGATTTGGGGGGTTTAAAATATGGTCTCCGTGGCATGTTCTCAAAGAGAGGACAGACCTAAACTCCGGTCCTTGGCCAAAGGTCCAGATCCTGGGGAGGAACCCGGCCAGATTTGGGAGGGGGTGGAGCTGCTGACCCAAGGTCCTGGGTCATCTCTGGCTGTGACACAAACCCTTTCTGAATGTTGTGTCCGCACTGCCACCACACAGCCTCCTGGTGAGCGGGCTTTGCCCATGAAAGCAGGATGGCTGTCTGCAGAATAGTGAGAGCTCACAGCAATGGTGACCTCGTCTCCCTGTGGCCTGAGTGAGCACAGGACGGAATTTACCCCACCCTCACATCCATCTTCCTACCACCAGCAGCGTGGGTAATGTGCTTCCTAGGTTAGCACTGAGTTCTCAGGCCACAGGAGCAGAAACACTGTCTCATCAAAGGACCAATATGTTTGGCCCACGTTGCAGACCCTTTCAATAAAACCTTTGACCTTCTGAAAGATGGTGGGATTGGGGGAGGAGGGGTGTCTGTTTTTTTTTTTTCCCAGGATGGACCGAGTCAACTAGAGAGCGTCACTTCTGGCAGACGGGCCGAGGTCTGGGACTGGAGGGAGAGGAGGCGCTGGTGAACTTGGACTCATTGGCCAGAGGCAGGGTGGGTAGGTGACCCTCCCTTCCAGTTCAAAGTCATCTCACCTAGCTTTGTAAGGTATTCCCACCTATGCCTGAAATGGAGATCCAGTGAAGCGCTTTCTCTAAACTTACCTGATCTGAAGATGTACCTGGGGCACTTGTTAAAAATAAAGATTCCTAGTCCCTTTCAGCAATTCTGACTCAGTAGGTCAGGGACTGAGCCCAGATGTTTTTAGTGCCTATAACAAACACCTCAGGCAAGTTGGGCAACACAGAGGAGGCAAATTCCTATACTTCGCCCTTGGCGTGTTATTTTCATCTAGCTCCTTTCTCTTTGAGAACTTGGCAAGTTCTCTTACAGCCCTGGGTCTCCTGAGGGTGGAACTTACCTTATCCACCTCCAGGGTCAACCAGATACCTGCAGTGATGGATGTTCAGTACATTTTTGTGGACTAAGTAAGTTCTCAAATAGGTCTCTCCACATGCAAGTCACATGTACTATTTTTCTTGGAGTAGAGGATGCCGTATTTAGGATCCAAAGCTTTATAGAATTTTCTTTTAAATCTACTTTATTGAGATATAGTTTACATACAATAAAGTGTACCCATTTAAAGTATCAGTTGGATGAGTTCTGACAAGTGTGCGCTACATCGGTATAACCACAACCACAAGATACAGAATATTTCCATCAACCCCGAGTCCCCTCCTGTCCCTTTGCAGTCAGTCCCCGCTGGGCCCCGGCTCCAGACAGCTTCTCTTCTTCCTGTCACTATAGGTTAGTTTGCATCCTCTAGAATTACACGTAAACAGAATCGTACAGTATGTATTCTTTCGCATCTGGCTTCTTTCATTCAGCGTAATGATTTGAGATTCATCCGTACTGGTGGGTAAATCAGTCCTTCATATTGCCGAGTCGTAGTCCATTATATGGATATGACCCCAGTTTGTTTATTCAGTCACCTGTTGATGGGCATTTAGATTGTTTCCAGATTTGGCTGTTGTAAAGAAAACTTCTATAAACATTCATGTACAAGTCTTTGTGTGGACATATGTTTTCATTTCTCATGGAATTTTCTAGGACTGGGGTAGAGGTAGCCAGGAGTAGGGACCATCAGAAAAAGCCCTCCCTCAACTATTAAGTCAATAAACATTTATTAGGATGCTGATGTGCCAAGCCTGATCTACAGGCTAAGAAAGCCAGGTCAAAGAGAGCTCTCATGACCTTTCAGTGTGGTCAGCATCGTGGCAGAAATGCCCTCTGCGGAAGGGGCCAGCCCAGCCAAGGAGACCCAAGAGGGCCTCAAAAATCTTCAGACCACGTTCCGCTAAGGAGGCTTCATTTCGAATGCAGGTGTGTGAGGGAACATTTTTAATGGCTCAGAGGGAAAGACTCCTTAACTAAATTATCACATTTTTTTCCTCTTAACGCCAAGGTAAATTTCCCTAAATGGGAGTTTCCACTGGGAAGAGAAAGAAATGTGGACAGACTCTTCTGGGAAAAGTGAGCCTGGGTAAGTTTTCTGGACAATCAGAAAGAAAAGTATATTAGTATATCACAAACTGGGTGGCTTAAACAGAAGACATTGATCCTCTCATGGTCCTGCAGACCAGAGTTTGGAATCACGGTGCCTGTGGAGCCGCGCTCCCTCTGGAGGTTCTAAGGGAGAATCCTTCCTTCCTCCTTCCAGCTTCTAGTGGCTCCAGGAATTCTGTGGCTGTGGCAGCATCTAATCCCTGCCTCAGCTTTCACGTGACCTTCTTCCTTGTGTCCTTTTTATTGTAAGGACACGAGTCCAGTAGATTAGTGTCCACCCTAAATCCAGGATAATATCACCTTGAGATCCTGAACTGATTACATCTGCAGAGATCCTATCCAAGTAAGGTCACATTCACAGGTACTGGGGGATAAGGATTAGCTATATCTCTCTCAGGGTGGGCAGGGGAGGGGACACAATTCAACCCACCGCAGAAGAAAAACTACCGAGAGTTTAAAAGACTCTGGGCCAGAAACTAAACAAAATAAAAATAATAAAAGTCAATATTATTTAGTTTCCTATGTGCTAAGAACTGTCCTAAACACGAGACATAAATTATCCCGTTTAAACTCCTTGGCAGTTCTGAGGCAGGCGAGATCACTCGCTGCAATATGATGACGGAGGAAACCACAGGTGGTACCAGATGCTTCATTAACATGTTCACGGGTGGTCGCACAGCCTACAGATAAGCGGCCCAGGCCCAGAGCCACTGCATCACTTTACCTGCAGCAGGTGTTGAGGAGAAGTGCGTCGCAGTGCAGACTCTGCCCCTAAAGTTCTTGGAGGTCTTGGACATCTTTCTCCTTTCAGGGCTTGGGGGAGTTCTGTGTAAGGGGTGGGAGTGACCTCTCAGAGCCTAGACCTTGGGAAGCGAGCAGAGGCGGTGGGTGAATCTACTGCCGGCTGGCTCTGTCCACGACTTCTTTTAACCCTTGAGTCTGGGGGCCACAATTGAGGCAGAAGGGCCAGAGAGAAACCAACACAGAATCTTGGGAATAGAAGTTGAGGCAACATGTCAGTTTTGAAACATGCATTTTAAGAGTAGGGCAGCAGGTCCAGCATCCAAAAGGTGGCAAGAATGAGGGTGCGCAGGGTGAGGCTGGCTTGCAGCTGGGGGCTGCCTTGGGAGTCCCAGCCACCTGGGGAAGAGGTTTGCCCTGCCTGGGAGCCAGGATGGGCCAGGCACCCACCTTCTTAGCCTGGTATCTAGGAATGGGCTGAGGAAAGTAAAATTCTGAAAGCACAAAAAATGACCAGCTAAGAGGCAAAGAGGAAGCAGTGGATAGAGGGGTCCTCTCCCAGTTCAGCCAGTCCTCCTTCCTCCCACTTGAAGGATTTATTCTCTTCTCCCTGTTCTTCCTTAATCAATCTACTTTCTTCAGGTAATCAATGATCTACCCATTACCCAGATCAACCTAGGAAAAGCTGAGGCCAGTAACTGACCAACCCCAGCTCCAGTGTGGAGTTGAGCAGTTTAGAAAAGCAGTCAGCACACATTCATTCATTCATTCATAGCCCAGCCGTCACCCTCCAGGTGATTCTGATGCAAGTTTGAAAACAACTGCCCTGCATCATCCTACCCCCTCAAAGATTCAGGCAGGCCAAAGTCATCTCATTTTCTTTTATAATAGGGTGCCCAGACTGGCAGATGAAGGAAACAGCCTCTCTCTGGAGTTTAGTAAAGCCTTTGAAAAC
The DNA here is from genome assembly GCF_963455315.2 of Globicephala melas. Classification (NCBI taxonomy): domain Eukaryota; kingdom Metazoa; phylum Chordata; class Mammalia; order Artiodactyla; family Delphinidae; genus Globicephala; species Globicephala melas. The sequence goes on along the minus strand of NC_083333.1, from coordinate 49,017,971 downwards.
TTTGAGGACAATGTGGGAAAATGTGGAGAAGACCAGTGAGGAAGGAGGCTGGATACAGCACGACAGTGTGCTGTCATTCCAGAGGCACAATTAGGACCAATGGCAGTTGGACGGTCACACCCAAAGAGTGTTAGTTAACAGGTTAGTTACAAATCTGGCAGGAGGTCTCTACTGAGGAGCCACAGGATTCTGCCCAGTTTGACCTTTTTAATCAACGCTGTGGAATATGGCATAGCATCTGCTCGGTAGGTGGCACAAACTGGGGGAGATGGCAAATATACTGGATAACAGAATGAGGACCAAACATGATTTTGACCAATCAGAAAGAGATATAAATATAAAATCCAGCACAAAGTCGCCATGTATGGTTGCGTAGGCTGTTGACTACCCAAGTGCATCTTCCGAGTTGAGGAACTAAATGGGGGCTGAAATTCAGCCAGCTCTCCACTCAATTCCACCCAAAAGAAGAGGACCCTTTTAAAATTTCACACTGAAGGTATTTTATGAATTTGCAGCAATGCTGGCTTATCATTTTTTCTACTGCGGTAAATATATATACATATATAACATAAAATTTGCCATTTTAATCATTTAAAAATGTTAAATTGTGGTACGATATACATAAGAGTTACCATTTTAATTTTTTTTAAGTGTACAGTTCCGTGGCATTAAGTATATTCACATTGTTTTGCAACCATCAGCAATATCTATTTCCAAAATATTTTCATCACCTTAAACAGAAACTGTACCCATTGAGAAACAACTCCTCATTTGCCCCTCCCCCCAGGCCCTGGTAATATCTGATCTACTTTGTCTCTATGAATTTGCCTATTTTAGATATTCCATGCAAGTGGAATCATACAATATTTGTCTTTTTGTATCTAGCTTATTTCACTTAGTGTGATGCCTTCAGGTTTTATCCATGTTGTAGTATGTATTGGAGCTCCGTTCCTTTTATGGCTGTATAATATTCTATTGTATGTATATACAGGCATACCTTGGAGATATTTTGGGTTTGGTTTCAGAGCACCACAATAAAGAAAATATCTCAATAAAGCAAGTCACATGAATTTTTTGGTTTCCCAGTGCATAGAAAAGCTATGTTTACACTATAGTGTAGTCTATTAAGTATGCAATAACATTATATCTGAAAAAACAATGTACATAACTGAATTAAAAAATACTTTATTGCCTAGAAATTCTAACCATTATCTAAGCCTTCAGCGAGTAATAATCTTTTTGCAAGAGTAACATCAAAAATCACTGATCACACATCACCATACAAGTATAATAATAATGAAGTTTGGGCTTCCCTGGTGGTACAGTGGTTAAGAATCCGCCTGCTGATGCAGGGGACACGGGTTCGACCCCTGGTCTGGGAAGATCCCACATGCTGCAGAGCAACAAAGCCCGGGTGCCACAACTACTGAACCTGGGCTCTAGAGGCTGTGCACCACAACTACTGAGCCCGTGCACCTAGATCCTGTGCTCTGCAACAAGAGAAGCCACAGCAATGAGAAGCCCGTGCGCCGCAACAAAGAGTAGCCCCCACTCGCCGCAACCAGAGAAAAGCCCATGCACAGCAACAAAGACCCAATGCAGCCAAAAACAAAAATAATAAATTTATTTTTAAAAATAAATAATGAAGTTTGAATTACTGTGAGAATTACCAAAGTATGAGACAGAGACAGGAAGTGAGCAAATGCTGTTGGAAAAATGTCACTGATAGACTTCCTTGTTGCAAGGTTTCCACAAACCTTCAGTTTGTAAAAAAATGCAACATCTGCAAAGTGAATAAAGTGAAGCACAATAAAACAAAGTATGCCTATACCATACTTGATCCACTCATCTGTTGATGGACACGTGGGTTGTATCTGCCTTTGGACTGTTGTGAATAATGCTGTAATAAACACTGGTGTACAAGCGTTGGTTTGTGTCCCTGTTTTCAGTTCTTAAGGGTACATACATAGGAGTGGAATTGCTTGATCATATGGTAATTCTATGTTTAGATTTTTGAGGCACTGCCAAACTTGTCCACAGTGGCTGCACCATGTTAGATTCCCAACAGGATGGACAAAAGTTCCAATTTCTCCACATCCTTGCCAACACTTATTTTTTATTTTAATTAAAAAAAAAATTCTAGCCAGCCTTGCAGGTGTGAAGTGGTATCTAATGGTGATTTTGATTTGCCTTTCCTTAATGACTAGTAATGTTGAATATCTTTTTAATGTGCTTATTGATTATTTGTATATCTTCTTTGGAGAAATGTCTATTCAAGGTCTTTTGACCATTTTTTAATTGGGGTGTTTGTCTCTTTCTTGTTGAGTTGTAGGAGTTCTTTATGTATTCTGGATATTAAATCCTTATCAGATAAATGATTTGCAAATATTTTTTCCATTCTGTTTGTTGTTTTTTCACCCTCTTGATAGTGTCTTTTGTTGTACAAAAGTATTTAATCTTGTGAAGTCCAACTTATTTTTTTTTTTCTTTTGTCACTTGTGCATTTGGTATCATATTTAAGAGACCATTGCCAAATCTAACATCGTAAATATTTTCCCTTATGATTTCTTCTACAAGTTTTATAGTTTTAGCTCTTAAACGTAGGTCTTTTTTTTAAAAAAAAAAAATTTATTTATTTATTTATTTTTGGCTGTGTTGGGTCTTCGTTTCTGTGCATGGGCTTTCTCTAGTTGTGGCGAGCGGCGGCCACTCTTCATCGCAGTGCGCGGGCCTCTCACTATCGCAGCCTCTCTTGTTGCAGAGCACAGGCTCCAGACGTGCAGGCTCAGTAGTTGTGGCTCACGGGCCCAGTTGCTCTGCGGCATGTGGGATCCTCCCAGACCAGGGCTCGAACCCGTGTCCCCTGCATTGGCAGGCAGATTCCCAACCACTGTGCCACCAGGGAAGCCCAAACGTAGGTCTTTTTGATTCATTTTTTAGTTTATATATGATATAAAGTAGGAGTCTAATTTCATTCTTTTGCATGTGGATATCCACTTTTCCCAGCACCATTTTTTGAAAAGATTCGTTTTCCCATTGAATAGTCTTGGCACCTTTGTGGAAAGTCAGTTGACCATAAATTTGAGGGTTTATTTCTTGGCTCTCAATTCTGTTCTTTAGTCTATATATCTATCCTGATGTCAATACCACACTGTTTTGATTACTGTAGATTTGTACTATGTTTTGAAATTGGGAAATGTGAGCCCCCCAACTTTCTTCTTCTTTTTAAGTTTTTTTTGGCTATTTAGGATTCCTTGATATAGAATTCCTTGATATTCTATATGAATTTTAGGATGGGTTTTTCCAAACACAGTTGACCCATCGTTTTTGATTTAAAAAAAAAAAAATCAGTGTCATCTGTCCACAGTGGGGAGGGGATCTGGCATAGAACCAACTTGAGCCAATACTGCTCTGTGGTTGCCAAAGAGCAAGTGATGTTGGGCTGTGTTTAAACCCATGCAGGAGGAGAGAGGGCCCTGTCTCCTGTGCTCTACCCACTGAGGCCCACATTTTTCTAGAGGATTCTTGAGACCATAGATGATGTTTCCAGAGACAGGATAATATATATAGTGAATAAACTCAATTGAGGAAACTTGGGATATGACTGGGTGGAGTTAGAGGAAGGGGGTACATGGTAACTTTCAAATATTTGGATGGCTCCACCCTCTACCCAAACTTTCTCTCTTCTCTTCCAGCTATAAAACAAAAGCTCCCCCTACAGATGAATGAAGACAAACAAATGATCAGGAGCCAGCCAAAGCTGCCCTGTTTCTAACCATTGGTGTGGTTTTTAACTACTAGACCAGTTCAAATCTCTAACAAGCTGCCTACCTTGGGAGCGGGTGAGTTCCCTGGGATAAGCAGTGTCCAAACAGAGGCCAGGTGATGGGTTACTGAATCAGTACGGCAACAGGAGTCAATGACCCCAGAGACTCTTTCAATCATGGAGCAGGGCTTGTAAAAGATCTTGTCTGAGTGTGTGACCCCCTTCTCCTCCCAGGGCATCCTCTCTGTGACAGCTGCTGCAAAGTGTGCTGGGAATGATGTGGCTGCCAACAGGAATCTACTTCTTCAAGTGATGTTTCAATATCACTTTAAAAGGAGGCAGGGTAATGTTCTGGGAAGAGCAGACAGACGTAGGTTTGAATCCCAGCTGGGTCTCTAGCTATATAGCCCTGACAAGTTACCTAATCTCTGCAAGCCTCAGTTTCCTAACCTGTACAGTGGGAAAATTATACCAACTATAGCTGACCATATGCAATCTGTCAGCCCCCAGCCAGTTCTGGGGACACCAACCCTCACAGCTCTGTCTCACCCTCTTGCTGCAGGCAGGGGTGGGCATGTGACCTGGCCTGGCCAATTATGGTTGCCTTCCCCCTGTCCACTGAGTAGATATGGAACCCTCATAGGAGCTAGTCAGAGTCTCCCCAAGTGGTCTGCTCTACACACAGAGAGCAGGCCTCTTCCTCTGGGATTGAGTGATCTAAAGGCCATCTGGGCCTCAGCTGCCTTGGGCATCTTTCCTGCTTTGCAGGGAGAATGTGCCTGAGAGCAGAGCCAATATAGAGGGGAGTCAGGTTAAGAGCTGGAGCTAATGAGAGACAGCCCAGACTAATCTGACTCCCTGGACCCAGCTATGCCTAAAGTCCACTCCTATTTTTATCAATTATGTGAGCAATAAATTCCGGTTTGGGCTTAAGCTAATTTGAGTTGGGCTTCTGTCAGTAGGAACCCAAAAAGTCCTAACCAGTATATCTTTCTGCAGGGCAGTTGTGTGGATTCAAAGAAATATTGTCAAGCACCTGGCACTTAGGCAGGCATTTTGTGAGAGCCCAGCAAGCCTGGTTTTCTGGTGTAACCATAATGGACAACAGTGGAACAGGGTGTTTGTTCGGGTGTTTGAGACAAGCGAGAATGTGATCCCCGCTGCGCCAATCAGCGTTTCCCTGGGTTGTTCTGAGGGGTGCGGTGGGGCAATTTCTTCTCCCCTTGAGCCACGAAGCTGGATTTCTGTAACCACAGCTGTCCGCAGCCAAGCTCCCTGTCCCCTGAAGAAGCCCACATGCGGTGGGAGAGAATGACACCAACCCCCAAAGAGAAGAAATAAGAGAGCAGGTCAAGAGTTAGAGAGGGCTTCCCTGGTGGCGCAGTGGTTGAGAGTTCGCCTACTGATGCAGGGGACATGGGTTCGTGCCCCGGTCCGGGAAGATCCCACATGCCGCAGAGCAGCTGGGCCCGTGAGCCATGGCCGCTGAGCCTGCGCGTCCAGAGCCTGTGCTCCACAACGGGAGAGGCCACAACAGTGAGAGGCCCGCGTACCGCAAAAAAAAAAAAAAAAAAAAAAAAAGAGTGAGAGAGTTGGGGACACGTGTGCCCAGCCGTGTGCCCAGCCACCAGAGTTCTGAAGGCGGGCTGCCCCCTCCCCTGCCCTTCCAGGTACCACATAAGCCAACAAACTGCTTTTTTCCTTCAGCCTGAGCTGTATTTCCATCCCTTGCCAATGAAGGATTCCTGACTAACGTGCCCAGAGGCCAGCTGAGGTGAGTCCACAAAAGACCCACTGGGTCAGCTCTGCCGCTGGGACAGTCCGTCCCTGGCTCCCGGCGTGGAAAAGGCCAGCATCCTTTCCTGTCAAGCAGCTCTCACATCTCACGTCCCTCCTGGAGGGGACAGATAGGGCCGATGCAGGACGCTGATGTCACAGTTGAACGCCCTCCCCAACTGCCACCGTTTAAACCCTTTGACTAAACTGTTGCCTTGTCTGTAAACTGTGTCCTATCCAGTAGGCAGGCCTGTTGTAAGGACTGCACAGCGTCCCGCCTAGTTTAGGGAGTTAGGTTGGGTTCCCCTTTGCCCCTGGTGGGCGACGGTGAGAGCATGAGTGGTCTGGGCTGAGCCCCCATGACAAGTTTGACAGGCGGGGGCCTCGGTGATCCTCGGAGCGCCCTCACCCCAGGCCTCACCCTGTTCTGCCCTGTGCGCCCAGCACAGTGCCCTCCACCTCTTCATTCATGTGACCCCAAAGTGGTGAGAACCAGGGACAGCAGATCCCTTTGGGCCTGGCTAGTTCAGGTTTCTGAACAGGTGAGGATTCTCACTCAAATCCCTCCTACTTCAGGGGACAGACGGATGAGCTCTGGGGAGGAGGGGGCACCTGGCCAAGGAGTAGACCCGTGACATAAAAGGAAGGATCCCAAGCTCCACGTTCTGCTTCCCTGGGCTGGTCCTTCACTTTTTCCCACTGGTGGAACCTGCGCTGGGCTCTCTGGACCTCAGTTTTCCTGCCCATCACTGGGGGAGAAGGGAAGTTAGCGCTCAGCCCTGGCAGGGGGCCTGATGGGGGCACAGGAGGAGGGGGAGGGGACTTCTGAGCCTCTGAAATGATGCCCTGGGACTCAGACCAGAGTCTGATCCCTAGGTGTTGATGGAAGCTGCCAGCGTGGCACCTGGAAGAGGGAGCACTAACTCTAGCCCTAACCCTCACCCTCACCCAGCCTGGCCCCGGGGGAGGGAGTCCTGGGAAGGGTAAGTTTCCACCAGTGAGCTAGGAAAGTGGGGAGGACCTGGAAAACAGGGTGCTGTCCAGAAACATGGGGGAATGGGCAGCCCTGGGCATTTAGGAGGTCACCGTGCAGGGCCGGGGAGGCATCCTGAGGACAAGCCACACTAACGCCACACACCAGCCTGAGGCTCAGGCCCGGCCTCGATGTGAAGAAAGGCGAGTTCTGCGTGCAGCTCAGCTGCTCTCATGCAGATGCCCTGTGGCAGCAGAGTGGGGGGAAATAGGGCCCACCGTGGGAGGCGTTGAGGGGAGCACTGTCGGGGGCAGAGATGCATCAAACATAGTCTACTCTTTGGGCTTCCCTGGTGGCGCAGTGGTTGAGAATCCGCCTGCCAATGCAGGGGACACGGGTTCGAGCCCTGGTCTGGGAATCTCCCACATGGCGCGGAGCAACTAAACCCGTGAGCCACAACTACCGAGCCTGGGCACCTGGAGCCTGTGCTCCGCAACAGGAGAGGCCGCGATAGTGAGAGGCCCGCGCACCGCGATGAAGAGTGGCCCCCGCTCGCCACAACTAGAGAAAGCCCTCGCACAGCAACGAAGAGCCAACACAGCAAAAATTAATTAATTAATTAATAAACTCCTACCCCCAACATCTAAAAAAAAAAAACATAGTCTACTCCCAGGCCCTCAAGGGAGGAGAGTTGTTGATGGTAAAACACATTGTCTCCTTAAACCTCAGGAGAGGTTGGGTGAGGAGTGGGGGAGGGGGACAACTTACTCCCATTTCCCAGGTGAGGAAACCAGAGATATGGAGCCATTTGCCTAAGGTGACCCAGCTGAGAGGTAGCAGAGCCAGGCGGAAGTCAGGTCCATCTGCCAGTCCAAGCTCTTCCTACGCTGGCCCTGCTGGAAAGCTGAGCTGGGGGAAGAATGGAAAACCGCCCCCAGCAGGGCACCCAGCCCCATGGCGCATTCTGGTTCCACTGGATACGTCCGAGGTGGTGATGGAGGAGGGGATGGGGTGTGGTGGGGTGGGGAGGGCATGACCCTCAGAGAGGCTAGACTGGGCCCGGGCCCTGCTCCACCACTGTGGCCAGACAAGCTGCAGGTTTTGGATTTGGGGCTCCCAGTAGGCCCTCTCAGGGCCTCTCTCCCCAGGTCCTCTCCCCAGGACCTCTCTGCCCAGGTCTCCCAGCCACCTCCACCCTCCGGGACCTGCCTTCCTCTCCGAGGCTCCTAAGCAGAGGCCCCCCTCCCCCCTCCCCCTTTGAAAGGCCTTCCCATCTTTCAGGTCGCCTCTCTATGACGTCCTCCTCTTCTGGCAATGTTCCCTTATGTTCACTAAGCATCTGCCCTGTGCCAGAAGCCTGAACCCAGCCAAAATTCTGGGTTTGGGGAAAGGGACTTACCAGGATTGAGGGAGCCCAGACTGGAGGGAGGAGCCAGATGAGGCACCGGGAAGGAAAGGACTTTTGACCTGAGACTTCGAAAATACTGGTGCATTTAGATAAACAGGAGAGGAGGGACAGAGGGCCACTCCACGCAGACAGGAAGTGGGGTTTCCCTGTCGTGGAAGATGAACCGCCCAAAGCTCTTCCTTCCTACCTCCCTGTGGACCTGCCATCTTGTCTGTTGGCAGCCTGAGAAAGGGGACCAGGCCACGCTTCCTTGGGACCCCTCAGAGCCCTGAGAGCAAGAAGCTCCGGAGGGAGTATTGGATAGGACAAGCGGAGATCACCTTCGGCCCCTCCTCCTGGGTCAGCTGGTCCCACATCCTACGTGAGCATGAGGCACAGGCTTCAGCACACTTGCTGGTTCCCCCAACTCTGTGTGACCATCAGGGTGGCCCCATTTCCTCTTGCCCTTTGCAGGATAAATAGACGAGTCTATTTCAGAGATGAGGACCCTTGAGGCTCAAGGGGTCAAAGCCACAGAGCTAGAGGTGCAGCTGGGATTTGCACTCAGGTCTCTCTGGCTGCACAAGGTCTTTGCTCTTACTTCCCTCAGTGTCATTGCCTGGCAGCGGGACTAGCCAGAAATTAGGATGGAGGCACAGAGAGCAGGCCTGGATCCCCCCAGAGGCAGCAGCCAGCAGGCTGTGAACCCCTGTGAACAGGCCTGCAGCAGTGGGTGCAGGGGCTCTGGGCCCCAGACTCCAGGCCTGGATGACTCCAGATCTCCACCTAGTGGTAGCAGGGAGCTACTGCCACACCACCCAGGCAGCTCAATGAGACACAGATCTAGCCAGGTCACCAGTAACCCATCCTCCAGCAACAAACACCCTCTCCCTGGGCGTAGGTTCTTAGGAGAGAGAGGAGGTCCCATCAGCTGGCACTGGGGTTCATTGCCCTCATGATTTCTCTGTAGCGACATAGTCGCATGTCGGACCTCTGTGCTCAGCCGCAGACACTCTATCCCACAGGCCCCTCTGGCTACATCTAGCCTAAACATCCAGGTCTAGGCCAGATTCCCCAGGCTCAGGGACTTGGCAGCCTGTCACCCCAGACAGCAGGGTCTCACTGGCCTGCACTGGCCTCCAGGGTAGAAGGGGTCACCCAGCTCTGGTGGGCTCAACCCTGGCTGCTGCCCAGACCAGAAGAGAATTTGCCCTGTCCCCAGATGGCCCCAGGCCCCCATCCTCAGGCTCCTCCAAAGGGGCAAGGCCTCCTCAGGAGGGGCAGGGAAGCAGCGTTCACTGTGCCAGGCACTGTTCTACACAGCACCTCAGTTAATCCTCAAACAACCCCATGAGCTAGGTACTATTATCTCCAGTTTGAAGAAGTGATGGGGGAGGGGTAAACTAATTTGCCCAAGTCACACATTCATTAAATACTGACTATAAAACAATGTGCATGGGCACCACACTCAGAAGGGAGAAGGCCAATGGGAAGCTTCCTGGAGAAGGAAGTGATTCCAGGCAGAGGGCAGAACTATGGGTGTGAGAAGTCCCTGAGGCAAGGTCAGAAATGTTAACCTAGACCTGGGCAGGTGGACAGCAGAGCGGGCGGGGGGTGGGGCAGGGGGGAGTAGGCAGGACTCATACAAGCCCCACTGCCAGGCTAAGGAGTCTGGACTTGACCCCAAGAACACAGGAAGCCTTTGGAGGGCATTAAACAGGGCAGCGACCCCATCTCATCTGTGTTTGGGGAAGGTCCTGCTGGCAGGAGAGATCAGTGGGGAGACACACTGGGAGGCTCCCTACCGTCGCAGGTGCAGGGGCGTGCCCTGGAATGGGGGGTTGGAGGGGCGTCTGTTGCTCAAGGCAGGGACTCAGTGGCAGCAAATGCCCAGAGGCCAGAGAGCCCCAGAGCCCCTAGGGAACAGAGAATCACCCAGCACAGCTGGAGAGCAGGGTTTGAGGGCTGGGAGGGCCCTCAGTCCATTCGGGCTGCTGTAACAAAATTCCACAGACTGGGTACCTTCTAAACAACAGACATTTATCTCTCCCAGTCCTGGAGGCAGGAAGTGTGACCTCAGGGTGCCAGCATGGTCCAGTGAGGACCTTCATCCGTGTCAGAGGTGTCCCATTGTATCCTCACGTGGTGAAAGGGGAGGGGCTCTCTTTTATAACAGCACTAATCTCATTCAGGTGGACTCCATCCTTACGACCTAAGCTCCTCCCAAAGGTTCCACCTCCGAACACCATCACCTTGGGAGTTAGGTTTCAACATGAATTTGGGGGGGACACAAATATTCAGACCACTGCAGCTTTGACCCTTCTCCTGCAGAGGCAAGTCCTCAGGCAAGATATACGTCCTCCTCCCTGGGCCTCAGTTCCTCAGGAGAGAGAGGAGGCCCCATTGGCCGGGACTGAGGCCCTTGGCCCTCAGGGGCTCTCTGTGCCGACACCAAGTGAACGTGGAACTTTTGGTCCAGGGCCTGGCAAACATATCCTGGCGGGGCCAGGTGTGGGCCCTGCTTCTGGAGGGTACATTTCACTTACTCATTCATTCATTTATTCAGCGAATGCTTTTTGCACCCCTTCCGTGTGTTAAGCAGTTTCAGGTCTGGAGACCCAGAAATAAGCAAAGCAGACACCAGCCCTTCCTTGAGGGAGCCAATGATCTCATAGGAAACAGAGACCTTAAGCAAATATATCCCTTCCCAGAGGAGATATGGCAACACAGAGGGGTGGGGTGGGAAAGGGCTTGGCCCCAGCAAACTGAGGGCAGAGGGAGAGCCTCAGAGCCTCAGAGAGGCTGGGGAACTCGTTTCTCCATGGAAAATCATCCCACCAAGCGTCTCCATGTAGGCTTGTCTCTGTGTGTTTGCATGAACGTGTGTCTGTGTGGTAGGTACAGGTATGTGTCTGTGTCCATTTGTGAGTCTGAGTGTGTTTCTCTATATGTCTCTGTGTGTTTGTATGTGGTTGTTAAGGAAGTGCCTCTGTGTGTTTGGGGGTGTGTCCATATATGATGACATTTGTGTGTCTGTGTGTGTGGGTGTTAGCATGCTAGGTATGGGTCTCCACGTTCATGCATGTGTGTGGGTGTCTTTGTGTGAGGGACAGGGTGACCTCCTGGGTGATTTGCTAAGATCTAAGGGGTTTCTCAGAACTTGATCTAGTGATACTAAAGTCAGAACTGCTAGGGACACACCATGACAGTTGCAGGAGACCAAAGCTGGGAGAGTGGACAGCCCCCCCGAGAAGGAAATGAGACCCAAAGTGGGGCAGGGCTAAGTAAGGACCAGTCCCACAAGAGTCCGCCATGGGGGGCTGGGCTGAATGCCCAGTGGCACTTGGAGGTCCTGGGGCTGTCACCTCAGACAGCAGGGTCTCACTGGCCTGCACTGGCCTCCAGGGTAGAAGGGGTCACCCCTTCTACCCTGTAGGAAAGAGGGCTCCAGGAAAGAGCTTAGGCTTAGGGTCTGCCAGACCTTGCCATGACCCGTGACCTGCTTCTTAGCAGCTCTATAACCTTGGGCAGGTCTAAGCCTTGGTTTTCTCTTCTATAAAATGGGGATGAGCATACCCACTACCCAGCTGAGAATGCAATAAGAAAAGGCATGCCCAGCGTTGAGCACATGGTGGGTGTTCCACAGCTCCTCCTCTCGAGCTGAGGAGAAGTTGTGGTGGGACCAGAGGACACCTTGTTCTCTTGGGGACTGAAATCAACAATAAGGAGACCAAACATCCCTGAGCTTAGCACTTGCCACGTGACATTCCCCCTGCTATGGTTTACACAGAGGAAGCCCCTGCCCCCAGCAGGGGGTCCTGCCCCCTGCTGGGCTGACATGAACAGGGGAGGCCACCCTTCCCCTGGTGTCCTAGTCTTGGGCTCCAAGTCAGGCTGCTTCTCCCATGGACACGCGGCCTGGCGGGCCACAGAGGGCACCCGGCCCCTTTGCCCTTTCCCAGCCATGAGGCTGACTCTCACCCGTCGTCACTTCATCAGCTAACATTTCCAAGGACCAGGCCGTGGGATTGTGAAAGAGCTCTTCCTTTATTTACTGGATGGTCTGGGGCACTTCACTTCACCTCCCTGAACCTCACTGTCATTGGCTGGGAAATGGGGATTCGCAGTCAACAGCCTGCCAGTGAGGGTTCAGTGAAAGCCCATGCACAGAAGTGCTTTGAATGCCCCCAAAGCCTTCCACCAGCTAAGGAATTAGCCCGCTGGGTATCCCAGGGCTGGGGGGCACCTGAATGCCCTCCATCAGTATCCCCTTCTCTCTTTGGGAAGAAGCCACAGGCAGTGGGCAAACCGTGGTGCTGGGTGCCAAACCCACCCTCCACCAAGCTGTGCCTCTCCTCCAGTTTGCGCCAAGGTGGAAGGGGGTTGCAGGGCTGGGGTGGGGGGCAGGGAACCACATCCCACAAGGAGTGGAGGCAGCTGGAGCCAGCCGGTTCCCTGAGGGTTTCAGGACCTGGAATGTGATTTCCTAATTGTGAATTCATTCTGGCCACCAGCCTCACCCCCAACCCCAGGAATCTCAGCAGCAACAGCCTGGGTCTGTGGATAACCCCGCCTACCCTCCAGGCTTGGGTTCCTCAAACATTAAATGGAAGCAGAGTCCCAGCCTCTTATCTGAAGACGTTGAGACTGGGGGTCACTGGGCATTGGAGAGCGAGGTCACCTGCTCACTCACAGACCAATGTGATTTTACTCCAAACCACTTATCTTCAGGAGGAGGATTTGGCCCAGAGAAGAAAGTCACATTGTCCAAGGTCACACAGCAAGACTCACAGCTTGACTTTATACCTGTCTCTCCAGCTTCAGCGGTAGATGGACATGCAGATAACTACTAAATTACCATAGGTTTGATTCTATCCTGTGTTATACATTGAAGGGGAAAGAGCTGGAGGCCTAGGGCAGGAAGGACACTCGGCTGGGGTCACACAAGAAGCTGGTAACTGTGTTGCAGCTCTCTAGCTGTGTACCCTTAGTTAATAATAAGGGAGGTAATCTCCGAGAGTGCCAGAGCTCACCTGGGGACTTTAAGCGTCAGCTGGAATCAGCCTTCCAAACCTCGGCCCCTAATCAAACTGGCAATAGGACATTGGGCCTCACACTCGCCCGTCCCCATTCAAACCTGACCCAGAACCTTGGTGGCTTTTAAACCCGAGGGAGAGATTCTCAGGCTGACCCCTGTGCCCTCTCCAGTCCCCACCGCTTCCCACTGGAACAACGCAGACCCGAAGCCTCCCCAGGGCTTCTGGCACCGGGGCCCACGGAGGCAGGACCCTGGGGAAGCAGCTCCGCAAGTCTCGCCCCTGGGTGGCAGTGGGGGACCGGGGGCCCATCCTGCCCCTGAAGACGGGTGGGGGAGGAAGGTGCCTCGGTGCACCTCCCGGCGGGAGGCCCACTGGATCCCGCCCAGCACCCGGGAGCCTCCTCAACCTGCTATCCCCCAACCCCGCACCCTCGTGGGGGCCCCGCCGGGCAAAGCAGTTCGTCCGGCGCGCGACGGGTCCAAGCCCACAGACCCGCTTCTGAGACGTCCGGAAGGCGGGAGTCAGGCGGCCTCCTGCCCCGAGAGGGATCGCAAGGGCCCTAGCCCGCCCGGCACACAGAAGGCGGCCGGTGGGTGTTTGCAGCTGGGGCTTCGCAGGTCGGAGAGCTGGCCCGGCAGGGCGGCCCCGAGGAGAAGGGAAGCCCCCATCCCGAGCCTAGGGCAATCCCATCCTTGTGTCTGCAGCCGCTGTCCAGAGCTTCCTTCGGGCTCCGCGGAGCGCCTCTGTCTCTTGGCTGGCTGCCTGTGCCCGTGTCTGGCCTGGATCGACGGTAGTCTGTGGCTCTGCCTCCGTGCCGCTCTTGCTGCGGCTCTCGGTCCACCCCAGCTCTAGCCCGGGGCGGGCTGTCCGGCTGCAGCCCGGCCCCTGGCCTAGAGCGCCATCTGGTGGGCATGTGGAGAGTTGCCACGGTCCCCGGACAGGGCTCGCTCCAGGTCCGTTCCTGGCCGGGAGCTGAGGAAGGTACCAAAAGGAGGGGCCTGGAGAAGAGAGGCGGCCGTCGGCTCTGGGAACCTGGTGCTTCAGGAATGAGTGAGAGGTGGGGTGAGCGGGTCCGCGCCTCCAGAGAACCCAAAAGGAGCTCCAAGGGCAAATCAAAGTCCCCGGCGCGTTCAGACGGAGACAGGAACGTATTCAGTGAGGGTGACCAGGCTGCACTGCCAAGGGCCCTCCTGGGGGAGTGCCCAGAGAGGACCCGGAGCTCAGGGTCCTCAACCTTTGCCCCCTACCCCGGGTGCTCACAGGTCTCCCTTCTGCTGCCCAGGCCCTAGAGCACGGAGCCCTTGGCCCCTCGACGGACCTTGTATGCCGGGCTGGTGCTACGGACTTTGGGGTCCAGGACGGCGAAGGAGAGGACAGAGTGGGATTGGATTTGGGGTACTTCCTAGAGCAGTGAGGAAGGCAGGCTCAGAGTTTAAACCTCGGTTTCATCGAGACTCTGTCCCTTGAACCGTCCTATACCCGGGAAACGGGGGTGGGGGTGGGGCAGGCGGGGAGGGGCCTGCAGCTGGGGCTTTCACCTGTGGGTGTCAGGTGGCGCACCAAGCTGAACGCGCCCCTCTGTCTGCAAGGGGTGGCCTGCGTGGGCATTCGCGGTAAGCTGCGGAGGCGGGTCCCAGTTCTGGGCCCTTGGGGAGGACAGGGCGGGGCCACTGATGCTCAAGATTTTCCACGGCAGCCTTTTTGGGGGTTGGGTTGGCGGGGATGGGGGTAGGGGTAGGGGGATGACTTGAGGGCTCGGGAGACTCGGATTGGCAGAACAGGAAACAAGGTCCCCTAGGTCTCGCACTCCTCGCTGCCCATCCGCTAGGGGTCTCACGGAGCCCCCGACACCCACACCCCTAGCCTCCAAGCTCCCCTGTGAATCACACTCACAATCCCACGCCGACACGTATAATTCCCTCTCACACCCCGCAGTCCCAACGCACAGGGCCTCGCGCGACACACCAGGTCAGCAAGCCCTCCACACTCGTCCGCTGGGGATTCTGCCGTCTAGGGCGCCTGGTGCCAGGCCCTGAAGGGTTAAGGAGGTCTTGGGACACCGGAGCGGCGGGACGCGGGGAGCCTGGCCTAATTGGCGACCCCGGGAACAATGAAAGCTGGGAGGCGGGTGGCTTAATTGGGCCAGGGAGCGGCCTGGCCTTTGTCTGGGACTCGACCGCGCGGTTCCCGCAGCCGAACTCAGGCTCGCAGCTGGGACCCAGCGCAGAGGCGCGAGGGCGACTCAGGGAGGGGACTGTGCGATTGGGGGGTCAGGGGGGACGACTCTCCAAGCTGCGCTCGGGGCCCAGGGCCTCTCGAGGCCCTGAAGTATCACTCCACCCCACCCGGGGCGCTGCAGCCACCACGAGGTGAGAACGCGGCCGCAAACTGGCCGCTCTGCCCGGCTTTGACAGCGACCCTCCTCCGGTTTCCCATCTGCCCGCGGGCCCGCCCGCGGCTCCGGGTTGGTGCTGCCCCCTGGTGTCAGCAGCTCGCTCTGCAGCCTCTTCCCAATTCTTCCTAGACGGGCTGACAGTGAGAAACCGGAAGAAACCAACGCGCCCCTCTTCGAATTTTAGAGGCGTTTTTAGCTCAGAGCGACCTCGAATAAACACACTGTCCACAGAGGATTTTATTTGAGCTGAGAAAAGGACCTTTCTGCCCCACCTTGTTCCTGAAGTGCCCGCCTCGCTGTCCTGCACGCCCGAAGGTCAGAGGCACGGAAGCCGGAACCCACCATCCGAGAGTGGGACAGCGTTCTGGCCCTCCCACCGGTTCACTGGCTGAGCCCCTCGCCGAATTCAGCGTGACCTGTGGCCAGCTCCCTCCCTGGAAGAGGCAAACATGATTCTCTTCCTTGCAAATGTGTCGGCCCAAGAAGGTGTCCTGGGAGCTTGGAGGCCAATTCCACCTCCGCCTTCACCCTTCCTCCACCTCACCATCCTTGATGGCCCCGGTGAACAGGAAGCCAAAGTCTCAAGTCCCCCGAAGTACCCAAGTTGAGCGTCCTGCTGGGCCAGGGTGTTACGGATCTGCAAGGCTTAATGAGGAAGGAACTGGGTTTGAAAGAGTGACCGCCCGTCTCCCATCCCTTCCACTGCTAGGATTTGGGGCTGGTGACACCTGTTGGCTCGCTGAAGAAGAGAGAAGATTCCGCCCTCATGGGATAGGGACAGGAGGCAGCTGTCCTCGCAGACGTGGGCCACGAGGAAGGAGGCCTAATGGAGACTGACACAGTGGGGCTCCCTGAGAGACCACCATCTGAACCCATTATTATACAAGGGGAAAGTGAGGCAGGAAAAGAAAGAGCCTAGTGACCCTCACTCCCCACACCCCCAAGAGGGATTTAGATGATTTCCACGGGAGAACTTTCAAGCTAGACTTTGCCACTCTAGTCAACAACCCTGATACGGAGAGAACGTTTCTTTTTGAGGTTCAGGAGACAGAGCGATGGAAAAGGATTCTAGGGTCCGCGGTATATGGGGGACCATGGCCAAACCTCTCCTCCGAAGGGAAAGAGGGAGCAGGCAGCACCCATCTTATCAGCCCCACCTACCCAGCGGCTCTGAAAGTGGGTGCAATTCCGCTGTGGTGCCCCGGACTGGGAGCGGGAGGCCAGGCGCGGAGTGGCGGGAGAGGCGGACAGAGGCTAGCGGCCAGCAGAGGGAGCCCGGCCCCCGGCCTGGGACGCGGACGCGCTGGGAGCGCGGGGGCTCGCGGCGGCTCGGCGCCGCCCGGCCCAGCCCGCAGCCCGCGCCGGCGCCGCCCGGCCTCGCAGCTCAGCTCGCTGCCCCAGCCTTGCAGCCGCCCCCGGGGAGCAGCTGCCGCCGAGCCCGGGGCGCCCAACCTTCGGTCCCCGACTCCAGTCCCGCCTGACGAGCTTGCGGCGCCCCTGCCCCGCGCGACCCACAGAGCGCACTGTGCCGTTCACTTTGCATTGTAGCGTTTTATTGTTTTCTCGAGTTTTTGTCGTTTCGTCTCGCTCCAGAGCGAAAAGTGAAAACCTGAGGTGGAGCCCGCGGGCCGGAAGAGCAAAGCCCGGGCGCAGGGGCCGAGGGGCTGGCGGGGTGGGAGCTCCTCCAGGGATCGGGGCCCTCTCCCGCAGCCAAGGAACCCCCAAGCCCTGTACAATATAGATGCTCATGTAAAATGAAAAAAAAATTAAATGCTATGAGTTAATCTCTAAATATTATGTACACAGCAATGTACACCTTTGAATAAATTAATACCAATTTGCATATTCTGGGAACCTTAAAGCTTATTTACACAAATTACCATTTATTTCATAAATATCTTTTTTTTTTTTCACCCTGGGGACTCAAGGCAGAAGTGCCACTCCCTCTGCTGACCCAGGGGTGGGAGGGGCGCCTGTCTGGGTGAAGAGGTGGAAGGACTAAAAGAACAGGTTCCTCTCAGCTCAAGTCTACACTGACTTGAATCTTCACTGACCCCAGCACCCCTCACCCCAGATTCTCAAGCGGTCCCAGCCCGAGGCTAGGGGTTCTGGGGCTCCCCCGCCTGACGCCTGCACCTTCTGGCTCCCGAAGAGCCAGCCTCTGGCTGGGCCAGGGACGAGGACTCCCCACAGTGCTGGAGGACCCGGAGAGGGCCCCGCCGATGACACCTTGACACGGGAGCAGGCTTGGACCAAATCCAGTGGCTCCAAAGCGACTGCGTTCCTGGCAGCTGGATTCCTTCTGAAGCCCAGGGAAGTGTCCCAGGCCCTGGCTGGCTGATCGGGGCTTCATTCCAGCCTCTGCAGCCCGCTTTTTCTCCTTTATTTAAATAAATACCCATTCTGTGCTGTACATGTCCCAAGCAGCAGGGGCAGGCAGCTCAGGAGGCCTGCGCGGCAGCGGAGCAGCTGAGCAGCCCCTCACTTGGGCGACTCCCTGCCGGGCGAGAGGGCTCGCTGGCTCTCCAGCCCACTCACCAGCCTCTGGATGCTCTGCAGTTCACTGGCTGCCTCTTTGGCTGAGCCGCTGGGCGACAGGGCCCCGCGGGGCGGGGCCCCCGCTTTGCGGAGAGCCAGCTCGGGCGGCGGGCTGGGCTCCCGGCTGTTGCCGCCTGCAGCCTTGGAGCCCTCGGCCGCCAGCCCAGTAGTGAGGAGGCTAGTGCTAGGTGGGATGGTGACTGGGATCTGGTAGGGGCTGAAGCGCAGGCGGGGCCGGGCACTGCCCAGAAAGGGACTCCGGGATAGGGAGCCTGCGGCAGCAGCGGCAGCCGCCGCAGCACTAGTGGCTGGCAAAGCGGAGGCCGCCGCGGCAGCAGCAGCCATGTAAGTGTAGGGGTAGGGGAAGAGGCCTCCGAAAGTGGGCATTGGGATTCCCTGGAAGAAACAGAACAAGACAAGGGTTAGGCATCCTGCCTGAGGTGTTTCTGCAGGTGATCTGGGCTCTAGGGGTGGTGCTACAACTGGAAATCCTTGCCCTACAGTTTTTAGGAATATGAGACCAGAGCTCACATGACCGTAATCCCCCAAAAGCACAGGTAGGCATGAGCCGGTATGCCTATGGCCAAACCCAGTCAGAAGGGGAGCTCACTTCAGGTTATGACGCACAGACCTGGCACCATCAAGCTCTGTGCCAGGTACTACAATCGGAGTATGGGAAGGCCATTACAGGCAGCTGAACTAGCATGGGCCTTGAGGGAGGAAACAGGGCTGGCACAGGGCCAGGTGGCCAGTAGGCATCTTTGGCTGTGCTGGGAGGGAGGTTCTGCTCACTTAGAACAGTGTCCTCCCCAGCCTTTCTATCCGCAGGTGCCCCGCGGGGCAGGGGAAGCACAGGCGAGGGGCGGGGTGGGGGCCGGGGGCCTTTGTAAATTCTCCCTCTGCCTGCCCACCTGCTCAGGGGTCTCCTGCCTGGACCAGGAGAAGGATCCAGATGCCAATCAGTTTATAAACTGGCCTGAATACAAAGGACTCCTGGCGGCACCTAAGTGGCAGCTGAGGAAGGAATGCAAGGCCTTTGCCTGTGGAAAGCACAGTAGCTGGGAAACCCTGGACAAACACTGCCTGAGTCCCTGAGGCCCGACTTTTGGATTATCTGACCTTTGAGATAATGTTCACTCCACAGAGTATGTGGGTATGGGGAGGAGGGCAGGAGCTGACTGGGCTGGGCTTCCGGGGAGCCTCAGGCCTGGCTCAGGCAGGGAGAACGAAGAGAAGTAGCTTAGTCAGGAATGAGAAAATATCCTTCCTGAGAAGGTCAAGCCCTACTGAGCATTCAGACATGGTGTCTCAGAGGAAGGAGGGAGGCTTCAGATCTCCCAGGTTTGGGCTCTTCCTGATGGCCAGAGGTGAGCTATCCTGGCTTGAGAACTTAACCATTAGCCGTCCACCAAGTGATGCGTCCTGAGTGCTGAGTACTTCTGCCCTGGCCTTACACCTGTGACCAGGCTGTGTCTAGAAGCCCTGACTTCCCTGTGACCTCTCTGATGCCCATGCTTATCACTAGAATTTGTCTGAGGAGGAGGCATCACATACACACCGACTCAAGGGTGCAGATTAAACCTCCAGGCCCTGAACTCCATTTTCTGGAGGCTTCCTTGCCAGCTCAGATCCCCAGATAGGTGATGTTAGTGCCTCAGACACTCACTCCACACGCCCCCGACGCTGAGCTCTATTTAAAACTCATTTCAGAATCCCCTCCCCCACTTTAAAAATATTTGCTTCTGAACCAAAGGAGCCTTCTCAGATCTGAACTCCTATTTTCCTTCCCTTAAGATAAGATCTCACGGGTTCAATTTGCCAGAAACCTCAGAGGGAGGAAAATGAATGTAGAGATTCCAAATCTTTCCACAGGGAATATTCCACCTAAGCAACCAAAGAGGCCGCTCTCCCCATCAGATCTTCTTATTTTGCTGCTGGCCACAGTTTCATAAACTTTCCCCTGGGAGCTCAGAATTTCAACTTGGGCCTGGGGAACCGAGCCCCTCGTCTCTGAGACATGTGCCTGGGAGAGTTGGGAAACCCGGTGTGGGGGAAGGGAGAACCCAGTCCTTTGTCAGGGCAGAGGACTTCCTGGGGGGTCTGAAAGGGGCCAGAGACATCTGGGAGGTGGGTCATTTGGGTGGTCAATTATCCAGAACATATTTCAAATTTTCCTACTCCTTTTGTCCAGCCACCTTAGCCTTTCAGGGACTGACAGTGAGCCAGGGATCTTTGTTCCCAAGAAAAATGTCCTGAGGCAGGCCAGGCAAGTGGACTTACAAAAGCCCGGGGCAGCCCCAGTCTGCCATAGCAGAAAGAGTCTAATGGGTTACACTCTATGCTAGGGTTATAGGGAAGGAAATAGGCCCAGAGAGGGTCAGGGACTTGCCCAAGGTCACACAGGAGTCAGAAGCAGTGCCCTTGCAGACCCTGGACCTACAGTCCTAGTCTCCCTGAACCTAGGTGTGTTCCAGAGGGTCCATTGGGTCTCCCCAGGAGGGAGTCCTTGCCGGCTGGAAGCACTGGAGCGCCTATGGCATCCTCAAGCCCTATGCCTGCCTCCTCTGCCCACCTCAGTCCTCCTCCCTCCATCGTGCTGCCACCAGCTCACAGGCCTTACCTGAGATGCCAGCATGTGCTGGGAGAGGTGGAACGGGAAGGGCCCGGCGGTGCTTGCCGCGCTGGCTGCGGGACCCAGCCCGCCTGCGTCCAGCCCGGTGGCTGTCCCTGGTCCGCCACCTCCTCCGCTGCCGCCGCCTGCCACCGAGGCCAGTAGGTGGCCCATGCCCATGGCGGAGAAGGCGCCGGGGCCCATGGCGAACTGTCCCGGGTGCAGAAAGAGCGGCTGGCCGGCCCCCAGAGGCCCGAAGAACTGCTGCCCGTGCAGGTGGCCGGAGAAAGCCAGGCCCGGCAGGTGTCCGGCGCCCAGGGGGGACGCACTGTCTGTCTGCACCACCAGTGGCGCCAGGCCGGGATCCTTGCCCTCGCCGGCCTCCTTGCGCCCCTCGTCCTTCCGCCGGGCTTCGGCGCGCTCCTTCTCTAGGCTCCGCAGGCCAAACAGGCCGTCCCCGCCGCTCTCGGCCGGCTCCTTGGCCCTCTCGGGGCTGCGCCGCTCCCGGGCGCGCTCGGGTTCGGTCAAGCGAGGGGGGCTGCCGCCGTCCAGGGCCGGGCTGCGGCCTAGCGCCTGCCCCGCGCGCTCCTCGCTCAGCCTCTCGGGCTCTGGGTCACTGTCCGCGGCGCACGACTTCTCCTCGGCTGCGGGGAGAGAGGACGCGCGGGGTTACGGCCTGGGAGAGACAGGCGCGAAGCCTCTCCCGGTGTCGGCGCCGGGCCGGAGAGACGTGCGAAAGCCTGCTCTCGGGGAGGCCAAGTCGGAGGAGCTTCTAGGGGCTCGTGGGGCTAGGGGCAGTTGTAGGTCACCTCATCCAAGACCCTTTACGTGCAGTGGGAGAAAGTGAACCCGGTAGAGAAAACCTTACTGCGCCAGAGTCACCCAGCGCCGGGGCCCTACCCCGGAGCCCAGCAGGATCTGCGGGCCACCTGGGACCGCCCTCACAGGAGAGTCCTGGGTTAGAGCCCTCCCAGGCTCACTGCTGACGCTTCTCCCAGGCCTTAAGTTAGCCGGATGTGGAGCACCGAGCCACCTGGCGCCCGGTGGACACCCTCCCCTTCTCTTCCCCGCCAGATCCGCACCTCTAGTCCGGTGCAGGCGCAGGGGACTAGGCGCTGTCCCCGGGGAGGGTGGCGGTTCCCGCGCGGGGGGAGGGTCGCAGGACGAGGCGTCCGACTCGGCACCGTCGCGCTCTGGCTTGCAGTGCTCCTCGTACAAGCGCAACGACGGCAGCGTTAGCTGCTTCCTGGGGATAAGCGGACGGAGCGGGTCAGAGCGCAGCGCAGCACCCCCACCGCCCCCTTCCACGTCCTGTTCCCCCAGGCACCGCCATAGGTCGGTCCTGTACACCCTCACCTTTTCTCCCGCCGGCCATTCCCGGTGTCCCGGAAGCCCTTGGCAAACGGGTTGTTGTCGATCTTAAGCTGCGTGATCTGCGGGGACCGAGGGGGTGGCGCCAGGTCAGGATGCGGCTCTTCCAGCCTGGCCTGGGGCACCCGGAGGTCAGCGGCTGCCCACCCAGAGGAGAGCCCGGGGAGTGCACACTTGGTACCCGCCCACCTGGGATAGGACACTCCAAGCCACAAGGCAAGGTGAGGCCGGCGGGCGGGCCTCGAGGAAAGCGACCTCCAAAAACCTTATTCGAGGCATAATCCCTCAACTTGCACGCACAAGCCCAAAGCTCTGCGGCCAGAGTCGAAATGCGTCCAAGCGTGCACACAGGCCCACGAGGCCACTCAAGTTAAACTAACCCGGAACCTGAGCAGGGCGCAGACAGCAGAGCACACGCAGGTCAGCAGACACACACAGTCAACCACACTCACGGGCCGCGCACATGCAAGTACACACGGGCAAAACAAGTGCCCAGGAAACCAAACGAATTCACACGCCTCCACACGAATCTAAGGCACTCCAAATGGTGCGCGCATATCCGCGTGGGACAGACACATCGGTTCACAAGGACGGAAAAAACGACCGGCAGGACACTCAGACACTGTCGTTCAGCCGAGAGTCGTGCACATGGGCACAGGCCTAGTGGGGTGGTGATGTGCCTCTCTAGAGAGGGGTGTAGAAGGGCAGCAAGCAGAAAAGGCCCTTTCACTTGAAGGAAAAGCCTCTAAGCACCTCCCAAGGGGTCCCGGGCCTGGACTGACCCAGAGAGGGATGGCGGGGTGGGGGCTGTCACCTGTCCCGCCCTCTGGCTCCCCCAGGAGAGTGAAAACTGGGCCCCCTGTTCCTAGCGTTGGGTTCCTAGCAGCAGGAACGCCTGGGCAGATTGCCTCCGGCGCCCTCTTTTCATTTCAATTCCCATCCCTGAGCCAAGAAATAAACGAATAAAATGTAAAAATGTCAGCACGGCCCCGGAGTCTCCGCTAATTGCTAAGTAAATATCCCCACCCCAACGAGCGCCCAGCTGCTCGCGCGCCCGGGGGAGCTCGTGGGTATGTGTCGCGGGCTTGCGAGAGAGCCTGGGGGATTTCGGTGGCTGCTGCGCTTACAGACGTCAGGCTTGGTGCTCGGGAATGGGCCGTGAGGGAGCCGGGGGCTGCGGGCAGGTGTGAGTGGAGGGCTGGAGCCTGCACGTGGGGAGGGCGTCGGTGGAGGGGCTGGGCCCACCGCCGGTCCCGCGCACCTTGTCGTTCTGGTAGGCAGTGACCGCGATGAAGTCGGTCTCGGGGAACACGTAGGTACGAAAGGTGCTGTAAGGCAGCTTCAGGATGTCGTTGGCTCGCACGATGTGGAAGCGTGGTTGGTACTTGTGCATGGAGTTCAGGATGGTCTGCGGGGAGGGCGCGGGTCAGCCGACAGCACCCCCCCCCCCCCGCCAGCCTGTGACCCGAGCATTTCTGTTCTCTGGGGACCCGACCTCTTTCCATCTCTCTCTCTCTCTCTCAGGGTTTTGCCTTCCCCATTCCACCCCCCACCCTTCCCCGTTTTCTCCTGTCTTCTCTGCTTTTTTTCGCTCCTATATTACTTTTTCTTTTTTCTCTCAATTTTCTTCATCACAGTTTCTCTCCATTAAAAAAAAATTTACCCCAGTTGAAAACAGAAATAAAACAAAATAAAAACCCCTACAATGCCACTCTTAACCTCTCTTCCTGGGCTCACTGCTAAGACCCTAGTAACGCCACGGAGAGAAGACTGGGACCTTCGAGGGCTCACCGACTGCCCTACGTTCGGACAGGGAGTCCCTTCTGCCCCATGAACTTCCCCCCTCCCATTCGCTGGGGCCCTCGCTCAGGCAGAAATGATGAGAACCCCAAACTCCCTCCTCCTGGTCGGGCAATCTGCCTGTGGGAGGAGGGAAAGGAGTCTCAGAAAAGGTATGGAGGGGGCTGTTTTAACTTTTAAATCTCCACGTTTGGGGAGAGGGATGGGAACCCAGGTCTTGTTCACGGGGAAGGGTGAAGACAAGCTGAGGTCCTGGGCAGGGCTTCCAAGCTCAGAACCTAAAGACCAGCGGCTGCACGACCCAGTTCCGGCCACACCTGCCTCCCGCTGGACCCTAGGAGGGGCTGTGGAAGGCCTGAAGAGAGCTGAGGCTGTGAGCAGCCTAGAGCTTAGCGGCCGCCAACCCCCCCATTCTCCAGGCTTGCAGAGCAGAGCCCTCTGGGCCCAGGCCCAGCCGGCATAGGCCACAGGGCAGTGACCTGGGCAGGGGCACCCTGCAGGTTCGGCAAGCGTTCCCCTCCGGGGAATCGTGCGGTCTCCTCTCCTCCCCCCACCCCCTGCAGTGCCCGGTGCTCAGTGTCCGACCCCCATCCGCACAACCGCCCTGCACTCACGAAGCCGTGCTTGTCGGAGATGTTGTTGGTCAGCTTCAGCTTATGGAAGGCCACCGGCTTGGCCATCCACTGCTCTCCCGTGGCCGGGCTGTCCGGGTGGATGTACATCCGTTTGGGCATCTCTGGGTCGGCCTTGCCCGCCACCATCCAGCGCGAGTTATGGAATTTATACCGGCAGTCATCAGCGGCCACGATGTCCATCAGCAGGATATATTTGGCCTTCTTGTCCAGGCCGCTGACTCGCACCTTGAAGGGAGGAAACATCCTCCTGCAAGAAAGGGAAAGATGGAGACGTCATGGGACCCGGCTCTCTGTCGGAGGACCCCCCCCCCCACACCATTGCCTGGAGCTTCCCCACCTGTGTTCCGCTGTTGTCCCTGCTCTCCCCCTTAATACTGTCTGGGAGACACCACCTGCAGTTGTTATTCCTGGGAGACCCCATTTCTGCCTGTCAAGACCCTCTCCTATTATAAGGCTTCCCATCGGCCCTATGCTCAGATCTAGTGACCCTCTTTCTCCCTCATCTGAGATGAAAGCTGAGGTTTCAAGAAAGAAATCCAGGGCCTTTATAAATACACCCGCTTCTCTTGACTCTCCCTGAAATCCGTTCAGGGGATATATCCACTTGGGACCGAAGCTCTCAGAAATAAATTCGGATGTTGTTTGTTTGGGGGAAGGAACTAGGTTACAGTGCCGAACAAGGACCCTGACCCTGAAGTTCGGGGGAAGAGGGTGAGCCTGAGGCCTGGATTCTCCGTATCTGAGTCAAAGGCTTGAGTGGTTGGGGATTGTAGTTTTCTTCCGGCCTTAAGGCCTAGGGCGACGTGAGCGTCTGAAGGTCCTCGCTCCTCGGCGCGAACAAGGCTCCAGGCCGGGTCAGGCTGCAGCTGGGCCGGTTCGGGGCTCGCTGCCGAGAACGCAGCGACCGGCGGGAACCAGTGGGCCAGCCTGGGCCTAGCAGGGTGCGAGTCTCATTCTGGGCTCCAGGGTCGGAGGAGAGTGCGGGAGACGCTGCATCTGCCCAGAGCACCGAGCCAAACTCACAGGCAGGAGAGCGAGGCCGCGGGGCTGAGTTGCAGCCGAGACCGCTGGAGAGCAGCCAGGGCCGAGCCGCGGGGCCTCCTCGGCTTTGGGACTCATAACGATTGGGGCTATTTTGCAGGAGCATATTTTCGTTTTCATTTGGGAGATTTCGATGCTTTGGTTTAAAAAAATTCGTTCGCTGCCAAATAAGAAAAGTCAACTTGGTTGTCTAAGCGTGGTGCAGGGGCCCGAGCGAGCAGGGAGCCGCGAGCGGCGGGCTCGGCGCTGGTGTGTGCTGTCGGGTGCCCCTCTCGCCCACCCGCGCGCCCTCCGGCCAGCCGGCTGCCCTACCTCCCGGACTTGGTGATGACCATCTCGGTGCCCAGCTTGTGGAACTGGTCCCACAGCTCCTTGGCCTCCAGCGTCACCTTGGGGTCGTCCTCCACCTCGTCCTCGGGCTCCAGGCTCTTAAGCGAGCGCAGATGCGCAGCGGGCGGATGCGGGCCGAGTGCCGAGACGTGCAGCCCCGCCTCGGCCGCCGCCGCCGCCGCCGCAGCCGCCGCCGCCGCCGCCCCCGCCAAGCCGGGGTCGGGCAGAGGCTTGGCCAGCGCGCCGGGCGGCAGTGCGAGCGCCGGGAAGAAGGAGGGCTGCGCCGCCGCCAGAAAGGCGGACATGGGGAAGTCGGCCGGCCGTGGCGCGTGAAACGGGTGGTAAGCCATGGCGCTGGCCGCCAGCGCCGGCTCTCTCATCGGGACATCCGGCCCAGGCGCCCGGTGGCCGGGGCCGGGGGCGCGCGGCTCGGACCCCCGGCCCGGGCGGCGGCGCGCGCGGAGGAAGGGCGACCCGGGTGGCAAGCGCGGTGGCAGCTCCTCCCGGTTCCCCGTCCGGCGCACGGCGAGGGACGCGGGGCTCTGGGCGCGGGGGCGGCGGGGGCTCTGCGCGGGGCTGGGCTGGGCTGGCCCGCTCCGGCGCCGGGGACCACGCGCGACTGGTTAGATCTTGTCGTGATCTCTGGAAAACTGTGACTATCTCACATGTCCTGCCCTGCTCGGATCCCCTGCGCTAACGAGCCAGGCCCCCCTTGATTGCTGATTTTACGCTTTTTGGACCAATTGTGGGTCTCCGGGGGCGGGGTTTTGACAGCTCAGGCCAAGCTCCGGCCGGGAGGGGGGGCCGAGGAGAAGGTGTCGGAAGCCTCAGCAGTAAGAAAACATGTCAACAGAATAAAATATTAACCAATGACGGGCCAGCGAGCCCCGAGACCCCTCCCCCTGCCCCGGCCCCCACCCCGCCGCCCGCGCCCCCGGTTGCCTGCGCCCGGACAGGAAAGCGCGGCGGGCCGACCCGACTTGCCGAAAGGGCCTGAGGCGGGGGGCGCCCGGGTCCCAGGGCCCTGGGGAAGGACCCCCAGCCGCAGGCCGCCCCAAGTGCAAAGCATTGACACGGCCCAGAGAGGAGAGGGGGCGCCCTCCTTCTCCCGCGCCCGGCGGCCCGGCAGCTCTGGCCCGCGCCCCAGCTTGGCCTCCGACCCCGCTCCCGGCCGTGGCGCCGCCCGGGTCCCTGCACTCCGGAGGGAGGCTGCGGGTGCTGGAAAGAGAGGCCGGTGGGCGGGCGAGTCGGGAGGCGCTGGCTGCCGAGGTCCCGGAGCGGAACCCAGGTGGCGGGAGCCGGTGAGTGGAGCCGTGGCAGAGCCCTGGAGGGGCCGGCGTGGGCGGGAGCGGGACGCGGCCTTTCACTCGGGAAACGCGGGGACCCCTTAGCCCGCGCCTCCCCTCACAGGAAGACTCAGGAGGAACCGGGAGTTCCGGGAAAGCCGTGGACTCAGCCCCGTATCCGCCTGCGTCCCCGACCTAAGCAGAGCTCTCCCACTGCCGGGAGAGCGGGTCCTCGGGGCTGGGAAGGTGTGAGTGCACCTTCCGCCGAGTACAGGGCGGCAAGGCGCGGGCGGATCCAGCCCCCAGGTTCTTGACCCGCGACCCAACGAATTTTCGCCGCATCCGGTACCAAAGACACAAGTATCCCTCATTCTAAACACCGGCATCCTCTCTCCTCCACTTTCCTAGAATTTGTTTCCAGCTCTCGAAAGCTCACGTCTCCCAGGTTCAGTAATGCCGAATAACGAGTGTGGGGTTCTGAGCGTCTGTGCGCACCTGCGGTTGAGCCTCCACCCCCACCCCCTCCTACCCCCGCCTGCCGCAGTCGTTCTCAGGCACCACCAGTATTGCCTCCCGCCCTTGGGGTGTGTATGTGTTTGTGTGTGTGTGTGTGTGTTTCGCGCCCACTGTGGTGGTGCCTTCTGTGCGCAGCGGGAGCCGAACTTAAGGCGTGCGCCCAGTGAAGCGGCTACACACCTGCCTCGAATCAGTCTCAGGCCTGACACTGATTCCTGGAGGTCGCGTTCTGAAGGCAAGACGGACCACGCACTAGACACGGGTGACACTCCTGCCCGCACAACCAATGCAAAGGCGGGTGAGTTCTGCCGGAGCGGGTTTGCGCCGGCGTTGTGGGCGCGTACAGCCCACATCAAACAGTGTCCCATCCGCTGCGCACACCAGTCGCGGGGAATCCTGTCGCTGCACACGCAGACCTGCCGTGTAAAATCTGATCACCCCGGCAGTGCGGGTTGGGGACCGGCCGGAACGGTTTGGCCTCCCCGAACTTTTTTTCTACTTTTCTGAGCGGACCCCGGAGAGCTCGCTACCCCGCTACCCAGCGTGCAACAGGGCGCCGCCCCCAAAGGGTTTTTCTTCACGACCTCACTCTCTACTGGGTCGCTCCTCTCTTAGTGCCTCCTCTCTGTCCAGAACGAATCTTCGACTCCGCGCTGCGCAGTCTATGCAGCCGGGGCAGGATCCGTTGCAGCTTTGCACAGGCGAAGTCCTGCCGGCTCCGTCTTAGGCGAGATGTTGCCCCTGGGGATGGATGTGTGTGGACAGGTTTGAGCAGTTGGTGAGGTGACCAGATAATAGCCAGGGCAGCGTTCCGGAGCCAGGAATCCGGGCACAGGCCTGGGAATCCGTGCATGCACTCGCAAAGTCGTGTGTGTACACGTACTTTCGAACTTGCAAGAATGGCGTGTAGTACACCTAAGTGTGTGCAATTTGGACATTTTCCTGGAGAAGGTCTGTAGCTGGTCCGGGGTCCAAGGCCCAGGCAGTCTGAAACACGCTGGTACGGGTTGTTCGCCCAAGAAACCCCGCGGAGACGATGCAGCGGCTGCATTTGGGGACCACAATCCCACCTGGCCACAAGCACTGGGCCACGGACCTGCCCTCCGGCGGCCACAGGCTCTTTCCCGGCCCGGACCCCATCATCTGCCCTGCCCCGTCGTCCCGCAACCAACCCGAGGTCGCTACAGCCGCTCTTAATATTCCGAATTTCCATTCCCCTATACCCCTACCCCCAACACCTCCAGCCAAACTCTCCAGCGAGGAATACCCTTGGCTCAACGAAAACCCGCGAAGGGGAGGCCCGGGAGGCCCTGGTGCTGCGCCGTGCGGCGCGCATGTCCCGCTCGGCCCCTCCCCCACCACCCCCCGGGTCTGACCCTCCTCTTCCCGGGGACAGGCGCCTCTGGGGGGTCCCCGGGGTCTGAGAGTGCGTGTCTCTTTAAGAGGCCCTGGGGGGCGCCTCGCGAGCCGCCCGGGGCTGGAGGGGGAGGGCACGAGCGGGGGCGGCTGGCGCCAGGCGGCCGAGGCTCCACAGCAAAGCTCCGGCCCCTGTCACTTCGCATCGGCCGGGCCCCGCAGACAGGCGGGGGACGCGCGCTCAGCCGCCCCTCCCTCTCCTAGGCCGTCCAGGGCCCGGGCGTCGGGCGGGCTCGGGCCTCGGGCCTCCGGCCCGTTGCACGCGCTCAATTAGCTCTGTGCTTCCCGCAACCCGGAAATCGGGCGGGGGCGGCCTGGGCCGGGTGTGGCCGTGGTCCCGAGCCTGGCCGGGCTGCTGTCCGTCCTTGGCCCCCCGTAACCTTTCGCGGGGTCAAGGGCCACTGCTGGGACCTTCCCGGAATTGGTCCCCGCCCGGTGTCTTGGTCTGTGTGACCGGGCGTGGATCTGCGTGCTCCTACGTGGAGTGATGGCTTGGTGTGTACGGTCCTGTGGCAGAGGGGACGTGCGTCCGGGTAGCGGGGCGCTGGCGTGAGACTGGTACTGAGTGCGCGGTGGTTTCTGAGTGTGCCCGGGCTAAGCTCGGGTGCCGTGTGTGGCCCTATGCCGGTGACCAGTAGTGGAGGTACCACTGGGCGCGTCCATCCTCGTCTTGGCCTGTGTGTGTAGGAAGAAGGGGAGGGGAGAATAGACAGAGTTGCTCCCCATCCCCGGCTTCCCGGCCAGACCCGCGCCTCCCGGAGCCTTGGCGCCAGCCAGCCCCGTTTAGTGGCCGGCCCGGCTCCCCCGCGGTCCCGGGTCTGGCTGGGGTGGGGGCCGCGGCCTCGATGACCCCGGCCCGCAGCGGCCCGGCCTGTCCCGTCCACTTAGACAAATTGCGGCTGACAGGCTCGCAGTCTCTCTGGAGTCGCCGCCCGTCCGTCGCCTCCCTCCCGACCCAATTACCCCGCGCAGGGTCGGGCCAAGTGGCTGGGATGGGGCGGGGGGCTCGGGGAGAGCGGGAGGCGCGCGCGACCTCTTCCCGGCTGCGTTGTGGCCCAGGCCTTGCGCCGGGACAGGCGGCGGGGCCACTTCTTCGGATCATGTCCCTGGAAGTGCCTGGGCAGCACGGCCTCTGCGGCCCAGTCCCCAGTCTTCCAGGCTGATGCGAAAGCAAGGCCCAGGCTGGCAGCTCTGGCGCGGGACAGCCCTGGCCCTTGAGGGTCGTCGCTGTGCACCTGAGGGCAAGCAAGGTCACAGGGCCCGGCAACCCAAGACTCATCCCCGCCGGATTTGGGACGACTTCCCCAGAGTTTTGGGGATTCCATAACCCTGAGAGCTCCGGACTACTCTATGCTCTGGGGTCGAGGTCCTCGGTTCACAGCAGTCCGCTTGGGACGCAGGGGTCGGTAAAAGTGAGGTGCACATCTGTGAACCTGCCAGTGCGTGGACGAGCACGGGTGTGCGGTCATGGGTGTGGGTGCCTGGGATCGTGGCAGAGTGAACAGGCCACGCTGCTGTGTGGCTTGAGAAGGGGCAAAGCACAAAAAGGACCCCCCTAGGACCAGCCCACCTGCGAGAGAGGGGCGGGGCTGGCCTGCGCGCGCTCACCAGGCTCGATTAGCTTTCGCAGAAACGCTTTCGCCTGGAGCAGGGCCATGATTCCCTGGAGCAGCTTCGGGGGTAGTTCTCGACAATCCGGGCGGGCTCCGGCGTCGCCTCACCTGCCCTCCCTCTCCCCGCCAAAGAGCTACCTGGCCTCCGGTCAGCCTCTGGGCCTCCAACCAATCTTTCGCTTTTTTGACCTGCAGCTTCCTCTTTGCTTCCTTGGACCTTGTTGCTTTTCTCCGCTGGGTGTGCTCCCCTCCCCCCACTTTACAGATGAGCCCAGAGGTGCAGTAATTTACCCGAGGCCACACAGCTACCGGTGGCAGAGCTGGGATGGGACCCAAGGACCTTAAGAAACAGCAAGGCCACTCCTTAGAAGCTGGTGATGTCATTGCTGTCCCACTAGCTACACCTGCTCCTGCAGCAATGCAGTACTGAGACTCCAGGGCCCCACCCTCAGGCTGGGCTCTGACTTTGAATACAAGACGGTACAAGATGCTCTTCCCTTTTGCCCCCAGAGTTCCCAGCTCTAGGTCTGCAGGAGGGGGCTGCCTTCTCAGTTACACGGGGGCAAAGGAGCAGCTGTAAAGCTAGCCAGGGGCCAGGGCTGGACGCTCTTAGGAGTAGAGAATGGGGGTGAGTGGCCTCAGAGTCTTGGACTGTGTGCGGGCCCAGGACAGGGAGGTCAGTGCAGAATGCAGTTCCTCTAAGGGAACTGGCCTGGGCATGTGAGGCAGCATGGAGCAGACAGGGGTCAGCAGATTAGCTGTGTGACTTCTTAACCTTGGGTGAGGCTTCTTTCAGGCTCAGGCTTCTCATCTGCAAAATGAGAACCGAATAGCGCTCTTTTGGGTGCCTTCTAGTTTAGAGATTCCCTGATCTGTGAAAATCAGAAAACTCAGCAGTGAGAAACCATTTCCAGTCTTAGACCGGCAGCTGCCTGCTCTGGCCTCTGCTTGCTTCCAGAGGAGCCGACACTAGTGTTTGACAGAGCGCCGTGCACCTGAATTTACCTTGGGACCACTGGGCCATTTCTCCAATCAGTCCCAGACAGTGCCCTCCCTCCCTGAGCTGCCACCCCAGCTACCATCAGCCTCCTCGCAAACCATGAAGGTATTTTTTCCTCCATCAAGTTGAGAGAAAGTCCATAGTGATTGCCTGTTGAGCAGGTAGGGCTGTAAGAATCAGGGAGGTCACATGGCTTCCTCAAGGTCACCTGGTCAGGCCACAGTTAGATGCATGTTCTGACGGCCTCCTAGGGTGATGCCATCATGGGGGTCTGCTGGGGCTGCTCGGGGTGAGGTGGACCTTGCCCTGGGTGTTATCTCTAGAGGAGAGGAGGCTGGCTGCTCCCGGGCCAGTGGGCAGTAAAGCCCCCCACCCTGGGGCCCAGTCTCACTTCCAGCTGATTACAGGCTGTGGCAGGGTCTATAACCTCTCCAATTAGCCGGGGGCCAGACCCGAGGCCTCTCTGATAACCCCAGCTCCAGTGGCAGCCGCCATGGGGCCAGCTTATCTGGCCTCTCTTATCCTCCCCCTTCCCCCACATACTCAAAGAGTTGCCCTAGCTGTGAGCAGATGAATAACCAGATTGTCCTGCAAGCTCAGCCCTACACCCACCACTTTCCCTGACTGAAGGAGGCCACAGCTGTTTTGCACCCCCTGGAGGGAAAGGGCTGAGCCAGGGAGGACTCCTGGCTCTAAGCTGCCAGCCGGTCCCCTGTGTGGTTGGAGAGCGCTCCTGGCTGTCCATCTTTGCCCCATCCACGTGCCCTAGGGTGGGTTCAGAGGGCCTGACCCTTCCTTGAGCTCCTTCCGTGGCCAGTGTGCATAGGCAATCTGGTGGCACGCCCCTCCCTCCCTCCCTGTCCCCTTTTGACGGAAACACTGCTCTGGCTGGGGTGGGGGGTATGCCAGGCACATCAGTGTCTCCAGTTGGGCTGGAACGGGAAAAGCTGCTGTTCCTCCCGCAGCCCCGACTGGGCCCAGGCCTCCTTCCGTTCCCAGCATGCCTCACTCTGGCATGTGATTCCTCACCCCGCAGGTTCCCAGGCAGGAGGGACTGGCTTCAGCCACCCTATGCAGGGCCATCTACTCAGCCTTTAGAGCCGAGTGTGATTCAGGTCCCCCTTCTGCTAGCATGCCCAACTGGTCGGGTGGAGGGCACTGAAGATTTAATCTCTCCGCAGGCGCCAGGGTTGGATGGGGTGCGTGCGAAGAGGGCGGGGGCCCTGGAGCTCCCCCGCTCTGGCTGGATGGCTGGATGGGAAGGCCTGCTTGTTTGTGAACTCTTCTGTGGCTGTTACATTAAACTTCACCCCAAACCACACCTGGATCAGTGGGTTTCCTTCAATCCTCCCAGGCCTCTCTGGGGTCTCAGGGAAGGCGGGACTGGGGCTACCCCTTTTCACTCCCCTGGCTCCTGTCTCCTTCCTGCCATTCACTTTAGGTCCAGAATTGGGAGGTGGGAGGGGAACCACATCAGGAACTTGTCATCCAAGGTTCCAGCCAGGTTTCCTGGGAGACCCACCTTCACCTGACCACCCGTCACCTTCTGAGTCTGAGGAGAGGTAATGACAGGGAGCCTGTCCCAAAGACGAGGCCAGAGTCTTCATCAGGCTCTCCTTCCCACAGCAGCCCAGAAGCACATGCCAAGGACCTGACCAGCCCTGATGGCCACAGCCAGGGAGGGTCCGGGCCTGGGCTGCTCCCAGAACTCAATGGCTCTGGTAACAGGCAAGAAGGTCAGAGAATGGATTTAAGTCAGACCCTGCCCCAGTTCAAGAGTAAACATCCTCATTCTCCTTCCTCCCCCCTCCCAGACTCCCCCTCAGCTGCACGTGTGGAGCAGGGACACACGGTCAGGCCCACAGGACTCTGCTCAGCGCTTGGAGAGGACCCTGACCCCAGCAACTCAGGGATGGACACCAACTGCAGCGTGATTTATTGAACAAGACGTGCACTTTTTGACAGGGCCTCAGTAACCAGGGTTTCCTTCACTGAACAGTACAGGACCAGGGTAAAAGGGCTTACAGACAAGAAAGACAAATCCTTTCCATGAGCCAAAGGGGAAAGAAAAGAGGAAGGGGGGTTTCTTCTTCCTTCCTCCTTCCCTAATACGCTGGGCCTCAGTTCAACGCCAGAAGGAGGTTGGCCAAGGGAAGCTGGGCAGCGTGTGCCAAAGCCAGGAGTGAGCTGGGGCTGTCGCTCAGGGCCAAAGTGCCCGCCGGACCACCCACCCTCGCCCCACCCAGGCCCCCGAAGGGTTTGGTTAGAAAATACAAAAGCGGGTCCAATGCAGGACATCATGTGCAAACGGAGGAGGGGACGGAGCTTCTGCAGAGTCTCTCTCAGCCACGGCCCCGTTGATGGGGGGCAGAGGGCATGGTGAGCCAAGGTGCTTTGGAGAAGGGTCTCTTCTCAATCCAGGGAGGGGGGGCGGCTGTTGTCACGAAGCTTGGGGAAGGTGGTTGGTAAAAGACGAGCAGAGTCCGAAGGGCAGGACCAGAGCGGGGACTTCTCCCCTCCCCCCAGCAGGTGAGTGGGCCAGCCAGTCAGAAGCAGGTTGCTGGTACCTACGGGAAGCTGGTAGGGAAGAGGCTGAGGGGCTGACTCTCATTGGTGGGCAGTGGGGATCGGTAGCCATCGAAGTTTCTCGGGATGCTGCCGCTGGTGGAACCTGAGCTGTTACTCAGAGTCTCGATGCTTCCCTCTCGCTGTAGTTCTGCAAGACAGAAGAGCGGGCCAGGCCCGGTCAGAGTGCCGTCTTGGGGAGGCGGGGGTAGCCCTGGGCCGGGCTGCCTGCCTTGAGGCACCAATCTGGGTCCATTTACATCCTTCTGCGGGGGGAAGGACGGGCCGGGTGGCAGCTCGGGGCACAGGGAGGCTCCCCCTGAGGAGGGCGAAGCCCCCTTGGCTGGCGGGCTCCAGTTACTCCCTCATTGTGGGAGCCCCTTTAGCCAGAAGTACGGCCGCCCTGATGATTTGTCAGGACCACACTGCCATACATGGGGCATGTGCTCAGCCAGCATGCTCCCCCAACTCCATGAGAGGCTCCTATCCTGGAGCTACAAGTCTGGCAGGAGGGGAGAAGCCAGGACATGGGAAGGACCGACGCTTCCCTACCTGATCTGTCTCCCTCCCCTCCCCTGCCAGGGAGCTTCAACCCTGGCTTAGC
This sequence comes from Globicephala melas, assembly GCF_963455315.2. Lineage (NCBI taxonomy): Eukaryota > Metazoa > Chordata > Mammalia > Artiodactyla > Delphinidae > Globicephala > Globicephala melas. The sequence goes on along the minus strand of NC_083333.1, from coordinate 48,983,309 downwards.
CACTCGCTCACTCATTCTCACCCACACAGTCTGCCTGCTGGCCAGGCCCCGGTCCATCTGCGGCACCTCCTGGAAAGTGACCTGTTTCCCTTCAGGAGGGAATGCCAGGTTTGAGAGGGGCCTACGTGCCTGGAGTGCCTCCTTTCTCCCTTCCTCTGGGCTCCCAAGTGTCCTGGAGGCCCCCCAGAATTTCTATGCTCGGAGTCAACCTGGGAAGCAGGCAGGGAGGCTCCCATCTCCTCCTCTGCCCCTTCCCTGGCGTCAACACAGCCACGCTACCATCTTGGGTATGGCACCTGGCTCCCTCTCGTTCAACTCTGGGCAGCTTACCCAACTGCCCACCATCTCTTGATCCAAGACAAGTACTGGGGTAGGTGGACTGGGGACAGACTTCCTGGCGTGCCGAATGCAAGGAAGAGAGAATTACTTCTTGGCTTTTTGAAAGTGGCCAGTTCCTATACCCTCTCCCTCACAGTGGGCTCTGAGATGTGGGCACACACATCCCTGGGCAAACTCTGGGCCCCAAGCCGAGATGTGGTACCCGCAACCTCTCCTTCCCCAAGGTACACCTGCCCGGGACTGAGGGGGTCTTGCGTGTCCACCCCAGGAGCCCAGGACCTCAAAGCAGTCATCTGAAACGGCAAGGTGTGCTCGAATGTTACACTTGTCTGGTCTCTTTTATCTCCAGCCTGCACCTGCTCCCTGGCTCCCTGCCACCGTACACACGCAGCACAGCTGGCTTTGGTTAGGGAATGGGTCATGGCCTTTGCTCCTGGGCCGGCCATCACCAGTCGGCCAGGAAATAACCACCGACCCCCCCCCCTGCGGGTGACCCCCAAAGCATCGTGGTGACCCAGCAGAGGCAGCCACAGAACGGGCTGGGGGAGTCTGTGCTGCCCTCCTTCAGAGCAGGCTCCTGGTCCTGTGTGAGGCGTGAGGGGCCCTCAGGCTGGAAGGGTGTGTGTGCCTGGACACCAGAACCCCTCAGCAGATGGGGGCTGTGGACACAAGCTACAGGCTTGGTGATGGCCCCTGATCTCCAAGAGACACTGGCTGCCCCGTTGGGCCCAACCCTGAGATAAGTCGAGAGTTATCTAGATGTGGATCGCCCTCTAGCCTCACCCTCATCTGGGAGTCCAGGCCATTATGCCGAGAGAGGGACGGGACAGGAAAGCAAAGAACAGGCCCCGGGATTTCTGTATGGAAGCGTCGGGCCGAGGAGTCTGTGGGAGATCTCTGATTCCAGAGGCCCTGGCCCTGGTGCAGGCTGTCCCAGCACTAGGGGGCGCTGGCAGCAGGGCCAGGAGGGCAGGAGACGGGAGCAGTGGCCGCAGCAAGAGGAGCAGGGGCTTCCTGAGCCAAGGGAGAAAGCCCCACGTGGAGGAGCAGAAAAGGCCACCGGCATGGGGAAGGCCGGCACCTCTCCAGAGCTGGAAGCCATGCCTGACGTTCTGGAGGCCCAGCGCCGGCACATCCCCACTAGCGAGGAAGCCGAGGGGCCGGAAGCCCAGGACCGAGCGTGGCACCCCCTCTGCCCCTCAGCACAGGCCCGCAGGGACCCCACCCCGCGAGTCTGGGCAGACGCCCGTCATCCCATCCTGTGACAGTGCAGGGACGGTTGCCAAAGGGACTTACAAGATGAGTTTGCTGCTCTCAGGGGCCAGGTAGAGCCTGAGCTGTCCTGCTCGTGTTTTCTCTTTACCAGTGAGGCCTGGGACGTGAGGGAAGTGGTCCCATCTCCCAGGGCGACCGAGCTCTGGTGAATTTATGTCCCGGACGTCTCCCCGGGCCTCTTCCCTCCTCTCCATGCCCACGGCCACTGCCGGGTTAGGCCTGTGCTTCCTGCCTGGATAAGTTCCAAAGTTCCCTACTGGTCTCCTGCCCTCCAGACCCCCCTCTCCAAGCCACCGCATCCCAAAGCTGGGGTGTTCTGTCTGTAGCACAAACCTCATCTTGCTTTTCCTCTGCTTAAAAATCTTCATCGACTCCTAAGCGTCCTCAGGATAAGGTCTAAACCCCTCAGCTCTATCGAACTGCCTTCCATGACTGACCCGCCCCCCGCAAGACCTCACTAACCTCTCCTGTTATTGCATTTGAGGAACCAGTAATGAGCTTGGGCAGTCTGGGGGCCTCTCCAGGCTGCCTTAGGCCTCTGGGCCGGTGCTCATCCAACTTCCTCTGATGGAAAAGCTCTTCCCAGGCTCCCTAGGCCCCTAGGGCGCCTACTCATCTTCAAAGCTAAGGGCAAGCAGGAGCCTGTGCTGTTGCCCTGGCAGAGCCGGCCAGGCCCCACTCCTGCCCTGGGCCCTCTAGCACACTGTGCACCGCCTGCTCACACGCGTGTCTCCATCCAGGTGGAGGGTCTCTCGGGGGCCAGTTCTGTGCTTTCTCTCTGTATTCCCTAGTGCCAACCGCAGGGCCTAGAAAACAGCTGGTGCTCAAAAAACATTTCTCGAATGAATGAGTGAACGATGTGGTAAGGAGATGTGGCGCTTTTCCTGCGCATGACTACCAGTACAAGAAGCAGGGGCCCGGCTGGGCCTGGGCACTTTCCTACATGCCTCTGTCAAGTCCCTCTCTTCTTCTCGCTGAGACAGGATGAGCGTGTGCAGAAGCGGATGTGGACGTGTTCGAGGGGTGCACACACGGTTGCCCCTCAGGCCACCCAGCCGCCCAGCCCTCAGAACAAGCGGCAAACGGAAGTGTGTGGCCTTACCTTCCTCCATCCTGAACACATGCTTTGTGACTGTTGTTGCTCATGGACGCTGGGCTGTTGGCATTGTTTTTTTTTCCCTTGTGAAAAGAAGAGCATTGAGGAACCTTTTGGGAAAAGACCCGGACAATGATGGAGAAGTACACTGATCTCTGCAAGCAGGAGGAGAGGGTATCGGGAGGTGTGGGGAAGTCACACTGGGAGGAGGGTAAGCTTGCAGCAGAATTCTGTAGTGACATGCATGTGTAGGGGCCTGGGGACCAGTCTTGGGGTCCCAGAGATGGAAGTGTCGTGACACAGCCGAGACCCCCTTTGGTGAGGGTGACGGGTGGTGGGGGAGAGGGAAGGAGCCTCTGGCCCATGCAGTGCCGGCTGCGCCCCATGCACGTGGGATGCCAGGAGAGGAAGAGGAGACAGACAAAGGCTGAGTTTTTGGGGACGCCTCCGGATGTTCTGACTCAGTGGCCCAGTTTCTGGCTGCCACCCTCCTCCCCCAATCCCCAGACCCCTGGGTCTGAACAGCTCTCCTGCAGCTGAGGTGGACCTCTGGGGAAAGCCCACCAGAAACCTGCCAGGGCTGCAGGAGAGAGAGCTGGGGGCTCTGTGGTGGGGGACTAAGCAAGCATCCCTGGAAGCCTCCCCACTCAGCAGAAGTAGGTGGATTCTGGCCGGTGGGAAAAAGCTAGCTCTAAAGGAGGCTGCTCTCCAGGCCTCAGAGCGAGGTAGGGGATGAAGAGTAGCTCCTAGACAATGGACTGGACTCGGACAGAAAATCCTATTATGACCTCACATTCTCCAGCGCCTTCGTGCTCCTGGGAGGTGGGTGCTGGTCTCCCCACCTTGCAGGCAGCAAAACCAAGGAAGAGCAGGAAGCCATTGGCTCTGGGTACACAACCCCCCACGAGAGAGAACTGGGCCGCTGCAGGCCCCAGGACGGTGATGTGACGACTCCAGAAACCGCTAAGACTGGCGCCAGTGCTCCCCACTGGCTGTGTCCACCCATTCCCTGCTGGCTCTTTTTGGAAAATGGGCCTGCTGCCCCTCTATGCCCTGGGCCAGGATGGGTAAGCCACAGCGGGTAGGGGGGCAGTGGAATGAGCAACAAGCAAAAAGGAGGTGCCTTGGCTCTCATGAAGTAAGCAAAGGACCGAGAAAGCTCAGCCCTCGTGCTGCCCTCACTCTCTATGGAGCCTGGCAAATTTCGAAGGTGTCAGAGGCGGGCAAAGAGGTGGCTGGCCTTGTTAGGGAGAAGCGAGCCTGGTTCCCTGGGCGTGTATGCCAATGGAGACCCAGGGAGCATGTGAGGAGGCAGGAGCTTAGCTGCCCCATCTTGGGCTGGGCCACGCAGGATGAGGGAGCCTGTCTTCCGTCCTTCACTCCACCATCACCCCAGCCCCTCATCTCCCAGCAGGATACTGACGCCCCTTTGCAAAGGCAGGAGCAGCAGCCTGGCTCCTGCGAGCCGTGGGTGGGTGCCGATGAGCAGGGCAGGGCTCCACCCAGGGAGAGGCAGAGGATGAGGCAGGAAGGGGACCTTACACGGCACAGGAGATGGCACGGGGGGCAGGGCATGAGGAAGCCCCTCTCTCTGGTCCTCCCCGCTGGACTGCTGGTCCCCAAGGCTGCTTCACCCTGGAGGTTCTTCTCCCTGGGACAGTCCTCTCCCCTGGGTACAGACCCTTCACTCCCTGGAGGCCGTGCAGTGCCTGGTAAGACTGGGTGCAGGTCTCTCTTCACAGGAGCAGCCACTTTACTGAGCGCTATGGTCTTGGTTCCCTGATCCCTGGGGAGGGGGTGAAACGCTGAGGACACAGGGTCTATGTGAGCTTTGGGAGGAGCTGGGGGAGCCCAGGAGGGCAGGAGACCCCAGGGGGAAGGTCAGGAGTGAAGTCCCACTTTGGGCTTGACCTTCTCCAGGCCTCCTCCAGGCCGGGTGGCAGTGAGGGTGGCTGGCCAGAGACCCCGAGGGAAGCCCCTTTGGCTTCTGGTGGGTGAGGGCCCTGTGGAGAGCCCGTCTCGGGACTCGGCTGAGGAAGGTCTGTTTCCGGGACCTGATGGGGTCAGTGAGGGCAGTTCTGTGTGTGTGTTTGGGCGGAGGGTCCCTGGGACCCCTGGGGTTCAGTCCCCAGGCCTCCCTGGAACTACCCTTGCCACAAAAGGAGTAGCATTTACTGCCGGGCCCCTCTGGTGTGCTAGAGGCTCCAGCCGGCCCAGCTCTGCACACTCAGCCTCGATGCTGCTCATTAAAGGGATGAGCAGAGCACTTCTACTGGGCCCTGGCTGCAGCCACACACCCCCGTCCCAAGCTAACTGCCCAGGCGGCCTGCGGGGAGCAGGATTAGGCCTTGGGGTGGAGTCTTAGGTGGTACCCACCGCCCACTTCCAGCAGAGAGGAGGGAGAATGCCCCCCACCCTTACCCCTCAGCCTCAAGGGCCTGAGGAGTGGGGGGGGGGCAATGTCGGCCCAGGCTGGGGAGGCAGATGAGGGCAGTGGTTAAGAGCACAGGCCCTGGGCCCTGCTACCTGGGAGATCTGGGGCAAGTTACTCAACCTCTGTGCCTCAGTCTCCTGCGCAGGAGGGTAACAGTGTCTCTTTCATAGTGTGGTCGTAGAATTAAATCAAACAATGCATGTAGAGCGCGTCATGAAGTGCTTAAAGCTTCCCGTCAGCAAATGTGAGTTACTCTCATTGCTGCAATTGTATTAGCGCCTGTGATTATCCACAGGACCTCGGGGTCCCTCTCCATCTTCCCTCCCCAGCAGGTGTCTCTGCCATCCAGGCCCCACCGGTTCGCGCTCCCCCTTCTCCACTGGATCTTGGGAAAGAGTCTTTCTTTTTAATCAAGAAATGGCCTGAAGAGGAAGATGGCAGATATGTGTTTACAGCTTTTCATCTCCCTCCTTGCCTCTTTGAAAATACCTTCTTCTGAGCTGGAAAATAAATTTCCAACCCTGTTGACGTGCATTGATTTTTCCCTCCTGCGTCCACCTCCCAGTTCTTCCCCATCAGCAGGGCCTGTGGTTAAGCTCCGTGTCTGGGTTGGGCTCAGTGGTACCCCAGGGGAGTGGGTGGCCCCAGAGCACGGAACTGTCAGCCAAACTGCCCCATCTTGCCCAGTGCCTGGCTCAGAGGTCTGCAAACAGAAATGGCTTCCATCCCCTTCTGCCGTGAGGGTTCTTGGCTGGGGGGTTGAGGTCAGGGAGTGGGGTGGGGGGAAGGAGGTCCTCTGAGCAGGAGATTAGCGATTTTTAGCATCTTCCCTGAAAGGGATATACAGAGAGGAGACCAGGGGACCACAGGACTGCTTCAAGCTCAGCAAGTGGATCTCAACGGGGTCTGCCCCAAGCAATGGACTTTGTCAGCAAGGGGCCTGCCAGCAAGGGCCTGGGACCAGCTATGCAAGCTGGGGCTCGGAGAGAGAGGCGCTGAGGAGGTGGGGGGCTTGGCTGCATCCTGCGGGTTCAGGAGGTTCGTCAGCTTCCTGGTGCTGGAACCCGAAGAGGTGATCCGGAGGCCACCTAGGGGGTGGACACGGCTAGGGGCTGCTTGTCTTACAGCAGCCCTGGGCCTGGAAACTACTGCTGTCTCTTCCAGAGAACAGGAGTGGCTCACAGAGGTGGGGGTCTCTTCAGGGAGACAGAGATGGAGTTGCCCGAGATGGCTTCTGGAAACCCTGACAGCTCTGTCACAGACCACACTCTGGGTTGGAGCCAGCCTCAGCCCCAGGGCACTTTTTAGGAGGTTAAAAGGGCAGCAGTTAAAGGAGGCAGCCTGTAGGGAGGCCTTGATTTTCCTCCCACCCTGACACACTGAACTGAGGCTGCATGGCCCCCCTGCACCTTCCCTTTTCCTGTCCTCTCAGCCCTGCCGTATCCCACCCTCAGGCACCCTCCCCAGGCTCCAGAGCCCGCAGAGAGGCCAACAGACCAGGGATCCTCTTCTTCCACCAACACCAGGTCTTGGAAGGATGGGGGCTGGGGGGTAGGGCTGAGAAGGTATCACCTTTCTCCTCCAGCAGGGGTTTTTATTCCCCTCTCGGGCACACTTGTGGAAGGAAGGAGGGCAGTTTCTCGAAGCTGAGGGGTTGAGGATGAAAAGGGCCTTCGGAGTTCAGATAATGGGAATCCTGGTCTGGGTGACGGAATGAGGGAGTGGAGAAGATAGCTAACAATGGCCTGGGTATCTCCAGGGCTTCACACCTGTGTCTGAGCACAGAGCCCTGGCCCACTGATTCCACCCGACTTCTGGTCATCTCACTGCACACTCAGCCTGGGGTCCCTGAGAGCTTGTGCCAACGGCCCGAGTCCTGCAGCCGGTGGGCAGGTACACGCCTTCCCTCCTGGCAGGAGTCTCTTCCAACCCACAGGGCTCCCACAAACACGCTTTCTTATCTCCTTGCCCAGCTCTTGTTCCTGACCCCGCAGGTACCGAGACCCAGAACGTCACAGGATGAGGCCAAGGCTACGTGGCCTGCCTTGCCCCTCGCCAAGCCCTCCCCCGCTGCCAGCTCCAAACATGAAGGGCAAATATCTGCTGCTCGTGGCTCAGGCACCTGGAAGTGTGTCCCTTGGCCACTGGGGCCACGCACAGCTGCCTAATTACCTCAGGGTTTTGGGGGGAGACCTGAGGCCTCAAGGAGACCTCAGACCCTTCTGGGCATCCACTGGCCCCTCCCTGGAAGGTGAAAGTCACGATCAATACCTGGAAAGGATGGTTGAGGAAACTGGAGAGCCCTCTCTGTGCCTTAGGCCCCACCCAGAAAAACTGGGGAAAAGGCACATCACCTTTCTTCCCTCCAACAGGAAAGGTCCTCAGGCCTCTGGAAACCCTATTCGTGACAGCAGGCCAGTCTGGCATTAATACATGAGACAGGGGCACAGAGGTAGGCTAGGTCCAGGATGCGCGCGCGTGCGCGCGTGCCTGCGTGCGTGCGTGCGTGCGTGTGTGTGTTGGGGGTGGAGAAGGGAGCAGAGCATCTGAGTTCCAGGCAGAGCAGCTCACAACCCAGCCCCGGATCCCTTCCAGGCTTAGGTGGTATTGGCCAGAGGGTAGGCTGGCCTGTCTGGGGCTGGAGCCTTCCCCTGGGTCCCTCCTACAACAGCCATGATAGGGCACCAGCCCCAGCCAGGGAAAGACCAGGAAGGCTGCCACAAGCTGCTCCCAGGCGACCCATGTGACCCAAGCCCTCTCAAGTCTTGGCTTAAGGAGAAGAGAGCAGGATCACCCACCCAGGTCACCTCGACCAGCACCCCATGTGTGGGGACCCTCTCGGTGTCACTACATCTGTCTAACTTTAAATCCTGACCCAGGCAGAGTATGTCCTGTCACAGCATATTATACTTGGGGATGGCAAAGGCTGAGCTGACCTGGCTCACGGGTCCCTGGTTTTGAGTTATGTGATAAATCTGGCTGAAACCATGCTTGAGATCAGCCAGATGTAGGAGCAGCCTTGAGCTGAACCTCCCTGTGGGTGTCGAGGAGGACTCGCTCTAGCCCCAGTCCTGCCGCCAACGTGCTGAATGGCCTGGGCAGGTTGCTTCACTTCTCATCTGCATCACCATCTGTCAGGCAGGAGGGGAGGGGCTGCTCTGCAGACCTCATGGGGCGTGTGAGGCTCTAAACAGAAGAGGATGTGAAGGTGCTTCAAGAAGCAGGATACGCCCGGAGCGCGTGGGAGAGACCACTCTCACTGCAGTGGGGTCCTGGGTAGAAAGCTGGGGTTGCCATCTCTGATGCTTCAGCAGGCTGAGGCCCTTGGAGAAGCGGTCCTCACCCAGGAGGGCCCAAAATGCCCCCTCTAGCTCCAGGCCAGCAGCACAACATGGGGGACAGAGCTGCGGCAGATGCCATCTGAGGTAGATGCAGGGGGGCAGCGTGGCGGTAGAGGACGCCCAGCCAGGTGCTGGACGGGCCTCCTTTGTGTGCGTCTGCATATGGGGCCCCGCGACCATGCCCACTCAGCATGGCTCTGGGGAGGACACAGAGCTTGGAAGCTGTCCCAGGGAACCAGGTGTCCGGCAGCCAGCCTCGACTTTCCTGCCTCCTGAAGTCCAGCCTTGAAGCTCGGAATACCCCACCGAGCTCCCGGGCGGGGTCTTCCCGAGCCGCCCTCTGGGGCTGTGAGACAGCGCGGGGGCCCATGGACCACAGGAGAGATGCTGCTCCTTGAACACGGCTGGTCTGATGGGCTCAAGCCACATCCGGTTCTCATTCAAATGTCCAAATGTAATTAAATTCTCTCCGATGCAGCGGAAGAGTTTGGTAAGATGTGGCTTTCCCCCTTCCATCAAGGTTAAGAAATCACCATCATCTCTCATTCCATGGCTGACCCAGTCTGCTCCCTGCCACTGATCTGTCCCGTTCTGTACAGTTAAGGCCTGTGCTCTGATCTGTTTTCTAGAGCTGATGGGGCGGGGGCCCATGCCGTGCCCTCTCCCCCACCATCCCACTTACCCACCTGAGAGGACGGCCAGCTGAGGCCCAAGCAGCAGGCTCGCTTTGACTGAACAAGTCAGTGCACTGTGGGCTGTGCAGGGGCGGGGAGGTGAGCGGCCCTGGGGACACGGCTGCCGAACCCAGGCTCGCCTCGGGGATGCACCAGTGTCCTCCTTCCACTGCCTGGATGTGCCTTGTCACGCCCTGCTGAGGGATCCCCTCTCTGTAGTTTCTCACAACAGGATGCACTCGAGAGCCTCTGGCCTGGTCCCAGAGCCCTCTATGGGAAATGGAGCCTCTCACAGTCCGGGCAGGGTGAGGCAGCCTGCCTGCCCCTACGCACGGAGAAGAGGAGGGAGGCGTGAAGGAAGCAGAGGAATGGAGAAGGCCTGGGAGCCGTCTCCGGGAATCCCTGGGACCTCCACGTCTCACAGGATTGCTGGTCATTTCTGGCCTGTCAGGGCTCCGAACGGGTTAACGGGCAGCACGGTCCAAGGTGCCAGCCTCGGTGAGACGGAGGGTGGCCCATGCCACTCAATAGAAAGGAGGCGCACTCACCCGAGGCTTCGGTGCCTCTCCCCAGCCTCCTGTTCAGGACTTCCCTGAATTCAAGCAGAACATCCCCTAGACAGGCTGCCTTTTCCCGCTTCCCTTCCCAACTGAGCATCTCCAGTTTACGGCTTATTTTTACTTAGGGATTTATGACTTTCATGGTAATGGGTTCCATTCTACTTCCTCTATGTCTATTTTTCTAATCTTTGTGGTATAGACTTTACGAGACTTTCTTAATAAGTCGGGGTAGTAGTCTTTTTGAAACAAACTGTCCTGCAAGTTAATGACTTAGAGTGGGTGTGGATGCTCCCCAGAGACAAATGGGGGCTGGGGAGGGGATAACCAGGGTGGGGGTAGATAAGACTCTTCTAGATTGAATACAGGTCCCTTTAAGGCTCTCGGTCAGCTCCTGGACCAGAATCCCCCAGGCTGCTCACCAACATCCCCATCAGATCTAGGACCACTTTTAGGCACACGCGGCACTTCCACACCAAAGAGTGCTCACCCTGGAGATGGGCACAGCTCACAGCAATCCCAACACTGCTGACCTGCCTCTAAATAGGAAACATTTTGTATATTTGTTTCCAAATGGTAAACTTTAGTTTAGTAATGGATTTAATTTAATTGCTTGGTGGCATTACTGCCAAGGCCATAGGGCTGGTGCCTTCGTATCAGTGAAGGTTTTAAGGAAATGAACCTAGTTCTTAGTTCAGTTGTCCTAGGCCAAGCTTAGCTAGGACAGTGGTGATGGGGTCAAGGTCTCTGTTGCCTCTGTTAGGGTCCCCAGCCTATGATCTTGACCCCGTAGTCACGAGTTTCGATTAATTGCTGCGGTGCCGCCCGTCCAGATGAAAAAGCTGGGCGGGTACACAAAGGCGGATGCTGCCTTTGTGCTCTGTCCACAGACTGGCTGCTGGTGCCGGGCCTCTATTCATTATTCAATTCAGCTCGCTCAGACGAGCCTTTCCATTTGCTCCTCCAGGAGAAATAACAAATCTAGAAATGCAATTCCACTTTGCTGTATTACAATATTGATTTGCCCGTCGAGTGGGAGTGCATTTGTTCTGTCAGCCCCCCTGTGGGCAGGAAGGGGTTAACCAAATGTTTATCACAAGGCTGGCTTCAGAGTTGAAAGTAATGTGATCAGTAATGAATTTTGTGTTACATTAGGTTGTATAAATGGACAGACAAGCGCAGACAACAAGTGGCCAGGAGTCGGGGCTAATCTAATGATGTAAAAATAGAGACAGCACCAATTATACTAGGGGCCAGCTCCAGGCTCCTGCAGGGACTGCAAATGAATAGGTACAAATCAAATTACTCACTAATAGACGCACTACAAGAGGGGCAGTCAATGGTAAATGCATTAGAGCCTAGTGACCTCTCTGCTCTGCACAGCAGAATCCGAAAATTTGACTTCCATCTTAAAAGTGGGGGGCAGGGAGTGAGGTTCTCAAAGAAACTCTTGTTGGGGGAAGCACGGCAGCTACTCCCCACCCCAAACCAGTCCGTCGCCAGAAGGTACCTCCTGTCTGAGCCGACCTCTTGCCCTCACTCCAATGCCTCCTGAAGCCTGAGCACCGGGGCAGGGGCGGGGGGCCTCTTGAGGGACCAAAAGAGCAGTGGATGAAGCCCTGCACGTAGGCAAAGACAGGAAGTTACATACCAACACACTTCACAGCCATGTGCCTCTCAGGGGTGATGGTTTTTGCTGCTATGTCAAGAGCTGTGTCCGTATTGAAAATAAAATATTTCTTTAAAGAGGATCACAACATGGACCTTTCAGAGAGCAGCGGTGCCAAGATCAAAGGGAGTAGATACGAAAATCTGGTTTGACCACTGAGCGCTTTGCGGGGAGTGCTAGTGGTCTGTTCCGAGGCACAGCACAGGCAGGGTTTTTTTTTTTTTTTTACATCTTTATTGGAGTATAATTGCTCCACAATGGTGTGCTAGTTTCTCCTTTATAACAAAGTGAATCAGCTATACATATACATACGCCCCCACATCTCTTCCCTCTTGCATCTCTCTCGCTCCCACCCTCCCTATCCCACCCCTCTAGGTGGTCACAAAGCACCCAGCTGATCTCCCTGTGCCATGCGGATGCTTCCCACTAGCTATCTGTTTTATGTTTGGTAGTGTATATATGTCCATGCCAGTCAGGCAGGGTTTTATCTATTTCTTGCCAGCCTGAACTCGTCTGTCCTTCCCTCTGTTCCTTCTCCCAGTCCTGCCTTCGCCCTTACAAGGGAATGGGAGCAGAGAAGGATGTGGAGTTACCACTGGCACCGCAGCCCCTCAGGTTTTCTTCCTCCCTCTCGGGTTCTATGAATGTGGAAACCAGGCCTTAAGTTCCAAGCTGCTTGGCAGTGCTGCTGGGCTGCTCAGAGAAGGCTCATGGAGACGTGCTTAAACGCATGAACCATATGCTTAGATTCAGCTCCCAGTGGCTTGGGGAGGGATAAAGTATGAAACCAAAGGACCCAGGCCCATGCCCGGATGGAAGCGGGGGCGGGGGGGGGTCTGGTAGGCTCGGCCCACCTGCTCCTCCCCACAACCCACCCCTAAGGCCAACACCAGTCACATACATCAAAGTGGAGATGGCAAGCTGGTCCTGGCCAACTGGAGATGATGGGAACCGGCCAGAAAAATGAGCCCCCTGGCCCCAACCTGGCGGGGGTGGGGCGGGCAGGCACAGAAGGGAAAAAATCATCCTGAACAAATGAAGCAACTGGATGTCAATTCTCCCCAAACTCAATTAAGCACACAGAGGGGTGCGACTGCAAGCTATCGGGCTACACTAAATAAAACATATGTGGGGGGAATCGGCGTAGGTCTGGGAAGCCTGGTGCCGGGAGATTCTACCAGGACATTTAAGAATGCTTTCTGTGGTGGGCCTGCAGGTCCCTGGGGGCAGGGGTGGGGTTCAAAGAGAAGTGGGCAGGAAGCAATCACCAAATGTCAGAGGTTAGACAGCTGACTCTGGGGTGGGTGCTCGGAAACGCCTCCCTCTGTAAATTCAATCTGATGGGCACGGCTTGGCTTCCTTCGTCCAGGACTCTTTTGCTTCAAGAGCCCAGGCTCTGGACTCCTAAAGGGTCAGAGGGCCACTTCCAACTTTCATTTTCTGTGTGTCTGTTTGTCTTTCCTCTGTCGCCAGCCATCCCGCCTGGGGTGGGGGCAGATGGTGGTCGACACCTCAGGCCACCTTCCGGGGCAGTAGAGGGGCAGAGGCAGGGGCAGAAGGGAAAGCTGGGTATTTAACCATCCATGACTGTGTTCAACTTTGTTCAGATCTCACACCTCGCAGAAAGGTCAATGGTTAAAGGTGAATTCTCTGGCAGAAGAGGAGGAACGGAGAGAAATCCTCCCGTTTGTTAACCATTTACCCATGTTCATGTCTTCAGAGAAGGCCCCTTATCTGGGGGTCCAACGGCCCTTCTCCACCCCTTGTCCAAGCCTGTCCGTTTTCCACAGGAATTCGTGCCCATGTGGGGCAACACCTGGAAAGGGGACTCTGAAGATTCACTGATGAGGTCACATGGGCACTTCCTCCTTGTCGACAGGAATCAGTGTGCTTTGGTTAAAGAATTCAAAGAAGACTTTGGGCAACTGAGAAATGTGCAGAGGAGCTTCTCAGCCCTAAACTTCCATTACAGCTCTGCCTTTGCCTGGGGCTTCCAGCGGCCTTAGGGGAAAAGGAGAGAGGGATGGAGGAGGCAGAAACTAACTATCTAGAACTGGCCAGAAACTGACAAGTGTGTCTTTTAAACACAATTCTTCTTTCCATTGCTCCGACTGGCTTTCATTTACCTCTCAGGAGCCACGAAAACCCATCCAGTCATTCAGCAAACATTAACTGGGGCTCAGCTTGGCTCCTGTCCTAGTGCTAGATGCTGGGCAGGGAAAGGCTGGTGGTTAGAGGTAACAAAGAGGAATCGGACTCAGTCCGAGGAACCGGAGTTGGGCTAAGACACACAGTATGGCTGACGGAGGGGCTGAAGAGACCACCAGAGTTGAGCCTTGCCCCAGTGGGATGGAGAAGGGAATCCGCCATTGCTAGTTAGTGGAAATGGCAACATGTACTACCTGCCCAGGGCCAAGTGTCAAGTGAGTAGGCGATGCAGAAATTCAGAGAAAGCTTCAGACAACGTGAGATTTGAGCTTGGTCTAAAAAGGTGACCGGGCAGTGGGTGAGGGCAGCAGGCCCTTGAACAGAGCCAGGTCAGCAGTGCCACGTGCTGGGGGTGATGGGTGAGGGTGTCTGCATGGAATATGAATAAGGGGCGACTGTGGAAGGGGTGTGGGGGGAGCAGGCTGGAAAGGAAGGTGAGGAAGGCCTGTAAGAGACTTGAAATATCACAGCAAGGAGCCCAGGCTGTCATGTGTGGGCCCTGGGCTCTTGTGAAGAGGGAAACAGGACAGGCAGAGGAGGCCCTGACAGTAAGGATGCCTTCCTTTTCTGGGTCTCCCTTCTCGGGAATAATATGTAGGAGTGATTGATAAACCCCTCGGACCAGGTGACAGGATCTTAAGAACTGGAAATTCTTCCTCCTTTTTTTGTTTTTTTTTATAAATTTATTTTATTTTTGGCTGTGTTGGGTCTTCGTTGCTGCACACAGGCTTTCTTTAGTTGCGGCGAGCGGGGGGCTACTCTTCGTTGCGCAGGCTTCTCATTGTGGTGGCTTCTCTTGTTGCGGAGCACGGGATCTAGGCATGCGGGCTCAGTAGTTGTGGCTCACGGCTCAGTAGTTGTGGCTCGCGGGCTCTAGAGTGCAGGCTCAGTAGTTGTGGCGCACGGGCTTAGTTGCTCCGCGGCACGTGGGATCTTCCTGGACCAGGGCTTGAACCCGTGTCCCCTACACTGGCAGGAGGATTCTTAACCACTGCGCTACCAGGGAAGCCCTGGATATCTCCTTTTAATCCCACATGTTTTAGTTATGATTTCATTTCAAAGCTTTAATTTTTCCTCCTTTGTACATCGCAGAGAGGAACGTCTACCCGGCGGTGGTGTGACAACTGTAGGATGCTCACATGGTTAGCATGGATTTGGAGCTGTAGAAGCCGTTTGGGAGGTGGCGGCCGTGAGGACAAAGGAGAGGAGGAAACAAGGCAACCAAAGCGCTCGGCACAGGGAACAGCGGCCAGGACATCACGGGAACAGGAGGCCAACATTTCCTGCACCTCCTGTCTTCCCTCTCCCTTGGACTTAGAGAGGAAGAAAGTGAGCTGAGAGAGGGAAAGCTTTATTCCCTGGAGGGCCAGCACCGTGCCCAGGGGTACCTCCAGAGAGCCCGCCTGCCTGCAGCGGCCCCGGAGAGAAGGTGAGGGCCTACTGAGGAGGTGGCTGACAGGAGCCCCTGAAAGCACTGAAGAAGGCGAGAAAATCCAGGGCCCGACTAGGTGAAGCAGAGGAAAGTACCTAAGGGACTGGCTAAGTTGCTTCCATGATAGTGCTTGCCTGAGAGCAGGGACGTCTAAAAGGTAAGAGAATTAATTCACTGCCCCATGCCTGCAATTACTGTCACGTGATCATGTGGCACCCTGAGATGGAAGGGGGCTGACACGGGTCCTACTGGAAATGCAGCCTTAGCACGAAAATGTTCCCAGCCCTCAGCAATGAGGCAAGCAGGAGTTCCAAGGCCCATTGGAAGAGCTAATCCTAGAGGTAGGATAGAGGGTCCAACATGGTCCAACATACTGGGTTATTTGTTTTGGGGTGCCCATCTGGTCAACTCCAGGAACAATAGCTAACATTTATCGAGATCTTAATTCTCACAGTCCTGAAATGAAAGATATTAGCGCGCATACACAAAAATAGTGCTTTTAGTTCATCTTTTTGCAAAACGTAGGTAGTCGATGGACTTTGTTAATGGCTATTTGTTAATTCACTTATTGAACCCTTCCTATGACCATTTAAAAGCTGTGTCTACTGTTCAAAATGTGCTTTCCATATTAAGGAGGAAAAAAGGTACAGCCCTTTCAAAAAGTAGAAGTAGTTTCTGACAGAAATCTTTGGAAGACCTTTCGCTGAAAAGAATCTCACAGCCTTTTCTGCTGAGTAATTACTATACACACAGGAAAACTCAGAGGATTTAGCAGAGTAAACTGGAGCACTGCTTTCCAAACTGTAGGTCACAATTCATTGATGTATTGTAAAGTCAGTTTAGTGAGTCATGACTGCATTTAAAAAAAATGTAGACAGCTGATTCACATCATCGTACAGCAGAAACGAACACAGTATTGCACAGCAACTATACCCCAATTTAAAAAAAAAAGAAATAAAATAGTACTAGAGTGTACTGCCTATACTATTGTTTTCTGAAAGTTTTATATATTTGAGCAAGGAAGTAAATGTATTTCTCATGGAAGGTAAGAGGTAAAGATTGAGCCCCCAGTGTGATCCCCAAGAGTAGCTGCTTCTGGACTAGGACAGAATCTATTAAAGAGACTCTAGACAGAAAAGGATGAGCGTCTTTCCTACCCTTAGTGCTGTGATCATAAAGGAGAATGAAACAGCATTCCCAGGACTGATGGAAGCCACAGTCATGGGGAAGAGTCAGTCCCCCTTGACCTTGACTGCTGACTTAGTGAGCTCTTAAGAGTCAACGGCAGCAAAGGGAGGCTGCCTGCAACAGAGATGTGTCAATACTTTAAACAGCTGCTCAGGACCTGTGAACTAGGCCTAGGGCTTTTGCTATTGGATGCGGGAGAAAGCCAAAAAAAGAAAGACAAGGTTTAGCTAAATAGTGATTGAAAGAGTTAAAGTGAAAATAAACTTAATATGTGTCCAGGTGTTTATGAAAAGTTTTTTGGTTTTGGGTTATACCTTTACTTAGACACAAAACAACTGGAATAAGTAAATGTTTTGCTTATCGAAAAAAATCCTATTTTTCTAGAAAAGGCAATATTGAAAGGCTTGTCTACTAAGCAGGAATTAGTCATGTTATTTTGAGGGGCTGAGAGAGGAGGGGCTGTAGGAGACAGCATTCCCGGCAGAAGGAGAAGTCTGTGCAGAGGCCCAGCAGGCAGAGGGAACACGTGTGCTTAGGGACCCTCCGGGGACTTCAGCTCGGCTGGAGCTCGCCCAGAGCAGTGAGAGAGGAGTCCGCAGACAGGGCAGCGGCTGGTCATGAAGGGCTTTGTACGTGATGAGATGGGGTGAATCTGGGAGAAGGACAGAGCTGGCGGGAGAGGAGTTCAGTTTTTGGACATGTGGAAACATCGACAGGTGACTGGTCTGGAGATCAGGAGAGGAAGCCAACTTGGAGAATCTTTGGAAATCATCGGTTTATGGGTAGTAACTGAGGCCGCGGAAGCAGAGGGGATGGCCCTGTTCGCACTGAGGGAGAGGAAAGAGGGCTAAGAAAGGGCCTGGAGAAATACATTGAAGGCCGACAGAGAAAGCAAGCCCGGGGAAAGGACGGAGAAGTAGCAGAGGCAGAAGAAAAACCATGAGAGTGTGGTGAAACAGGAACTACAGGGAAATCACTCCGAGATCACAGGGCCTGGCTCACCGGGCCAGCGCTGGGGCAAAATGGACATTCGGTGGTGACTCTGGGTATTGTGGCCGGGCAGGCTGGGGGTAGGAACTGCTCCTCCTCTGGACAGCAGGGGAGGGGACGTTGCTGCAGAGACGTTTAGGGTCTGGGTGCAGGAGGCCAAGGGATTGCTCAAATGGTGACCAGCATTTTCTGAGGGTGAGAGACAAGCTGGTGGGATAAGAGATTTGAGGGGAACGGGAAGTTTGACATAGCGTCCATGAAGAAGGAAAGAGACTGATTTCAAGATGCCGGGTGGACAGAGCACAGGTCCCATACCGAATAAAGCGCAGACTAATTCATACCAAATAAACAGCAATAATATGGAAAAAATAATAAAATACGAACTCTTAGAAGACCAGAGATCTGGGGAATCTCTAAGAGAATGAAAACGGGCCAGAAGCCACAGCAGTAAAGCTGCAGCAGAGCTGCTAACACCTAGGTTAAATGTACAATCCATTCACCCAGTAGTTACTGCACACCCCCTATGTGTCAGACACTGTTCTATGCACTGGGATCTGCTGCAAAAGATGAGTGCAAACTGAGAATCGGAAAAGGGGGCACTGGGAAAATGCAGAAGGACTGCCAGGGCTCACTGGACAGTACAGGCCGTATGTTTGTAGACATACCGATCTGAACAACTTATGATTTTTCTTCAGCAACCTAAGTGTACGAGCAGAGTTGACTTGACCTGGATTTTGTTTTCTTGACTGGGGACAGGGGAAAGGTAACAGGGGCAAGAGGTGTGAGGATATTAGAAAGAAAGCAATGCAGTCAGTTATTTTTTAGCTGGACTTTCAAATTTAATTTTGATCCAATTAGAGTAACTGGTCACAGCCATCCTGGAGGACAGAGCTAATGTCCGCCTCACAGGTCAACTATGTTTTAAAACGGGCCTTCTCAAACTTTAATGTGCATAGAGATCTTGTCAAAACGCAGGTGCTGATTCAGTAGGGCTGGATGGGGCCTGAGATTCTGCATGTTTAATCAGCTCCTGGATACAGACAGTGTTGCTGGTTCACAGACCACTCTGCGAATAGTAAGGTTTTGAAAGGTTTTGCTTTACTTTGGGGGAGAGTTGTTTTGCACTATGGTATGGCTTACCGGTGGGGTGCTGGGGCTGGCTGACTGCTACATTTTCAGGAATGCTGCTAGGTTGACTGACATCATGCTGATAGCTTGAAATTGGCCGTAATGGGAGGTTCTGTCCTATGGCAGTGCCCAACTGCTATAAATCAGGGCTTTCCTGCTTCCCTTTGGAGAGCTGGTTGTTAAACATTTACCGGCATATCACTAGGTAAACCTGTATAATAGTGAAGCACGGATACAATGGGCTTTGGTGTCAGGGGTCATGGAGCACCCGTCCCGGGTACTACACTAAACAAAGAGCCTGCTGCAAGCATTACAGAAACTGATCATCTCTGGTGCCTCGGAGGAACGAACAGAGGCACATGCTTGGGTCACCCTATCCCATGAGCACCTAGAGGAGCAGGTTGTGGAAAGCGAGAGTGGGACTGACAGGCTGCTCTGAGCAAAGGGTGACTTGCTGGAAATTCTCACCCACGTTGCCTGGCTATCTCTGGGCAGCAGGCTGACTCTGATGTGGGTGTGTCAGGCTGCCCTTTCAAGGCCCTGGGCTGCACGACCAGGCTGATACTTTATCTGGAGCTGCAAAATGCGAAAACTGATTCTCAACAAAGGCAGGGGGGAACAGGTTAACTTCCATGATATCTGCTTAACTTACTGGCCTTTAAAATCGAGGCAGAGTTTAAAAACAACAACAAAAACATATATATGTGTGCACACATATAGACTGATAGATTTAATTTGGTCAAAGGAAACCAAATGAATCCCATTTGGTGACAGCTTGGGGAGGAAAATGAAATCCCTCTGCTCAAAAAGGGCATCTCCTATTTTCTGACCTATGGGTCATGCAGTTTTAATTTCCTCTCTCTCTCTCTCTCTTTTTTTTTTAATTTCATGAACCTGCTTAAGGCCACAAAGACTCTCCCGAATCCTTCAGCTGTCTGGCAGATGAATGGCTGCCAGCTTCGCTCAGGTTACTAATGGTCTGTGCCAGGCTGAAGTTCCCCAACTCTGCCTGAATGCGCCTTCCAATCTGTTGCTGGATGACACGGAGGTGCTCTAAGCGGCTTCTGAGGAAGGCGGCTGGGGAGGAGAGCTGACCCAGAGCTGCTCTGGTCCCTGGAAGGGTGGCTCCTTGGGAGTGTGTCTGGTGCCACCGGCTCTGGTTTGTGTGAGCTGGGGCTGGCCAGGGCCCAGAGATGTAAGGGAAAGCTGTGCTACGAGCAAGGTTCAGAAAGGGAAAAGATTATCTCCCTTCGGCCAGCTTCCAAGCAAAATGGGGTTAGAGCCCCTGTAAATGGCAGAGCTGCTTCTCATCTCCGGATCCAGGTGGGAGAACAATGGCATGATGACCTGCCATTCACTAGTTGGATGGCTTTACAATGGGGGTGGAGAGGTGGCGTGCCCATGTCTGTGCTTGTGGGAGTCGAGGGGGTGGGACATGGCTTGTTGCAGCTTCCATGGTGCACGTCTTCCTTTCCAGGGAAGAAGGGGGCATGGAGGGGGTCTGGTCCTCAGAGATGGCTGTCTCCTGTGGCCAGATAAAGCACCTCTCCATCTCTAGCCAACTCCCTCTCTTGCATCTATTCTGTTCATTTGCCAATTATCACACGAGAGCTATGGGCAGGCATGAAGCTAGTGCTGTGGAGAAAGAGATGAGGACAATGCATCTCTATCCTGTTAGTGTAGGAACAGAGGAACTGAATGGGATGGGAAAGAAGAGAGGGAAAAGGTTAACTGCTAAACCCAAATATCTAAAAGACCTGGAGGATCTGCAGGAAATTGGGACTGTGTAATAATGTCAGGCATTTTGCGCCCTGCCAAAAATGCTTTTTTTTTTTTTTTTTGCGGTACGCGGGCCTCTCACTGCTGCGGCCTCTCCCGTCGCGGAGCACAGGCTCCGGACGCGCAGGCTCAGCGGCCATGGCTCACGGGCCCAGCCGCTCTGCGGCATGTGGGATCTTCCCGGACCGGGGCACGAACCCGTGTCCCCTGCGTCGGCGGGCGGACTCTCAACCACGGCGCCACCAGGGAAGCCCCTTTTTTTTTTTTTTCCCAAAAATGCTTTGACTCTCGATCTTGCTTGTCCTGATTCCTGCCCCAGGGTTGTAAGTTTCTCCTCCCTGGAATCCCCTCTTCAGGTAGGCACGTGGATGGAGCAGTTCATGGTAAGGAATAACAGGCTTGAGGGGACTCAGGCAAGCAAGAGGGAGAAGGCCTGCAGCCAGGATTTGCTCCATCCCTGAACAAAGTTCCTGTTGACCTCAGAACACTGGCAAGAGGCCTGTGGGGCGGTCTTCCTCAGGGATAAAAGCCGGGCTAGAGCTGGCACTAACAGCACAGATGTCTAGAAGGAAGCGGTACTTTAGAAAAAAGGAGAGGCAGAAAAAAAAAAAAAAAGAAAAAAGGAGAGGCAGGCTGTACTGTAATTCTGCAAAGATGGAAGGGTTGTGGGCTTTCCTAAGTGCATACGTGTGTGTGTGTGTGTGTGTGTGTGTGTGTGTGTGCACACCTGCTTGCCCGGGGCAGGGCTTACCCATCATCTAAGGATGTCTCTGCTCTATGGATGTGAGAAGCTACCCCAGGCCCCAGTTGCTGCACCGTCTCAGAGATAAGAGCACAGAGGCAAAAGGCAGCGTGAGAAAAAGCTGTCTGGGGGATCACACCAGCCTTGCCTGCTGCATCCTTGCTCCCTCCCCGGCTGGCAGGGCCCACTGATACTCTCCAATCTATAAAGCCTGCAGCAGGGCAGAAGAAGGTGTGCTGCCTCACTGTTCAGTGCTCAAGGGCTGCTGAAACCTTAGGGACACCAAGGCTGTCCCTTCCCCTGGAGAAGGTGTCCTTCTGGGAGCCACCTATACAATACAATTGTGTAACCACAGCGTGTTCGTACGCATTAGTCCATGTAGGAGGGGTCGGTTCCCTGGGAACCCCCCTCTGCACGGGGTTTCCCAGTATCAGAAGCTTCCAAAATGGATGGCAATCAGAGTACTAACTAAAGAAACAAATGGTTAAAACACACACCCTCTCCCACCAGAGAAGCTCCATACCCACAGGAGCTATTCACGACCAAGCCAGGCTAGGAGCGTGAGGCCGCCTTTACCTGTTCCGGATCCCACCACGTCCCGGCTCGGTGACTCGGCCATGGCATCGGCCAGCCGCTCCCGCAGGCCCTCCTCCGTGTGCTCCATGGAGGCCATGTGCCGTAGCCCGAAGCCCTCCGGCCAGCTCCCACACACCTCCAGCAAGGTCACGCTCCGGTCGAAGGTACCTGCAGCGCACAAGGGACATCTGACGCTGAGTCACCTTGCAGAGAGCAGGCCGTTCTCTATGTCTGCTCACCGCCAACTCCCCGCCCTGCCCAGGGTCCATTTTAGCCCTTCCACAGGACGGATGAAGGAGGGAACGCCACGAAACACGGATGTGCAGGGCAGAACGAGACCGCTCATGCCACCAGATCAGAGCGTGTAGACCTCCGCGGCGTGGGCCTAGTGGTTTTTGAACTGTTTTCTTTTTTTGTTATTGTTGCATGGCTTGTAGGATCCTTGTTCCCCCACCAGGGATTGAAACCGGGCCCTCAGCAGTGAAAGCACAGAGTCCTAACCACTGGGCCGCCAGGGAACTCCCCCGAACTGTTTTCTGAGGACCTACAGGGTTCTCTGAAGTCTTCAGGGACTGCTTCAAGATCTAGGTCAAGGGTAGGAAACTTCTTTCCCAGGTTCAAGCAAACTGCCCTCCCCACTTTTCTCTGTTTGAGGCAATAGGGCTTCGCCTAAAGATTCTTTTTTTTTTTTGCGGTACGCGGGCCTCTCACTGTTGTGGCCTCTCCTGTTGCGGAGCACAGGCTCCAGACGCGCAGGCTCAGCGGCCATGGCTCACGGGCCCAGCCACTCCGCGCCATGTGGGATCTTGCCGGACTGGGGCACGAACCCGTGTCCCCTGCATCGGCAGGTGGACCCTCAACCACTGCGCCACCAGGGAGGCCCTAAAGATTCATTTTTAAAAGGGGTTACATAGCTTAAATTTTTTTAAAAAAAGGCATTCTAAGTCACTATATCCTATCACCTATACCAAATGTCCTCAGAAAGGTTATGTCCCGATATCCAACGGCAAGTTTGTGGCAGGCTTGGTTCAAGAACTCAGATCTTCCGATGGCTCAGTCTAGAACTCATTCTACTCCACCGCCTACAGTCCCCCAGCTGCCCCAGGACACGTGCACCACTGGGGCGCCATTTTCAGGACGGCAGCACGAGACTTGGGTGATAGCATCTTCAGCAAAGACCTTTCCTCGATCTGAAGCTGCTTCCCAATTCCAAAAAGTACACGGTGCTCTGCTGAATGCCAAGATTAGATTTTACATGCAAGATCACTTCAAAGGCTAAATTTAAATTATTCTCCTTTATTATACAGCAAGTCTTCTGTGAAAGCTTATTTCATCCACTCTCTCTTGGAAGGAGATTATAGTCATGCTCTGTTGCTTTAAGCACATACCATTTCCCCAGCGATTAGGTAACTGAATCCACTGCATTTATTGGGCTTGGTTCCTGCCAGCACCAGGAAGATGGGGAAAAAATGCAAATGCCAATGTTTCCCAAAGTTAAAAGAACACCACCACACACTCTTTTTATCAGGTCTTGCTTCTCCTCTTTGATCAGCCGTCAGAAACTATCTTCCCTCGGCGGTCAGGACTGAGCAGCGTCAGGGCACACTCTCTGCCAATGACAGGTGGTAATAGAGAGGGTGCGAGCCCCAGCCCCGGCAGGCGGCCCTGCCTCTGATAATGGCCAAAGCACTGAGGTGATAACCGTTCGTAAACACTCCGACAGTCGGTGACTCCATACATCAGCAAAGAGGGCCAGATAATCCTGAGCTCTCCTGACCAGACAAAGGCCCCTGGCCAGCCCGCTGGGATTTCTATGTGTGGCAAGGGTCACTCCTGGTTCCTGGATGTCATCAGCCAAGTTTGGCTTTGATTTATCTCTTGCCTAACTGGAGGGTAGATTCCTGGTGCCGGGGTAATGGGCAGCGTCTATAAATGCATCTCCCCAAGAAGAGGCCCACCTTGGGAGTGCGTTGCTGGGGATCAGCCTGTCAGGTGGGACTCAGGGACGGGGAGCTGCCCTATACCACCTTCTCTCTCCATCAGGTAGGGTCAGGCGGTGGGTCTGGGGAGCCAGGCGCTGGGCAGTGGGGGAGAGGTGCTCTGAGTGTCAGCCCTCTAAGGGCCTGGGCTGTGCCAGTGTTGCCCTAGAGCCCACACTCAACCGGCATCAGCCACGACTCAAAGGTGCCCAGTCCCCAAGGACACACAAGGAATGAAGACACACAGTGGACTGCTGATTCCAGTGCCCACTCACTAAGTGATGTGAGGCAAGTCCCTCCATCTCCTTTTTCCATCTCTGAAGTACAGTTGGTAACTCTCTGCCCTGTCTCAAAGGAGGGAAGAGATTAAGCGAGGTTCCTGCCGGGAGTCTGAGTTCTCCTCTAGCGCCACCCCACTCTTAGTTGACAAGATCAAGAGCTACAGCACCAGCGTTCCTGGTCTGCCTGGGGTCTGCCTGGGAAGTCTATGCTTAGTAATTTCCAGAACAGGAGATCAACAATAAAATGTGGGCACTCCTCCACCCTGTGCGCTCAGGGCCGGGGCGGCAACTTTTTATTTTATTTTATTTTTTATGGACAGAGATGTCCCAGAGCCTGGGGAAGGGAAGAGAATGATCTCACTTCACAGGAGCAGGGTGCCTGCCTCTAGAAAGGCGCTCAGTCAAGGATTGTACGTACTGTGTTTAGAGGTCAGGGCAGGTAAGCTGACAGCAGGGCCAAGAGGTGTATCAGAAGCCAAAGCAGGAAGAAAACGAAACAATCCAGCAAGACGTTATGGCAAGAAGCGTGCAGGTAAGAGGCCCTGTCCATGAGAGAGGGTAAAGGCCAGGGGAGTACGTAATATTGTAAGGGACAGAGTGACAGTATACAGGAGAAAAGGATCATGAGCTAGTGTTATAGTGGAGAATGGAAACAGAAACACAGGCTCTAACACATATTACTTGTATGCGTATAGCTCTGGGCAAGCCCTTTACCTTTCTGAGCCTCTGATTCCTCATCCATAAAAATGGAAAAACGATACAATCTTATAGGGGTGTTACGGGGTTTGCATTAGATAAATAGCATATAGTGAGTGCTCTGCACATAAGGGGTAATGCTCGTGTATATGTTAATAATAACAAATACGTACAACTTTATACCACTTGAAGCGTCATCATAAATGCTGACTATCACAGTGATCCTGAAAGGCGAGATGGGCACCACTCCAATTTACGGGAGAGGAGCTGGAAGCGCAGAGAGATTCAGTGGCTTGCTCAAAGTCTCCAGGTGACAGATCTGGAACACAAGCTCCTAACTGTCATCTTGGAGATCATTCTATCAGCTGCATCTGGAGCTGCATCTGGAGAACTGTTATGGGGAGAAATCACCTCCATCTTTCCTAACTTGCTCTGAGAACTCCTGTCACCTTCAACCACGGCCTTTTAAACATCTTTCCCACACCCAACCAGCCCAAGTTTCTTGGAGTATCCTGGTAACGCCGATGAGTCATCCTGTCGGATGGCACACAGGAGAAAAGAAAAATTGATAGAAGATCTAATCTGTTCTCTCTCAGCACGGGCACTGCGAGGAAGCTGTGAGTACGAGGCTGGGGATACAAAAAGTGCTCAGCAAAGGAGCATTTGATCATTTCGACAGTCCTGAGAGGTCACAGAGAGCACACAATCAGTGGTCCTGCTTATAGTGCTAGAGGGAGTCCCAGCAGAGGCCCAGCGATGCCCCCCTTCCTGCCCATCCTTCCACCCCTGCCAGTGCAGATGAGGGCAGCAAAGGCGCTCACGGGGTCCCCTCGTCTTGGAGGGAGAAAAGGGCTGCAGGTGTGTGCGTGTGCCAGCAGGGGCTGGGGTTAGAGGCTAAGCCCTCGGAGAGTGAGGTCACCTCTGGGCTCTTAGGCAACTGCGCATCTTGTCAGCGTGATCGGCACCGCTATCATTCATCTGGCCAGCCTAGAGACACTCCATCAGATGGGCTGGCCCTTTGAGCCCCATTACAGGGGAAAGGGTCAGTTTCAAGGGGGAGAAGACACTTAGTGCAGGTTGCTTGCAAAGCACAAAGTATATGTACTTAGCAAAAAACATCTTTAGCTGAAGCAATGCTCTGCTGTTTACCAAGCCCTCTCACGTTTATGATTTCGGTTAACTCACACATTCATCAAATATGGATTAGTGTCCACTGTGATATGAGTCAGGCCCCGTGCGGAGGGATGGGAATACAAAGTGAGAAAGAAAAAAAAAAAGCTCAAGGTCCACAAAACTCTGGGAAGCAGCAATGGTCACCATTTTACAGATCTGCATTTTTCTGAGACTGAGGGACGTGAGACAACTTAAGGTCACCGGTCCTAAGTGCGACAGTCTTCCCATGATGCTCCCTGGGGACCCCTTCCTTCAGGGCTGCCTGCCACCCCACTATTCTCTGAATATATTTTCTAAGATTCAGTTCAGGTCTCATTGGCTCAACAAAACCTTGTTATAATGATAATCTAAGTTATCATGAGCACTCTTCTACAAAGTCTGACTGTTCGCGAAGTTCTTCACCTCTTGGGATGAAGCTGGTGAAAGTTATAAACTTACCCCCAAAATGTGTATTGGCAAACATGAAATGATACGAACAGTTTCAGGGTGCTGAGGGATGCCTCCGAAGCCCATCCTCAGATCCCAGGTTAGTGAGATCAGTGTCCTGGTGTTCTCCCCACACTGCCTTCTATGATTCTCATGATCTGCTCTTCAACCTAGTTTAGAAGCTGCTTTAGGGCATGGATTCCTCCACAAGCCGTAAGTCTGTAATAAGCACCGGACTTTGTGCATTGTGCTTGCTCCAAACATGTTTATTGACTGATTATGAACATCTGAGAAATCTGACAGTCACTCTGGAGTCAGTACCCTTTGGGTGCATTGCCCCAGAGACTAAACATCTAGGGCCAGGACTGGGAGGCGGAGATGGAGGAAAGCAGAAAACGGAGCTAAAATTAAATAAGAGGAAGGAGACAAATTGTAAGTGAGCAGAAAACAATGTTGCGATATCATTCTACTACCCCCTGGAGACTTATTTTACAGGTGAGATTCTGGGAATTGGAAGAACCCGAACAATCTGCCTCGGATGACACAGAGAGCCAGGTTCATACAGGTGAGCTTCCCGAATCCTGCTTCCCAGCTTGGCATCCTGCATTACACTCTCTCCCCAGAGGAGAAATGGGTCAGGTTCTCGGGTTTCACGAACGCATTAAAGGCATGCCATGACAGCTGGCGAGCCAGCAAGCTCCAGGGGGAGGTGAGTGGCACACGTGCTCTGTCTTTTGTGCACCACCGTCAAGGGGCAGGGAAGCCCAGCGGTGGAGGCAGCGTGGGGGAGGTGGGATGTTCCTCTGAGCTGATAGCGTCTAATCACACCCTCGCTATTTAGGAGATTGTGGCTCAGCCTCCGCTTTGCATCCATTAGATTCAGCCCAGGGTTTGGATGCTGATGAGAGCCTGTCGATCAGATTTCCAGCCACCAGGGAGGCCAGGTACCAAGAGCAAAACTTGTCATTAAACAATGCTCTTCAAGACAGAAGCCTTCCTGGGTGAGAGTTTGTGATGATAACGATGGCCACGATAACTAAGAAATGATCCCAGGCACGATGAGCGCGGCCATTGGAGAGGGTCCCCACCTGATCTGCAAACTAGGTCACCAAACTGAGCTTGAGACTGGTGCTTTCTCTGTGCTTACATGAACAGGTTGCTTCATATCAGCACAGGCTGAGGACATTAGCTTTGTGGTTATTAGATGTGGCCACAGGCATGTTTCACTGTCTCAACATGTGCTATGTCATGGCTAACAGACGTGGGAGAGGGAGGCTGAGAGCATATGAGGACCCCATCTGTCCCTCTCAATCCTTTACGTTGGTTCCCAAGATAACAGTAACCCACATCCACAGACGTAGTACAGAGCAAAGAGGCCTAGACCCCAGCAATCTTTTATGACTCCGACTATCTAATGCTCACCAAACTTGTGACCGTGTACCATGTTTGTCCCATAGTCATCCGTTTGGCTGCGGGGTTTAGATTCGGTGGTTAGGTAATTAAAGGATCTACTATTCCAGTTCAGAAGTAAACTTAGCAATAGAAAGGAAAGGTACCAGCGAAGTACAGAAACACCCTTAGCTAATGGTGGCAAGCGAGGAGATGCTGGCGAGCCAGATGTGGTGATGCCACATCTGTCCTCACAGGCCCTCGGGGCCACTAGTGGGAAGGAATTAGTCACTGTTCATCAGAGGTCCATGAACAGACTACCATGTGGGGCACGTCAAAGGCACCTGAGACAGGGAAGAGAAATTCAACAGTAACTGAGACACTAAGAATTTATGTGCTATTTAAAATAGTCATTTTGACAACGATTTTAACTGCAATATATGATCACAACTCATACTTTAAAGCTTAGGATATAGATTACAAATCCAGACATCCAGGCTATAATTGGAATTCTCCCATTAACTTTTCTGGTTACTCTAGGTCTTAATTTCCCCACTTACCACATGGAGAATAAATGAGCAACTCTCATTTAAGGGGTTTGCTAATAGTTTCAATGTAATGAACAGTAATACACTAACAGAGCAATGGTGACATGATGTCTGAGGTTCCTAGGGTATCCAAGGGTACCAGATTTCATTTTCTATGAACCAGTTCCATAAGCAAGCAGCCACCCTGTAAAGGAGTCTTGGCTGGAGGAAGCAAGGAAGGATTCTCTCGTGGAGACTTTGGTGGAAGCGTGATGCTGCTGACACCTTGATTTTGAACTTCTGGCCCCCAGAAATATGAGAGAATAAATTTCTGTTGTTCTAAGTTACCAAGTTTGTAGTAATTTGTTACGGCAGCCCTAGGAAAATGATACACCTATAAAACAGGGAAATGAATGTTTGCCTTCCAGGGCTGTCATGAGCATCTGATCAGATAGGACATGAAAGAGTGCTTTGTAAAACTGCACGGGGCCACTCCAACATAGAGGACTACCCCAGGGTTCTGTGAGCAGCTCTTCTTAGGGGCAGTGGGATTCTGTGACAGGCTTAGAAAGTGAGTAGGGACACCTCTAGGCCAGAAGACAAGCAGCTTGAGGAGGATACTGGGTGGGAAAAAGTCACATCAGCTCCCAGTCTGGGCAACTCCATCGTGAAAGCTGAGTGGTTCTGTGTCATTACATAGCCAGAGCCTTTGATAGGGAGTTACAGCACCTACGTTGGGTATGTATCCTCCACTTCTCTGAGGATGACTGCAGAGGGCCCAGGAGAGCAGGGGAGGTGGTGTCTTAGCTCTGAGGTCAGGTCCCTCACATCCCCTGATCTCCCCACATCAGAGGGATAGGACATTTCTGTTCCCTAAATTCTTTAATGAATAAACAGAATCGTACTCAACACAGGTAAGGATGAAATGAAATAGGCTGTTGCTAATGGGAATATTATTGTTATAAACTATCTAAAGGGCAATTTGGCAAGATGGATAAAGAGCCTTTTAAAAACATGAAGGGCCACTTCTAGGAGCCTAACCCAACCTAACCCTAATCTAAGATGCCAACAGCCTTCATGCATAAAGATGCTCACTGCTACTTGAATGCAGCCTTACAATAGGGTATTTGTTAAGTAAACTATGCTTCGTAGCGGCAGTAGAATATTAGGTAGTCTTGGAAAATGATACTTATAACAGGAGAAATTCTATAAGAGATGATGTTAAATTATTTGGGATTAACAGACATACACTATTATATATAAAATAGATAAACAACAAGGACCTACTGTATAGCACAGGGAACTCTACTCAGTATCTTGTAATAACCTACAATGGAAAAGAATCTGAAAAAGAATACATATGTATATATAAAAATATGTAAATTTATATATACATATATAACTGAATCACTTTGCTGTACACTTGAAACATTGTAAATGAGCTATACTTCAATTTTTAAAAAAATAAAACAAAATTGTACAGTTAGTATTACTGAACAATGTAAAGAAAGCATTAAAAAAAAAACATTTTAGGGCTTCCCTGGTGGCGCAGTGGTTGAGGGTCCGCCTGCCGATGCAGGGGATGCGTGTTCGTGCCCCGGTCCGGGAAGATCCCACATGCCGCGGGGCGGCTGGGCCCGTGAGCCATGGCTGCTGAGCCTGCGCGTCTGGAGCCTGTGCTCCGCAACCGGAGAGGCCACAACAGTGAGAGGCCCGCGTACCGCAAAAAACAAACAAACAAAAACATTTTAAAAGAGTCATGACAAAATGTTATTAACCACGGTTGCCTCTGGGCAGTTGGGTTATATGCAACTCTCCTGTTACTTTAAACCTTTCTATTTGTTTCTTATAACTTCCGTAATCAGCATAAAGCAAACCAACAAATACTAAGAAAAAACTGGAGAGAAAAAAATGCCTATGGCAGCAACAGTCATGCTTGGACCTGGATCACAGCTGAGCCTGTGAAAAGCATTGGAGGGGAAGCCCTGACTCTGCTGAGCTGACTCCCTTGCCAAGCTCTGTGCTTGACTCAGCCAGGGCAGGTGAGCCTGTGGCTCCAGGGCCCATATTTGACTTTCCTCCCAGTGGCCGTGGTTGGCTGCATGCGATGTTGACCCATCCCTGTGTACATTTGGCATATTTCTTATTAATTCATATCAGGAATGTGCACCAACTTGTGTGTGAAAAATGGCAGAAACAATTCCACCTCTGTACAAATTTCATACATCAGATCAGAGAGGGCAGGTAGAGCAACTCTGGAAGGAGCCGATTTTTACATCAAGTCCCTTTACCTGTCACCTTTGTCCCCACCCTGCCCTGCCCCCCACACTCCCACTATCCTTTGGATAAACAGGACACAGCTTCCTAGGAGACACCCTTCCATGACTGTCAAGGAAGGTCTGAGCCCCTTGCACATCATTAGGAGGTCACTGAGCAGGGCCCTGCCTCTTGCCTGGGAGCCCAAGAAATCAGTCATCACTGCAGGTCCCAGGGGAGTTACCACTGGCTTCACACTCAGACCAGACCCGAAGGTGCCTCAAACAGGAGAGCTTTCTGAGTCAGGTGGACATGGGCATTTCCCAGACAGGATCCCAGAGACCCTTTCCTCCTCTGCTTGAAACGTGGCACCATCAAGATTTCTCGCCGTCTAGGTGAGCAGAGAAGAATCATTTTGCAGCTAGGCTAACCCTCGGCATGTTTGGCCTGCTTCTGAGGGTGGAGAGGAAGTTTACACACAGCCCTCTGTCATAGGATTTCTATGGTAAGGCTCAGAATACACTGCAAGACAAACGGTATCCTCGGAAACCTAACAGCTCCTTGAATGGAAAAACTTCACGGAACTGTTCTCTCTCCAGACAGGTAAGCGCACAAACTAGGTTTTCCAGGACAGTCCCGATTCCACATAATTAGTTCTGTGATCAGATCAGGTATCAGGAAAGGCAAGAGAACGGACATTTGTCAAGTGTCTGTTTTGATCCAGGCATAGCTACTTCACGTGCATTACCCCATAGGAATCACCCCAACATGTCTGATGTTGGTATCAACATTCCCATTTTACAGATCAAGAAACTGAGGCAGAGAGACCTCACATTTTTGCTCAAGATGACAATATCAAGGGTATGGTCAGGATTCTGATTCTAGGTTCATCTGCCTCCAAAGCCTGTACTTTCCCCATGAAAATCCAGGCTGAATTTTGATTTTGAAAATATGGCTGCAGAACCAGAAGGGGGTTTTCAGCTCAGTCTTCCCAGTCTCGAATTATAAAGTGGTTCTTGCCATTCAGCTGTGGTGGGGTGGGGGCAGCAACCCAACTTAAACCCTGTGTTTGTCTTGAAAGAGATTACAGTGCTCCACAAATAGGCCAAATTTGAGGCTCTCAACTGAGGAGAACTTTGAAGTCTGAAACCTGGGGCTAAGATGTCCTGTTTTTATTAATTAAAGAAGATGTTTCAAAACCATCAGATGCATCACAACTGGATTTCAGATGTGAAACCCAGTATACACATAGACGAGCATGGCTCGCCCTTTTGGGTTGTTTTCGCTCCTCCCTGAGGATCTGCATTTCCTCAGATGAGAGTGCTCTGCTTCCCGGTCTGGCTGAGGCGAATGGAGGCCCAACTTTGCAGGCCTGGGCCCTGCTGGCCTCAGGAGTTTTCAAAGGCCAGAGAGGGATGAGTGGGCAAAGTGGGTCCTGCTGCCATTTGCTCCTCTAAGCCCCCGGGGCAGTGGCTGTGGGGAAAGGGAGGGCCACCCTGTGCCGAAGGAGGGTCCACCCTGTGCCGAAGGAGGGTCCTGGGTGTGCGTACGGGCCCCAGAGCTGACTGGTTTGATACCCCGCCCATTTCTGGTTTTATTACTGGTAGACCCCTAACTCTGTGGCCTTGAAAATGGCGCCCCCAGCTTGGGCAACAGGCATTTCCATCTGTAACGTGTGGTCAGCCTTCTACCAGTCTCTGCCACCAAAACCCATCAGTACTGACTCCACGGGGTAAACCTGAACCAGATTTTCCGCCGCAGGCATCTTGCGATGAAGATCTGGGCCTGGCCTGCCATTCTGACGTGGGGTCTATTATATAACAGGATCTCTACGTTCCAGGCCCTTCCAAAGAAGTTGTTCGGCAGAGACTTGGCCTCAGGGCCTGCAAGGAGGAAGATGAAAACCAGCACTGTTTGGACAGTGCGGGACCCCCACTGGAGCTGGGGTGCCTGGGGATGCTTTCCATCGGGCGTGGAGGTTGAGGTTGGTGGAGGACAACCCACGCTAGGGAAGGCAGCGGGCGGGGAGGTCTGAGCACAAAAATGAAAGCAAGGATGTTCCTCACGTGGGGCTGTGAGTCAACGCCACTGGAGCAGGAAGTCTCTCATGAAGAATAACAGCTCACATAATTCCGCAGAATCACTGCATATTTTCACACAGTTATTTCACTTTGATTCTAGGATCACAGCAATTTGTACCGTAGGCAGGACAGACACTGTCGACTCCTTTTTACAGATGAGGATACTGAGGGTCAGGGAGGGTCTATGACTTGCCTCAGTCACCTTAGTTTCTTGCCTCACAGGGTAGCTGTGGAACCATCTGTGAAGGTCCTCAGTGGACAGACCAACACACTTCAGAAATATCATCGTGGCTGCCTGCGGTGGGCACAGAAGTGGGATCACAGCGTGGACTGGTGACCCACCTTGCTGAAAGCCTGGCTAGTGCTTTGCTTGGGTCCCTTGTCCTACAGGGACCTCCTTGACTTCTGGCCTCATTTCCTGGCCTGGCAGCCATGGGGGAGGGGGTGGGGCTCAGCTTGGTATCACTTGAATTTACCACACAAGGTGTGTTTGGGGCTTGTTCTGCACCTGAAACAGTGGGGTGCCCGGGAACTGTCATTTCCTGCCTTGACATGTCCAAGTATTTGTTTAACCCTGGCTGGTGACACTGACTAGCCGCCCAGGCATGGAAACAAAGGAGGATGTAGGGAAAAGTTGAGCCGCTGCAGGAACACACAGGGGGGAGCACCGAGGCATACAAATCTTCACAATGAAGATAATCCCTTACACTCACACTGCCTTACCCCTCACAAGGTGCTTTCACAGGCCTTTCTCCCCTTAATCCTCACAACACCCCTAGGGAGGAAGGCAAGGCAACTATTGCTAGTCCCTGTTTCACAGCTGACGAAGTAAGTGCAGGGAGTTAAGTGGGGGGCAGAGCGTAGACAGGGGAAGCCCATCCTGTGCTCCACGCCTGTGCTACTCAAAGTGCGGGCCCCCAACCAGCAGCAGCAGGAAGCCCATTAGAAATGGAGCCTCTCAGGCCCCACCCGAGAGGTGAATGAATCGGGATCTTCGTTTAAGTCGGATCCGCAGGGGATCCGTGTGCGCAATAAAGCCGGAGACCGCTGCTGACACGCCCTCCCCTCCCCTTGCCCTGTCCCACCAAACGTTCTTAGAGCATGCTTAGAGAAGCACCTTAGAGATGCTTCTATCTACTCATTTCAGACAAGGAAATTGGTCCAGGGAGGGGACGGGTCCTGGCCCCCGACGGCAGCAGGAATAGACAGAACCTTGATCTTGCTAATCAGTCCTGGGTCCCTTACATCCAGCTGACATTCAACTGGTACCTCCTTTGCCTTTCCATCCCCCTCCACACCCCACAGGTCACCCCTCAGACCACCCTCATCTGCCAGTCACTCAGCCTCTCCCCTTGGTTCCAGCCTTGTGCTAAGTGTTGACACAAGTTCTAAGGTCCGGGGTTAAAGCAAACAGAGAAGTTCATACCTCGTGCTAAGTCTAGGAGCCGAGTAGAGGGGTGTGTGTGTGTGTGTGTGTGCGCGCGTCAGGTGGGGAGGGCCAATGCTTGGGTTGTCTCTGCCCTTTCCCCTCCAGCCTTCTTGCCTACAGGAGAAGGCTGGGGAACTCTTGCTTGCCTGTGAAGGAGATTCTGCTTAGGCTTTGTAAAATGCCCACTTCATTAGTTAAGTGTGAAAATGTCCAAAAACTGTGTTAATCTGCTTATAATTTCCCCTCCACTCACTGGTCACACTCTGTGCCAAGTCTGGCACCTGGGTAAAGTGATTCGTATGCCGTGGCTGGAGCTTGGGGCCAGGATTTCCCCTC
This sequence comes from Globicephala melas, assembly GCF_963455315.2. Classification (NCBI taxonomy): domain Eukaryota; kingdom Metazoa; phylum Chordata; class Mammalia; order Artiodactyla; family Delphinidae; genus Globicephala; species Globicephala melas. Next base: position 48,949,308 of record NC_083333.1, on the reverse strand, counting down.
CTTTTCCTCTGCTTCTGCTCCACTGGGGCCAATCAGGATGTTATTCATTTCCCTAGTTGAGAAGCAAGTTCAAAAAGGCCAGCACAGCCTCCTCTACCCCTTCCCTGTGTAAGCAATGCCAATCCCTCCCACGAGGAGGAAGCGACATATTTTGTTTCTGCTACACTCACGCAAAGAGCAGGTTTACAGAGTTAGCCCAGAACGAGTGTGTTCGCGTGTTTGCTGAAACCTATCTTTTTATCTTTGGACCTAGGGTACACAATGAACTAGAGGAAGAGCAGAGTCATCCATAAGGGGGGGAGAGAGAGAGAGAGAGAGAGAGAGAGAGAGAGAGAGAGAGGGAGCGCCAAGGCGCCAAGAGGCCCTTAGGAGGGGCCTGGATACCTCCTAAGGTATCCGTGTCAGACAGACACGGCCCTGTCATCTAACCGTGAGTTAGAGCTAACAGCTGAACGGAAGAATTAATTTCTCATTGTGCTTCATTTGAGTTTTAGAAATGCCTTCAGGGTAGAAAAGTTACTAGAATAGCTTTCTCATATGTCTCAGACTGTTAAAAAAAAAAAGGTAAATAAATAAAAACGAAGTCATCTTTCTTATATAAATACCTACCAAACAACTCAATGAACTTGCAAACTCACCAAAACCCTCCCGGGCAAGTCATTAATGAAGAGGCCTGGATATGAGCTCTATCATCATCTTCTAATGTAGGAGGTGACTCTCCTGCTCTCGAGTCAAGATGGGTGGTGGTACATCCCAGACTGGGTGAACCACCCCTCCTTCTCCTACCCCTGCCCGCGGTGTCTATCTTCAAGGCCCGAGTTGCTTGTACCCTTTGAATCTAGCTGCAATCTCTTCTCTTCACCTTATATCTTATTTTTTAAAGCATTGCGAGATGGGGCTGGGGGTCAGATCCTTTAGACAGACAAGGTGCTTATAAGGTCGACGAATTCTGCTGGTAGAAAGAGTACGTGGTAAGAGTGGGAAACTAAATACTAGCTTTGGCTCTGGTCTGTTCTGTGTGACCTTGTGCAGGTCACTCAGCCTCCAGGCACCTCAGTTTTCTCTACTGGAAAAGAGCAATAATAATGCTAGCTATTCTGGCTAGTTATTCGTAATTCTCAAAGTTATGTGAAGATTCAAATGACAGGGTACGAGATAGAACCTTCAAGATTACGATGTGTAATCTGCATGCAAAGTACTGATTTTGCCCTGAGAAGCCAGATGGCCCTAGGCTGGTGCTTTCACCACTTCCCTCCAGCTCCTTTGAGACATAAGGAGGATGTCTAAACGGTGTGGCTTCCTGTGGCATGGGAACATCCACATAGCTTAGCTCGCTGCTCATTTCTAAACCGGGAATGTGAAAGTCACCAGTAACGTCTTTACTGTAGCTTTCGTGTTGCACAAGATCCTCCACTGCTGCCCTCCAGGATCAAACAGGCTCCCCCTGAAGTTGTTCTGATGTCCCAGAGATACCTGAGAGCCAAGAGCCTGCAGCACAGATCTTGCCATATAATAGGTGCCCAGTAAATATTTATTGAATGAATGGATGAAAGAACAAGACTTCGTTATCTTTCAGTCTGAAGTATGTACGTGTCATGGGTATGAAGGGAGCTCCTAAGGGCATTTCTCAGCCACCCTCCTACCTCCAGGCAGCATCAGTCTTTCATTTTAAAATAACTACAAAAAGAAGAGGTCCCCACGCTCCTTAGAGGGACACTCCCGAGTTCTCTACCTCAGCAGGTACCTTCTGCCTGCAATATTAGCATAAGTCTAATTAATATCTCTATTTATCCTGGAAAGATAATGTCCCAAAGCCAATTGCTTAGGAAAGATGATCTATCTTGACTGTTCATTAAAGACAATGTTTGAATTTTATAGATTTGCAATTTCACACAAGGGGTGCAGGCCCTCTGAACAACTTCTATGCCTAATAAATACCTATGGTAGAGTCAAAGGCCTTATTTACAAAGACGCTCCAGAGAATAGACGTTTTAAACATACCTCATGAATTTCACTGCTGGGACAGTGAGTGGTCTTAGCTCCTAAACATACAAATGGGTAGAGTCAGCTCCTGCCATGGCAGTAACTTTAAAATCTCTTCTTTGTCTACATGTGGTGTCTCTTCCAAACTACTTTAATAGTCAGCTTTTTAACATATGGTGGGTTTTTTTGTTTTTTTTTTTCATGCTGGATTACATTCAGTTCCATTATTCCACAAAGTGGAATAGGCAATGAGACTGTCTACACCAGAGGGCAGTGAGGGTGTTCCAGTCTAAATGCTTTCAGAGAAGTAGCGCTAGATCAATTATCTGTCTAAACGCAGGATTTCCACTGGATTCCCGAATACTCAGACAGTTGTTCAAAAACTCTCCATTAGATCAGTGGGTTAGCATTTCCATTTCCACACATTTGAGGAGTTCTACCAGTCACAGTGGCTCATAACTAACTCCAGGGGTTCTCCAGAGCCTTAGGTCAGAATTTGTGTGTAGGGTGGGAGGGTGGAGGTATGGCTGGTGGAGTCACAAAGAGCCCCAGGTTATGACGGAAGAACCTTCGGCCTGGAGCATCATTCTCAGACTTCCCTAATGAGAAGAATCACCAGGGTGCTTATTGAAAAACAGATTCTCAGGCCCGTCTCCAAGGTGTCCTAATAATAGAGTGGTTCTGGGATAGCGTCTGATTCTGACCTGGGAATTTTGGGAACCACGGTTCTAGAGCAGCCGGTGCTCAAATCTAGTCTTAAGAATCTCTCAAGATTGAAAAAGCATGCGACTGTCCCCCCATGACCGTGGTAGCTCAGTTACAACCATGTGGCAACTCAGATGCTATAAAGGAAAGCTGAGTGCGTCGGGAAGTTGCAGACTGCTCCCACTCTTTCCCAGTTTCCTCTGATTCTCCTCCTCCCTCTCTGACCACCCCCAAAGCCTCTCCCAAGGCCTTGCTCGGCCCCTTCTGCTTCTCAAATTTTGGCGCTTCTAGGGGTTTCACCCTTAACCCTCTTCCTTCTCTGCACACTGCACCTGGGTGAGCTTATCAGCTCTTAGTCACAACTATCATGGACATGTGACTTGACTTCCAAACTGCACTTCTAACTCGGTTCTCTCTTGGCCTCCAGGGCCATTTGTGTCAGACTAAACACGTTCCCCAGGCACCTCCAAGTCATGTCCAAAACCAATCCATTACCTTACAGCTCCAAAGTGTGTTCCTCCTTCTCTAGTCCCTAAACCAATGGCCACACTGTCTTCTTGGTGCCCTCTGCCAGACCCCTCCTTTCCCTCATCCCATTCTCAGAGCCAGCTGGTCAGGAAGTCCGGTGGATCTGACTTCTCAAACTCCTTTTAAAAAATAAATAAGTAAATAAATAAATAATTTTGGGGGGCTGCACCGCGAGGCTTGCGGGATCTTGGTTCCCTGACCAGGGATTGAACCTGGGCCCCAACAGCGAAAGCACCAAGTCCTAACCACTGGATCGCCAGGGAATTCCCTTCTTAAACCCTCTTGAATCTGTCTCCTCCTCCATAGCCACTGAGTTCAGTTCTCACAGGGTCATTCCAACAACTTGACACTGGTCTTCCTGCTGCTCAGTAGACCTTCCCCCTTCTCTTCATTCTTCTTAGTGCCACCAGAGTGATCTTCTCTACAATGCAAATCTGAGTATCTGCCTCATCTAGCCTCAGGATAAAGCCCAATCTCCTTAGCACCACTGTCATCACCTGGCCCTGGCCGGCTCTCCACACCCTCCACACCATACTCGCCCTGGCGCTTTGCCCCCTGTGCCACTGAAGCTGCGGCTCCCTCTGCCTGGGATGTGCTTCCCTGGCTAAGTCCTATTTATCCTTGAAGACTCAGATCAGCTGGGGAGTCCAGCGCTCTCCTTCTGGGGCTGATTCAGGTTTTCCAGCAGGCACCACAGCACCCTGGGCTTCCCCTCCCGAGAGCCCACATGTAGTCAATTCCACAACAGACCCTTACCGGGGGTCTATTACGGTCCAGCTACTGTGCTGAGCGCTGGGAGTTTTGGTAAAGGTGACAGGCTACAAAAAAGAACAATAAAGTATTTTCTGGTCTATCTTCTCACTAGACTGTACGTTCCTGGAGGGCAGCATCTGCTTCTTCTTCTTCTTTTTGGGACTTCGTTGCTGCACGTGGGCTTTCTCTAGTTGTGGCATGCGGGCTTCTTATTGCAGTGGCTTCTATTGTTGCGGAGCACAGGCTCTAGGCGCACGGGCTTCAGTAGTTGTGGCTCGTGGGTTCTAGAGCGCAGGTTCAGTAGTTGTGGCGCACGGGCTTAGTTGCTCCGCGGCATGTGGGATCTTCCTGGACCAGGGCTCGAACCCGTGTCCCCTGTGTTGGCAGGTGGATTCTTAACCATTGCGCCACCAGGGAAGCCATTCTTTTTAAAAAAGATCTCTGTATCCTAAACGCACAGCACGGTGCCTCAGTTCCTGGCACCCAGCAGGAAGGAAAGAGGGAGGGAAGAAACTGAGGCTGTTTAACCTGGAGAAGAGGTTCAGAGAGCTGAGATTCTAGAACTCAAACATTTGAAGAGCAGTTTTACAGAAAAGGGAATAGACGTGTGTGTGGTGTGTGTGTGTGTGTGTGTGTGTGTGTGTGTGTGTGTCTCACCAGGGGGCAACACAGGACACAGAGGGAGAAGACAATATGCTGCCACGTCTCAGACCAACACGAGAAGAGGTGCCAGCCAACACACAAGCTGCCGCCTGCAGCTGACACGACACGAGGCTCGACCCCAGCCTGAGCTCCTCCGGGAAGCCCTCCTGGAGTCACCTGCAGGGAACGGTCCTCCTGCTGCATCCCCACAGCACACGCACACCCTCCGTGGTGGGACTGTGGTCAAGTGAGCTGTTTCCATGTCTTTCAACAGCACTGTGAGTGTTTTGTCTTATTTTTGTATTCAGAGCCCAACAGAGGTAGAATGGGAAATGGTGAAAGGCTCAGACTTCTAGGGCCCTTCTTCTGTCATTTATAATAGTTGTATAAGTTGGGGAACTTAGTTATCTCTCCTGGTTCAACTTATACATCTATAAAATGGGAATAATTAAAAACAGTAAGGCTTAAACAAACGTGCCTTATACACAATACATGCTTAAAGGGACCACTATCCCACCGATTGTCACAACGACCCTGCATTATTCCGTTCTTCTGAGAAGTTCTTCTGTTTCAGAAAGAAGCTGAGGTATAAAGACACTCTGTACTAGGCCACAGAGCTGGACCTCGGGGCCAGGATTTGAGACATCTCATACAGTATTCCTTTCAGGCACTACAAAAACACTCTCTCCCTGATTTTTCAATCATACTAAAATGATCTGACAATAAAAGGAAGCACTGTCTTCTCCAAGGGAATGCAAATATTCTTTGTGAATGACATCACCTCTTCCAAAGGAATTATCTTACCAAGCAGGGGAGAAGCTCAGAGCTCACACAGCCTCTAGCATAGGGCTCCACATCCCCGTCACTGGACTCTACAGACCAAAGCAACGATCCCTCGACTTCAAAGAGGACTGTGGTGTTACAGCCCTGTCACCTTCTCAATTCCTGCCAAATGCTGAGAAAGCGTGGCGCTCAGGTGCCCGATCAAACCACCCCCCTTGGCCTCACGATTCACCAACCTCCACACACCAGTGACCTTCCCCTTCATTCCAGCCATTCGCTCACCTGGATCTTGCAATTGGCACTTGTAGTATTTGAAGCAAGAAACCCCACATTTTGATCGTGAAACTTCCTATTTGTCTCTCCCTCACACTTCCTCATTTCTACCAATGATGATTTTCAACTTCACCGAGACTGCCAGCCTCTGGAGCCCTCCACAATATTCCAAGCCACCAGCTCCCTCCTGCTGGCAGTTCTTCACCATCCATCCCAGCTCACAGGTCCAAGAACACTCTCACCGAGCCCCCGTCACCCCCCCTCCTGGTCTATACGCCCCCCCGCTTTGCCAGACGCATCCGGGATGGTCCAGGCAACCATCGAACTTCTCTGCTCCTGGGCTGCTGAGCTGTGCTGGAGAAAAACCATACACTTGTGTCATCTGGCGCCATGACAAATTTATCAGCCAGGCCCTCCTTGTTCCTCAATCTTTTTTTTTTTTTTTTTCCTATTTGTTCCTGGTCAGTTTCCTCCTGTATTTTCCCCCTCTTCTCAAGCTCCCCAAACCTGTCACAGCTCTCTCCCTCATTCTCAGCAAATGACCTGCCAACTCACTGCCTTTGGGATTTCCTTTTTAGTTCTTTCTTTTAAAGATTCAAAAGTCCATGCATCTTAAAAGCAACCTGGTATGGAGTGACAAGCCCAAAACACAGCCCCTGAAGAATCGTCCAGCCAGCCAGTCAGGCAGAGCAGAAGCGGAGTCTCCTCCGGAACGAGAAAGCGGGAGCGGGGGGTGGCGGCTGGGAACAAGAGAACCGCTCTTCCCGCCTTTCCTTTCCCACTGAATACGTTCTGGAGAGTTTTTCATTTTGCCCTTGTCACTTCTATTCTTCATCAGCAGGCTGGTGCTGTGTGAGGCTGAGTGCCATCCTAAGGTGGAAGGAAAGATGATGACAGAAGGCGGGTGAGCCCCTGCCCCAGGCGGACGGTTTATAATCCAGATTACCCTGTGGCGCCTCCAAATGAGAAGGGACACAGCAGTAATCATTCCTGAGAGATTTGCATGCACATGCGCGCGCACGCGCGTGTGTGTATCCATTTCAGAGTCATCCCAGGAGTCAGAAAATACCTGTCCGCAGTGGCAGACAAGGGGCTAGAATGTTGCCTCAACTGCTCGCCATGGTGGCCAAGTGCCTTGATGACCCGGCCCTGCTCACTCCTCCAGACTCATCGCTCCCCCCGCTCCCTTGTTCCTTGTGCTAAGCATAATGAACTTCTTCTTCTTCCTCCAGTGGATTGCTCCCTCTCACCTCTGGGCCTTCACATCTTCCCCCTGATGACAGCTTAAACAGAGCTTTTTCTGAGCCTTCCCTGACCCTCTATAGGTTAGCTCCAATGCCCCTCCTGTGTGCTTCCCACAGCAGAGACCCCTGAACCTACCTTATCACACACACTCCATGGGCACTGCTGGTTTGTCTGTTTTCCCTTCTACAATATAAGCCCACGAGGGTGGAGAGATCATCCGTCTTGCTCTTTACCGTATCCTCAAAACTTAGGGCCCACATTCCTAACGTCTTGATACCGATCCCTGAGAATCAAGGGTTCTAGAGGATAACAGAACACTAATATCAGTGCACAGAGGGAAGAAAGTCCCAGTGGAAATAACGCTGGGCCTAAAGGGGGAACCAGTCTCAACCAGAAGACCCAGAGTCGACCGTTGCTCGTTTCATGGTGCAATGGCTCCAACTTTCAGCTCAGGGTCTTGGATGAACAGGCCCATGTCTCTGACAAAGCAGAATAAACTGGTAAGAGGTTGGCCCTTTAAGACCCAGGGGATTTGATGTCAAAGGATGACGTAGGCGGGTGAACTCAGGTTCCTCTGTGTAAAGAGGGTTCCTGTGTTCCAGCTCCTTGTGGGTTATCGACGAGCCTCTCTCAGACTGGATCGCGGGCTCTTTGGGATCAGAGTTGGGTGCTGGTCTGGTCTGCACCCTCAGCCTGCTCTCCAGGCCCCTGGCCCCCGTCTCCTGGTCTCTGATTTGTCTTAGCCCACCCAGGACCTTCTTGCCAACCAGATTTCACCAGGCCATCTATAGCCGAGTCTGTATCCAGCCAGGCGCCCCGTCCTGCTAGAATGACCTGACTTCACCAACCAGGCACCAGACGAAGCACTGGACTTTGTGGCAGGAAGAGAAAGCGGGGAGGGGTACGAACAGCGACGGTGCCCCGTGGCGGCTGCAGAGCTGAGTCGAGCGAAGAACACCGCCACAGATTTGCTTCTCTCGTTCCAGGCAAAATGCCCGACTGGCGCTGTTTTCAGAGAAGTTAAGCTGCTTTTGACTTAGACTGAGGATAATCACAAGTTCCCGGAGGATCACGCTGAGGAGGGAACTGTCAGGAGAGACATGTGATCACGCTGAGACCTGGGAGAGGAACGGCAGTGGGATGTCTGTCCAGCTGTCTGTCCTGCCGTCCAGCTGTCTGGCACAAACCCCTGCATACGCTTCCTCCAACAGTGCTTCTCACCTGGGGCGACACATCAGAATCCACTGGGGAGCTTTTCAAATATACGGAGGTGCGAGCCCCGTCCCAGATCATAATCTGAATCTCTGGGGCATAAGATTGGGGCCTGGGCATCTTTATCTTTGAAAAGCTCCCCTAACCCTGACCCTCACCTTCACCCTAACCCTAACCCAGGTGACTCTGAGGCACTCCCTGTTGCCATAAACCACGGCCAGGTCTCTACTGCTGTCTAAGTCAGTGCGTCTGCCTGAGACCATTACTACGTAGAGAGCAGGGCACACACCTGCATAATTCTCTCTGCTCAGACGCCACCCTGGTGCCATTTCCAACATGAAGCTGCATGAAGGGGCTGTGCTTCTGCTCCAGATGACATTTGTAGAAACACTACCGTCCCCACCCTGCATGGCAACAGCCTTGGCCAATGTGCCCATGAAGGCACACATGGACTGACGGAGGGATCTGGTGCCAAACCTCCACAAACCAACCCTCCTCCGTGGCCCAGCAAGCTGGGAAACTAGGGTGGGGTGGCTCAGAAGAGGTCACTTACTAGAGTATGAAGGAATATTCTCCTTTTCCTTCAGAAGAAAAATTTCTTCATACAGTGCATGGAGGAGAACCTCTAGCCCTCCACGGCATTCATTTCTGTAGTGTGCTGTTGACTGCTGTATGCCCAGAACTGCAACAGAGGTGATCAACACACGCTTGCTAAGTGAATGAGCAACAGAGACCCCTTCATCTTGGGCTCTCTGGCCCAGTGAGGGAGGAGGCACGGGGTAACTCGGCAGTTGGGAGATTCCTCAGCGGCGATACTGCCCCACTCACTCTGCCTGAGAATCGAGAACGAAACATTTTTAAGAACCAAGCTCTGAACCACCACCCTAAGTTCATGATTTCCATCATGGCCAACTGCCTGTCTACACGTCATAATAACTTTTCTGTCCATTGCTGCTAAAAAGGCACTTTCTAGGACACCTACATTCCTTAACACTAAAATATTGTGTTATTCCTATTTGGAAATTGTTTTCCAAATCATCCCTGAAAGGGAATGTCCACTTGTGTCTCACTGGTGGCTGCTAAGTTTAAGATATTTGGGGTACTACAGAGAATGGTCCTTAATATCTAGGTGGATCTGAGAGGGCAGAGTATAGGCCCAATGATCACCACTTCCCAGAACCTGTCTCTGGGTGCTGAATCTCAGGCTACGGGGGCAGCACGGGAAGAACAGTCATGACTCTGGATCAAGTGTGATTTCCTGGGTTCAGTGATAGGACTGCTGGCCTCCTGAAGGACGGCAGAACCGTGTGGTGAAAAGAGCACTGGGCTTGGAGTCAGGAGGCCTTGGGTCCATCACCAACTAGCTGAGTGTCACTGCACAAACCTCTCACCCCTGTAAGCTTCAGTGTCCTCCGGCGTGAAATACCTGCCCTCCCTACTTGAAGCATTGTTGAAAGGATCGAATAAAATAGGAAGTGTATATGCACGCGTTCTCCCTGTAAACCCTAAAGTGGTATCTTTTGAGAAATCCCCGGCCCTCGTCTGAGGACCTGCCCGCCCAGCAAGCCTCTCCTGACTCTCTCCCATGTCCCTTAGCCCCCGGGGTGGAGCTGGCGTCCTTCCGGCTCCTCACAGAGGCAGACCTCTCTTCTTTGTTTCAAAAAAGCTCCAGCTTTGACTCTGGTGCCATGAGACTAAACGGCCCCTCACCCCTCCTTCTCCAATTCCTGTCCCTCCATCACACCCCCCACTCCTCAAAGATTTTAGCTCCTGGTTGGTTCACTGCCACTCTCTCCATCACGCATCCTGTCATAAGTCACACAGATGGTCCTTCCAACAACTTGGCCTCTCAGTTCCTGAACTTCACTTGTAGTTTACCTCCATCACTCAGTCTCAGCCGTTTCTTTGATATAATTAACTGCAAACACTGTCACACTCTCAAAATCAAATATCCCACTCTGACCATCACCTCCTGTCTTTCTGGGTCTCTCCCTCTAGTACCCCAGCTCCAACAATCCTTCAACACCCCTCCAAGGTCTATAATCTGCTGGTTCCACTTGCTTTTCATCGCCCCTTGGTCCCCTCTGTCCTCTCCTCCCACACGTGTGCTGTTATACTCACGCCCTCGGATGAATATAAGAGTGCCCCTCTCTCCCTCTGCTATACTCGCCTGGTGAAACCACGATCTTGTTAAACCCACTCTCCACTTACTCCCTGGCCCCATGCAATTACTCATAGCTGGAAAAAAAAGCTCACTGTGTTAACCGGTCTTACGTTTAACTTGATGATCACTACCTTCAAATGGGCCTCTAACGCTGCCCTCTAATCATATTTCCTTGGTCCATCTGCTCTCCACTCTCTTGACTGATGCCTTCATATTTGCTCCTCTAGCCTCAAACCTCCAATACCTTCTCCATCCTTCTCACCTTCAGCTGAGGACGTATTATGACTTTGCCAAGAAAACGGAAGCAATGAGAAGGGAACTGAAAGTCCCTCTGCTGTATCTATCCACCTACCTCCATCTGAGTGTATGTGCTCACTCATCAAGGCCAATCCCCCCACCTGTGCGCTAGAGCCCGTATCCTCTTGCCATCATTCTGCTAGTTTTTCTTCCATGAAGAGAAAGGAAGACCCGGGCTTCCCTGGTGGAGCAGTGGTTAAGAATCCACCTGCCGGTGCAGGGGACATGGGTTCGAGCCCTGGTCAGGGAAGATCCCACATGCCACGAAGCAACTAAGCCCGTGCACCACGACTATTGAGCCTGTGCTCTAGAGCCCGCGAGCCACAACTACTGAGCCCGCGTGCTACAACTACTGAAGCCCGTGTGCCTAGAGCCCATGCTCCGCGACAAGAGAAACCAGAGACAAGAGAAACCGCAATGAGAAGCCCGCGCACCGCAACGAAGAGCAGCCCCCGCTCGCCGCAACTAGAGAAAAGCCCGCGCGCAGCAACGAAGACCCAATGCAGCCAAAAATAAATTAATTAAATAAATAAATTAAAAAAAAAGGAAGACACTCTTGACCCTCCTCCCTCCTATAGCTGCCTCCCCATTTCTGTCCTTCCCTTAAAATTCCTTGAAAGAGAGGTCTGGACTTGCTGTCTACAAGATCCTTCCTCCCATTCTCTCTTCGAACCCACTCAATCAGGGTGTTGCCCCCATCTCTCCACTGAAAAGGCTCTTCCACAGGCGCAACCTCCACGTTAGCATCCCATGGCTGCCTCTCAGTTATCATCCGACCTGACCGCTCAGCAGGTCAGGTGTGCATTTGATGCGGTTGATCCTTCTCTCCCCTTGGCTTTGACAGCACACTCACCTAGTTTTCCCCCCATCTTTCTAGCAGCTACTTTCAGTTGCTTTTGCTGACTCTTTTACTCTCCCCCTCAACCTCTAAATGTTGAAATGCCCAAGTTTACATGCAAAGCCACGGTCTGGTCAAGGAAGGATTACAGGGCAAGGGAAGCCCTCGTCTGAGCTCCTTCCCCGTCTTCCCACTGTATCCTTATCACCGGGGGCTGAAGGGTGCCAGTGCCTGAGCGCTCTCCCTCACTGCACCAAAACCTCTTCTTCGTTAGCGCTGCAGGTGTGACCTGGGGATGAAGGGGAGGCGGACACTGGAGGTGAGGCAGTAAAACAGACCGAGGGCAAGGGCAGCGGCCACTGTTGAATCAGTATTCAGGCTGAGAGCTGCGGCCCACGACGGTTGCCAGCCATCAGTTTCTGCAACCTCCACCGAACAACCTTCCCAGGAGGTCACGTGTTGCTTCTTGAATAGGCTGATTGAGTAACAGAGTCCAAGAGAACATGAGAAAATGGGAGAATCAGACAGGTTTTTGCAACCTTTCTTTTTTAAACCAAGATGTCAAGCTGTGGCTCACTGAGAAACTGAATACGAAGACGGACGTGACTGCCACGAAGGAGAGAAACAAGAGTTCATTTTATTTGTTATTTTTCCTTTTTTTGGGGGGGGGTGTGTGGGTAAGGGCACCAGACAGGCTTCCCATTTGAGGACTGGTAAGGATTTGCTTTGGGACACTGAAAAAAAAATAACTTTTCTCAGTGTCACAGGGGAAAAGGCATTCTTCCTGGGAAATGGAAAAGGCATTAGTCAGGGTGAGGGCAGAAGGATCTACTCCCACACGGGCCTGATTTGCCAGAGCCAATGGTGTCGGGCTGCCTCCTACCCCTGGGAGGGGCCTTCTCCTTTCAGGCTGGGCTTAGCTTAACTCACAGCTCAAAAGCCCCTACCTCCACTCAACAACAATGCCAGAAAAACATCTGCTACCCCTAACTCTCCACTTCCCAAAAGAAATGATTAAAAAGTTAGAGAAACACTTCCATATGGAAGAATCCACTCCCAACAGGTCACCACAAAGATACTTCAAACACAATAAGACAGGAAGGGCTAAAAAAAGCAGAGAAGTTCACAGAACCCACACAATCTTTTATACAGGAAAAAAAAAAAAAAGCCACCCTGGTAACTTTACACAGTTCAGAACACCATTTGGCAGTTAAGTATGTCCTTAATCTGCTCAATTTGCTTATTATAGTAAAGGGTTTGAAGAATTTGAGAGTGGTGGCCAAAAATACTGCCATAATCTCTATTCCTAAAGTAAACTCACAAAGTGAATTAACTTCTTCAACTGAAATATTTCAAAGGTGAAAGTCTCTCCCCTCCCCCGCCCCACCTTCCGACATAGAGACTGGCCACAGGGAAGACACGGTCACTTAAAATCAGAAGCACGTTATTCATCCAACAAACATTCATTGGGCATCTAAATCAAACAAGGTCCAGGACTAGTCACCGGGATACAAAATGAAGCATGACATTCAACCTACCTTTGAGATGCTTACACCACAGAAGGGATGCTGCAGTTTCCAAATCAGAACTCAGACCTTCCAGAGGAGAAGGGATCGAATGCAAGCAGCAGGGGGAGAAGGTAGACAGCCCTGGCTTTGGAGTCACACTGATCTAGCTGCTTAAACCTTAGCCCCGCCGTGGCTGTGTGATACTGGACGGGCCCTCACTGAGCCTCGGCTTCCTTCACTATAAAACAGGGTTAGAACTAGTTTCCTTGCAGGGATGATATAATGATTAACAGAAACATACACAGGCACGCCACTGACTGTTGATACGAGGGAGACTTTTTCTGTCTCTAAAGCCCTGTGACGCGCCAAAAGGCTTCGGCTAAGAACCTTGTGGATCTATAAGGCCAGAGGAGAAGGAGTGGACAAAGAATGACTTTTAACGAGTGAAAGCAAAAAAGAAAAAGGAAAAAAATAACACCACAACCACCAAACAAAAAAGAAATTCCACCGATACTCAGTTTAGGTGGACTAGAGATGGTCATTTTCTTTGGAGAGAAACAAAACCAGAGGCAGCTCACGCGGAGCTTGGCAGGATGACGAGGGGGCACTCTGCTGCTCTGAAGGGAAGACGGGGATGGGAGGCGCTGGGCAGAGCCGGGCCTCCTTTCCAGGAGGCTGCGAGCTGACTTCTTTGACCACCTCCCCTGGGCCTTAAATTGCTTCCTGAGGCGAGGACCTGGCTAATGGTTTATTTACAACGGGAAGAAGCAATTACCTTGGAGAACACGGAGTCATATACCCCCCATCAGCCAGGAACACGGGCACTCTCCACCAATAACCCCGAAGATATACGGAGCAGCGACTGCCCCCATTTAAAGACACGGCCACCGCTCTCCTCCCCACGCCACCCCGGTGAGGTGACTGAGAATCAAGTATGAGAAGGGGAGCCCGGGGAAGCAGGACCAGGCTTTGAGGTGGGGAAGTATAAAGTCATTTTTGGTTCTGCCGCTGCCTTTTTGTGTGATGTTGGGCCTTTTTGGTGAGACCCTTGCCCTCTCTGGGCAAAAAGACATGACACATTCATGCCCCAAATCTAGCTTCCCCCAAAGAATGCCATCGGTAACGTTAAAACAAACAAAAAATCCTTGTGGGTGAGTGGAACGAAGCGCTATGACGAAGTCCTCAGGCCTGGGAGCGTGGGCAAGCCAGGCTTGGAATGAACGCATTGCACCTTGAAACTAGAAGGCGAGATGACCTGCTAGGGAAAAACTGGCAAGGCTGCCGCCAGGGTAGCTTACCTGCGGGGTGGGCATAGGTGGGTAGGGTTTCTAGCAAGCCCCAGAGAGAACAGGAGGAAAGCTGGAAGCTCTCTACGGGAGGAGGCTGACAAAGACAATGAGAAAGAAGCCTAAGGGAATGCAGGTTGTCTGTTCTGATATTTAATAACCAAGAACGAAAAAGGCAGAAGAGGTGCAAAAAGCTTAATAGTATTTGTAGTTCAAATTAAAGTGTTCAAAGCCCCATTATAGAGCAGGGTAACGTATGCAATGACATCTGGGACTGTAATCAGCAAAGTGCTTTCAGGAGCTGCCAAAGCAAACAGCCAAATAACAAATCCACTTTACAGATCATCAATCTGGTCCTGGACTTGCCAAGGTAAATAGTACAAGGCTGAAGTTTGCTTTGCAAACCAGGGAGCTGGGAGTTTAGCGAGGCCTTGATCCAGAGCAGCACCGTTGGGGCAGGGCCTCTGGAGCTTCCCTCCCTCGCATCAGGGAAGTTCTACAAGCCCTGCATCTGAGCAGAAGGCAGTCAGGAGGCCGGCAGAGCCCTCTGGGCCGGATGTGAACACCTCCGTGGTCTGCAGGCCGCTACAGCTGCCAGGCTGGGCTGTGCCCTCTCAGGTGCCCACTCTCCAGCCCAGACTCTGACCAGACTGAAGTTTGTAGATTTCTGAGAGAAAATCCAGCCTAGAGATGCTTTTGCTCCTGTTTCCCCTGTCACTGTGAACGGCCCTGAATTCCCAACGTGGGAAAGGCATCTCTCAGGAGTCAGTCAGCGTTCAGAGGAGACGCAGCCCTGGGCCGGGGATCAGGGGGGACGCTCTCCAGCTCAGTCATCGGGACTCCTTGCTGCTTCCGAGTCTGGAGCAGCCCTGAAGGACGGCACAGGGGTCCCCTGCGGGCACCGCTCAGAGCGTTAGGACTGGAGAAAAGGGGCCAGACCTTCTGGTCAGACCCAGCAGACGCCAGCCTCTCCTTCATTTCTGTGCCCAGCTAACCTCAGCAGCCTAGAAATACAGCCGTTTCTCTCCTCTCTCCTCCACCCAAAGGAGGAGAAAAGCCGTTGAGGGAAGCCCACGTTCTCCTTCCCTCAACGGCTTTTTGTCTTGATGCGATCTGCCCTCGTCCCTGAAGGGCAAGAGAAGGGAAATTTGTAATTAGATATTTATTTACGTGATTCTTTGCTTAATGTCTCTTTCCCCTGCTAGACTGGGCTAATGACTTCCTGGTTGCCTGGGTCTTCACCACGATGGTATCTCCAGGGCCCCCTGCAGAGTCTAGTCCACAGGAGGCCCTCAATAAATATTTGGGAGCTCTAAGGGCAGATGAACGAGAGCTACCATGTACTGAGCACCTCGTCTGGGCAACTCATCTAGGGACACTGTTTAATTCTTAGCAAGAGCTATACGAGGTATTATTACTGTGGCCATTTCCCAGATGAGAAAACTGAGGCCCACAAAGCAAAATAATCATTTAATTAAACTTCACTCAATGTGCCAACATTAATTACTTGGCAATAAGAACTCCTTTGGGAGGGAGACAGCCGCTTAGATGGTCCCTATACCTTGCATCTTTGCATTTCCCATAGTGTGGGGTTCAGAGAAGCAATGAAAGGAGTATCTGTTGAATGACCGGCAAAGAATAGCAGAGTCCACTTGCTTACATCTTACAACGCTAAGGATGTAGGGCAAAGACAGCTGTTTTGAGTGAAAGGGGATGAAGAGGTAGTCCTGAAAAATCAGGTGCCTTGACTGAGGGCACATTGTAAGTCAGCCCTGGAAAGTAGGACTCAGCGGCTAGGTCAGAGGGGAACGTCCCCGTTCCACCCGAGAGGAATCTGCTGCTCTGAATTTACATGGTTTTCATGGAAGCAGACTTGACTAAAATGGGGCCTCCTAAAGGGAGGTCTGCCTATGTCTACTTGATGAGAAAAAGCAATGGGCTGACAATGATACAAGGCCATGCGGGTTGGGCAGTGATGTGCCTGAGGAAGAACTCCTCGGCCTGGTCTAGGACCTTCAGCGGTAACGAGAGTGCTGGGGCCATCAGAGCTTTACTTTTGAGTGACTGAGGCCCTGCACGGGATGCAGGCTCAGGCTCTTTCTATCCAGATGCCAACGTCTGCTCAGGAACCCCAGATCACAGCAGACGTCTCAGCCTCAGGTACAGGCCAAGGTCCACAACGGGTCAGGCATCTACTGGGCACTAATGAATACTAGTTGCTGTTATAATGAGTCATCTCTGTGACTCTTATTTTTCCAAAAATTGCAATTCAATAATCTCTGTGGCTCTTTTGCTTTCTATGACCTATGATGTGTAGGTATTGGCTCGATCCTTGAATACATTCTGTACTATCCTTACATTAAAACTCTGTAACATGGGCTTTATGATTCTGCTTCATAGATAAGGAAATTGAGCCTCAGAGAAGTTACAGAACTTGCCCGGGGTCATCCAGCTCACCTTGTCTCCCACATGCTTTTCCATGACTTCTAAGGAATGAAGCCCACGTTCTCCTTCCCTCAACGGCTTTCGGTGGACACAGCTTTGACATGAGCTGGGAAACACTTTGTTGATGTCCCTACTGTATCATGCTCATCTGTTTACACATCTGTCTGCCTTGCTAGACTATGAACGTCTGGAGGGCAGTGTGATTGTGTCTGATCACCTTTCTGAACCTCTAGGGCTTGGGGCCCTAGAATCTGAATTTTGGGGACTCATCAAATTATAAGTTGAGTTAATATAAATGAATGAATTGATGCATGTGTGCTGACCTCATCTCTCAACCAGGGAAACAACGACCAGAAAGGTTCAGGAACTTGATAAAGCTGTATAGCTAGTCTAGCGGGCACAAAAGGGGCTCTTGGGCCTGGAGAGGAAGCAAGAGCTGGCATGATTGCATGGTATGCACGGGGTTGGTGAGGGCTGGGGGCAGCAGAGTGTGGGCCGAAAGGAAGGTATGCTATTGGTGATGGTGAAGCAGAGGCCCACCTGGCTCACAAAATGCCTCCATTCTCACCAGGGTCTGGCTTGAGGTCATGGCCAACTATGGCCTCATGAGAACTGGTACCCTCTGAAGATTACAGGTGGAGATTAGCAGTCGGGCACAAACCCCTTTGCAGATGGAGCTTCCCTAAGATCAACAGCCACAGCAGCAGTGGCTGACAGTCTGAGGCCCTGGGCAGTAACTGTACTTGTTCTCACAGGGATTTCATCTTTCTGCCCACACGGGCTTCTCTCCTGGCCCACATGCCAACCAAGGTCCAGAGATAGGCCTGAGGTGGCACCAGGGAGACAGGAAGAGCCTTGAAAGAGCACCTTGATGGGGTCTCTGCGGAAGGGGTAAGGAGCCACTAGGCTGCAGCCTGTAGGTCTGGGGAGGGCAGAATTCTAGAAGAGAACTCTGAACCTGGAGTTCGGAGGCCGGGATTTGGTCCTGGCCCTGCCTCTTACCGGCAGCAAGACTTCTCTGAACCTGCGGGAGGTTAATTCCCACTTCAGAGGGTGGCTGTAGGGATCAGTACAGGTAATGACTTTGAAAGAACTTTGTAGAATTGCAACATTACCCTTCACATGAGGTTTCTTTTTCTGCTGTCAAACTGCTTCCCTCCTTTCAG
This sequence comes from Globicephala melas, assembly GCF_963455315.2. Classification (NCBI taxonomy): domain Eukaryota; kingdom Metazoa; phylum Chordata; class Mammalia; order Artiodactyla; family Delphinidae; genus Globicephala; species Globicephala melas. The sequence continues at coordinate 48,931,480 of NC_083333.1, read as the reverse complement.
TCTGCAGCCATAAATCCTATGGATCTATTTGCCCTTCAGAAACATGGTGAGCAGGGGCTCCATCCAGCTGGGGAGGGAAGCTGATTTCTAGGACGGTGAAGGGAGGCGAGAAGAGGACGTTGGTAGTCAGTGCAGGGAGTTCAAGGCCTAGAGGACTCCTCACCTGAGAGCCACACAAGGTCTGGCCAACAGCCGGGCACACCTTAGGCCCACTGTCCTGGCGACACTCTGCTCTGGCTGGGTCACCAGGCAGTAGCTGTTCAAAGGATGCCTTCTTCTCATGCCCCACTCAACCCAAAAGAGAAGCCCATCTGGGTGCCTCTCCACAGAGCCTTTCCAGAGAGAAGAGGCCTAAGGGGGGCTGCCCTCTTCAGAGAGCCAGACAGTGGCCCAGCTCCAGAGCCTGGCGGGCTGGGCAGCAACTCTCCGCGTTTGTCTGAGGCAGCCTCGCCGTCTCATGGGAGGTCGAGATGCACATGCCAAACCAGACACACATATGGAGAAGATTAGCCCAACGTGCAAAAGAGACAGACCAGCACAGGATGATCCATGGAAAAGGCTGGTTTGGTGCAAACCCAAAAAAGTACACCACCCAAGCTCATCGTAGGCTCGGGCATGGACAACGCTCTTGTCAGCCGCGGTGATGGGCTGAGGGTTCAGAACGGTAGTCGTTTCGGGCTAATAAGCAGAAGCCGTACACCTGCCGTGCGCTGAGTACACAGTGACAAGCCCACACGGGAAAAAATGACAGAAATGGCACTGAAATGTGTTCCTTGTTCATGGTTTTCTTGACAGGAATTCCCCTTTCATTTTCCCTTAGGACTAAGAAGGGTTATATTAACTGGACCTTTTCTTTCTGCCAAGGTGGGCAGGCAGGGCATTCTAGAACAAAGGGAGAGGGGCGTCTCACTGCTTTCCAACTCTCCTTCACCCCTAAGGAAATTTCAAAAGCTCCAGCGTGCGTTCCCTGTCACAAAGTGATTCAGAGAGTAGGATGTTCTGGAATGAAACAAGACAATGGGATTGCCACATACCTTAAAAAGGGGCAATTTCTCTGGAGATCAGTAGGAACCTTTGAAAACTGACCAAAGAACCCACCCCTCACTCCCAGCCTCCACCATTTCCACCCCTCCAGCCCTTTGTCCTGAGGGTTCTAGGGGTTGCTACTGTTCCACGGATACTTCTCTTGCCTTTCAGAAAGACTGGAAGCTCCTAGAAGGCAGGATAAAGTCTTACAGGCTTCTCTCACCTCTACCACACCCAGCACCCGTAGTAGGCTGGCAACAACAAACACGTGTGGAATACCTACTGTGTGCCTGACACTGTGGCTTCATGTGACCCATCGGGGAGATGGCAGAATTGTTTCACCATGATTGCAGGATGTCAAAGTTAGCAGGGACCACTCAGCCCCAGCTGCTGAGCTTGCAAATGAGGAAACCGAGGCCCAGAGAGGGAACGTCATCTGTCCCCGGTCACGCAATCAGCAGAGTGAGAGTGCCGGCCTTGCACTGTGCGTCCCCGAGGGTCCCTGTGCACATTAGGTGTCCCCCTGGGTGCTCACCAGCGTGTGTTGCTGATGGACGAGCAGGCAGGCTGGGGGACTCTCCTTGGGCCTGAGGTCTGAGAGGCTGTCAGGTCATCCACTCAGCCAACTGGCCACTGACTCATGCATCTGCCTCCCACACCAGGCCTTGTGCTGAGGGCAAGAGCCTGCTGCCCAGTGAATGAAGGCCCGCATCTGGCGGCCCAGGACAATTCAGGGATGAACACTGCTCACAGCACATTCCTCCCAGCCTGTGAAAAGAAGCCAGAAATTTTGGGGACTTTCTTCATTGAATTGCAGGCTTTTCAACTTGGAAGAGACCCCAGGGCCTCTGGACTCAATTCTGTACTGCAATCGTTCGTTTCCTTGGCAATCTCTGCCCCTCCGGAGAAAGTTTCTTAAAGGCAGAGACTATCTTATTCACTCTTCTCCATTAGGCATCTCCAGTGCCTCATGAGGGCTGATAAAAGGAAATTCTCAATAAATGCTCATTAAACCGACACCCTGAATTTGATTAGCAGGAACAGAATCCTGGAAGATCTGGCATTTGAGCATGGTCTTGCAGGATCCATGAGCAAGTGCAGCTGAGTCACACAGGTAAGCCCCGAGAAGGAGAAAGTAAAGAGCCCTTCCCCCACCTCATCACCATCGTCCAGGAGAGCTTGTTCCCAGCCAGTAGCTATTCCTGCCCCCTTACTTGTGTTCTCTTGGTAAAAGTCTTTACTGTTATTTCTGATTAGAAAAGTAACATATGTTAATTGCAAAATATATTAACTATAAAAGACCATGTAAGAGTGAGAATTCCCTTTTTTAACTTCCCCAGATAGCTACTATTCACTGAGTTTTGTTTTTATGCTAGCAATAGAATCATATTATACACATTGCTTTTCAACTGCTTTTTTTTAATCTAAAAATGTTCTTTTTAATACCTACATGCTATTGCTATGATATGGACATACCAAAATTTACTGTTACCCGTGCCTCTATTGATTGACAGCGGTGTTACTTATTATTAGTTTTTCTTTGCTATTACAACAGTGCTTTTCCCTATACCTTAGAAATTTTACCTATATTTTTATAGAATAAAGTCCTAGAAGATAAATTACTGGATCAAAAAGAATGAATTATTAATATATAATGGTTACTACCAAACTGCCTTCTAGAAAGGGTTACCCAGTTGACACTCCACTGCCAGTGTCTGAACAAGCACTACAAGCATTAAATAAAGTCAATGCCTACCGCTGACCTGCCGTGAACTGAACCGCTGCCCTCATCTGCACAAGGCCTTGGTCAGTTCCCTCATTTTCTATGGGTTCCACCTCTTCATTGCTACACACGACACACTTGGCTGTCATCTAACTCTCAACACAGTCTCATCACACTTCTAAAAAATCATGAACAGTTACACTTATTATATTCATTTGTAAATGTCTCCTTGCCTCTCAAAATAGATCTGAGCATGCCTCAAGGGAGAGGGGTATCTATTCTACCTTTCTGTCATCTCCCTTCCCTCTCTCCCCATCCCTCTCTGAGGAAACACCTAACCCAAACATCTCTTCTGTGCCGAAGACCCATAGATTCAACCCCACAGATGTGGAGTTTGCATCCTGACATCTCAATGGAAACTCAACGTGTCCAAGCCGCCTTCTCCACAACTGGCAACTCTCCGTGAATGAAGTGAATAGAGAAAAATAGGTCAGAAACCTGGGGACCACCCTCAACATCTCCTCCTCTCTCGCACCCATATTGATTCCATCACAAAATCCTTTGATTGTACCTCCTGAACATCATTGGCATCTGTCCGCTTCTGTTGGTTATTGATACCAACCTAATCCATTCCATCACCTCCTACTGGACTTCTGTAAAAGTCTGTCTTCCAGAGTGATCTTTTCAAATCTCAAATATGATCCTATCATTCTCTGCTGGAAATAGATTCCCCACTGCTTTTAGGATGAGACTAAAATCCTTCACAGGAGCAGCAAGTCCCCACAGCCTCACCCGTGCTATTCACCGCCCCTTCCTCCCCTTGGGCACTGAGCTGCAGCCACGCAGGCCCTCTTTCACCTTGACCACTCCCCTGACCTCTTGCACCCCTGCCCCCCTGGCTGACTTAACTCACCCCCTAGGGCTTAGCTTCAATGTGACTTCTCAGGAAAACTCTCCCCAAATAGCCCTTTCAGATGCTCTCATACCACGTGGAATTCTTCCTTCATAAGACTTCACACAATTTGTAATCATGTTTATTTGTGAGACTATTTGATTAATGTCTTTCCCCCTCCCTAGACCATAGACTCACAAGCCCCACTGTGTTCAAGCACAGTGCATGTAACAGTACCCACAGCAGCACTGAACAGCTATTTGATGGACGCTGAACTAACGAATGGCGGGTGCTCAGGAATGTATGACAACACGATTTCTCAATTATTTTCTGTCAAGGTTCCCTTGCTGGATATTTTAGCCAGATTCAATCACACATAGTGAGTCTTTTGGTGGGAGAAGCCTTCAGCACGACTGGTTCCCAGCTGACAGTCCCTAGGGACCACCCTATACTGTTTATCCTGCCACAGAGACCAGCAGAAATGGAGACTCTTTTCAAAAACACCTCCTTGAAAGAGCCCCAGCTTTGGAGAGCTGGCCCATCTCTCTCTCTCTCTCTCTCTCTCTCTCTCTCTCTCTCACCAGTCAGGCCTGTTACTCCTGGAATCCAGCCAGTCATTTTTTGAAAAAGAACCCCTGTCACTTTAAGATTTGAGTCCCTTGCTTGGGCCATATATCAATGTTCCTCGCTGCAGTGGCTCTGCGGCCTGCTGTTCAAATTTGTCCAATTAGACACAGCCCCATGGGGTGGAATTCAGTGTGAAATCTGCCTGCCACTGACCAACAATGAATTGGTGTGTAGCTCCTCTGCTTTGCAAAGCCTTCGGGGAGCGCCAGCACAGGTCTTCCCGGAGACGGCTCACCACCCCCCAGGCAGTGCCCAGTGCCTTGAGGCTGAGGGTCACCCTTCCCACCCCAGCGGGGCCTGAGGACTGCACAGGGCAGGGCAGGGCAGCACGAGGCTGCCCAAGCAGGTTTGGGATGGGGTGGAGGTTGGGAGTCAGTTCCCACAGACGTGAAAGGGTCAGGGCACCGCTGGTTCTGCTCAGAGTTCCTTGTCATGGTCGCTATTCAAACAGCACAGAAACCAGGATTCTCTCGCTCCCTAAATGCAACTAAGCTACAGCCTGTGTCCTGTGCTGTGGGCCGTGGAGACACAGTCAAACACTCAAGCTCTCCGACCGGTAACTCAGCTGGCCACGGGAAGAGGGCCGGGTGCGTCTAAAGCACAGGCGAAGTGCTCATGATGGGACCCTCGTGGAAATGGGTCTTAAGGAAAGAATTTTTAACCAAAACCCTCCTTTGTAGTAACTCTCTGATTTTTAAAAATGTTTTAAAATTTCTCCTCAAGAAGCTAAAACTTTTAGAAACTCGTGAAATTCTTAGAGCATTAGACTTCTGAACATGGAGAGACTCAAGAGGTCATCTGGTCTACATCCTTATTTGATAAACTAGGCGACTCATGTGAGGGAGAGGAAGTGACGTCATACAACGTCCAAGGTCATACAACCAGTCACTGGCAGGGCTGTAAGCCAGGCTGGTGACTCCAAGCGTGGCTCTTGCCTTCCTATTCGGTGCTGCCTTCCTTTCTGGGCTATTTCAGTTTGCTTTTTAAACACATGGCCAACTCTGAGTCAGGACATACATAGATGTACTAGAGTCAGGCTATGGTACAACTGAGATTACTTACGGGTATCATACACAATATATAAATATATGTATTTGTTATAAATACATATTTAATCCCAGTTCTAGTTTTCTCTGCATGATCAATTCACATAGGAGCCGTGGGCTTTGGTTTCAACAGTGTGTACAGGGAAGGAAGCTGGGGGCTGTAAGTACTCCAAGGTCTCCTATTCATTCATTCATTCATTCATTCCCTGAAACATTTACTGAGTGCTTAGCATGTGTTGGGCACTGGGAACACAGAGGTAGAGAAAGGAGGAGTCCTGACAGGAAGAGAGAGCCACGAAAGTGCTCTAGCAGACGCTTGTGAGGAGTGCCCTGGGAACACAGAGGAAGGAGGCCCGAGCTGAAGCAGTGTGAGGATTCCAGCTGGAAGCTAGGGTGAGCATGATGAAGGGACCCCAAACACCGCACAGACACTAGCAGCTCGAATCCTGTCTCCCACCCAAGCTCTGACAGTGAGTTATCATTCTCCCCCAGGAAGAATGTACAAACGGGAAGGGAACAGGTAGTCTAGGAAAGAGGGGAAACAAAGAGGTAGCTAACCCGCACGGGGACCAGGGGGCCCAAGGAAAAGTAGGGCTGCCTTCTTCTGCCGGATAGCTTACGAGCAGTGGAGCACAGCAGATGGGCCGCCTGCTTCCTGGGGATTCTGCACCGTGGTGATGAATGGTCTCTGGGTCCTCGGAGGGAAGTGGGGGCTACTAAGGAAACAGAGACCCAACTTTTGACTGAGACGCCATATGGAGGAAGGAAATGGGAAGCGTGTTCACCATTCTCTCCCCAAGTTCACCCCCACCACACACCTTCAAGTGTGTAATTTTAAGATTTTTTTTTTTGCCACGCCACGTCGCTTGTGGGATTTTAGTTCCCCGACCAGGGATTGAACCCAGGCCCACGGAAGTGAAAGCACAGAGTCTTAACCACTGGACCGCCAGGGAATTACCTAAGATATTTCTTTTTTTTTTTCCCCAAGATATTTCTGAAAGCACTTTACATTATCAACTAATTTTCTCCTTCAAACCAATCCTCAAGGTAGGAAGGATTTGTTTTATTGCTTCATTTTACAGAACAGAAAACCCAAGGCTGCTCAGCGCCATTCCTATGGCTACACAGCTTTCTAGGGAGTGTCAGAGCTGAGACTGGGACCCAGGGCTAGAACTCCCTGAGGCCAAATTCTCACTGCATTACTTATTTTCATGTTGTAGCAGAGTGCTCCACATATATTCATATTTAACCAGTGAGATTTCATAGGAAAAAATAATCAGAATGGGTTATAAATGAGTCCTTCCCCCTGGGGAAGTTTGGGCTCTAGACAAAAGTCTTCTCATCTTTAAAAGACTCCCTTTTGTGAAATGAACAATCTGGCCCGTGGTCATCAGCTGTCTAAAAGACCGCTGGGTTACAGCGAATTTCCCCATGTGATGCTAAATCCATGTGACCATTATCCTTTTTCTTTTTCTTTCTTAATTCCTTTCTTTCTTTCTTTCCTTCCTTCCTTCTTTCTTTCTCTTTGTTTATTTGTTTCTTTCTTTCCCTGTCTCTCTCTTTTTCCTTCCTTCCTTCTTTCTTTCTTTTTTAAACCAACTGCTTAGCAGCTCAATCAAATTAACTGTGGTGCTTTCAAAAGGCATCAAAATAGCCACGACTCTCCCTGAGAAAAAAAGGAAGGCGCCTTGTTTTCAGGAAAAGATGTAAAGTCCTCACTCTAGAGTACTCAAACAGATATTCATTCCATGACAAATCCTCCCTTTCTCCCAGAGCCTTTTTTTAAAATTTTTTATTTTAAAGAAAGACTTAAAAATATCAACACCAATAATGAGACTATATTCTCAGCTTACTTCTGGCCAAATTTTATTTTCAGCTTTGAGTAACTGGAAGTTCTTTATGGTCAAGGACAAAAAAACAAGAGGCTGGAAAAACCTCATTAAAGAGCTGAGCAACACAACTCACTTGTTCGAAATTGAAGTGGAGGCCGGAGAGGGGGAGGAGGAAGGGAAGAAGAGGGGGAGGCACGGGGAGGCCATGCACTCGGCCAAGCCTCGGGCCTGAAGAAACGTCCCAGCTGAATCGTGGCTGAGTTACAACCTCACTCCCAAGAGGCTGGCGGAAGGCTTGCAGGGATGGGCACAACCCCAGGAGGCAGTCCTGGCCCTCACCAAGAATGAGGAGAGGAAAGAATTCTTTCTGTTCCTATGAACTGCTCAGTTCGGCAGCTCCCCTAAAACAGAACGTTCCAGAGACTAGCACCTTCCCTCAGAGTGAGACCCTTTCATTTGGGTGGGCTTTACAATGAGCAAGGTGCCTTTACACGTGAGCTCATTCATTTTTTTTACATATTGGAGTATCGTTGATGAACAGTGTTGTGTTAGTTTCAGCAAAGTGAATCAGTCATACATATGCATGTATCTATTCTTTTTCCAATTATTTTCCCATTTAGGTTATTACAGAATATTGAGCAGCGTTTCCTGTGCCATACAGTAGGTCCTTGTTGGTTATCTATTTTAAATATAGCAGTGTGTCAATCCCAAACTCCCAGTCTAACTCTTCCCCCACCCCTTCCCCCCGAGTAACCGTAAGTTTGTTCTCTAACTCTACACATGAGCTCATTTTTGCCTCATCACTGTAACCTGAGGAAATAAGCGGGAATTCACGTTATCATCCATGTTTTACTGATGAAGAAACAAAGCTGAAACTTAGAGAGGTTGCCTAAGGTCACACAGGCTGCAAAGCCTAAATTCCAGCCGTCCGGGGTTCTTCATGCTACTCTCCCTTGTCTCCCAACCAAATCATAGGCCAGAGTGGAGAACAGCAGGCCAGGCTGGTTCTCATAGTCTAGAGTGGCCACAAGGACAACTCGCTGGTCGTTCTTCCTAGGGCTTGCTCCAGCATGAAGAATTTCTGATGACAAAGGCCCAAAAGCCAACCTAAGTGACAGCAGCGTGAGGTTCCCCAAAAGCACAGGGAGCCTAGTGGTCCACAGGGCTACCCGGATGCCCGTCAGGAGGAGAGGGCTTCCTGGCCAGAGCCTCACACCGCCCTAGGCCAAATGGCCTCTTCTTGGGGGTCATCAGCCATGCACCATCACTGAGTTTGCTCATGTGTTTCCTCCTGGCCTAGGACCACCACAAAGCTCTTTGAAAATGGAGGTCATGAGCTGCCCAAGAAGCCAAAGGATGGATGGGTACAGGGAGAGGGGGTGGGAGAGGAGGGGTGTGAGTCCATCTCTTAGTCAATTATTTGTTTTTTTTTTTTTTTTGCGGTACGCGAGCCTCTTACTGCCGCGGCCTCTCCTGTTGCGGAGCACAGGCTCCGGACGCGCAGGGCTCAGCGACCATGGCTCACGGGCCCAGCCGCTCCGCGGCATGTGGGATCTTCCCGGACCGGGGCACGAACCCGTGTCCCCTGCATCGGCAGGCGGACTCTCAACCACTGCGCCACCAGGGAAGCCCTCTCAGTCAATTATAACCAGCATCTTGCTTCTTCTGCTACTGCTCTGTCCTTCCTTGGGTTAGTAAAGGGTGACCATTTAATTTCATGCCACATCTTTCCAAAGCACTGGGTGCTACAAGGAACTGAGAGCCTACTTTAAACAAATAAGCCAAAAAGGGAAATCGGAGATTTTTAGTTATGTTTGTAAAGCTCATAAGAAAACAAAGCTAGATTAAGGATTCAGAAGACTTGAATTCTAGTCTCTACGACTTACTAATTATATGATATGGAAAAATCTTAAATTCTTGAGGCCTCTTTTTTTAAAATCTGTAGTATGAACTGATAGCAATAATCCCTGCCTATGTCACCGCATGCTTAAAGGTTCATCTGGGATAAGGTATACGACAGCTATTTGTAAATGTTCCAGTATTATACACCTGTGATGTATTATTATTTTTATTATGACTGAAGAGCTTATTACACATGTTTCAGGCAGATTGAAGAAGTCCTCTTTGCCTGTTAAGAAAACATATGGAACATCCAAAGCAAATATTAGAGAAAGTCTAATTATATCCTCTGGGTCCTGTCACTAAAGCAGGTGAGTGTTTTGTGACTTAAGAAAAGTAAAAGAACTGCGCTGAAAAAAGAGCTTGCGGTCAAATACCTTCTTTCACCTGTGTCGCCTGGCTGAGAGTCCAGGGACAAGTGAGGAACCCAAGTCTTTTTGGCTTGAAGCGTAGCTCTCTAGGAAGAAATTGCTTGGTGCAGAAGAAAAAACTGGGTTTTAGAGTCAAAGCGACCTGAGTTCAAATTCTAGCTCTGCCAAAGTCTAGCCATGCACCTGGAGCAATTTATTTAACCTCTTTGGGCTTCAGCTGCTGACCTGAAAAATGGGGATGAGAATCTCTATTCGTGCAGAGTTGCCATAAGGATTTGGAATTATGTATGTAAAGTGACTGGCCTGTAGCAGATGTTCACTGTAAGTGATCTTATACCTTATCTCCTTATCTCCTAAAATGTCATAAAATTCTAGTGACTCGCTGAAGTAGGTAGATATGAGAGAAACAATGTAAAGACAATAGCATGGTAGCATGGAAAACCCAGGCTTTGAAGACCTGGGTTACTAGCTGTGAGACCACGGGCAGGGAACAGCCCAAATGTCCTCATCTGTAACAAAGGAAAAATACTGTACTGTCAATGTAAAGACTACAAGATGCAAACTAGGAAGAACTCTAGAATGTCAAGCATATAATAAGAGATCAATAAATATCAATTACAGGGCACAATTCATTTTCTCAATTTACCCCTTTTCAGTTCACTATGTCTGAACTTTCCCTGGGCAGGTATCATCATAACATATTACATGGACTTCTAAATTTCATTTGCTAATTGTTTCTCTAGATCTATACGGAAAAGCATATATGTACAAAAGTGGCCAATTTTTTTTCCTGGCCCACCACGTAGAAAATGTCTTGGTTTTTCCTTCTTTTGGCAAACATCTGGGGTCTTGGACTTAAAATAATGGATAGCTTTATAGGACAACAAGAGTGTAACAAGCATTTGAGGATGATTCTAGAGAGTAAACATCAGAGATATAGGTGTATCTTGTGTACCTCAGACGTTTTCCCGTCTCTCATTTCCTATTCCTCCTGTTGCCATCCTTGGCCTCTTGTGCTCTTGGACAGCATTACATACACCTTTGCTGCCATATCTGTTCTCATAAATCTAATCCAGAAATGCCTCTTGTCTCTCAATTCCCATCTTGCCTACTTATCATCTTATTAGAATCCATCTCCTTAGCTGGACCAGGTCTCATTTCTAGTATTCTTAGAAATATAGTAGTTGACAAATAAACGTATGTTTATTTGCTATTTCTGTATTGGAAGAAGGGAACTAAAGTCTAGAGAACCAGTAAAAATACACTTTTCCCTATGGAAAATTTCTCATAATAAATGCATAGAAAAAACAGACTTCTTTTCTGAAAACTATGAGTTCACACTGAAAAAGACATTTGAAATCCACCTTCAAAGATACACACTACTTTTCATTTTAATGGAATTATAGCTATTAATCTGATTAACGGCTAACAGAGATAACAATACTGCACAAGAGAGGAAAAAGAAATTACTTTAGTCAATGTCAAAATGACAAGCCATCAAAAATTTGTGGTTTATTAAGAAAAAAAGAGAAGATCTCTTAAACAGACCTAGATGGCCTGGCAAACTTTTTAATTTAATCTTGTGATATACTGTAACAACAAAAGGCCTCTATAGCATATCAGGCAAATTTATAAGAATATGATCAATACATCTGACATATTATTTAATTATAATCTCTAGTGACAGAGACAATATGAAAACCTAGCATCAATATTCTGACAGTGGAATAAATAAATAGATATAATTATTCCTCATACCAATCCCAGCAGAATTGTAAATTATCAGGCCAGACTGTAGATCTGAGTTCTAAGGTTTCCTTAATATGATAGAGTTTGATGTAGGGGGTGTCATATCTCCAATATCATGCCTTTTTATTAGAATGTAAGGGTCTCTGAGGATTTCAAATTCAAACGGTCAGAACGACCCCAGGTTCTCTACATATTACTAGTATTCCCAGATCATGGCTTCCTACTGGGATACGCCGATGGGGGAGAATTCTGGGGAGGGAAGAAGGTCACAGGCAGGGGCAGAAGCAGGAGTTGAGAATCACTGTGCACCCTCTGAATCTTGGAATCTAGACTCAGAGGCAGGAGCCCTTACCCATCATTTCACGGAGCATGACAGTGAGAACCAGAGAAGAGAATGGACTTGCTCAAGGTCACAAGGCCTCCTGGCAGGACCAGGTCCAAACCCAAGTTTCATGATGCACAGTACAAAGCTCTTTCTATGTCACCATGGGAGAGAAAGCAATTGCTGAGGTGGTCAGCTAGAACACGGCCAATATAGCCATGGCTATTATCATACCGACAGAAGGAATGCACTCTTCAGCGAGAGCCAAGACAAATTATAGTTAACATTTAACATTATGGGACCAACTTCAAAGGTACTCCAGCTGGACTCTAATAATGGGAGATGAAACTGCTAACACTAGCAGAAAGTTGCAGGTGGACAACTTGGGCTGGAAATAGCGCACGTCCTTGGAACAGGAGTGCTCTGCAGAAACCCCACACGAGGCTGTCGCCTCACCACAGGGCGGGGAGAAATACGGGAATAACCTTTTGTCTGTTTGTGGTTCAAAATGTTATTAAGCTGTTCATTCCTTGTTAATGCTACAGGACACTTAGAAATGGCCACACTTGCCGTTTGGGGGAGCAGGGCATGGCTGCTGATGGCAATGGGAAAGGGAGATGGTGCTGCCTGGTGGGCGTCAAGAAAGACTACATTTTGCTACAACTAGAGGAGAGGAGGAGAGGAGACAGCTGCTGCTTGGATGCCCCCAAGGAGTAGAGATTGGACACTGCAAATCCTGGAGGCTGAGAAGGGAGGTTCCAATGTAGAAAAGTCAGTTAATTCTGGCACCTCTACTCCTGCCTCAAAAAAAGGGCAGAGTTCACCTGCGGAACCCTTACTAACTTTTGGCCACAGACAGTCTCTTAAATGAAGGGTTGATTCCACCTGGCAGGGAAACTGTCCATTCTTTTTCCAGCAGGTTCTAGTCCCTTCTAGCCAGGGGTTTGGTCCCCAGTGTGATGATGGAAGGGGAGGATGGGAAGGGTGGGACAGAGCTCTGGCAGCAGAGGAGGTCTCTGCCCCAGCGTCCTGTACATCCTGGGACGCCCAAAGCACAAACACTGCCCTTGTTGCCCCTCCACCACTTGGTTTGACTTGTCAGGCCTGCAGAGCCATGTCGGTCAGGGCAACCTGGCACGTTCTACCTGGTTCCTCCCACCCTCAGGTCTCACCCAGGTTCTTGGTCCAAGTCTGCCCTCAGGTGGGTGGAGGGGAAGAGATCAGCATCTGGCCCCCCATGGCAGGCTGTGCCTCTGCTCTAATAACTACGCTTCTGTTCCCTCCCTGAGGATGAGTCCCAGGGGTATCTGTGCACTGGATCCCTGCCCCGAGCAGCGTCAGCTGTCTAGGAACAAGACCGTGCCTTACCCTGCCAGCCACCATTCTCCTGCCCCACCTAGGAGAGTCTTGCTGGAGTCTCAGCCTGCTACAGGGCTCCACTGCCAGCTGTCCCTGCTGCTGTTACCAGCCCACCAGGTCAGGCCTAACTCTCAGCACAGGCCCACAAACAAGCAGGTGTTTGAGAAAGGCTGTTTGCTGATAAGGAAAATAACATCATCTGTAGATGAATGAATGAAAGCATAAAAGCATCTGACCTGGGCTTCCCTGGCGCAGTGGTTGAGAGTCCACCTGACGATGCAGGGGACATGGGTTCGTGCCCCGGTCCGGGAGGATCCCACATGTCGCGGAGCGGCTAGGCCCATGAGCCATGGCCGCTGAGCCTGCGCGTCCGGAGCCTGTGCTCCGCAACGGGAGAGGCCCGCGTACCGCAAAAAAAAAAAAAAAAAAAAAAAAAGCCTGGCAATGGAATGCGCATATCAATCGAATACCTGGGAGGAAACAGCTAAATATAATATAATGGATATAATACATACGTATATTAAGTTTAGAGATCAAACACTAAGTATATACACAGCTCCATGACCCTATCTTTGTTGCTCTGAGAATGACATCTTAGGCTCCCCTCCCAAACAGCCCCCATTCAGTACTCATTTGCTGAGTTCCTGCTGTAGATCAGACATGATTCTAAGCACCAGAGAATCCCAGATGGAAAGATCAAGTCCCATCCCTGAAGAAGTACAGTAACAGACGAGGGGGGACGATGAAACAGATGGGGGGACGATGGAGGTAGAGTTGAGATACTGGCCATGGGAACCACTGAGCTTACTGAGGGGTGAAGGACAAGGTTGTGCAAAGGTGCTGCCACTTGAGGGGGCTCCTGAAGGAGGAGCAGGTGGCATCTGGCAGATGGGAGGGAAGAGGAGGTGAGGCGAGGGGACATCCCAGGGACCGGCAGGAGCAAAGGCAAAGGGGCATGAGACGGGGGTCAGGGAACGACAAGCCATCTGGCCTGTTCAGAATCCAGGTCCCACGTGGGGGAGAAGTTAGGGGTGTGGGTGGAGAGACTCGAGGTCAGAGAGGATCGCTGGAGCTCACTGGCCTGTAATCCTGGGGCTGTTATTAACCAGCGACACTGTGCTGCCCCTTCCATGGGCTTCCCTGCTCTGAGGTGAGAGCACAGGCGCCAAGGCTGAGGGTCAGGTTCGCAGTTGTTCTTCAGGTTCTCCTGGGCCTCGGTACAGGGAGTGCAGGCTGAGATGGGCAGGGGTGCAGAAGGGCACGCCACTGGAATGTTTGGGAGAGGATTAAAGGCATTTTCTAAGCAAACAGTTGCTCAGATGGGTGAAGGGGAGCTCCAACATCAGACAAATGCTGTGCTTGCTAAGAGCATTCAAATCTGGAATTCCCTCTGGTGGCTGAAATCAACATCTCTAACAAAGGCAACCTGGACAAGCCGGATCTGTAAAGAGCATTATCCACTCCCTGGGTACGATTTATTGGCCCAGAATATCAGGTTAGCGAGCTCAAATAATTAAACATCAGGCCAGCTGTTTTAGGCAATTAGGTAACATTTTTCATTTAGGAGACCACACAACAGAGAGGAGAGAATCGAGAGATAAGACCTGCGTTTTGATTTACGGAGTCTCTGCTGCAGATAGAGCCCAGCTTTTTGGAATCCTTCAGGCAATTACTATTTCAGGCCTGGCAAGAAATGGAGGCTGAAAGTAACTATTGGGCTTGTCTTGGCAAGACTCAAAGTCACTGTAGTTGTACGGTTGTCCCGGGCAGCGGCGGAAGGGAAAGTCAGTGGCAAGAGGAAGCCAGGAACCGTAGGGCCATTAGGAGGGTTGTTGCAGGCTGGGAGCTCAGGGGAGGCCAAATCTAGCCTCCCACAACACGTTCTTAGAGAGGGAATGTGGTCAGATGGAGAAGGCCCAGCCCTGCTAGTCGGGACCCTGTGGTTCCCTTTCTGGCATCTGCTCTTGTCAGTTCTGTGGGTACTGCTGACACTCCCTGCCTTAGCATTCTCTGCTGTAAAAGAAGAGGAGGGCTGAGCGCACTTGTGTTTCGGGGGGGAGAAGGAAAGAAGTGTGACTGGCAGGTTGCCCAATGGTGCTGGCTTGGGACACTTGGAGGAGGAGGGGCGGGGGTGGATACAGACATCAGAAGACCTAGACTTTAATCTCCTCTCTACCCCTCACCTCGCTGGCAAAGAGACTTTGCTCAAGTCACTTCCCCTGTCTGGACCTCAGTTTCCACAGCATTAATCCAGCAGCTGGATTCGACGACACTCCTTGTTCTCACAGCCTACTCTTCTAAGACGCCAAAGAAGATAAATGGCTGGGCTGAAGGCATGCAAGTTTTTCTCTGAATGGAAAAGAGAAAAGGCCTGTGTGCTCCAGCTGACGTTCCCCACAAAATCCTGGAGCCAACGCTAAGTATGGGGCGGGGAGCGCGGGGCCGTCTGAGGAGACAGTGGGCCCGCGTGTGGTCACTGGCGACACTGGACTGAAACGTCTCTTGCGCGAGCTCTTCCACTTAATTGGGAGCTTGCCTTTCCAGTTGTATATTTTTATCCTGCACCCTGGAACCCAAACCATGAGGTCTGCTGCCAAGGGCTGCTTCTTGTTTAATCGTTAACTGCCTCGGCCCCGCCGAGCTCTACCCCAGCCGGAAAGGCCGCCTCCAGAGGCCGCACGTCCTCGCCAAGCGGGACTCGAGGGAGGATGCAGCGCTGGACCAGAATCCCAGCTCTGTCCTGCAGCTCTGGAAGTAAACCCCCTACACTGTCTGGCCCACACAAATCCCAGTTCAGCCGGGCCTCTCCGGTGGGGTTATTCTGGTAACAAAATGCTGGAGATCAGCAATTCTTTTCTACTCTTACCCACTCTCAGCAAGGAGCCAACTGGGCTATTCCTCAGGCTCCACTTTCCGTGTCTGAAATGTGGTTGAAAACTAATATTCCAGATGTTTCCTCGTATTTTAAGTGGAGCCACAGATTACGCTTCCTGCAGGAAGGCAGTGTGGCACGGTGGGAGGAGGACAGGCTTTGGAGTCAGACAGGCATCCGAATTGGGGCTCTGGCCTGTAGAGCTGTATGGCCCTGAGAACCTCTTGATTCTTTGAACCTCGGTTTCCTCTTAATATGGAAATAACAGGATTCCTGTCGACTCGGTGGCAACCTCCATGAGCACAAAGGCTTGTCTGATTTGTTCATCATTACGTAGTCTATGCCTCGCACAGAGTAGGTTTCTCGATTAGTACATAGCAAGTCTGTGATTAAAAACCTCACAGTATTTGGAGGAACCCAACAGGATTAAAGATATGAAGTGCCTAACCTAGTACCTGGGCTTGGAAAGTGCTTATTCACTAGTCTGCAGTGGCTGGAGACATATTCCTTCTACTGAGTGAAGTGGATGCTCAAAGAAGAAGACAAGTCCTTGGTTATGCTCATCGAAGTAATAATGAAGAGGCCACCTTCCCTTGTGGGAGAAAAGACAGGCACTTAGAAGCCTGTAGATTTGGGGATCTTTTGCTAAAGCTCACTCTCTGACCATGGAAAAAGAAGCCAATCTGATGCAAAGCCACTGATGTCACGGATGGCGGTAGGAAGGCGTCGGTAATACCAATGGCTTCCTGGCCTTAGGGTCTTCCAAGGAGATTCACACAGGCATGGAAACCAGATTTTCAAGGGCCCTGGGTACACTAGACTATTGTTCCAGGACAGAAACGACTCAGAACAAAATGATGAGTGGGATTTTCCTTGCATTGGCTACAATACATATGTTTGTTCAAGAAAAAAAAGTTGGAGTGAGAAGACATGAACGTCTGCTGCTAAAGAAAAGCCTGTTTGTGCCAGCCACAGTGGTGAGATTGTTCAGGGAGTTCATCTTGAAAGTCCAATTACCCCAACAGCATGGCCAAGGTCAGTGCCATTTTGGGGTGTGGCAACACTCCAGCCTCTTCAGTATCAGATGTGAATTACACAGGGTATCTGCCTTGTGGGAGAACTGGCATCCGCTAGACGGTCCAGCCTATCTGGCTGATACCACGGTTCTCCTTGCTCCATTCCGTTTCCTTGGACAGACCTGTCTAATGGATATGCCACAGATTCTGTAACATGTAGGATCCTGGACTGGGATTTGGAGCTACTGTTCCTAGGGGGTAAATCAGGAAGAACTCTCCCAAGGGCCAGCTCCTCTTAATGACGACCCAGGGCTCACATTTAAGGAGCAAGAGATCAAAAGATCTTCCAGGGCTTCCCTGGTGGCGCAGTGGTTGAGAGTCCGCCTGCCGATGCAGGGGACATGGGTTCGTGCCCTGGTCCAGGAAGATCCCGCATGCCGCGGAGCGGCTGGGCCCGTGAGCCATGGCCGCTGAGCCTGCATGTCCGGAGCCTGTGCTCTGCCACGGGAGGGGCCACAACAGTGAGAGGCCCGCGTATCGCAAAAAAAAAAAAAAAAGAAAAAAAAGAAAAAGATCCTCCGGCTTCATTTCTAACTGCCAGAAACCACGTCAGTTTGGAGAAGTACAAGTCTCAGGAGGCTGAGATGTGAAATGACCTATGTGCCCTAACAGCTGACTTAAAAATGTATCTTTTCAATACAGGATGCCAAGGTCCCTTCTGCCCTATATTTCAGGGGGATATAAAAGCAACAATTTACCTACAAATTCTTCAAGCAGCCTAGGAATTAGTATACGGTGACTCCTTCAAATAGTGGATAATGTGTCCTGATGTGGATTTAAAAAACAAATATCTAAAATTTTCACAGACCAAACAGTTTGAATAGAGATCTCAAATTTGATCACTGAAGAATATAATTCCATCAACCAGAAGAAGACCCGATCTTAGAGAGGTGCCACCTCGTAGAATCTCCAATCTCTGAGGGGTTAGTTATAAAATTTCCCCAAAGAAAGTTAATTTTAAATCAATGTCATAAGATAAATCTGTATGTGCTGATATGGAAAGCAAGTTAGGCTCTCTGTAGAGTCGGAGCTTAAAGAAGAAAAAAGGATAGGTATACATATATCACATTTATATGCATTCACACAAAATACGTGAAAATAGTAATAACAGCTAATAATTATATACAGCATTTACTGTCAGGCAGTATTTTCTGTGTGGTGGGCAGCCAGTATTTTAAGTGTTCTACACATATTAACTCACTGAATCCTCACAACAACCCTCGGATGTAGGTATACTATTTTATGGATGAAGAAATGAGGCCCAGAGAGGTTAAGTAACTTGCCCAAGGTGACACAGCTAGTAAGAGGCAGAGCTGGGAACTGAAGTCAGAGCAGACTGCTCCAGAGCCCATGTTCTAATCCACTGAACTGCCACTAACGTCCTGGAAGATTCTCAGAAGCCATCTGGAACACAGTCTTCCCTCTTCTGCATTCTACCTTCCTGCCAGCTGCCTCCCCAAACACACACAGGGCAACAGAATTGGGAGTCCTTTTTCTCTCACAGTATTTGCCACTAGAATGATCTGTTTATACAGAACAAGACGGGGAGCTCTCGGAGGGCAGGGCGTGGAGGCAGGATCCTCATTATGTCTCTCACACCTCTAATTTTTTGTTCATAGCTTGGTTCGGTACCTGGGCTCGGGGGAAATACTGGTTTCTGAGAGATGGTTCACATACGGGCCAATGAGAGAGATTTGGGAGTTCTTTCAATGGTCTCATTTCTGATTATTCAAAAGACCCATCAAAACAGAGATGGATGAGTGGGTCAAAGAGATGGGAGCCCAATACATATATGCATAACAGGGAAGAAGGGCTGGAAATCTGGAAGCTGGGAGAAGGAAGAAATGTGATCTCTTTTGGTCCATCCACCCGGCAAACCTCTGGCAATCTCCACTGATAACTGAGAGCCAGGACCATGTTCATTAACCCCTGAATTCTTATATTTATTACTATGAACCATATGGACGGCAATGACTAATTCCCACCACATGGCTGGGATTCGGCTTCCTTACTAAGGAAACACAAGGTGGTAGCCTAAATGCTGTAGGTTTTTATAAGGAAAACTGCATTAAGCATAAGCCTTTCCTTTAACTTTATACCTTCGTCTTGAACCACCAACGTTCTCATTTGCCAGTGTTCACGGCTTACTTTTACAAATTACCATTTGACCTCATGAGCTGCTTCTTACAAGGGCGTGTAGATACATGGGAGCCTCCTGGTCTCCCTCTTGTCATCCTGTCCTTCCTCCTTAACCCATGAACCCATAAACAGGCCACTGCTTTCCCCCAGAAGCTACTTCACAATCCAAAAGCGCCTGGGTCACCTCTCCAGCTCCAGACGTTGCTCAGTGTGCCTCACATATGGGTTTTTCTTGGGAAGGATGCAGCTCAGGGAGAGGAGGCGAAGCCTATCTGAGATGGGACTCGTTTTTTCTCAGGGAGAACAAACACACGAAAGTGTTTTTTCATTCTATGATGAAGCTGGGATGCAGAGGGGTAACTGAGGCAGGGAAGGGTCGGGGCCACACTGGCCACGCCACGGCCCATCTGACACCCACTTCGGGTCCACTGATGCCCCTGTAAGTGGCTCCCTGCTATGTCTCCTACAAAAGGGCAATTTGGGGAGTAATGCTCTAGAGTGTAGTACCCCTGAGTTCTCCCCACACCAGTTCCCTCAAAAAATTTCTATTACCTCTACCTAATCCCTCATTATCAGAGAATGAATGGGGAGGAAAAAGGAGGCTCTGGATATCTCTTCCATCTTGCAAAATTTGAGATGTTTGCAAATCGGTGGAGAATTATCTAATTCCCCTATAAACATTCTCACACAGGCTAAGGTTCTTTTCTTTCCCCCCTATTACTAAACCCAGGGCTGAAAGGAACATTACTCCTTGTGGGGGAAAAATATTAACCCTTGTTTGGGGCAAGCATCATGGAATCCAAAAGGAAACAGGATTCCGTGCTTAAAACACTCAGAGGATGGGACAGATAGGTCCTCAGCATCTCTGCCGGAGGAGTCCATGTGGCCGGATGGAGGGGACACATATAATACTCCCCCAACCTACTCATACTTTGGTACGTAAACTTTATAAGTACAATGTTGCCAGATTCCGGTGCATAAAAAAGTAGCTGAAAAAACTCAAACCATAAATAATGCCAAGTAATAAAGGAGGTGAATGTTTCTGTTATTAGATTCTTTCATTGTATAAATCTGTTTAATAAGCTGGCTAGGAATCACTGATAGAAAACAGACTCAGTATGGTGTTACAGACCAACCCGTTCCAAAAGGCCAGCATGGGAACTCGTGCCAAGTTATATTTTTCTGTTCTTAACCAATGCAACTTAAAATGTAATTGTTGTTTCCTTGTTCAAAAATGGAAAATGTCTTATGAGGCTGTGTTTGGAGGGAGCAGATGGCACGCGTGCGTCGTGTCACACACACAGTGCTGGCCACCCCCCCCCCCAAGAATACTCAGCATTTGAAGGCACTTTACCGTATTTATAGATCGTGCTGCCTTTTGTCTTACTCACTGAGAGGGACTGGGGTCTGTGTATAACTCCTACTTTTTAGAGTCCTATTTCTCAACATTTATATGTGTGTGTTTAGAAAAAATCCCTCCAAATATCCTCCTTTTGACCCAAGAACCATGGCAACCACTTTGGCTAAAGAAATTCACTGAACACTGAAGGGGGTGGGATGGGATGGGGGTGGTGGATAGAATGGAGGTCTCTGAGGTCACATTCATCTTCCAACACGATGGTTTCTAACGGCTTGATGTTTTTCTGGGGTTGGTTACTATCATCACGATGGGCTGTAAAATGAAATGTTATAAACTAGCTGAGGGCTTGAGGGGAAATATTTGCCAAATGGCATAGATGACAACACCGGGAGTCCCCACGCACTCAGCCACGCTCACAGGGCTGGGCCACCTGTACCCCCTCCACCGCTGGCCTGTCTACTTTCTGACCCTCATTCCCAGGTCCCTTTTCAGGAGGTCCACATACAGCTAACTAGATAAAACAGAAGGTAATTGGATGAAATAGGTATTTATCTGCCCCACTTAATTAGTGTTTGGAAAATTTGAGTCTCAACGGTATAAAGGTACATCATCTGAAGATGCTCATAAAACGGTGTTACATTTGTAACTCTGTATCAGATGTTTTGCTGTTAATTTTACACAGGTCATATGGAAGTGCCTAAAGAAGGTGTTCCCAGCAGTTAGTTAAAAGTTAGAGTTAAACACTTTTAATTTGGTTATTTCCCAATGAGTTGGCCATTACGTTCTTAGTCAGGAATGTAACTCCTTCTAGAACACTGTTTACGTGGGAAACTGTAATTCAGTGTAGAGCACTCGGACTGGAAATTAGCTAGAGCCTTCTCTGTAGTTTCTGGGATTTATATAGTTCTTTTTGTTCTGAACACTATTTGGTGGGGGGTGGCAAATCCCATTGAGGAAGATTGGGATTATTGCTGTTTTACACAGGTAGATGCCAAACACAGAAAATAAAGTTTAAAGGGGCCACTTAGTAATGTACAACATGACAACTATAGTTAACAATGCTGTATTGTGTATTTGAAAGTTGATGGAAGAGTAGACCTTAAGAGTTCTCATACAAGAAAAAAAAAATTGTAACTATGTGAGGTGATGAATGTTAACGTGTATCAAATCTTTATGTTGTACACCTTAAACTTATACAATGTTATGTGTCAATTATATTGCAATAAAACTGGAAAAAAAAAATGAAAGGGGCTGCTCGCATGTTGGCTAGAGGCTAAAGAAAGATAATTCCATGCTTATTATGCTTACAGTGTGGGAAATGCAATGGGAAAAAGAAAGGGTGGGTACGATGCTCCTCTGAGATTACTCTCAAAGAACCTGAGTCAAACTCTAGTAAATGCTAGTGACAGTAAGGGAGAAATGGGGAAAATGACAGGTAGTATTCACTGTTCTCCAAAGAGCAAACTAAAAACTGACAGAAAAATTTCCTTCTGGGAATAGTCCCAGAGGAATTACGTGGCTGAGGAAGACTGGAGTGTACTCTTCAGACAGATGGGAACCAACATTAGGTGCCAACCCAAGCGCAACAGTAGGCTGGGCTCTTAGCTTCATCCCTCCTTTTCTAATTCTGTGGCTCATGGGGAAGAAAAACCACAAGGACTCAGCAGAAATGACTCTCTGACGAACACTGTCAGACCTCTGAGAAAATCACAGAAGCTGAGGAAACTGGCCCAGAAGCTCTGATGCCAAATTGGCCAAGAGACCCAGAGCTGTTCCTAGAAAGATCTGACGCCAGGAAATAGCAGACTTAGAAATAACCATTCTACTTAAGCCTGGGGAAAAATCCAAAGTTCCGTTACGGAACGATTAATAAAAGTGAAGATCTACGGGCTTATTTTCCAAGAAATGTTTTAAAGAAAAGAGCTTCTTGAATTATCTTTGAAAATTAATACTTGGTGATACTGATTATGTTCTACTTCTCAAGGTGAGTTTTGTTTTCATTTGAAGACAAAGCAAAGCCTGCTCATCTCTAATAGCTAAATATAAGGCTGAAGTCTGGCTCCTGTATAGTTATAACCAAACCACTATTACAGTGCCAAAGTACTTTGACTGTGAGCAAAGTGTCCACAAGGACGTTAAAAAAGCACATCCAACAACAGAAAGTTCCATGTACACTTTAACCTCATGGGATCTTTACAACTCAGGGGCAGAGACTCTAAGGGTTCTGTCCAAGATCACACAGCTCCCAAGTAGAGAAACCAGGGCCAGGACCTGAGTGTACCTCCTTTTTTATACCACACTGCTTTCCCACATATAGGATTTGGGGCTTTATGATGCTCTCACCAACTGTTTGAAAACTGGAAACACATACTAGGGTGTTTGAATCAAAAGCCACCCAATGACGTGGAATTGGAAGTTAAGCCTCAGGGCCAAGTTAAGTGAAACAAGAGAAAACACACATAGAGCTCAGAGATTATGGCGTTCTCATTACACAACAACCTCTGTCTGGCGGGAGTGAGACAGGGAAAGTAACAACAAAGGCAGCCATCATTATTGATCACCTACTATGTGCTAGTGACTCTTCAAAGCATATAACATATATTTACTCACTTAATCCTTATCGCAATTCAGTGTGTACGCATGTTCAACAGAGGAGGAGGGGGTTTAAGGAACTTGCTCAATTTTCCACTGTTACGTGGCAAACAATGGATTTGAACCCAGGCTTGTCAATCTTTCAGAGACCATGCCGTTTCTACAATGCCTGGCTTTTTTCTGGTTGGGCTCAGCACTGCTTTTGGCTCATGGCCCCCCTTCACGGTATGTGACTGGCGCTCCACTGCATTCTCCATTCCTCACTCTATAGTGAGTGCAAAGGCAAGTGTTAACCCAACTGAGCAGCCGGGTCAGAGTTCAACGGATTCGTCATTTTCCTGGGATCATCTGGCAACCCCAAGAGATGCCTCCTCATTCACTAAGGCCAGTATCCCACCTGTAGAGGAGTAGGGCTCTATAGAAATGGCAATCCTCCTAAGAAAGGTCACACATACCTGTCACTTTGATCCTAATGTGAATAAAAACTTTAGAAAAGGATTGGGAAGGAAAATGGAGAGAATTTGAGGGTATTAAGCAATTGGAAGAGGCATGTTGGAAGTTCAATACCCTATGGAAGTGACTTCCCGTGCCTGGGACATTGAGGTGTATGTACAGAGTTCTGTAAAAGCC
Source organism: Globicephala melas (assembly GCF_963455315.2). Classification (NCBI taxonomy): domain Eukaryota; kingdom Metazoa; phylum Chordata; class Mammalia; order Artiodactyla; family Delphinidae; genus Globicephala; species Globicephala melas. Next base: position 48,907,965 of record NC_083333.1, on the reverse strand, counting down.
GCAGAGGAGATGCCCACTCTCTCCCTCTCCCTCACTCCCTTCCTTCCACGGGGAGACAGGATCAGACGAGGAAGTGGCATATGTCCTGAGCTTCACAGTATGACTGAGAATGGAAAAAGCAAAAGTGAGAGAGGCATCCTAGGCAGCAAACAGTATGACTCATATGGGGAACCATAAGAATTCAGGTGCCGCTGAAACATAAAATTCAAGGCAGGAAGTGGTCGGAGCCGTGGATGTAGAGGCAGGCAGAAGCCAGAGCAAGGAAAGGCTCTGCAGACGATGCTAAGAGCCGCTGTGGGCAAACAGGGAGCCTCAGACAGACCTCAGGCAGGACAGTGACAAGGTCAGAGCAGCAGTGTCACAGGACAGATAAATGGAAGCCAAAGTGAAGGTAGGAAGAGCAGACAATGACAATACTGAGGAAATAACCAGGCGGTGGTAATAGGAATGAAAAGGAGAAAGGACAAATTAGAGCAATTTTAGGGAAAAAGAAAATCAGCAGGAATTGGTGATTTATTTGTGTGGAGAAGGAGGCAGCAGTGAGGATGACCCCATATATTTCTAGTTCTGTTGACATGATGGGTGGTGGGGCTACCAGCCCCGACTGGAAAATAATGACAATGGTACTGTTGGAAGTGGAGCAGGGGTAGGACGGGTTAGGCTAGGAGAATGATGCCCACCCTTCATCCAGCCAGCCAACAAGTATTACGGAATACCTCTTTAGTGCCGGGCACAGAACTCGGTGCTGGGATCACAGAGATGACTTTTCAACCTCGACTGCTCAGGAGCTTACAATCCAGAAAGGAGTCAGAAATGTTAGCAGAAAACTACAGCACGTTGTGATACATGCTCAATACAGACGGAACAAAAGAGGATAGGGAAACACGGATTCCACCTCAATCCACGCAGAGCCAGACACAGGCGGCGGAAAAAGGGAAGCACCGTCCCGTACCTGGGCCCTCTTCCTGCGGGCTGGTCACTCCCCATTGCCCCCATACCCCTAAAACGAAGTCAAGGACAGAAATGAGAAATGACAGCAGGAGGAGAAAGCACCGAAGTCCAATTAACAACAGGTGGTAAGGCTGTCAGCTCAAATCACGGTCCTGGAAGCCAAGCAGAGTTGGGGCTGAATCAGACCAGGGCTAGATCAGAATTCAAACTCTATAGAAACCTACGGCACCGATCACTCAGTGAAGCCCATGTGTTCCTTCTCACACACTGTACGTTTCTCTGGCAGCTCAGAAGTTCCGGGCGGCTGCTGTGTGCCCACACACAGGCGCTTGTTTACATTTTTTCCCCCACTCTCATACATGAGGGACTATTTCTTTCCTTTTTTATTTTTAGGCCTCCTGCAGCAGTGTGTGGCTCTGCGTCCCCATACATTCTTTTCATTTTGTCTCAATAAGATGATGTTCAAATACTATTTGAAAAATCAATAATATCCCCTGCTTTGCTGTATCAGTAGAGCTGTTCAGCACACAGGACGGTGGCTACGGTGCTTACGAATCCATCTCTGAGGTCCCACTGCTGGACCAGCCTTTGCCTTTAATGACCCACCTGAAAGGCAGGCTGGGAACTCATCACAAGCTGGGCTTCCTCAACATCCTTTGCACTGAATATCCTAGAACACAGATGGTTAGATGACACTGGAAGGGGCCTTAAAGATGGTCTCCCTCAAAGCCCTGAGTGCCCAGCTGAGAAAACTGGGAAATGATCTACAGCCTAGATCCCGAGTCTACAGTCAGAACTATTCCATTTCACTGTCTTTCTCTACAGTGTTTGAACTACTACAGGATTCTCTTAGATAAAAACACACCCAGGGGCCATAGCTGATCCTGAAAGTGAAGGGTCATATAAAGTAACGTCTTTTCTCTCCAAGTTGGAAAAAGAAATACAAGAATTCTGGAATTCTGTCACTTACCAGTGTAACCTAAACTCTCTCTATATTAGTTTTCTTCACAGTAAAATGGGAGTAACAATGACATGGACTTTCTGGGTCTGTTTATGTGTGGAACCTAATTTATGGCACAAATGAACCTATCTACAAAACAGAAACAGACACAGAGAACAGACTTGTGGTTGCCAAGGCGGCGGGGGTGGGTGGAGGGAGAGGAACGGACTGGGAGCTTGGGGTTAGTAGATGGAAACTATTACATGAAGAATGGGTAAACAAGAAGGTCCTACTGTACAGCACAGGGAACTACATCCAATCTCCCGGGATAAAACATAATGGAAAAGAATATAAAAAAAGAATGTGTACATGTGTATAACTGAGTCACTTTGCTGTATAGCAGAAATTAGCACGTTGTAAATCAACTATACTTTGATTTAAAAATATTAAATTAAATGAAGTGTAAGAAACTCTGTACCTTTATTTCTAGTTTTCAATTCATAATAAAGAGGATATTCCATTCCTCAAGAGTCTAAAAATGACCATACCAGAAAAAAAAAAAAAAGAAAAAAGAAACAACCCAGAAAAATTTGCATTTCATTATTGGAATGGTGTGGTTAGCATGTTGAAGATTCTATTAGATGGTACCAATTTTCACAATAAGTGGACATGAGTTATTGCTGAATACTTGACGCTATCTCTGGAGAATAAGACATCATAGCCACACAAATGGTAAAGTCAGATCCCATGGCGTGTCTTGATGTGACATTAAAAGACAAGATGAGAAAAGTCAAGGTATGCACCGGAGAGGACGGAAGAAGCATAGGAGTGGGGGAGGGGAAGATTCTGGCTCTTTCTCCTGTCAGGGTGGGATGGGGCAGGGGTAATGAGCTGATTGTGCAGAGGATCTCAAATTTTTCTTAGCATGAGCTGACAGAAATAACCTTTCCTCAGCAAGACACTGGGTCTTTACAGAATGGTAATGAGAGTCCAAGGTGGCGCTGGAGTCCAAGGAGTCACCTGATTCTAGGGATGATCTAGCTTCTTTTTCATTTATCCCTTAAAAACCCCTTATATGAAAATATGAAATTACAATACACAAATTTGTGAGAGGGGGTAGAAAGGGAGAAGATTTTTCACACTGCAAAAGACTGATTTCCTTCTGATGAAAGGTCTTTTAAATTTTAATCCCATCCAGAGGTTACCAACGTGGGGTCCACAGGTTCCCAAGGGATCCATGGTTAACATTCAGGTGGTCTGTGGAGTTGGAAGGAAAAAAAGTTCCACCTATATTTTCAGTAACCTCTAACTGAAATTTAACACTTACATCAATTATGAATGTAGGCAGCAAACATTAGTAGCGCCTACGACTGTCGTCAACAGAAATCACATTTTTATTGCACATTACTATTATTGCAATTTACACAAGGGATTGGGAAACTTTTTCTGTAAAGAACCAGATGCCCAATATTTTAGACTTTGAGGGCTATATGATCTCTCTCCAGCTGTTTGACTCCGCTATTGCAGCATGAAAGCAGGCAGAGATGACATGTAAATGAATGAGCATAGCTGTGTTGCAATAAAACTTTATTTACAAAAACAGTCTGTGGGCTGTAGTTTGCTAATCCCTGGTGTACACACATTATGACTTTATAGTAGCGATTAGTTCTGGTTATTTAGTATGCTAAAATATAAGTATTACTATATCATAAATGTGTAGGCATATAAAATATGTTAATAATTATGTTCCTATACATTTTATGCATTGAAAAATATCCTGTGAAGGGGTCCACAGGCTTTACTAAATTACCAATAGTCCATGGCAGAAAGATTTAGATGCCTTGTCGTAGATATATGTGCTTGTTGACAAATGACTGCTGGGCAGACTAGAGGTACTGGGGAAGAGGAAAGCTGGAGGAACAAAGTCAGCGTGGTAGAAGACACTGTCAACTTGAAGCTAATCAGATATGAAATAAAAACCTCCCTGGTCTTTCCATGGTAGGTGATGAGAAAAAAAGGAATTCTTTTCCGATTTTCAGTGACTACATAAAGTGAGTTCCACTTTCTGTACATTTCTTCTCTCTCAGTTTAAGAAGCACTCACGGACTTCCCTGGTGGCGCAGTGGTTAAGAATCCACCTGCCAATGCAGGGGACACGGGTTCGAGCCCTGGTCCGGGAAGATCCCACATACCGCAGAGCAACTAAGCCCGTGAGCCACAACTACTGAGCCTGTGCTCTAAAGCCCACGAGCCACAACTACTGAGGCCGCGTGCCACAACTACTGAAGCCCGCGTGCCTAGAGCCTGTGCTCCACAACAAGAGAAGCCACCTCAATGAGAAGCCCGTGCACCGCAACAAAGAGCAGCCCCCGCTCGCCACAACTAGAGAAAGCCCGCACAAACCAACAAAGATCCAACGCAACCAAAAATAAAATAAATAAATTTATAAGAAAAAAAAAAAGAAGCACTCACTATTCCCATCTTGCCTCCCCACGCCATCACTTCTTGCTGCCATGAATTTTTCTGAAGAGTTTACAGTGAAAATCTGTTCCTTAAGCACAATGGGTTTATACACCTCAGGTTGAAACTTGCTTTCTGATGATTTCTTTCCTCAAATGTCACCAGAACAATACCTTCTGGATATTAGGGAGCACGTGTTCTCTTAAGCTTTTTTTTGGCCATGCAGCGTGGCTTGTGGAATTCCCGGACCAGGGATCCAACCCTGGCTCTGGCGGTGAGAGCACCGACCCCTAACCACTGGACCACTAGAGAATTCCCTAGAATTTTTGATTTAGAAACTTGAGGTTGAAGGGACAGGGAAGCTGAAGGGAAAAAGGGGACAAGAGGACAAGGCCTCTCTGTGCCTGATCAAGGTCAAAGCTCTAGGAAAATATCCTTAGAGTCTCAGAACAGTGAAACCGACTGGGAATACACATGGCAAGTTACATACTTCTCATAAAAGACAGGCTGTTTTGTCCTTCAAGTATAAGCCGTATTTACTTCTAATAATGCAACAGCAAAATATAATGTGAGTAGAAAGCACCTTCTGCTTAGTACTGTACTAAACAGCTCTGGGTTACATTTACAATTTTAATAAACTGATTTGTCAAAACTGTCAGAATCAAGGGAGATCATCTGGATACCAGATGAACAAAAATATCTGTAATTATAAGCTGTCCATTTTTCTCTTTCATCTTCTATATACGTATCTGTGAGCAGCTACATATTTTCATGCACATACATACACATAAATTTTAAATCATTTTTAAAAACCTGTCATAATAGAATTCAGGAGAGTAGAAAATACAGTTCTCCTGGGAGAGCAATGGGACTTGAAGGCTGAGCTACACTCCCCATTTTAAGACTAACATCCTTTTGCTGAACTATTCTGTCAGAGCCCAAACATTTCAGTTTCATTACCACCTGGATTGTTCCTCATCTTTCCTGAGCACTCACTGTGTGACCACACGCAAGTAACTAAACCTCTCTGGCTCTCTGATATCTGAATGTGAAATAAACATTTTGATAGATGTTAACTGCCCTACAAAAGTGGCATGAGTACTAATGAGATTCTTTTGGTAAAGAAGCCCAAACCCTCTGAAGAATGCTATGAAATTGCCATGAATTTGTTATGACATAATTAATTCATACAGATACTTAACCCAAGTTAAATCAGAATCCCATCTTTTGCCATGTGATTGTTAAATTATATGTGACTACTGGGCTTCCCTGGTGGCGCAATGGTTAAAAATCCACCTGCCAATGCAGGGGACATGGGTGCGAGCCCTAGTCCGGGAAGATCCCACATGCCGTGGAGCAACTAAGCCCGTGCGCCACAACTACTGAGCCTGCACTCTAGAGCCCAGGAGCCACAACTACTGAGCCCACGTGACACAACTACCGAAGCCCGCACACCTAGAACCCATGCTCCACAACGGGAGAAGCCACCGCAATGAGAAGCCCACGCACCGCAACGAAGAGTAGCCCCTACTCGCCGCAACTAGAGAAAGCCTGCGCACAGCAACGAAGACCCAACACACCCAAAAAAAATTAAAAATAAATAAATAAAATTATACGTGACTACTCTCAACTGGAAGGTAGCCTGTATTTGAGGGCACTGAAATCTCTATTCCCATAGGAGAGGTGAGATGGATGAGTGGAAAGATGGAAGGATGCAGCCTGAGACACAAAAATTGGAGGAGCCTGAGTGCCATTCCCTGTGGGGGCTTGGATCTGACTCCCTTTTGGAAGTAGTTTGGAAAGACAGTGGGATAGTCATCAATGATCTTTTTCATCATTATTCTCGGGGCAGAGGATTTGAGCTGGAGAGTCAACTCACATGGAGAACGAAGTTGCTGAAAAGAGCCAGTGTTAACAGGGACAGAAAGATCAGGACATTTGGGAGAGCTTCCACATATTACAGCTCAACTTCCTTTTCATTTTAGTTTGCTTTTATTTGAAGATCAATAAGGAATGCAGCCTCTAGATGAGGCCAGCTAGGAAGCTGACTTTTTTAGGGAGAGGGACGCATGGATAGTGGATTTTTAAACGTGACATTCTAAATCACCCCTGCTGGGTTAAGGACTACAGTGAGTGTCTCTGTGGCAATTTTCCAGCCTTGCTACACACCAGGCACAGAATGTGCTGGGAAGTACCATTTACTGAAGTATTTTGCTGATGTCCAAGCCTGTGTCTTCGGTGAGTGAGAAGACCGTGCCATTCTAAGCAAGACGTGTGGCCTTTCCAAATCAGAAATGGACACAGATATAGAATGCTAATGCTGGAAGGGACCTTAGAAACAAGCTGGGATACGATACTTAACTTTCTGAAGGCAAAGGCTAAGGTCCAGAGAGGGTGAGTGATGGGCTCGATGCTCTGCAGTGGGCTACTGACGAAGCTGGAGACGGGGACCCGAGTCAGTCTCCAGCTGCTGGTCCAGCGCACAGGCAATGGCAAAACGTGAACCAATGGTCCTTCTCTGAAACTATTCTCTCTGGATTATTTAGAAACAGTCTTTTTGAGGGCTGAAACACTTGACTATAGAGAAAAGTGGAATGTATTACCAACAATGGATAGAATAAAACATTTTTGAAAGCCTAGCCGTTGGGCAGAAGTTTCTCAGAATGAACGCAAACATCTGTACTTTTTCTAGACCGCCTGTTTTACCCTCTCCATCAGACTCGGGTCGCCTTGTTCTCTCTGTCCACCAACCCCTGGGGACCCACATCACACCGATCTTTCTGGCAAGAACACCAGGGCTTGGCTTTCTCCGTAGCCTTTGCTCCCTTGCCTATCCCTACAGGGGTCTAGGTGTCTGCCGACTGCCGCTTTAATCATTTGTTTGTTCATTTGCTTAAACATCTGGTCAAATTTTGGAAATAATCTCAACAGGAGGGTTTATGCTAACTTCTCTTGGATGTTGAGAGCTTCTACATGCCCCCCTCTCCCCTTCCTCCCGCCCCAAGCCAATCACCAAGGGCAGTGAGACAGTCTGAGCCAAGAAAGAGAAAGTCAAGGAGTATGACTTGCCCCTATTTCTCCTGGCTGTTTCTTAGGTTCCTTAAACTCAGTGTTACAAAGTAGATGTATCTTCTCTCCTCCCTCCCCACCCTCAATCTCTATGAGTAGTATTGCTTTCTACTCAGTTGCCCAACCAGACCTTGAGTACCACCCTGGACACTTCCCTCTTTATTACATCCTGGGCGCAAGATGGCATTTAACCCTCATAAAGCCCTCTAACTGTCTCTCATGTTTTGCATCTCCTCTCTACTCCCACTCCCACTACCTTACTTCAGGCATTCCTCTCTTATCATTTAGATTAATACAGTTACACTTGATGGTCTTCCTGGATCCAGCCTCACCCCACTTGAATCCATTTTCCACACTGTAGTCAAAGTGGTTTTTCGGAAACACATATCTGATCATACTGCCTTGCTTAAACTTCCACGGGAGCTCCCCAAAGCCTTCCGCCTCTCTACCGTGACTCACCTCAACTCCTCATGTTCAGCCTTCTATTTCTCCCACCTCATCTCTCGTTTATGCCCTACAGCCTGGCCTTCCTGAACTAAATGAAGCTTGTGCTCTGGCCTCTCTTGTCAATGGACTTTGTCCCTCTTCACTGCTGCATGGCTAATTCCAACTTGTTCTTCAAGACTTGGTTCAAGCAATCATTCCTCCAGAAAGCTTCCCCTGGCACCTGGTGGGTGCTTAATAAATTTGTTGAATAAATGAATAAACTGAACAGATGGTAGGAAGATGTTCTGGTAAACACACCTCTCTCCTACAGAAGCCCAGTAATAACTGCAAAGGGAAAGGAAGGAATGTAGGCTGGGGAATAAGAACTTTGGCTAAATGTGATGTCATTATCATGACTGGGGCAGAAGCATCCTGTTTCAGGTACCTTTGTCAGAATTGCCTTTTCAAAAGTGAGATGGAATCCTAAGGAACAGTCTCTCCTCAGAAGACCTGGAACTTAGAACAGTAACATAACTGCCTGCCTTGGAAGCATTAGGAACCATCGAATCAGAGTGATCATGTTATTTGCCTTCACTGACTTTGCCAGCAATTGTCCTATTAAACTGTCATTAAGTCTAACTCAAGGTAACCACGAAGAACTTGGAGTATCCAAATGACCTCTGGGTCGAGGCTATATAATCTGATTGGGGGGATGAGGGAGTGGTGGAGGCAGATACGGTGATGACACACATCTAGATTCTGTTTCCCTAGGAAATATTTTTGGGAATATTTTACTAAATAACATCAGCAAGACAAAACTCATGTTCAAAGAAGAAAGGGAAACTTTTCAGGATCCCCTTGGGCCAGTGCAGGAGCTGTCTGAGCAACTGTTAGTGTTTAAAATTGTAATGATCTTTGGAAATTTCCAATGCAACAGACATCTCAGTAAGACTGGTCTTGACCTGCGTGGTAGCAGAAACAGGCTTTACCGTAAGCACGGAAAGAACTGGACAAAAGAACCTTCACCTGGGAGCCACTGCCTTGGCTCCTGGAGGAAACTCACAGAAAAGCAGCTCCCCCATGGCCTCAGAGACAGAGAGGCAGCTACTCTTCTAAAAGACACTCTCAGTCTGCCCTTGTGCCTTGGGGATAATGCTGGGCACGGTTTGTCTTGGAGATAGAGGTTCTCTAGCCCTTCGTTCCCCCCAGGAGCCAGACTGCTCTCTGGTAGAAGTCTCCATCACCAACACCTCCTTGCCGCCATCACCTGCTCGTTGTAAACCACTTCACTTGAGAATTCAGTTTCAGGAAAGGAGAAAGGGGTTGCTGGCTAGGCTGCCTAGTAATCCGGCACGACCATTCCAGATGTTGTGACTCATTGAAAGGGAGTTCCTTGTCTGCATTGCCCATCTCAGGCAGCTTATTAGGGAGCGTGCCCTCCAAAGGTTTAGAGATAAGTCTCAGGGGGAGCACATTCCCCGATCAAGACTTCATCACCCAGCAGGGGCTATTTAGAAGCTGGGCTTCTCAGCTTGTCTCCTCCATAAAGTGACACCAAGACCTTCCTGTCAGCCACAGTCTTGAGTAGTGATGTCATCAAAGGCTTTGGTCATGTGGGTGGAGGCGGTCTTGGTTTTCTAAATTAGTGAGGGGGCTAAATGCTTAACTGACCTGCCCTACTCATAGCACCGCAGAAGCAGAGAGAACTGTCTTAGGGGCAAAGACCTCAAGGGTAAGAAACAAACCAGAAGTCTCAAGAGAAACTGTTTGTGAAAGACTGAGCTTATCCCCAAGCCCAGCTGTATCAAATGCAGGCTAGATCCCAGTGACGGCAGCTGGATGGAGCCTGGCAGAAAGGAAAGGAGCTGCCCAACTGCGTTTAAGTAACAACACTGTCTTGAAAAATCTGACAAATATAGGGACAGGAGAGATGGAGCAGAAGAGTTCCCAACGGGATCAGGCATCTCTGCCACTGAGCCTAGGCCTGAAATCTCTTCTATATGTTTATTTCATCACTTTGGATTTCTCTATTTCTTTGCATCTCTGGGTATCCTTCAGTCTCCATTCTAAAACTCTGGAGGGGCTTCCCCGGTGGCACAGTGGTTAAGAATCCGCCTGTCAATGCAGGGGACACGGGTGTGAGCGCTGGTCCGGGAAGATCCTACGTGCCGCAGAGCAACTAAGCCCATGTACCACAACTACTGAGCCCGAGCTCTAGAGCCCGTGAGCCACAACTACTGAAGCCCACGTGCCTAAAACCCGTGCTCCGCAACAAGGGAAGCCACCGCAATAAGAGGCCTGCACACCGCAACGAAGAGTAGCCTCCGCTCGCCGCAACTAAAGAAAGCCCGCGCGCAGCAAGGAAGACCCAATGCAGCCAAAAATAAATAACTAAAATAAAATAAAATAAAATTCTGGAAGAGGATTTCTCAGACTCAGGCATTTCTGCCCACCAGTACCTGAAGGAGTACATTAAAACAGCCCTAGACAAAAGCTCTCTATTTCTTATCCCTCCTCAGGCTTCCTGAACTCATACTACCAGTGTGGAATTTTTTAATAACAAAAGGAATTCCAAATACATGCTGTAGGTAGCATAACTCTGCTTGTTCCTTGTATGGCTTAATCAGATACTTAAAGATACTCAGGATGGGTGATTCTTCCTGGGCTGGTGAGAAGTTCTGTGCCCCTCAAATACAGAAGCACAGGACCAGTGAGCATGGGGACATGACAGCGCTACTATCCATCTGGGGGCCTGGAATAAAAACATAGGCTATTCCATTCCAGTCTCTTTTCAAACGTAATAAGTAACTCTTTTATGAGTTTAACTATAGTAGCTGGGCATCTCTTCTATACATTTATTTTCTTTTTTAATAACCACTTATGTTGGTGACTGCAAGATGTAAGAATGAAATGCTGTAATCTATCACTCAACTCCGTGGACTGCAAACACAATGTACTTTCTAGCAAAATGGTTTGCTACTTCCAGTAGCTCTCTTGAATCCTGCTGCACATAATGGAATTTGAGCTTATGACCATACATAGTTCCTCACCAGCATCTCACCAGCAACATGGTCTTTTCCTCACAGCATCTCACCAGCAACATGGTCTTTTCTCTTTCCTACTTGACCATTGTGGATCCCCGGTTACCTGGTAACTGCACGAGGGTTGTGACGATGTCTTAGAAATGCCCGATTTGAGTTATGACGGAATACGAAGACCTTGTTCTCTTTTTTTCTATAGGAGTTTTCTGAGTCCTAGTTTTCTGATCTTAAAAATGAGTCCGTCTGGGACTTCCCTGGTGGCACAGTGGTTATGAATCCACCTGCCAATGCAAGGGGCACAGGTTTGAGCCCTGGTCCGGGAAGATCCCACCTGCTGCAGAGCAACTAAGCCCATGTGCCACAACTACTGAGTCTGCGCTCTAGAGCCCACGAGCCACAACTACTGAGGCCACGTGCTGCAACTACTGAGCCTGTGTGCTACAGCTACTACAGCCCGTGCGCCTAGAGCCTGTGCTCCGCCACAAGAGAAGCCACTGCAGTGAGAAGCCCGCGCACCACAACGAAGAGCCAACGCAGCCAAAGATAAATAAATAAATAAAATTAAAACAAAATATGAGTCAGTCACAGACATAAAAAACAAACTTACGGTTAACAGATACACACTACAGAAAACAGATAAACAACAAGGTCCTACTGTTTAGCACAGGGAACTATATTAATATCTAATAATAACCTATAATGGAAAAGAATCTGAAAAAGAATATATATAGGTATATAACTGAATCACGTTGCTGTACACCGGAAATTAACACAACATTGTAAATCAACTATACTTTTTTTTCAGTAAAAAAAAAGAAGCCATGAAGCTTCAATTAGTGGTTCTTAATTTGTTTGTCTCCATCTCAACATATCTGAGAGACATGCATATCTCAGAGGAAGAGAGGGAATGATTTTTAAATTGGGGTGAGGAAGGTAAGAAACAAAAGTTACCAGACTGGAGGGGCAGGGGAATTTTCTCAAACTGTAAGTGAGATTTTCAGCTTAAAGGATTTCTAATATCCCTTCTCATTTTAAAACTTTGACTACCTCCACATCCCCTAATTTTCTCTCCACTGGGTCCCCAATGAGGTGAGGGTCACATCTCTTTCAAAATTGCATCAGTAATATTTTTTGCTAACATACTAGTGATCCCTGAACTTGCCCACAAAACACGAGTTCAAAGAAACTCTTCTGGTTGCCAAATTTTAGCCGTAATTGACATTTACACTTTGAGAAATCTTTATCAAAAATCTCATAAAAAAATCTTATACATATATCAAAAAATGCATTTGTCAAAAATAACTCCCCATAAATGATTTTTTTCCTGGCGTATACACTCATAGGTTATTGCTAAAGTTTATATGATTTAATTGGAGATTTTTAATCACCAACGGTTCAACTTTGCAAATATTCTGTACGTACTGATGAAAAACAGACATCCCGAGGCTGATTTTTAGAAATGAAATCCACATACTTTGTTACTTGCATGACATCATGTAAGTGATAGTTTGCAAGCCTATGGTAACTCATTCATCAAGGACAAATACTAGGCGCGTGACTAAGAGACCCTCTGTCTTCTCCCACCCTGGCCTCACCTACCCAGTCCCCAAGCATGCGGGACCAGCCCCACCCCCGCCGATCTCTTTTCAAACTAGGGAACTGTCTTTTTCTTTTAATTCTCTGCAAACCTACCTGAAAAAAAAAAAACAAAGGAAAATACAAGAACTGCTGTGAGAAGGTTCAGTGGCAAAGAAGGCAAGTGGGGGTAGGTGGGATTGGAACTCATCTAAAGAAAACATTGGGGTGATCCTCGAATCCTTTCTCCCGGAGGGGTCAGTGGGTGCCAAGTTCTGCATTTCTCCTAAATGATCCCAGCAGCTGCAGCACATTATATGTGGCAACTCTTTTAGGATCTGAAAGGGTTTTCAAAGTCATGCTGGCAGCTGCCTCCTGTCGCCCCACTCTGTAATCATTGGACCTCTTGTTCCTTTTATAGAGTTGTTCTCTCCTAATAAAACACTAAATGCTGGTCTGAGCAACTGTTCCCGGATCACTAGCTGCACTCCTCCCTCCCTCTTCCTCCTCGCCCGACGTGCCTTTTCTTCTCTGGCCACAGTGGAGCCCTGTGTAAATTGCTCCAGCGCGGACCTGTGGTGGCACTGGCACTCGCATGGCTCACACAAGCACCACCAAGCCCAACTCCACCGGGCCTGAACTCACATCCATTTCCAGCTATTTTCTGAGCTGCTACTTTGAAACTGGGCAACCATCCTAAATATATGAAGGCACACGAGAAGCACAAACTGCCATAAGCGAAGAGCCGCAATTCACTGTGTCAGGAGCCTGAGGAGGTGACAACTCCAAGCTGTTCGTCAGAACCCAAAGCTGCGACCTCTCAGCTTTTGGATGACAAGCACTACAAAATAAACTGGTTTTGTTGTTGTTGTTCTTGTTGTTTTCCTGGCCAATATGAACCATATTTTAAAGGTGTGAACTCCTTCCAGACTTCAAAATGCGGGTGGAAACAACACCGTCCCAATCTAGGAATCAGCTCAAAGAGGGTTCTCTGCTCATCTCCAACCTCACAGTCCTCCCAGCTGTGACCTGGGAGCCACAGAAAGCAAGCACGACTCCCTTTCCCACATCAAGTACAGCGACATTTAAAAGTGGCCTTGGTTTTCAAGGTTTCATGCCTACTTTACGTTTGATCTGGGTTTTTACATTCCCGTTTAAGGTCGTAAGCTTCTCAAGAGTGGGAACCCAGGTTATTCAGCTTTTTAGCACTGCCTGGGATGTAGCAGTTGTTCAGGAAATGTTTGCTGAATAAACAAGTGAAACCCTGAAAACAAAATTGACTTGGCTTGTGGGTGCTTGGTTAAAATAGGCAAACCGAAAAAGTCCCTTGATCACATTTGTTCCCAAGATTCTGAAGGCTTTTGGCTGAGCTTTTAAGTGAGGAAATCCCACCTTCTTGAAATAATTCTATTTAAGGAAGGGCCATTTGACTATAAATGAATATAACAGAATGAATCTTCAATCCCTAATGGGTAGTAAACAAATTACAGGCGCCCAGATTCTCTGTGCAGCTTTTCTTTATCTTAAGATCTCTCTGAAAGTATAAATAAAAAGGCTGTAATTGGTGATTTAATGCTTTAGCTCATACTGGTTAGCACTTTTTTATTCTTTACATTGAGTGCTGAGCATTTTATTTAAACTGATTTATTTGTTTTCTATTATGAAAATTTTTTTTAATATATAAGCAGAGAAAATGGTGTAATGAACCCTACATACTCATCACCAACTTTAATGACTATCAGTTCATGGCCTCTTATTTCACTTATATAAATTAGTTTTTAACGTAAGTTTTTTGACAATCAGACTTTTGCCTAGAGCTCCCCAATTAGTTTATAATTACTACCAACTTTTTAGTTTTGAGAAACCTCCCACTCAGAAGGTGGAAGTTTTGAGCCAAAATATGACATTTGACTTGGGTGCAGCTGCTTAAAATATGTCTTCATTAAAGTCAGATGAAGGAGATAAGCTTAGTCTTGGCCTCCAATGGAACGTAGTCAAAGTTTGCATTTTTTCTTTTAAGTATAAAAGTAGAACTGTTTCCACCACCACACTCCCTCCTACGCTCCCTTCACACACACACACACACACACACACACGCACACACGCACACGCACGCACACACACACACACAACTAATACCCTACGTTCTGAACAATTCCATGAAGAGCGCGTTCCCAGACCTCTGGGTCATGAGCACACATGTCTCCAGTTCCCAGGTTCTGTGCTCACACTTTGAAAGAACCTGAAGGCAAGGACACGGGGCAAAATAAATGCTCAAACAAATTGATTTTAAGGAACAGACCTTTATACATCTTTTCATTTTTATGGCTTAAGATGGTGCAAAAATGTTACTTACTCCCTAAACAGTTATTAGTCTCTGTAATGTAACATAGCAGATACTTTCTAAATCCTTTTAGCCTTCTCCCCCTTACTGGAAAGATCATCATTTTTTTTTTTTTATTTCAAAGTGGATTTAATAAAGAAAAGGAGTGTGCTGTTAAAGTAATACGTGAGGCTTTGACATTAAGCAGTGCAACCCCAGAGAGTCGGCAAGAACAGGGTCTCTAATCTCCAGTGATTTATAGAGGCTCTTCCTTCATCTCTGTACTTGGGGAGGGCCAAAAAGTTTAGAGACAGCCTGGCGTCCCTCTTACTCCACACCACTAACTCCTGCTGGCCAGTCGGCCTGCTAAAACTTTTAACCCTTTAGCTGCCAGCTGCCAGCGCATGCATTAAAGCCAGTTTATTTGCTTTCAGAGGATGGAGGGGTTTCATATTGCAGTAATGCACACGGAGGTAAACATCGATGTCTGATACTGAGACATGATAAGCCAAGAGCAGGAAAAGAAGCTAAAAAACAAATCTGGTTCATCTTAAGATGTTTGGAAAAGGTCCGAAGAGGAGCCCCTTTTCGTGGGTGAATGAGAATTTACTGGGTCACATCCACACCCCAATCCCACCACTCTGAGTGAGCCCACAGAGTCATGGCGGCTGCATCCTCTCCTATGTAATGCTTAGTACTTGGAAACATAACTCAAGGTCAAAGTTCTAGAACACGATTAGAAGGAGACAACATGAAGAGTCTGAAACAAGTTGTTCCAACAAGTGGACTAAGGGGTGGGAAGGAAGGGACACTCCTTGGCCCTTTCGGAGGCCATATTCGGTGGCTGCCTCAGGCTTGGTTCCTAGTCTCTGTCACTCAGACAAGGAAGCAATCATCCTAACCCACCAGAAGTATAGGAGAAGTCAAGGTCTTGGGCTGAACTGCATCTTTTAAAAGATCAGAGCACAGCGTTTGCCAACAAGGCCTGACAGGGATCTGTGGTAGAAAGCACATGCCGATCTAAAGCCAGGACCGTCTGCAGCAGAGACGGCCCTGGGACAAAGCCCTTGCACTCCCTAACCTTGGGACCCTGCCGCCCGGGCCACTCCTGACAAAGGAAAGAGACTGAGCCCTACTTTAAGGGGCTCTCGGGAATCAAGTACCCAGGTCAAGAAGACTAACAGAGATCAATATCACTTACTCGAGGGCTGGCAGATGGCAAGTCGAGGCCACAAAATTCACAACTGACGGCAGCAACAGCAAGCAGCAAAAGACCTTCCTCTCTCCCTGGCCACAGCCCACGTGTTTTCTGTGACTCAAGAAGCTGGTTGAGCATCTCCCTTGATGGTGAGGCTCGGGAGGGAACTGAGGCAGAGACAGGAAGCAACTTGCTCACGAGCTGGCAGCCAGAGGGGGAGAGTCAGGACCGGAGCCCAGAGTTCCCGACTCTGATGAAGAGGAACAGGGGTCAGCGGGCTGTAGAGACGTCACACCCGAGTTCAAGTCCTGCTTCCTATCTTTGGCATCATCTCAAGCTTCAGTTGACTCCTCTTAAAATAGGAATAATAACTGTATCTATCCAATGCTGTGAAGATTCAACTGAGAGCGTGAACTAAAAGCCCTGAAATGGTACCTGGTATGTGGTGCACCCTGAAAACGTGTTCTTAATTATTGGAGTTGTTGTTATTACTGGTTTTTTCCTTCAGAAATTCATGTGCTGGTCCCACTCAAGTGAAAAGGATAAGAAATGTATTTCTGTGGGACAGCACGTGGCCCAAGTTGCTCTGAACCAATGCAGTGTGGCCGACAATCTCCCCCATGACAGCCGTCACCATATGCTTCCTTACTGCTGCCATGACACACACCACATTTGGTTGTAATTTAGCTCTGTGCGGATCTGCTCCCCAACTAGATGGAGTTCTCCTGGGGTAGAGTCCATAGCTTATTCCTAGTCACATCTCTAGGGTCTGGCTCCGTAGGTGGCCCACAGATGTTTATCGAATGAATAAATGAATGAATGTAGTTTAAAGGGCCTAGAAACCCTTCTGTCTTTCTTCGCTCTGGCCAGAGTGTAGCCTGTCTAAATGGTCTGCCTTCTCACTCAAGTGGGCCCAGGGCAGAGCTCAGATACCACATGTCTTTGCAGTCCAACCTTCTCTGAAGGTGACACGTTCAAGGAGTCCCTCTGTGACTCTTTCATCAGGCCGGGAAGTGAGCGTTGAACACATCACGCCTCTTAACAGCATCTCTCGGATCCTAGCCCACTGTTAGAGGTTAGTGTGGAAGTCCCTATTTTGTCATATTAGTTTCTGGTCCCACACCAAGTAGCAGCATGCTAATGTGAGAAAATCTGGAGAAACCCCTTCTAGGTTGAACTGTCGATGGCCTGCAGGGTCATATACACCACATCACAGTCCTTTTCTGTACTCGCCAGACACTTCACCAGCCCAGGAGTAGGCGCCGACATCAAGACAAACCCAACCACTGTTGCTCCATCTCATATGATGACTTCCAAATGCAGATTCAGCGGATTTATGAGCAAGAAGGAATTTGTCACACTCCCCATCCAGGCTCACCAAGGGCCAATGGCAAAGACCTTCCCTTCAAATATTGCAAAGCAATCCAGGAGGAAGATGTGTGTAGAGTTAAGCTGCTCTGTAAGCAGTCTTTTGACTCACACCCACACACTGGGAACTCTTTGGAGACAACTTCCCACCAGGTGTTTCCTTTCATGAAACATTTCTGGTCAACGAGTAGCCAAGGTGTCACAATGTTCTGACAGCCACAGCCTGGCGCTGGTTTTAGGTCTAAGATTCCACAAGGCAAACTCCAATAGTCACTTGCCTTTTTATTTTTCAGACAAGCTTCCCAAGTTTTGAAAATCAAAAAGTTAAGTGGTGGAGCTCTAGAATTCGGAGGACTAAGCTGATTCGCCCAAAGTAGGGCCCAGAAACGGGGAAGTAGGTGGCAGAACTCGGCATGGGGGTGGAGGGAGTCTCGGCCGCAGGCTCTTACCTCTGGAAAACTGCAGATCCCCAGCTCCGAGCACTCTGGCACCCTGAATAAACAGCCTGCTTTATCGGCCACCCACACTCCTTCAGTGAGTAAAAGGGCTTAGGAATGTAAATCACACTGGAGTGAAGTGTGATCCTAATTTGCACTTAATCAAAGCCAATTAGAGGGACATTATTTACACAAAGCCCATGCATCTCAATTATGCCTAGCACAGCCCAAGACAGTTTTGAGTCCAGACCTTAATTTTGCTTAATTAGAGACGTAAACATTTTCACTGAGTCAATCCCCCAGTCTCGTCTACAGCCTATGGGTAAACCGAACCAAACACGCGGAGCTCCGCACTTTAGGGCCAAGAAAATATAACTGACACCTGTTGGAAATCAGCAGAAAACAAAGAGAAGTATTCAGACCTGGGGGCTCCTCTGGGCCGGACAATGGCACTGGGTTCTCTCTTTAACATACACGTTTTAGCACCTACTCGGCCAGGCACCAAGTAGCATAATTGTGTCCCTTCGTTTCTGCATTTTAGCAAGATAAACCACAACCCAGGAGGATGGGAAAGCAAAGGACCCCAATTCAACTCTCAGCTGATACTTTTTTTCTTTTCTCTGGTTCTTGTGGTCCCTGGTCTACTGTGGTGGAGGCAGATTCAGGGTAGTTGGTTTGAGTCACCAGGGGACAGAAGAGGCCCCAAGGTCAGAGCCAGGCAGTAGGTCAGGAGAGAGCAGCTTCGTCTGAGTAGAGACTGAAGAGAGGAATTTAGGACAACAAGCCTTCCAGAAGCCTACAGACCAGATGGCCCGGAGAGGGCCTTGGTGACAACTGCTTGGGAACATCACTCACCCATCCATTCTACAAATAGGTGCTGGGGAAGCTTCTACTGCTCTTTCTGAGGAGGCCTCTCTGTGGTCACTGTGCTATGCCCTGTCCTATCTGGGCAAATCCCCCTCGCTTTTTGGTGAGCGGGGCATGGGGACTCTCCCAGCAGAGGCCCTGGCAGCTCATCTGAGGGTCCCTTCTCTCTGTGTTTACAGCCATCAGCACAGCCTTAAGGGAACAAATCAATGCCCAGGCAGGTTGAAAAGCCGGTAGAGCTGAAGTCTAAACGGCATCCTCCGAAGCTCAGTTGGAGAAAGCAAAAAAGAAATGCAGCGAGAAAAGAAATGCAGCTGCATACTGCACTGCTGCTTCCAAGGAGCCCAGAGGCAGCAGGGGTCAACAGATCATAATACCAAAGGTATGATTAAAGCTGCCCAGGTGAGGGAGTTCAAGTTCCAACTTGAACTACAGTTCTCAAGTTCTAACCGCTGAAAGTCAACTTAACTTTTTTTGAACCTCATTTTGGTACAAATCCCCTCTAAATTCACCTGGCCATCCCTTTGCCACCTGTGCCTCCTTCCAAATAGGGACAGAGGAGGAGTGAAATAAATACAAAGTACCTGGCATGAAGTGGGTGCTTAATAAAGATCTGGTGGATCAACTGTAGGAGACCAAGACTAATTAGATTCATGGGTACTTTTCCAACACTAATGGTCCTATTAGTCCTAAAAAAAAAATAAAATGAAACGGTAAAATCTCTAAAGGGACTGGGCAGCATCACTGAACATCCCAGCAGCCCAACTGTTTCCACCACATAAAAGAGCAAAGTGAAATAGCCATCACAACTTCCAGTGTTATAACATCACAACATTATAGTATTATGTAGATATAAGATGTCATGAGTTGCTTTATTTTAAATTTTAAAGAGGGAAAAATCATAGTCAAATCTACGTACATAAAATTTACCTCAATATAAATGTTTTAAAAATTCACATTTTAGGTAGATAAAGGGATAACATAATTTGTCCAATTCGTTAAGCCAGGATAGAACCAAAAATAATAGTGTTTAATTCTTCTCAAACTGAAGTATAGCAACTTTGGGAAGAGTTTGGTCCACAGCTCTCTGTGTTCATAGGCTTCCTTCTTTTTCATTCAACCCAACTCTTCTATTTTATTAACAGGGACCAATCTAAACACAACTTTCTATAACTCAGGCATTTAACATGTCCTTGGAGCCTTCATAGGTCAAGCAAGGGAATTTTCCCTTGCTGACACAGGAAGTCACATCTAAGAGTAAACCAACTTTAGTTCTCCAAAGACTTTGCCTTTGAACTCTTTGAGCACGATCCCAGTGACCTGCATTCTCTGTCCTTGCATATTAACCAAATGCCCCACCCACTTTTTCTAACCATCCAACTCTTAGAAGTTACCAGTTTGGACACTTGGGGAGAACCTCTTACCAAGGGCTCAGTCCTCCCCCTCCTTTGTCAGCTCCCAACCAGGAGGCTCAGGAAAGACTTCAGTTTGGTAAGATATTCCCAAAGAAGCACTAAAGGAAATTTCAGATTTATGAGGTTTGCTTTCTCCTAGAGACAAGTTTTATTTCAAACCTGAGACCAATTAGGGAGAAAAATAGCAAAAGCATGTATGGACGTGTTCACTGAAATTAACCCAAATGATTCCTTTACAGTTTAAAAAGTACTTTCTCACATATGACTTCATTTGATCTTATTAGATATTTACAAAAATCTGAGAGGCAGGTACACAGTAGATAACTGGTATGTGTATGTTACAGTGAGGCAATGAGGTATTCTGAATCCAAATTCAGTGTTTCTTCCACTAGATGCAACAGGCTAAATGCAAATAGTTGTTTAGGAAAAATGTTCCTGAGCATCTATTATGTGTGCAACCTTCTTGCAGAAAGGGAGTGACAGAGAGAAGAACGTGAAGATTTATCATGAAAACATAAGAGAATTTTGTAATCAATAGAGAAGGGGAGAAAGTTATTCTAAGTATAATGCAAATTCCCAAAACTGTTAAAAATTACTGATAAATTCAAACACATAAAAACTTAAAATATTGTATGGCAAAAAGTATCAAAAACATGTTAAAAGATATTGACAAAATAAGAAAAATATTTACAATACACCCACAAAATGCTAATTTGCTTAATATGTAGAAAGCTTCACCAAATCAATATGAATAAAACCAATCCCAATAACCAAAGAAAAATGAGCAAAGAACATGAACAGAGAATGCACAAAATATAGAATGTAAATATGTGAAAAGATACTCAATGCCAATCTAAGAGAAGTTCAAATTAAGATTACAATGAGGGCTTCCCTGGTGGTGCAGTGGTTGAGAGTCCGCCTGCCGATGCAGGGGACACGGGTTCGTGCCCCAGTCCGGGAGGATCCCACATGCCGCGGAGCGGCTGGGCCCGTGAGCCATGGCCGCTGAGCCTGCGCGCCCGGAGCCTGTGCTCCGCAACGGGAGAGGCCACAACAGTGAGAGGCCCGCGTACCGCAAAAAAAAAAAAAAAATTACAATGAAATATAAAAAAAAAAATTACAATGAAATATCAATCTGAATCTATCTGATTAGCAAAACTCAAAAAATTTAATAACATGCTGTTTTGAAAAGGTATAGAGAAGCAAGCACTCTTATATATTGTTAGTGCGAGTATAAGTTAGTATAGCATTAGGAAATAAAATTGCTCACAACACTGAAACTAACACAATATTGTAAATCAACTATACTTCAATAGATACTTTAAAAAGAAGAAAAACAAACAAAATAACCCAAATGCACATACCCTCTGATTTGGGAATTTTATTTCTAGGAACTGTGTAGCTACAATTATACAAATGCTCAAAGATGTAAAAGGATATTTACTTTAGCTTTAGTTTATAATGAAAAAAGACTGAAAACCATCTATATGTCCAACAATAGCGGTTCTAGGTAAATTATGGTATATCATTACAATGGAAAACTATGTAGTCTAAAAATAATAAGGAAATTCCATAAATACTAAAAAGAGAAAGGAAAAATATCTGAGATATATTGACATATAAAACTAATGTACAAAAGAGTGTGCATACTAGGGTGTCCTTTCGATGTAAAGAAAAAAGGATGTTTGTATGTGCACAGAATATCCTTGGAATGACACACAGGAAACTGGTAACAGTGATTACCTCTGGGGAAACGCTAGAAGATAGGGGTGCGAGACTTTTCACTACATACCATTTAGTGCCTAATATCACGTGGTACATAATACTGTTCAGAGCTGTGACTGGGCTTCCCTGGTGGCACAGTGTTTAAGAATCCGCCTGCCAATGCAGGAGACACGGGTCTGAGCCCTGGTCCGGGAAGATCCCACATGCCGCGGAGCAACTAAGCCCGTGCACCACAACTACTGAGCCTGTGCTCTAGAGCCCGTGAGCCACAACTACTGAGCCCGTGGGCCACAACTACTGAAGCCTGCGCGTCTAGAGCCCGTGCTCCGCAACAAGAGAAGCCACCACAATGAGAAGCCCGCGCACCACAACGAAGAGTAGCCCCCGCTCGCCGCAACTAGAGAAAGCCCACAGCAGCAACCAAGACCCAACGCAGCCAAAAATAAAATAAATAAATAAATTTATTAAAAAAAAAAAAGCTGAGGTACCACGTGAATAAAGTAGGCCAATGAGTTGAGACTTGCTGGAAAAAGGCTTTGACCTGTTAAAAGTCCAGAGATACACATATGGCTCCATCTTTGCTGCCCAAATGAGCAGGCATGTGTGAGAATAGCTGGCAGAGCCCTCGGCACTGGTGCTGCCCAAGTAAACACTACTCTGTCATAAGAACGTACTTGGAGGGGCCGCCTCTTAATCGGGCACAGACCCACAGACCCACAGACCCCCTACCCCCGCCCCCCACCCTCGAATGATATCAGTCTTTTCAGGTGAATATACCTTTCCTTTCAAGTTACAAGAAGCTTGTATACCCATCATTTCATCAAATCTTTACAAACACATTCCAAGGAAGGGACATTTTTTTTTTATATAGCAGGTTCTTATTAGTTATCCATTCTATACATTTTAGTGCCCTCCTGATATACAGATCTGTACACTGAAGCTCAAAAAATTTAAGTCATTCACCCAAGTTGCAAAATCTAAGTGGCAGACCTGTGACTCAAACCTAGATCCCCTGATCCAAATTAGATGTTCTTTCTACCTGGTCAACTACTTCACATTCCCTTCTGAAAAGAAATCAGTGACGACCCCTCCATGCTGAAGCTGTGGAAATTAAAAGCTATGAAGTAATTATTTTGCCTATACAACTCCCTGGATCCTGAGGCATCCAATAGCCTCCTGGACTTTAACAAACTATAATTGCCTTTCTCTGGGCATCCACGGTGCTCCAGGGTAAAGTAAGGAGATTGGACTATAAGAATTCTGAGATCCCTTACAACTCTACCCTTCAGTGAAATGGAGGATTTCCTGAGTTCTGCTGACAGTGGGGAGAGAATTACCCCAGGGGTGAGCGTTTAACTACAAAAAAAAGTACTCAGAGCTCTGGAGCTAAGCTAAACAAAGAGTTAACATAGAGAGAGACTGGGGGAGGGAGAAAGAGGGAGCCATATAGGTGCTTTAGCAAAACTCACACCGTCTCAGACATCCAGCCGGTCTGAAGAAGCCAAGTACAATGTGGCTTGTGGTTACCTGGCCGGCTTTTTTTACTCAAGCAGAGGAATCAGGGCCACCTCACCATGGAAGCCCAATGGCTTGGCCCACTATTTTAAACATGGTTTGTGGTCTATACCAGGATAGACTGAACAAGTCTGTGTCCTCCAAGGGATTAAGACTGAATGTAACATGTGCTTACCCCAATGGCAGTGATGGGGACAAGTGAAGAGACATTGGGCAACATCAACATTAGACACAAATTTTTGCTAAAAATATCATCTGCAAGGCCTCAGGGAGAAGTCTGCAACATACAAACAATGCCTAGTGAATCGTTAGCCACGACAGGCTAGGCAGAAGCTGCCATTCAAGAAGAAACCAAATGATAAGGAACAGAATGGAATTCCCCATCTGCTCACATACCTGCCCACAAAGGGAATCATTGAGAAAGAGAGAAGAAATAAGCAAGAGCCTCTATTCTGTTAAGAGTGTCAGTCCCAGGCCGCACACATTTTAAAAACAACACAGCTTTACTGAGATATAATTCACCTACCATACATTCCATCCATTTAAAGGGTACAATTCAACAGCTGTTAGTATATTCATAGAACATGTAACCATCTATTTTAGAACAGTTTCATTACTTCAAAAACAAACCCTGTACCTCTTAGCCATTACCTCCCAAACTCCCCATCCCCCAGCCCCAGGCAACAAGGAATCTACTTTCTGTCTCTCTAGATTGGCCTATTCTGGACATTTCATATAAATGGAAACATACAATTGGTGGTCCTTTGTGACTGGCTTCTTTCAGTCACAAATGTTTTCAAGGTTCATTTATGTTGTAGCACAGATAAGAACTTCATTCCTTTTTATGGCTGAATAATAACCCATTGTACGGACATACTGCATTATGTTTATCCATTAATCTGTTCATGACACTTGGGTTGTTTCCTCTTTTAGCTATTGTGAATAGTGTACAAGCATCTGTCTGAGTTCCTGCTTTCAAGTACTTTGGGTATATCCATTAATCAGTTGATAGACAGTTGTTTCTACTTCTTGGCTATTAATGGTTATTAATTACTACTTGAGATTAATGTTGCCATGAACATTCGTGTACAAATTTCCATTTCTGTTGGTTTCATTCCCTTTTACCTAGGTGTGATATTGCTGGATCATATGGCAACTCTATGTTTAAAAATCTGAGGAACTGGCAGACAGTTTGCCAAAGAAGCTGCACCACTTTACATTCCCAAGGGCAGTTCCAATTTCTCTACATCCTCAGCATCGCTTATTATCTTTTTGATTACAGCCATGCTAGTGGGTGCAGAGTGGTATCTCATTGTGGGTTTTTTAAAAAAAAATTTATTTATTTATTTATGACTGTGTTGGGTCTTCGCTGCTGCGTGCAGACTTTCTCTACAAGCAGCGAGTGGGGGTTACTCTTCGTTGTGGCACACAGGCTTCTCATTGCGGTGGCTTCTCTTCTTGTGGAGCACGGGCTCTAGGCACACAGGCTTCAGTAGTTGTGGCATGCGGGCTCAGTAGCTGTGGCATGCGGGCTCAGTAGTTGTGGCTCATGGGCTTAGTTGCTCCGAGGCATGTGGGCTCTTCCCAGACTAGGGATCAAGCCTAGGTCCCCTGCATTGGCAGGTGGATTCTTAACCACTGCACCACCAGGGAAGTCCTCATTGTGGTTTTGAGTTGTGTTTCCCTGATGGTTAATAATGTTGAGCATCTTTTCACATGATTATTGGCCATTTGTATATCTTCTTTGGAGACCTGTCTATTCAGATCCTTTGCCCACTGTTATATTGGGTTATCTGTCATTTTATTGTCGAGTTGTAATAGCTATTTACGTTGTATAAATAAAAGTTCCTTTTTGGATATATGATTTGCAAAAATTTTCTCGTATTCTGTAGGTTGTCTTTTCACTTTGTGATATTATCCTTCAAGGCACAAAAGTTTTTAATTCTGATGAGGTCCAGCTTATCTATTTTTTATTATGTTTCTGCTTTTGGTATCATATCTAAGAAACCATTGCCTAATCCAAGGTCACAAAGATTTACACCAATGTCTTCCAAGAGTTTTATGGCTTCAGCTCTTGTATTTAAGTCTTTGATCCATTTTGAGTTAAGTTTTGTATATGACATAAGGTAGGGGTACAACTTCATTCTTTTGCATGTGAACCTGTAACAGTCCCATCACCATTTGTTAAAAAGACTATTCTTTTCCCAAAGAATTGTCTTGGCACCCTTGTTGAAAATCAATTGACCATAAATGAGGGTTTATTTCTAGGCTTTCAATTCTATTCCATTGATTTATGTGTCTGTCTTTATGCCAGTACTACAGTGCTTTGATTACTGTAACTTAGCAGTAAATTCTGAAATTGGGAAGTTGATGCCTATAACTTTGTTCTTCTTTTTCAAAATTGTTTTGACTATTCTGCATCCTTTGAATTTATATATGAATTTTAGGACCAGCTTGTTGATTTCTGCAAAATCAGTTGGGATTTTTAAAGGGACTTAGTCGAATACAAAGATCAATTTGGGGAATACTGTCATCTTAACAATATTGTCTTCCAATCAGTAACATAAGATGTCTTTCCATTTATTTAGGCCTTCCGTAATTTCTTTCAACACTTTGTAGTTTTCAGAGTATAAAGTTTATACTTCCTTTGTTAAATTTATTCCTAAATATTTTAATCTTTTTGGTGCTATTATAAGTAGAATTGTTTTCTTAGTTTCATTTTCGATTTGCTCATTACTACTGTATAGACATACAAGGTCTGGTCCCTACAATGAGACCCTTATTCTATAAAAGTGGTTCTGCTTCTATGATCAAAACCTATTTATGTTATTATAAACAATACCACTCTGTGTGGGATCTTGAACATTTGTTGGGACTGGGGTGTACGGGAACTCTCTGTGCTGTCCACTCAATTTTTCTGTGAACCTAAAATGGCTCTAAAAAATTGTCTATTAAAAAACAAATTAAAAAAATTTTTAAAGGATAAATACTGCATGATTTTACTTACATGAGGTAGGTAAAGTAGTCAAACTCGGAAACAGAAAGTAGAATGTGGGTTACCAGGGGCCGGGGATAAGGGGAAAATGGAGAGTTGTTCAACGGGTAAAGAGTTACAGTTTTGCCAGATGAAAATTTCTAGACATCCGTTGTACAACAATATGCATAAAGTCCACACTACTGTACTATACACTTAAAAACAGTTAAATTGGGGGGAAATTGGATGAAGGTGGTCAAAGGTACAAACTTCCAGTTATAAGATAAGTAAGTACTGGGGATGTAATATATAACGTGATTAGTATAATGAACACCGTATGTTATATGTGAAAGTTAAGAGAGTAAATTCTGAGTTTTCATCACAAGGAAAAAACATTTTTTTGTTTTTCTATTATTTTGTATCCATATGAGATGATGGATATTTACTAAACTTATTGTGGTAATAATTTCACGAGGTATGTAAATCAAATCATTATGCTGTATATCTTACACTTATCCATTGCTGTATGTCACTGATATCTCAGTAAAATGAAGAAAAAAGGGGGAAAAAATTGTAATGGTTAAAATGGCAAATTATATATATATATATATATATATATATATATATATATATATAAATTTTAACCATGCACACAAAAATAATTTGAATCTGGTAAAGGGAAAGCAAAAGAAAACTTTAAAATGTGGTGGGGTGAGAGAGTTGGTGGTGGAGATACTATCATTTACTATATAATTCTGTCTTTCCATCTAGAATGAGGATATACCTTGATGATAGAGTTCATGGCTTATTCATTTTCATGTCTGAGTAGTCAAGATTACCTTTAGTTAGGAAAAGTACTTGAATGAATGAATGAATAAATAAATGCAGAACAGGCAGGGATGGAACAAGTAAAGGTGTAAACAGTGCCCAAGGTCATAAATGACTGGGGAGACTGACTCTTTAGTGAGTGACAGAAGATCTGCGGCCTGAGGGACATCTACAAGTGAGTAACGGTTTCTCTCCAGGCACAAAATGTAGGACATGATATTAAATATTCAAGAGATACATGACCTAGTTTTTTGGGGGGCTGGGGGTATTGGGTTTTCCGTGAGCTCTGAGCATACACAGACCTATGTAGGACAGGTCCGTGGACACAGAGGAGAACAAAGCAAAGGAGAGCAGCCTTTTACCCCGTGGTCATGTTTCAGGTCAAGCAGTCCTCTCTTACATAACACTTCCTGGCTATGCTCTGGAAAATTCCATGTTTCATTCACCTCCTTGCCACCTCCCTCTCTGAACTTAGAATCAGACTGTAAGCCTGTGGGCATCTCATGCTTCTTGACAAGGATAATACATTTTGGCAGCATGGCATTCATTCATTTATTCACTCACTCACTCACCCACCCACCAACCACGGCTAAGATAATTCCTACCACTGTAGCTGTTGGTCAGGCCCCTGAATATTTTTGAGGGACCGGTCAATCTCTTGTTTAAGTTTCCAAAGAAATAAAAGCCTTGACATCACTACTTATTATCTCTGAAGGTACCAACCACCGTGGAAATTTAAAAACTAACTTTGCTATCCTAGTAGAGATGAGACAAGAAGAAAAGAACCTTACTCTTGGAATTCTGGCTTTATAAAGAAAATATGGAATGTCCCCATTTGAATGCATCCCTGGTGGGAGATAGTTAATCTCTGGCAATGTATGATATGCGTGTGTGAGGACACTGTTTATTCTAGACTTTCTGCAATTTACAAACTGAAACAAATAATGGTGGAGACATTTGCAACTATGGGAAAAAGGGTGTTTACAAAGTGGGAGAAAATAGACTAAATAGGCTTCAATTACAGAAAATTTCTAACACGGCAAGGGATGGACTCCATAACAGCAGAAGGTGCAAAGGGTTATGAGTCATACTTGTTGCAGCAAGTATGTCAGTTTCAGAAATGAGCATCTACATGCAAGGTCATGTTGGTAAACCCTGGGGACACCAGACAGGAAAATTTTCCTAGGCCTCTTGTTTTATCTCTCCAGCCTTAGATAGAGCTTCTCAAATACCAGGTCTTAGTTTAGTGTTAAATCATTCAAGCTCAAGGGGCTTCTCACACTTTCCTTTGGAAACTAATTCTCCTTTCCTAAATCTTTCCTTAAATGGCATTGCTCACAGCAAGTCTCCTTGTGAGAAGCCTGCAACAAAGAAGATCTCCTTTCAAAATTCCCACACAGGTCATTTTCTTTGTCCACTTAGGCTTAGGTCTCTCTGTCTCCCTCTTTTTAAAGCCATCTGTCTCCTTTGCCTATTGCACTGCTTCCATTTTTAGCACTGAATGTCATATCTAACTCCCCAAATACTAGAGTAAAAATGAGGTCCAACTCCAAAGCACAATCCCTAATTTGCTATCTTGGTTGTTACAGAAGTGTTCATATGAAAAACATCAAATTGCTTGTTAATGGTCAAAAGGGGTCTGCCTAGAATAGAGAAATTTTAATGAAAGTGAGGACAAGTTTCCCCCATGTAGAAACTGATGTTGACTACACGGGCTTTCAAATGGATTTCATGTCTTTATAAAAACAATAATCAAACAGCAATTCATTAGAGATGAGGAAGGGAAACAGTTTAGTATCCATACTGGTTTTCATGAGAAAAAGACACTTATCTGTTATGGGGGGAAAGGATAACTATTCTCCAGCTCAGTTAGCAAGAGAAGGTGTAAGTTCACAAGTGCATAATAGTCGAAGATTTTCTTAGGATAAAGGGAAGGACCATGGTCATTTGCTCTTTTTTATATAAAGCTCAAGACAGCAGTGCACACCCAAACACTGGGAAATATACCACTTGATGGAAAAAAAAAAAAAGAATGATGATTTTATGCAGTGAGATTCTGCAGTTCATTTCTTTATCAAATGAGCTTGTTTCACTAAGTTTGGTTATGACTTGGCAATCCTTACTTAAAGTCAACATGAATTTGAGCCAAGAAAAGATTGTAGAAACCAGGCCCACGGAAGCAGAAATTTGGTCTAGAATATTTTCCAAGGAAAATATTGATTGGACATTTTTCTTCCTTGTACAAAAGGAAAAAGAATGGAACAATTATTGAATATTATGTATCAGGTCCTATGCTATATTATATACAGTATCTCATTTAATCCTCAAAATAGCCCAGTGAGATAACTAATGTTAAGTTGCTCTACGAAGTTACACAGCTAATTAAAAAAAAAAAAAAAAAAAAAAGTGGAATGGAACCCAGGGCTCTCTGCCACCAAAAACTAGATCCCTCTACAAGGTGGTTTCTTTCTATCATATTTCTAATAGCCCTTTTATATTTTTAAAACCTGACCATAACTCACCACATAGCTCTCTCTCCCTCTTGTTGATTCAGATTTTTTAAAGTGTTTTAAAAGATATAAAATATTACAGATACAGCTGAAATCTCTGTGTACCTTAACCCAGTCCCATTTCTCCTTCTATCCCAAGTGTCATACTATTCTTATTCCTCTGCAGTGTTTTTTCCCCCACATGTTTTTAAGATTTATCTATGTTGCTACATACAGCTTTAGTTCATTCATTTTTACTCTATATAAGGAACATACCATGATTTTTGAAAAGATCGATTCTTTTGCTCATCTGCAATGAACATTATTGTAGGAGTCTTCTTTTACATGAGTCAGAACTTTCCCTGGATTACATACCTAGGGATGGAACTGTAGGATCCTAGAAATAATAATGATAATAACTGACACGTAGTGCTTATTTTGTGCCAAACATTGTTCTAAATGGCTTATATTAAGTCATTTAATTTTCACAATAACCTTATGAGGATTCTGTTATTACCTCTATTTTACAGACAGGAAGTAGTTTGACTCTAGAATCTATGCAACTTTACTAGACATTGCCTAATCTAATCATTACCTCCTAAAATGATTACATCAATTCATACTTCCACCATCACTGTATGAGTTTCAACATCCTTGCCGACACTTTTGGTCAAAGTTTTTAATTTCTGCTATCCAAATATGAAGTACTAAGTTTTTCCTATATGGATAACCATTTGTCCTGGCACAATGTATTGACTAGTCCATCTTACAGCACTGATTTGTAGTGGTATCTCTATGATATTTCAAGTTTCCACACACATGTGGATTCTGTTCTACTGGTTGCCTCTGTAACGATACCATTCTGCCTTAATTATTATAGTTTATAATACATTTTAATATCTGGTAGGACAGAAATTAATTGAGATTCGAATGAAAATCATAATAGTCTGTTGTTCTCCAAAATCGCTCTTTGATGATTTCAACCCTTTGGTCTTCCACGTGAAGTTCAACACCACCTTGAAAATTTTTATGGAAAGAAATCTGTGCTGGATGTTCTGATTTCTCCTTCAGATCCCCTTTCTACTCTTCACCTTGCTCCATCCCCATGAGGCTGTCCTCCAGATGGACAGCATCAACTGGGTCCCTTCACCCTGGATTCAGCCACTGAGAGTCAATGACAGGAGAATGAAGAACAAGAAGGAAAACAGGTCAAGGCATTTTCCCCCACTGGCTTTCTTGCCACAGGGCCCAATCAGCAGTGGCTGTTCCTCTACCCAAGGCCTGGCAGATTTCTCCTAGATCTACAGCTACAGCACTCTCTGGGGTCTGACAACTGCTCCACCTCTTGCTGTTTCAGGCCGGGGGATGCTAAAGACTTCTTGCCTTTGATAGCTTAGGATGCTTCACCTTCCTCTGTTGGTTTCTTGGTTGTCCAGACCTTTGCAAATAAGCCCTTCATTGCCTCTCTTCAGTAAACACTTTGGTGTGTGCCATTGGTGTCCTGCCAGGCCTTTGACTAATTTAAAATCTATTACGACTTTGATTAAAATTTCATTTAATTTCTCAATTAATTTGAGGATAATGGACTTTTATATACTGAGTCTTCTTATCCATGAACATGCTATATCCATTTACTTAGGTCTTCTTTCATCCCTTCAATTTCCTTTTTTTTTTTTTGCTGTACGCGGGCCTCTCACTGTTGTGGCCTCTCCCGTTGCGGAGCACAGGCTCCGGACGCGCAGGCTCAGCGCCCATGGCTCACGGGCTTAGTTGCTCCGCGGCATGTGGGATCTTCCCCAACCAGGGCACGGACCCGTGTCCCCTGCGTCGGCAGGCGGACTCTCAACCACTGCGCCACCAGGGAAGCCCCTTTCAATTTCCTTTTATAAATTTTCTGTAAACATTCTGCATATCTTTTCTAAGGATTATTCCTAGCTTCTTTGTGCTTCACTGCTTTGGCAAAAAGGGTTGTTTCTTTAATTGGTTATTGCTGGCCTGTAGCAACACCATCAATTTCTGTATCCAGTAACAATTCTAATAGTTTGTTGATTCTCCTGGATTTTCTATGCAGCAAATCCTATCATCTACAAATAAGGTCAGCTATGTCTCTTTCCTTCCAAATCTTACATTTCTTATTGCTTGTTCTTACTTCATTGCATTGGCTAGTACTTCCATACAATGCTGAATAGAAACGGTGTTAATGGGCATCCTTGTCTCATCTCTCTTAGCTCTCTCTTCACTGAGTAAAACCACCGTAAATCCTAAAGCTATGCCTCCCAGCTTCCATTTGCCTTTAAATAATTATATTCAAATTAAATAAGTCATATTAGCCAAAAAGTCATGTGACTACCATATGCCCTGGAGCATACGATGTAACATTCTAATATAGAAATGACAGTCGCAGTCTACACTGAAATAGCCTTATGTGAGTTGTAAGCCTTGGCTTGGGTATAGCTAATTTAAACAATAGGGTTCAACCAATTCCTGTATAAGCCACCATCAATTCATATACTAGAAATTGCAGAGGCGATCACACCAAACATCACATGATTTACCATGTTAGCTTTTGAAACTGGGGGGAAAACATGCAGAAAAGAAATAAACAGCTCTCTCTCTCTCTTTTAATGGATGTAATAACAGAAGAGTAATGAGGTTGGAAAACAGATGTGGACAAAAGAAAAGCCCATGCTACAGTGTGGCCCACACAATCTGGAAAGGAATGATAAAAAAAAAAAAAAAACTTTACAAGCTGTTTTGAGTCTTGAATTAAAAGGAGTAATCAAGCAAGGCTGACTTATAAAGGGTCAGAGGGTAGCATCCTGCAGCAGAGAATAAGCAGAACCCCTTTTCCTGAGCCGTCCCCTGCCCAGCTGAGCCCAGGAAGGAGGATTTTCCCGTGTAGCAGCCTCTCTGAACACATTCTAGATTCCGGGTTTAATAGCTGCCATCTAACCTCTTTCCCCTGCCCACCCGCTCCCCAGGGAGGTACTTCCTAATGGGTTGGACCTTTTCAGTCTGGTTTTAGTCTCTGGCTCTTTATATTCTGAATGGGGACACCTCAGTCTCTTTCTATGACTTCCAGGCAAATTGTGTCAAATTAGATAAATGTGTTTGATGCTGCTTTGGGAGCTCTCATTCTCTGATTCCTTCCCACACCCTGTTCACCACGTTTGCCTCCTAGAGTCAATTAGAATGTGTATAATCAAAGAATTCCAACTCAAATAGAGGGTTTTTAAAAAAAGAAAACAAAACTTTACCAGTATACATATAGTAAAGCAATATCAAGAGGCAGATGCAGCATATTGATAAAAGGAAGATAAAGCCTCATCCTGTTTCCAAGGAGATTAACCACACGAAGATAATTTTTTTTTCTGCTCCTATGGACACTGTTATTAATGGTGTTTTATGGAAGAATTGTCAGACGCTCATCAGTTTACCAAACTATGTTAGTCTGTACAAAGCGTCTCTCAAAATGGTCCTGTGAGAAAGCAGTCTGCTGCAGTTGTCTGACTGGGCCTCTGAAAGCTTTCAAACTCAGCTACTGAAGTCCAGCCAGCATCTAATTTTACCCGTGAGTTCCAGGAGAGAGGAAAGCTGGTGGGAAGATTACAGAGTTCCTTGAAGCTCTGACCTACAACAGGAAGAGAGTTGTCAGCCTTCATGTCTCTCACCCTAAATCCCAAGGCAAACAACAGTGGCGGGGCGTTTTATAACACGTTCCCATTGTAAAATTGCATATTTCAGAAACACGATGCTGGCTCCCTCATTTTCCATAGACCTCGTGTCAGTATAAATAGATGACCTTCAAATGAATATTTTTACTTAAGCTTTTCAATTTGAGTTTTTCTAATGTACTTGGGCTTCTCTGGGTTTTCTTATAAAACGGTAGACATCTACTGCTTTTGAACTGGCTAATGCCCCTACAGATTCAAGTCTGATCACTACATTAACGTCCCGGGAATTTCTGGTAATGTTAGTGTGAAATGCCACAGTGATTTCAGAGTTTCAGGGGCATTTTGAGCTTTTTGTAAACAGAGTGGAAAAATGGGGCTTTGAAGTTAAGTCTCGGCTTCTGCAGTTAGTAATTTGACCGAGTTACCTAACTTCCCCAATACATATCTGTAAAATGGGTGTAATAATACCTTCCTTAAAAGGCTGTATGGGGGACTCGTGACAATCAAGGTTAAGCAAACTGTCCAGTGCTTAAGTCACACAGTTCAATAAACGGTAGCTACTGCCAACCCGAAGTGATAGACGGCAAATCCACAGTTATCTACAGTAAAGATGGCACAGAGTGACACCTCCTAAGGAAAAAGATGACCTCAGGCGCCCCTAAGAGCACGTGGAGGATCAGCCAACAGGAGAGCAGAAGCGATAGCCAGTGTCTGGTGTCAGGGAGATCTCCAATATGATTGTCCCAGGCCAGTAATGGACAGCTGCCTGCTCCAGGACTGGTGCCCTGGGAAAGAACATGAGCCTCTTCTTGCTGGTAGGCTGATGAAAGGGAAATAAACAAGAGAACCAGCTCCCGTGGGTAGAAAACTTAAATGGCTTCATTAAAATTCTTATGCTGATAACTTGTCTTCTGGAGCAGCAGTTCACACAGTAGCCAGTAACCTAAGGATGGACCATGACTTAGGCCACCCTCAGCTTCTCCAGAGTTAAACAGATGATCTGATGTTCTCAGCTTCTGTGGATAGGAACTGACAATTGCTATGCTATTAAAGTCAGAGCTGGACTCTAATCAGAACAAAGCACAAACCATACCGGAATGCTGACCATAACTCTGGGTCACTATCTGGCTGAATTTCAGTGTTCTCAAATTCTACGTGCCCTTGAGAAGAAGAGATCTCAACACAGATTAGTTCTGTGAGTTCTGCTTACTGCCCCCAGCCTCTTCCGATGTAAATAAAAAGTAAAGATCGTACTACTGTTAACTAAGCAACTACAAAGTACCAGGAACTACTGCTAATCTACCCCCATACCACTCTTCTGTCTGCTAGAAAGAAACATTTTAGAAGGGGCTCAGCTACCAGAAATCTTCTTCAGTATCCAATAGACAATAACAAGGTTACTCCTGACATTCAAATAAGCTGTTTAGGAGAGAAGGGCAGTGTATACGTAGACCCTTGGGTTTAAGAAGGAAACATCTTTTAATCAGAAATGAAATAAGAATCCCCAAGAGCTCAAGGCTTGCTGCAACATCTGTCAGTTTAGAATGGATTAATAAAATTAAGAGGGACGGTAAAATCTTATCTAGAGGGAATTACAAATACAAATCCATATGCTGGAAGGGGATGGAAGAGTCAGTTAATATTTAGCTAGTGTTCTGTGATTCTTCCAAGAGTAACACTTGGCTTCCCAAATAAACTAAAGAGAGTGTATACCAATCCTCGTTCCATTAGATGAGCCAACTAAAATTATTATCAATAAATCCCGTTTAGAAAATCATGGCAGAAAGGGTGAGCAGCAGAAAAGGCTACGAGGAGGAATGGTATTTGATCTAAAATTGGAAAGATGAGTAGCGCTTCTATTGGTGTGTACAAAGGGATACTGATGACAGAAGGGCTTTTCAGAGGAAGGAGACAATGTGCACAGAAATATGAAGGTGGCAAGGTGGAAGGCATGCTCAAGAGATGATAAATATTGGGTTGGCCAGAGAGTTCACATGAACTTTTTGGCCAACCCATTAATTAAATTCGGCACAAGCAAAGGGTTCATCTAAGCAAGGAGCAGGAGGTCAGATAGAAAAGATCGGTTTGAACCAAAGTGAAAATGGGAAGGGAGCCTCCAGTTTATCATTGTGAATATGAGGCACTGTGCTGTCATTTCATCTAGATCCATAGACTCCTTTGAGGTGGTTTGCTATTCACATTTGTATAGAAGAAGAAACAGGCTAAGTGAAAGTCCCACATTTACGGCAGAACAGAGTCATATTTTTGAATTATTTGATTGCTCCCCAATTCCATGTTCCCCCCACTACACTGTGTTACCTGCAACAAGAAATTAATGAATCTGGATTTCTATTATTTGAAGGTGACAACACTCAGTAAAGTTTTTGAGGGGAAAATATTTTGACATGATCAAACTATTTGCTATTTGGGGATACATAAAGACTCTCCTGGGGCCGCTGAAGTCTTCCATTCAAAGGAAGGTAACTTGGTAAAAAGTTTTCTTGAAGGAATGACTGAGAATATGGGTTGAAGGCCAGGGTTCTGGCCTTTTTTAGCAATGTGATTTTAGATGAGTTTCTTTCTCTAAGCCTTATCGGCAAAATGGGGATGAAAACATCCATCTCACAGGTTTAGATTTAAAAGGGGGAAATGCTCTATAACTAGAGCATAATGTAAAATTTTTAAAAATCCAAAATTCTTGAGTTGGTAGAGAAAATACCTAAACAGAATTTGAGTTCACCCCCAGAAACGGTTCAGAGACACACATAAGTGCAGTAGTAAGGCCTACCCCTTACTTGTAGGCTGTTCAAAGACCATCTGCAGGGGTTTCCCTGGTGGCGCAGTGGTTAAGAATCCGCCTGCCAGTGCAGGGGACATGGGTTCGAGCCCTGGTCCGGGAAGATCCCACATGCCACGGAGCAACTAAGCCCGTGCACCACAACTACTGAGCCCACGTGCCACAGCTACTGAAGTCCACGCACCTAGACCCTGTGCCCTGCAACAAAAGAAGCCACTGCAACGAGAAGCCCGTGCACCACAACAAAGAGTAGCCCCCGCTCGCCACAACTAGAGAAACCCGCACGCAGCAACGAAGACCCAACACAGCCAAAAATAAATAAATAAAATAAATAAATTTATTAAAACAAAAACAAAGACCATCTGTAGCGTTTGGGGGTTGGGTTTAAGGTTAAGGAAATTACTTTGGGTTCCTGTGCCACAGGATACAAACAACCCTAAAAACCCTTAGGTCCCTTTTTTTTCTCTTTAACATTTCTTTTTCTTTTTTTTAATTGGAGTATAGTTGATTTACAATGTTGTGTTAGCTTCTACTGTACAGCAAAGTGAATCAATTACACATATACTGTTGTTTTAGGTTCTTTTCCCATACAGGTCATTACAGAGTATTGAGAAGAGTCCCTTTTGTAATGGTTATTTTTGTGTGGCCCTGTCTCTTGTTCACCTTTGTATCCTACTCATCTCTCTCCGGGCCCCAGACTCAATGGTTTTAAAGGCAAGAAGTGGGCATCAACCTCAAATGCATAGCACTCCACGGACAAAGACATTCTGTTTAAAGAAATCATGAAAAAAGAAACTACCTCTTGGCTTGAAGAAGGAAGGCTTAATGACCCCATGTCGTCTGGTCCAGCTCAGGGTCACTTTGAAGGCACTTTGAAACACAGCACTTCCATGTTAAAAAAGAAGCCTCAATTATGAGTCATTAGCCCGTTTAGCCTATGACTATGAGTAGAGGTTGACAATGGGCGGGAAACATTTTATTAAGTGTCAAAAGTAAAGATTAAAGTCAGAAAATAAATATGATATACTTTTGACTTGGAGTTTCAGAAAATAAGCTTCTGGTTTGATCAGACTCAATTTTCAGGGGAAAATGGATAATGTGGCAACTCCCATCCCTCAAGTCTAGGAGCAAAGTTGCATGTAAGTAGCTTGGCAAGGAAACTAGCAAGGGCCCCCAAATTCCTGAGAGCCAAACGCCATCCACTTATTATTTTATTAGGTGTTTTTCACTGAACGTATAAACAAATTGCCAGGACTTTACTATAAATAGCTCAGGGAAAGAAAGCTGTGGTAAGGGTCTCCACATGAGCAGCTCAATCAGGAAATCTTTAGTCCCCAAACTCTACACACGGTGTGGTCAAGCAAACACGTCTTTAGAAAAGTCTTCCCAAAAAATGATCATTCTGATGGAAAAGCTTCACTCAATACATGCAGTTGGCACTTAAGTCAACTACCAAGAAGCACAAAGTCAAGTCTACTCTGATTCCAGGGCCCTCACTCACACCACAGGGTGCAATGATATGCCCACTGGGGTTCTAGAGAAGGATGGGAAGGCTTATGGGTGCTGATGATATTCAAAATCTCTGACCACTGGAAGTCACCACCAGTTTCCCACGATGATTTCCAGACATTGTCAAACTAAGAAGAAATGTAGGAAAGTGGAATGTGGAAACTAAAGAAAGTGTATCATGGATGTCTTTTAGAGGCTATAAGGAAAAGAGACTTGGGCGCACTCATCCAAACTCTCTTCTTACCTTGTCAGATGACCTTGAGATGAAGAGTTACCTCTTGAGATTTGCTTTTGCTCTTTGGAAAATTAGGAACGTGATTAGCTGCTGGGAAGGGTATGTTCGACAAGCATCAGAGAAGGGAAAGCTTTGATATTTTCATCCAACTCTGGGGCAGAGATGAGGATGGAGAATCGGTTCCAATCTACGGTAGCTCCAAACAGAGCAAAATCTGAAACTTCAATAAGTCTTTGTGCTCTTTCTGTGACAATTACAGCTCTTAGAAAAGCTGCTTCAGTGCCGTCAGAACAAATTTAGATTAATGAAACTAAAAAGAGTCCCAAAGAGGAAGGTACCAGGTGTTTCAATGTAGCCAGGCAATCCCAGAGCTTAAAACCTTAAAAGCGAAAAGCTAAAATATTCTTACTGAGAGTTGGGATGAATTTATGGTTGATTTTTCTAGGTAAATAATAATCAGTGTTGTTGTAGTATTGTTGTTGCTAAGTATGCAAGACCTTTCCAGCAATCATATACTATACTTACCTGCTATTTAAGCAGTGTAGTTAAATTTTCTAATCTTACCAACTACTTGGTCAATCATTTTAGAAAAACAGGAAAACTGATTTGACACAAGGGCGAAGGAGAGATAAAAGCTCAAGGAGGGCTTCCCTGGTGGTGCAGTGTTTAAGAATCCGCCTGCCAATGCAGGGGACAGGGTTCAAGCCCTGGTCCGGGAAGATCCCACATGCCGCGGAGAAACTAAGTCCATGTGCCACAACTACTGAGCCTGCGCTCTAGAGCCCATGAGCCACAACTACTGAGCCCGCATGCCACAGCTACTGAGCCTGCACTCTAGAGCCTGTGCTCTGCAACAAGAGAAGCCACCACAATGAGAAGCCCGCGCACCACAAGGAAGAGTAGCCCCCACTCGCGGCAACTAGAGAAAGCCCGCGCACAGCAACAAAGACCCAATGCTGCCAAAAATAAATAAATAAAATAAATAAATTTATATTTTAAAAAAAGCTCAAGGAAAAGACAATTGATGCATAAACTAAGAAAGTAATTTTACTTTTTAAACCAGTGAGCCTATGTTAAGCACAGAAATGTGCTTCTCACAGTTTTTAAAGCAACTGGGAAAGTAAGTCTTCTTTCAGGTAGTACCATATGAGGCCTCAAAGGACAATGCTTGGGGTGAGGCAGTAGCAGCCCAACAGGGTTAAGTCTCTTCAAGGTTTTAAACAAAAAACAAACATCCAAAAAATAAAAGCATGAAGCACAAAAAACAAAGCAAAACACCTCCCCCCCAAAAAAAAATCCACTTAATTTTTATAGGGATTGTTCTCTAATACCTAAGGAAGGGGTTGGTTCTCTTGAATTTTTCTTTAGGGTTGTCTCTGTGCTAAGGAATAAGGTCACAACTGGGGTTTTAATAGGGTCTCCGTGGGCCTAATGTAGAAGAAAAGCTAAAGGGCTGAGGTCTTGTGGGTATTATCCTCAGGCTCTTTCTCCTCCAGTCTTCTTTTATATATAAATAAGACAAGAGTTCCAGGCAATTGTGAAGTTAGGGCAGCAAAACATAAGGCAAATTTTCTCTCTCTGAGCCTCAGTTTTCCCACATGTAAATTGAGGAGACTGAACTGTAATATATAATCACTCAATCATCCCCAAAGTCCCTTTCAACTGAAAGTACATAACAAAGATAAAAATGCAAAACAAAAACAAACATCAACAACAATCAAAGAAAAAAAAAACAACCCACTTCTAAACCTCTACTCCTCAGCTGGAATCTGATGGTAGGACTTCATGAAACACCAGCCCAGAGGTATTCATGACCCCTCAATCCTGGGTCTGACAGCCTCCTAGTGATAGAGCTCATGTTCCATCCCCCCCAGGTCCAAATTCCTGAGGGTGACTGTCGAAACAATAGGGGTAACAATGACATCACAATGATAGTATTGATAATAAGGCCAATAAATGCTATTATTAATGATAATAACAGCTAACATTACTGAGCTCTTATTAAGGGCCAGCCACTAGAAACGTCACATCTATTTACTCAGTCAATTCTCGTAACAACTCTATGAGGAATTAACCCTGATATTATCTCCATTTTGCAGATGAGGAAACTGAGGCTGAGGCACAGAGCAGTTAGGCAAGTAGCAGGAGCAAATGATGCAGCAACAAATCACTGAATCGCCAAGATCCAAGGGGGAGGGGGTCCACAGGGCTCCTACACAGCACCGCAGGACGCTAAGGACAGGACAGAGCTCCCAAGAGAGAAGACTTAGCCCACCGAGGTGGAGCCAGTGGGGTTAGCCGACTGAGAACTGAGAGCTACGGGTTGCATCTTGACTCTGCCACTGCAGTTAATCCAAGTCAATTTCCTTGTCTGTAAGACAAGGGCAGAGGATGAGATAACCTTTAAGGCCCTTTTCAGCTCTGACATTCTCCATGAGGGACCATGTTCCATAAGGACTCAGCAACTGTTTGATTCCCAGGCTTTTTTTTTTTTTTTAAGTTCTTCATTTCTATTTTAAAAAATTGCATGTTCCCGTGGCCCTGGAATGCCTGCCTCTGGCCCCTCTGGAGCCCTGGGTTATGTGAAAGCAGCCGTGCCAAGCTGGCCCATGGGCGGGGCCGAGTCTTCCTGGCTGGCCTGTGACATGTTCCTGACGTACTGTGTGGTCAAGGAGCTGGAACTGGGGGGGCTGAACAAGGGCCAAGCCTTGCACTTCAGCTTCCTGACCTGGCAGCCATTCAGAGAGACCCTGCTAAGTGCTATTTCCTAAATACACTCTCTTTTCATAACAATCTTACCACATTGCTTTCCTTTACAAGCACTCTTAAAAAAGGGAACTGGACTCCTTCTGCTTAATCTACACAGACTACATTTGGAAACCATCAGAAACTGAACTCTAAACAAAACGTTATTAATGTGTTGTAATCTGCCCTCTATGTTGCAGATGAAAAGAAAATGTTTTATAGTTTCAGAGCATACGTTTTAATTGCCTTTTAAGAGTGCATATACTTTTAGTACTTAGTGTTATAAAACTGTAGTATCTGTTTCTTGATAACTGTTGAGTGATCTCAGCTATTTTTATTAGTTTTTTTTCCTTATCCTTTTCTCCCTTTTTCTCCTAAACTGCCACCCATCAAAGTTCCTTTAGATCAAGCTTGATAGAGGGCTCACATATTTGAGATCTTCCATTATAAATAGCTTCTTAACAACATCCACCTCACTATAAAACACTTGTTCCTGAAAATGAGTTCTATAAACAAAGATGGAGTGGGTGGCTTTGTCTAATAAGCCAGTATAGCTGGGAACTGTGCAGTCTAGCCTTTTCCCAGTTTGCTATTGCTTTTTTATGGGGGCCAGATGACCCACGGAGATCTGATGCTCTTGCTACTTTTCTCAACTGTACAGGCCTGTCCCAAGAGACTAACATATCAGTCATCAGCCCAGAGGTTTCAAGGGCAGAGTCTTGGACATACCAAGATCCAGTTTGCTCTTCAGCAAGGAATCCCAAATTCATTAGAATTAGGCCTGAAGTTAACAGAGGATTGGGCTCTCCACCAGCTTGTCACCAGGCTGACAACTCCCCGGAAGGCTGGGTCACTTGACAGAGTCTGAGGGGCTGAGGTCTCCATTGTCCCACCCTCCAGATGGACAAATGATGCCCAGCTCTTGGACCAGTGATATAAACCTGAATCACAGGCTCACAGGAAATGAAATGACCTTTCTGAGCGAAGGGTTTCTTGGGGCAGGGCCGGGGGATGGGAGCATTTGGCCATCTGGATTCCTGGCCAGGAGGAAACTGTCTCTTGAGTGGTCCAAGTATTAAGTACTCCCAGTGACACAAAGCACCACAATGGCAGCCACAAATGATAAAACCTTTCCAGGAACATCTAATATAACACAATGTTCAAAAACCAGATTTACAGAGACTCCTTCGACCAGAAGGATCCATGGAGATGATGTAGTCCATCACTCATTTTCAGGTGAGGAACTGAAGCCAACACGGGCAAGTTATTTA
Source organism: Globicephala melas (assembly GCF_963455315.2). Lineage (NCBI taxonomy): Eukaryota > Metazoa > Chordata > Mammalia > Artiodactyla > Delphinidae > Globicephala > Globicephala melas. The sequence continues at coordinate 48,866,133 of NC_083333.1, read as the reverse complement.
CCCAAGGTCTCATGGCCTACGGGAGCTCAGAAACCTGGTTTCTAGTTCTCCACCTGGCTCTTCACCACCTACAGGATGACCATCGGTGAGTAAAGGAAGCGTCACTGGAAGGAATTCCCTTTAGTCATCTGAAAATGGGACCATGTGCCCTTTAATTTCAGTTTCTTTTCAGAGATAGCCATCTTCCTTATCTCAAACATTAACTCAAATGTTTCTTATGATGTCTCCAGTGTTTCCCTAATGTCTTCATGACTCACTGGATATTATGGCTTGATACAGTACAGAGCAGTGCTCAGTTACAACCTTAGTTTCTAAAGCAATTTTTTTTTATGAAAAACAAGCCTTCCTCTCAGTTCCCTTGCCATCAAAACTTGCACAATATATTGAGAATTCTTGCAATGGCTCAGCAGGGCCGATTTTCATAATGTGTCAGAATCCACAATGTGAAGGAGCAGTTGTTTATAAATCTATTAAAACTGAATTTTTTTTTTTTTTTTGTCTGCACTGGGTCTTTGTTGCCGTGTGTGGGCTTTCTCTAGTTGCAGTGAGTGGGGGCTACTCTTCATCGCAGTGCTCAGGCTTCTCATTGCGGTGGCTTCTCTTGTTGCGGAGCACGGGCTCTAGGCGTGCAGGCTTCAGTAGTTGTGGCATGCGGGCTCAGTAGTTGTGGTTCGCAGGCTCTGGAGCGCAGGCTCAGTAGTTGTGGCACACGGGCTTAGTTGTCCCGCGGCATGTGGGATCTTCCCGGACCAGAGCTCGAACCCGTGTCCCCTGCATTGGCAGGCGGATTCTTAACCACTGTGCCACCAAGGAAGTCCCCAATTTGTGATTCGTAATCTCTGGGGCAGGTGACATTTTAATAACCGAAAAAAATTGGCTCAAAAGAAAGCTTTGAAAAATTGGGTCATCCTATTTTCATACTCCAGGGGTCTACAAGCTAGATATGGCAAGTCTTTCTCTTTTTTGACAGATCGTAGGTCAAGTGGTTATAATTATAAAAAGATTGGACAGAGAACAGCTACTTAAACATCCTGGAAATAACTTCTTCTACCACCATTTTATAACCACTTCTAAAGAATTCTCTTCTGGGATGAAACAATGTGAAACCAAGAGTTTCCCTTAGACAGGTTAAGGGAAAGCCCTTCCATTCAGTCATTTTTGCATTCATTGGTGCTCCTAAAACAAACTGGGTTTTTTTGTTTGTTTTTTTTCCGCCGTGCCATGAGGCATGCGGGATCTTAGTTCCCCGACCAGGGATCAAACCCGTGCCCCCCGCAATGGAAGTGCTGAGTCTTAACCACTGGACCGACAGGGAAGTCTAAAACAAACTGTTTCTCCACCCAGGGAAATAATTCTGTGTTGGGATACTGGAGTCCATCTCTGCTGCTGAGATCTCTCTCCTTAAGATCTCAGCAATATAGTTTTTGGGTGTGTTTCATGACCTTTTGTGCTAGCAAATAAGCCTTTGGAGGATTAAAATTAACTTTCTCATCCTAGTTTAAAGAGTGCTCTGCTCTGGGAACATGAAAAAAAAAAAAGCCCAAGTCCTGTGCCAAATACCCAGTCTAGCAGTGCTGATATTGCTTTCAAGGCTCTTACTTTAAAAATAAATTTTTACAGGAGTAGCAGAGAAAGTAGCAAAAGAATATACAAAAGCTCCTCTTTTTAAGATCAAAGAAGAATCAAGTTTTGTGTTACAAGTATTTGAGAATATACTACTACTTTAAACTACTCCAAGTGGTCTAAAGCATTAAATGTGCCTCAAACTTCCTGACCTATAGATCTAAAAGTAATCACTCACCTTGACCTATGTATCCTAATATGGACTAAATAGAATATTCAATGAAGTCCTGGTATCATATGTGTTAGGAGCCTTAAAATCAGGCTATCAGAACTGGTCATCTGCCCACAGAGCTGGCTAGATAAATTTCCACAATGACACACTCCTGGAATGAACACTGAGGGACTCAGGTCAGGGCCACTTCCTGTTACGAAAGCACAAGGCAGACAAATTCTCACCATATGGCCTTTACCCTCTGATCTTATATCTTACCTGTCCTCCCTTCAGCTTCAACTCAAAAATCTATTCCTTTACCTCTGGACAAGCAACACAGGGAAACTGTATTAAATCAGCCAAAGCAAAATACAGGCCTTTAAAGTGCTTCAACTTTCAAACTCAAACAGGGTGCCACCCTTGATACGTACAATCAGAAGAAGTTCCTTTGGCTGCCTTCGTGGGGCAAGGATTCAAGAAGTGTTCAGGAAGGCAGAAAGCTCTCCAAAAGAAGCTAATTCAAAAGAGATTTCCAAGTCAACATCCAAACCGAAGAGATGTGGAAAAATTCAGAAAAGCATCCTAACAAAACATCCCAACAAAGTACCCTAACTCCTTTTTGCAAACCCACAGCTGGTAGGAGCAAAGTTCTAACGTGACAGCCTTTTAAAGCAGCAAGTTGCAACCACAAGTGTGGTTGCTCTTCCAACATTATTTTCTTTGGGAAAATTACATGGGTGGGTAGGGAAGCAAACCCAAGAGGACTGCAGTTTACAAGTCCCGAGGCCTGGGAAGTAGGATGCACAGAACCTGGGAGTGGGGACCTCATGGTAGAGAGGGGAAATCTAACCTTCTTGTACAAGGTGGCTAAGATCTCTGGCCGCTCTTCAGGCAGAGTATACTGCTCTCTATGTGCAAAACTGATCAATAAAATTTTACTGGCAAGGCAAAAGGAGAAACATCTGCTCTAGTCAAGAGCAGCTGTGGTCAGCAATAAGGCAGCTGGCACAGGGTCAAGGCTGTTCTTGCTGGTAGGTGGTATTGTGGTCACCAGTAATTACTTTGGAGAATTTCACGGAGTCAAGGATAACTAAACAGACAAAGAACATTTTATTTTACTTTCTATCTTTAGCCCAGGAGCAAAAATCGTGACATGTTGTATAGAATTCAGAAGCCCGATGCAGTCCATATTTTTCAGGGCAGAACTTTTTACCTCGAAGACTGGAAACCCTTAAATGTAAGTATTTCAAAAAATATGTTCTTGACAAGTGACCTCTCCACTCATTATTTCTGATTGAACAGTTCCTGTAGATTGCATTACTCTTTAAGTGTTTCCTTCTGAAAGATATAGTATAGAATACTTTAAAGAAAATGTGAAAATTACATTTAGCAAATCAATAAATGGTACAAGGTTTTAAAAACCTCATCTTTATCAAATTTCCATGGTATCTTCAAAGTTAAATAAACCCTACAGTGAATGGGAATTTGGAATGTAAATATAAATCTGTTCAATGCATGCAGTTGATAATTTTTCATGGAATGATGAATGTGAGAAAGTAGCAGTTACATTAACATACACTGTACTTAAAAAATTAAACACTTGGGAAATAACCTCTTCAGCCGCTGGAAAATGACAAAGTCTAAGACATTTCAATCAAGTTAATTTCAGTAGGAAAGCAATGCATTTTTCCCACCAGAAACTATATGAAAAAAGAAATTAACCAAAATGGGTCTCTGAATGATGGGATAACATCAGCCTCAAGGAGAACTTCATGACTGCTTGTCAATTAAGTTATTCTACACACATATTCATAGGCAAAACTAGCCACATTCATTTTAAATCATGTCAAGGCTGAATGGTCGATATTATATTAAAACGAAAGCATGATTTGCATTAAAAAAGAAAAGGAAATTCTCTTGCCAACCAAGAGAGCTCACCTGCAGCAGCTGGATAATTCAGGTATTCAATCTCCAATCAGGCCATGCCAGGTAGGTCATGTCCAAAATATTACTGGATATACAATACTACCCCTAGTGTACCCTCTGACGGCTGGGGCTCCTCGAAATCCTTAGACAGTTTTGGAAGTGGAGGGAGAGACCCAGGGACCAATTTCAACCTACTTTAGACCTATTCCTAACTCAACCATCTCTAGAATGCCACCTTAGACCAGGTCTGGGGTCATGATAGGTCCAGGGTTCTCCCAGGACAGAAAACAATCCTTGATCAGTATGTAAGGAAGGCCAAATCCAGGTGCTAGAAGGCTGGGATTGTAAGTATCAGCCCTGTCAATCGCTGTACATAGATCACTTGAACCCTCAGAGTGTCAGGTTTTTCACATGTCAGAGTAGGAAGCCTTCCAGCTTTGACATTACATTGAGTCCACAAAGAACAGGTCTCTAGACCTAAAGAGGTGTCCCATCAGCTCCATATCCCTCAGGACTAGGCAGTAAGAGGTCCCCTAACAATCTCCTGTTGTTTTTTCTTTCAATGAGACTTTCACTACCATTAAAAAGAAGTACTAAATTTAGGTGTTCCCTGAGGAACTGGTTTTTATGATAGCCCAACATCTCACAGTTGTTACGTTAAAGCCTACCATCTGAAACCACTGAATAGTAGGCAGAGGACTTCTATGACTTTGAGTTTTACATATAAAATTTCGACCAGAGAGAAAAACTGATTGACATCAGATAATATGGGAACAACTTTTACATCTTCTAAAATAAGCAACTTTAGGACTTCCCTGGTGGTGCAGTGGTTAAGAATCCACCTGCCAATGCAGGGGACACGGGTTCGATCCCTGGTCCAGAAAGACCCCACATGTTGCGGAGCAATTAAGCCCATGCACCGCAACTACTGAGCCTGCGCTCTAGAGCCCACGAGCCACAACCACTGAAGCCCGTGAGCCTAGAGTCCATGCTCCGCAACAAGAGAAGTCACTGTAATGAGAAGCCCGCGCATCGCAACGAAGAGTAAGCCCCCGCTCGCCACAACTAGAGAAAGCCCACAGCAGCAACGAAGACCCAATGCAGCCTAAATAAATAAATAAATAAAATAAGCAACTTTATTAATTTATCAGTAATATTTGCTTAAATACTGCCTAAAATTATAGTCTATTACACTGCGTTTAGGAGGATGAATAGTGAAATCACAAATCCTATGGAGTTTCAGTTAAGTCTTAAAAAACATTGCTCCTTCCCTGTATATCCCATTTTGTAAAATGTAGAATAAATGAAGTCTGTGAGCATCAGGCAATTTTAATAATAAAGTAAAAATCTTCTGAATTTTACCTATTGTTTTTCTTTTATGACACATTTTTGCTAACTTCTAGTCACACTGTTTTCAAACTGATGCCTTTGCCGATGCTATTTCCACAGACTGAATGGACTTTCCTTAGTTTTTTTTTTGCTTTTTTTAGCGTGTTGAAAACCTACTTATTTGTCTTCTAAAGACACTATCTTCTAAAGAACTGGCAAAATAAATCCTGATATATCCAATAATGAGATAGTATGCAACCCATTATATGAGATTATAAAGTTCTCAATCTGTTTGGAAGAAACTGGGATTAGGGATTAGTTCACAAAGGCAGCGCGGGACATGACAATCTTTGGAAAACTGATCAACACTATTCCTTCTCCTAAACATCGGCTCAGAAGTGGGATAAACCTCTGTAAAAAAGCAGGTTGACTGGCAGAAGTGAGGCTCTGAAGGTGAATTTTTCCTTTAGCTTCCTGAATTCCAGGTTCTTTTCATCTCAGGAGATTGTTAACTGCAGGTTCTGTACAGCAGCTCTGTTAACTGCAGGTTCTGTACAGCAGCTCTTTGCTATAGCTTGCAGTCAGTGATGTCTTTCTAATCGGAGGAAGGGTCTAAGCGTCACGGGCTAGTCAGTGAAGAAGTTCTCATCATGTCTAAAGCATCAGATATAAAGGGAGGATAGCTATAATCTGGGTCTGGCAACATTAACCAAATATGGACTGAGTCCAAAATAGACATGAAAGTTATTAAAACACCACTCTAAACGTCTTTATGTGTTTTAGGTATAGTGACTTAGGGCTCATCGGGACATATCTAAGAGTCTCTTTTGGGTTCTGATATTTATACTGTCTTCTTCATGTTCTTGGCTTCTTCATCTTGAATAACAAGAGCCATTCTGGTCCTAGATATACTTATCACCGAGAAACCATTCCCCTTTAATTAAAACATACACACACACACACACACACACACACTGAATCTTATTCTATTATCCTGAAGGCTCTTAGCCTTCTCAGAAAACTTAAGCATTTACTCAACAAACCTTGTTTCAACTCCTATGTGTCATATGCTATGAGTAGGGGAGAAAGTACAATTTTAAACTGGTTTTATCTCAAAATTATTATTTTATTAGGCTTATTTACTTTCTCTTCTGTTATTAGCATAAGGAGATGGCTAAGTCATTTGGGGTGTGTGTGTGTGTGTATGCGTGTGTGTGTGTGTGTGTGTGCGTGTGTGTGTGTGTGTATTAAATCCTGGCACAAGACAACAAGTAGAGAACAGCAGAGACAAAGGGAGATACAGGCGCTCGGTGGTCAAACAGGCTGGTTCACTGGCTTTGCCACTCTCTCCTGTATACCAACCTACAAATCGGTAGAAAGAGCAAACTCCTTATTGATTTCCGGAATCACCTTCAAATAGTCAAACCTCTAATGTCAAATCTACCTAATTCAGTGTGTCTATCGTATTGAGGGTCCCCCAAAGAAAGCCTAATTGGATTGTAATTTCAGGTTGGCCTCTTCTGAAGGGTGAGAGACAGGGAGTGAGAGTTGTCAGGGAGGGAGCAGACAGTTTCTCATGGCAAGAGTCCTCTCCTGTCCAAACAGAGGAAAGTTCCCAAGTAAGGGTGGCATATTGAAATCTAATCAAATGGCTAGACTATTTTTACCCTTGAATTCATCAAAATCCTCTCAAGAACAACCACCCTTGGTACTATTTAAGAATGCTTCTTTTGGGGGAAGGTTTTAGTTAAGACTTACTTCAGTGTTTTTGAATTTAATTTAAAAGAAATGAGCCCTTTATAGTCAGTCACAGGGCTGAAAGACACAGGTAAATGAATCCAGTCTACTGAGTAAGATAAGATCGGTCTTGAACTTCTTAGAGTATGTGTGCTAAAATGGATAAGTTTTAAACGAGCATCAACTACAACTCATTCCATTGTAATATCATGGTGCAGTGGAAAGAATATGGACTTTGGGGTCAGATAATCCTGGGTTCAAAGCCTGGCCCTATCACTTATCTTAGGCTCAGTTCTCTTAAAAATATAAATACTATTCTATCTGGCAGGATAGTTGTGAGGATAAGAAAATATGCACATAAAGTGTTTATCACACACACGCAAAAAAAGTGTCCATCACAGAGTAGGCATTCAATAAATGGTAGTTACTGCTATTATTATTATTATTATTATATGAGGTGACATGCTTACAGTTCCCAAACATCCAAATACCCACACCAAAATGCAGGTCACAAGGAGAATGTAACTGCCCTCACAGAAAATCCCAATCAAAATATTTTTATCATATACATATTTAAAACTCAAGTATAAGACTTTTAGGCCTGCGAACTTCCAATACAACAGTATGGCTTCACACACCTGAGTGTTCTTTTAAAAAAATATATTCACATTTAAAAGGTCAAGTTGTAAAGCCATTTGATTAAAATAGTAATAAAAGAGTAAACATTAACTCACAATTTCTCCTTTGGTCTTTACTATTCCAAGCGGTATCACCTCCCGAATAAGTTGCACCTTAAGACATTGTAAGATTATCTTGATTAAAATCTTTAAGTTCTTAATTTTAAGTAGGGAAAACCTAATCTCCAAAAGCTAAGTTTAATACTTTTAGCATGATCTAGATCTTAACAGTAGCATGTTATCCTCTGCTACTCCTGAAACATGACTGCCCAAAATAAATGAAGTTCCCTTTTTATATTAATTTTAGAGCCACTGATAAAAATACAAATGATTAACATCAGAAAGGAAGAATTGCTCATCGTTAGGCCACCCAAATTTCCAAAAGCATCATAAGTTATAGAAAGCTTGTCTCTGGAATTTCAACAGTTTTCTCAAAGGTGTCAGAGCTATCTACTAGAGGCCTTGCAAATTGAATTAAATAACAAAATAAAGCAAACAAATACCCACCCCCCTAATCTGTCAGTATTTCAAACCTAGGCTTTCCTCTTGGGTATGTAACTATCCTTGATGATAATTCTGTTCAAGCTAGTATTTCCTCTCCAAATTCACTTTTAACCCAAGCTAAATAAGGATGTTGGTGCCAATCAACTCCCACTATCTACAGTATGGTAACCCATTTTATTCACTCTTGCTTTTGCTTCTCAAAAATAAACTCACTAAATCAGCACCTGATCTTCCCCTAAGAACTGTAAACCCATCCTATACGTAGGAAAAATTGACACAAAGATAGGTTATATTGCTTCCGTTGTTAAAAATATCCACTAGTAAAGTTAAAAATCTGAAGCATTCAAGCATTTCGATTTCTTATTTGCTTGTCTGGACTATCTGCAATACGCATTTCGATTTTTGCTATTTCTAGCCACAAAGCCATCACAGGAGTTGGCCTCAGGGCCCGGAGAGGAAATCTGGCTTCCACCTCTGGGACACACGTTTCAGCGCTTATGTCTGACTGACCCTGCCAATCACCCCTGCCAGAAGCCACAAGCCTGGCTTACAATAACAGAGTATATCAAAGAGGACAGGAAAGAAAACAAGACAGTGGCAGGGTCAGCAGAGGATAAGAACACGGTGAAGATGCCCTGTGGAAGCAGGGAACGGGGAGCCATATATTCATCCTATCGACTGTGTTTCTCAGAAAAGGCAAAGTCATAAATGCTTTGGACCTTGACTGCCAAAGTCGGCCCTGTACTACCATAAAATTACTGCCAGACGTAACTAGGAGAGCAGATTGTCTCGTTATGATGGGATGGGTCAAGAAGAAACACTCTTGTTCACACGAACTTGTAATTACAACCCATATGCTTAAACCAACTCAGAGTGGTGATCGTGGTAACTGTATATTGACCTCTGATATAAAGATCATCCATGTAAAGTGACTCTTTTCACTAGAACCATCCAGTTCAAGAACAGTGGTAATCCATGCTTGCCTCCATAGAAGAACATGCCTAATCCACTGTGCACTGTGATCATAAAGTCAGCAAATTTAAAAGGCGTAGAGAGGAGAACAGAAAAGTCGTTAAGAGTCGGGGAGAGGGTTTATAGTCAGTCTGGGTTTGACCTTGACTCTGCTACGTATGAGCTGTGTGATCTTGGGGAAGTTACTAGTTTCTCTGAATCGCAGTTTTCTCAGAGAATTATTATGAGCACTCAATGTCCAAAAAAAAAAGATAAACTTTCAATATATGTTAACTTATTATTAAAGACAGCTATGTATTATAAAAACAGAAGATAACTTTTAAAGGCCGCTCTCTTAGGCCTGACATTCCCAGTCTACTTTTAGTCTCAATCAACTTTTTCAGCCTTCGCTTCTACTACTTCCCTTCACATCCACTATCCAACCTTCCTGCCTCTACTGCTTTATTTGTGTCGTGCCCTCTGCATAAAATCACCATTAGAGTCACCTTTGAAGATTCAAGCCTACTGTTCAAATAACACCTTCTTCAAAAAGCCTTTTTTTTGATCTTCCCCATCTCTCTCCACTAAATTACTCATAATATCTTGTAACCTTCTGACAACTATTTTATGCTGTCTGTTATAGGCATTTGTACATAAACAGAGTACCTAGCACAGGGCTTTGTCCACAGTAGCACTTAGTAAAGGTTAATTAGAGGAATAAACAAATAACAACAATTCTCTCTCTAATAAGAAAATGAGCAACTTGCCTTCACACTCCCACTTCCCTACAGAACCCCACGAAAACGCCGATGCCTCATTAACTCCGGCGGGACTGGAGAGACAGAGGCTGCCAGGAGCCCAAGCTGTGAGAGTTGGCACTTCTCTCTTTGCATCCAAGGAGTTAAACTGAGTCCCGGGGAGATAAAAATCTCCGGTTTTATTGTTTAGTGAGGCTGCCTGACAAACGAAGATCCAGCTGCAATTGTAACATTCCAAGCTCGGAAGGCGCCAAGTTTTACTAACTATAATTTAACTGGTCCGACTGCTGCAGTCCAAATTCTTGTTTGGATAATCAGTCTTTGTTTGAATATGTTCAAAAACAGCACAGACTAGCATTAGCCTCTGGGTATGTCATGTGAGCTGATTACCCTGTGGCTCCCAGTAGCAGAAACTCATACACAAGAGGAGGATTATTTTCCTAGTATTACTGTTACGCTAACATATAATCAGTCCTTTTCTCCCAGTCTCCACATCTCGTCCACAGCCTCCCCCAACCTTTTTTTTTTCCTCCTTTCTTTTTTCTTCTCTTTTTTCTCCCTCTCTCTCTTTTTTTTTTTTTATAATTCAAAAGTCTTCTTTCCAAGTTCAACCAAAGTTTAAAGGTGAAAAGGTCAAGAAAGTTTCATGGCTGTGGCTGTTTAGAAAAGGGTAGGACTAACTGTGGTCTCTAGCTCAGCCTCTACTAAAGGCTCAAGAAGCTCATATTTCACTGTACTTCTGCAGCGCCCAGTTGCCTTGACACAATCTGTTTGGAATGAAATTAAGCCCTTGTTAATCATTTTTAACATAATAGCATAATAATAACTTCACCTGCCAAACAATCATTTCATACTTAAGCAACTCAAGTGGCTCATTTGTTTGTTAAAAAAAAAAAAAAATCCAAATTCTCCAAGTTGTACGTTTTAACTGGAGGACACTCGTTTGGGATCTACCCACCCTGCCCGTCTGCAAGTCATTCGGCTCTCTCTAACAAGCCAAGAAGGATTCTGGAAACTCTGCACCTATCCTGTCACTTGGGCCTTGCTCTGGCCATTCTCAAAGAGCCCAAATGAGTTGACAGTGCCTGGCTGACAGAAAATGCTAGACAGTATTTGCCATTAGTATTTTGGAGGGGAAATCCTGACTCAGAGGTACAGTTCTAGCAATCAGTGGAAAAACTGCTGGTGGGGAAAAACCATGGCTTGGAAAAGGCTGGAATGATTAGCCATTGGTACATGGGTTGGCGAAATGCTGCAAACTGGGAAATTGAAGTGGGAGCTCTCAACTGGTCTGGAATTGTAGGTGTAAATCTGGTCCCAGCAGCTCCTGTATTGCTAGAGGGAAGGCCACCAAAGGAGAAGGAAACTCTGCTCCCTGGGAGGGATACCTGTTTATTTTACAATTAACAACAGCAAAGGAACGCTTTCTGAAATTCTTCCTGGAAGGCACAGAATTTAATCCTATACAACAGTTTGAATCTGCAAGGTCTTAGCTGAGATGACAGGTAGAAATCAGAGTACTTCAGAGCTGGCTCCAGTTACAGAGAGAGACATAAGGAACCAAGAAAAGCCCCTTCTGGGGCCAAAATTCTAAACTGTGCAGTGATCTAGGATTTGAGAGAGGAGGAGAAGAAAAAAGACGGCGCTGTGCATTAGGGCGCAGTGGGAAATGGATAGGAAGTGAGGTCTAAAGGTTGAAGGTTTATCATTTATCTACTCCTCTGCATCCTTGCTCCATGCATTCTGGGGCAAAGGAAGAAGGTTTCTATTGTGAATTTCCACAACTTCTAATAGTCGTATGTTAGACATATACTCATCTTTAATATCAATGAATTACACCTTCTACTAACTTAAATCATGCTGAAATTTAAGACCATGTTTTTCCTCCCTTCTGTGGGTACTGAGTGAAAAAAAAACCCAGGCCCACTGATATTCATAGTGCTCAATTCACATTAATTAGAATTATAGAATGCCACAGCCGGAAGAGCTCTTAAAGAAAGGTTAACGTAGAAGTGTCTCAGGGGCCAGAACTGAGGCCACACAGGGATTTCCCCTGTACCCTCCATTAACAAAACATCTCCACCTGTATCTGTTTTATATATTGGGGTCCTGCAAAAATTTCACTAGAAGAAAAGGCTCTGCTGTTGGGGAGGAACGGGTAAGAGGGAGGTTTGAAAACCAAAGAGCTGGTCCAATCTTTCATTTTAAAGTTAACGAAACACGGGTCTGTGAGGCTGTGACTTGGCCAAGGTCCCTCAGTGAGTAGAGAACAGGGTTAAGACAAGAATTCCTCTGCAGCCCCCAGTTCAGTATGTGCTCCATCTCCAAACCATGTCTGTCTGCTCCACCTTTCAGGGAAGCCCTGCCTCCATTTACTGTGTTTGCATCACAAGACTGCAACCTAAAAAGAAACACTTTTTAGAAATATTTAACTGGCACAAGAAGTCAAATTAACGATCATTTTTTAGATCTGGACAATGAACTACGGCAAGCCTGGTTGATGGCCATCTTTAGTTGTAAAATCACTTCTGCTAAAGCCATTAGCCACGAAGTGTTCTGGGCAGCTCGGATTTTACAACAAAACCTGTAAAAGCTAGGGGTCAAAACTTTTCCCCGGGGCTTAAAGGTGTGAAGCTTCTGAAATGAAGCTTGGGTACTCAGAACCTTCCCAATCAGCTCTAATCTTCACCACCTCCTTTTGATTATCCCTTGAAGAGTGTTGCTAGATAATATGGAGGGGGAAAGAAAAAAAGCCCAATAAAAAAAGGAAGTATTTTTAGCCTCTTTTTAAGCGGTGACAAAGTTTATCACACTCCTACTCAAATTAGTCACACAGGTTAGTCCCAAGGGAGAGCAGTCTGGCTACAGATCATTGCAAAGGAATGACTTCTTGGAGGCCTAAAACAAACACTTAGGCACATGGTTCCATCTGGAAATATAGTCAAATAGAAGCAAATTCCACGAAATTCCCAACTGATGCAAGCAACATAATTTTGTATCTTACAATACTAGCTTGGACTAGCTGCTGTGGTCTGCTAAATAGATACATGACTCTAAAATGAGGATAAAGACAATAGTTACTTTAATAATGATAATAATAATAATTATTTCCAATATGCTTATTCACAAGGGTTGAAGATGCCAATACAGCAGCAATGGAGAAGAGAGAGAACAACTGAGGAGAAAACAAGACTTGCAAAGAATTTCCCACCATTTTGGTTCTTTCTCCTTTTAAGAAAGAGAAAATTGGTCCTGAATCCTCACGATGAAACTCAGGGACTTGAGGTTTTTTAAAGTTTTTCTTCACAAGCAAGAGGGTTTTCAGGGAAGGACTAGCACGTGGGCCATGCAATTGGTTATCTTCAAGGGTCTGTCAAAGTGCCATAAATGCAGCAAAGATTCCCACATGAGTCTCTGTTTCTCTGTTCAAATATGAAAACCACCCCTTCTTACCCTGCCAGATATAGCCCCCTATTCTTTTTTGCCAAAATGCATTAGTTATGAAGCATTACTGCCAGTAGGTACAGTTACATAAAACATGCATGCTTACCCAAAATTAATTGTTTCCAAGCTATGTGGGAAACTAAGCACCCCGTACATGAATAACTCATAGTCACTAACTTTGTGGAATATTTTAAAACTTACCTTCTTATTTCTTTTGAAGACAGGGTTGCCTTAATACCCAGCATGGTTTTGTATTATAGATTTGTACCTCGAGAAATTTCTAACACGGGTTAGAAATGGCTTTGCCACTCATGAACTTCATGAGTTTACGACCTTGAACAAGTAGCTGAACTTTATAAAACCTGTTTCTTATCTGTAAAATGGGAACAGAAGAGAGCAATAAAAAAATATAACCTTTATCAATGTTTGTGTTATTGTAGAATTTCTGGGGTTATCTCGTGGTGGGCCAGGGAGAGCTGCATTGCTTAAAATTTTTAGGGGAAAAAGTTAAGTAATTTGACAGACAAATAATTCATATGTTAAAACAAACATATACATTGTGGAAGAGAATACAATATCAACACTCATTTTAAGATAAAACCCTAGCTTCAAGAAAAATTTTAAGCCAGTAGCAGTCAAGGTTGTGGGTCCAGAGTTGGGGAATGAGCAAAGGGGGACACATAAGCATCCCTCTTCTGCTATTCGAGGTACTTCAATGGAAAAGTTTTAGAAGCACAAGAAGGTGGTTCCCCAACTCAGACTGGGGCTGCTGAGGAGAAAAATTATTAAATTTAGACAGAAAATTGATGTGTGACTTAAAAGGTGACAGCTTTCATCCTTTAGGATAACATGCAATGATTTGGGAAAATACTGTAATTATTGGACCTATTACTTTAGTGCTTTTAAATCCTTTTAAAATACACTATGGGGGGACTTCCCTGGCAGTCCAGTGGTTAAGACTTTGCCTTCCAAAGCACGGGGGGCAGGTTCGATCCCTCATCAGGGAGCTAAGATCCCACATGCCTCGCGGCCAAAAATACAAAACATAAAACAGAAGCAATATCGTAGCAAATTCAATAGAGACTTAAAAATATATATACATTATAGGGCTTCCCTGATGGCGCAGTGGTTAAGAATCTGCCTGCCAATGCAGGGGACATGGGTTTGAGCCCTGGTCCGGGAAGATCCTACATGCCATGGAGCAACTAAGCCCGCAGGCCACAACTACTGAGCCCGTGTGCCACAACTACTGAAGCTTGAGTATCTAGAGCCCGTGCTCCGCAACAAGAGAAGCCACCGCAATGAGAAGCCCGCGCACCACAACGAAGGGTAGCCCCCGCTGGCCGCAACTAAAGAAAGCCCAGGCAGCAACGAAGACCCAACACAGCCAAAAATAAAATAAATAAGATAAATAAATTTAAAAAAATACACTATAAAGTATGCTTTCTTGTTAAAGGCAGCTTCTCTGGTTAAAGAGTTCAACGTGTCTAGTCTCCTTCACAATCTCTCAACACTACTGGGGCTTAAAGGAATCTCAAAGCAAGATAATAAAGTGCTCCTGAAGCCGTTCAAGGCTTCTTTAGCGAAGAGCCAGGTGACTGGTCCCACACACATGAGTCTCACTTGCCAAAATGAGGAATTTCCTACTGCTGGATTCTACTGGGCCTGGGGGCATGATGTAAGAATTTGTGGGAATGAGCGTAAAAGAACAGGTAGAACAAGATGCAAAAATCTTTAGGGCTAAAAATCTAAAAGGAGAGTCTCCAGGTGGGAAGGGAGTCTGTGTCTACACCTGTGGCTGAGCCTTTGCACTTTATCTCCCTGGGGTTCACTCTCAAGGAAGAGGAAAAGTACTGCTAACGCCACTGCACGAGCTGTTATTCCCTTTATAAAGGCTCAAGGATTTATTTGCAAAACTCCCTTTCTATATTGACCTCAGTGCAAATTTTACATAAAGCCAGGGAGAGAGAGAAAAAAATCATTAGAGAAAAAATGAGCAGCATAAAAAGCTATGTTTCCCAAGGTTTCTTTTTTTTCTTTTTCTTTTTTTTTAACATCTTTATTGAAGTAGAATTGCTTCACAATGGTGTGTTAGTTTCTGCTTTATAACAAAGTGAATCAGTTACACATATACATATGTTCCCATATCTCTTCCCTCTTGCGTCTCCCTCCCTCCCACCCTCCCTATCCCACCCCTCTAGGTGGTCACAAAGCACCCAGCTGATCTCCCTGTGCTATGCGGCTGCTTCCCACTAGCTATCTGTTTTACGTTTCCCAAGGTTTCTGATCCTGAAAATCTCTCCTCAGAGCAGCAAGGGCTTTCCTGACATGGCGCCAGGTGCTCCGCCCTGCTGGACCCGTATATCCGTACAGGACCTTTGCCTGGTTTCTTCTCTTCTGGGTGCTGGCCCTTCTCTCAGCCAGGTGACCTCAGGCACACAAGGTCTCCCCAGTATCCAGGACTGGCTCTACTGTCCACCTGCTCATCTCACCTTGTAATATTCAAGGGCAAACACAAATTCTCCCCTTTTCTGTTTCAAATCTCCCACAGTCCCAAGGGTTTCTCTGCCATCATATCGTTTCTGGTCTGAGGGACATGTTCAGGTTATAACAGCATCAGTGACAACCACCCACCTGCAGAGGCCAAATCAATTATCTTAATCTGGGGTCCAGGAATGGATGTCAGAGGATCCCCAAATCCCTGAAAACGTACAAGATTGTGTGTCTGAGAGTGTCTGCACATTTCTTCTGGACCAGACTCACAAATTTCACTAGCTTCTCAGTGCTATGACCCCAAAATATTAGGAACCACTGACTTAGCTTTTCCATATTTAGGTGGTGGAACTTGTGCCCCTCTGGAACAGTCTGTGAGGACTCATTCATGTCATTCCACTACCCCTAGACAAAAGACAGTCTAGTCAAAATGCATCCATCCTGGCTAACAGTGTAACATTAGCTTAACATAGAGCAACCATAACCTATATGAAAGGGGCATTAGCACCCACATAAAACACCTCATAAATAGCCAACCTGGAACCCCTCTCCCAGTCTTCATCATTCTTTCCCTGAAGGAAAGCATATTCTATTTTATGCATAATCTAGTTACCTGGATTTCTGGTCCTCAGAAGTAGAAGCAACACATTTAAAAAGGAAAGGGATGATATAAGTAGATGCACGGAGAGCAACAAGAAAAACTTGGTCTCTCTAAGACTCAGTTCCCTCACCTGTAAAATGGATACAGTGAGAGCTCTCTCAGAGGGTCACTGTGAAGATTAAATGAAGTATCCAATGTAACACTATGTGCACCTGGCATATATTAATTACACAGTCAGTAAAAGATTTCTGTCTTTCTCCTAAGGTTGTCAGTCTTGATGGCAGAAAAATAAAAGTTACAGTTAATACACATCAGTGCTGGAGCTATTTTGCATCTGAGCAAAGAATATGACATAAAAAACCCTCAACCTTTAATATGCAAGACCCAGTACAACACTGTACGCTTATAACAATGAGTCATTCAATAACATACACGCAAATGTAGAAAAAGTATGAAATCATGAATAAACAGGATGATACATACCAAATTGAGGCTAATGATTACCTCTCGTAGCAGTAATGAGTTAGGAGGCTCTAGCTGTTTATTTCTTTTGGGAAAAATATAAGAACAAATATTAAATTGTTATTAAGTTTTAAAATTTGCACAATGGGTCCATGGGATGGTGGATACACTGCTGTTGTTACCATTATGTTCTGTACTTTTCTGTATGTTTGGAGTATTTCATAATTAAAAATTAAAAACAGATAAAAAGAAAAAATATGAGTCATTCAACAACTAAGAACTGCATGTCTAGGCCCTGTACTAGATCAAAGGGTACTCAAGAAGTAAGCAAGCATGAATCCACTTGAGAAAGAGCTCCATACAAAGGGTTAAAACATTAAAATAATTATCTGAACACTTTCTTCTCCAACTATGCACAAAAAGACAGTGTTAATATAAATGCTTCAGATATTGCCCTTTTTTTCTGACATGCTGGAGTCACCCGAAAAGTTGATATCACAGGACAAATTTTCCCAAATTCTCTATAGAAAGCATTATGGACGTAAAAGCAAGAATGTTAAAACGCGTATGATTGACACTCTTGTGGTCAGCAGGCGTTTTAGAAATCACGCTGTATTTCTGAATGTATAAATATTAACTCAGAATGAGCATGTGATAGAGAAAAAGGTGAACCTTAATTTGCAAAAGGACAATCATATATTCTGTAGCTGAAAATATATGAGTAGTCTCCGTAATACCATATGTAAAGAAAACAGACCCTCTGAACAATCACTAATAATTAAGCTCTCACCCTCCCTTCCTTGGCTGTGCCCACTGGAAACAGGAATAAATATCCCCTTCACCACTATACTAGATCATGCTAAGGTCTTAGGTGGAAAAGAAGCGGGGAGAGTAAACTGATTACACTGCATCAAGTACCAGCACATATAAGTGTTTCTGGATTGTAGGGATAAGATGCTCTGGGCTTATTACTGCTCCTTGATCCAGAGAGATTTAAGGATCTGGTTTCAATTAGATGCTTTAAGCCAGTAAAACTATATCCATAAAGACACACTTATAGAAGAACTTTAAGATAATTAGGATGCTGAGGAAACTGACGAATTCCATTCCTTTTCCTTCTCCTCCTTTATTTGCCATCCAGTTGAAAGAAGAAAAAAAATAGCCGTATGATTTTATGAATTAACCAATGGTGGCAAAATTAAATAAACGAATCCAGAGGGATCTTAACAAACTGAGCACTGATACAGCGAATCTTTGGGGAGGAAGTGTACAAGTTCATGACCTTTGACACAGTGTCCACTGGCTAAAACCAGCACAAGTGTAAAAGGTAAACTTTAGGAGCAATTGGAATTAGATCAGTGCTGGGAATTCAGACGGCCACTTATTAAGTGAAAAAGGGTAACTATTATATTTAGCAAATAATCTGTGTTCTTCTAAGGTTGTTAGACCTGAATACAAAGGCAGGCTGAGTCAAGAAAGAATAAAAGGAGAGATGAGTCTTATTTCTTTAAACAAATGCCTGAGCAAAACTCACATGTCGGGACTTCCCTGGTGGCTCAGTGGCTAAGAATCCGCCTGCCAATGCAAGGACACGGTTCAATCCCTGGTCCAGGAGGATCCCACATGCCGCGGAGCAACCAAGCCCGTGTGCCACAACTACTGAGCCTGCGCTCTAGTGCTCGCGACCCACAACTACTGAGCCCGCGGGCCACAACTACTGAAGCCCGCACGCCTACAGCCCGTGGTCTGCAACAAGAGAAGCCCCCACTCGCCACAACTAGAGAAAGCCCGCGTGCAGCAACAAAGACCCAACGCAGCCAAAAATAAATGAATAAATAAATTAATTTAAAAAAATAAACAAACAAAAAAACTCACATGTCCACCAGAACGGACTTGCTACCAGTGATTACTTTCATTCTAATCATCATTGCCAAATCTCTTGTGGCCAGCTAAGAACAAAACTTATTTGGATTAACTTCAGTCATGTCAAAAACATCTGTAAGTGGTAGCTATGGATATCAGCATGGCATGACTTTTGAGTTCAATTCAAATGTTTCACTCTTTGTGTTCATAAAACCCAAGATGGTGGAGTAGAAGAAGGGGTTCTACATGTTGCAGATCTGTGCTGACAAGGTGTGACTGTCGAGCACGGGAAAGACGGCTAGTCCGAATCAAAATGTGCTGTAAGGATGAAATATACAGCAGATTTCCAAGACTAAGCATGGGAAAAAAGAATGTCAAATACTCTGTTAATCATTTTTATACTGATTAAACCTTGAAATGGTATTTTAGATATACTGGGTTAAATAAAGCATATTATTAAAATTCGTTTTAGCTGTTAGTTTTTACACACCAGGAAACCGAAGTGCAGAGAGGATAAGGAATTGCCCAGGGTCACAGAGGTTAAGAAGTGGTGGAAGCAAGATACAAATCCGACTGGCCAACTGACTCCAGAGGTAACATTCAAAACCCTATACTCTCTAGTCTAATTTACTTTTCAAACATTCTCTCCTTCTCCTCTCCTTGTCACACCATGTCCTACAGGCAAACCAAACCATCTACTTTCCCTGTATGTACATCATGTTTTCTGAGCATTGTTCTCCCTGCCAGGAACGACTTCCCTTTCCTATTTCCATATAACGAAACTCATCTCAAATGATACCTCTTCCAGGAAGCCTTCCCTGAACTTCCAGTAGAAACTTACTTCCCTTTCTTCTGAATGTCCCCCCCTATTTCACTTGTACTTCTGGTATTACTTGATAGTTACACGTGTACTTATAGTTTATCTTCCTGCTAAGAGGAACTTGGCATTGTGCATCTTTAAATCGCCTATGGTTCCTAGCACAGAGATGCACATGATAGGTACTCAAAAATTCCTTTTATAAATGAATGAGTAAATAATAAATATATAGGATGAAAATTAAAACCGCTTTCTATCCTCAATAGGTTTATGATTGAGTACAGAAGGAAAGATGGACTGCCCAAGTGATATAAAGCAAATGCCTTTTTTTGCCCCCAATTAGAGGTGGCTGAAGGGAATTGAAGAATGGCAACTTCACTGTCCCCTACGTCCTTCTATTCAAATCCTAGCACGTGATGATGCTTGGCAGACATCCATCAGACATGATCAGGCTATAACTGAGTTCTAGCTATAATGCCTGGTTGACATCTGTAGAAACAACTTTACACACCACAAAGAACCCAGGCTTAGGAAATCAGCTGTTCTGAAAATACCTGCGCTAACTCTTTCATCATCACGTGGCCACCTCACCAAAGGCTCTCAGAGATTCAAATATAAATTACTCCATATCGTGTTCTAAGAAATCAAGATATTCCTCCTTTCAAGTGTATCCTAATTGCTAGGTTTTTAAAAAATTTAATTAATTAATTAATTTATTTTTGGCTGCGTTGGGTCTTCGTTGCTGCGCGCGGGCTTTCTCTAGTTGTGGCGAGTGGGGGCTACTCTTCGTTGGGGTGCTCAGGCTTCTCACTGAGGTGGCTTCTCTTGTTGTGGAGCACGGGCTCTAGGTGTGCGGGCTTCAGTAGTTGCAGCACGCGGGCTCAGTAGTTGTGGCTCACGGGCTCTAGAGCTCAGGTTCAGTAGTTGTGGGGCATGGGCTTAGCTGCTCCGTGGCATGTGGGATCTTCCTGGACCAGGGATTGAACCCGTGTCCCCTGCACTGGCAGGCGGATTCTTAACCACTGTGCCACCAGGGAAGTCCCTAATTGCTAGTTTTAAATTTTTAAAAACTTGACATCATGAAAAGACACTATGCAGCCCTTCATAATGACTCACGGTTAAAGACATCTTTTAGCTAGATGTTGGCAGGTGGTATATAAAATAAGGAAATGCATGAGCATGTAGAGAGACAGTACCCAAGGCAGAGAGGAGAATGACTAGATCAGGCAGCTTGCAAGCCATCCAGGACCTTATTAGAGGTGTCTCTACTAAGTGACATTTTAAATATCTATAAAAAACAGCTCTGAATACTGTCACATATGGAAAGCAAAATAAATATTTCTAAGAAATCTATTCCACAATTACCATCTGCAGTTGTGATTAAGGAAAGGGAGATACTGCATTGGCGTTCTTCAAATGTGGAGGATTAAACTACTGAATTTGAGACCAACCAAACTGGGAAATGAGAAAAGCTCAAGGTGGAGTAATACTATCACTGGGGGAAACCTAAAGGGCTAGCTGTAGGTTATGCAGCCCACAAGTTACATTCCCATCTTTCAGAGAGGGCACAAACATGAAAGTAGAGGAAGCACAGGGAGCAGCAAATGGTTCTACTCAAGGCAGCCGAGTGAGGCAAAAGGGAGCTTCAAAGCAAACGTCAAAGCCAACAGGCATAGGAATCAACCTGGACTTGTGGACCGGCCAATGGCCCACCTTGACCAAGACCACTCATCGCATGATGTAACTTACAAAATCAGCCATAAAACAATAAGTTAACCACGTTGCCTACTGGTAAGCTATAGACAAAAGGCAGGAGTCTGAAATTTCACAGAAAGATCTATCAGGGCGGATCCACAAAACATCTTTACCTCAGGGAAAATACAATTGAGCAACTGTGAAAAGAGGAATGCCACTATTCTTTCTTTTTCAACAAACCTATAAAATTTTAGACCAGAAAATTCTCTGGAGACCATCTATTCCAATCTCCCACTTTAGAGAAAACTGAGGCCTTAAAGAAAGGAAAAACCATCCTAAGACCACAGTAGGTAGTCAAGCCTAATCTTGATTTTAGACTATAAAAGAGAATATAGAGTCTCAAAATTGAAATCTGTAGTTTGACAAGTCGAGGGGTGCTCTTTCTTTCAAAGGTTTGTGCTGAGTCTTTATTTTTATCATTTATTTACAGCTCCCCACCATTCTTTCGTATCTTGGTTAACTGATCTCATTCTGCCATTCTATGTCCTCTACCCCTGTATCTATATCTGATTGTATCTACGACTGCTAATAAATTCCCTAAATTAGGCACTTTGAACATATGCAGGGATTATTTATTGAGTACATTTATTGAGTACCAGGCATGTGTATTCTTAATAGAAATAGTAATATCAACGCCTGTTAACCAAGCACTTACCTATGTGCCAGGCACTGTGCATTTTCTTATTTAATCCCTAACAGTCTTATAAGTAGGTTACAATTCTCATTATAATTTTTATTTTATAAATGAGGAGGCTGAGGCAGAGGGAGGTAAATCCACTGGTTAGTTAGTGATGTGGTTAGCTTTCTCCCCGACTCTAGAACTCATACTCTTCATAATTACACTCTCCCATAGGCCATATTCTTGTGGTTTTTCCCTTTATATTATGTAGCCTCCTGCAGTTTTCTTTATTCAGGGCCTCGCAGAAGATCCCAAACACAGGCACATCGAATAAAGCCTGTTTTATGATCTTAGTTGGAGGAGCAGTCCCAATAGCAACATATCCAACAGCAGCTTTGGGAAAGGTAGCCAGCTGTAAGAAAGCAAATGGTAGACAGGCTTGGGCCTTCCCAAGAATCCATTTCTGAATGTGTCCCAGAGGTGTACTTTTTTTTCCTCTTACAACCTTGATAATCAAATTTATCCCTTAATAGCTAAAATCATGCCTCTGCTGGTGACAAGAAGAATCTTAAATCTCTGAAGGACAGATGATAACCTAGTACTATCAATTTGATTTGGGAAGAGAAGGCTGTGAAATGGCCTTAAGTGTCTGATAGGAGATTTTTCTCAGGCAGCCTGAAAAAAATCTGTGGAGGGTGATAATGATAAAAACCAATTCTAAGCAGGTAGAGCTTGAAGTGAAGGCAGTCTCTCTGTGACATTAGAAGGAAGTATTCTTAGATCTCCTTTAGAAAGAGCCAGGCAAACTGTTTCTATGTCCCTGAGAAGGGAAATGATGGAGAGAAACAATCACAGCCGCTGATGTCTGTACTGATACTTCCAGACCCCGGGATTCTACCAGGAACCACACTTTTAAAATGAAACACAGACATATTTTCCCCAGGGGTGGGGACTGGGGGTGGAGGG
Organism: Globicephala melas; assembly: GCF_963455315.2. Taxonomy (NCBI): domain Eukaryota; kingdom Metazoa; phylum Chordata; class Mammalia; order Artiodactyla; family Delphinidae; genus Globicephala; species Globicephala melas. The sequence goes on along the minus strand of NC_083333.1, from coordinate 48,843,457 downwards.
AGGAGTAGGACACGTGCCCTCCTGATTAGACTGAGTTCTTGTATCCCACTAAAAACTTTATTATTTCGGCCACTCTATTTTTTCTTCCATGTTTATCACCAGTTCCCTTTTGGGTACCCTGTTGACCTTGGGCACAGATATCAAGAACTTTCTTTGGTACCACAGCTGGGAGGTCAATGTCATATCATGTTTTCACCTCACTGTCTCTGTAAAGAGAATTCTTGGAAGGGTCGTTTTCCATCCCCTTTCACCCTAAGATTTGAGGTTTTAAGTTACTAGTTGGGAATTCAGTCACTTTGTTGCACCTAAAGGTCAAGTAATAGAACCCAAGCTGAAACGTCATTAATTCACTGTGCTTTAACTCTGGAGATGTATTTCATAAAAGCCCAGAGTATCATGAAATAGTCAAAAATTGTCTTCATGTGTGGAAAGGTGTTTTCCTCTTTCGTGTGCCTGTCAGCCATTAAATAAAACTCTAAAATGTGGGAAAGCTAAGAAACAGGGGCTCTGGGCATGGCATTCTCCAAATAGATTCTTGTGACTCCATCAAATGAGGACACTTTAGTTTTAACGATGCACCAGGAATTTTCTCTGAAAGGTTCTGGGAATGGCAGACTCATTCCTGGTTAGACTCCCTCTCTCCCTAACTCCCACAACCCGCCCTGTTTCTCCCTGCTCCCAACAGGATGGGAAGAAAACGTCCTTAGGAGACCTTTCCTTTTTTATATTACACAATCTCATCTCTGGAATTCAAGTCCTAGTACTGCTCAGACCAAATAAGAAGTGCTTGTCACCAGGAAGGCGGCCATCTAAACAAGCAGCAGCTAGATGAGAAAAGAGGGCATGTCAGCCCAGAGCAGCAGAGAGGGTTTCTCACGGCAGCTATTTGCAACCCTCCAAGGAGCTTCAGAGGCTGCCCATTAAAACCCTGTTAAAACACTTCTGATGTTGTCAGCAGCAGAGAGCTGAAATAGCACAGCGATCACTGAGATGCTATCTGCCTTGAGCAATTCAATGGTACTGTCAATACTATGAGCAAGGAGGTACAACATAAAGCAACAGCCTAATTTCTACATCAAAATTTCATAAGCTCCCTCAGCTGGCAGCACTCGTCATGGGGGCACATAGAGACCAAGCCAGTGGACCACCCTAGGAAGAGAAAGACCTTTATGTTCAGGTCTGGCCCCAAAGTCCTGAACCTGCACACGACTACTGAACCTGCAATACTCCCTAGGAACTTTGCCCAGAAAGGAATTACTGGAATGAATGTTCCTCTCCAGGGCACCACTGGGCACCAGTTAAGGCACGGGATTTCTGGATCAGGTTTCTTTCTTGGAGGTTGTATGTTCAGAAGACAGTTTGTTCCACCGACATCTACCCATGTTTGTTCCTCACGAGAAGAGTCCAATTGTATTGAAAAGGCTACAGAATTTGCCTGATTTCATACTTCACTGCTCTGTTTCTGATTTCCGATGACAATATTAGTTACAGAGACCAGAACCCTAATTCTAGAGCACCTTCCGTTGTCAGCAAACGTAAAGAAGAAGGTATCTTACGACTGTTTTGGATGCAAGTTGAAAACAGCAGGTAATACAGGCGAATTCCCCCGCTTTAGAAGCACACAGCCTGGTATCGTTCCATTTGATGGCGCTTTCTTTTGGCTAACATAGGGTGATAAATAGGGAGGCTGTCACCCACATCAGTGCACTTTTAAGGGTGAAATGAGCACCGCTAATTAAACTGACACGTGCAAGCAGGAGCTGGGTAGACTGGGACCTATGCTTAGCCGAGCTAAGTCCTCGCAGTAAATTGAGACTTGAAAAGTTATGTGATGGGATAGGAAATGAATAAGTGGCTAGTTCCTCACAGAACGAACAGCAGGATGGAATGAAGATGCTCAGCCCACCAGCTGGATGTCTTACTTGCCTAATAACAAACGTCAGGCTGTTTGATCCACGGTGTCCATGCAGACAACTGTGCCGACTCAGCCCTGACCGCCGCTTCCCCGGCCCCCACCCCACCCCACCCCACCCCCAGGTGAGAGGAAGGAGGCGTTACCATGTGACTACAACGCAGTTACAATTATCCACTGCAACTTCACATGCAGGGTGCTGGGACAGCTAGCGAGCTGTCTCCAGGAAATTTACCTGAAGCCAAGAGCATGCTGGTCTCAGGGTCCTTTTCTCTGGCCCCAAGGACAGACCCAAGAGGACAGGCAGAATGGGGTTTGGGCATTTTCCACTGTGACAGAATTTAAGGTAATCCCAACACACTAAGGAGAATTCAGACTGTAGTCTTTCGGGTAGAGTCTTTGAGGGAAAGGAGTATTACCTAACCTTCTGGATGCTTCTAATCACTGTGATAATGGGCTCACAGGGTAATGGGGTAGGAGGGGGAGACTTCAGACGGAGAAAGCCAGTACAGCAAGCTCCACAAGGAACGAGAGATGGGTGCTCGATTCAATTTCCCATGACGCAACGCTTCGCATTTCTTCTTTTAACCATCTCAGTGGGTGTTCTGCCTGAAGACCATGATAGCATAACCAGACGATAAGCAAAGCAATATTAAGTGAAGAACTACTCGGAAAAGATCAGATAATCCCAAGAATTCTGGCAGTAACTAGTCGACTTAAATTATCAGTGGCCAATTATAATTGTTCATTCAAAACACGAAGGCCTCTCAGAGCAATAAACTCAGTAACCAAGACTTTTCAGAGGAAGTCTGACAGTTTTCTTGTATAGTTTATTTTGTGCCTGGCATTAACGCTTTTTTTAAAAAAAGCATTAGGCTTTTTTTAAAAGGCATTTTGAGGAAGGGAGAAAAAAAGGCTTCAAGGAGTTTAAGCAAAGCAATATGGGTTGCTACATGATGAAGAAAAATATTTCTCAAGCAAATTGACAAGTCAGAGGAATCTGCCTAATGATATCAGATGTGCAAAAGTGAACTTGGGATAAAAGGGGGGTAATTTTGGAGGGTGCCTAGGTCCTGGGAATATGCCCTTCATTTATTTGTCCATTCTTTCAATAGCTCCAAATAACCACGACAGGAGGAAAAGCACTTCTGCTCTCAGTTCCTGTTTATCTTTTTCAGGAAAGATTTCCTATAATTTACATTACTAAGGCAAGCCAAACTAAGCCACAATGATTCCTGGGTCACAATATCCTCACCAAACACTTCCAAACCATTGTAAGGACTGGAAATCATCCAGGTGGGAAAAGAATCTATTCTTTTCAGGAATCCAGATTTTTCACTATCACAAAAGGCAGAGGACACTTTAAAACTAGCGCTAACTTTAAACTCTACAAGGTAGGCAAACAACTTTGCAGACTGAGGACTTGATATTTAGATAAAGGAAAACCTGCACAAGACTGTACAGACTAGGGACTTCCCTGGTGGCACAGTGGTTAAGAATCTGCCTGCCAATGCAGGGAACACGGGTTCGAGCCCTGGTCCAGGAAGATCCCATATGCCGTGGAGCAACTAAGCCCGTGAGCCACAACTACTGAGCCTGAGTTCTAGAGCCTGCGAGCCACAACTACTGAAGCCCGCATGCCTAGAGCCCGTGCTCCACAACAAGAGAAGCCACCGCAATGAGAAGCCTGTGCACCGCAACAAAGAGTAGCCCCTGCTCGCTGCAACTAGCGAAAGCCTGCACGCAGCAACAAAGACCCAATGCAGCCAAAAATAAATAAAATAAATAAAATTTTTAAAAAAGAGTGTACAGACTCACTGTTAACAAATGCACATTTTAAATTCTGTATCTTAGAAGAGTGTGTTCGAAAATTATCTTTTTAAAAAAATTTTTTATTGAAGTATAATGGATTTACAATGTTGTGTTAATTTCTGTACAGCAGAAATTAACTTTGCTATACAGCAAAGTGCCTCAGTTATACATATATATATTCTTTTTCATATTCTTTTCCACTATGTGAGAATTCTCTTACTTCATACAAAATCAACAAGTATTTATTGAACTGCCTAGTTCATAGATACGATGACACAGGCTAGAATCCTACATGTGTTTCAATTTGGTATCTCCTTTCTGAACTGTTTTGTTTTGTTTTGCTTTGTACTTTAAACTTCCGTTAAGCGTAGGGTCAATTCTGGAAGAAAAAAGCTTCTCCCTCAATACTTTGTAAACCTGAGTTAAGGCAAATCTGACAAAACAGTGACATAAATCCCAATAGTGGTATCTTCTGTAGTACATAAACACATATCGACACCACTCTAAATCCACTCATATGTCCCAGACTATGCTCAATTTCTTGACATCCCATGATACACTAAGGAATCTCCCTCCTCACTTACTTAGAGTTTATTCCTAGGAAATGGGAATAGACAATTTATGTCATGCTGCCTAATCTGAAACGATGCTATACCTCCAAAGGAAGGGAAATGGCTATCAGAGAGATTAGTATGGAATAAAATATACAGTAAGATATTCAGCAAAATGTTCTGGAATATAAAAGACCTACTACTGGGGAAACCAACATAAATATATATTTTAATAAATTAGAAAAGTGAACTTATATATTACACTCTGAAAAGCAAAAGAGATCCAACTAAGACAGAGGTTTTCAAGTTCGGCCGTACACTGGAATCATCCAGAGAGTTTAAAAAATACTGATGTCTGTGCTTCAATCTCAACTGATCTGAGCGTGGTCTGGAGATAGGAATTTTTGGAAAGGTCCCCAAGGAATTCTAATGTGCAGCCAAGGTTGAGAACCACTGCACAAGAGCTGCTGGTGTCCACATCTAATGGAGCCTGGATATGGTGAGCTGGGGGGGTTAGCAAATTAAGGAGGTGAATTGGAAAGAGATGGAAATTGGGAGAGGCTAATGTTAAACTTTCACTCTTCTTGTAAAAGATTACAGTTTACTTTGCAATTAAGTAGCTTTAAAAAATATGTCAAAAGATATTCCTCTGTATTCTAGAGTCTGCAGTGCAATGGACATTGGTTCCCACTTTATGCAGGGGGAGCAATGCATACACGTTTGGAGACATATTCAAGTGTCTGCATGTCTCAAGTGATGAAGCAACAGAATCACTACAAATCTGGGGGGAGGTCAGGAATCATCTAGTTTAGATGTTTCACAAAATACCAAACTGAAGTATAGAAAGGTAAAGTATCAGAAGAGATAACTAAAAACCAAAGACATCCAGATTCCCCATCCAGAGAAAGAATCAGCCAAGCAAGTTCTTTTCTCTTGTACTATGATGCCTGAAATATTTTCTCTAACCAATGGGTTTCAAGAGACTTTTGTTTCCCTCTCAAAAGATTTAAAAGCATTAGACATCGGTGAAATATATCCTTGTCCATTCTTTTTTTTTTTTTTTAGCGGTACGCGGGCCTCTCACTGTTGTGGCCTCTCCCGTTGCGGAGCACAGGCTCCGGACGCGCAGGCTCAGCGGCCATGGCTCACGGGCCCAGCCGCTCCGCAGCATGTGGGATCTTCCTGGACCGGGGCACGAACCTGTGTCCCCTGCATCGGCAGGTGGACTCTCAACCACTGCGCCACCAGGGAAGCCCCTTGTCCATTCTTAAGAAGCTAGCTCCCTGAACTGAAAAATATTAGACCAAGCCAAGGAGTAGACTAAGAAAAATCATAATAATAGACAATAAGTGAAATTAATCCTGGTTAGTTATATTTCCTGCTTATCTGTTCCAGCTATCAAAAGAGAGAGCCTGATTGGTTCCTTAAATTTTATCAGGTGGATGTAAGAGAAATGTAGGTTGTATTTACAGGGTAATCCTGTGCATTAAGTATATGCAAGTGGTTAATTTTCTGAGACGAAACCCCCAACAAACTTGTTATCACTAAATACTGCTCAGCGTCTGTATGGTACATTCATAGCCAGAGAATAGCCTTTTGAATAGTTATCTTTCAGTATTTTCCAGGAAAGCCACAGTTAATTCCAAGGAGTAGTTCCATTAGTATATTCCTTTACTTGGAATGAGCTTTGAAACCGGCCCTACAAGGAGTCCTGTGAGGTTAGTTAGCATCTCCAGCCCACTTTAAATCAAGCAACAGCTCTCAACAATCATTCTCTTGCCTTTCACTTTAGGAGGCATTCGGCTGCCAGAATTCCTCACTCACCCCTTTGCACTACATTACCATAGACCTTTCTCTGCCATCCTGGGACAATTGCAAAAGGGCAGAAGGCAGAGTTTAATATCTCATTCAGTTCCTCCTTGCCTGCCTCACATGCTGGGAGCTGCCATGGTTTGGAATTCATGATGGACTAAACCACATCCAGAAGACTCAAAACCTGTGAGTTCTAAACAGCTACCTAGGGACTTCCCTGGTGGTCCAGTGGTTAAGACTCCACACTCTCAGTGCAGGGGGTCCAGGTTTGATCCCTGGTCAGGGAACTAGATCCCACATGCATGCCACAGCTAAGAGTTCTCATGCCACAACTAAGGAGATGGAGAGCTGCAACTAAGGAGCCTGGCTGCTGCAACTAAGACCCGGTACAACCAAATAAATAAATAAATAATAATAAAGTAAACAGCTGCCTAGCACAAATGTCTGTCTGTCCATCTGTCTATCTATTCATCCTCCATCTTTCTTTCACAACTTTCAAAACAACTGTATTTTTCAAAAAGGAAAACATGTGACTATAAGACAGTTAAAGGTCAGGAAGAGAGATGAGCTACAATGCAGAGGTGGCAAAAGAAGATCATCCTTCTTGGAACTTGAGGTAAGATGGTTATTGTACTACTTTTGCTTTAAATTCTCATCATGCCTTACTTTTCTCATATGAAAAATTTATGGCTAAGAATTAAACAAGGGAAGGAAACTCACACTTACTGAGGCACTGAACAGTTGGCTAGGTTCTGAGGAACACAGAAAAAGTATTACATAGGTCCTGCCTCAAAGAAGTTAACTACCTTGTTGGAATTCAATTCTAAAACATAAAAGCACTTGCACACAGTATAATAATAAAAAAAAAAGGTATTAACTAAATAAAGGAGGAACTCTCAAGAAAGACTTTTAGAAGAAAGGACCAGAAGGACATATAGATATAGGCAAAATCTGCCAAGGGAGCCCATAGATACAATGCTAATCAAATGCCATTGCCCAAAAATGGGACCTCCACAAAGGCCACTTCATTTTCTAGTGTGGTTTCTAAGAGAGGCTGAAAAACGGAAACTGGAAACTAACACCAGTGAGTCTAATAATCGCCCTGGTTATAATTAAGGCTGGCATAGTCTCTGCCTAAAGCAAAGCAAATATGAAGGCATCTTGGCTAAATCCAATGACTTGCATAGACACACATACTTATATTTTATATACTTATATTTATTTATACATATATTATTATATATAATTTTTATATATTCAAGTGTACATATAAAAATAAAGTGGTAATGTGTGTGTATGTATATATAAAAATTTTATTCCATGCCTTGTCTTTTGCTGATATAGCAGACTTCAGATACCTCTTTGAAGGTATAGACAAATTCTTTGCTATAAACAAAGAATTTAGGGGGTTAGTACACATATCCTCTTATTTTTAAACTTGTTGATCTTCAAAATAGGATATTCTTCCAATGGAACAGATCTTTTCGCAGGTAGGCTTTTTGTAAACAGGATATGTATACTCTTTAAGGAGCAACAAGTTGAGGATATAAATCTGTCAAGTCTAGAATATTCCTACTGAGTTTTACAAATGGCAGAAAACAATAGTGTACCAGTTCTTTCTAACATTAGCTGCTTTGTTCCTCTCACAGCCTTACAGAAAAGTTGTTTGCAACTCTTCACATCCTTACAAAGTATTCAGATTCTTCAATGAAATGAGGTTCCCACATTGTGGATACACCCACACAGCAAACTGCTACAGTGAATGAAACGGATTATAGTCAGATCTTTGACGATACTAACTTTACGCTAAGGCCCTACTCTGGTGGGCAGCTTTCCCTCCAAATCTATGCCTGAAAAATGTTACCCAAGAAACAGACCCTAGACCTTCAGAAGAGCTGTTGAGTGGTTATTTGAGTTGAAACATTTCCTGTGTGGGAATAGACTGGTATAAGTACAATGATGGTTCCCTGGCTGAAATGTCAGACGCATTTTTTTTTTTTTTGGATGGAGAAACGACCTGGATACAAAGAAAAGATCCTGAGTCTAATGATGCATAATTCCTACTAGACCAACGCACATCTGCAAAACCAACCTCAGGAGAGCCTGCCTGCCTTATGCAGCCACCTCTGCTGCTCTAGATAGCACTCTTTTCAGCCAACAGCTCTTCCACGGAGCAACACTCACTTTAAATCAGCTTCCAAACAGCTATTCATCCAAGGGAGGACAATTCAAAGGGATCAAATTGGGCAGCTCAGAAATCTGTGGCTAGAGACATGACAAAAGAGGTCAGAAGGGACCCAGAGGGAGGGTGGCTCTCAAAAAGGGAGGAGAGTCTCTGGATGTTTACATTCTTGTTTGAAAAGTCTTCCAGGGCACAAGTACAGTCAGTAAGGAAGCACAACCACCTGGTGGCCAACTGGGCTGTCGTATGAACTAACCAGGCAATGATTACTGATGACAGAGGGGAAAAGTGAAGGGGGGCTGGTTCCAGCAATTTTGAGGGGAGTGGGGAGAATGTTAATGTCATTCCATTTCTTCTGAAGAAGTGAGAATACTCTCCAGAACAGTTCTTCCCACCCCCACCCCAGGCTTTTTCTCCTTTCCTCCACCCAGGGCAGAGATCCTGGCTCAGAGAAGGCTGTGGGCAGCTAAGACTCTGGCTCACTTCCACCATCTCTGGGGGTGTGGGTCAAGCTTGGCCTGGGATAGACTGGAGGGAGAATCCTTTCAGTTCTGCTGAAGGAGGCTTACACACGCCTTCATCTCCCCATGATAACCTACACCTACCTGTGGAGAGTAGATTCCCTGCTTCTTCTGCACGATTCCTGACTCCCTGAGATGGGAGAGTGAGTTAGCAGCTGGAAGAGTCCCTTCCCTTTCGCTCTCTGTTCATGTCTGTTATAACTCAGAGTTAGGCAACCACGTTGTGATCCTATTTAAAAGCTATCCCTGAAATTGCCTCTGCTAAGTAGTTTACTACTACTATCACCACACAGGGAGGATTCTATGCTTAGCATCTGGTCACAGAGCAATTTCAGCAATAGGTCCTAGATTAGAACTTGGTGAACCTGAGGCTTTCACTGGTATTATTCCTAGCCACCAGGTATGAATCAGGGAAGAAATTCAGAACCTGGCCCTATCTTTCAACACTTTACTTCAACATTCACTCCCTTAGGATTTCTGGATATCATCTAACAGACCATAAAGGTAAATCTCTAAACGGCTCCAAAGGGAGCTTTCAGAGTTAAAAAGCCACTCCATCACAAAAGCTACACATGTCCTTATTATATAACAGGAACAAATCCACTGGGTTACTTCACCTGCCAAGGGGTAAATTCGTCCTCTGCCTGATGGGAATGACATTAATTTCCACGGCGGTGACGTTGTAGTCACCTATCAAGTCATAGGTGCCAATATTCCTGATGAGAGCTGGCTCAGCTTTAACCTTCCTCACATTCTATCCTTTTGTGAACCCTGACACTTCCTCTCTGCAACTGATGGAATCAACTTCCAAACCTGGTGGATTTCATGTCTAATCAGAGCATTCTCCTGACCTTTTTCCTGTATAGGGGTGAAGGCTGGACCACTGTTCAAATGGCTTTCTGTTCAGCCTCTTTAAGCAGCAGTGGCAGCAGCTCTCCTACAAAATGGTCTAGGGAAGCCACCTAAAAGGGTGGGTGATCTTCATAAATGGACAGGAAACAGAAAAGACGAATATTTGGGTGGATGACAGATGCCTTAACTGGCCTTCAAGATACGAGCTGTTCTATTAAACATAGGGCCATTATGCTGGCCGGCCATCCACTTTAAACCCCAGAGTGATTAAAATGCTGGCAGGAAATGAAAGCTCTCTATTGAAGGTCCTTCCCTGAGGTCCTAATTTCAAACCAAATTTTACAGCACCGCACAGGAACAAAGGAAGCCCAGTCTTCCAAGTCTTCTTTTTGTCACTTTGGACAAAGACACCCCCTCATACTCTTCAAAGAACAATGGCCTCTGCAGAGCCACAGCCATGCCAAGAATGGGCACAAACCATACAGAAACACATTTTAAAAATACATTTTACACTGCCCTTGACATTTCGGATAAATAGAAACCACTGCACTGAAATTCCAAATATTTCATCCTTTCCCTCCTCCCTTTGCCTCTATAATGAGAATTTTCCTATTCTCCCAATCTACTTGATCTTTGACATTTTGGCCTCTGTGAATGGAGGACACAGTTGAGTAGCCAAATAAATTAATTATTCAGATAATTGCGTTTTATTAAAATAATCACTGTCACTGAGGCAATCGCATGATTTTCACCGTCAGAAGACAACATGGATGGCTACAAATCTTTTTTAATTGAAACATCGCCAGAGCTTTTCCTGTTCCACAGTCCACTACAAGCAAGCCAGGGAAAATATGTTATCAGGACAGGATTTCTTATTTCTTTACTAGCTGTTGTTTCGGGGTGGCCTTTTTTTTTTTTCCTCCTTCTTCTTCTTCAGCAAAAATAGCTTTTATGTTTTTACTGAACCACTTCAGATTCACTCTTCCACACAGTGGATGTTTACTTGGATTTGGCAGCCTGAGAACAGCTGGTTGTTTCCTAACGAATGGAACACGAAACCATATGTTTCAACATTTAAGCAATTTTGAACCAGAGGTATAATTCTGAGTGCCCTTTGTTGAAACTGTACATTAAATACCCAAAGGATCCAAGCTATACAAGAGATATGGCACCCCCCTCCCCTTCCTTTTTTAGCACATTTCCCTTAGCAACACCACCACTCCACACCACTTATATCACACACTCGCACCACAAGTTTGCAGGAGCGCTGGTGAGCTGACGACGGCTCTGCTTCAGGGGCAGCTGTATTTTAAACAGGAAAAGACAGCTAAGCAGACTTTTTCCTTCTAATTCTGTTTGGGAACGAAATGTGTCTGAGCCCCTCTGAGGGCACATCAACAATATGGATACCTATTTTTCTTCACAGAAGCATGGACCTAACAGATGTATAAAAGAGGAGGCTCTGATATTCGCATTTAGGATGACCAGACGCTTTGTCTCTCCCCTTTCCGTTTTAGAACATCCTCACGTGAAGCTGGGCTAGTGAGATTCAAGTTAAACTCACACCGAGGATGAGAAATGTCCTAAACAGAAGAACTTCTCATGAAACTTACTATCTCAGCTCTCTAATGAAACTTACTATATTTTTTTAAAAATTTGGTGCTTCAATATTAATCATTAAGAATGTTAGAAAACGAAACTATGGCTTTAAATTCAGGCTGAGTCAGAGCATTAGCAAGGCATTAGCGGTGCACCAAAAACAAGATTCTCTTGTTCCTGGAAGATGAGAGCTCAGCTTCAGAAAAAAATGAAATACTGTGAGAAGTCAAATATATGTAAATAGGCAACACAATAAGTAAAATACCAAGTGCAGGAGAGTGGGACAGGAAGCCACCAGCCTCTAGAAAGTCTGAGAGTTCATGAAACCTCCCTATTTTGAATTTAGATTTTGAAATAATAAATTGAAGTCAACACATTTTTAGACACCATTTTCTAAAATACTAAATGAGTTATTTATTAAGATATAATAGGTAAGAGGTAAAACTAAGTGAAAACAGGTTATTTCTACCCTAGATTCAGAGGCATTTCTTTAACTTCTTTCTGAGTTCCTAAACGTCCCAGTCTCTGTAAGTTTCTGCACATGTGGTTGGATATATTTTTCGAAGGGGATTTTTAAAATAGCCCTACTTACTATCATTACTATACACTTTAAAGATAACTTAAAGAGGTGATCAATATTACCTCCTAAGATTTTTCTTCTCCATCCAGGTTCTTATATGAAAGGAAGATTAGTAATACTAACAATACTTTTCTTCCTCTGATTCCACTTAAGTGCAAGAATCCTACTGAGAGTTTTACAAAGCCATGTTACTAATAAAATCTCAGCAAAACCAAAAACATTATCCCGCCCCACCACTTTCACCAAACAAGACACAAATATGTATATGCATTGTTTCTACCTTAGTTTAAATCTCACAGCTCCAAGAAAACTTGGGAAAATGGACCCTTTGACAGCTGAATTTCCTTGAGCCTTGTGACAGGGCAGATTTTCTCCTCTCCTGGGTTTTGAAGCAACACAGGGATTGCTTGGGGTAGGAGTGGCTGGAGAGGGCAGTTATATCCATGCTTTTAAGATGCTACTCAGTACACAAGGAAATAGGTACAAAGATGTTCACTGCAGCTTTGTTCATAGAAGCAAACATTTTTAAACCACTGCCACAGGGAGGCAGTTAAATCGATTATAATACCGCCATACAGCAGAATGCTATTGGAAAGAGCTCAATGAACAGGAACACAGGCCAATGAGCCAGAATATCTTGGTCTGAATCCACCCTTGGCTTTTGCTGTCTCTGTAACCTTGGGCACATCTATAACCTTTTTTAAACTCAATTTCCTCATCTATCAATACTTATATCCTAAAGTTATAGTGAAGATTAAATGAATTAATACACAGCTGCCTCTAGAAATATTATCCATTATTATTAATATACAGACAGTAAAAAGAATAAGGTAGATCTATAAGTACAATATATACTGACAGGGAGACGGTACCTACCACATAAATTGGTGAGAGGAAAAACACAGGCTGGAGAGCAGTAGATGTAGCAGTATGAGAACAGGGAAGAAAATTGAATTTCTATGCTTTTACGCATGTATAGATAAAAGTTTAAGAAACATCCCTGCTCCATTGACAGATGAATAGATAAGGAAGATGTGGTAAACATATACAATGGAATACTATTCAGCCATAAAAAAGAATGAAATAATGCCATTTGCACCAACATGGATGGACTCAGAGATTATCATACTAAGTGTAGAAAGTCAGACAGACAAATATCACATGATATCATATGTGGAATGTTAAAAAATGATACAAATGAACTTATTTACAAAACAGAAACAGACTCACAGACATAGAAAACAAACTTATGGTTATCAAAGGGGAAAGTGGGGTGGGAAGGGATAAATTAGGAGTTTGGGATTAACAGATACATACTACTATGTATAAAATACATAAACAACAAGGACCTATGATATAGCACAGGGAACTATACTCAATATCTTTTAATAACCTATAATGGAAGAGAATCTGTAAAAGAATACACACACACACATTACTGAATCACTCTGTGGTACATCTGAAACTAACACAACATTGTAAATCGACTAGTCTTCCGTTAAAAATTTTTTAATAAAATAAAATAATTAAAAAATAAGAAGAAACATCTCTGCTATCTTTGGCATACTGCAAGAGTTTATATGCAGAAAACTTGAAAAAGGTCTAAGAACAAATATTAATATTGTGTCTTCATATAAAAAGATACTTGAAAAACATACTCCTTTGTAGCTTTCACGTCAGTTGTTCCCCTAATACCCCTGTTCTTTCAAAACAAAATTATTTTGGATCTACATTGAATTCTTCAAGTTAAAAAAAGAACTAGATAGGGACTTCCCTGGTGGTCCAGTGGCTAAGGCTCCACGCTCCCAATGCAGCAGGCCCGGGTTCCATCCCTGGTCAGGGAACTAGATCCCGCCTGGCGCAACTAAGACCCGGCGCAGCCAAATAAATAAATGTTAAAAAAAAAAAAAGAAAAGAACTAGATAGAGCCAAAGTAAAACCTGCTACATTCATAGGGAAAAACCACCTCATGACTTTCTAACATTAAAAAGTAGTTTTAGTTAATATTATAGTTATTCGTAGTGCCACAAAAGAACTAGCATAATATATAGATCTATATATACAGATATACATACACACACAAAGCAAGATAAAATATGCCTACTTGTTGTAAAAATAAGTTGTTCCCAGAGCTCAAGAATCATCCAGACAGCTCTGATTCAGAATATGGGGAAGGCTGTGCATGCGATGCCCCAAAAATGCCCCAGGGTGCCACGAGCATCCCAGCTATTCCGACAGACAGTCACTCCAGTGTATGTGTCAAGGCATATGGCACTGCAAAAGCTAATGGATCGGTCTTAAGCTAAAAATCAAAGGTGTGATTTGATTTTAAGGTCCTGTTTCAAAGGTGATGATTTGATGGTACTAGGTAAGGCTCTTGCCTAGATTATGACTTACCCGACACATCCTGAATTGTGCAAGATTCACTCATTCAGCAACATTTATCAAGTGCCTATAACTAGAGTGCTAGAAACAGTCCTCTAAAACTTAGGCTAAAACCTATGTTACCCAGATACGTGAAAAAACTACAGAAGTAAAAGAGAAGTATAATTCAGGAATATGCTCATCTCGCCCTTTAGGTGGGAAAAGAGATACCATTGTTTTTCCTTTAAAAGCTCAGATTCTACTGATCTGATGGACACAAATAGCATAAAGGCCTTTGGGGCAAAAATTATCTTCCTAATTGATAAAAAAAGCTGTCCTTCTGATTGTGTCTGCCTGAAACTCTGCTCCTGACACAGTTCACACCCTAAGAATACCAAGACTACTCGTCTGTTAAGTACTCGGGTAAAACTAGGTACACTCCACAGGTCCTACAAAGCTTAGGCCACTTTATTTATTTATTAATTAATAAATTTATTTATTAATTATTTATTTTTGGCTGCATCGGGTCTTCGTTGCTGTGCGCAGGCTTTCTCGCAGCGAGGGGGGGCTACACTTCCTTGCGGTGCGCGGGCTTCTCATTGCGGTGGCTTCTCTTGTCGTGGAGCACGGGCTCTAGGCGCACGGGCTTCAGTAGTTGCGGCACGTGGGTTCAGTAGTTGTGGCTCACAGGCTCTAGAGTGCAGGCTCAGCAGTTGTGGCACATGGGCTTAGTTGCTCTGTAGCATGTGGAATCTTCACGGGCCAGAGCTCGAACCCGTGTCCCCTGCATTGGCAGGCGTATTCTTAACCACTGCGCCACCAGGGAAGTTGCTTAGGCCACTTTAAATTAGCCATTTTCAGACTAACCAGAGTGGGAAAAGCAGCTGAACAAGGGTCTAGAGAACATAAAAGAAGCACATTCTCTGATGAGCAGCTCTCTTTCCTGCCCACTTCCCTTTAGACCAATGGCGGTGTAAGAAAGCACGACAGCATGTGGTAGCAATCACAAAGCCCAATTTGTTCTGAGCATGTCAAGGTCAATGACATTATGGCTGAGGAGACTGTCTTGAGCATTGGAAGTCTGCAACAGTTCCTGAATGTCACACAGGATCACCTACGGTGTTTGTTTGCCATTTCCTCCATACTAGCTCTCTTAACAGCTATCTTTCCTGTAGACTTAGAAATACGCAGAAATGGAAGTACCTCATTCTGGTGGTCTTCTGTTGGTCAACAGATAAATGCTATTGATGTTGACAAGGTGGGAGGCCCACCAGGAAGTCCAGCTGGATTTGTTGAAATAAAACAAATTTTCCTTCCTAAAACACATTTTATCAGGAAACTGGTCCCTGCCTGTATCCCTCTTAGGAGATACTATCTGTTCTGGTTCTAGAAGACAGAAAAGGAGGAAAGAAATGATAGATGTTTGGGTTTTTTTCTTTCACTTTCAAACTTTTTTTTTTTGACAGGTAGAAAAGAGAAAAATAATACTTCTTGTATTTCCCAGACAGGTAAGTTCCAAAGAAAGTCACTTTTTTTATTACAAGAGAGTCTTAAAATTCTCTCCATTTTAACAGTGGACTGGAAAAATGAGCAGAGTAGGAGTAACCCATGGCATATTTGTCAGAAATTGCTACTTACTTAATTTCTTCTTAGTGTGAATCAGACGTTAGCCTTTGATTTCAGATGGAATTGGACTTCCTAATTTTTTATCCTATTACTCTTTAATTTTTCTTCCAATTATTCTTGATGTTTAATAAGTTCCAAGACATTTTTCCATTCTCAGCCAACGCAAAGACTGAATAATACAATGGGAATCAGATTTAAAGAAAAAAGCCCTGGTACTGTGTTTTCAAAGGTAATCGTATTCCAGAAATACTTAATGTAAGGGCTATAAACTCTGTTTTAAAGAAAGTTACAGTGACGAAGCAACAAAAATTTTTGTTATTTTTAACATGGGTATTTTAGTTTAAAAAAGATTCCACTCAATGTTTCCCAAATTCAGTGTTTCACATAATGGTCAGTCCAATATGAATGTGGGAAAAAAAGACAAATCCAAACATGGAATATTATTTTCAAAAAATAGTTAACTAAATGTAAAGGTCCAGTAAAATGTGATATTCAGATTTTTCTGAACTCGTTCACATGACCTTCATTCTATTTATAGAAATGCAGCAATTCCCATTTGAATATAGAGCAATACCTTGTAGGAGAACTTAGTTTAGCCAAATAAACTTGGGGAAAGTGTTGACTTAAAAATAAAACACTGGAAGAGGAGGGAGGGGCTTCCCCCACCCCCACCCCTCCGCCCCTGTGAAAATTTCCGGAAAAGTTGTAAACAAAGGCAGGTTTGGCTCAGACCCTGAGTGACTCTGGTGAGCTGAGGAGGATGAAGAGTATATCAAACCTCCCAGAGTGAGGAAATGTTTGTAAAACAGTTAGTAAATCACAGGCAGCCAGGGTCACCATACTGAACAAGCCAAGGGACACGCAGCCAAAACCCCAGCTGTGAAAGAAGGGGGCCGGCATCCTTCACAACTTGAACCCCATTTTAAATGATCTCTTGGTTCCATTCTCTGCCCTTTCCCCTCTGTCACTTCAGAGCTTGGAGGGCTCTGCGATTAATTAGCTCAGGGCCAAGGGCAGGGCTGACTATCCCCTACTGACTGCCAAGGTGAGGATACTAGTACATTGAAAACGGAGTGATACTGATGGAGCCTTTGGTCCTAGGGACAAAGCTGAAAGTTCCAGCTGGAAAAAAAGAATCACACTCAACCTTGAAAAAAAAAAGTTTACAAAGATGAACAGAAAGCAAAATATGTAGCTGGAAGTTTCCATGTATTTCGAAATATCTTTTCAAGCCCTTTTGATCACTATTCTCCCTAACTATTCTGTGGTACATCTGTTAATTATTCTTTGCCTGATTTTACACAGATGACAATGTGGAAATTGTTAAGTTCTTCATAAACTGTCTTTTTTGTGCCCCATTGTCCCCCAGAAGTCAGGAAGACAAAAATAAAATAAAAGTAGTAATGAAGGGAGAGAGAGAAAGGAAAATACACTCTGCAGGACTCTTCTCAACTACTCAGGGCAGAAGGTTCTTCCTGGCTGGACTGACGTTTAGTTCTCTTCATTAATCTTTACTCTCTAAAAATGACTCTTTAAAGACTGCCTATTCTTTCTCTACACCAAACTCAATCTGCCCACGCAGAAACTGTTACTATGCACTTAAACTATGGAATGATTGAAGGATAGTTATTAATGGTTTTTAAAAATTCTTGAAGTGAAAAGTGTGATGATAGATGAAAATGTTTATTTTTTGAATACTGAATGAAAAGAAGGTGGAACAGACAAAAGCAGGTAGCCCTGATCACAACCAGCAGAGACCAAAGATGGACAGAGCAAGGTGTTTACATTTAAAAAATAACTCAAAAAAAAAAGAAGTCTTGAAATTGTAAGAAAACGGTTCCCTTTTAGATTTAGCAGGCACCAAAAAAATTTTTTTTGAAACGAGAGGTAATAAGCACAGGCATTAGAAAACTTCTCCAGCAATTATACATAATTTAATATGAGCCCTAATTCACAACAGAGGGCTAAGACCACCTTCGTCATGATGCTGATACTATAAATATAAACCTGCTCAGAGAAAATTCAGTATCTTGATTACCTAAATTGAAACAAGACAGATACAAAAGAGTCAGCTTTACTGTTGAAAAGCTACCGACTTGGTATAAGTTATTCAGGCTGTTTATTTCTACTTCTGATGCATTACTTTTACTCCTTTTTTTTTTTTTTTTTGCGGTACGCGGGCCTCTCACTGTTGTGGCCTCTCCCGTTGCGGAGCACAGGCTCTGGACGCACAGGCTCAGCGGCCATGGCTCATGGGCCCAGCCGCTCCGTGGCATGTGGGATCTTCGCGGACCGGGGCACAAACCCGCATCCCCTGCATCGGCAGGCGGACTCTCAACCACTTGCACCACCAGGGAAGCCCTCTTTTACTCCTTTTAAATAGTCAGACCCTGTGAGAGCAACAGGACATGTGCTTTAGAGTTGCTTTTCTGGGTTGCCATTGAGTCAGACACACTCTCAGCTCATCTCTCACACTTTTGTCACAACAGCAGCCCAATGGTGATGCTATAAAATCCTCAGCTCTGCTTTATAAAAAATTCATTTGGCCCATCCAGAGATCAAACAAGATTTGGGGCCCAATGTATTCTTATTCTAACTAATGGAGTGATTAGCCCAGATAGCCTAGGGCAGAAAAACAAGGAAAATCAGAAGGAAAGTAAACTCGCTGTTGAGAGTTCTAGTGAATGCTTTGAATAATATTTCAAGGCAATTGAGAAAAGTATGGGTTTCGGAGCCAGATCTGGGATCAAATCCTGACCCCCAAACTTGATAGCTCTGTTGGACTGGGCAAGTCATTTCACGTATCATGTTTCCTCCTCTGCAAAATGGTGGTAAAAATCACTACCTACTATGAGTGTTAATAGAACTAAATGTGACACTTCTGGAACGGCATCCAACACATAAAAAGTACTCAAAAATGTGAGCTTCCTTTCCCCTACCACTCTCCTACCTCTCCCCCACCTCTCCCCTACCTCTCCCCTCATTTCTTCGGAGTATACAGAAAAGCCTTTAAAAGTCCCTGGCTTTTTTGGATTGCACATGGACTGTACGTCATGTACATGGAGCTGCACCATTCTCTCTCACCATCCACCACAACCTGGGCGAACTCTTTAGGCTTCCAGTCTCTCACCTCCTCCAGCACCACATCTGTTATACTCTAAGTCAAAGGGACTCCTTTAAGCCTCAAAGAAGAGAGTGTACCCCCCAAAATAAATGGACTTGACTCAAACTTTGGATATTTAGCGATTTAAACATGTTGCTCACAGCTCATGTTCTCAGCTTGAGGAATTCCTCTTGGATCCGTTCACAGTGGCAATGGATAGTTTCCACATTACATTCTTTGCCCCCTTATTCAGCTGGCAAGCCAGATAAAACAAAAATAAATTCAGAATACACACACACACTTCAGGGCTATTGTGAGACAGACAAGTAGGTGATTAACACAGTTTGGAGGTATGATTATTATTCACAGGCCTCCTGGTTCTGATTTTGCTACTAGTAGATATTTGCCAATGTCAGGTAGTCTGCATTTGAGAAAAAATATTGCTGTCATTGTTTGATTTTAGGTTTGAGTTACAATATATCTTAATGTTTTTTAAAAGCAAGATCTCATTTTTTTTTTTTTTTTTTTTGCGGTACGCGGGCCTCTCACTGTTGTGGCCTCTCCCGTTGCGGAGCACAGGCTCCAGACGCGCAGGCTCAGAGGCCATGGCTCACGGGCCCAGACGCTCCACGGCATGTGGGATCTTCCCGGACTGGAAGACGAACCCGTGTCCCCTGCATCGGCAGGCGGCCTCTCAACCACTGAGCCACCAGGGAAGCCCCAAGATCTCATAATTTTAATGGGACTGAAAGACAACTGAATAATGACCTATAAGTTTTTTACTATTTGTCCTCTTTTGCTCTGTCTGGTGGATGGGTGAACAATACTTCCTAAGGATCAAAGACAAACATCTGTCCTGCTAAAAATGTCTCAGAGCTTCTAACTTGGCCTCAAAATCCTTTGTGAGGGTTCCTTCCTTCCTTCCTTCCTTCCTTCCTTCCTTCCTCCCTCCCTCCCTCCCCTCTCCTAACCTTTCCATTCCTTTCCTTTCTTTTTTTTTTTTTTTTTTGCGGTACGTGAGCCTCTCATTGTTGTGGCCTCTCGTTGCAGAGCACAGGCTCCGGATGCGCAGGCTCAGCGGCCATGACTCACGGGCCCAGCCGCACAGCGGCACGTGGGATCTTCCCAGACCGGGGCACGAACCCGTGTCCCCTGCATCGGCAGGCGGACTCTCAACCACTGCACCACCAGGGAAGCCCTCCTTTCCTTTCTAATGGGGATATTACTGGGCTCAGGCAGGGGTGGAGAGAGGTATCCCATCAAAAAAGTGCATTTTCCAATTCTATTTGTAGTTTCAGTACTTGATTATTAGGCTCAAAGAAGTTTCTTCATTTGGAGAACGAAAAATTCAGTCCAATCGTACCTGGCACCATGGGTGTGGCAAAGAAACAAAACCCAAATATCGGTTGGAACAAAAGCAAGATAATATAATAGTAAATAAAAACATATTAACAAAATGAGAGAGCCAGCCGGGCAGCCAAACAACTGAAGATATCTAACCACCCTAGTTGAGAATCAAAAGAAATTTGCTCCACTCCTAAAGCCTCTCCAATAGGAACGTTTGGTTGGCTGCAAAGGATCAGGATCCAGGAGGCTAACATTCCACACCAGCTTTGCCATTTATTTTCTATCTGGCTTTGGGCAGGTCAAGGACCTTTTCTGAAGCTCAAGTTCCTTTACTGTGAAATGAAGATAATCTCTCCCTCTCACTAAATTGATATGGTTATAAAATAATAAATGTGATAATGCTTTGTCAACAGTAAGTACCATATTGATGTTAGTTATTACTATTATCAAACAGCATACTGACCAGTAGGGCAAGAATATTAAGTTAACCAACCAATTTTATTAATCTACTTCTTAGTCACTCAAACCTTTCTGAATCTCTCTGATGTCTCAAGCAAGTTGTGTTGTGACCTAAATAAAAATTTTACCTACTAAGTCAACAGTAAATTCTAAGTTGTTGTTGCTGGTTTTTTGTTGTTGTTTTGGAGGACAAGAAATGAAGGGGCCAATTCAAACTGGCTTAGACAGGATGCTGTAGTTAGTTTTGTTAAGTTTTTTCCCAAGCATGTTTCTATTTAAAATCATCTTTTTGCATTATTCTGGAAGAGAGGGTAACTCTTATCTCATCCAAAATTGGTGTTTCCAATTTCCTTATATAACAAGGCTTGAATGTTGTGGAGGAAGTAGGCAAAAACTAAGGAACCAAGAAAGATCAAAAAGCAAGAGACCTCTAACCTGTAAGGTTAAGAGGTTATGACCCTAGGGCCCTGAAGTAAGGTGGAAGTCTAGAAAGATGTTTTCAGGTCCTTTTGGGCAACTAACTTTATGGGGCTTTTTGAAAAGTGATAGAGATAGAATCTAATGCTTAGGACAAGATTACAGGCATGAATACACTTTACAAAGATCATAGGGATCCATTCAAAATCAACCAGTCACTGTTTGAGAAAGGAGCTTCACCTTCTGTGTATGCTGTTTAAATATCAACATTTGTCCACCCTGAAAGTCCTTCTTTTGACTTGTTCGTCATTGTCCTAAACCTTTGATAAGGCACAGTCAGACCACAAATTACAAGGAAAAGTATATATGATTAGATAACCACACTGAATCACATACACACCTAAACAATGGTATTAATCGCATCCTAAATTTGGTTGTGATAGCTAGTATTCACCTTTAAACTAAGAGAGGAAAGTTCAGTCAATATATTGTCATTCATGTAACACCACAAGCTGGTTTCCTCCCTCTGTTTTTCTAATGTTTGGTAGAGAAGGGCTGGTAGCTTCTCCACACGCAGCTTGGAGAGGAAAGAGTAAGGCCGGCAGGTTGCACATATATTCTATACAATAGAATAGATATAAACACATGTATTATGTGGTTGTACACGGTATACAAATGGCTAAAAGAGGGAAAGAAAATGGAAGGAAGAAATACCTTTCTTATACATCCCAGCAAGGCTGCAATGTATTATAGATTGGGAAAGTTTTAAGAAACATAAAAATAAGATGCAGAGCTGCATTAACTAAATTCAGGAAGGATAGCCTCCACCAAATACTTTTATTCACTAAGAATTACAAGATATAGAAAATGTTTGTTTCAGTTGTATATTACTAGTAATCAGAGTATGGTAGAATATATTAAAAGTCTTTGGAGCTTGTAAACATCTATTAAAGACATTAGTCATCAGGGAAGAATCAGTGATTTCTAAGTATCATTATCTTAAAAGCTTTAGAAACATGCACCTTTCAAACCTCCAATTAGGTTAAACTAATCTGCATCAATCTAAGGAAACATTTAGACTCTCAGACTCAGGAAATTAAGCCACTAGTTCTTGAATTCTGAGCAACCTCTAAGCCTGTCTTGCTTTTGTACTTAATGTTTGTAGATAAATGCTAAGAAAATGTTTGAGACAAATTGAACAGTATATTAAAATCAAATAGAAGATTAACCAAAAGTAAGTGCACAGGAACTAAAAAAGGGCCAGGTTAATGGAACTGAAGGTGGCAGGAACAGCAATGATAACTTGTCAAAAACAAATTTTCCATACTCTCTCTCTCTCCTGCAAAACATAACTAACTGATCTACTATATAAATTAAGGTAATAAATAGTGCCTATCCTCCCCCCAAAAATTTAGCATAAAATGGATGCAGATATTATAGGAGAAAACATTTAAATGACTGAATGATTCGGAAATCAGCATTTCCTACACTTTAATTTCACAGCAGCAAACATCTACTGGGTACTTTCATACGTGCAAGACTCAGTGGATACAAACGTGAATAAGACCTAGTTTTCTTGCCCTCAAAATGCTTAAAAGCTAGAACTACCCAGACAGAGAAGACAGACTCCTAACACACGCCTAACACACCTAACTCACTCACCTTATGAGATCTCCAAGGAAATATGACTAAAACAATCTAGAAACCGTCAAAATATCTAATAAAATGTTGATGCTTCAGTGACACTTGCTTTGACACTGTAAGGCTGTAGTAAAGTAGGAAGTAAGTACAATTACACAGCAGATGTGGGTAAATCTGGGATCAACAGATAGAGCTGATGATTCAGGTCTTCTGCAGGCCTTTGTCCAGCTTGGCTTAGCACTATTCTTCCTCAGAACAGGGTCCTCTGTATAACTGCAGCTGGGAAATGCATAGCTGATGAGGGGTCCACGTCATCCTCCAGTCGCACATTCTACCCTTGAGATCTCTACTACTCTGGCAGTAAGATGAGAGGAGGTATCTGAGATGATCACTGAAGTTCCTTCTAGTTATAACATTCTATGAGTAAAGCTAAAATGTTTATTTTAGGCTGATCATTACAAGAAGAAAAATACATTATTTAACTTCTGTGTCGGACCAGCACATTCTCTAAGACGATGCCTCAATTTTGGCAAAAGACCCTAATTTATGTCTCTTTATGGATTCCAATATCATGAGTTCATCCTACACCTAAAAAATGTATTCATTATGTAAGCTTTCTCTTAAGCAAACATAAGGCTGGAGAGGAGGAAAGTGCTGCTTGCCATTCAATTTGGCTTCAGCAGAACTTTCCATTATCAGGAGGAAGCTGCCCATTTCTAGATAATGAGGACAAATTTTTCATCATCACTGTGGTGTCTTTTATTTCACTATGTCCCTCTGGAAGAGTTCGAAAGTCATATACTCTCCACCTTTGCCTCTTGTAGCATCAACAGGTTATAAAAATAATACTTTGTCTCATGGTATGCAACCTTAAGATGAACTCAGGAAAATGGTATTCGTTATTGTGTAGGATATATTAGATGTGCAATAACGATGTATTATAAAGTAAATCAAATTACAAAAATGAACCCCATCCCTTGGATAAAGTTCTGGGAGTGAGCCAACACCACAATTATTATCTTCTCTAGCACTGAATGTTCTACATAAGTGTTTGGAAGATGTAAACAGGACATAAATCTGAGATCGGTTCTTCAATCTGTCTACAAATAACCATGACATTATATATAAACTATGCTTTAGAGCATATATGCTTTCTGTTTAAGCAGTTAAGAAGTGTATTAGACACTATGATAAACAGAAAAAACGGAGCGTGAATACCGATAAATGCAAGCCTTCCGTCTCGGAAAGTCTTCACTTATTTGATTAAGTTAGGTGAAAAACAGAGCAGTCATGCTTGTAGCCTTTCTTCCTTTTCCCTTTCCTCTCCTCTTTTCATTTCTAATGCGAATCGGAAGTCTATGTGGAGCAGTCTGGCTAGCCCCAGTCTAACCTCCCCATCTGGAAGGGGACTAACCAGCCTTGGGGCTACTTCCAACCCTTCCCAGCTGTTGGGTTGGGGTTTTTTGTTTTTGTGGGCTTGAGAAAGCATATTTATATAAATGATTGCCATATCCTTTGCCAGCTGTTGACCCTGCTCTTGTCCCGGCTGGGGCATGGTTTTCATTTTTAGCGGCCACAGACTGGAACTGACCCTGATAGAGTTAGCACGCTACACAAACAGCTTTACGCGCTATTGCTGTGACAGTTCAGACAATGGATGCACAGTGTAATCCAAGGGACCGGTGTTTCCCTTTGGGCAAATGTCACAGAATCCAGAGCTGGAAGTATCAGTTGAAAAAATAAATTCTGAGATTCACTGTGTTATGGAATAGCTTCTCTTTAGTTATTCAGACTGCAGTGATTTCAGCTATAGTCACAGCAAGGATGTATCAGCAGCAACAAATGAGTTTTCTCATTTACATGTATGAATCTGAAAAGTGCCCTAGATGGATCTGCAGAGGTAACTGTCCCTACAGTTATGTGAAAGGTTAAAAAAAAAGCTATATTTTCAGTTTCAAAACTATGTATAAATACTTCTGATGCTGATGTCCATAAATTTTAAAAAATGAGATCCTTGTACCTTAATAGGACAAAAAGATAAAAATCAGTTTGGGCTTTTGATCATTATTACAGCCTGCAAATAAAATCACTCCTAAAGATCCAATCAGATCATTTCTTATGCACATTACCAACCAGAAAAAAAAAATCTATGTTTAATCTGTGGATAACTGTAGTCACAGCAAACTAGAAAGTTTAGAAATATTATTAGGGAGAGTACAGTTGGGGGAGGGGCCCCACAGGGATGGGAGGGAAGAATATTCCATTAAGGATAATTCATCCTGAACAACCAATTTTCATCTGTAGTTAAATGGGAATAAGAGCGTAAACAGCAAATTTTTACAACTTTCATAAATTTTAAGTCCTTCTGTCCATAAGCACAAACGCATATGTGAAGAATAAAGAAATTTAATTGAAAAGAAATAGATTGCTAATGCTTAAAGTGATACACTTCCAAAAAATGAAGATTTCTAATATTTGATAATTTACAGGGTCAGTCACTGCAACAGATTATTATTTAGAGAGTCTAATTGTAAAGGGAAACCAGCAAGATATCTAGCTTGTCAGAAAGAAGTCCTGTATTACATTCTCCCTTTCTCTCTCTGCAAGCCTGCACGCTGACTGGCTATGGCAGATGGAGACTGCCATACACATAACTGTAATTAAAATGTGAACCCCATCTTAGAGGTCAGAATAGAAGAGTTGACAAACAGGGAAGCCGGGAGATGGAAAGAGAAAATATTTCCTGACATAAGCATTTTCAGTCTTTGAAAAGTAATCCAAAAGGAAATTTAGCCTATGAATTTAAGCGTCACATACTTAGTATAACTTTAAAAAAATCCTCAGAAGCTTGAGGTCTGGAATTGCTGTAAAGGCAGCTCAGAATTTCAATCAGCTTTAGCACAATGAAAATTTCAAGTGCTGGGGGAATTAACTGATGGGATATTTGAAGCTTCTGTGAACTCTGATTGATGACAAAATTTGTGAAATTACAAGGCGATTTTTTTTTCTCTCACGCAAATATATTTGTAATAATGAGGAAAAGAAAATAAAGCCATTTGTTGCTAACAGTAGATTCTGACTGAAAATTTCACACCATTGGTAAAGCTAACAGCACAATCTCCAGATGTACTTTTTTTTGGTAAGCAGAATATGATTAGATTTTTAAGTTTAATATTATATCCCCTTTTATATTTATTTTGATCATTGATGTATTGGGGCTTATTTCTACCATCTTATTTTGTAAGATCTGTTCTCTCTTGCCTTCTATGGCACTGATAGTTTTCTATAATCATTTTTCTCTATATGTTTGGAAGCTATAGATTATGTTTCTGTTAATGGTTTACCCTTAATTTTTATCATAATATATACAACTATAAAAATCCCTAAGTTACTCAATATCACAATATTTGTCCTAAATATGCTTTAATTGCCACCGAACATCCTCACAGCTTCTTTGTCATTATTGTCTGGGATTTAAGTTCCATGAAACGTATTGTTATTATAACATTCAAAGCTAATTGCCAAAATAATTCTGTATCTTGCATATCACTCTTTCCCTCTGCACTCACATTTTCATGGTGAAGTACATCTTTAAAAGATATTTTTTCCAGCAAGAAAAAGTTGGTAGTAAACTCTTACTACCCCATGAAAGTACTGAATGATAATTTTAGCTGGGTATAGAATGGTAATTTAAGAGTTATTTTTGCTCAGCACTTTGGTGTATTACTCCATTGTCTTCTAGCATCTAATGTGACCAAACAGAAGTCTGCTAGCTATCTAATTTTCATACCTGTGTAGGTAATATAGCTTTTCTCTCTGCTAACTTTTAAAAATCAGGGATCTTCAATTTTACAATAAAATATGCAGATATGAATTTATTTATATATTCAGCTCAATACTCAAGTTATACTTTCAATCTGAGGACTAAATCTCTTCAATTCTAGAAAACTCTTAGTTATTATGTGAGCATCACTTCTTGGTCATTTTCTCTATTTTATTTTGGAACTCTTACTAGATATATATTGAAGTTTCTGAACTCCTTATTTCTTAACTATTATTTCTCTTTTTTATATCTCTGTACTGTTTTCTGAGAACTACTACCAAAAATACAGTCTAAAATTGTTACTGAGTTTTAAGTTTTCAATGTCTTTATTATTTTATTGTTACTACTATTGTTCTTTAGCTTTACCACGTCTCCTAAATTTTCTTTTCTTTTTTTTCCTTTTATTTTTCCAGTAGTTTGTGATCAAAGTATAGACTTACAACATCATCTTTACTGAAAGAATTCTCCCAACCAACTTGTTAGTAATCTCTAAGTCATTCACCTTTTGATTTTCCTTGAAGCCAAACCGGCCTTATTATTGCTATGTCACAGATACTTACATACGCAGGCCATGCTGAAAATTTCTTATACTCAAAAAATTTCTTATAATTCATAATTATAATTGTAATTAATTTCTTATACGCTTAATTATTCAAGTAATGAGTGAAAGTACTCAAAAATATTCACTTAAATGATCAAAACAAATGAAAAATAATCAGCATCAAAGAAATGCAAACCTAAAGCGAAAGATACCTAACTTTTGCATATTGTATTATCAAATTCTCGCTTTAAAAGTTGAGAGTAAGAAGAAATCATTCTCTTATATGGCAGTGCAAACCTGACAATCTGAAATGTGATTAGGCAAATATACATCAAAGCCCAAAGAGAACCCCTACTCAATAGACAGCATTTCTACTTCTAGAAATTTATTGTGAGGAAATGAACAAAAATATATGAAAATGTACAAGGAATTCATTATTTATAAAAGCAAAAAAACAAACCAACAATATCATAACAAACAAAAGCAAAGGAATAAACAAAATATTCATTAACATGAGACTGGTTAAATAACTTATGGAATACTACATAGTCACTGTAAAAATGCACCCATATACACAAAAGAGAGGTGAAAGTTTATACCAAAATGTCACCTCTGGAAGTATGTTAATGGGTAACCTATATTTTCTTTTCTTTCCTTTTTTTTTTTTTTTTTTTTGGTAGTTATGGTATTATTGCCACAGGACTATGTATGTATCTCTCTGTAAAAAGTAAAAAGTAGAGATGGGGGGAATAATTACTCTTAAATGCATAGAAGGCAAGAAAAGAGTGATAATATGAGCTTGAGACCAAGGAACTTAATCCCTCAGCTGATTGTCTATAAATGCAAATATATCCCCACATGCCTAGAGCTATTTCTTCTTATTACACAAATCTGAGCTCTCCTTCCTTCTTTTCAAGGCCTCCAAACCAATCTTCTCTTCCTTGTTTGGGATCTTGCTCTGTCAGGCATCCAATCTCTCTTCCATTTCTAACTCATTCCTTATTTCTGCATTTTCCCCTTCAGACCATGAGTATGCTCAAGTCTTTTTAAAGGAAAAAAAAAAATCCGCTCTTTAAAATGACATCAAAACAGACACACCCCATGTCCTGTTTTCTCACCTCCTACTAATTCCTATTCACTCCATAATTTGTGGTAGTGTGGCTCTCACGTTTACTGCTATGTTCAAATTGCTCTTGCTAACACCTCTCGTGATTTGCCAATTGCTCAATTCAATATATACTTCTATCCTTGTCATCCAGGACGATTGCACGATCCTATATTTAATGACACTGCTGATCGAAACCCCCACGCCCACCCCGCCACGACTTCTGGTGGCACTGCACTTTGCGGGTTCTAGTCTTGATTCTTTCTCAGTTCTTTCTGAACAAATCGTCCTTTGTAGGCCTATGGTATTTTGCTGATTTTTGGGGTCTGCCCTTGACCCACCATTTTTCTCACTCCATACACTTTCTCTTTCGTCTGCACTGATAACTCCCAAATTTTTACTCAGGGCCAGGTGGTCTGCCTTGGTTGTCTCAAAAGTACATCAATTTCAACATTTCTAAAACAACAAGTATTAAGTTCCCCATTAAACTGCTTTTCTCCATTCAGTTAGCACAGGTGGAAACCTGGGATTCATATTAAACTCCTCCCTCTTCCTCATGCCTAATATCCAATCACCATGCCTGACAATTTTTACTCTCAAACACTTCTCAACTTTCTATCCTACATCTCTCCATTCTTCTCCTTTCATTTGCATTTACCACTGCCCTAGGTCAGGTCAACACTCTAAGTAGTCTCCCTGACTCTGGTCTTAACCTTTCTTCAAATCTGCTTTCTCTGCAGCTACCAAATTGCATTTGAAATGCAAGCCTGACTATGTCACTCCTCTTCTGCTTAAAATCTGTGTTCATACCTTATAAGATAAACTCCAAAATCCTCAACTAACACACACACTGCTCTGGATTCATCTCTTACAACTCCCTGCCTAGGAATTTATATTATGGTGACCTCTGTATGAGCCCATGGAACGTACCATGGGTTTTCTTGCCTCTATACCTTCACTTAGGCCATACTGTCTACCTGGATTGCTACCGACTCAACTCATCCTCATCCTGGGTGTCATATCTTTAGAAAGCTTTCCTTAAATATTCTTTCCCTTCCTCAACTCCAAGCACAGAAAGGAACTTAGCAACAAAGACCATACCCTTTGAAGTTTGCTGTTCTTTAGAGTATAATATTATTAGAAATCCAGTTGATTTTCATCTCTCCCTTATCAAAGGTTTCATATGTTTGAAATTTTATGTATATACTTTACCTTCCTCTCCTTCTTTTACCCACTAAGCTCAATACTGCACTCTGAGAAGTCTGCACTAAGGACTTTTCCCTGATTGTTTTACATTGTACCCATAGGGTATTCATTATATACTTATTCACAGGCTAAGGCCGACTGAGAAGGTTAGAGACAAAAAGAAAGCGAATCACAGACAGACAGCAATTGTTTGTTTGTTTGTTTTTTAAAGGTTTTTGTTTGTTTGTTTGTTTCGGCTGTCTTGGGTCTTCGTTGCTGAATGCAGGCTTTTGTTGAGGTGTGCGGGCTTCTCATTGCAGTGGCTTCTCTTGCTGTGGAGCACGGGCTCTAGGGCGCATGGGCTCCAGTAGCTGTGGCACGTGGGCTCAGTGGTTGGGGTGCATGGGCTTAGTTGCTCCGCGGCATGTGGAATCTTCCTGGACCAGGGCTCAAACCCGTGTCCCCTAAATTGGCAGGTGGATTCTTAACCACTGCGCCATCAGGGAAGTCCCAGCAATAGTTTTTTAAAGTTAAGTAAAATCTCCTTCTAGTAATCGAATGAGAAACAATTTTGGTATAAAAGACCTAACATCGACTTAGCTTCTAGAGAGGGCTTGTGGTTCATACCAGAATAAAAACTAGGAATTGTGTGGAAATTCTCATGGAGACATTCCACAGGGAACACTTGCTACTGATACATGATGACTAATGAAACTACATTATAACAGGTGATTCTTTTTGCTGAAGAGTGGAGAGAAAAAGAATGTTTCAGATATCATGGCACCAACTAAATAGATACCTAAAGTTAAACAGCAACAAGAAAACTTGCTGGTTTAGGAGTTGGGTGTTGTTTATTAGCAAGATAGCAAAAGAAAATCAACCAACCAACCAAACAAAAAAAAAAAATGGTTTAGGGAAGAATCCATCCCTGAAATCCTAAAATTCTGCTGTGTATTGGTTTGTATATTTTGGGTTTTTTGGTATGTATATATGTGGGGGGAAAAAACCTTAAGACTTCAAAAATAGAAGAAATAGCTGTATTTGTACATTGGGAAATGGATCTTAAATATCTGAAAAATTTTAAATCTTAGAAAAAGTTCACATTGCTTCATGGACAAGGAAAAGGGACTAGAAAGAGATCTGAATAGAGAAAAATATCTTTAATAAAATTTAAGAAAAAACTCAGATCAGAAAGGAGAAATTCTAAAAGTGGGCAAGATTAATTTGGCATGCTATACAAATAGGAGGAAATCTGCTAAAAAAAAAAAAAAGAAAAAAAACTTCGCTGCTAATCTTAGGTTAATAGTAAATGACCCCATCCACTCTTAACCTCAAAGACTGACCTCTTGACCCACAGCCAGTGGCCCTGTTCAGAAACATGTTGCCGCCAGAATAAATAAAAAGAGAACATAATGTGCTGAAATTGTTACTGCTAATGACAAGTGACACACACTTTATACTGCCAATGAGCAAGCCACCAATAAATAACCCTAAACATGTTTACAAATATTCTTCTAGGTTTTAGTTTCCTGTCCTGAATTTTTACATATTTATTTATTTATTACGGAAGAAGGATGGTAAAATTATTATTCTTTTATTATTATAAAAGTAAGGGAAGGGCTTCCCTGGTGGCGCAGTGGTTGAGAGTCCCCCTGCCGATGCAGGGGACGTGGGTTCGTGCCCCGGTCCGGGAAGATCCCACATGCCGCGGAGCGGCTGGGCCTGTGAGCCATGGTGGCTGAGCCTGCGCGTCCGGAGCCTGTGCTCCGCAATGGGAGAGGCCACAACAGTGAGAGGACCGCGTACAGCAAAAAAAAAAAAAAAAAAAAGTAAGGGAAATACCACATGGGTAGATGTGTCATTGATCGGCGTTACACAATAATTCATATCCATGCTCTTTCTAACTGTCATGGTCCATGCTAAAAGACAAGTGGTAAAAGATGTATTTCAGACATTCCAGAATTCTAGCCTAGAACACAGGTCATAGACATAAAGTCTAGAGATAGGAAACTCTAAAAGCCTGATATTCAGAATATTTTGAATAAGTTCTTAAAATCTCTTAGTGAAAGGTCTGTCATGATGTCCCTGATAACATTTAAGTCCCTGAGAGTTGGGACTTCCCTGGTGGCACAGTGGTTAAGAATCTGCCTACCAATGCAGGGGACATGGGTTTGAGCCCTGGTCCGGGAAGATCCCACATGCCACGGAGCAACTAAGCCTGTGCGCCACAACTACTGAGCCTGTGCTCTAGAGCCCACACGCCACAACTACTGAGCCCGCGTGCCACAACTACTGAAGCCCACGTGCCTAGAGCCCACTGCAACAAAGAGTAGCCCCCACTCGCCACAACTAGAGAAAGCCCACGCACAGCAACGAAGACCCAACACAGCCAAAAAATAAAATTAAAAAAAAAAAAAGAAAACTCTGAGAGTTGATTGATGTTGGCAAGTTGATTGTATAAAAACCAACATGTGGGGCCTCCCTGGTGGCGCAGTGGTTGAGTCTGCCTGCCGATGCAGGGGACACGGGTTCGTGCCCCTGTCCGGGAAGATCCCACATGCCGCGGAGCGGCTGGGCCCGTGAGCCATGGCCGCTGGGCCTGAGCGTCCGGAGCCTGTGCTCCGCAGCGGGAGAGGCCACAACAGTGAGAGGCCCGCGTACCGCAAAGAAAAAAAACAAAAAAAACAAAACCAACATGTGGAAAGTGATAGCACTTCAATAGTTTTGAAATTTTGAACCCCCCAATTTATAAATAAATTTTGCTTCAGTTTTTTTTTTTCCTCCACCCAAATAGATATTGTGTAAAACACTTTTGGAAGGATAAAGAAACTGATAATATTGTTGGCCTCCAAAGAGAGGAATTAGGTGACTGAGGGACAGGGATAGAAGAAAGATTTTTCAATTTTGTATGTTTTGAATTTTGAACCTATTAAAAATTTAGAAATATTAAAAGTAAAACAAAAATTCAAATGGACAAATAACACAAATTATGAGCATAACTATGGCCAAATTCAGAAAGCAGGAAAAAACATATTCAAGTGTAAAAAGATATGAATTACGAATGGGAAGTAGGCTCTAAGTTAAGCAGTATAAATTTGCATGTGTATACTAGTGAAAATAGAGGTAAGTGTAGGGACAGATAACTAATTTTAATAAAATAAACCTTAATACACAGGTTAAAAATGATTGTATAGAATGTGTATGAATCCACACATAAGATACAGTACAAATAAATAATAATTTAAGGGAGTAGAAAGAGCCGGAAAACTACATTTTTCAAAGTAGTTGGATATTCGCTGGAAAAATAAAAATTATACTTCATCCTACATCCCACTCCCACACCTCTCCCCAAGAAATACTATTTAGTAAGTGTACAGATAAAACCAAATTGTGTACACACAACTGTGAATTGTATATTTTCTTACATTTTGTACTTTCTTGTTATTAGGAATTTTCAACTTGAAGATGAAATGAAAAATTAAGGCTTTTTAGCACAGTTATAATCTGTAGCCAAACAAGAGCATATAAAATAATATAATCCACAATTCTCATAAATAAAATTAAACTGTATTTAACTGTAAAAGGTAACCAGTTTCTCTGAATTTCTCACTCAAATTTTTTATTTCTATAAAATGTTTTCTGCTTTAAAGTTGTTCAGGAGTAAAAGATGCTTGGACATGCTTTTAATTGATTCGTTTTACACTCAGAGGGAGGATAACAGTGATTTGTGAAAGGATTTTTTTCCGTCTTGCACACATCTCTCATTTGTCCATCTTAATTCAATTAAAGGAAATAAGGACAGTTTGACCGATGAATGAACCATATTTTAACCGAGGACACTTCTATTTAAACTGGAGTGTATCAACCACTGTAATTGTCAGTTAGTTACATCCGATCTCTAACTTTTGTTTTGAGAGGTCACAGCATGGTCATGAAAGAAGAACATATTAGAATATGGATAAGCATTTAAACCATTAGTCCATTAGCCATTTTAAGAAAGAGCATTTTTAATTCTTACTGGCTTATATGGTGATAACTCAACCCCACTAGTTGCTTTTGTTGTGCTGAAGGTCTACGAATACAAATACAATAAACTTTTATACTTGTAAGTTGAAAAATTAGGCACAAGTTTTATTATGCTAGGCCTTATAGGTTTTGGTAAGGAGTTTTGTTGTTGTTTTAATTAGCTTTACAGGGGCATTAATTTACCTTTAATTAAGCCTACCCATTTTAAGTGTTGCCTTTGAGGAGATTTTTGTTTGTTTGTTTCTGTCTTTAATGTATATAGTATGTAATCATCACCACAATCAAGATATAGAACATTTCCATCACTCCAAAAGGTCCATTCACGCCCCTTGGAAATCAATCTCTTTCTTCCAACTCCTGGTCCCCGGCAATCACTGATCTGCATTCTAGCTCTACAGTTTTGCCTTTCCTAGAATTTCATGTAAATAGAATCATGCAGTATGTGGTGTTTTATGTCTGTCCTTTTTCACTAAGCACAATGCTTTTGTAATTCATCCATGTTGCTATGTGTATCAATCAGTAGCCCCTTTCTTTTTATCGCTAAGTAGTGATACAACGCAATTTTTTTTTTCTCTCTTCACAAACAGATGAACGTTTGGTTTGTTTAAAGATTTTGGCTATTATGAATGAAGCTGCAATAAACATTTGAGTACAAGTCTTTGTATAAACATATGTCTCCATTTCTCTTGGGTAAATACGTATGAGTAGAATGATGGAACCATATGGTAGGTGTATGTTTAACTTTATAAGAAACTACCAAACTATATTACAAAGTGGTTATGCCATTCTGCATTTCTAACAATAATGTTTAAGGGTACCACAGTTTTTCCACATCCTCATCAACACCTGGTATTATTAGTCTTTTAAATTTTAGCCATTCTAGTAGTTCTAGTATCATTTCCCTAAGGACAAACGTCAGAGCATCTTTTCACATACTTGTCACTTTTTTATCTTCTTTGGTGAAGTCTCTGTTCAAATGCCCATTGTTTAATTGTTTTTCTCTTTACTGAGTTATAAGAGTTCTTTACATATTTTGCACATGATTCCTTTATTAAATAGAGTCAATTCTTGTTATCTGTGGTACTTATGTTCTATAAAGTCACCATGAACACTGAATTAATGAATACTGAAATTTCCTATGGGAGAAACAGAGTGAGGGACCTGTGAGCCTCTGGTTACAACATTTCCAACAAATAAATGAGAAGAGGCCTGTAGTGACCCTTCCCCATCTTGAACAGGCAAGGGAACTGAGTTCCTTTTGTAGCTATGCCATTGTGGAGAGTGTCTCCTGGCCCCATATGACCAGAAGGGATAGGAGAACACCTGGAAGTTGCATAAGTCCAGCAACGCTGGAGCTGAGAAATGGCCAGGCAGAGCTGACAGTCTGCAGAGCTAACCCAGTGGCCCTGTTCAGACAGGAAACTTGGGGTGCAGGTCAGCTTGAGTTAAGACAACAAATAAACAGATTTACCGGCTTTAGAGCTGCTTCTCCCACCACACCTGGGCAGGGAAACTAATTCATAGCCCTGCTCATTGCTGAAGATAGTCTTCAGCCCGCCCAACCGAGGAACCTAACCAGAGTACACGGGAAACTGCGTAGCCCATCGAAAAGCCCCACTTAACAGTGGCACTTGAAAAGAGAACATAACCCATGGCTTTCCCCATCTGCAGGGCAAAACTGGTGGCCTCACCTGACCAGGGAATTCAGTGCACACTCTTGCCTGATTCCAGTCCCCAAACAATGAGCCATATAGGCCCTGGGTCCCATCCTGTTGTCCTGCCAGAGCAGGGAAGCTCATTCATGGCCCCATCTACTACTGAATATAGTACCCAGTCCTGACCATCTAGTAAGCCTGACCAAGAATCCAGGCAAACATTGAGTTTCTTACAGCCTCACTTGAATAGGAAACCAAGCCAGCAGTCCTATCCAACAGTTCTCAGACAGCGGAACACCTGCCCCCCCATCCCTGACCTCAGCGCTCAAATGGCCGCTGCTCCCAAAACAGACCATAACAGCAGGCCCCACCTGCCCAAGAACATTACCAGCAGACACACCCAGAAACCCAAACTGAGCTGACTAGTAAAGATCTGTCTCTGCCAAAGTTAACCTGTAAAGTCTAGAAGAGGAGACTGATTACTCAGATGTGCAGATATCAACATAAGGAATGAAGGACAACAAAAAAACAAGTAAATATGAGACTGCCAAAGGAAACTAATAAAGTTCTGACAATTGAGCCTATACAAACAGAAATCTATGAACTGTTAGACAAAGAATTCAGAATAATACTCGTGAGGAAGTTTAGTGAGCTTCAAGAACACACAGACAACTAAACGAAATTAGGAAAACAGAGGATGAACAAAATGAGAAGTGTGACAAAGAAACAGAAACCACCAAAAACAAACAACAAACAAACAAAAAACCCAAATAAACAGAAATCAGAAATCTTAGAGTTGAAAAATACAATAACTGAACTGAAGAATTCAGTTTTTGAAACTCTCTAGAGTTTCAAAAGTGGACTCAACCACACAAAAGACAGAAACAGCAACCTGGAGGATAAGACATTAGAAATTATCCAGTCAGAGAAGCAAAAAGAAAAGAGAATGAAAAAGAGTGAAGAAAGTCTGTGGGACTTACGGGACACAATGAAAAGAAGCGATTATGGGAATTTTAGAAGGAAAAGAGAAAGAGAAGAGACAGAAAGTATATTTAAAGCAATAATGGCTGAAGACTTCCCAAACCTAGAAAGAGAAATGGACATCCAGAGCCATAAGGCCCAAAGGACCCCATGTAGGTTGAACCCAAATAGGGCTACACTGAGACATATGATAATTAAGTTCTTAAAAGTCAAAGGCAAAAAATAAATTTTAAAAGCATCAAGAGAAAACAGAGAAGTTATATACAAGGGAACCCCACAAGACCATCAGTAGATTTGTCAACAAAAACTTTTCAGGCCAGGAGAGAATGGGATAAACATCCTCAAAATATTGGGGGAGAGAACTGCCAACCAAGAATTCTATACCTGGCAAAGCTGTCCTTCAGAGTTGAAGGAGGAATAAAGACTTTCTCAAACAAACATGGCAAATCCATACTTTGTCCTGATCTTCTTAGAATCCTTCATTTGACCACAACCAATGGGCCTGCAATGTTTCAGGTCTTACCATGGGCTCAGGTCAGGATCAAATCATCTCTTGTCCCTCACCAGTCATGCCAATTAATTAATTAAAATTTTATATCAAACTGCCATTTTCTGCCAGGCACTGTTCCAACTTCTGGAAATTCAATGACAGAAGATAAGGCCTGGCCTCATGGAGCTTAAATTCTACCCTTGGGCTCTACATGGCTATGTTATTTCCCCCTCATTTCAAGGGCTGCATGGCTAGGATGACTTTATCCTGTGCCTAAAGCACAAAGTCTCCTGCAGGCAATGCTGTCTGTGAGGTTGAACTGCTGCTTTCTGTTCCACTGCAGAGGCACACAGAATGGGGCCAACGCCCCCTGGTAAAGGTAGCAAGTATGAGCCCCCATTTGCTATCAAGGCCCATCACTTGCTATAACAGTCCCTCTGAGTTGTTTCCTCACAGGTGTGAGGCACACCAGTTCTCCAAGTGACCTGACAATCAACTCCTGAACACCCTGGAGGCAAGTGACAACTTTCACTAATTCTTTCACAACCTCTGACAACACGGGGTCAAACTTCAAGCCAAATTATTTCTACCCAGTGGCTCCCAGTTTAATAGTATATGGGCTCAGTATTTATCACAGGCTTATTGGCTGAATAGCTTAATCGCTTATCCGTGGCCATAATCATTTTCTGTCTTGGCTTATCTGCCAAGATATTTTTAATGAAATGATATATCATCTTCTCAAACCACTCATTATAAAGAGAAAAGGGAATATGGTAAAGCTCTTGGGATTAATATAAAAACGTACAAGGGCTTCTCTGAGCTTTTAATCAGTCCTTCACAACAAGTCCCCAAAGCTAATGACTTAATGACGTTTGGCAAAACGAGGAGCTCTGAATCTGGTCTCAGACACTAGAATATCTTTAATACTGAAAATTAATTACATAGCAACTCTTTGCTAGTATCTATCTCTAAAAAAATCCCCGAGAGCAAGAGCTTGCAAACATATTTTTACAAAATATCATAGCAAACACAAAGGGCTCTCCGTGATATACGACTGAATATCCTGCTGAAAGTATCTAAAGGGAGTTTTTCTAGAAGATAGATGCTGCCAGGCCTTGAACAAGTTGGGCTACATGAAAAGGACAGTATCATTTCACCTGCAAATTTCTAGAAAGTACAGACATTCCCGGCTGCCCTCTGGAGCTCATAAGGATGTTCTTGTGTTAATGACCTCACACAGCAGACAGATCCAGTCTTTCTGCTTTTCTTTCTTGTAGAATGATTTCCCTAAAGCCAGTGTTGGGCAAAATGCCACTAATACTGCCATAAAGCTCCCACAGTGCTTGAAGGGGGAGGCAAGAGATAGAGGGGTTAGGAGGTAATCAAGCTTACAGATTAAAGCTTACTAAAGCTACAAGATGAGCACAGCTCTTGGTGTTTATTAACTCTTCTAGTACTGAGGACTCCTCCCCCACCCTCATGGCACAAAACACAAAGATCTTTTCATCAATGGACCTCAAAGGCAGGTCTGCTTTAACTTTCAGCTTCCAAGTACAGCATCTCTACTGAAGTGTTCTTTGGTACCCATCAGTCAGGCAACAGTTCCTGCTTTTCCATGTAATATTGGAGTTATTCACACCTGAAGATGGTGAGATTTTTCTATACATACACTGACATCTGTGAGGGCTGAGTATTATAAGCAGTATATTCTAGACTTCTTTTGAAAAAGGCCTTTTCCTAGACACACAGACACACAAAAAGACTTTTTCTGTGACAACAGGAGGCTGCAATAGGAAGAAGTTAAAATAACAAAAAAAAAAAAATAGTTCAGAGCAAAAAAAAGGACTAAATTTGATTATAATTCAATGGTCAGGACCTGCTCTACTAATCCACTCAGGTGGAGGTGTTCTCAAGATTAATTCTTTTTTTTCATAAAACATCCTGACGTTAGGCAGATCAGCCCACTTTACCAGTGTCGCATCTCAGTCTCTGAGTGCATTAAAACAAAAGGCAACAACTCCTTTCTCCCTCCAATTCCACAACCTTAGCCCAAGAAAAATAGTCACATAATTTTTAGAATTTAATCAACTATGGGATTTCTGTAATAAGCTAATGCTTCTTATTTTGCAAACCTCCAGCATCTTCATGTAGGGTATATAAACTTCATTATTATTTCCACTTGTGACATCTTGAGGGCTATACCCAGGTTGTTGAATTTGGGGGTACTAATTCCTGAGGGATATTTATTTGATTTGAAGCCATGAAAAATCTCCCACCTCTATTTGATAAATTATATGCCTTCATCCTCCCAACTAACTTAAAAGTTATGTAAATTATCCAGATGAACAAAAACAATTTACGATTATAACATTGTTAAATGAATTAGATAACAATGACTACAGCTTCCCAATTATAGTTTGAGACAGATAAATTTATACTTTATTGATAGCAGGAGCAGAAAGCCCTAATCACTAAACACCAGCACAGCCTGGTTTCTGTAAGGTAATGACCCATCTCTATATTCATAACAAGAATCTCATTCATCATAATTCACATTAAAAAAAAAAAGAAAAAGAACTCTAGTCAAGCTAATGGAGGAAACGTGTGAAAAGTGATTGGCTGGGAAAAACTCTGTATGCAGCTGGAGGGTCCTAATTGATTATATTGTGCTGCAACTAAGCCTTCTGCTAGTACAACAGATCTTTATCTAACCGCATTTCAATTGATTTTCACTGATAGCCTTCTTTCTTATGTCTAAGGCTTAAAGTACTAAACTAATAAAAGGATAAAAGACTTTGTAATACAGATTTCAAAATATAATGTCCAAGCAGGACTTCCATGGAGTAAGATGGCAGACCGGGTGTGTATAACCCACCAAACATCTAAGAGCCAGAACCTGTGAATTTGGGAGGTAATTAAAAAAAGAATGTTTAGGATTTTAGTCTTTATTTCAGAGTCCAAAAGCAAAACACTACCCTAAACATTCAAAGATACAGCAAGTGTCTAATGTTCACTTTATTTTAGGATGTAGACATGTAGGACATTTAGTAGCTGTTATACGTGTTCTCATGTAATATATCCTTTCTGTTGGTTTAGTACAGTATCAAGAGTTGGTTTCCTCATTAAACAGGGGTCAGTTTGGAAACAAGTCAGGTACAATGACTAGACAATGTTCATCTTTCAGATGAAAGACCTACTGGATTAACTGGAACGCTAAACCAAAAATCTCAAAATAGCATTGCTGTACAGAATTTAGAATGAGAGTGTAAACTGTCATCCTTGAGAATTTAACAGTTTAATTGACATGCAATAAACTGTGTATGTTAAAGTGTACAGTTAGATGTTCTGACATATGTATAAACCTATGAAACCATCACCACAATTATCAAGATAATGATCACGTCCTTCCCTGCCAAAGGTTTCCTCCTGCGGTAATCCATCTCTCACTTTGCCCGACCTCTAAATCCAGGAAGCTGTTTATTGACTTTCTATTACACAGATCTGTTAGCATTTTCTAGCATCTTATGTAAATGAAACTATATAGTATGTATTTGTTTGGTCTGGTTCCATTGACTTATTCTGAGATCCACCCATGTTACTGCATTTATCAAAACTTCCTTCATTTTTGGGGACTTCCCTGGAAGTCCAGTGGTTAAGACTCTGCACTTCCAACGCATGGGGTGCGGGTTCGATCCCTGGTCAGCTGGTCAGGGAACTAAAATCCCACATGCGGCACAGCCCACCAAAAAAAAAAAATTTTTAATTCATTTTAACTGCTGAGTAGTATTCAATTTTACAGATAAATACCAATTTGTCCACTCATTTGCAGATGGACATTTGAGTTGTTTCCAGGTCTTGGCTACTACAAATATGGCTTTTATTGAATTCTGATACATGAAAAAATTAAGGAACTGCCAAATTGTTTTTCAAAGTGTTTTGTAAGATTCTATATTTCCAACAGTAGTGTATGAGAGTTCCAGTTGCTCTATGTCCTTGCCAAGACTTGGTATGGTCAGTATTTTTAATATGAGACAATCTAATAAGTATGTAGTAGTATCTCATTATGGTTTTATTGCAATTCCCTAACGAATAATGATGTTGAACATCTTTGCATGTCCTTATTTGCCATCTGTGTTTCTTCTTCAGTGAAATCTGTTCAAATCGCCCCAATTTTTATTTGGTTGTCTTATTACTGAGTTTGAGTTTTTACATATTCACATATTCTGGATACAAGTCTTTTATCAGTTATGTAAATTGAAAATATTTTCTCTCAATGTGTGGCATTCCAGTATCAGCATCAGTAAAAGAACACATGTTCCTGATTTTGATGAAGTCAAATTTTAATTTGTCAATTTTTTCTTTTACGGAAAACACTTCTGTTACCAAAACTAAGAAATTATAGTTTCATTGATTTTCTCTATTGTTTTCTGTTTTTATTTGCTTTCTACTTTGATCCTTACTCTAGTCTAGGATGGGAGCTGAAGTCATGGATCTGAGACCTTCCTTCATTTCCAGTTAGGCACTTAGTACTATAAATTTCCTTCTAAGTACCACTTTAGTGCATCCTACAAATTTGTATATTCTGTGTCTTAATTTTTATTCAGTTCAAAATAATTTCCAAAAACAAAAAATTCTTCTTAGAACCATGAGTTTTTTTTAAATGTTAGTTTCCAAATATTTGGGGATTTTTCCAAATATCTTGTGGTAATTGATTTCTAATTTAATTGCATTGTGGTCAGAGAACAAAACTGTGTATGATTCAACTCTTTTAAATTTATTGAGGCTTGCTTTATGGTGCAGAATATGGATCATCATAAGAAATGTTTTCTGTGCACTTAAAAAGGATGTGGTTCTGGGGACTTCCCTCATGGCGCAGTGGTTAAGAATCTGCCAGCCAATGCAGGGGACACGGGTTTGAGCCCTAGTCCGGGAAGATCCTACATGTCACGGAGCAACTAAGCCCATGCACCACAACTACTGAGCCTGTGTGCCACAACTACTGAAGCCTGCGTGCCTAGAGCCCGTGCTCCACAACAAGAAAAGCCACCACAATGAGAAACCCACGCATAGCAAGGAAGAGTAGCCCCTGCTCACCACAACTAGAGAAAGCCCACGCCCAGCAACGAAGATCCAAAGTAGCCAAAAATAAATAAAAATTAATTAATTAATTTTAAAAAAGTGAAGGTGGTTCTAGACTTCTCTGGCGGCTCACTGGTTAAGAATCCGCCTGCCAATGCAGGGAACACGAGTTCGAACCCTGGTCCAGGAAGATCCCACATGCCGCAGAGCAACTAAGCCTGTGTGCCACAACTACTGAGCCTGTGCTCTAGAGCCCGCGAGCCACAACTACTGAGTCCACATGCCACAACTACTGAAGCCCACACACCTAGAGCCCATGCTCTGCTACAAGAGAAGCCACCACAATGAGAAGCCTGTGCACCACGACGAAGAGTAGCCCCCGCTCACCACAACTAGAGAAAGGCTGTGTGCAGCAACGAAGACCCAATGCAGTCAAAAATAAATAAATAAATTTATTAAAAAAAAAAAAAAAGAAGGTGGTTCTGCTGTTGGTGGTGTTTTTTTTTTTTAAATAAACGTATGTTAGGTTAAGTTGGTTATTAGTGTTATTCAAGTCTTCAGTATCCTTGCTGATTCTCTGTCTATTGGTTTATCAATTATTGAGAAAGGAATGTGGAAATCTCCAACTATGTGTTTGCCTAATTCTGCTTGTAGTCAGTTTTGTCTCATGTGGCTTGAAACTCCATAATCAGGAATATAAACCTTTAGAATTGATATGTACTCTTTATGAATTAACACCCTTAACATTATGAATGTCTCCTTATTCTGTAATATTTCTTCTGATGTCTATTTTGTCTATTAATATAAGAGTTACTGCTTTTTTAAATCTTATACAGTATATTATTTCCATCCCTTAACTCTTTTTAAAATTTAATTTATTTTTTATACAGCAGGTTCTTATTAGTTATCTATTTTATACATATTAGCATATATATGTCAATCCCAATCCATCCCTTTACTTTTATTCTATTTGTATGCTTATATTTAATTGGATTTCTTGTAGACATCCTATGGTTGAATCTTCCCTTTTTATCCAATTAGACAACTTCTGTCTAATTTTAATTGAGTCTTTTGGCCATTTACATTTAATATGATTTTTGTTATGTTGGGTTTAAATGCACCATTTTGCTATATGTTTACTATTTGCCTATATATATATTTTTTGGGGGGCGGGGTTCCTTTTTTTTCTCCCTGACTTCTTTGTCATTGAATATTTTTAGGATTCCATTTTATCTCATTTGTTGGCTTATCAGCTATATAATTTGTTCTTTTAGTAGTGGCTTTAGGGTTAATAGCATATATTTGTTACTCATCAAAGCCTATCTTTTAGGAATATTATACCACTTCATGGGTAGTATAAAAACCTTATAACTTTTAAACACTGGCTTAAAGCAATTTAATTATGACGTGGGTCATGCTTTTAAGTTATGTTAGGCAGAACTGGAACAGTATAGTGTAAGAGAAATTTTGCCCCACTGTGGAGGAAAAAACTTTCTGCATATTATCCCCATTTGCCTGTAAATTATGAGATTTTCCACTCTTGCTACTGGGAACAGAAACTATTCCCAGCCCTGTGTGAGTTCTAGTGAATGTTTGCTCTAACCCTTGTTGGTGGTTCTTTCCTGGGCCTTGGGTAGTTTCTCATGTGCTGATCAGTACTCAGCTGAAGGCTTACAGGATATCCTCTGCAGATCTCTAGAGCTATTTATCTGGACAGCTCTCTCCTCTCTGGTACTGTGCCCTGTGACTACGAGACACCTTGGCCTCCCCAAACTCCCAGCTTCGTCTTTTCCACTCAGAGAGAGTGCTGTGCTCTATGTGGATTCCCCTTCCCTACAATATGTCCTGGTAATGAGCCAGGACAATTGTAGGACTCACTTCATTTGTTTCCCATCTCTCAGGGATCACTGTCCTTGCTGCCTGATACCCAATACCTTGAAAACCACTGTATCATACAATTGTCTTGCTTATTTTTTTCAGGTGGAAGGGTAAGTCTGATGCCTGTATTTACTGAAGGCCTTGTAAAACTCCATGGATGGAGTATCCAATTAATGTTTATAAAATGAATGTTAATTATTTCACCTTTATGAAAATCAATTTACAGAAATGGAAAGGAACAAAATCTATTTTAAGTTAAGTTAGTGAAGGGACTTCCCTGGTGGTCCAGTGGTTAAGACTCCACGCTCCCAACGCAGGGGGCCTGGGTTCGATCCCTGGTCAGGAAACTAGGTCCCACATGCCGCAACTAAGAGTTCGCATGCAGCAACTAAAGATCCTGTATGCCGCAACTAAAGATTCTGCATGCCACAAATGAAAGATCCTACATGCCACAACTAAGAGCCAGTGCAGCCATATAAATAAATAAATATTACAAAAAATTAAAGGAGTAAACAATGATCCAACGTCCACAAATATCCTTAGCTTAAACTCTAATTCATTATCTTATCACTAACACCAATTTCTGCTTCTCAAATGGTCTTTAACATCTATGTAACAAATGAAAAAGTAGATTGATTTTTCTGATTTTGTGTCTATTTATGAAGATTGGTGTTGAGAGTTTCTAACGTATACTGAGGAATCCTTAAACAAAAGAATCATCTTATAGCAGTTAGGTTATCCATGTGCAAAACCCCAAACCAAGTTATTTCACTTCTGTGCAAAGGACTGGGTACACAAGATGTTATCTTCATTCTAGACTTCACAAAAAAATCTGCTAAGCTTAAAATGATTTGCTATTCTGCTTCAAGTAAAATACTTTAAAAGTCACTTAAAAGGAGGCTTGGGCTTCCCTGGTGGCACAGTGGTTAAGAATCCGCCTGTCAATGCAGGGGACACGGGTTCGAGCCCTGGTCCGGGAATACCCCACATGCTGTGGGGCAGCTAAGCCCATGCTCCACAACTACTGAGCCTGCACTCTAGAGCCCGCGAGCCACAACTACTGAAGCCCACGCGCCTAGAGCTTGTGCTCCACAACAGGAGAAGCCACCGCAATGAGAAGCCCACGCACCGCAACGAAGAGTAGCCCCCGCTCGCTGCAACTAGAGAAAGCCCACGTGCAGCAACGAAGACCCAAAGCAGCCAAAAATAAATAAATTTACAAAAAAAAAAGTAGGCTTATTAGCAATTTATGGTCAAAACAATATATGGTACTGTCTAAACACAGAAATGAAATTGGGTATTAGAATTGTTGAAAAGACACATATCTTGATAGTGAGGTCTTAAAAATTATCATGAAATACATTCCAGGGACTTGCCTGGCGGTCCAGTGGTTAAGAATCCACTCTTCCACTGC
Source organism: Globicephala melas (assembly GCF_963455315.2). NCBI lineage: Eukaryota > Metazoa > Chordata > Mammalia > Artiodactyla > Delphinidae > Globicephala > Globicephala melas. The sequence goes on along the minus strand of NC_083333.1, from coordinate 48,798,502 downwards.
AGGGTACACAGGTTTGATCCCTTGTCGGGAAACTAAGATCTCACATGCCCCGAGGCGCGGCCAAAAAAAAAAAAGAAAAGAAAATACATTCTAATTTTCAATGATGTGTTAGCTGAAAGCACAATAAGAATCCCTTATATTGCTCTTTAATACAGATGATGGTTTTAGATGATTAGGTTAAGAACAGGCTCCTGCCTATTGTGCTCAAGGATGGGAGCATATTTATCCACACTAATATCTTAAGAGGTGAGATTTTCTGTTGTGGGCACTAAGAAACTAGGCAAAATGACCAGAAATCAGCTTACACTACTCAGGATCTTTCAACATTCTATATTACTCTAGGACATTACTGAAGTGAACATAAGTCATTGCAAAACCATACTATATTGTAATTAGAATATAAGGTATAGGCAGTTATATGTATAATGACTATAAGCCCTCAAAAGAAGTTAATGAACTGAGGCTGACCTTGATCACTGACTCAGATCTTGCAGCACAGGGCATTACCTGCTCCCTCTCCCACATTGGCCAACCTTTGCTACAGCAGTAATCAATTTGCCGTCTTGATCTCTCAAGCATATCATACATTTTTTGATCCATCATTAAGCCTCAAACTTGTGGCCTAATTAAATTACTGAGGAAAGACACTTTGGAATTCTAGACTTTGGCAGGAGAAAAAGTAGAGATAAGATATTTGAATACAGTGAGAAAATTATGACCTAATCTCCATGCAGTTATTAATATTCAAAGTTGCTGTTCAAAATAAGCTTTTATTCGACTGCATTTTTTAAACACAAAATGATGTCAAACCATTTGTAGCATGGTAATTAAATGCCAAATATAAAACGTAGGAGAAGGAAGAAATAGAAAAGGCTCAAGGGACAAGGCAGCTCCACATGATAGGTGTGAACAGATACGGAGGGGCTGTCTGAGAGTCATCAAGGTGATTTCCAGAGTGTAGAAGTTACATGGGAGAAACTGTGGAGGGACAGAAAAAAGCCTAGAGATAGAGAAATGAAAGACAGAAAGACAGAGACAGATCGGAAGAAAGAAAAGTCAAGCTTGACCCAGCAAATAAAATAAGCTAATGATGAATTTTGTCAATAGGCATTAATTTCAATTGTTTCCAATGAATGATAAAAGCCAATGAGGAAGTCAAATTACTTCTAGAATCAAAAGACAGGCAGTGCCATTTTATGCCAGAGAGGAGAGAAAACAAACCTGTAGTTACGGCAAATATCAAAAAGTAGGTTTTAGCAGCAAGGTAAAACCCCACGTAGACGTGGCTAAGATGGTGAAAAACAGGTATGGGGAACAGAGGTGAAATTAGAAAGAGTAAAGGGGGGATTCCCTGGCAGTCTGGTGTTTAGGGCTCTGCACTTTCACTGCAGGGGGCACGGGTTCCATCCCTAGTCGGGGAACTAAGATCCCGCATGCCCCAAAAATAAATAAATAAAAGAAAGAGTCAAGGAAAATAGGAACTAATTGTGAAAGCACTAAAAAACAGAAAATAAACCCTAGCATTTCCCTTTGCACCTAATGCCCTTCCAAACACTGCCGCACGTTCAAATACATCCCCTACAAGAAGCCCTAGTCCCCATTAACCCGATTTCTGCCCCCACCGCTGGGCACCCACAACATTATATTCATGTAAGGCTCTTCTGTGGCACTTAAGTTTATCTTGTAGTCCAGTTAACTGTATATATTCCTGCCCCAGTAGACTGTAAACTACTTGAGTCAAGGACCATTTTTTATAGGACCAGTACCTCCATGCCCAGGACACAGCAGGGTGCTGGATAAATATCCACTGTATCATGTTGGAAACTTAAAAATACTGAGGGTGAGGTTTCACTTCTATCTCAAAAAATCTAAGTGATTACAGGTCAGGGAGGGAGTATACTTCCGGCAAGAGACTGGCAATGAAAAGATATGAATTTGAATTCCAGATATGACAATATCTTTCTGTATAAATTTATGCCTGTATATTAATCTTGCTGAGTTCTACCTTCTCTTAAGGTGGTAGGATTACACATTCTAAGACTATGATTCTCTCTTCCCTGAATGCAAAGCATTTACTATCTGTACTATTAATTTTGCAATTGATCATAGAATGTATTTCTTCATCTTTTAAGTAATTCAAGTGCTATGTCTCATCTTTCCCAACTACAGCTCTGTGAATTGAGAAAGGAACAAAGTTTTCTCATCTCCCACACTGCTAAGAACAGAAAGACAGAGAGAGACAGAGAGCATTGAATAAATACCAACCTATTTCACAAAATGAATCGATTCTTTAAGAAAATGCTCAGAGTGCTGTCACCTAGCATTTGGAGGCTCTATTGCAAGTTGCCTTTTAACTGGAAGGAGTTGGGAGGCAAGACTAATGAAGCCATCAGTTACAGAAGCTTCTTTATAGGACAAAAATATGCTAGGAAGGAATTCAAGGCTTTTTGCTTGTTGATAACCTGCCAAAAGGAGCTCCTGGGAAAGGTGTTTTGTTTTGCAAGGATGAAAAGGAACTGAGCAGGGACATCTCCTGAACCAGTAATAATAGGGGAAAACTTATCATGAGACTTAGTTTCCTTTGTTCATTGATAAGCCCAAGTAGCAATTACCTACTGTAGCAATGATCATTACCATCACAAAGAATTAGGCAGTGTCACATGGTGGCAGTATTTGGATTTACAGGACCTCAGTTTGACTCTCAGCTCTAACACTTGGTCACTATGCTGAAATTACTTAACATCTCTAAGCCTCAGTTTGCTCATTTATAAAATATAAAATAATAATTCCTGCCTGAGTCCATTCAAGCATCGAGGATGCAGCAACATGGATGGACCTAGAGATTATCATACTAAGTAAAGTAAGTCAAACAGAGAAAGGCAAATACCTTACGATATTGCTTACATGGGGAATCTAAAAAAATGATACAAATGAATTTATTTACAAAACAGAAACAGACTCACAGACATAGAAAACAAACTTATGGTTATCAAAGGGGAAAGGTGGGGAAGGATCAGTTAGGAATTTGGGATTAACAGACACACCACTATATATAAAATAAACAACAAGGACCTACTGTATAGCACAGGGAACTACTGTAATAACCTATAATAGAAAATAATCTGAAAAAGAATATAGATATATCTATAGATATATATGTATCTGTATAACTGAATCACTTTGCTGTACACCTGGAACATTGCAAATCAACTATACTTCAATCTATAAAAAATGAAGGAAATGTAAGTGATGTAAGTGAAGAGTTCTCTATAAATTAGAATGTTTTTTTAAAAATCACACAAATGCCCTCAGAGTGCCTGACACTCTTGAAGTACGTGTGGCCAAGCTAAAGAATGGTGGGCCGCAGGCTGCTACTTTCTAGAGAGCATCTGGGTGCTTAGGTGGGTTTGTTCTAATTCCTTCATATCCCGGGGCTCCCTTTGAGACAGAAGTCTCTAAGTACTCAGGGCCCTAACAAGGCTTCCTTTGCAACAAAACAGATAACTAAAGAAGCTCTAAGAGACAAGGGCAATGAAAGTGAACAGGTAGAAACTGTCACTGCAGGCACTCTCCTGGGAGTTCTGCTCTGCACTCTGCTTCCTGGATGACACCTAAATGGAGAACCAACTAGGGTTCAATACCTTTCAATCTGAATGCTGCTGGCTGTGGGGTCTCTTTGGTTCAGCTTTCTCATAACCGACAAAGAGAGTGGTCTAACCAGGAAATTCCACGTTGGGGTTAACAGAACATTCTTCTTAATGAAGAGGTATCATCATAGCTATCATATACTATCAGTAAGATACTAACTTGTAAGGAACTAGAAAATTATGAAGCATGTTTAATACAAAACTATACTGAGCATAATTTTTCTTTGATGATTTAGAAGACAGTTCAATATCTTGCCACTGTTTCAGAATCACTATATACACATGATTCCACGGTACTTTTGTTTATTTATTTATTTTTAATTTTATTTATTGATTGATTTTTGGCTGCATTGGGTCTTTGTTTCTGTGTGCAGGTTTTCTCTAGTTGCAGCCAGCGGGGGCTACACTTCATTGCGGTGCGTGGGCTTCTTATTGCTGTAGCTTCTCTTGTTGCGGAGCACGGGCTAGGTGCGGGGGCTTCAGCAGTTGCAGCACGTGGGCTCAGCAGTTGTGGCTCACGGGCTCTAGAGCGCAGGCTCAGTAGTTGTGTAGCACAGGCTTAGTTGCTCCGCGGCATGTGGGATCTTTCCGGACCAGGGATCGAACCCGTGACCCCTGCATTGGCAGGCAGATTCTTAACCACTGTGCCACCAGGGAAGTCCCGACTTTTATTGCTTTCTCTTAAGGGTTTTATAAATTTTCCAATATCAACATCTCCCCCCCCCCCAAAAAAAAGTCACGTCTTTATCACTGATTTCTGTGACTAACTGAAATATGATCACTTCAATTAAGTCTTTGGTTTGAGTTTTGTTTGTTTATTTTGTTGACTCCTGGACAAATGGAATATGATCACTCCTTAAGCTATATTCCAGAAAGATTATGGAATGAAGACTTTAAACTGCTGAAGAATCTGAGCAATTCTGCATTGGAAGAACATACTATAGTTATTCCTTCATACATAAAATACCTTGGCGTAAAGTGTTAAAAGAAACTATCCCATTTCTTGAGAGTTTAGAAATGTTGACCCCCTACATTTTAGTAAGAAATGTCTTAGTCAGCAGTATTTATCATGTGTGCTGCAGTGCTTTGCTCTTATGATAGAAACAACACCACCTACTCTGGCAGTAAACACATTCTAAGTATTCACTATTGTATTGCCCAATAGGTGTTCAACCAAAATTTGTTGAATGTGAATAAAATGTTGCCCTGATCTTTCACAAAGTAAGACTAAACTTACAGACCTATGACTACAACTTGAACAAGACATGTATGTATATAATTTTTTATACCATGTAGATCCTCCTGAATGTCTCAAATAATAAGACCTTAAGAATGTAAGTAATACCGTCTTTTCTCTCACATTCCAACATGAGTGGCTCCTTAGGCTCCAGCCTTGGCTAGAGAGACAGCTCCTCCCCAAGGAGGGCACTATGACAGGGAATCAGTTTCAGAAAGAGAAATATATCCCTAAACTGGTTTACTTATTATTTTTGTTTTCAACAACAAAAAGCTGAAAACTGCAAAAAGCTATCGGAGAAGTCTACTAAAATAAATGCAGAGTCCAAAAAAATCAGTGAACCATACCCATAAGGTTTATTACTGGGATCATCTTGGTCTTGCTGCTGTATAACAGACTGTAACATGGAAAAAGGCAGGGAGTAATTCTGTCAGAACATCTCCAAATAAAATATGGTGTGTGTATCTGTCTAGAAAAATGGTACAGATGAACCGGTTTGCAAGGCAGAAATAGAGACACAGATGTAGAGAACAAACGTATGGACACCAAGGGGGGAAGCGGAGGATGGGGGGTAGGGGTGGGGTGAACTGGGAGATCGGGATTGACGTATATACACTAATATGTATAAAATAGATAAGTAATTGAAAAAAAATGAAGTTGCTAAGAGAGCAGATCTTAGAAGTTCTCAACACAAGAACAAAAATTTGTAACTGTGTGGTAATGGATGTTAGCTAGACTTACTCTGGTGATCATTTTGCAACATATACAAATATCAAATCATTTTATTGAACACCTGAATCTAATATAATGTGGTATGTCAATTATATCTCAATAAAAAATGGTAAATTAAAAAAAATTAAAAAAAATATGGTGTGTGTATCTGTCCTTTCTCTATAACCATATAATAGGAGAAAATTCTCTTTCTGTGGAGGCAAATATATTTGAAACATCTCCTTCTTGGGAATTAAAAAAAAAAAAAAACAACAGGTGTCAGGAACACTTCCACAATTCCATTGCAAGCCCTCCCTCACAAAATGATTCTCACCTACACCCATCCCACAGAGAAATCAAAATCTTCCTGAACCAGCCTCTTCAATAAGTGGTGCTGGGAAAACTGGACAGGTACATGTAAAAGAATGAAATTAGAACACTCCCTAACACCATACACAAAAATAAACTCAAAATGGATTAAAGACCTAAATGTAAGGCCAGATACTATCAAACTCTTAGAGGAAAACAGGCAGAACACCGTATGACATAAATCACAGCAACATCCTTTTTGACCCACCTCCTAGAAAATGGAAATAAAAACAAAAATAAACAAATGGGACCTAATGAAACTTAAAAGCTTTTGCACAGCAAAGGAAACCATAAACAAGACCAAAAGACAACCCTCAGAATGGGAGAAAATATTTGCAAATGAAGCAACTGACAAAGGATTAATCTCCAAAATTTACAAGCAGCTCATGCAGCTCAATATCAAAAAAACAAACAACCCAATGCAAAAATGGGCAGAAGACCTAAACAGACATTTCTCCAGAGAAGATATACAGATGGCCAACAAGCACATGAAAGAATGCTCAACATCATTAGAGAAATGCAAATCAAAACTACAATGAGATATCATCTCACACTGGTCAGAATGACCGTCATCAAAAAATCTAGAAACAATAAATGCTGGAGAGGGTGTGGGGAAAAGTGAACACTCTTGCACTGTTGGTGGGAATGTAAATTGATACAGCCACTATGGAGAACAATATGGAGGTTCCCTAAAAAACTAAAAATAGAACTACCATACAACCCAGCAATCCCACTACTGGGCATATACCCTGAGTCATGTACCACAATGTTCCTTGCAGCACTATTTACAATAGCCAGGACATGGAAGCAACCTAAGTGTCCATCGACAGATGAATGGATAAAGAAGATGTGGCACATATATACAATGGAATATTACTCAGCCATAGAAAGAAACGAAATTGAGTTATTTGTAGTGAGGTGGATGGACCCAGAGTCTGTCATACAGAGTAAAGTAAGTCAGAAAGAGAAAAACAAATACCGTATGCTAACACATATATATGGAATCTAAGAAAAAAAAAAAAAGGTCATGAAGATCCTAGGGGTAAGACGGGAATAAAGACACAGACCTACTAGAGAATGGACTTGAGGATATGGGGAGGGGGAAGGGTAAGCTGTGACAAAGTGAGAGAGTGGCATGGACATATATACACTACCAAAGGTAAAACAGATAGCTAGTGGGAAGCAGCCGCATAGCACAGGGAGATCAGCTTGGTGCTTTGTGACCACCTAGAGGGGTGGGAGGGAGGGTGGGAGGGAGGGAGACGCAAGAGGGAAGAGATATGGGAATATATGTATATGTATAACTGATTCACTTTGTTATAAAGCAGAAACTAACACACCATTGTAAAGCAATTATACTCCAATAAAGATGTTAAAAAAAAAACAAAAAAAAAAGGTGTCAGGAACACTTCCACAATTCCATTGCAAGCCCTCCCTCACAAAATGATTCTCACCTACCCCCATCCCACAGAGAAATCAAAATCTTCCTGAACCATACATACTCCTATAAGAATGGCAGCTCCATACACACTGCAGTCACTGTCAGTTTACTTACCCAAGATATTTTCCAATGAGAGGTCTTTAATTTTTACTTAAGAAAAAAATACTGCACGACCAGGATACATACATATCATTTGGGGGAGTAAAACCATCTACATACCGACCAAATTTTATATTCTGTGAACCAAATCTACAATCAGCCTGTAAATGTAAATCAGCTCTACATTTATCTGGCTATTAAGCACAAATTTAGGATTTCTTACTAGAAGGAATCCAATTTGGTTATGGCATTAAATGTGTGCTTTTTTCCTCTCTGAGAGACAGTAATATAACTGAATTCTGTCCATCACAGCAGATCAGGACTGCTCAGCTTTGTGCAGCAATCATGTCTGTAAAGGCCAGAGAAGGCAGTACTGATACTTTTCCAGCACAAACTACTAGTTAAATATCAGCTGAGGAGAATGAGTTCAACCAACCAAACAGCAACTCAGGCACCATGAAACTGGATTTGCGGAGGCTGGTGTGTGTGTTGTAGGCGAAGGAGCAGATGACTACCCTCAACCAGCAAACACCCTTGCCCTCAGCTGACATCACCTTTCCAGATGGCTGGCTCAACCAGTGCTAGATTGTTTAAAATAAAGACATCGTCTGTGTTTTCACTTAGAAATGTGTACACTGAGGTGCAGAAGGAAAGAAAAAAAAAAAGTCACGGATATAATCACGTGATCGATCAAATACTGCTTAAACCTATAGTCACATTTGGTAGCACTGTCTCTGTCTTTTAAAGAATTGAAAAGCACTGTGCTCTGGGATAATGATATAAGAACAACTGCTTTAAATTAAATGCAACAAGTAGACCTTGTAACATGACCAAAATCCATCCCAGGCTTTTTCTAAATTCCAAAGGCACCAAATTCCTCTTTAACAGTATTTGATAAGAAATGCTTAACACTTTTCTTTTCATATATTTCCTGTAATTACACATTTATAACAAAATGTGGATTTACTTGGCAGCCAAACCAAAGTGTTTCATATTGCTCTTAGATTGCAACCCTTGCTGCTGAAATACAGTATACTAAAAATGAAATAACTTTTCCATTTTAATGTGGTTATAAGATTCCTGCTAGGCAGCAACCTAATTGATACTTTTGATGTTAGCTTTTTTTAAGACACGCTATCCTTCATCATCTACAGAGCATTTTAACTATAGATCTCTTGCAGTCTTCCCAAAGTTGACAGAGAGAAGGGGGAAGGGGTGGGAGGAGGAAGGCCACTTTATCAAAGTCATTGGAAATACAAGGTATTAATTATGTTAAATGAAGAAATATGGGCATTTGGTTACTTTTGTGGGTCAGAAATATTTTAATCTGACACTGCCAGCCAGCTGCCTCTCCCTGAACAGCCCCCCCTGCATTTATATCAGTTGCAGGGACACATCAAAGCTCCAAAAAGTGAGGAAAGCCACCACCAGTGGGGCCTTTCCCCCTCCCCCCACCAAGGTCACAGTTTTAACTAGAGCGACCGCAGTGTTATCCACTACAATGAGTAATAAGGCCATGACCTTTTTTTACATTTTGGAAGTATGTATAGATGTTAGAAAAATTGGTAAACCCTTAGCCCAAAGGGTGGGGGGGAAGCCCCAGTGGATGGAAAATAAAACTTTTGTGATATTTAGAAAAGAAAACAAATGGTGTTCTCAATTGCTCCCAGTCAAAGCAGAGTTGGCTCACACAGATGCAGCTGACTTCTAAGCTTTGCTAAATCGGCCAAGCACACGGTCCAGGAGCAGAGTTACAGGGAGGGGAAACATAGCCCCGGTGCCCGAACGCGCTTTATTAAAGCGACGCATGGAAACTTTGGATATGAACAATCAAAGAAGCCAATAGCAATTACGTAAATGCAACGTATCTCTTGTATGACCAGGGCAGGGACTTCTACAAGGTCACCTAGTAACATTTTAAAAATCCATTCTGACTATTTCATAAAAGTTTTCTGATCAAGGGATCAGATAATGTGTTAAGAAGTCAGGTCACTACAACGTGTAATAATTGTGCAAAACAAAACAAAAAACAACAACCCTGCTTTAGATGATAAAAAACCACCTTTTCGTGAACTGTCCTTTATTTCTATTTTTGATTCCAGTAGCATATAAACATTTTGGGCAAATGTATTCATAGATGATTCTACTTTCAATAAATTTTTTATTTGAATCATAGATAAGTACCACATTTTTTCTTCTTTGACTTCAACTGCAGAAAATTCTCAAAGGAATTAATTGAACTACGGGTACTAATTTTAAGAAACGAACCCTTTGCATGTAATATTCAGGCAAACAGAACTTATCTGTTCTAGGATTGGGTTTTGAGAGTCCTTATGGTAGAATTTTTTAAAAATAGGAATTAATCAGCATAAAACAAGAATACACCATGCTTGTCTTGAACCTTATACATCACAGGTAGAGAGTGCGGCATCTTTTAGGTAAAAACACAACAAACAAAACACAATAACTAAACCCCACAAGAGACAAGTGAAAAGACAAAGGCCCTCCCTTTCCCTGCCTCTGAAAAGGAACGGGTGAAGCCAAGGGCCTTTTCACTCTTGTTGACTCATTTCAACCTTACCCACATGTTTGTGTTTCACTGTAGCTCTCCCACCTCCTCAAGGATGTTAAAAGTGCACAAGATCTCTGTATAAAGATATTCATTACGGAGCTGCCTGTACTTTTTCTAATCTTAATTCGATAAAAATCCACATATCATGAGTCAGGCTTACCAACTAATTTTAGGTCAGGAATAAAAGGATTTAGAAATACATTTGCCTGCAATCACTTTACAGTTTTCTTCCTTATTTCAGATACTACTTATTGGAATAAAAATGGAGTGATAAGAAATTTCACTTCTTTTGATAGTTCATTGCTGTTAGAGGTGACAGCCACCAGCACAAGGAATTTAAAACTAAACCGAACAGAACCTCTCTCAGCTGACGCTGGGTATACCTTCTCTGAAATTAGTACAGAGCAACGTTCAATTTTGAAAATAAGCAGAAGTAAACATATTGATTTTCTGTTCCTATGTGTAATTCTTATTAAGTAATCAAAGGCAGCAAAAAAAAAAAAAGTCCTAGCTGAGACAGTGAGGACTGTAACGCTATTCTCAGGCTTTTAAAGGAGAAAATGTATTAATACGTATGGATTCATAAGTTTGTGCTTTAAATGAGAAAAATTATGGACATATATTTGATTTGTTGATGTCACATTGTGTCAAGAAAATATGCAAGCTGATATAGAAATAATTTTCCCTTATATACATACAAGAAAATACATTTCTGACAGTGAAACCTGTGAACTTCATATCAATTTTCTGAGCTTTTAGCATTTTCATTATTTGCTAACTTCTACATTTTCTAAATACGTAAGACCTTTATTTTAAAGAAATGTAGTCAGACTAGTCTGGTTTTTCCACTGATGTCTAAATAAAATTCCTTTACTAGAGTTTCCTTACTGCCTCATGTACTATGCCTCTCTCTCTTTAAGCAAATATCAGAATCAGGCTATTACTGCAACTTGAATTTCATTGTTAAGACATGAATGTGGAAATTATTCAAAAGTCTGGATGAAGATAGCCTGATATCTGATGCAGTATTAATGCAATCTGTCTAATCTCAGCTAAAGATTCACTACCAAAATTACCAACAATTATAATAGCTACATGAATTCAGTAAAATACTTTTGAAAAAGTTACCAGCCTTGTCGGTCTAATCTGATTTTTCAAAATGACTCAGAGATTTAGCTTAATTACATGAAAGCAGTCGATGTTGGATTAAAACAAATACCAACCACAAAAAGTCATGTACATATTCTAGGACGCTTTCTAAAAAATGACCGAAACGCTTCAAAAACTTGGCATAAAGGTGCAGGTACTAACGTTACAAGAGATTTGATGGGTCACGTAACGAATAAGAAATCATCTCCCAGAAGTTTGAAGGACAAGAAAATAAAGCTTTCTGTGAATGTAGAAAAAAATATCTGACTATAAGCAAAATATCCATGATTAAATAAATTGTAGGTGATTGAAATTGACTAGCATTTTACAATATTAATGCTAATGGTTCTTCATAGTCTTGTTTGCACGTTTAACAGCTCCCATTAAAAAGAAAAAAAAAGACTTGTATGCAGGAAGGAGAAGCGAAGGGAAAACTAAAGCCATACATGGTAAGGATGGAGATAGAAGAAATATCGAATCAGCTAGAAATATACAATAGCAGTTTCCAATGTTGAGTCAGGAAATAAGGTAGTTAGAGAAAAGTTGCAATCCAAAGAGAAAACACTTTTAGGAAATGGCAAAATTAAAACAGAAGTAGATATGTAAAATAGATGAATGAAGACAAGGTCTTCCTGCACCAAGGGAGTTGTTTAGGAGAAACAGTGTCCGTTTGTGGCCAGCGATAATACTTTCCATTCAATAGAGTTTGCAGCTTGCTGATTCATATGATTGCAGGCTGGCGCCCTGCTGGCGAGCCTCTCCACTGAAATTAAATCCACTCTCTTCAGTTATAAATTATAATGCTCTATAAACAACACTCCCATTGGGAATGGGGAGAGAGAGAAAGAGAAGAAGAGAAGGAGAGGGAAGAGTGGAAAAAAAAGAGGAAGAGAGGAAGGCAGAGAGAAAAAAAAAGAGCCGGAGAGGGAGAGCGTTTCTGCACAGTCCACTCACTGTTTAATGTTCTGCTCTTCTGCAACAAACAAGGGGAGTAGCTCTTCCCCAGATATCACTCCTGCTGTAATTCCTACACTGTTTGATGTAGAGCCCAGGGAGGAACGTGGGACAGTAATGTGAGTCTATAAGGAAAAGCACTTAGGAGTCAATGAGTATGCAAGAAGATAAAACCATAAAATAGATTTTATACATGGATTTTTCAAATCCATTATTGAATATATCTTTGGAGTCCCAGGGGAGAACCAAAATAAAATAAAGTTCTTGATTCTATTTAGATAAATTAGATCTACACGTGGCACATCTTTTGATATCCAAATCAATCAGAGATATTCCCTCAAAATGCCCGGGCAGGCAAAGGAAACGTAGGAAAGCAAAGATAAAAAGAATCATGCCCAAACGGCCACAGACAAGGAGTCCAGGACGAAAAGAAAGTTCAATGATTTGATCACCCACAGCACATAGAGATTAAACACATTTTTTAAAATGAATATCTATCTCAGAATTCAATGTTAAATTTATAGGAAAGTGAAACCTCAATTGTTTAATGCTGAAGAGTTTCTTCGTTTTTTTTTTAATAAAGGTGGTTTCAGAAGGAAAAAATTAGAAAATATTCAGTTTTGTCAATTTCCTAAATAACTCTTGAAAGAGTCCATCGTAGAGTTGGTTTGTATGCATCAGTTTCAGGGCATTAAATTGTATCTATATTCCACATTTCTTTTGTGTGTCAGTCTTTCTTAGGACTGATTTACGCCCCTAAGTGGGGTAGAAACAATTATTGTCATATGCCAATTAGTATTCCAAAGGATCACGTCCACAGGTTACTCATCAACTACAAAAGGACACAGTTCCATATGAAAAAACACCTTTGAAATTTCTTACTAAACGATGAACCTGCACATAAAAAATGTCAGGGGAGGCAGGGGTTGGAGGGGATGAGAGAGAGAGGGACGGAAGAGGCGGGCAGAGAAGCAAACCCGGTCAAACCTAGGTTTGAATGTGATTTAGGAAAGCAGCAAACCTGCAAACCCAAGATGTGTTTCCAGTGAGGAAACTCAAGGCAAACAGAATCCTCCACAAACCCCAGATTCCCATTTCTCTTTTATTTACGCAGACCCAGTATTACTCCCATTTTCCTTCCAAAGTAACAAGATGAAAGACAACTCCAGTTTCCTACTTTAGTCACAGAGAGAAGAAAGAAAGGAAAGGGGACTGAGATTTCAGTTTTAGACCTGAAGGAACTGTACCAAGCTAAATTCCAAACTGTGAAAAAACCCAAAAACCAAAACTTTAAAACTGAAACATTGACCCAAACCTTAACCAGAGAATTAGGTTTAGGAACAACTCTGATTTTGCTCGCGCTCTCTCTCCTTTTTTTTTTTTTCAAACGTGTCTGGCTGACTGTCTCTCTCTGTCTCTCTGCTTTTGGTTGTGGTGCATACCAAGTAAATTATTTGCTGATAGGTGAATCTCAGCAAATGCTTTTCTTCCTTTGAATGCCTGGTGAGCTTGTTGGGAAAAGTCATTTAAGTCACTTAAAACAATCCCATGAAAAGTAAAACTCAATTCTGAAATAAGAGTATAACTTAGAGCTTAAAAATAAATTAAATAAAGGAAACATTAAAAGATAAAGGGAGCAGGATGCTCTGTGGCTGAGGTAATCTGAGTGGAAAGGGAAGAAGGAGGGTTACGTTAATAAATGATTAAAAGGCCTTAACAAGGGCCTATCAGGTTGACCAGGAAAGCATTCTTCTCTTGGGCTCCTCCTCGAGACCACCTTTTTTACATTTGTTCTCAATGGTGATCAATATGGTTTTCATTTGCTGATTTCCATAATGCCATATGTGATCTGCCAGCCTGACATAATGAAGCTAGAAAGAGCTGAAGTCATTTGAGCATTCTCGCTTGCATGACTGTCGCCAGTTCACCAAATGCCTGTTATCTGAAAGGCAGTATTTTTCTTTTGCTTATTGACAAATACCAGCAGTGTTTGCCCCTAGACAGATGTAAAACCTCAGCATTGGGTGACAAATTCAAGTTAAGATTCAAGTTAAATAATACACTTTTTCTGGAGGGTTTTTTTTTTCTTTTTTTTGCCACCACTCAACCTGTAATTTAAGTTGGATTCAACACAGAAAAACAAGATTTAAGTGTGAATTATCCATTTCTGAACACAAATGCTCACTTCTGTTGATAAAGCAATAAATCACGAAGAATAAAGCACACATACTTGATGATGCCACCAAAGCCTCAGGACGTATTTATTGCCCCAATTCAAGCTTTCCTATAAAGATACCAATTTAGTTGGCCCACTACTACTTGTCTCTGATAACGTTCACAGAAATTCATATCGAACGATGTTTATTAAATTTTTACTCCCTGTTAAAGTTTCTTTAATCTATGCTCTAGGATGGAGAAACTTTTTTTTTTTTTTTTTTTTTTTTTTTTGCGGTACGCGGGCCTCTCACTGTTGTGGCCTCTCCCGTTGTGGAGCACAGGCTCCGGACGCGCAAGCTCCGCGGCATGTGGGATCTTCCCGGACCGGGGCACGCACCCGTGTCCCCTGAATCGGCAGGCGGACTCTCAACCACTGTGCCACCTGGGAAGCCCCCTGGAGAAACATTTTTATCACATGTAAGCCTCTCACGCCTTTTTTTTTCATTGTACAGCAAAATGAGTTTGTTGAGGTCATCTCACATGAGGGAGCTATGCAAGAACCTTCCATGATGCCTGAAATGTCTCATTACAAATTCTCTGTATTGTGTATTGGTCACTTTCCCATATTCAAAAGACAATTTCAAGGAAAAGTGCCGACAGGAACACATTTCTGAAATGATTTCTTTTGTCTTTTGCAAGCCAAAAAAACCCCCCACAAAAAACAGTTGCATTCAATCAAAAGAACACTTCAAGTTTACATTTTAAAAACAAAACTATATTTAGTGACAGTAACTTCATTCACAATAGATTTCATTCCTTTTTACATTAAACACATTAAATAATGAATAATCTGGTGATTAAATGATAAAGTCATGTTTTAGTTCTCAAGAATGTGAAAGTCTGTGGTGGTACTTTTGTCCCGGAACTATCAAAACAAAGTTACGGAGTTTTGCCAAAAAAATCTCCCTGAGTTTTCCCAAAAAGGTGAATGTGTCACGGCTGAGTCAGCGCCCAAAGTTTTATAAATAGTTCTATCTCCAAATATTGCATTTGCTCCAACACGCAGTTCAAAATCTTTGCTTTATTACATGGGTTTTCTTTTTCCTTCCTTCCTTCCTTCCTTCCTTCCTTTTCTTCGTTCCTTCCTTCCTTCCTTCCTCCCTCTCTTCTGTCTGTCCTTCCTCCCTTTCCTTGCTTCATTCCTTCCCTCCATCCTTCCTCCCTCCCTCCCTCCCTCCATCTCTTTTCTTCCTTCCCTCCTTCCTTCCTTCCTTCCTTCCTTCCTTCCTTCCTTCCTTCCTTTCTCCCTCCCTCCCTCCCTCCCTTTCTTCCTTCCACCCTCCCTCCCTTCCCTTTTTATACATGCTTATCCAGCAAAGGACATAACTGGCTCAAAACAAAACAAAACAAAACTGAAGGAAGGCAGTGTGACATACATCTATAGGAAAAATCCTTCAAGAGAACCAAGCAGTCCCAGGGGATGAACACCAAGCTTACTTACTCAGCCCTTGCTTCCTTTCTTTAAAATGGATTGCTGTCTGTTTATTCTCCTTTCTCATAATTCCTTTATCACCAGTAAAGGGATACTTAAACGATGAGATCTTTAAACTGGCTAGTTGCAGAACATGGACTGTTCTGAAATGTTTGTTGTTGGTGGTGGTTGTTTGTTAATTCCTTTGGAAAACACTAGCAGATTCTACCCACAAATGGGAAGATAGGAGTTCAGATATCACCATGTTACTAAAGAATCTTATAAATGCCGTTGCGTTCTGATACTAAAGTTGATAATGAAGTTAAATAGTGAAGTTTAGCAAAAAATTCAGAAAACAACAAGCCAATACAAGGATTCTAAAGGCATACAGAGGTGGAAAGAATGCATTTCAGGGACCTTTCCCTGGGACTCTGAGATTTGGGGCTAATGAAAAAAGCAAAGGCTAAAGCACACGTGGTCTGTCTAAAAGTACCAAGCTACCTTCTCTTGTGAATTCCAAATGAAGTAAATAGGAGCTGTCACATTACAATGGGGGGGTTGGTGAGGTCAGATCTTTTAAGCACATTGAGTCATCTCTTTCCTTACGATAGTCATAGTAAAAACCGTAACCAATAGAAAACCAAGAGAAAAGGTAATTTTGCCTAGATGTGAACCAGGGTGAAAGGCAGGAGTGATATTCTTAAAGTCTAGTGGAACTGGTGGCAGACTACCCTATGGGGTATTTGGCCACTAACCTTTACGCTTTCCTTGAACATGGCCTCAGTTGCCTTAACTCTAAAATATCAGCCACCAAATCCAATTAGGAGAAGTTATACAAGTAACTGCCACACTGAGAGGTCAGATTAACACTCCTACCTCCTAACACGATGATAACAAGTTAGTCAGAATAGTTGAAAAGACTCACAAAAGATGGAATTATAATCAGAAGAGACTTCTAAAGTGAGGTAATGAGGTGGAGGGCATGGCAGGAAAGGGCCACTCTTATTTGCAGAAGCAACAAGAAGACAAAGAAAGTTCTATGGACAATGGACAGACGAGAAAACTATCAAGGTACTTCCGAGCTCTAGTGAACTCAGGAGGATTAGGAGAAAAACTGTTAGAGTAAGAAGATGGAAGAAAAAAAATTTTTTTATAACTGTATATTGGTTTTTAATTAATTAATTAATTATATTTTTGGCTGCATTGGGTCTTAGTTGCTGCGCATGGGCTTTCTCTAGTTGCGGTGAGCAGGAGCTACTCTGTTGTGGTGTGCGGGCTTCTCACTACGGTGGCTTCTCTTGCTGCGGAGCACGGGCTCTAGGTGTGCGGGCTTCAGTAGTTGAAGCACGCGGGCTCAGTAGCTGTGGCTCGCGGGCTCTAGAGTGCAGGCTCAGTAGTTGTGGCGCATGGGCTTAGTTGCTCCACGGCATGTGGGATCTTCCTGGACCAGGGCTCAAACCTGTGTCCCCTGCATTGGCAGGTGGATTCTTAACCACTGCACCACCAGGGATGTCCAGGAAGAAAATTTTTAAAAGAAGGACCAAGGAAAGGCATTATCTCCTGCAATGTCAAGACAGCATAAATAAGAAAGTTCAATAATAAGTGGTTCACATATAGAAAAAAATCTGTGAGGCTGTTGGTAGTTCCTCTGCCATGTGGGGCAATCCTATCTTTCACCGCTTTGTAGAGGGAGGTGTACCCACCAAACTCAAGGGCACCTTTCTCTCCAAAAGGAAAATGACCAGGAATCTGCAGTACTGGGATAGTTTTTGTTTTTTGTTTTGTTTTGTTTTGTTTTTAATGTAACCTCAAGATTTTACACTCTTCATAATAAAATGAAACATGAAGTTTAGAACTGGATCACTTGATTCTCTTATGTCCTTCCAGTTCAAGGAAAGGATAACCTAGTCTGCCTACTATAGCCTCTGCTTCTTGTCATAATGCTGCTCTCTGTGGGCAGAGGATCCTTGCCCTTCTTGTACTGGGTCACATAGTGGGGTTGGTGCTTGCCACACTTCTTACAGGAAGTTCGCTGGGTTTTAGCAACATTCGCCACACTCGGGGTAGCATGATCAGCTCGGAAAGCTGTGGTCTACTGTCATCGCCACTGTATCCACAGTACTTGCAAGAGCCCCCGAAATGGGGCAGTCATTCAAAACGTGGATGCTGAATGATGGAGATCTTTAGAAGCAACGAGAGGATGTGCAGAAGTCCTTAACGTGTTTTGTATTTTTTTAATAGCAGTAGCAAAATTAAAGAAGCAGGAGAAGCAGGAGGCAGTAGTAGCAGCAGCAGTAGCTGTGGTCATCACGGCCTGAAGGGACAAGCTGGCAGTGCAGGTGAAATCTGGTCGTCTAGATGTGGCTCCCCAGAAATCTGTGGCTCAGGGCCTTATCATCAGTAGAGATTTACGCCCCTTCAACCGGGCTCCCAGGAAACTCTGAACTACAAAAGAAGGTTTGAGCGAGGGTGGAAAACCAAGATCTTGAGTAACGGAAGGATTTATAGTCAAGTTTAGCAAGTGAGAAATGAAATGATGAGGTTAAGTACCTTATTAGTAATGCTCGGGTCAGGACCAGGTCAGGACCAGGTCAGGATGGGTTAAGACAGAAGAGCCAGGCCACAAGCTCCAGAAGCAGTCTGGATGGTGCAAGTCATTTTTAAACATGGCCTCAGTTTCCTGAACTCTAAAACAGCAGCCACCAAATCCAATTATTAAAAGGTCTACAAGAGCAAATCCAAGTGTAATCAAGGAAGGCAAAGGAACGGGGAGAGTTGAGAAACCTGTCTGTGGAAGGCAGGTAAAAGAGAGGACTGTATTATTTTATCTCGTGATCAATGGGAATTCTACGCCGGGAGCAGAATTTCTATTTCTAGAGCAGGTAGGGCTCTATCACACAGCTTGTCCAATGGTTCCCACTTTTCAGTCCACGCGGGTGGTGGTGATTATTTTTAATGTATTCCTCCTTCAATAAGTCATAAATAAGCTTACCTATTCAAATGACCACAATAAATGATGAGAAATAGCACACTGACCCATAAGCAGCAAAGACCCAGAAGGCAACACTTAAAACATAAACTGCCAAGAGCAACTTGATCGGGTTTCATAAATCAGAGCGACCACGGCCCTAAAAAGTGGGAATGAGAGCTCCAGTAATTGCAGCCTTCTGTCTGGAAGCATACAGTAAAAATAGCCACAGTAAGCACTCCTCCTGACCAATCAATAGACTCCTATTAGCCTCCCGGCCAATTACAGGATGATTGGCTAAGCAAACAAAGAATTATTGGCTGTTTAGCTGGGACTTTATTCAGGCCTCCCTCTTCCCCTGTTTCTCATTCTGTTCCTCTCCTCCCCACCCCCTTTCCTGTGAGGAAAAAAACTTCTGCAAACACCTGATATTCATCTAAGTCTCTGCAGTTGTACAGTCTTGTTAAATTGTTACCACCTTTTCCACAAGCAGTTTTGGCAATTAACCTCATGGCCAGGGACTTCAAAGAAAACAACTGTTGAGTTTAACCTCTCTGAGCTACCATAGATTCTTTTATGATTTTTCCTGAAACACTTTCATCCAGAGAGGAAAAAATGCAGACTGATAAAATGAATGTTTATTTTAATATCTGGTTAATTAAGGAGATGAACGCCTCAGACATGCGCCATAAAGTGGTGTGCTCGCTTCTCAAAGTCTCCACAAAGTGAGGTTTTATTTTAATTTACATTCCCAACACATGTGTGCTTCTCTGCTTGTCCACAAATCCTACATTTGCTGGAATCCAAGGATTTGATACATTTGACCCTCTCTTGCCCCTGTTCACAAATCTCTCATATGTTTCTCCAAACTGTTTATAAGTTCAGAATGAAAAAGGCATGTAAAATTAATGCTAAGAACCAAAGTTGCCATTAAAAATCTATTTTCATTTTATATTTTTACCCTCATAGATACACTTTTTACATTAAAAGCAAGGCTAATCCCCAACTCTCAGGAGAATAAACTACTAGCAATAAAGATCAAAATATATGACTGAACAAGCAATACAATTCTTCTTGAGTAATCTTGTGGCCTAAGTGTTTCAATGCAATTTATGCTATGTAACCAGCTTTTTACAGCTGTATATAATAATAATCACGGGCCTGATCTTACCAGCTGAAGGCAGGTTTGTGGAGGTGTGTTAACTCCTTCAGGCCACAAAGTTCATATTAGAATTTTAACAAAAGTGATTGAATATTTAGTAGATCCTGAGAACTACAGATTTGTCCTCTGTCTCTGTCAAGGTCAGGCCTTGTAAAATTGCCACTAACACTTTTGCCACTCTGTGAAATGAAGAACTCTACAAACGGTTTAGAGTATTTGTGTAGCTCTTCTAGAAGTACAATGAGGTTGAAATAATAAATCTGCAGCAAAGGCAACAGAGCTTTTGTTTGATATTTATAGTCACCAATACCTTCTTGTTATAATTAACTCCCCTCAAGCCATACATAACTGTTCTCGGGAAGATGACACTCTATGGTACAGTAATACAAGATGTGATAATTTTGTTAAGGGCCTGGCTTTAACCAAACAGCACTTTTCTGCCAAAACTATCCCCAGCTCCATCCCCACAAATCTAGGGGAGAAAGGAGAGAGCCCAGTAACACCATAGTTTTTGGAGATAGGCCTGGGGGTAAAGCTCTACTTTTGCTACTTATTGGCTATACTGAAAGTGGCCAGATACAAATAACTATCCCTATCTTGTAGGGATGTCGTGAGGATACAACGGGGTTGAGTATATAATGCAAAAGTCACAAACTTTTATTTGGCCTGTACTGGTTTAAAAATCAGGAAATATCCATAAAAATGTGAATTTCCTGTCTCTCTTGACTAAATGGAAGGTCTGGCAACAGCAACATGGAACGGAGTAGCGACAGAACCTTAAATGCAGGTAATTTGCTATATACAGTTCCCCGGCTTAAACCTGGCCATCGGAGCATCTGAGTTTTTGAACCCTCCATGGATAGCTTAAAACAGAGTTTGGAACTGTGTTTGGCGCACAGTGTTTGGTACATAGTAAGTACTCAATAAAAGAACTACTACACCAAATAAAATCCGTTGACTCCAAAATGGAGAGAGGTTTCACAGGTATTTTACGTGGCACAGAATACATCAAGTGCTGGAAATAAGTTTTTAAAACGTCCATGTATTTTGTTTTTATATATATATTTGGAAAGTTTTTTGAAAACAGCATATATATGTATATGTGCTGTCTTCAGACCTTCCAAATATCTCTACGATCTAAAGCTCCTATAGCACTTACTTTTTATCAAGCTTCTTCTGGAATTTAGCACATACGATTTTGTATTGGTATTTGCATCCCTAACCAACTTGTAAGCTCAAGTGTGTATTCCCAAAGCATTGTTGAGAACATAAAAATACCTCTAATTCAGGCAACTCAGGAAACCACTAGTCTCAAACAAGGAAACAGGTGAGTGCTACTTCAGAAGAATACTTGCTGAGAGGTAGAAGTCTGTTAGATCTATGCTGATAAAAGAAACACCTGTAATTAGGAATGCTGTACACAGCTAACTGTATCAGCAGAAGTGTTTGAAAAGTTTTCGTTTCTTCAGTAAACTAATATTTAAGATACCAATTTGTATAACAAAATTTACTTCCAGATAGTTCAATTCCGCATCAGCATACATTTGGAATTAGCGGGATCCAAATTAGGGACTTGATGGTGTTATCACCCTTTCACTGGGATCACGAGGATTACAAGGAAAAAAATTGAAGAACATAGTGGAAGAGCGAAGCCTAGAATTCAAATCTGTCTCTCTAGCGGCAGGATTCTCTCATTTTTACTTTAATTACAGTCCCATACTCAAAGCCAGGCAAACAACCTACCATTTTGATTAGGTTGTCTCAGACAGCTGGGGAGGGAGTGGGTAGAAATAGGCCTATGAGGTCAGTCATTATAAACAATCTGTGTTCAAAAGCAATTTTCAGACCGACCCAAACTGGTTCACAAGTACATAAGTGATCCTGTGCTACAAACAGTAACGCACCAGCTGTCTGTCTGGGGTAGACTGTGCAGAGAGGGATGAGTCCTCTGTAGAAGAGCTGAGGGGCTGCAGGGAAAAAGACAAAAATATGTCTCTACCAAGAAGAAGACAAAAGGCAACCTCAAATTTCAGGAGCATCTTAGCAGCAGCCAGGGAAGGTTTGGCAGTTTCTGCAAACAAGTGGCCTGGGTTGAAATTTGTGAAGGAAGAAAAAAAATGAAATCTGTCATGAACATGAAGTTCAGATCAAACCTAAAACTTCCTCTGTCCACTCTTGTTAAGAGGACTTTCCTATTCAGCAGAACTCTCCAGAGAGCCAAGTGATTTCTGGTCATTCTCACGGCGATAGTTCGCCTTTTCTTCCTTTTTAATTTTTATATTCTTTGTCAACTTGAGTCAAAGGGGGAGGGATATTTTTGCTGAACATTTAAGAACGATTTTAAGAAGGAACATTAAATGACACGAGGCTCTGGTGCTATGCTGTACAGTTCAATGAACTCCCGCGCAGATCAGCAAGATGGTTGGAAATGCCTCTCTCCGTCTGTTTTTCATCTCCAAAGTCTGTGTACTCAGTAGAGTGTGAAGAGAGCCTCTCTTTTCTTCAGAACATTCTCCCAACGGTCCTGCCCCCACCCCCACTCCCTCTCCGAAGCCCCTGCAGCAGAGAACAGGAACTAGAGCAAATGCTTTTGTGAATTAAGAGATCTTGTGAGCGTAAATTTGGTCAGGCTGCTCCTTTCTGCAGGCCAGACCCCGCTGCTGCCCCAGGATGTGAACTGTCAGTTTGCATAGCTGGTGATGAGTTGCAGAACCATCAGCAAAGGTGAAGACGGCAGAAACAAGAAAGATTCAAGACTGGTGGAAATCATTTCACAAGGAAAATTTCAGCCATCAGTGGGAGGAAGCTTTGAAAAATGCTGCCATTTCCGAGTCAGAATGAAGGAAAAATTAAATTACTGCCGGTGAGGCGAGCCAAAGTTGCATCTCCCTCCAGGGAGAGTTTTGATAATGGTAAACATTTGACAGCTGGCCTGGAGTTGTTATCTTGTTCTAACAGTTGTTATGGTCTAAATGAATATTTCTGATAAGGAAAGAGAAAGAAAAATTTAAACACTTTTATATTTTTTCTGTTTTAAACCTTAGGGGGTAAGCCAAACAAGTTTAGAGCCACCGAGAACGTACTCCAAATGCTGGAATGATCCTGGTCTGGAAATCTCACCAGTATCATTATTTCCATTAATCTAGATGATGTAATTCTTTGATGTAAATCAACTTACTAAGAAATTATCTTTAACCTTTAGCTTCCTCCGCCACTCAAAAACCATTCCAATTGTTGACTTGAAGTCAAGAAAATAAAGCGTTAATAAAAGCAAATGTAAAAGTCCAAGAACGGAAGCTCAAGACCATGCAGAGAAATGCTGTATCGTTACAGAATCGATTTTTTAGCTACTGAGGATCAATCATCAGAAAATTTTAATCTCTCACAGATTTTATTATTTTATGAAAACTATTGGGCCAAATATTTCAGAAAGGTAACAGAAATAAAGCAGCCAAAAGAAAGAATTTTAAACTTAAAAAGGACTGTTTACTGGGTGTCTGAGGGTTTTGCATCACCAGGAGATGCAGAGTGCCTGGAGGGATATTTCATTATAAAACACTTGCTCAATTCCTATATATAGCATAAGAAAACAAGTCTGAGTTATTGTCTGAAATGTTCCAGGTCTTCACAGGCACTGGATCTATCACGGTATCTAGACATGAGCGCAGAAGGCTCGGAGGAGATGGGAAGCAGTCCGGCTACCTTATATGGATCTGCTGATAGTTGTGTCCTCAGAGAAAGCATTGAAGTCCTGAGAATACTATAACCCTCTCCATCTACGTTAAAAAAGAATATCTACACTCCTAAATTTATTCTGCCTCTGACATGCTACCAGATGGGAGTTTATCCCGGGTCAAGAAAAGAGGGACCATGGCAAAAAGCAAAGAGAAGGAAGGAATCAGAACACTGTCCTCCTCTGGAATGAACAGAAACGTAGAAGTTATTTTCAGCAAATTTTATAAAATTGGTACTTTACTTGCCTAAAGTATAACTGGCGTGAAGTCTGGGAAATTTAGTATAATATTTAGCATTCAGAAACAAATTCTTTGAGCATCTGCTTGGGGCTACAAATTGAGCATTTGGTCTCCCATCTTCACACACCACGGGAATCAGCCCACCTAATCTGTAGGTATCCTATATTTCTGTCGCTTGTATACTCAGAATGCATTTTTGCAAACATCATGCCCTAACCAAAGGAAACCTTTACCCAAAGTCTTTCCCTATTTTTCTTTAAAAAACAAAACCAGAAAAATCTACCTTGATTCTTGTATTTGTGGGAAGTAAGAGTTTCATTATTTTTTTCCCCAGGGACCCTGCCCTGCCTTAGTAGGAAAGTATATAAATCGATATTAAAGTATGGTATTTTGAGAATGTTTCAAAGTAAGGTCAAACTGGTGTTAAAAACCTTACTAGTGAAGGCTAAAATAACAGTCTGGCTGAACAGTCTTAAGTGCAGCTGACTCCAATTACTAAGTACATCCTAGCGATTTTTTTTTTACTAACAAGAACAATGCAAGCAAGTCTTTGAGTTCAAAAATAATGTCAAAGAGAAGTTACTCATAAGAGAAATTAGATGAATTATCCCAACACTGCAGCCATATAGGCAGCTGACAGTTAGCTTCAGCACTGGAAAAGTTGAGTCCTTTCTTTAACAAATATTCAGAAAAAAGAGAGGAAGGAGATTCTAAGAGGGAATAAACGCGAGGAAAAAATGCTTCTCTTGACTAAAACATCCAAGAGACTTTTGGATAAGAAAACATATACATAATCTAACCACTACAAAATTATGAAAACAGGGCTTTCAAATTAAATTTCTAAAACATTTTATTATGAAGGATTTTGAACATACACCAAAATAGACAGAAAAATATAATAAAACCCAAGCATCCTTCACACCACCCAACAACCATCAAGCCATGGCCAATCCTGCCCCATCCACATCCACCTCTCTCCTCCTGTATTATTTTGAGGCAAATTCCAGATGTCATCAAATCAGACACAGTACATGAAAAAGCAGAGACCCTTCAAGTACACTATTCCACAGTGACGGCCTCTTTCGGCCTTCACGTCCACCCAAAAATCATTTTTTTCTGATGATAAACTTCTCCCCTTCCCCATAGGTCGTTGTTACTAGTACTAACTACCCAGGGCACTACCTGAATCTAGTTTGTTTTTTGTTTTTGCCATGTGGCATGCGGGATCTTAGTCCCCTGACCAGGGATTGAACCCCTGACCCCTTCAATGGAAGCATGGAGTCCTAA
This sequence comes from Globicephala melas, assembly GCF_963455315.2. Taxonomy (NCBI): domain Eukaryota; kingdom Metazoa; phylum Chordata; class Mammalia; order Artiodactyla; family Delphinidae; genus Globicephala; species Globicephala melas. Next base: position 48,773,304 of record NC_083333.1, on the reverse strand, counting down.
CCACTGGACCGCCAGGGATTTCCCTACATGAATCTAGATAAACCTAGCATGTCTCAGATACACAGGACTTTTGTTTGACATGAGGGCTGATGACCTCCATATACCCTTCCATTCTTAAAAGTCTATGACTCCTCTATGCAAACAGATATTTTGGACCAGTGTTCCTCCATTACCAAAACTGGGGTCACATCGTCTGGCACCAAGAAAGACACTCTACAGTGGTCAAGGAAGTACAGCGGTGAAGACATCAGCTTCAGTCATACAGACCTGGTTGTAAATTTGGCTCTGCCAATTACTAACTTTGTATCCTTGGGCAAGTTCCCTGTCTCCTCATCTCTAAAACTGGAATAATAATTCCCTCATAGAATTGTTGAGAAGATTAAATGAAATAATACGTGTAGAGTGCTTAGCCAAGAATAATAAATAATAAATGGTAGCTTACTTTTAAGAATTAAGTAAGAGAATCTTACATGTGATAAATACCAATAAAGAGAGGAGGTATGTATAAGGTGGAAAGGAGGAAGTGAAGGAAGAAATGGGGGTAAAAATATTCCATTTTTGTAAATCATAACCCTCAACAAACTTCTTTTAAGAACTTAAGTATTTCAGTATAATTGTTTAATGGGAACTTTCAATAAGCTCATAATCTAAAACAAAGGTGCTTCAACCTGTTTATAACTGTCGATCCTTAAAAAATCGAATGTCACATACACAAATGTAAGGAGCCTTGGTTGAAGAATGTAATATTAGGGCTTCCCTGGTGGCGCAGTGGTTGAGAGTCCGCCTGCTGATGCAGGGGACATGGGTTCGTGCCCCGGTCCGGGAAGATCCCACATGCCGCGGAGCGGCTGGGCCCGTGAGCCATGGCCACTGAGCCTGCGCGTCCGGAGCCTGTGCTCCGCAACGGGAGAGGCCACAACAGTGAGAGGCCCGCGTACCGCAAAAAAAAAAAAAAAAAAAAAAAGAATGTAATATTAATATATTACATTATATTACATATAATTATATAATTAATTATATTAGTGTTAATATATCGGGGTAAGGACTCAGGATAGAGGATGAATGCTTGCTGCCTGATCTAAATGAACCAGCCCAGTGCATCTGTACAGGTGAGCCACAGCAAAGCCAAGAAGTGACAGTACTGATAATGGAAAGTAGCAGTGGCGGCAATGGTCTCTCACTTGGCTTCAGCCTGCACCGTTTCAGTATTATACTTTTGAAAAAAATCACTCAGATGAACAAAGGGCATGGGGAGGCATGCTTTTCGTTCACTTAACATTTGCCAGGACACTTGCAGATTGGGACAAAATGTATCTTAAATCATGCACTACCAAATAACTACATTACAATCTGTAATGTGCCCAATGTCATACAGTCATTTAATAAGGAAAAGAACGGACATCCACATTTTATGTAAGAACAGTCTACCTACTTATTAATTAAAAAATCACAAACTAGAAGCTTTTTGCTGACTTTATAATGAGTATTCTTTTCTTTCTCTCTCTCTCTCTCTATTTTGCATTCCAAAGTTGTACAAAAGTTATCCTAAGATGGCCAAATGCCAGAGCACTGTTTCTTGGGGTCGAGGGGCAGGGATGGAGAGGAAAGATTAGCAACCTTTTTTTCCGAATTTTATTTATTTTTATACAGCAGGTTCTTATTATTTATCTATTTTTAAAATTTTTATTTATTTACTTTTGGCTGTGTGGGGTCTTTGTTGCTGGGTGCGGGCTTTCTCTAGTTGTGGCGAGCGGGGGCTACTCTTCGTTGTGGTGCTCGGGCTTTTCATTGCAGTGGCTTCTCCTGTTGCAGAGCACAGGCTCTATGCGTGCGGGCTTCAGTAGTTGTGGCACGTGGGCTCAGTAGTTGTGTCTCGCGGGCTCTAGAGCGCAGGCTCAGTAGTTGTGGTGCACAGGCTTAGTTGCTCTGAGGCATGCGGGATCTTCCCGGACCAGGGCTCGAACCCATGTCTCCTGCATTGGCAGGTGGATTCTTAACCACTGTGCCACCAGGGAAGTCCTAGTTACCTATTTTATACATATTAGTGTATATATGTCAATCCCTATCTCCCAATTCATCCCACCACCACCACTACCACCCCCCACTGCCCCACTTTCCCTCCTTGGTGTCCATACATTTGTTCTCTACATCTGTGTCTCTATTTCTGCCTTGCAAACCAGTTCATCTGCACCATTTTTCTAGATTCCACATATATGCGTTATGTGGCTTTACAAATCAAGCCTCTCTTGGTGTGATTACCAGGTAAATGGCTGACTGTGATAACCACTTAACAAGGTTACTTTTCTTTAGCCTTTACCACACCTATTCAATCCTGCTGCTAGGACAGTCTTCCTAAACAGATCACTCATCACCTCAAACACTTTTCATTCCTTGTCCTCTATTCCAACTCTTCTACCAGCACTTTCCTTTCACTGTCTGGTCATAACCTCCCTAGACAGCTGAAGCTCCCAAACTTCCCCGCACATATCCCCTCCTATATATTCAAAGCAGACTCCAGGTTGTCCTCAAATTATTATGTGTCTGACTTGGTGCCTTTGCTTCTTGCCAATAGGAGTCCATTTCTTGAATCTTTACCTATCAAAATTCTACCTATTTCTCAAAATTTAGCTCAAATGGCTTTTTTTTTTTTTTTTCACACAACTGTCTCTCATCGCCCCAGTTAGAACTCATCTTTCCCTTATTTGTACTCTGAGAGGACTTGATTGGTCTTGTACTATGGTCACTAGAGTTTGATTTTTATCCCCTGAATTCCAAGTTTCTAAGGGTCAGGGAGCATACCCTTTTCATTTTTTGTACCCCTTAGAGCATGGAGCACAGTGACTTTTAATCACACTGAACTGTGCTGCATATTTGATATCTAGGAAACCATCAGTAATAACATTTACATCTTTTCTGATAAGCAGTCCACACAAGGAATTCTTTGAGGGAAATTTCTTAACTGGCTCACCAACTCCTGGACTTTATGGTTTCTGCTACAAAGCCCCCACTGAGTCCATCTGATATATGCACAGTACACAGAAAGAGCAGCCAATTCTCTCCTGACAGAGTGAGTAAGAAACTGAAGAAGGAAGACACATGTGTAGGAGGAAATACCAAAACCACAAATATGGAAACAGTGTTTGTGAACCTCTTTCAGCCAGATCACAGACATCTTTAATTTCATCACACTTCCTTAAAAGGAGCAAGTCGGGAAATGGGGAAGGGAAAAAAATATCTTTATGCTTTTTTTTTCTTTTAAAATCTTCCAAATTTTTAGATTAGGTCATCTGTAACTCTAAGGAGAATAATGTATAATCTTTGAGAATGCACCTTACGTTTCTTGGCCTTTTGGCTAAGATCAAGTGAAGAATGCACCTAGACTTCAGAATTTCAACCAGTAGCAATTAATACAAGGTACATGCTAGGGCAAAATAAACATAAATAAAAAATTAACAGGAACTCTTGTTGGTTATCCATTTTAAATGCAGCACGAAATGCATATACTATTACTTTTAAAATATAACCACGGGACTTCCCTGGTGGCTCCGTGGTTAAGAATCCACCTGCCAATGCAGGGGACATGGGTTTGAGTCTGGGAAGATCCCACATGCTGCGGAGCAATTAAGCCCGTGTGCCACAACTACTGAGCCTGTGTGCCACAACTACCGAGCCTGTGTGCCACAACTACTGAGCCTGCACACCACAACTACTGAAGCCCTCATGCCTAGAGCCTGTGCTCCACAACACGAGAAGCCACCGCAACGAGAAGCCCGTGCACTGCAACGAAGAGTAGCCCCCACTCGCCGCAACGAGAGAGAGCCCACGCACAGCAACGAAGACCCAACGCAGCCATAAATAAATAAATAAATAAAATAAAACTACCCTCGGGGGAAATCTAAGAGTTACTAGTACAAACACACATATGCCAAAGCACACGTGCAGGCCCCAGTCCTTCCAACACCACGGACCCCTTTCTGTCCCCACCTCCCAGTTATATTTCTAAAATGGCACTTGGGATTGACATATACACAGTGCTATATTTAAAATAGACAACTATGGGACTTCCCTGGCAGTCCAGTGGTTAAGACTTCATCTTCCAATGCAGGGGGTGCAGGTTTGATCCCTGGTTGGGGAGCTAAGATCCCACATGCCTCGTGGCCAAAAACCCAAAACAAAACAGAAGCAATATTGTAACAAATAAAGACTTAAAAAATGGTCCACATCAAAAAAGAAATAGTAATACAAATAAAAAAAATAACATAGATAACCATCAGGACTTACTGTATAGCACAGGGCACTCTGCTCAATATTAACAATAGTAACAATCTATTACTAGGGAAAAGAATTTGAAAAAGAATAGATACAAGTATATGTATAACTGAATCACTTTGCTGTACACCTGAAACTAACACAACATTGCTAATCAGCTATACTCCAATATAAAATAAAAAGTCAAAAAGAAAACAATAACTCTTGAAAATCCAAAAATAAAACTCATCTCTGTCTCCTTATAATTGAGTTGCTTTTTTCCTAGATCTAATAGACGTAATGAACACACAAGCAAAGGCAAAAAATGAGTTTAAATATAACTTGTCAAAGATAATAGCTAATTTAGGGTGGCATTTGAAATAAAGTGTTTCTCTCCTTTTTATGAATGTGTTGCTGATGAAAATTTTACAACTTAATATTTTTATACTCATCATAATTAAAATATTATGAATACGAAAAGTATTCCAAAACACTACATCTTCTTTTCTTTTTTTTAAAACTTTTTACTGCATTGGGTCTGTTGCTGTGCGTGGGCTTTCTCTAGTTGTGGTGAGCAGGGGCTACTCTTTGTTGTGGTGCACAGGCTTCTCATTGTGGTGGCTTCTCCCGTTGCAGAGCACGGGCTCTAGGTGTGCGGGCTTCAGTAGTTGTGGCACGTGGGCTCAGTAGTTTTGGCACACGGGCTTAGTTGCTCCGTGGCACGTGGGATCTTCCTAGATCAGGGCTCGAACCTGTGTCCCCTGCATTGGCAGGTGGATTCTTAACCACTGTGCCACCAGGGAAGTCCCCCAAAACACTACATCTTCTGAAAGCAATATCCCCAAAGAAGAAAAATTTTGTTAGTTTTCTGCTGAATTCCTAAATATAGCTGTCATTTGGACCAAGAGCCAAAAATCAAATGTTATGGTAAGAATTCCTAGCATTTCAACAAAGTAAGACTCTTACTCCAACAACAATTCTTAAACACCTAAAACAATCAAATACACCACATTCTCCATTTTATTTCTCAATGTCTCAACATTGCCCCTGGATGGATAATTTATTTTATCACTATAATAATCAAGTCAACAGAAAAATGCAAAATTGCTTACTAGAAAATGTTTATAATTGTTGAAGTATATCCCCTACAGAGTAAGTTTGTCCTTCTACAAGTCACATAGCTGTAGTATAACAATAACTTATTCAATTGTGCTGTGAAAGTAGATATTCCTACACTCTCCATATGTATTCAACACTGGTCATTTATTCAATCTAAGACTGGGCTCCCTTTACTCAATCTGAAACTGGGGCCTCTGACCCCTAAGATATTTTCTGGGGTTAAGCTTAGATTTGTGGTTTTATCAAAGTGAAGACTTCTAAAGCTATGCTGTCCAATCTGATTGTCAGTAGACACAAATGGCTATTTAAATTTCAATGAATCATAATTAAATTTGAAATATAGTTCCTTAGTTACATTCATCACCCCTCCAGTGCTCAAAGGCTACACGTGGCTCTCATATTGGACAGCAAAGATCTAGCACTTTTCCATCATCACTGAAAGTTCTATTGCACAGTGCCATTCTAAGGATGACCGGTCTTATAGGTCATATTTGCTTTAGTGCCATGGCTTCAAGACAAAGTGAAAGATAGAACTGATAATGCCACCTATCAAGTTTGTTCTTTTATTTCTAGGCTGAGAATCAAATCGTTATGATGTTTCAGACTAGAGTCCCCACCACCTCAGGATCTAAAAACATGAAAAAAAAAAGTGGTCCCTTGGCAGACTCAAAGAAAACAAACCAACCAAAACAACTACAACTACAACAAAACAAAAACTCCACCATGGTCCATAGAGCATATGGGCTGTTCTACCAATGAGAAACTCAGTGCTAAGCATTTTGGACAAAAATAGTGTTCCCCTTATTTAAAAAATCCTCACATCTGCTATATACACATATTGTCCTTAGTAGGTATGTGCATTTTTGCCTAACCAAGAAGATAGGCTTCCTCTGGCTAATAACTGGCTTGCGGAAGCAACATGGTCAAATGATACAAACAAAGGTTTTGAAACCAGATAGGAGCTAAGTACTGTATCCCTTCATACATGCTCACTAGTTACATGACTTTTGAGCAAGTTACTGAATCTCTCTACATCTGAATTTGCCAAAAAAGAAAGAAGCAAAACTCAGGTCAACTTCCCAGGCTTGTTCAGTATTAAGAAGATAATGTATGTTTGGCATCAACTAGCACAGTATGTGACACAAGGAGTTGCACCAGCAACTATTCTACAAGACAAAAAAAACACAAAACACTCATTCACAGTACACAATAACAGTGCCACTGGTAACAGCTATTAGTAAACCAAATCTTTTTATTTAAAAACAGCTTTATTGAGCTATATCTGACTCATCAAACAAATCACCCTTTTGAAGTGGAAAACTTCCCTAACATGGGAAAGGAAATAGTCACCCAAGTCCAGGAAGCACAGAGAGTCCCATACAGGATAAACCCTAGGAAAAACACACCAAGACACATGTTAATCAAACTAACAAAAATTAAATTCAAAGAAAAATTATTAAAAGCAGCAAGGGAAAAACAAAAAATAACATACAAGGAATCCCCATAAGGTTATCAGCTCATTTTTCAGTGGAAACACTGCAGCCCAGAAGGGAGTGGCAGGATGTACTTAAAATGATGAAAGAGAAAAACCTACAACCAAGATTACTCTACCCAGCAAGGATCACATTCAAATTCGAGGGAGAAGTCAAAAGCTTTTCAGACAAACAAAAGCTAAGAGAATTCAGAACCACCAAACCAGCTTTACAACACATGCTAAAGAAACTTCTCTAAGCAGAAAACACAACAGAAGAAAAAGACACACACAAAAAAACCCCAAAACAATTAAGAAAATGGTCATAGGAACATAGATATCAATAACAACCTTGAATGTAAATGGATTAAATGCCCCAACCAAAAGACACAGACTCGCTGAATGGACACAAAAACAAGACAGCATATATATATATGCTGTCTACAAGAGACCCACTTCAGAACTAGGGACATGTACAGACTGAAAGTGAAGGGATGAAAAAAGATATTCCATGCAAATGGAAATCAAATGAAAGCTGAAGCAGCAATACTTGTATCAGGTAAAACAGACTTTAAAATAAAGACTGTTACAAGAGATAAGGAGGGACACTACATAATGACCAAAGGATCAATCCAAGAATAAGATATAACAATTATAAATGTTTATGCACCCACCACAGGAGCACCTTAACACATAAGGCAAATGCTAACAACCATGAAAGGAGAAATCGACAGTAACCCAATAATATTAGGGGACTTTAACACACCACTTACACCAACGGACAGATCATCCAAACAGAAAATAAATAAGGAAACACAAGCTTTAAATGACACAATAGACCAGATAGATCTAATTGGTATTTATAGAACATTCCACCCAAAAGTGGCAGAATACACTTTCCTCTCAAGTGCACATGGAACATTCTCCTGGATAGATCACATCTTGGGTCACAAATCAAGCCTCAGAAAATTTAAGAAAACTGAAATCGTATCAAGCATCCTTTCTGACCACAACGCTATGAGATTGGAAATCAATTACAGGAAAAAATCTGTAAAAAAAAAACAAACACACACATGGAGGCTAAACAGTACGCTACTAAATAACCAAGAGATCACTGAAGAACTCAAAGAAGAAATTAAAAAATACATAGAAACAAATGACAACAAAAACATGATGACCCAAAACCTATGGGATGCAGCAAAAGCAGTTCTAAGAGGGAAGTTTATAGCAATTCAATCGCATCTCAAGAAACAAGAAAAATCTCAAGTAAACAATCTAACCCTACACTTAAAACAACTAGAGAAAGAAGAACAAAGAAAACCCAAAGTCAGTGGAAGGAAAGAAATCATAAAGATCAGAGCAGAAAAAAATGAAATAGAAATAAAGAAAATAATAGCAAAGGTCAATAAAACTAAAAGCTGGCTCTTTGAGAAGATAAACAAAATTGATAAACACTTAGCCAGACTCCTCAAGAAAAGAGGGAGAGGATGCAAATCAATAAAATTAGAAATGAAAAAGGAGAAATCACAACCAACACTGCAGAAATACAAAGGATTATAAGAGACTACTACAAACAACTATATGCCAATAAAATGGACAACCACGAAGAAATGGACAAATTCTTGGAAAGGTACAATTTTCCAAGACTGAACCAGGAAGAATTAGAAAATATAAACAGACCTATCACAAGTAATGAAATTGAAACCGTAAGTAAAAATCTTCCAACAAACAAAAGTCCAGGACCGGATGGCTTCACAGGCGAGTTCTATCAAACATTTAGAGATGAGCTAACACGGATCCTTCTCAAACTCTTCCAAACAATGGCAGAGGGAGAAACACTCCCAAATTCATTCTACAAAGCCACCATCACCCTGATAACAAAACCAGAAAAAGATATCACAAAAAAGAAAATTATAAACCAGTATCACTGATGAACATAGATGCAAAAATCCTGAACAAAAAACAAGCAAACAGAATCCAACAGCACATTAAAAGAATCATACACCACGATCAAGTGGGATTTATCCCAGGGATGCAAGGATTCTTCAATATATGCAAATCAGTCAATATGATACACCACATTAACAAATTAAGAAATAAAAACCATATGATCATCTCAGTAGATGCAGAAAAAGCTTTTGACAAAATTCAACACCATTTATGATAAAAACTCTCCACAAAATGGGCATAGAAGGAACCTACCTCAACATAATAAAGGCCATATATGACAAACCCACAGCAAGCATCATACTCAATGGTGAAAAACTGAAAGCATTTCTACTAGGATCAGGAACAAGACAAGGTTGTCCATTCTCGCCACTCTTATTCACCATAGTTTTGGAAGTCCTAGCCACGGCCATCAGAGAAGAAAAAGAAATAAAAGGAATACAAATTGGAAAAGAAGAAGTAAAACTGTCACTATTTGCCAATGACATGATATTATACATAGAAAATCCTAAATATGCCACCAGATAACTACTAGAACTAATCAGTGAATTTGGTAAGGTTGCAGGATACAACATTAATGCACACAAATCTCTGGCATTCCCATACACCAACAATGAAAAATCAGAAAGAGAAATTAAGGAAACACTCCCATTTACCCCTGCAACAAAAAGAATAAAATACCTAGGAATAAACCTGCCTAAGGAGGCAAAAGATTTGTACTCAGAAAACTGTAAAACACTGATGAAAGGAATCAAAGATGACATAAACAGATGGAGAAATATACCATGTTCTTGGATTGGAAGAATCAATATTGTGAAAATGACTATACTGCCCAAAGCAATCTACAGATTCAGTGCCATCCCTATCAAACTACCAATGGCATCCTTCACAGATTTAGAAGAAAAAATCTTACTATTTGTATGGAAACACAAAAGACCCCGAATAGCCAAAGCAATCTTGAGAAAGAAAAATGGAGTTGGAGGAATCAGGCTCCCCAACTTCAAACTATACCACAAAGCTACAGTAATCAAGACAGTATGGTACTGGCACAAAAACATAAATATAGACCAATGGTACAGGATAGAATGCCCAGAGATAAACCCACGCACATATGGGCACCTAATTTATGACAAAGGAGGCAAGAACATACAATGGAGAAAAGACAGCCTCTTCAGTAAGTGGTGTGGGGAAAACTGGACAGCTACATGTAAAAGAATGAAATTAGAACACTACTTAACACCATACACAAAAATAAACTCCAAATGGATTAAAGACTTAAATGTAAGACCAGACACTATAAAACTTTTAGAGGAAAACATAGGAAAAACACTCTTTGACATAAACCACAGCAAGATCTTTTTTGACCCACTTCCTAGAGTAACAGAAATAAAAACAAAAATAGACAAATGGGACTTAATTAAACTTAAAAGCTTTTGCACAGCAAAGGAAACCATAAACAGGACAAAAAGACAACTCTCAGAATGGCAGAAAATATTTGCAAGTGAAACAATAGACAAAGGATTAATCTACAGAATATACAAACAGTTCATGGGGCTCAATATCAAAAAAAACAAACAATCCAGCTAAAAAATGGGCGGAAGATCTAAATAGACATTTCACCAGGGAAGACATACAGATGGCCAAGAGGCACATGAAAAGATGCTCATCATCACTAATTATTAGAGAAATGCAAATCAAAACTACAATGAGGGGCTTCCCTGGTGGCGCCGTGTTTGAGAGTCCGCCGGCCGATGCAGGGGACACGGGTTCGTGCCCTGGTCTGGGAAGATCCCACATGCCGCGGAGCGGCTGGGCCCGTGAGCCATGGCTGCTGAGCCTGCACGTCCAGTGCCTGTTCTCCGCAACGGGAGAGGTCACAACAGTGAGAGGCCTGTGTACCCAAAAAAAAAAAAAAAACTACAATGAGGTGTCACTTCACGCTGGTCAGAATAGCCATTATCAAAAAACCTAGAAACAAAAAATGCTGGAAAGGGTGTGGTGAAAAGGCAACCCTCCTACACTGTTGTTGGGAATGTAAGTTGATACAACCAGTATTGAAAACAGTATGGAGGTTCCTTAAAAAACTAAAAATAGAACTACCATATGGGGAGCTCCCTGGTGGCGCAGTGGTTAAGAATCCACCTGCCAATGCAGGGGACATGGGTTTGAGCCCTGGTCCAGGAAAATCTCACATGCCGCAGAGCAACTAAGCCCATGTGCCACAACTACTGAGCCTGTGCTCTAGAGCCCGTGAGCCACAACTACTGAGCCTGAATGCCACAAATACTGAAGCCCATGTGCCACAACTACTGAAGCCCGCACGCCTAGAGCCCGTGCTCCATAACAAAGAGCAGCCTCCGCTGACCACAACCAGAGGAAGCTGGTGCGTGGCAACGAAGACCGAACACAGCCAAAAATTAATTAAAAATTATATTAAAAAAAAAAAGAACTATCATATGACCCAGTAATCCCACTACTGGGCATATACCCTGAGAAAACCATAATTCAAAAAGAGACATGCACCGCAATGTTCACTGCAGCACTATTTACCATAGCCAGGACATGGAACCAACCTAAATGTCCATCAACAGATGAATGGATAAAGAAAATGTGGCACATATATACAATGGAATATTACTCAGCCATAAAAAACAAAATTGAGTTATTTGTAGTGAGGTGGATGGACCTAGAGTCTGTCATATGGAGTGAACTAGGTCAGAAAGAGAAAAACAAATACCATATGCTAATGTGTTCATATGGAATCTAAAAATATATACGTATATATATGTAGGTTATATTCTGTTGGACAATATATCCTTATAGCTTATTTTTTTTTGAATTTTAGAATTTTATTTATTTTTTTATACAGCAGGTTCTTATTAGTTATCCATTTTATACCTATTAGTGTATATATGTCAATATAGCCAATATTTTATAAAAACTATAAACGGAGCATAATCTTTAAAAATTGTGAATCACTATATTGTATACCTGTAACTTATATAATATTGCACAGCAACTATACTAATAAAAATTTTTATTCCAGAAAAAGAAATGGTGCTGATGAACCTAGTTGCAGGGCAGTAATAAAGAGGTAGATGTGGAGAATGGACTTGATGACATGGGGTGGGAGGGCGAAGCTGGGGCGAAGTGAGAGTAGCATCGACATATATACACTACCAAATGTAAAATAGTTGGCTGGTGGGAAGCAGCCGCATAGCACAGGGAGATCGGCTCGGTGCTTTGCGATGACCTAGAGGGGTGGGATAGGGAGGTTGGGAGGCAGACTCAAGAGGGAGGGGATATAGGGACATGTGTATGCATATGGGCAATTCGTTTTGTTGTGCAACAGAAAGTAACACGGTATTGTGGAGCAATTATACTCCAATAAAGATCTATTTAAAAAAAAACCAGCTTTATTGAGCAATATCTGACACATCATACAAATCATCCTTTTGAAGTGTACAATTAATTCAATGTGAATCAAGCCTTTTTTGAAAATTGAAAACTTTTGGCTGTGTTGGGTCTTCGTTGCTGCGCGTGGGCTTTCTCTAGTTGAGGTGAGCGGGGACTCCTGTTCGTTGCAGTGCGCGGGCTTCTTATTGTGGTGGCTTCTCTTGTTGTGGAGCACAGGCCCTAGGCATGCGGGCTTCAGTAGTTGTGGCATGCAGGCTCAGTAGTTGTGCTTCGTGGGCTCTAGAGTGCAGGCTCAGTAGTTGTGGCGCATGGGCTTATTTGCTCCGCGGCACATGGGATCTTCCCGGACCACGGCTTGAACCCGTGTCCCCTGCATTGGCAGGCGGTTTCTTAACCACTGACCCACACAGAGAAGCCCCTGAATCAAGTCTTTTAACACATAATTCAACATTACCCAGTACCCAGTATGGGCTACTGACTCTGTAAGGTTCTAGAGCAGTGGCTCTCAAATGGGGACAATTTTGCCCACCAGGACACATTTGGCAACGTTTGGAGACATTTTTGATTTTCATGATGGGTGGAAGCTATTACTATTTAGTGGATAGAGGCCGGGGATACTGCTAAACATCCTACAATGCACAGGACAGCCCCACAACAAAGAATTATCCAGTCCAAAATGCCAGTAGTGCTTAGGTTAAGAAACTTGTTCTTGGCATACAAAGATGAACAAGAGACAATATCTGTCTGCCCAAAGCTTACTGTCTGGTGAAAGAGTGCAAGGTGGAGACAGCACAGGATGCTAGGGTTACAGAGAGAAGAGGACGCTTAAGCCAAAAAATATTGGAAGACAAACAGGAATTTGCCAGGGGTACTCAGGATGGAAAGGAGTGATTTCATGCAGAGGGACTAACGTGGAAAAATACTGATATGCAGAAAGCATGTTGGAGTCTAAGAAGTTCCAGGAGTTCAGAATAGTTACAGCTCAGGAGAGAACAAGAAAATAGAAGATTACACAGGAGCCCGATCATCATGGTTTTGTATGTCATGCTAGGAAAGAACTTGGACTTGATCTTATAATCAGTGGTCAACAAACATTTTCTGTAATGAACCAGATAGGAATATCTTTAGGCCATATGGTCTCTGTTACAACTACTCAACTCTGGGATCATAGTGAGGAGAAAGCAGCCATCGACAATCCGTAAGTGCATAATGAATGTGGCTATGTTCCATTAAAACTTTACTTATGGGCACTAAAATTTGAATTGCATGTAATTTTCAGGGTTAATAAAATACTCTTGTCCTTTTGATTTTTTTCTTCCGTATAAAACTGTGAAAACCTTTCTGTACCTGTGGGCTGTAGCTGTACATAAGCAGATGGTGACAGTAGTTTGCCAAGCCCTGCTATAGTGAATACACAGGACTTCAAGGTGACAAGTCAGCTGATCAGATAAAAAATGAAGCGGGGCATTTTTCTTGAGATCTCTGGAGGGACGGACCATCTTCTAGCCATTCCTGCTAAAGAACAAATGGACTTGGGCCTAAATTTTGTCAATACCTTGCCTGTAATACTTACAATGAGGTGGTATGCTAACTAAAGGAAAGGAAAGCTCATTTTAGGCTACTGTGGTGAAATGACATTTACCTAATGCAGATATAAATTTCTTCATAATTAGTGGGCACTTGACACTAATGTAATCTGATTACTGCAGCAAAGTCATCTTTAAACTAAATCCCCAGTACTGACAGAGTATGTCCTTGAATTAAGCAAATGAGGGCTAAGTGACAAAAAGTACCAACTATTAAGAAACAACTCCATATTTATAATCATCTGTTATACTGAAGAGAAGACCAAATACCTCATAGTATCAATATGAGAAGTATGACACAGACCGCTTGACACATAGGTAAGGTGTCCTCACTATCTTAGCCCTGATATTATCCCAATTCAAATTCTAGAAACTTCAAGCTACTGGAAACCTCTTACTTTTAATTTGGAACTATTTTCAAGAGAGAGGTCTGATAACATGGATTCAAATTGTGAAGACAGTATGTCACTTTTACTCAATTTAAAAATGTTTTATTAAAAAATAAACCGTGTAAGAGAAAAGTACAAGAATACTGATCTAGAGAAACATTTCTTTAAAAAACTTGTTTCTTCCTGATTCCAATTTTGTATTATTTGTAATAGCCACAATGGTGTACTATTATAACTAAAGCCATTTCAAATCTAAACAACTGTCTTTTACATCTTTGATGTGGCTGACTCTTTATGAATAATTATGATCTTTCTTAGGGACAATAAACATACGTCAAAAGGATTGTTTTGAGGATTAATTGATCTGTTTGTAATTTAATTACATAGTGTCTGGTATAGAGTATATGCTCCATCGAGGTTAGGTATCATTAAACACGAAATGTATTACAATCACTACTTCAACTTCTCTCTAAATGTGTCACCACGACAGAGTTCTCACGACTTTAAAATACTTTTCAAAGAATTCAAGAATCGAAAGAACCTAGAAATTGCACGGTCCAGCTCTCATATTATATAAATGGATTGACTGACCGAAGTCACACAGGGAGATGATATATCTTGGTATAAAGAGCAAGGGCTCTGTAGTTGAACATGCCTGATTTTGAGTCCTGGCTCCACCAGCTGAGTTAACTCAGCCAAAACCTCAATTTTCTAATTTATAAAAATGTGGCTTAAATGAGATGATGCTCACAAAGTACTGAAGACAATGACTAACATATTTTTTTAAATCAATAAATGTTCACTATTATTTTGATCTTAATTTTCCTACCATGAAATTATATTTCCTCTGTCCATCTTTTGAAGAAATGTGTGTAAATTGCTCCTGTATTTGTTCTGAACTTGACTCCTAGCTAACTATACTGACAGGCCACACCAGACTAAGGCAAATTATTTAAAATATTTATTTTCCAAATCCAGCAAACGCTACCTCTCCCTTTCTTTGTACAATTCCTTCGTTAGTATATACCTCAACTTCAAATTATTTTAGTAAGTCTTCCAATGCTTCAATTTCTCCAACTCTGCTCCATGGGTCCTGGGAACACATATGTAAAAACTGTGCTAAATATATCTGTGGAATGCCTTGTTAAAGATTACACAATAAGGAACAAAAGATGGTGTTTCTGGAGATTCCAAGCAGTTGTGGGCCAATGAACATCACAGAAAGCATCCTTCCAATTCATTTGCTTAAAAGGCTAAGGAAATAATCTATTTCCTTTTCTCTGTTTTCTATCTGGTTTCTCTGATGTGTTCCCAGATACTCAAAGAAAGATTCAGATATCCATGAAATCTTAATATGCCTGTTTGAAGCCAGGAAAAATAAAGAATAGTACGCCAATATTGAAGACCAGAAAAAGTCCATCAGTACTTGAGGGGGAATTTTGTTCAGTCTTGGAAATTACTGAAAGAGTCTACTTCCATGGTAACTGGGGAAGAAAATGCCAAACGGTTTAAATTTACACGGCATTCCACGACCCTGAAGCATGCTCCTGAAGTGATCCTACAAACTTGGCAATTACTCTAACAGCCTAAGTCTTCATCTGTTGCCAGATGAGCTGCAGCAATTTTTGGCCTTGCCTTACAGCCCTTGCACTTGACATCATTTAGCCTAGACTCAGCCCTTGACCTTGCCTTTATAGTTGGGGAAGAGTTCAGAGGGACCAAACCTCGATAGAAACAACCTAAGTGTGAAAGGTTTTACCCCAAGGCTTCTCTCAATGAGTGCTCTTTAATATTTAACGTTGATCTTTAATCTCATATGTTCATCAGAATGGGATAAGTGCAAACTCTCCCTTCTATCTAAGAAACATTAAGCTCATAATTTGTTGTTCTTATTTGTTTCTTTGTTTTTGTTTTGCCTTAAGGCAGAAGTAGAAGGCCATAATGGTAACTTGAAAGGCTCCTCTCACACTAAGGATTGTATCTTTTTTTTTGCGGTATGCGGGCCTCTCACTGTTGTGGCCTCTCCCGTTGCGGAGCATAGGCTCCAGACACGCAGGCTCAGCGGCCATGGCTCAGCGGCCCACATGCTCCGCGGCATGTGGGATCTTCCCAGACCAGGGCTCCAACCCGTGTCCCCTGCATTGGCAGGCGGACTCTCAACCACTGCGCCACCAGGGAAGCCCAGATTGTATCTTTTTATCAGCTTTGTTCATCTGATTGGATTCTATTTAAATTTTCCTTTAACCTTGGATGTTTGAGAGGTTCTTGAGCACACTGAGACTTTCTCCACAAAAAGGAAACCCCTTGATTGGATTAGAAACCACTACCTGCCTCTGGAAATCAAACCTTTCAGTAGGGTCAGATCAATCTGAACTTAAATTCTTTGATGTTTTCCTGTTAACCCAAGTAGATCTGCTCAGGAGCTTCTTATTAAGAAGGGCAGGGCTGGGGCTATATCTCCTACTTTTTGTCTTTCCTTCTCTCCATCTTGCCTTCTCAACATTGAACAAAGCATTGTGGGCGCCATGAAGTATTCTGGTGAACGAGAGCAGACTGTTACGCATGTACCTGGTTAAAGTGCTGCGTACTTTCTTCAATGTTGAGAAGGCAAGATGGAGACAAGGAAAGACAAAAAGTAGGAGATATAGCCCCAGCCCTGCCCTTCTTAATAACACTAGATTTGGAACTTTCGACCTAGTTGTGATTAAAATTACCAAGGGAGTAGGAATTTGTTCTTTCTACTGGCATTCTGTCTTGTAAAAAGAAGAAGGGAAGGTGATTATAGGTACCTAACATCAAATTTAGTAAAAATCACTGAATAGAAAACCAGAAGTGTGATTTAATGACCTAAGAAATTAGGCAAAAGTGTCAAGTCTGAAGAATTTTAAAATGGTTATAGGTCAAAGCATTAAAAACTTCTTTGGGGATGGAGTGGCTATAAGGCGAACCCGGTTAGGAATCTGCCAGGGGTTAATTGCAACCCTGCATGAAAAGCAGTTAACAAGTGAGAATTAGAACACCCAGGAGGAAAAGAAAAATGTTTCCAGTGCCATAAGAAATAAACAACAAAGGAGAAATATTTCCTTTGGCTACCACTGCCTCCTTTTCAAAAGCTCAGAGGAGCTACGGGGAATGCCAAGGACTGGTTTTCTCTCAACTCCCTCTGAAACATTTGTCTTCATTACCACTCTTTTTAATCAGGGCTCCTTCATGAGTGTTTCTGCTCAGCCCCTAAGGGGCAGCTCTGGTCTGCGATAAATCAGAGTCCACACCGCAAGTCACTAATCAGCACTCCCAGGGAAAGAAAAACAGAGAAGTGCAGACCACTACACTGAAAAGGACTGGCGGCTCACAGGCCTCAAGGAAGAAAGGCCTTTATGTAGAAATAATAAATTAGTGGAGGTGGAATAGCACTCCAATGTCTAGGACTTATTTTAAAATCTCAAACGCAAATTGTTCACACTTAATCATAAGAGTTTAGAAGATAATTTCGTTTTAGCAATGTAAGGCAGATTATGAGTTTGCTTAATGAATCGAATTTGTACCCCCAGCTCAATGATTTTGATACCTAACTCAAAACTTAGTTAAGACTCAGAGATGTCATTGAGAAATAAAACAAAAAATTCCAGGTGAGGACTCTAATGTCTATAATATGACTGTTACTTTGCTTAAATGGAACTAGGATCATAAAATTATGAACATATTGTATTTTTTCTCTGGAAAGGATCTTAGAAATAATCTAAGAAAAAGACTAAATGGAGTGGCTAGAAGTCAGCAGAGCTTGTTAGTAGCACAGTTTACTCTAGAAACTAGGATTCCAAACATCTTACACAACTATAGATCTCATGCATGAGTCAATACTGAAAAATCACCACTTAACGGAGAAAAGTGAAGAGTAGAATATGAATCAGGAAATGTGGGCTACAGTCCTATGTCCACCACTTACTCGCTTACCTTGGCTAAATCACTGAACACTCTGAGTCTCAATTTCTTCACCTGTAAGACGGGGTTTACATATTTCCTGCATATATTATAGGGCTGCTGCAATATATATACAAGGTATTATTAAATTATTATAAATGACTTTTCTGAGAGGTAGAATGGGCTGAAGAGCTAACGGGATTCAGGTGAAGTAGAGAAAATTCACTTTTCAGAGGAAGACGGATACAGATTGTAGCAAATACTACTAGAATCCTAGGATACAAGCTTAGGTATGAAATCACCCCTGAGACACAAAATCAGACCATAGTGTGGAATGCAAATTAGCAAGCCAAGAGTTGAGTCCATGGCTTCCAAAATAGATGCTAACTTTTCTAATGGCAAACCTAAGACCTACTTTATATCTATCTGCCTATGACAAAGTGAGGATGGCATGGACTCCAGAAAGAAATCATAGGAGACACTTAGCCAAATACATGATGCCGTGTGGCAGTAAAGGCAACACGCCTGCCTAGGAGCCAAGACGTACTGCTGTTCCAGCTTTGTTGGTATGTTATTGCTTGTTGTCTGTGAAAGCTGAAGCATGATAATGTCATCTCACCATGGCCTGACAGATATGGATATTGTCCTTACACAGAGCACAGAGGAGCCCCCCTCTGAGGCAGAGTCATAGGTATGCAAAAATGCTAGTTTTTCTACACTCCAATATTATTAAAATATAACTAAGGAACTAGCATCCGTCAAAGTGATGAACACTTCCTGAATCTAACTGCATAAAACAGCCTCCTGTTTTTCCTAATGTAACCAGAACCTTTGTCTGTCATTAACTTTATGAAGAAAAACTCTCATAAGACCTCAGGAGAAACACTGTTTGATACTGATCTTAGGAGCCAGGATCTGACCTGCTTGGAGCCCAACTGAACTAAAAAGAAGGACAATTTGATTAGACTGCAGGTGTTTATAGAAGGGATATACAAGAAGCATGGCTAGAATTTTGAATCTTCATTCAAAATACTAGACTTCATATTGTAAAACGGGAGCAATGAAATGATGAAAGCAGTATTTGAGGAAGAAGTTTCTATCAGCATTATGTAGGATAAACTCGGGGAAGTGGCAGGTTCAGACAGACTGACATTTGGGGGACCAAGGTTGACACTGCTGCAGTGCTCCAGGCAAGAGGTAATTAAGAATCAGTTTTGTGGTCATTCTGATGAATGGGGGCAAGGGGTTTCCTTGGCTTGTACTGACTATTCTCTTGGATATAAGAGAATTAATCACACTGTAATAGGGAAGAACAAATCCAACTCCACATTAGATCTGTTTCTTTTACTTTAACCTCTGTATTCTATTGCTTTAAGAGTGTTGCCTATAGCCTGAAATATACAGAATAGCCCATTCTCAAGGCTCTGATCTTTAAGAGTATAACACTTTTTCATTCACATAGAGATAAAAAGTTGCAGAACAGAGAATAACATTTGTCTTGTTGGAGTTTTACAGGAACATTGAGACCTGACCTACCTAGACAGCTGCAAGAACAAAGGATTCCAACACCAAGAAGTGTGCAATAACCAACCATGCCCCTTCCCTCATCTTGCCTTTAAAAATACTTTGCTGAAACCCTTTAGGGAGTTCAGGGATGTTTAGGGCATAAGCCACCCATTCTCCCTGCTTGGCCCTGAAATAAACCTTTTTCTGTTCCAAATGTTGACGTTGTTTCGGTATTGCTTTGTACAGACTAATTGCTCATAGTTAACTGGGAAGATATTTTATATTTGTTGGTTTTTAAGGAGCTCTGAAAGTTAGAACTAAGAGGAATACTTATGCAATTATTATTAAATACTATTAAGAATTTGAAAGAGCTTTAGATTAAAAAGTATTGACAGTAAATTTAGAGTTAGTCATATAAGCTCAGTAAAGTTGAATGTGGGTCTTTCAGCTGTCTACCAAATATGTGATTAGAACAGCTGGGCAGATGCCATTAGGGAATCATCCATATGCTCTCGGGGACCTGCCAACTGTCTGAGCCACAGAAGCAGAGTGTGGGTGATAACGCTGAGAATCCAAAATGGCCTTTACAAACAACAACACACCAAGAATCACTCACGGTCTAAAGAAAAGCACCAGCAGATTTGTCAAGTACAGATACGGATTTTATTTTGCTTTTAAATGTTGGAATTAAACCAGATACAATTTCATGATGTGCTATGAGAAATGAATAAGTCTACCTTATACACAAAAATGGCTTCCGTAGACCCTGAAGAACAGCTCAGCAGAAGAAATAAATCGAGGTGTAGTTCCTAAATATGGGCAGAGAAGAACATAGAGAAGTTCACGGGACAATGAAAGGTGTCCAACAAAGGCGCTAAAACTGAGGATCTGCACCTCCCTGTACAGGACCTCGGGGTCTCCTCAACCTCACACGTGAGAGCAAAGCTCCTCCTCTCTGTTTTCCTGAGTACTGTAAGGAAAGGAGGCTCAAAGTCTTGGAGGTTGAAAATCAAGTCTGGCTGCTATAAAGCAACCCCTCTCAGATATATTCTCATTCCTGACAAATACCCACCCACCGGCAGGCCTGGGAGACACATGGCGACCAGAGCAAGTTGTCAAAACTTATCATTATAAAACGTCCATCTTCCCAAAGTACAACCTTTGCTCAACGCAGTGTTTTCCTTGGAAGACAGCTCTTCTGAGAGCTATAAAAAGGTGGTTAGAATTGATGAGGTAAGCTCTTGTAGTCAAGCTAACCATCATGTTAAAAATGTAAAGGTGAATAATGATGGTGGAATGCTTAACCAAAACCAAAAACTAATAACAACAACAAAATTCATTAATTATGTCCCTCTACTTCAAAGAATTTCATAATTCTTAGCATTCCTCTTTTGAGAAAAGAAAACTGCGTGCAAATGTTACGGCCCTCCTACTTTAATTTCCTTTCTTACGCCATACCCTCAGATAGCTAGCCTGGTGCTACGTGGCCTAGGCTACATACAAAATTCACAGCTCTTTGCCTGATCTCATGATCCTCTATCAAAAAACAGCACTTTCAAAAGTGTTTCCTGTCTAGTTCTGCCATTGCGTGAGTATTGCCTTGGCTGGATCCGCTGCCAAATTAAGTCCCTTTGGTAAAAAAACTGCAGGGAACTCAATACAGCCCTGTCCCCCCTCTACCTTAGGTTTGACATCCGGAAGTGACTTAGGAAGTACTCTAATGGTTACCAAATTTTTGGAAACTGATTTAACTTTCCTGAGCTAAACATGTGTTTAGGAGAGACTACATCACTAATCATCACTTGACCCTGTGACAGACCAAAATTTGCTGATTTTTTTTCCCTTAAAAAAAAAAGAAAGAAAGAAAAAAACAACTTTTATCAGCTAGCACAATGATGTAAATGCAAAATCATGTTGTGAGATGACTGCAAACATGCTGATTTCCAGATGTTGGACAAGATAGTGCAGAAACACCGAAAAGGACAGTTAACAGTTTCTGTCACAAACTCTGCTGGGTTACTTGCTTTCTGGGGACTTTACACAGCTGTCAAACCATTTAGGATAGAGAAGAACTGAAGGTTTCTTGTCAGTTGGCAAATTCTAATCCATCGACTCTGGGTAAAAAGAACTTTGTCTCTGAAAACACAGACAATTTTCCAAATCTATTATTATTACTGTGATCAGAAATAACTACAGTGTGTAATTGACTCAAATATATATTTATTGTTGCCATATGTTTTATTTAAATAAGCTTGTACACCAATCATAGAAGGTACAAATCTAGAGCAAAGCTCTGCACATTCCACTAAATATCCCCTCCATATATCAGCCATAGATAAAATCATGTCAAAACAGAATAGCTCAGGCTGTCCCTGCTGCATGGGCTTCTTTTTTATGGACTCATCCTTGACTCACACTATTCCTGGTGGGAGTCTTCCCCCAAAAATCCAGATTTAGTTGTCAGGTTTACACTATCAAAAAATCTCTAAAATGAGTGGGTTCCTTAAAAGAAAAGCCAAACTCTGGGTAATTACATTCAAATTCCTTAATCACATTTTCTGAGCTCAACGGGAATTGTGGTGTTTCTTTCCTGAATATCTTCTCCAAAGCCACATAAATGCAATACAGATTCTTCCTCCAAAGGGATATGGAACATAAGGAGTCCCCCTTGGCAAAATGTTAGTTTCAAGTGTATGCTTCTTGTCTTTTTCATGCAGCTAGAAACAGTATATGTGTATGTATATATTCATGTAGGTGTGCATTTTTATCACCCTCCTCACATTTCACCCCCCCCCCAAAAGAAACAAGGGGGAAAAAAAGGATACAGAGCATCTCAGGAATATTTGCAAGCATATAGTTTACCAACAGTGTTAGACATTATTATTGCAAGTCAGTAATATTTGCTTCTTTCCCACCTCTGGGCTAATAAGAGGATTGTACTTCCCCATCCCCTTAAAGCTCTAGTCCATTAGTCTCAAACACAACTTTCTGTGATAATGGAAATGTTCTGTATTTTGTGTTGTCCAGGATGGTAGATTTATAATGCAGCTAGTGCCACTGAGGAACTGAAGGACAAATTTTGTTTAACTTTCATTAGTTAGAATTTAGATAAGCAAATGCAGCTAGTGGCTATTGCACTGGACAGCACAGTTCTAACCCATGAATTGTGAGCAGAAGTGACCAGTGTGAGACCTCCAGTGTCCCCTTCCCCTTGCCATGGTCACCTGCAATAATTTGATGATGACGCTTTAGTTAATTGAGGTCCAAGAGTGGAGACAGCATGGAGCAGAGACTCCTGCAACCTCTGATGGACAATAATTTAGCCAGAAAAGTCACAAAATATACAAGAAAAAGAGTAGAGCAAGTACTGATCTTTGTTAAAACCCTATGGGGCAAATATTACCCACGAAAAGGTCAAGAAGCTCCTACTTCGCATGTGCAGGTGGTGGTGGAATGAGGAGGAAATGTAGCTGCTCAAGCAAACTAAAACTATTCCTTAAGATGTAACATAATATAAAACCTGTGATATAAAGGTAGAGATGATCTTTTGTACCTTACTATATTTTCATAATACAATGCCTGGGATAAAGGGTGGCTGATTTATGACATCGTACTAACTGCTCAGAAAAACAACCCAAGAAGAAATCTTAACACATTTTATGCTATTGTTGCCATGGAAGACATTTTTGTATTCCAAGTAGTAAAAATATGTTTGTGAGTAATATTTTTCCCACAAAGAGAAAAATCCCCTAGTCATGGAAGAGTTAAAAGAGACCAAAATTAGACACAGTTCATGTTAAAGGTTAGAAGAATAATCAGTCATTTGAAAAACACTACATAAACATTTTTCCGGATGCAATTTTCAGTCCAAGGATACATTTCCCAGTAGAAATCAGCAGCTAAAAAGGAAATCATTTCGTCTCCATAACTGCCAAATTGTATCCTGATTTTTCCTGGTCTGGCTCAACTTTCAAAACTAGTGGTTCAACTTCTGCAATCTTTCACCCAATGACTATGTAAACACATCTTTATAAGACAGACATAATCCTTGGGTGGGCCAATTTATGTTGGATTATGAAAATACTTAAAATACAAAATCATATAATGACTGTTGTCCTTTGGTTTTTCACGAAAAGGAAAGGAAAATCCAGTTAACATAGGCAGCGGTTACTGTGAAGATAATATGACACATATACGTTGCTTTCTCTTTTTCCAATATCTTTGAAAATAAATATTACTGACAAATCAGTAAAGGACTGCATCATATTTTGGGAAGGTGGCATGTAAATTAAGAATCTGCAAATATACCTCTGATGTGCTCCATCACATGCCACACTGTACCACACAATTGGAATGAATTAAACTACTCACACGAGGCCAGGAAAAATTCTCACCCTTGGAAGTACTTTGGATCTTCTGTATTCGGTCAGAGGTTATAGAAACATTAGTTTTAAGGATAAAGTAATCTTAAGTAAAAACCAAAGATTCATTCAGAATTTATTACTGCCTCTGATTCATATATATCTCGGATTATTCAGAACTCTCCACAACACAATTCAAGCAGAATATCAAGCCTATAGCTCGGAAAAATCATAAATTTAAAATCTGCATAGAAAGATAAACTCTGCTTTTTCACTTCCCCCTTGAAATTCTAGAGCTTTTATAGTCAACTACAAAATGCATCATGAAAAGCCTATCTTCAATATTTAGCATGTGGTGGGGAAGAATTTTAACTTTTCCTCCAATGAATAAAGTTATGTAAAAGAAGACATTTGGGGAGTCTTCGGAGAGTGCAGAATAAATTATTGCTGTAAGATCTGGAAAAGTTTGGTAGGATGTTAAGAGATTTCCACATCTGTGTCTATACATTCATGTCTTGGGAATAATGTATCTTCAAAACCATTCACAGAAAAATGTTGTAAAGTACTCCTCCCTTCAGTAAGCAAAGCTTATGAGTTGCAATCACAAAGATTTCATTTCACCATACGTTATTGAGAATTAATCAAACATCCATGATTATATTCACAAAAATGATTTCTGTAAATATTGTTAAAAGTTATAACAAAGCAAAGAATTTTAAGTAGCTTAATTCTAGAAATTTTTGACAATTTATAGTATAACTCTATGAATAATCTTCTAATGGCTATATTAGCCCTTCATCTTTGCTCCTGAGAAAACAAATAAATATGTCACTGAAGCAGCATGAACAGACTATAGAAATGAACACAGCACAATGCACATTTTCTTTCCTGTGCTAGGAGAGGCTGATGAATGATATAATTTTTTAATTCACAAAATTTTAACTGAATGTAAGAACATATTAGAGTTGCATTTTCCTGTTCAAATGACTCATTCTGTCCAAACCAGCATGAAGCATTTAATTAAATATTTTCATTTAACTCTAATTTGAAAGACACAAAAATTTTAACTTGTTTGCCAAAATTAGAAAATCCTTAGTTCTTCTGAAAAGAATATACATATATAAACGTTCAAAACTAAAAATTAAAGGTTGATTATTTAAATCTTGCTTTTAAATTAAAATATTTTGCGTTCCTTTCTGATTTAAAACACTCTCCAATGAAAGCCACCATTATTTATAAGTGAAGAAAGAAAAGGGAATTTGTCTTACTTCTCCCCACTCCTCACTTTGCCATTGTCACCTGTATCTATTTCCAGGAAGCCAATATTCATTAGGGTTAATCTGCCTACTAAATGAATAAACAAAGGATTTCTCTGTCACTAAGAGGCCAGGTGAGCCGATAGCATCTTCTAACACAGAAAATCATCTGTACCATACAGCTCAGGAAATTACCTGCTGCAATCCCACACCTGGGATCATTTGGCAGGTAGATCTCTAATGTTGAGTAATACATGGAAAATTGACTATAACGATTTTTTCAAAGGACTGAAAATCTTACATATTTTAGAACAGAAGAACATTTTTATGGAATTAACTTTATAAGTCACCAAGGAAAACTAGTAAAAAAAAAAAAAAAGAAAAGTTTTCCATGATTTTCCCCTAAATACTAACAGTGGATGTAAGAACTAATGCCAAAGTGCCAAAATGCAATGAAATAAGAACCGATACAACACCAATATTTTCATGAATCACATGATCTTAAAAATATATATACATAACAATTCTAGAATAGAATGCAGTCAACAAACTAAATTTAAAAAATACATTATCATAATCCCTACCTGTACAGACTGATAAATTCAGACCAAATAAAGCTACATGAATGCAGTGGTTCATCAAGATGCCAGGAAAAGAACCCAAGGCCAATTATTTGTTAATACATTAAATTGATAACATTGCCTCTCCATGTTTCCCTTTATGGAGTAGAATCCCAGGTCTTACTTCCGTAAAGAAATCATTTTTCCAGCTAAATAATCCAAAAGGAAACCATTGGTAATAAATCAGCAAAACAAAAGTAAAAGAAATGAGGTCAAAGATATGCGACCTCTCTCCAAATGTTGGGGGTGGGAGAAGAAATATATCCTAGATATTACTTTTAAATAATATTTGATAGCTTAAAAACCATGTGGTATAAGCAGATAGAAGAACCAGAGGACTGATTTGATTAGGTACAAGACACTGCAGCAACAAAACTCATTTACAAAACATGAAAACAAATAGTGGTTAGGGATTATTACCCTCTCACATAGGTTCAATCCTACAAGTGGGCCTAGCTGTGATATAGAATGAAATAAGACTAAATCTATCAGCTTTTGTGCCAGTGAGAATCAACCAATGTGCGACCCTTGGCACAAGAGGCCATTACGTAGCTGAAACTGGTGCTATATTTATTCAAGTTTTAATAATACACTCGCTGAGAAAAGGAGCCAAACTACTAGGCAGATAATATATCATTCTCTAGAGGGAGTAGAGACTGAAGAATGAAAAGACTTAGGAAAAGGGTCAGTCAACATTTAATGAGTACTTACTGTTTGTCAAACCCCATAGGAAACAGGAGTGGATTTGCTCAAGGGTGATAAAAAACAGATACAGTCTTTGTACACAGTATGTGTTATCAATATTATTATCAATGCATTTGAATTTCTTAGCTTCACAAGCGTTCCCTGGTTGTTTTTTATACTGTATGTGTCCGGAGAGGTGTCCATATAGGCTAGCAGTGCTATCAGTGGGAAACAGTGACGATGAGGACTGAGCCCCATGCACACTGCACCTAAGAAAGTGCAGAGTGGAAAAAAAGAAAAAGGACTTACTCAAAATGTGGGATCTTTCATAGTTTTTTATCTGTTGGGCCAGGTTTTCTGAAATCAGCCATTTAAACATAAGTCAAAGTAAATGCAAACTGTCTGCGACTCCCAATAGCCATCAGCTTATATTGTTGTATTGACAACAGCTGCAAAATATATGAATGTCATATATACATATTCCTGAATTTATTTTTGCTGAGAGGGTTTTTTGGTGTATGTGGGAAAATTCAGCATGTCAGTTTAAGGAAATGTATATGATTTCCCTTTCAAGATCCTACAAAAACATATGGGAGCAAGATAATGTTTGTCCTGACCTGCCAAAATCCTGGGGAGATCATCTCAAATCCACATCACATTCCTGAGTACTAATGCTCACACTGGGGCTTTTGCATTAGCAGATGTGTGAAAATGCATGTACTCAGAGAACTCCCTCATGGCTTCACATCTAAAGAAGCTCTTCTACAACAGCTATTCCAGCCAAAAGCTGAAATGATATTTCCAAGTTAAGTATACCATCATTTAAGCCAGTGTCTGGACAGAAAAATTCAACTGAAGGGTTTGTTATTTGGCTCAGAACCAAGAGGAGCCTGAGCGAATGTTAGACAGATTTTCAGGAGGCCTCCCCCGCTCCATTCCCAGTCCTTGAGTTGCATCAAAGACTCTGGGAATTTTCCTTCACTCATGTAACAATTTCCCATTTCAAACCCATGCCTGAAAGAGGCATGCACTAGATTTTCGTTGTGATTAAAATAGGGGGCAGGGTCTGTTCGATACTGTCACTAGTTCATTATTTAGGCTGTGGCCAAAAACATACTAAGAACATTAACAAAACCAAACTACCTTTGCATACTTTCTTTAAAATTTTCCCTTGTAAAAAAATAACAGATTTTTAAGCCTTATGTAAGTAACACAAGCTCACTGTAGAAAACTTTGGAAAAACTTTAAAGAAGAAAGTTAAAAATGCCCCATATCCCACCACTCAGAGGTTAAATACTATTTATATTTTGCTCTGTTTCCTTCTAGTTTCTCAAATGTATAAAATACAGTTCTGTTATCCTTCTACACATTTATAATGGCAAAATGAAAAGCAGTGGTCACAATCTGAGTTAGAGAAAAAGCATTAAACAACAAAAAAAGCATTAAATCTAGAAATGTTAAAAAGGACACCTAGTACCTTACATTCTACAATGAAGCCTTAGCAGTTATGCATATTTGTATATCACATAACATGGACATTATATGGCAAAACTACAGAAGTAGAAGGAGAAATAAAGAGAAAAGTATTAGTAGCATGAGAGTTTAATTCACCTTTCTAAGTCCAGGATAGGATACATACGGCATCAGAAGACACAAAAACATAATTAATGAGGTAAATCTAACTGATATAAACACAACTTTATATCTTGAAAACAGAGAATATATCCTTTTTTCAAGTGCGCATAATAAATATAAATTCACAGAAAGTAAGCATTTTCGCCACAAAATAAAATCTGATCTAAACAATCTTCCAGATCTAATTAACAATTTACAGGAAATTTCAGGGACAAAAGAACACCATGGGGATATAGTCAGCAAAATCCTATTTGTGGGAAGGGAAACACTACAGGATACATGTTTCTTTAAAAACTGATGGAATAGAACCCTATATTTTAAGATACTCTTATGAGAGATATCAACCAATTGGAATGTATGGGTCTTATTTGGAACATGATTTTTAAAAATGAGATGATCAGGGAAATTTAACATGAATTGGAAATTTGATATTAAAGCATTATTGCTATTTTTTTCAGGAGTGATAGTATTTTGCTTTAAAAGAAGTTTATTTTTTGGAGATATGTGTGGATATATTTACAGATGAAATAATGTCTGAAATTTGCTTCAAAATAATCTGGTGGGGTAGTGGGGTAAGATATGAAACTAGTCTGGCCATGAGTTCTTACTTGCTGAAGCTACCTGATTGTTAGGGGGTTTGTAATGTTATTCCTTCTATGTTTGCGTATATTTGAAATTTTGTATAATAAGGTGTTGAAGAGAGCGTGTATGTGCGCATGAACGCATGCATGCGCACACACGCGCAGACCCACAGAAACTGATGATAGCAAGTGTAGATAATTCTTTTGAGGAGTTATACTTTAAACGAAAGAAATGGGTCTGTAGTTGATATTGCTTTTAAAATGGACCTCATGGTTCATTCATTTTTATTTAAAGTTCTACTTTGTGTAGAGAGATAATTATCACTTCTTGAAATCTAGTGACTGTTTAGATATTTGCTATATTATATATTTAAATTTTTTCTATAAGTTAGAAAATTTTCACAATAAAAAGTTATGAATTAAACTTCCTACTCATTGCCAAGACAAAAAATTATCTTAGCAATTCTTGCCTGTTGATACTTTCAAATGCAGTGTTAAGAGTCAAATAAAATCCACTGCTAGGGCTTCCCTGGTGGCGCAGTGGTTGAGAGTCCGCCTGCCGATGCAGGGGAGATGGGTTCGTGCCCCGGTCCGGGAAGATCCCACATGCCATGGAGCGGCTGGGCCCGTGAGCCATGGCCGCTGAGCCTGTGTGTCCGGAGGCTGTGCTCCGCAACGGGAGAGGCCACAACAGTGAGAGGCCTGCATACTGGGAAGAAAAAAAAAAAAAAAAAAATCCACTGCTATTTTGACTGGGATTGTAAAAAAGTTCAGAACTAATTTTGGAATAACTGCAATTTTTACAATACTCAGTTTCCTTCTTCAGAAACCTGATATATTGTTAGTTTATGCAAATTATATTACTCTGAAGAGTTTCACCCTTTTTTTTTTTTTGGTACACTTTCTATATTTCTTCTTAGGGTTATTCCTAAGTACTTTATGTTTTCTGGTATTATTATGAGTACATTTTTTAAAAAATTAGATTACTTAATTAGTTTTCACTGTTTTACAGAAAGAGTATGGATGTTTTACATATGAACCAAGTATCTGATCAGTGTAATAAGTTCATTAAAACTTGATGCTCTTGAATTCTCTGTCAAAAAAAATTACATTGTCTGAAAACATAATTCAAAATCAATCTGTAAATGATTTTGTAACTATATCTCTTCCTTATGTTTTATATATTACTGCATTGTCTGGAATTTTCAGAGTAATTATATAAAAATGGTCATGGCATGATTGCCTTTTTCATGATTTTAGAAGGAATGCCGATAATATTCCACATTAAATATGATGCTGCTGTTTGGTTTAAGATTTGGTTTAAGATTCCTTATTATTTACAGAATTTACCTCTCTATTCCTAGTTATCTCAAGAGTAAATCTCATAAATAACTGCTGAATTTTATCAAATGCTCTTTCCACAACTAGTGAGATTATTATGTTCTCTTAGTGGACCAATTAATATTATATATTACGACAACAGATTTTTTAATATGTGAATAAATAATATTTGGTCATTGTAGATGATTCTTTTATCGTAGTGTTCAATTTTTTTTTTTTTTTTTTTTTTGCGGTACGCGGGCCTCTCACTGTTGTGGCCTCTCTCGTTGCGGAGCACAGGCTCCGGACGCGCAGGCTCAGCGGCCATGGCTCACGGGCCCAGCCGCTCCGTGGCATGTGGGATCTTCCTGGACCGGGGCACGAACCCGTGTCCCCTGCATCGGCAGGCGGACTCTCAACCACTGCGCCACCAGGGAAGCCCCGTAATGTTCAATTTGGTTGGTTGGTATTTTACTTGATATTTATGAATCTAAATTCAAATGTAAGAATGATGCTTAGTTCTCTTTATTTTAATGCTATGTTTGTTAGGTTTTACTCATTCATTTTTAAAATGCTCTCTTATAGGGGATTAGAAAACTCCTGTCCTCAATAGGTGTTAAAAAGTTCCTGAATGCTAATGCTACTTATTATGAAATAGGAAAAGGCAAGAGGCCACAGTCTACAAGCACAAAGATGAGATAATGGCTTCCACATCGCTTAACTGTCAGCCTTCCTTAGTGTGAAGTGTTGTATCTAGAGACTCCCAACCAAGCAACTGTTTAAAAATATTAAAGTAATTGACTAACAAAAGAGCTGTCAACTTTTTGGAAGATAACTTAAAAACTTTTTTTTGGCAAGGTCACTAAGGAATAAGAAACGAGAAAGCCAGATTAGAAACAAACAATATTCATTTCAAATTGTAGCACCAAAATCTTGAGAAGTTAGTGCTGATTTTGGTAAATGTTACTGAACATTTCTATAACTCACTGGAGTCCTTAGTACTAGTTTGCTACAGTTTATGATAGAATCTACATAGTGACCTGGAGAAAGGATAGGTTCTTTATTTTATAAGGTGCATTACATCCCTGAGTAATGACATTTCAATTGCAAGATATTCAGAACACAAAGGAACTAAATGGAGGCAGTAACACAAGTCACCTACCATATGAGAGACAACAGTAGCTTACTGAGCTATGTGCTCATCTCTGCCGCTTTCTGTAGAGAAGTCTAAGTTTGAGGTCTCTGCAGATTTACTAGTCTTTAGCAGAGAAGAGATTGGTCTACAAATTCTATTTGTAAATGAATGAAGCCAGGTAAAAGAGATGGAGGGGAAGCAAAGCTGTGCTCCTACTTAGCAAGACTCAAGACTCCAAAGCCCATTTCATATTCAGTCAAGGCATATTCTATGTCCATCAATGTTTCAGTGTTTTTCCCTCCCAGATTTTTGCAACATGTTTCAAAAAGAGAAACAGTGTTGACAAATTTTAGTTTAATGTACATGAAATGTCTAGCTTGGCTTTAAACTTGTGTCATATTGAACATGATGCTCTAAAAATACTGGTAAAGTAAAAGCAAGCAAGGAAGAAATGAAAAATTCAAATGTACCTACCATTACAGTATGGTCTTCAAAGTCTAAAATATTTACTGCGGAGGAAAAGCTTATTGACTCCTGATACTGACCAAATCGGGGACAAACTGTTCACATAAGATATATTTTCATACACATACAGACAGAAAAATGCATATATATTTTTGCCGAAAGATTTGAGTAAATTGCACAAACTGATTCCACTTAGTGGAAAATAGAGTAGATGTACGTTTCTCTACCTAAGTACAACTAAAAACCCTGGACATTAATTACAGCTGACCCTTGAATAACAGGAGTTTGAACTGGGTGGGTCCACTTACAGAGGAATTTTTTTTTCAACAATAAATACTATAATACTACACAATCTGCTATGCAAAACCATGGGCATTAATTGCAGCTGACCCTTGAATAACATGGGCTTCAATTAGGTGGGTCCACTTATACGGGGATTTTTTTTTCCAACAGTAACTACTACAATACTATGCAACTTGCAGATGCAGAACCGGAACCGGGGGTATGGAGGGCCAATTTTAAGCCATACATGGATTTCCGACTCCGCAGTGAGTAAGCACCCCTAATGCCCACGATGTTCAATGGTCAGTTGTACGTACAAAATAAACATAAGACTCTGGAGGGTGAAGAAGAGGCGGCAGGACAGCTAGGACCTTCAGGACACAAAGAATAACACAAGGAACGTGAGGTCCTTGGGGTTTGTTTTTGCCTCAAATACCCCAGCTTTGGAGGTGAAGAGGCCAGCAACCTGAAAATGCCAATGGAAAAGGACAAAAAGAAGTCTGAACAAAAGCCTGATCTCTCTAGCCAAAGGAATAGGAAAGGGGCAGGCTTGCAAGGAAGAGACTTTTAGAAAATAACTGCTCTACTCTAGACAAACACCAAAGGAAAAAACTGTGGCTCCACCACCACCCATGCCAGCAAAAGCCAAGTGGGGAGGCTGGACTTCCGCCCTCCTGAGACTATAACGAGATGCCCAACACCCAACTGAGGCGGTGCCAGAAAAGGCTAAGTAGGTTGTCAGGACTTGAATTCCTTCCAGCCATTAACAAGAACTAGCCCCCAATCCACGCAGTGGTGGTACAGAACAAACAGGGAACTTGGACTGCCCTCACTCGCTGCTCCCAGCAGTAGAGAGGCGCCCCTGCTCCTTCCCACTCGTGAGCTGTGAGTACAGGCCTAGAAGAGGGTCAGGAGGACTTCTGTCATCATTCAGCAGTAATGAAGCCACATGGTGAGCTGAACTACCATTTCTGCCCAATAGTCCCCTGACCTTGAAGAGTAACGTTGGCCAAGCAAGACTTCTACCTCCACTTGGCAGAGTGAGGCACAGTGCTCAACTTCCCTGCCACGGTGGTGTCAAGAAAGCCAGTTAAAACAAAAGCTTTAAATAAGATCCAAATCTTAGGAAAATGCCTAGGTTCAAACTGAAAATCACCGGACATACCAAGAACCTGGAAGATGTCAAACTGAATGAAAAAAGGACAATCAATAGACACTAACACCAAGATTACCAAGATGTTTAAATTATCTGTGAAAGATTTTTCAAATGCCGTGATAAAAATGTTTCAAAGAGCACCTATGAACATGCTAGAAACAAATGTAAAAATAGAAAGCTTCAGCAAAGAAAAAGAAACTCTCAGCAAAGAATTAGAAGATGTAAAGAAAAATCAAATGGAAATTCTGTACCTTCAACATACAATAAAATCAAAAGTTCAGTGGATAGATTCAATAGCAGAATGGAGGGACAGTAAAAAAGAATCAGTAAACTGTAAAAGAACAGTAGAAATTACCCAATCTGACAAAGACAGGAAAAACAGACTGAAAAATTAACAGAATCCCAGGGATTTGTGGGATTATTTTAAAAGAGCTAACATGTGGGTCATAATGGGCCCAGAAGGGAAAGGGAAAGGAGATGGGACTGGAAAAGTATTTGAAAAAACAATGGCTGAAAACTAACTAAATTTTGCAAGAGACATAAATCTACAAAATAAAGAAGCTGGGTGAACCCATAACAGGACACTCTCAAAGACACCCATGAAAAGACATATCATAATGCAACTTCTGAAAACTAAAGACAGAAAGATACCTGAAGGCAGCCAGAGAAAAGTGACAGTTTACCTATAGGGGAAACACACCTCAAATGATAGCAGATTCCTCATCAAAAATACACGGAGGCTGGAAGAAACTGACACGGTATTTTTTTGAGTATTGAAAGAAAAGAACTGTCAACCCTGAATCCTGTACCCAGAGAAAATATATTTCATGAATGAAGGGGAAATCCAGACTTTCTCAGATGAACAAAAACAAAGAGAATTTGTTGTCAGCAGACTTACTCTAAAAGAATGGCTAAAGGAAGTTCTAACAGAAAGAAAACAATAAAAGAAGGAACTTTAGAACATTGGATGGAAGAAAAAACATAGTAAACAAAAATATGAGTAAATATAATAGGTTGCGCTTCTCCTCTTGAGTTTTCTATATTATGTTTAAGAGTTGAAGAAAAAAGTAACACTCACGGATGTGGCTCAAATATATAAGATAATTATATTACAAATAGGGAGTGTAAAGGGACATAAAGGGAGGAAAGGCTTCACTCAATCTGGTAAAATGACACCAGTAGACTGTGATAAGTTATGCATAGTTAAGGTAATACACCTACAGCAACCACTAATAAAGCTATATAAAGTGGTATAATAAAAACAGGAAGGCAAGGGAAAGAAAACAAAAAACAAACAAAAACAGAATAGAGAATAAAAAATAAAAGAGCAGACTTATGCCCTAACATATAAATAATTACATTCAATACAAATTGTCCACAAACATGAAATAAAAGACAGAGGTTGGCAGAGAGAATTAAAAACATAAACTGTATGCTGTCTATAAGAAACTCATTTTAAGACATAATGATATACACAGACTGAAAGTAAAATTTGGAAAAAGGTATATGATCTTAAAATCAATGAGAATAGGAAAACTCCAGAAGGTAACAATGAACGGCTAATTAACATTTTCTCAAAGTCCAACATCAAAAGTAATCAAATGAGTATAAGTTAAACTTACTTTCCCCCCCAAAATAGAATGTGTTTATTTTTGATCTTTTAAGTATTAAATCATTTTTAAAAACTGAGGTGGTCAAAAGGTACAAACCTCCAGTTATAAGATAAATACGACTACAGATATAATGCACAACATAATTAATATAAGTAACACTGCTGTATGTTATGTATGAAAGTTGTTAAGAGAGTAAATCCTAAGACTTCTCATCACAAGGAAAAACATTTTTTTTTCATTTTCTTCTATTTTGTATCTATATGAGATGATGGATGTTCACTAAACATATTATGATAATCATTTAATGTAAGTCAATTATGCTGTACACCTTAAGCCTATACAGTGCTGCATGTCAATGATATCTCAATAAAATGAGAAGAAAAAATATTTTAATTGAAATATAATTGACATATAACATTACTTTCAGATGTACAACATAATGTTTTGATATATGTATATATTGGGAAATGATCACAATAGTCTAGTTAACATCCAACACCAACTTATAGTTACAATTTTTTTCTATGATGAGAACTTGTAAGATCTACCCTCTCAGCAACTTTCAAATACACAATGTAGTATTTTAACTATAGCCACCATGTTTTAACATTCCCAAGCCTCACTTATTTTTAAATTAGAATTTTGTACCTTTTGACCACCTTCACCCATTTCATCCATTTCCCTCCATCTATCAATACGTCCCCCCACCAGCAACCACCAGCCTGTTACCTGCATGTATGAGTTTTTGTTATTGTTTTTGTTTTTACTTAGATTCCACTTATAAAGTAAGGTCATATGGTATCTGTCTTTCTCTGTCTGACTGGCATAATACCCTCAAGGTCTATCCATGTTGTCACAAGGGCAGGATTTTCTTCTTTTTATGTCTGAATATTACAGTGTGTGTGTGTGTGTGTGTGTGTGTGTGTGTAACATTTTCTTTACCCATTTATCCATCAACAGACACTTAGGTTGTATACATGTCTTGCCTACTGTAAATAATTCTGCAATGAACATGGGGATGCAGATATCTTTGTGAGTTAATGTGTTCCCCAGAGTGGACATTGCTGGATCATATGGCAGTTCTATTTTTAATTTTTTGAGGAACCTCCATACTGTTTTCCATAGTAGCTACACCAGCTTACACTCCGTAACCCTAGTTTACAGTACACAAGGATTCCCTTTTCTCCACATTCTTGCCAACACTTGTTATCTCTTGTCTTTTTCATGACAGCCATTCTAACAGGCTGTGAGATGATATCTCATTGTGCTTTTGATTTGTATTTCCCTGATAATTAGTGTGCTGAGCATATTTTCATGTACCTATTGGCCATTTGTATGTATTCTATGGGATTTCTCTTCAGATCCTCTGCCCATTTTTTAATCAGACATTTTTTTCTATTGAGTTGTATGAGATCTTTATATATTTTGGATATTATTCCTTATCAGATACATGATTTGCAAATACTTTCTCTCATTCTGCAGGATACCTGTATTTTGCAGGGGGGTGGGGGGGAGGGTTCTTTTGCTGTATAGAAACTTTTTAGTTTGATGTAGTCCCACTTGTTTGTTTTGCTTTTGTTGCCTTTGCTTTTGGTATCAAATAAAAAACCCAGTGTCAAGGAGCTTACCACCTATGTATTCATGAGTTCAGGTCTCATTCTGAGGTATTTAAACCATTCTCAGTTGATTTTTGTGCATAGGATAAGATAGTGGTCCATATTCTTGGCTTCTTTGTTGTAAATTAATTGACCATATATGCGAGGGTTTATTTCTAGGCTACCTATTCTGTTCTATTGATCTATTTTTTATGTCAATACTATATTTTTTTGATTACTATAGCTCTGTAATATAGTTTGAAATCAGGAAGCATGGTGCCTCCAACTTTGTTCTTTCTCAAGATTGCTTTTGCTATTTGGGGCCTCTTGCAGCTCCATACAGATTTTAAGATTGTTTTCTTTCTGTGAAAAATGCCATTGGAATTTTGATAGGGATTTCATTAAATCTGTAGATTGCTTTTGGTAGTATGGACATTTTAACAATATTAAATCTTCCAATCCATGATCATGGTATATCTTTCCATTTATAGGCACACCTCGTTTTATTGTACTTCACTTTATTGCACTTTGAAGATACTTTATTGCACTTTGAAGATACTGCATTTTTTACAAATTGAAGGTTTCTGGCAAACCTGTGTCAAGCAAGTTTACCAGCACCATTTTTCCAATAGCATTTGCTCCCTTCGTATCTCTGTGTCACATTTTAATAATTCTCACATTATTTTAAACTCTTCACCAGCAAAAAGATTACTATTCCTTGAAGGCTCAGGTGAGGGTTAGCATTTTTTAGCAATATTTAAAAATTAAGGTACATACATTGTTTTTTTGGACATAATGTTAGTGTACACTTAACAGACTACAGTATATTGTAAACATAACTTTTGTATGTACTGGGAAACCAAAAAGTTCATGTGAAACACTTTATTTTGATATTCACTTTATTGCAGTGGTCTGGAACTGAAGAAGGTATGCCTGTATTTATGTCTTCTTCAGTTTCTTTCATCAATGTCTTAAGGTTTTCAGTGTACAGGTCTTTCACCTCCCTGACTAAATTTATACTTAGGTATTTCATTCTTTTTCATTTAATTTTAAGTGGGATTGTTTTATTAATTTCTCTTCTGATAGTTCAGTATAGTGTATGTAGTATATAGAAATGCAACTGATTTTTGTATGCTGCAACTTTACTGAATTTGTTTATTAATTCTCACAGTGTTTTGGTGGAGTTTTTAGAGCTTTCTATATATAATGTCATGTCATCTGTAAATAGTGACAGTTTTGCTTCTTCATTTCCAATTTGGATACTTTTTATTTCTTTGCCTTGCCTAATAAATGGCAAGAGTGGGCATCCTTGTCTTATTCCTGACCTTGGAAGAAAATCTTTCAGCTTTTCACCATGTTGTTAGCTGTGGGCTTGTCATATATGGGCTTTATTAGGTTGAGGTATGTTCCCTGTATACCTCCTTTGTTGAGAGTTTTTATCATAAATGAATGTTGAATTTTGTCAAATGCTTTTTCTGCATCTATTGAGATGATCATATGATTTTTATCCTTCATTCTGTTAATGTGGTGTACCATACTGATCAATTTGTAGATGTTGACTCATCCTAGCATCCCTGGAATAAATCCCACTTAATCATGGTGGGTGCTCCTTTTTGTGTACTATTGAATTTGGTTTGCTAAATTTTGTTAAGGATCTCTACCTCTTGTTCATTAGGGATACTGGCCTGATTTTCTTTTCCTGTTGTGTCCTTGACTGGCTTTGGTAACAGGATAATGCTGACATCATGAAATGAGTTTAGAAGGGTTCTCTCTGCTTCTGTTTTTTGGAATGGTTGATAAGTACTGGTATTAATTCTTCTTTAAGTGTTTGGAAACATATAAACCAAAGATCTCTATATAGGAATTTTATTTATTCTTAATTAGTAGGGCAAAAAAAAATTAGAAATCGAAAAGTTTAAGGATAGAAGACTAGACAAATAAATGATTCAGAGGATATAACCATTAAAATATCTATGCCTTGAAAAATATTTAATGATTTGAAGGAAATATGCTGATGATAATAAATGAGGTAAGTTACAAAATATAATTTAATATTTTGTCAATTTAAAAAATATTATAGTTTTTAAATTTTATTCTTAATACTTTTCTGTATTTTCAAAAATTTCTAAGTCTAGGACAAAATAAAACACCAAATAAGTGACAAATGAACTCAACCAAGCTTCCCCCATCTCCTTTCTTTCCCAAAGTAGACCACTGCTAAAGCTCTTCCATCTTCCTTGTTTTTTCTTTTCTCCCCAACACTGAAAGCAGGAAGTATAAGAATTCTGTAAGTTTTTCCTCTAGTGTCAGCATAAGCATGGCTTTTCATGGGTCTGGTTTTCTAGCCACACTCAACTTTTACTGAAAACCTCACAAACGAAACTAGGTTCATCCTAAGTTTTTGTGTGATCATTTGGTTTAAAGAAATTAAAGGTCTGAGGAAAGGAAAGTCCAGGTTTTTGGGTAAACCACGTCGGTGGAAAACTGAGCTGGTGCAAGGCAGTTTTCAAAGTGCCATGCCCTGTGGCAGCATAGTTTTCAATAAACGTAAGTAGGAAATATTTAAATAGCACCCAATTTACATTTTAGTCTCATAAAGAGAGAGGGTTGAAAGAGTAGAGGTGCAGATATGGCTCCAATAAAAGCCCTAGCTGAGCCAACAGCAGGGAGGAAACGCATGGAGGCTGCCTGAAGTTTGTGTTATTCAACTTGTGATGATAAATGATTCACAACTTTTCATCTTCTCAGTTATGTCTAGGTTTATGATAATCTGGTAGCCTACTGAAGGACACTGCTTGCTTTGGACAGGAAATCCTTAAGTTTCTTCAGTGGTTCCTTGTAGAACCATCAGAAGCTAAGATTCACTGGCTCACATTTAAGAATGCTCAGGTCCAGGTCTGGGCAAAGCTACTCTGATAAGCAAAACTTAAGATAAAAGTTTTAACTATTGTGCTTCCCTGGTGGCGCAGCGGTTAAAAACCCGCCTGCCAATGCAGGGAACATGGGTTTCAGCCCGGGTCCGGGAAGATCCCACATGCTGCGGAGCAACTAAGCCCATGCACCACAACTACTGAGCCTGCACTCTAGAGCCTGCGAACCACAGCTACTGAGCCTGCGTGCCACAACTACTGAAGCCCGCGTGCCTAGAGCCTGTGCTCCTTGACAAGAAAAGCCACTGCAATGAGAAGCCCGTGCACAGCAATGAAGAGTAGCCCCCGCTCGCTGCAACTAGAGAAAGCCCGTATGCAGCAACAAAGACCCAACACAGGGACTTCCCTGGTGGCACAGTGGTTAAGAATCTGCCTGCCAATGCAGGGGACACAGGTTCGAGCCCTGGCCCAGGAAGATCCCACATGCCACAGAGCAACTAAGCCCGTGCACCACAACTACTGAGCCTGCACTCTAGAGCCCGCGAGCCACAACTACTGAAGCTCGCGTGCTGCAACTACTGAAGCCCGTGTGCCGCAACTACTGAAGCCCGCGTGCCTAGAGCCTGTGCTCCGCAACAAGAGAAGCCACAGCAATGAGAAGCCCGCACACCGCAATGAAGAGTAGCCCCCACTCACCGCAACTAGAGAAAGCCCGCGTGCAGCAACGAAGACCCCATGCAGCTAAAAAATTTAAAAATTAATAAATAAATAAATTTATAGAATAAAAAAAAGACCCAACACAGCCAAATATAAGTAAATAAATTTATTTTTAAAAAAGTTGCAAGCCTCAGAAGAGGCACACACTTAAAAAAAAAAGTTTTAAGTATTATTTTTATGAAGAGGGCAAACATTTTTCATTACACTGAAACCCACAGATACCCAGCAAAAATGAAGATGCTTAAATAAAGTCCTATAAGGAAGGAGGGCTGGAGAGGGGCAATGCAGAGAATCTCTTACAAGGTGACATATAACAGATAATTTGGATTTCAAGGTGCTGACATGGATCCTAAGTAAATGAGA
This sequence comes from Globicephala melas, assembly GCF_963455315.2. Taxonomy (NCBI): domain Eukaryota; kingdom Metazoa; phylum Chordata; class Mammalia; order Artiodactyla; family Delphinidae; genus Globicephala; species Globicephala melas. Next base: position 48,733,047 of record NC_083333.1, on the reverse strand, counting down.
CTGCTATTTGATCCAATAAATGATGAAATGCAAGATTAAAATAACAGCAGGAAAGTGTGTCTTGCTTGCTCCTTGGTAAATGATTTGTCTCCTAGAAGACTGGAATTATGCTTCAAGCTCTTGGCATCTCTACCAACATGAGTGTGTGGGTGGGGAGGTGGAGTGGGAGAGAGGACATCAAGCCCACCCAACTCCTGGAAATTTTAAAGAAAAGACAAAACTTTCCAAGAGTAATAGTCATTTTGGTAAGTGAAACCATTTGTAACTTTAGAGGAGTTTTTTCTTTCCCTCCAACATATCATAAAAAAAAAAATCCACACTGTGCTGTAATAGGCTATAAAGCTTTGGTTTAAAGAAGGGTCAACAAGAGCTAAAACCACTAATGTCATACTTGAAGAAGGAAGAGTGGAGGGCAGTGATGCCTCAACACTTTCATGATCCCAATGAAAAGTCTCACCGAGGTTAAAAACTATCTGCCAAATTTATGCCAAGGACAAATTTTACAGCCAAGCTAAATTCTTCTGTGCATATAAGGAGTGTTATAAAAAGAATGAACTATTCAGCATCCCTGGGAGAGACTTGCATTTAGAGAAAAAAAGGGGGGGCGGGATTATCAAAACAAAAAGATAGAACCTAGGAGGGAGAAACTGAAACACAGACAAACTGAAACAGAGATATAGGGAAAAAAGAGTGAAAGGGAGACAATGACAGATCAGGACAGAGCCAAAAACGTTTAGGAGAGTGACTCCTCCTCTGGCAAACAGAACGGCTCCGTGTCTTCATCTTCTGTAGGCAGAACAAAATGTATTCACATGCAAAAACTAATACGACCAAAGTCAAATCCAACTGGGCAGAATTATTTTAAGGAGATGAAGAGGCTTAAGGAGGTAACTTGCATTCTGTTGTTCCCACCAAAAACCCCATGAAATAGTTAATTTCAGTTCACTATTGAAGTCAACATCTTCCCTATTTGGCCACGGTGATGAATACCTTTCCCTTAAAGGACTGTCAGAGCTGCCTCAGAATACTGCAAATGTATCCAAACAGTATAGCATCACAGATTTTAGAATCAGAAGGGTCTTTGTGAACATCTAATCGAACAAACTTATGGTAGGAATCAACTGAGGATCAGGAAAAGAATTGTCACACTGTCACATCTAAACCTGGAAGAAGTGGATGAGGGAGAAGGAGGGGGTGGGAGAATAATTTCTAGGATTAAGACCTAAAATATCAGAATCTCATCTATTGTTATTGGAACATATCCTCCAAGAAACTCATATATTAGTTAAGAAGGCAAGCTCTTTTATAAATCAACTATACTTCAATTAAAAAAAAACAGGGGAGGAGTCAAGATGGCAGTGTAGGAAGACACAGAGTTAGCATCTCCCCACAACTAGGGCACCTGCAGGCTACTGGTGGGGGACTCTGACCCCAAAGGAGACGGTAGGAACCCTAGAGTGAACCGGTAGGACGCAGGGAGACCGAGGGGGGAGGAGAAGTGGAGGTCAGACAAGACTGGCACACTGCTGAGCTCCCAGGCCGGTCCCCTGCCCTCCAAGGCACCCCATTCCCCACCATCAGCTGCATTGGTCCTGGGGGCATAGGAGGGAGGCCCGGGAGATCAGGAGAGGCAGGAGGGAGGGGCCCTCCCAGACCACAGACTGGAGGAGCAGGAGAGGAGAAGAGGGCATTTGCCGTGCCCACTCGATCCCAGGAAGCCTGCTGGGCTCCCAGGTGAGGTCCTATGCCCTCTGAGACCAGGGATGGGGGGCATGCCTGGGACCCTTCTGTTCCTTGATCCTAAACCCCACCCCCCAACAGACCCTAGGGCCTTTTCCAGTCCTGTGGGTCCTGAGCATTGGACCCTCCCACTGCCCAAACCTCACCATTGCTTAGGCCCCGCCCTCCACAGTCAAGGCCTTCCCCCCCTCCGCCCCCCCACTTTTTTTTCCCTCCTCCTCTTTTTCACTACTGTGGTACTGATGCACCTTCCGGTTGTTGATTCATATATATATATATATATTTTTATTATTAATTAATTAATTTATTTATTTTTGGCTGCGTTGGGTCTTCGTTTCTGTGTGAGGTCTTTCTCTAGTTGTGGCGAGCAGGGTCCACTCTTCATCGTGGTGCGCAGGCCTCTCACTGTCGCGGCCTCTCTTGTTGCGGAGCACAGGCTCCAGATGTGCAGGCTCAGTAGTTGTGGCTCACGGGCCTAGGTGCTCCGCGGCATGTGGAATCTTCCCAGACCAGGGCTCAGACCCATGTCCCCTGTACTGGCAGGCAGATTCTCAACCACTGCGCCACCAGGGAAACCCCCCACCTATATTTTTATTTTTTACATTCTTTCTAAAATATCTGTTAGTTTCCAAGTTTAATTTTATTTTTTACTTTGTTATTCTTCTCCCTTTTTTCTTGCTGCCCCATGCAGCTTGTGGGATCTTGATTCGCAAGCCTGGGTCGGGGGGAAGCTCCTGCAGTGGGAGCTCCAAGTCCAAACCACTGGACTAACAGAGAGGCTCAGACCCCAGGGAACATTCATCAGAGTGAGGTCTCACAGAGTTCCTCATCTCAGCACCAAGACCCAGCTCTACCCAACAGCCTACAAACTCCAGTGCTGGAAGCCTCAGGCCAAACAACCAGTAACACCAGAACACAATGCCACTCATAAAAAAACAAAAATGAGACACCAAAAAAATATGTCACAGATGAAGGAGCAAGGTAAAAACCTACAAGACCAAATAAATGAAGAGGAAATAGGCAATCTACCTAAAAAAGAATTCAAAGTAATGATAGTGAAGATGATCCAGAATCTCGGAAATAGAACGGAAGCACAGATTGAGAAAATACAAGAAATGTTTAACAAAGATCTAGAAGAACTAAAGAACAAACAAACAAAGATGAACAACGCAACTGAAATGAAAAATACACTAGAAGGAAACAATAACAGAATAACGGAGGCAGAAGAACGAATAAGTGAGCTGGAAGACAAAATGGTGGAAATAACTGCCAAGGAGCAGAATAAAGAAAGAAGAATGAAAAGAATTGAAGACAATCTCAGAGACCTCTGGGACAACACTAAAGGCACTAACATTCGAATTATAGGGGTCCCAGAAGAAGAAGAGAAAAAGAAAGGATCTGAGAAAATATTTGAAGAGATTATAGTGGAAAACTTCCCTAACATGGGAAAAGAAATAGTCACCCAGGTCCAGGAAGCACAGAGAGTTCCATACAGGATAAACCCTAAGAAAAACACAACAAGGCTCATGTTAATCAAACTAACAAAAATTAAATTCAAAGAAAAATTATTAAAAGCAGCAAGGGAAAAACAAAAAATAACATACAAGGAATCCCCATAAGGTTATCAGCTGATTTTTCAGTGGAAACTCTGCAGGACAAAAGGGAGTGGCAGGATACACTTAAAGTGATGAAAGAGAAAAACCTACAATCAAGATTACTCTACCCAGCAAGGATCGCATTCAAATTCGAGGGAGAAGTCAAAAGCTTTTCAGACAAACAAAAGCTAAGAGAATTCAGAACCACCAAGCCAGCTTTACAATACATGCTAAAGAAACTTCTCTAAGCAGAAAACACAACAGAAGAAAAAGACACACAAAAACAAACCCAAAACAATTAAGAAAATGGTCATAGGAACATATATATCAAGAATAACCTTGAATGTAAATGGCTTAAATGCTCCAACCAAAAGACAGAGACTGGCTGAATGGATACAAAAACAAGACCCATATATATGCGGTCTACAAGAGACCCACTTCAGAACTAGGGACACGTACAGACTGAAAGTGAAGGGATGAAAAAGATATTCCGTGCAAATGGAAATCAAAAGAAAGCTGGAGTAGCAACACTTGCATCAGATAAAACAGACTTTAAAATAAAGACTGTTACAAGAGATAAGGAGGGACACTACATAATGACCAAAGGATCGATCGAAGAAGAAGAAATAACAATTATAAATGTTTATGCACCCAACACAGGAGCACCTCAACACATAAGGCAAATGCTAACAACCATGAAAGGAGAAATCGACAGTAACACAATAATACTAGGGGACTTCAACACACCACTTGCACCAATGGACAGATCAACCAAACAGAAAATAAATAAGGAAACACAAGCTTTAAATGACACAATAGACCAGATAGAGATCTAATTGGTATTTATAGAACATTCCACCCAAAAGTGGCAGAATACACTTTCCTCTCAAGTGCACATGGAACATTCTCCTGGATAGATCACATCTTGGGTCACAAATCAAGCCTCAGAAAATTTAAGAAAATTGAAATCGTATCAAGCATCCTTTCTGACCACAATGCTATGAGATTGGAAATTAATTACAGGAAAAAAACTGTAAAAGAAAAAAAAACAACCCAAATACATGGAGGCTAAACAGTGTGCTACTAAATAATGAAGAGATCACTGAAGAAAACAAAGAAGAAATAAAAAAATACATAGAAACAAATGACAACAAAAACACGATGACTAAAACCCTATGGGATGCAGCAAAAGCAGTTCTAAGAGGGAAGTTTATAGCAATTCAATCGCATCTCAAGAAACAAGAAAAATCTCAAGTAAACAATCTAACCCTACACTTAAAACAACTAGAGAAAGAAGAACAAAGAAAACCCAAAGTCAGTGGAAGGAAAGAAATCATAAAGATCAGAGCAGAAATAAATGAAATAGAAACAAAGAAAATAATAGCAAAGGTCAATAAAACTAAAAGCTGGCTCTTTGAGAAGGTAAACAAAATTGATAAACACTTAGCCAGACTCCTCAAGAAAAGAGGGAGAGGATGCAAATCAATAAAATTAGAAATGAAAAAGGAGAAATCACAACCAACACTGCAGAAATACAAAGGATTATAAGAGACTACTACAAACAACTATATGCCAATAAAATGGACAACCACGAAGAAATGGACAAATTCTTGGAAAGGTGCAATTTTGCAAGACTGAACCAGAAAGAATTAGAAAATATAAACAGACCTATCACAAGTAATGAAATTGAAACCGTAAGTAAAAATCTTCCAACAAACAAAAGTCCAGGACCGAATGGCTTCACAGGCGAGTTCTATCAAACATTTAGAGATGAGCTACCACGGATCCTTCACAAACTCTTCCAAACAATGGCAGAGGGAGAAACACTCCCAAATTCATTCTACAAAGCCAACATCACCCTGATACCAAAACCAGAAAAGATATCACAAAAAAAGAAAATTATAAACCAATATCACTGATGAACATAGATGCAAAAATCCTGAACAAAACACTAGCACACAGAATCCACCAGCACATTAAAAGGATCATACACCACGATCAAGTGGGATTTATCCCAGGGATGCAAGGATTCTTCAATATATGCAAATCAATCAATATGATACACCACATTAACAAATTAAGAAATAAAAACCATATGATCATCTCAGTAGATGCAGAAAAAGCTTTTGACAAAATTCAACACCATTTATGATAAAAACTCTCCACAAAATGGGCATAGAGGGAATCTACCTCAACATAATAAAGGCCATATATGACAAACCCACAGCAAGCATCATACTCAATGGTGAAAAACTGAAAGCATTTCTACTAGGATCAGGAACAAGACAAGGATGTCCATTCTCGCCACTCTTATTCACCATAGTTTTGGAAGTCCTAGCCACGGCCATCAGAGAAGAAAAAGAAATAAAAGGAATACAAATTGGAAAAGAAGAAGTAAAACTGTCACTATTTGCCAATGACATGATATTATACATAGAAAATCCTAAATATGCCACCAGATAACTACTAGAACTAATCAGTGAATTTGGTAAGGTTGCAGGATACAACATTAATGCACACAAATCTCTGGCATTCCCATACACCAACAATGAAAAATCAGAAAGAGAAATTAAGGAAACACTCCCATTTACCCCTGCAACAAAAAGAATAAAATACCTAGGAATAAACCTGCCTAAGGAGGCAAAAGATTTGTACTCAGAAAACTGTAAAACACTGATGAAAGGAATCAAAGATGACATAAACAGATGGAGAAATATACCATGTTCTTGGATTGGAAGAATCAATATTGTGAAAATGACTATACTACCCAAAGCAATCTACAGAAATCTACAGATTCAATGCCATCCCTATCAAACTACCAATGGCATTCTTCACAGATTTAGAAGAAAAAATCTTACTATTTGTATGGAAACACAAAAGACCCCAAATGGCCAAAGCAATCTTGAGAAAGAAAAATGGAGTTGGAGGAATCAGGCTCCCCAAATTCAAACTATACCACAAAACCACAGTAATCAAGACAGTATGGTACTGGCACAAAAACATAAATATAGATCAATGGTACAGGATAGAATGCCCAGAGATAAACCCACGCACATATGGGCACCTAATTTATGACAAAGGAGGCAAGAACATACAATGGAGAAAAGACAGCCTCTTCAGTAAGTGGTGTGGGGAAAACTGGACAGCTACCTGTAAAAGAATGAAATTAGAACACTACTTAACACCGTACACAAAAATAAACTCCAAATGGATTAAAGACTTAAATATAAGACCAGATACTATAAAACTTTTAGAGGAAAACATAGGAAAATCACTCTTTGACATAAACCACAGCAAGATCTTTTTTGACCCACCTCCTAGAGTAACAGAAATAAAAGCAAAAGTAAACAAATGGGACTTAAGTAAATTTAAAAGCTTTTGCACAGCAAAGGAAACCATAAACAAGACAAAAAGACAACCCTCAGAATGGGAGAAAATATTTGCAAGTGAAACAACAGAGGATTCATCTCCAAAATATACAAACAGCTCATTGGGCTCAATATCAAAAAAACAAACAATCCAGTTAAAAAATGGGCAGAAGACCTAAACAGACATTTCACCAAGGAAGACACACAGTTGGCCAAGAGGCACATGAAAAGATGCTCAACATCACTAATTATTAGAGAAATTTAAATCAAAACCACAATGAGGCATCACCTCACACGGGGCAGAATGGCCATTATCAAAAAACCTAGAAACAATAAATGCTGGAAAGGTTTTGGTGAAAAGGCAACCCTCCTACACTGTTGGTGGGAATGTAAATTGATACAACCACTATGGAAAACAGTATGGAGGTTCCTTAAAAAACTAAAAATAGAACTACCATATGACCAAGCAATCTCACTACTTGCATATACCCTGAGAAAATCATAATTCAAAATGAGACATGCACCACAATGTTCATTGCAGTACTATTTACAATAGCCAGGACGTGGAACCAACCTAAATGTCCATCGACAGATGAACAGATAAAGAAAGTGTGGCACATATATACAATGGAATATACTCAGCCATAAAAAGAAAACAAAATTGAGTTATTTGTAGTGAGGTGGATGGACCTAGAGTCTGTCATACAGAGTGATGTAAGTCAGAAAGAGAAAAACAAATGCCGTATGCTAACACATATATATGGAATAATAATTTTTTAAAAAATGGTGGGCTTCCCTGGTGGCGCAGTGGTTGGGAGTCTGCCTGCCGAGGCAGGGGACGCGGGTTCGTGCCCCGGTCCGGGAAGATCCCACTTGCCGCAGAGCGGCTGGGCCCATGAGCCATGGCCACTGAGCCTGCGCGTCCAGAGCCTGTGCTCCGCAACGGGAGAGGCCACGACAGTAAGAGGCCCGCGTACCGCAAAAAAAAAAAAAAAAAAAAAGTACTGATGAACCTAGTTGCAGGGCAGTAATAAAGAGGTAGGCGTTGAGAATCGACTTGTTGACATGGGGTGGGAGGGCGAAGCTGGGGTGAAGTGAGAGTAGCATCGACATATATACACTACTGAATGTAAAATAGTTGGCTGGTGGGAAGCAGCCGCATAGCACAGGGAGATCAGCTGGGTGCTTTGCGATGACCTAGAGGGGTGGGATAGGGAGGGTGGGAGGGAGAGTCAAGAGGGAGCGGATATGGGGACACGTGTATGCAGATGGCCGATTCGCTTTGTTGTGCAACAGAAAGTAACACAGTATTGTGAAGCAATTATAGTCCAATGTATTAAAAAAGAAAAAAAATAAGCTCCGGAATTACACTACCAGGCCTCCAACCTGGCATCTACCACTTCTCTTTTTCCTCAGTTATAAAATAAGGACAATAGTATAATCATTCTCCATAGGGAGACTGAGGAATAAACATAATATACTAAAGAGCAAAACAAAAACATTGGGACGTAGTAAAAATTCCCCCTCCTCCCCCTCCTGCTCCTCCTCTTACTGAAATAAAGTAACAAGGAGAGAACTAACATTTAATGAGTCCTTGTTATGTATCCAAACAGTGGCCAGAAGATATACAAATGTTACGCCTATTAATTCTCACAACACAGTAGACAGGTATTTTCATACTATTCTTAAGGACAAAGAGACTGGAGGTAATAGAGCTGGCTGGCTACAGAAATGGAAATCAAACCTACATTTCATCACAAAGTTCATACACTACACACCTGTCTATCCCAAAAATGCATTTTAATAAATATCTGTGTAAAACATGTTCATGATAAAGAAATTCAGATGGCACTGTCAAAATGGGAAGTAGTATAGTGTCCACAATTTCTCTTGAGCCATAGCTCCTTATTCTGAAAAAAGGAAATTATAACAATATGTTTATCTCACAGGATTTCTGTGAAGAATACAGAAGGTAATGCATGTGCAACTCCTAGCACAGTATGTTAAGCAACGAACTGTTACCAAAAACCACTATTATTCATTATATATGGAATCTAATATGCAGCACAGAAACTATATGGGCTGCATGTAACTCAAGATTTAAGTAGAGATGTTAAATATCCTATTTATTTCCCTTTACTTCTATAACTTTCCTAGAATAGTGTAGTTTGGTTTTCTTCAGAAGTAAGGAAGTGCGTAATTCAAAATTATATTAATTTACATTGATTTTGATGATCACAACCTCAAAATAATTTTGTCTCAGCTAAGTACATCTACTAATTTACAGAGAGCTATTTTTGTGAATGTAAATGGTACTATATTCATTGAGATATTTTAGTAATTTTTTATTCTTAAAACCATATTATTAAAATTAAACCATAATGAACCACTGTTCATTCTTGACACCATAGTAGTAAAGCAAACTACAGTGAAAATTCCACCATCAACAGCAGGAACTGATAGAAGTATCATCTTAGTACCTTTCAACTTATCAGTATTTCGATCATATTAATGAAACAGAAGGCAAAATTTAGTTACCATTTTGCACACGAAAATACAGAGGGATAGAATCGGTCAGTTTAAGACCCTGTAGTCCCTAAACATTAATGGACAAGAAAAGCAAAGCAAAAACATTTTTCTCTCAGGTATACTTTCATATCTGAGCTCTACTTTTTAAGTTTATTGAAAAGCCTAATATTATTATTCAGAATTTGACCAGTGTGGTACTTCTGAATGAACTATACTAAACAAACCAGAATAACTTTAACATGTAAAAACACAAGTCCAGTGGATGGGATCTGAACAGCTCTTAGCAAGTTTCAAAGCGACTAAAAACTCTTAAATCTTTATAGGAATAAATATTGTAGTGTGGAAAGGTCCATTGGGAACCTCCACTCATATGTTATGCCATGATAGAAGATCAAGGTGTCAGGTCCATTTAGAATCAGAGAGGTTTTTTTTGGCTTCTTTTATGCTTTTACCCATATTTTGAAAATGTAATTCACAATATTTCCAAGAGAAATATAATCACTCTGCCTCTCCCACCCCTCCCCCGCAAATACAGAATAAATTGTGAGTTTCAAACACTAGTATTCCTTTAGTTTGTGTTTTCCCACAAGTAGATGGGTAACGAAATGTGACCTTGGGCCATCACCATTCTTCAGTGAAAGCCTTTTTCAGCTTGAGAAAACATTACCTGATTGATGGTGGCTTTCCTAGCTGAAAATAAATGTTTACTGCTTGAAGGGTAAGAGTCTGTGAGCTGCAGGGATACCTAGGTGAGTCACGAGCACAACAGTCTTCAATCATCAAAACCTCATCAAAGAGGTTGGGCCAATGGCCTCTTAAAATAGAGGTGCCACTCAAAGAGTGGAGGTGCTGTATTTTGTGGTTTCTGTGATGTACACAGTCCATGTATAAGAAGTAAGTAAGGATAGTTCCTAGGTCAGACACCTACCCTGCTCCCTGCTGATTGTATGAACAAAATCAAGGTAGGCTATTGTGGCCGAGAATGGTATTCAATATCCTGGAGAAAGTAAAGGTCGTACTGATTCATACTTTGCTCTATCACCTACTAACTAGGTAACAATACACAAGTTATTGAACACCCTTTAATCTCAGTTTCTTTACTTGTATAAATAAATAAACAATAATATCTTGTTGTTGACGGTAACCTGTCAAATTCTGGAAAATATGTCAGGTGTTAAGAAGAGCTTCATTTATGTTTTGCAAGGATACTGCACCTTCATGTTCTAAAAGGCTACAATGAAAAGAAAGTCTTCTTTTCACTTCTGTTCCCTAGCCATTCAGTTCCCCTCCTAGGAGGCAACTACTGTGCCCACTCAAATTCAAAAGTTTGGTTTCAATATTCCATGCTAAAATGCTGAATTCATTAAAATTTATTGAGTGCCTATTATGTGTCTGAACCATTCAGGGTGCTGCGGGGAGTTCAAAGATGAGCTCACAGTTTTGAAAGGGAAATGGTTCCCAACGAACTTTAATATGAGATGATAAATACAATAGTAAAAGTTTAAGAACAGAGGAGAAAGTAATTAATTTAATCAACGAGGTGGACTGGAAGAAAAAGTAAAATTAAGAACATGTTTCAAGGCAAATGAAAAGTTTCAGACACCTCACCAACATTTTTCTAAAGTCTCTCTGGCGTAGGCCCTCTGATTCAGGAACTGGGAACCTACCACGGGGATAAAAACTCTGATTAGAGGTATTCACTTATGGCTCAAAATGTCTGACATAGGAAAAGTCAGCCTGACAGGAGAATTTCAAAGGGATTACTGTGGATGTTCTAAGTGTCCTCTTTAGGTAGAGAGAAGCAGAAGGGTGAAGGAGTCTTTTCTCTTCCCAATCATACAAACATTCTTTACTTGAAAACTATATAAACTCATCTAAAAAATGGATGACTAAGTGGAGAGTTCAAGTTTCAAGCGCATCTTTTGGTATTCTCTACAATCATAACACTGAGCATTTATAGCATAAATACCATCTCTCCAGTATTCTTAGAAACCAAAGTAAAACAGGTTTAAGACTCAAGATGGCGTGTTGCATAGGACTGCCTAGAACGTAAGTACAAGCCACTGGACTGTAACGGCATTACCAAAATGGTAGCAATTCAAAACAAAACTTTTTCGTTTAATGGAATTTAGGTCAGATCCCTATATGCCAATATCCTGGGCCCATGTATAAGATGGGCTAGACTTAAAAGACAGTCCCAAATATCCACAACACCATTTCTGGAAGCTAGCCTAGTATGACCAGAAGACAAAAGCAAGTCCATTCCTTTCAGTGGATGTTTGTCAGGCTTGATAACAGATCCCAGGAAGCAGGAATTTGCCAATTATTGCTTTATGAAGATAACCTTCAAACACAAATTTCCATGCCAGCCTAGTAAGACTAAAGCATGACTGAGTTGAGGGCCATAATTTCTTTATTTTTATTGTCCAGTTATGTAAAAGTATCAAAGGTGAGAAACATACCACTCACACATAATGCTGCTTTTAAAAAAAATGACACGAAAGATCATTTGAAACGCTCTACAAAATATTTCAACTGATTACACAGTTTACCAAGGACCCAAACAAAGGAATAGTGACCATAGCAACCTAATAACAACCTTAATAATGGACTCTAGGTCAAGATTACATATTCTAGGTTTAAGTGAGGTAATGTATACACAAAGATGTAACATTATTAAATTTAAAACATTTTGTGGTATATTTAAAGACTTAGGGACTTCCCTAGTGGTGCAGTGGTTAAGAATCTGCCTGCCAATGCAGGGGACACGGGTTCAATCCCTGGTCCGGGAAGATCCCACATGCCAAAGAGCAACTAAGCTCGTGCACCATGACTACTGAGCCTGCACTCTAGAGCCTGCGAGCCACAGTTACTGAGCCCGTGTGCCACAACTACTGAAGCCCGTGTGCCTAGAGCCCGTGCTCTGCAACAAGAGAAGCCACTGCAATGAAAAGCCCCCGCTCGCTGCAACTAGAGAAAGCCTGCGCACAGCAACGAAGACCCAATGCAGCCAAAAATAAATTAATTAATTAAAAAAAAGACGTTTTATCAGAAATCAACAATGTGACAAATACTGATTATCTGCTCTGTGGCAGACACCAATACCAGGCATGTGGAAATACAAAGACAGCCCTTGTTTTCAAATAGCCCTCTATTACAAGGCATTACTTTTCCCTTCTTTTTCAAGGCATCCTACGCATAAGGTAATCTAATAGTAACGCCAGCCAGAGATATCTTAAGCCAAGCAGTGACAGAGAAATCAGGATCCACATTGACTGTTAAATGCTTTTATAACTCCACTTCTACTATTTTCTCATGGCAAGTTAATCTCGATCACAATATACTTAAACACATTGGAACGTAAAGTAACTTAAGATTTGCTACCAGTGTCACAGCCTTCTACTCACTCCCACCCATGGATCATGGATGCCATAACATCTGCTTACCCAATGTCTTTTTTCAGCATACACTTAGCTTCAGGAAAAGATCAAACCCAAATGCGTTATTATTTAAGCTGCACTTCAAATCCAAGTATTTGTTTTGTTTTTTAATATATTTATTTATTTATTTACTTTTTGGGGGGCTGTGTTGGGTCTTCGTTGCTGCGCGCGGGCTTTCTTTAGTTGCAGCGAGCAGGGGCTACTCTTCGTTGCGGTGCACAGGCTTCTCATTGTGGTGGCTTCTTTTGTTGCGGAGCGCGGGCTCTAGGTGCCAGGCTTCAGTAGTTGTGGCACACAGCTCAGGAGTTGTGGCACACGGGCTTAGTTGCTCCACAGCATGTGGGATCTTCCCGGACCAGGGCTCGAACCGGTGTCCCCTGCATTAGCAGGCGGATTCTCAACCACTGCGCCACCAGGGAAGTCTCTCAAATCCAAGTATTTAAATCAATGAAAAGAAATTCTACTTTGGAATTTGAAAAATCACAATCACAAGCTGCAAACACTGAAGACACGACTTTCGCATCAGAGGTAAAATTTAAACTTCAGCACCCAAAATCCTAAAGATACAATGTTCTAATCCTTTAAGAATACCCTGATCTGTGATTATTATGATAGCCTCTTAAATACTAGGAAGTAGAAAGAGAGGGACAAAGCCTCTATTTTTCTTCACTTCATTCACAACTTAGTCCCAAAGTTCTGAATATAAGCATTTTCTTTAACAATAAGCCACCTTTACAACATACAGATAATTACAGGTTCAGGTCAAGAACTCTAGACCATATTGATTACATCTCTATGCAATAAGGACCCTCCAGCACTGTCTGTATCCACTCTAACAGGGACAGCTTTTAAGTATCTGTGACACTAAGAATTTTCAGTCCTATCAATGCCAGAAATGGAAAGCCAATGACCAGTCAGGCCTGTCAGTCGTTGCCTGAAGCAATAAGGACAAGCTGGGAATTCATCACGCTGGAACTTCATCTGCCAGCTGCATTCACACATTTTCACCACCTGAATGGTTGATTCTCTTCAACTCCCACGTGGCTCATTTCAGCATACAGTGTTTTGAAATGAATATTTGATCAGGCAGGGTAAAAAGAGGTCTGGACTTATCTGAGGTGTCACCATAATGCACTTTAAGTATTTCTAAGTATCAGGAACTAGGTGTCTCGAAGCCCACTCTTTGCATATTTCTGAAATGGACCTGTGATCCTGATTAAATGAGATAAGCCATGCGAAAACACCTACCACAATGTTGGGCACATAGCTGTTTATAAGTAAATACTGGTTCCCCATTTCTTTTCCTTCTGTCTAACGGCAAATATCCTGAAGATTCCTCACGGAGCACTGGGAGACAGGGATCTCATACTGTCAAAGAAACTTAAAATCACCCTAATTTTGTCAAAACTTTAGATCCTCACCCAAATATGAACCTAAGAAATAAAGAAACATGGTAGGCTTGTTAAAATTGCTTCAAGATTTTGGCTCTGATATGCTACGGTATGGTTTTCTTTATATTTATCCTACTTGGGGCATGCTAAGCTTCTTGAAATTTGAGTTGATGTCTTTAATTTTAGAAAATTCTCAGCCCTTCATTTATTTCTTTTGCCTTATCCTCTCCTTCTTTCCATCCATGTGTAACAACTGCACATATGATAGACAGTTAAACATGACCCCACACACTTCTCACACTGAGTTCTGTTGCATTTCATTATTTTCTTCTTTCTCTACTTCAGTTTTGGTAAGTTCTGACTTGTTTTTGAGTTTCTAATTCTTTCTTCTTATGCATCCAGTCAGCTGTTAAGCCCATTCAATAAATTATTTATTTAATAAATTATATTTTTCAGTTTTAGAATGTCAGATTGGTTCTTTTATGGATTTTGTCCATCTTTTTGCCATTCCAATGAAGGAATGATATAAGAATGTAGGAGTTCCAATATAGGAATAATACAATAGAGGAATGTGGGTTTTCATTTGTAAAAAACACCCAAAACAACTACATCTAACATTATATTTAATAGTGAAATATTAAACACTTCTCTCTAGGATTAAGAAGACAAGAATGTTCAATATCATCATTTCTACTCAGCATTGTACTAGAGATCTAAGCAAGTACAATAAGGGAGGAAAAGAAATAAAAGGTATAAAGATTGGAAAGAAATAAAACCATCTTTATTTGCAGATGACATGACTGCATAGCAGAAAATCCAAATGAATCTATTAGAATTAATACATGAACTTATAAAGGATTCTGGATACAATTTAAACATACCAAAAAAAAAATCATTGTATTCTATATACTATGGAAAAATCCTGAAAAATAAAACATGCTATTTATAATAGCATCAAAACATCAAATAATTGAAATAAATTTTACAAAATATGTATGACTTTTACATTAAAAGTTAACAAATATTAGGAGAAATTAAAGAAGGCCTAAATAAATGGATAGCTAAAGAAGATTCATGTATTGAAAGATTCAATACGGTTACGATGTCAAATCTCCCAAATTTGATCCACAGATTCAGTGAAATGTGAATCAAATCTCACCTAAATTTCTGTAGAGGTGAATATACATTTAATATGCGTGTGTGGGGCATATATATATATATACACACACATATAATCTGTCTCTCTCTCAATAGTTTTCAAACATTCTTGGGAATCAAGACTCCTTTGTGCTCTTAAAGATTGAGGACACTGGGCTTCTCTGGTGGCGCAGTGGTTGAGACTCCGCCTGCCAATGTAGGCGACATGGGTTTGTGCCCCAGTCCGGGAAGATCCCACATGCCGCGCAGCGGCTGGGCCCGTGAGCCGTGGCCGCTGAGCCTGCGCTCCGCAACGGGAGAGGCCACAACAGTGAGAGGCCCGCGTACCGCCAAAAAAAAAAGATTGAGGACTCCAAAGAACTTTGGTTTATGTGATTATATCTATCAATATTGAAAATATTTATGTATTAACTCATTAAAAAACAACAAGAATCACTTTATGTATTAAACTAAGTGACATTTTAATTTTAAGCCATTACAAATAATGACATTCTTTCTTTCTTTCTTTGATGGTATATTACGTAAAATTTTATCAAAGTATAGATGATTTACAATATTATACTAGTTTCGGGTATACAACATAGAGATTCAGTATTTTTATACTCCATTTAAATTTATTACAAAATAATGACTATATACTTGTTGCTTATTTTATACACAGTAGTTTGTGCCTCTTAATCCCCTACCTACCTCTATCTTGCCCCTTCTTCTTTCCCTCTTCCCACCGGTAACTGGTAGTTTGATCTCTATATCTGTTAGTCTGTTTTTGTTTTGTTATATACATTCATTTGCCTTATTTTTTTGATTCCACATATAAGTGATAACATGGAGTATTTGTCTTTCTCTGTCTGACTTACTTCACTAAGCATAATGCTCTCCAAGTTCATCTACATTGTTGCAAATGGCAGAATATCATTCTTTATTATGGCTGAGTCATATTCCATTGTACATATATACCACATCTTCTTTATCCATTCATCTGTTGATGGGCACTTAGGTTGCTTCTATATCTTGACTATTGTGCATAATGCTACTATGAACATTGGGGTTCATATATCTTTTTGAATTAGTGCTTTTATTTCTTCAGATATATACCCAGGAGTGAAATTGCTGGATCATATGGAAGTTCTATTTTTAGTTTTCTGAGGAATATCAATACTGTTTCCCATAGTAGCTGCACCAAATTACAATCTCACCAACAGTGTACTAGGGTGCCCTTTTCTCCAACATTTGTTATTTGTAGACTTTTCGATGATAGCCTTTCTGACAGGTGTGAAGTGATATCTCATTGTGGTTTTGATTTGCATTTCTCCTTTGATTAGCAATGCTGAGCTTCTTTTCATGTGGTTTTTGGCCATCTGTATGTCTTCTTTGGGAAAATGTCTATTCAGGTCTTCTGCCCATTTTTTAATTGTTTTTTTTTTCTTTTGGATGAGCTATGTATATATTTTGGATATTAACTCCTATGGTCATATCATTGGTTAAGTTTATTTTATTCTTTTTAATCCAATTCTAAATTAACTGTTTCCTTAATTTCTCTTTCTGATAGTTCATTATTAGTGTATAGCTAAGCAACATATTTCTGTATATTAATCTTGTATCCTGCAACCTTGCTGAATTCATTTATTAGCTCTAATAGATTTTTGGTGGAAACTTTAGTATTTTCCATACATACAATATCCATACAATATCATGTAATCTGCAAATAGTGACAGTTTTATTTCTTCCCTTCCAATTTGAATGCATTTATTTCTTTTTCTTGTTTAATTTCTGTAGCTAGGACTTCCAGTACTATGTTAAATAGAAGTGATGAGAGTGGGGATCCTTGTCTTGTTCCTGATGTTAGAGGGAAAGCTTTCAGCTTTTCACAGTTGAGTATAATGTTAGCTGTGGGTCTGTCATAAATGGTCTTTATTATGTTGAGGTATGCTCCGCTGTACCCACTTTGATGAGAGTTTTTATCATGAATGGACATTGGATTTTGTCATGTGCTTTTTCTGCATCTATTGAGATGATCATATGGTTTTCATCCTTCCTTTTGTTAATATGGTGTATCACTTGATTGATTTGCAGATACTGAGCCATTCTTGCATCCCTGGAATAAATATCAGTTGATCATGGTGTATGATCCTTTTCATATACTGCTGAATTTAATTTGCTAATAATTTTTTGAGAATTTTTTGCATCTATATTTATCAGAGATATTGGCTTATATTTTTCTTTTTTTGTAGTGTCATTGTCTGGTTTTGGTATCACGGTAATGATGGCCCTATAGAATGAGTTTGGGGGTGTTCCATCCTCTTCAGTTTTTTAGACTAGCTTGAGGATAGCCCTTATATGTTTGGGAGAATTTCCCTGGGAAACTGTCCATTCCTGGACTTTTGTTTGCTAGGATTTTTTAAAAAATACAAATTCAATTTCACTACTAGTGATTGGTCTGGTTCAGTTTATTTCTTCCTGATTCAGTTTTGGAAGGTTATATGTTTCTAGAAATTTTTCCATTTCTCCTAGGTTGTCCAATTCGCTGGAATAGAACTGTTCATAGTATTCTCTTATGATTTTTTGTATCTCTGTGGCACTGGCTGTTTAAATAGTATTTTTATTAAAAATAATTTCCAAACTAATAGTGAGAAGAGTGACATTTTTATTTTTTTGGAGAGAAATCTTTATAATAGATAACAGGTAGATT
Organism: Globicephala melas; assembly: GCF_963455315.2. Taxonomy (NCBI): domain Eukaryota; kingdom Metazoa; phylum Chordata; class Mammalia; order Artiodactyla; family Delphinidae; genus Globicephala; species Globicephala melas. The sequence continues at coordinate 48,715,137 of NC_083333.1, read as the reverse complement.
CTCCTATCAGCTTATGTATTTGATCTGTTGTGATATGTTGTTTTGGTTGAAGTATGTGAAGACAAGTTGGCCTCGCTGAGAAATGTGATTGGAAAAGGATGTAGCACATTCATATTCTGAGCCTTTTCAGAGTCTGGGGATATTCGTCTTTGATATTACACTTAACAAATTAGTTACAATGATATCTGAAACCATACCAATTAACTTTTGTACTCTATCATATTAAAATCCTTTGTCCTATCTTGCACTTGGAATGAATCCATTACCCAGACATAATTTTATCATATCATAAGATTGGTCATTTGGAATATATATCAGACCTTCCAAATGTTGATTTATTTTATGATATAAAATATCACACTAGTCAATATCACCACCTATCTCATCAGAAATGTGTTTAAGTATTGGGAACGTGTTAAGCAGACTGGTTGGTACATGGTTTCCAAATTTCCAATCTTCAGTTGAAGACTAGAATTTCTACCATTGGTAGTAAATACTGCAAGTTGTCTTCTTTGAAATGACAGGCTTACTTTATTTTTGAGAAAATTTCTGCCAAATACCAATGTCTGAATAAACATAGTTTGTCAGCTGTTCTTTCAAGTAAAATTGCATTCCATGAAAACAGTTGCTAGTTCAGTGCACAACAAACACACAAGTGCATTTCCTCAAGACAACATTGTGCATTAATTCGACTGTGATATATAGAACATTAAAAAGAAGTACACAAGCATGAAAATTTAATTAAATGTATTAGATTTTAAAATTTAGTAAAATTAATAATGTTTACTATATCAAAGACAGCCTTAAGTAATTATATCTTTTTTTTTTTTTAACTGTGAGTTGCATTGGCTGCAAGCATAGTTTGGTGCCACTGCTTTTAAGTGTGCTAAGATGCCATCAGTTTTATCTACCATTGCTTCAGCACAATCTATACTAAATGTCAAGACAGTATAAAAAAGACAAATAATGACTTCATATTTATAAAAATAGTTTTCACGCACTGACCCCTTGGAAGTGTACTGGGGACTTCCAGATGTCCGTGGACCATACCATCCACCAGTATGTATGTACATATACATGTGTGTGGAAATGCAAAGATAAACTGATACATGAATTTATATTCTATATTCTAGAATAGCCAAGATATACTTGAAAAAAAAAGTAGAGGGCTTCCCTAGTGGTGCAGTGGTTGAGAGTCTGCCTGCCGATGCAGGGGACACGGGTTTGTGCCCCGGTCTGGGAAGATCCCACATGCCGCGGAGCGGCTGGGCCTGTGAGCCATGGCCGCTGAGCCTGTGCATCTGGAGCCTGTGCTCCACAACGGGAGAGGCCAAAACAGTGAGAGGCCTGCGTACCGCAAAAAAAAAAAAAAAAAAAAAGTAGAGTCATTAATCTGCTACATTTCAAAACTTACTAAACAGCTCCAGCTTTCAAGATAGTATGATAGTGGTATAAAGACATATATATATACATATATATATACATACACACACATATGTGGAAGAAAATAGAGAACCCAGGAAAAATATGATTATTTTAAAAGGCATCATCGGGACTTCCCTGGTGGTGTAATGGTTAAGAATCCGCTTGCCAATTAAGGGGACACGGGTTCGAGCCCTGGTCCAGGAAGATCCCACATGCCGCTGAGCAACTAAGCCCGTGTACCACAACTACTGAGCCTGCGCTCTAGAGCCCGTGAACCACAACTACTGAAGCCCACACGCCCTAGAGCCCATGCTCTGCAACAGGAGAGGCCACTGCAATGAGAAGCCCACGCACCACAGGGAAGAGTAGCACCCGCTCGCCGCAACTAGAGAAAGCCGACGCAGCAACAAAGACCCAACACAGCCAAAAATAAATTCAAAAAAAAAAAAGAAAAGGTAGGCTTCCCTGGTGGCGCAGTGGTTGAGAGTCCGCCTGCCGATGCAGGGGACGCGGGTTTGTGCCCGGGTCCGGGAAGATCCCACATGCCGCGGAGTGGCTAGGCCCATGAGCCATGGCCGCTGAGCCTGCGCGTCCGGAGCCTGTGCTCCGCAATGGGAGAGGCCACGATAGTGAGAGGCCCGCGTACCGCAAAAAAAAAAAAAAAAAAAAAAAAAGAAAGAAAAAAGGAAAGGCATCATCAAAAGGCATATATTTTCAATGAACAGTGCAGGAACAACGAGACATTTGTACGGAAGAAACTGAACCTTGATCCTTGCCTCATATCGTAATAAAAAATAATTTGAAAAGGATAATAGACCTAAATGCAAAGGCCAAAACCATATAATTACTAGAGAAAAGCATCAGAAAACATAAAAGGGAAAACAATGGAAAGTTTGGGTTTCTGCTTTGTCAAAAAACACCAATAAGAAAGTGAAAAGGCAATGAACTGAAAGAACATACTGGCAAAATATCCAATGAAAGACCTTACCCAGAATAGTTAAAGAACCCTTGAAATTCAATAAAGACAGCAGACCCAACAAAAACTGGTGAAAGACTTCACAAATACATTGCAAAAGAAGATATCCAAATCGCCAGTAAGTATATTCAAGGTGCACAACATCAGTATTTATCAGAGAAAAGCAAATTAAAACCACAGTTTACATTCAGTAGAATAGCTCCTACATTGCTGTTCAGAATGAAAAAATGGTATAGTCATTTAGGGATACTTTCTTGGCAGATCCTAATAAAGCTAAACACATGCCTACCTTGTGAGCCAGCACTTCCAATCCTAGGTATAGGCCCCAAAGATATGAACGTATATGCACCCCCCCCAAAAAAACAGACTTATACAGAAAAATTTATAGAAGCTTTATTAATAATATGCCAAAAGCTAAAAACAACAGGGTAATGGATATATAAACTGTGTTACATTCAAACCACACTGCAATGTAGAAAAAAATGAACTAGTGACACATGTAATACCTGGATGAATCTCGAAAACATTAAGTTGAGTAAAAGAAGCCAGACACAAAAGAGTATGTACAGAATGATTCCATTTACACGAAGTTCAATATAGACAAAGCTAACTTATGATGATAAAAGCCATAGTCTAGGCCAAAGGTAGTCTTGACTGGAAGAGAAATAAAGGAACTTTCTGGCGTGATGGAAATATTCGAACTTGATCTGCCTGGTGATTACACGGGCATAAAAATTGATCAAGCTGTATGCTTAAGATATGTGCATTTTTGCTATATGTAAACTGTACCCTAATTTTAAAAAATTCTTCAAAGGTGATCTGAAGTACGGATGTATCAATTTTTCAAGCTGGAAGGGACTTTGCAAATAACCTACTTCAATTCTTTTCTTCATTTTATAGAAGCAAGCCTTGGGTTTTGAAGCAAATTCTTAAAGAGGTAGTTCCAAGCAGAGCTGAGACTAGAACCAAAGATTCGTAAGTGACTAGCCACTATTCCTTCCACTGCACCAAGCTTTGAAAACAAAACTGTTCCCGGGAACAATTATTTCCACTTTGATTATTTGCTTTAGTTTTTCTCTGACAGTTTTCAACAATATCCAGGGGAATATCAAGAGCTCTGGTTCCGACTAGTTGTCCGGGTGAGGTCCCAGGCTGGTTTTTAATTGCTCACTGGGCTTTCATATTCAATGGAGAGAGGCTCTTTTGTTTGTTTCTAAGTTTATAGATGGCACCTATAAGCATAAGCCTCAGGCTCTTGGACACAATTTAAAATAGTGTGGCACTAACAGTTTGACACTAATGTCACTAAGACAGATGGAATTCCCGGTTCAGACTTAAACAAATTCTAATACTGCCCCCAATATTGTCCCTCTGCCACCACAGTCTCAGGCAACAGACTACATAAACAGTGCAGCCTTCTGTTAAAGATGTAGTAATAAAGGTACAAAAAAGAAATGTTGGGTTTTTTGGCCCAAAAGTCCCATGTAAATATGTGGTAACCTGGTATATCAACAGTAGGGAGAATTCCATCAATTCCTTCTCAAAATGCTTAGGAAAGACTTAAAGTCATGTCAAGGACTTGGTGCTTGCAACAGAGAAAGCAAAGGCGAGGTTTCAGTTGACACAAAGATTTATTCAAAGAAGTAATGTGTCATCAGAAAAAACTTTCCCGGCAGCTTCTTCTACCTCTGTTTACAGTTTCTTCATTTTCAAGTGGGGCAATGATTTTTTCCTTAATTATGCTGAGCTAAAATTTTCCACATTGTTAACTTGAATTTCATCTTCTAACATCCTATAAATATTAGAAAGAAGAATGAGAGGAATATTTAAATCAGAAGGAGAGAGATGTGACTGAGCACTTTTCTGATGAGAAATCTAGGTCTTTTCCCTATATTCTTAATCTCTAAAATTTATTTTTGATTCTCTACAGGCAGTAGGTGTTCATTAGATTAGAGCTGAAATAATGCACAGACTTCCTCATTTCTAATTAAAAAGCCAATCTTAATATCTTAGTTTGAATATTTACTGTTTAAAGTATAAATAGTGTCAAAGTAAAAGTACTGACCTCTTTCTTCCCCTCTGAGGGACTCTGTTCACAGGTCAGGACTAAGCCTTCTTTTAATTTCACCCTCATCCATAATCCTCTTATTGATCCCACATAGGCTTTGAATACCCAAGGTACAAGTATGCCTGGAGTTTTCGTCACCTTATAATCACAAAGAATATCTGGAACTCTATTAAATGAAAACCATATTGTTTATTCAAAGAAATATCTCAACATTTCAAAAGAACTTTATATCCTTTATATCTGGGAATTATTTTAGGAAATAATTTGAACACATTCCTGCCAAAAGAGGTGAAACAAATTTTTACATAGGGAAACTTAAATTCTTTTTACAGATGCAGAGAAGAATGGATAGGTAGGAAACATGACTTGTTGAAGGTTTCAGCAAAAGTTCAAGACCATGATTATAACATCATGGCTTCTGTCACTCAGTTCTAGTTTTAAAATCATGGAGCTGGATTAATCTCCCAAATATATAAGCAGCTCGTGCAGCTCAATATCAAATAAACCAAACAACCCAATCCAAAAATGGTCAAAAGACCTAAAGAGACATTTCTCCAAAGAAGATATAGATTGCCAACAAATACATGAAAGGATGCTCAACATCACTAATCATTAGAGAAATTCAAATCAAAACTACAATGAGGGGCTTCCCTGGTGGCGCAGTGGTTGAGAGTCCGCCTGCCAATGCAGGGGACATGGGTTCGTGCCCTGGTCCGGGAAGATCCCACATGCCGTGGAGCGGCTGGGCCCGTGAGCCATGGCCACTAAGCCTGCGCGTCCGGAGCCTGTGCTCCCCAACGGGAGAGGCCGTAACAGTGAGAGGCCCACGTACCACAGAAAAAAAAAAAAAAAACTACAATGAGGTATCACCTCACACTGGTCAGAATGGGCATCATCAAAAAGTCTACAAACAATAAATGCTGGAGAGGGTGTGGAGACAAGGGAACCCTCTTGCACTGTTGGTGGGAATGTAAATTGGTACAGCCACTATGGAGAACAGTATGGAGGTTCCTTAAAAAACTAAAAACAGAATTACCATATGACCCAGCAATCCCACTACTGGGCATACACCCAGAGAAAACCATAATTCAAAAAGAGTCATGTACCGCAATGTTCACTGCAGCGCTATTTACGATAGCCAGGACATGGAAGCAACCTAAGTGTCCATCGACAGATGAATGGATAAAGATGTGGCACATATATACAATGGAATATTACTCAGCCATAGAAAGAAATGATACTGAGTTACTTGTAGTGAGGTGGATGGACCTAGAGTCTGTCATACAGAGTGAAGTAAGTCAGAAAGAGAAAAACAAATACCGTATGCTAATGCATATATATGGAATCTAAAAAAAAAAAAATCGTTCTGAAGAACCTAGGGGCAGAACAGGAATAAAGACACAGACATAGAGAATGGACTTGAGGACATGGGGAGGGGGAAGGGTAAGCTGGGACGAAGTGAGAGAGTGGCGTGGACATATATACACTACCAAATGTGAAACAGATAGCTAGTGGAAAGCAGCCGCATAGCACAGGGCAATCAGCTTTGTGCTTTGTGACCACCTAGAGGGATGGGATAGGGAGGGTGGGAGGGAAACGCAAGAAAGAGGGGATATGGGGATATATGTATACATAGAGCTGATTCACTTTGTTACACAGCAGAAACTAACACACCATTGTAAAGCAGTTATACTCCAATAATGATGGTTAAAAAAAAAAAAGTCACGGAGCTAAGTGGCCTCACCATGGTAGACCAAATGGTGTTTCTTATAAATCTCTTGCTTCTTACCACCAGCAGCTCTTGTGCCTCTGATGGCTTTAAGATGCAATAACTAAGTTTGTCTGCCTCAGATTGAAATGGCAACTGTAGATACAGGGAAATACAGTCCTTAGGAATATGCTTCCCCCAGCGCATCAGAAAAATCTCTGTAAGATAAAAGCATGCCTCTATCAGAATGTCCCTCCAGCAGAAATTTGACTCCTCAAATAATATCCTTGTTGCCTACCCAACCATACTCTTCTAATGAGTATTATTTGTTCTTTTAAGGGTCTGATGCACCAAATGCCAAATACACAAAGTAGGCACAGGTGATCATTATAAAATCAATCAAATCAAACCAGTTTCCATTTTCTTCAAGCAAACATATTATTTCGCTTTCCAGAAGAATTGGTGCTGGAAGCCTGAATTAATTAATTCCTTAGAAATCATTTAGATGACTGCAATTGTACAACAAAAATAACATTTCTCTTGAGTCAAGAACAACAACAAATACCAGGTCTGCAACTCTGACCCTATTTAGTGGAATGCTTGAAGTAGCACCAATACCTTATGTACCAAAAAGCCTGCTCTAAAGAATAAGAACTCATTTTACTTATCTGTCACAATTTTCCCTCTCCTACTGTCATCTGCCTCAGGAATGTACATCAATGCTGCTCTTACCACTTCTAATAACATTTTCTCTATAAAATGTTTACTTTAGTAGAGTTTGACAAAGATGTCTGCTCTTCATACAAGTCAGGCATAAGTTTGTCTTTAAATCTCAGTTGCTTTGAGTTCTTTCTTGGTAAACACCAATTTCCATAGTAAAACTACAAACGAGGACAAACAAACTTAGGATGAACCAGATCTTTCTAGGCTCTTTGTGTGGATGACTCAAAAGCAATTAGAGTTGTTATTAAGTTATCCAACAAGTACAGCCTGCAAGGCCTGGAACAAGTACTTCAGTCACCAATGTGGGAAACAAGTTTGAACAGGACATTGACAGTATTTTTTTTTTTCTCTTCAGGTCCTACACTTTTATCAAAAGAAGGACACATGTTATAAAGGACAAAGGGAAGAAATTCTTAGTTACCTAACCAGGAATGTTAGGAAAAAAAGGAATGTACAGAGGGAAAAAAAAAAAAAAGTAAGTAATCCATGCATTGCTTTGTCTAGACATACTGTCTAAGATTCCGACACTGATGTCAATCAGTTGGACCGGAAAGATGGAGCAGTTCATTCAAATCCCATTTGTTCTGGGTAGCCCGTGTGTATGGATAAATCCTATAAAGTCCATTTCCAGAATGGTCTTCTCCTCAGTCAAGAAGGGAACCTCATACAATTATCTAAACTCAAAACCTCAGGTAGGGCAGTATCTTTTGAAACTCCAAAGATCAGATGAAACATGTCATGGGAAGCAACATCTACATATAAAGCAGTATAGATCTGCTGAGTCTAAAATATACATATAGAGAGAGAGACAGCAAGAAGCTGGTTCATAGGTATCTAAAGGCATGGAATTTACACTGTGCCTAAATTATCAAAGTTAATAAGTGAAAAACATGCAGTTTAGGTAATATATTTCCATGTGAAGGAGTGAAGCACAAACATATTAGATGATCAAGAAAAAAAAAAAAATTTGCTAGCAAGAGTGGCACAATGCCCTGCTGATCTCTTTTAGTTTCAGTAGAATAACACTGCAAGATACACATATACCTAAAACAGAACATACAGACCCAAGGTTTAAATAATATTTTCACTTTGAAAATTGTCACGGCCATCAAAAGATGTGATAGTGTCACATTAAACTTTTAAATACTATGCCTCTGAAAAGTAATTAGATGAAAAATAATTATACTACCACTGGTTTAGACAGACAGAGCAAGAGCTGCCACTAAAATAAAGGTAACCAGAATAAGGGTTACCTTTCACAATTGAAAGGGATTATAAACACATGAAAGTCTTTTCCCAGGAAGGTGATGTTGTTAAAAGAGAGATTCAAGAATATTTCAGATAACTTAATTGATGGCGGATGCATGTCAGGCTGTCAAAAGAAGATCTTCAGTGTTAACATTTTGAGACAACACTTACTGGAATGCTTAAATGATTGAGCTGCTCCAGGGTGACATTTTTCTCATATTTTTTACACTTTTACTGGTAATGGAGAAAAAAAATGTGCCATAGGAACAATTAAAAAGACAATACGTTTAGTCGTATAAATTGCTTGACGGTAAGACAAAGCAATGAACCCTGATAAGAGGAGGTGCCACACTGGTCATATCCCTCTAAGCAAAGGCAATCAACACTCCAGATTAGCATCTTCATAATATGCAGCTGCCTCCAATGCATGGGTCATAATCAGAGATGCACTTCCTGGTTTAGGAGCAATTATAAAAACATGTTATACTCTTTTTAGTAGAAGAATCTAAAACGGAATTTTCCCATAAACTTCCTTTCAGAAAGAACCCAAATCAGAGTTTGAGATTAGCAGATGCAAACTATTATATACAGAGTGGATAAACAATAAAGTCCTACTGTATACCACAGGGAACTATATTCAATATCCTGTGATAAACCACAATGGAAAAGAATATGAAAAAGAATGTATATATGTATAACTGAGTCACTTTGCTGTACAGCAGAAATTAACACAACATTGTAAATCAACTATACTTCAATAAAATAAATTTCAAAATGAGAACCCAAATCATCTAACCTCTATCTTGTTATCTCTATCTTTTCTCAATAGAAAGTAAGACTGTTAAATAAGTGGTCCTATTAGACAGAAGTAGATGAAGTTTCCCCAACAAAACATCATTCACCCACTTAAAAAACATGTTCAACAAAAGGGATGCAAACCATTTGAGAGGTAGAGGATAATTCATAGAAGTCTAATCCCTCATTTATGGGGTTTCTTTAGCTCAGCTAGAGAACGTAGCACGCACATTTCATTTCTCTGGCTGTCATTCTGAAAGGAGCTATAGTTTTCTGGAATGAAAAGAGGCCGAGAAAAATAATACAGCTTGGTCACCAAGAAGCCCTTTTCTACTCCAAAGATTAGTACTGTCAGGCAGAGGCTCAGAGTTGGAGAACAATATCCTAGAAACTCCTACATGTTTTTCTGATGGAAATCTGAGTAAATCAAAGGCAAAGACTGAATCCCCTGCTCAAACATCAACTTAAAAACTCTTCTTGCAACAGAGTAAAACAAAACTATGGTTGCAATAGTTCACTGAAGTTCCTTTCTGTGGCATGAGAGAACTTTACAAAGAGCTAAAATTGAGATAATGATATGTGATAAATACAAGTCTTAACCCAGAATTGTGCACTGAATATGGTACATTTAATAACACACATGGGAACTGCTTTAGTGACATGTGTTTCACTTGACAAATAGCTAGTTACCTGATACTAAAACATTAATAATATGGCAGTTTAATAACGTAAAAAAACAAAAAACCAATACCCCCAAACCAACAAAGCCTACTACTGAAATCTTGAATAAAATACTTCAGGTTAAAATACATCATTTCCAGGATTCACAATTGTAAATGATAATTTCATATGAGCAGGATCTGTTAGCATTGACAGACTGAAACTATCAAAAAGATTTATTGTTTAAGTCACCTATCTCAATATCTCATTCAGTGCAAGGCTAGAGACCTTAGATATTTCTGTGCTTGTTTCCAGGGGACTACCCTGGTTGCCAAGTTAAAGCAGAGGAACAAGTAAGAGTTCTCCAAAGTAAGAGTTTACATTAAGAATGAAAGCACAGCCCGGAAGTGGATAGCTCAATCAGACACAAGGTACAGTCCACTGACAAATAGTTCAGAAAGCCAAGAAAACGTACGAAACCCATGAGCTTTCGAACTTCGAAACACATCCAGAGACAGAATCAGAAACAGAAGCTTTGGTTCTATAAAAGAGACCCTCACAAATCAGGTTTGTGTTTGTTTCCTTTTTCTTTCACATTTTAAGCCGCAATCAAGTCAGCTGTCTCTAGGGATTTTGAAATTGCTATAGATTAAAATCCTCTCTGACTCAACTGTCTGACTAATGCCGAGGGTTTAATAATTCTACTTATAAGAGACTTTTTTGATGAAACCCTGCCGTATGCTGTCTTCAGATGCGCCACAGATGCACCATATATAAAGCATCACTGTCCTTATTTTCTTTATGACTGCATTTAGAGATGAGAAAATGTATTATTATGAGTTCTATTATTTGGCAGACCTGGCAGAAAACAGTTTTACAATACTAATGTAGCAACTATCACCTATAGAGACAAAGACCTACTTCCAGGTACTGATGACACATATTCATGGCTTGCTTCCAAGGATAGGAAGTTAATCATTGTGATAGATAGAGTTAAGTTAATGAATTTCTAAACTTTATGCTTTCAATAATAAAACCATTTAAGCTATAGCATTTGGACTCTCTACTTCCACAGATCAGGCACTTTGATACTCAACAGGTTGAGTAAATTGAATCCATATATTGTATTTACGTTCTCTGTCAAGGTTGCTTCTCCACATTTGAGAGATCAAAGGCAAAACAGTCATCAACCTGTAGCCTTCAATACTGTGTTCCTGACATTTAATCAAGTGCCAACTCCACCGCATCATTCACCAACCTTAACAATATTTAAATGCATGGCGTCGTTTAGCAGCAAATGTAGGCACTGTACTGTTTTAATACACACACACACACCCCTCACACGCACACGTGCACACACAAGTGCATGTGCACACGCAGCCATCCCTCCCCACCACCCCCGAAAAAAGAAGAGGAAGATGGCAAAAAATATATACTCGCTACATTGTGCGAGAAAAGAAATTAAAAATGCACAGAAATACCCAGTAAACACTTTGGAGGTAGTTTTCTACCTGAGGCAGCATCAATCACGGTGGAAATTCCCCTTCGATCAGACACTGGACGGGATGACCCTGGCATGCTGACTGGGTCAGAGCGGACTGGCTGGATCCTGCAATGCAATTCAATTTAATTCACGTATGTTACTGGCATCAAAACTGTCGCTGGCTACAACAGATCTTAAATCAGGAACGCTGGAATAGCCCAATCCATTAAAGAACCATTCATTCTAAAACAAGGCAAACAGGGGAGCTGCAGTCCCTTATTCTCATAGAAGGCTAAAGCACAGCATTCTCTACACTCTAGACCTCTTCTTCTCTTTGTATGTTTTCAATAGGTTTTAAGCAAGGGACTGAAAAACTGAAATTAATTTAAAGGGATAAATTAAGCAGCATGGGAGAGGACACAAAACACATTATACTGAAAACTTTGGCATTTGCAAAGGAGATGAAAAGTTTTGAGAATCTTCAGATTCATGAATAGAACCATGCCTTCCTTAATAGATACAGATTTTGAGTCACTCCCTTAAAATCCTTAATGAAAGTTACTTTATATATGACAACAAGCATAGGATAACAAAGCTGTGCTGGGATCTGGCTGCCAGGGGGTTAGCTAGGAATACTACTGTCTAACTGAGTTACCTCCATAAAATCATCAATTAGCATTGAAGAATCAATGAGAGTCTCAGCAAAATTGCAGTTTACTACATACAATTTCAAGGTGCTTGGGAATGGCAAATCTATAAATGCCAAGAGTCTATTTCCAGTTGTATTAGATTAATACTATTCACACAAAAATTTCTGTATGGCTAAAAGACTTGAGAGGCCCAGGCAACTTAAAGGACTAAAGACTTGTTATAACAATATAAGCATGCATTTTTGGCGATTCGTTCATTCAGTAAGTATTTGCTGAATATTAATCATGTGTCAGTATTATTCTAGGAACAAGCAGAAACAAAACACGAAATACAAAGTCTGTGTGCAGATATATAGTATAGCATATGGACATTCAGGACTGATGCAAAAGAAAACTGGAGTGTGAAAATGAATGAAATAGGTAATGAAAGCTCAGAATGAAGAAATGGGGGAAGGAATGTACAGTCCACAGCAGATCGAGATGATCTTATGGCGCTATAACAGAAATTGGCCTGGAGGGGTGGGATAGGGAGTGTGGGAGGGAGGGAGACGCAAGGGGGAAGAGATATGGGAACATATGTATATGTATAACTGATTCACTTTGTTATAAAGCAGAAACTAACACACCATTGTAAAGCAATTATACTCCAATAAAGATGTAAAAAAAAAAAAGAAATTGGACCTATATACAGTCTTAGGATGTGTATATATGCAAAGGGGCAAGAAGTGCCCTTTAAACATAGAACTAGAACAAGTGAACCCTTGGAATTGTGACCAAGCATGATAAATGGAGGGCATCTTGAGGAGCATGATTTGGCTTAAGCATAGGGTTTATAGTGGATACTGGTGGAAGATAAGAATCGATAAGCACCATGGGACAGATTATAGAAGACTGACATACCAATTATGGACTACAGAAAAAGAGTCCTTTTTTTTTTTTTTAAATTTTGCTTTTTACATTTAGATCCGTGATCCATTGAGTTAATCTTTGTGAAGAGGTATTTTTGTATGTTTTTTAAATAAATTTATTTATTTATTTTTGGCTGCACTGGGTCTTCGCTGCTGTGCGGGGTTTTTTTCTAGTTGCAGAGAGTGGAGGCTCCTCTTCGTTGCGGTGCGCGGGCTTCTCATTGCGGTGGCTTCTCTTGTTGCGGAGCACGGGCTCTAGGTGCACGGGCTTCAGTAGTTGTGGCACACGGGCTCAGTACTTGTGGCTCACGGGCTCAGTAGTTGTGGCTCACGGGCTCTAGAGCGCGGGCTCAGTAGTTGTGGCACATGGGCTTGGTTGCTCCGTGGCATGTGGGAATTGACAGGCGGATTCTTAACCACTGCGCCACCAGGGAAGTCCCAAAAGAGTCCTTATTGAAAGCACAGCTCGAATGTATATGCATTTGTTGTATGAAAGAAAGAAATGGGGCAGGGGGGATGAAAAATGATGCATTTGATCTAGTACTGGAAGTTGGAAATGTTGATGATCACTGCTGTAGTGGACGATAATGGTGCCCTAACCAGTATGCCTTCTGCCCCAGGTCATTTTCCCAAGTCAGTCATGGTAATCCCATTATCTCATGGTGAGATTAATTAGCTCAGGGATGGGCAGGCCGAAGCAAATGAGGGCCAGTGAGAAGAGAGGAAGAGTTTATTTGAAGTTTCTAGAAGAGATGTTTTCTGGGTCTTATAAGAAACAAGAAGCTAGCCCGTTAGACATGCCCAGTGCATGCAAATCAATGCTCCTTCCCAATCTAAATAATTTATGTGGCCTAATAATTTTCCTATTATTAACTCACTTTATAGCATTGGAGTTTCTGAATCATCCAGAGTTGTGGGTGGGGTATGGACTGGGCTATAGATGAAAGAAGACTGGCCAAGAATTGATGTGTTGAAGCTGGGCAACGGATACACAGGGGTTAATTCTATTATTCTCTTTAACTTTACGTATTTTTATATATGCTTGAAATTTTTCCATAATAATAATTTTAAAAAGACCCCAAAAAAACTGGTGGGGGTGATGGAAATGTCCTAGAATTAGACTGTAATAAAGCCACTGAATTGTACAGTGAATTTTATGTTATGTGAATTATATATCAATTAAAATAATATGATTAAGGTGTGAAGATCTAATGTATCACACGGTGACTATGGTTAATAAAACTATATTATATAACTGAAGTTTGCTAAAAGAGTAGAAGTTAAATGTTCTCACACACAGAAAATTCACAACATACATATATAAAATACATCAGTTGATGGATGTATTAATTAACTAGATGAAAAAATAAAATGATAAAATGAAACTGATTTCTTAGGAGCTAATCTTGAATGGAAAACTAGGTTTTATATTTCACTTTCTTTTACATTATCTATTTCTCAGGTCTATTAATAAATATTTCATTGACCTTTTTAACGAGTTAAATCCCTATTCCAAATAAGGAGCTGGTATGAGGTTAGCCATGCCTAACAGCCATGCCTGTTATAGATAAGACAGCCACCAATACACCTGACTGTTGCCATTTTGGTTAGGATACAGGGAGGCAGAATACCACAGCATCAAGTAATCCTTAGCAATATGAGGTATAGGACAAGGTACCAGGTGTAAAGGGTCAGTTGAGCCAAAAAATCTGAACAAGTCTTCACAATTTAAAGGAGAAGGTACGGGGCCGCTTCCCTGGTGGCGCAGTGGTTAAGATTCCGCCTGCCAGTGCAGGGGACACGGGTTCGAGCCCTGGCCCGGGAAGATCCCACATGCCGCGGAGCAACTAAGCCCATGCGCCACAACTACTGAGCCTGCGCTCTAGAGCCCACGAGCCACAACTACTGAGCCCACGTGCCACAACTACTGAAGCCCGCGTGCCTAAAGCCCACGCTCGGCAACAAGAGAAGCCACCACAACGAAGTGTAGGCCCCGCTCACCACAACTAGGGAAAGCCCGTGCACAGCAAGGAAGACCCAACGCAGCCAAAAATAAATTAATAAAAATAAATTAAATAAATAAAGAAGAAGGTAAAGTCAACAGACATACTGCCATTGTGCATAAGCCTAAAGAAATGTAGAACCAGAGGTGAGGAGCTGGGATAAAGTGATAGTGGACAGGAGTGAGGAGAATATAAAGAGTGGGATTTCTAACTGGATGCTGGGCAGGAAATGGTACTAAACAGGACACATAATTGAAATGATGTGAGGTAAATCTGAATTTTCCACCAAAACTGTGTTCTAATGGGGTTAAGGTCATAACCAAGAGCCTATATGCTTAAATGTTTAAATATAAACTACAAGTGAAATAAAAAAAAATTATAAACCTGGGACTAACATAAAGGTTTCTAATATTTATTTATTTATTATTATTATTATTTTTTGCTATACGTGGGCCTCTCACTGTTGTGGCCTCTCCCGTTGCGGAGCACAGGCTCCGGACGCACAGGCTCAGCGGCCATGGCTCACGGGCCCAGCCTCTCCGCGGCATGTGGGATCTTCCCAGACCGGGGCACGAACCCGTGTCCCCTGCATTGGCAGGCAGACTCTCAACCACTGTGCCACCAGGGAAGCCCGGTTTCTAATATTTATATGTTCCCAACAAACAGGACAGAAACAATTTAAATACCGGGAGCTCTTTAGTATAAGAAAAAGAAAAGTCCCTGAGGAAATTTCTGGAAGGATTTCAGGAATAAAGCTCTGTCTGAAGAAGCAAGTTAGAGAGCTTTTAAATGAAGAACTGTATCTGAAATAAGGGGTAAGAAAGCTAGGGGAGGTCAAAAACAAAGGAACAGGGGTAAGAACAGGGATAAGAAAGCTAGGGGAGGTCAAAAACAAAGGAACAGGGGACTTCCCTGGCAGTCCAGTGGTTAGGACTTCACCTTCCAGCGCAGGGGGTGCGTGTTCGACTCCTGGTCGGGGAGCTAAGATCCCACATGCCTTGTGGCCAAAAAACCAAAACAGAAAACAGAAGCAATATTGTAATAAATTCAATAAAGACTTTAAAAATGGTCCATATCAAAAAAAAAACAACTTTAAAAACAAAAAAAGAAACAAACAAAAAACCCAAAGGAACAGAGCTGTGTATACAGGAGCTGAGGATGTCCTCCAAAGAAAAGGGACAGGGTCTTATCAGAGTAGCGGGTGACAATCAACAGAAAGAAAAAAAGGTGGGGGGAGAATCTTGTGAATACTTTAGTAAAGAGAATAAACATAGTTTTATGGGTCTATTTTATTAACATTTAAGTAACAAAATAACCTATAAAAACATTTGAATATGCACTTATTCACTAAGCTAAGGACTGACTCTACTTGACTTTCTGAAACTGGATCATATTTTATAATTAGTACCTATGAAAAATGGTCTAGCACCCACTGTATTGTCACTATTGCCTCACATCTTAGGGAGAAGTGCCACTTCTAGAAAGCTGAAGAAAATATACTGAACCAAAAAACCCAAAAATGTATGGAAGAAATAAAATACAAAGAAAACTAAAATACTGGGCTTCCCTGGTGGAGCAGTGGTTGAGAGTCCGCCTGCCGATGCAGGGGACGCGGGTTCGTGCCCTAGTCCGGGAAGATCCCACATGCCACGGAGCGGCTGGGCCCGGGAGCCATGGCCGCTGAGCCTGTGCGTCCGGAGCCTGTGCTCCGCAACGAGAGAGGCCACAACAGTGAGAGGCCCACGTACCGCAATAAAAAAAAAAACAACACAAAACTAAAATACTTAGAAAGGTATTACAGGAGACATGCTTCATTATATGAGTTATTCTTAAAGAAGAAATATCTAGGCCTAATCCACCTCTGCAACAGCTTTTGCATTGTTATAAAGATTTGTTATTCATGTTGACGAAGTAGAATAAAAACATATTTCCAACATAGGATTGGGACACATTTTTCCACAATTTTTAAAAAAGAGATGCAAGAAAAAGGTCAGAGGGCTATTTTAGATTCAAATAAAAATACACTGTAGAATTCTTTTTTAAAAGAACACAGGAAAGGGAGATTATATTGCATTAGACTGAGCCCTTCACTGTCTGTTGTATCCTAATGTGTCAAGTCTTGGTGTAACAAATTAAACTGCTAAGCAAACAGAAAAGCACAAAAGTCAAAAAGTTCTCAATTACATTAAAAAAAATGCTAATAATAAAAAGCATACTCTGTAAACTACTGTGATTCTTACAAGTAAGAATCGAGAATATATATGATGAAAATATAGCAAGACAGATAAAGAGAGAGATATCAGAAATATGAGAGAGGCATCATAAAATAAGATGGCTTTAAAAAGTACACTGAATATTAGATATAGGGAAGTACAATCCAGAACACAAATATTTATTGGATGTGATAAGATCTCACATAAGATCGCCAGTGATAATGATGAACCACAAGTTACACTGCATGTATTCTGCAACGTGATACAGCGTCAAAAGGGGAAATGCAAATATTATCTAAGATGTTAACGACAAATGAACATATTAATGTGTTCAAATCACTCTCTAGTTCTTATTTCTTACCTGAGACTGTTGAGATCAAGATCATCTGTATCAAAATCCGAAAGGGGCTGTGGAGTATCACTTGGACCATGAGACTGCAACACAGATGAACTGGATGATATGACTGTGGTTTGGCCTGAGGGATGGATGGTTTTGAACTGGAACTGTGGACCCATCCACAGACGTCTGTGGGGTCCGGTGTGCGTTACAATTTCTACCTGGAACAGATTAGGAATCATGATTGAAATATATTAGGCTCTCCCTTTGAGAGCCTTTCATGATCCACCCTCTCACCCCAGTCTCAGCTCTGAACACTCACATTCTCCAAGAAGCCCATCTTAACCAAGTGGAAGAGGGACAGGGCATCTACAATCAAAAGGTGATGACAGGGACTTCCCTGATGGTCCAGTGGTTAAGAATCTGTCTTGCAACGCAGGGGACACTGGTTCAATCCCTGGTCGGGGAACTAAGATCCCACATGCTGCAGGGCAACTAAGCCCGCATGCCGCAACTGGAGAGCCTGTGTGCTGCAACTACAGAGCCCATGTGCTCTGGAGCCTGCACACCGTAACAAAAGATCCCGTGTGCTGCAACTAAGACTAGGCGCAGTCAAAAAATAATAATAATAAATAAATAAATAAATATTTTTTAAAAAGGTGATGACAATAGCAACCTATAGAGACATTCACTACATCCCTCTACAGGTCCTCACCAAAATATATCAATACCAGAAACTCGTTTTGTGTATGTGTAAATATATGTGTGTATATGTAAACACAAATACACACACACACATGCACCCCACATATATAACACAAAAATCACATGAGAATAAAAGGATCAGTTGCCTGCCTCATATACCGAGCACTGGCTCCCTAGGGACTACGTTTTTCACTCATTCTAGACAGTACTTACCACTTTGTGGGCATGCAGTGAATACTACACCTATCAATCCACAGATTAAAAGTAATTCCTTCATTGAGGACCAAGCTCATGACAAATGTGAAGTTGTTCTTGAACTATCCAAGGAAAAGAAAAGGTCTGAAATAATTTAATACCCAAAGCCAGTTTCTTTCCACAATTAAACACTATAATATTTACTGCCCTCAAAATCCTCCAAATTTCATTTTTAATGTAAGAGAGGACTATATATTTTCCCTCAAACTAGATTTGTCTTCAAAATACCATTTCTTAATTAGATTGTTTTCTCAACTACCATGAACATTCACATAGGTATTTTAAATGCTGCAAAACAGTAATAACAGAATGCTTTATGAATTTCATGCTCTAAGGAGGGGGTATGGAATGTTGCCAATATTAGACAATGCAGAGAGTAAGACACAGGGTAAAACCTAAAAATAAACATGTGATTTTACAAATGAGCGACTTGAATAAGAGACTAAATATGCAAACCTTTGGTAAAACACTATTTCTCAATGTCTTGTAATTGCTACATCCACGTCTGTATACATACTTTATGGAACTGACTTGCCATGTGCCTTAGTTTTGCCCTGAGTTCTTTTATATTTAATCACATTTCTCTGATTGCAGTGATTAATTCTTAACAAAATGTAACTGAAAAGGTTCACGGAGTGCAGCTCTGTGTTTGTAAGTCCTAAAGGGCAAAAGCATCACGGTCTTGGAACAATATTCACATTCCCACTAAACACAGGGAGAAAACTACTCAGATTTAGGACAGTGATTTCTCATTCAAGAAGTTGTATTCAGCAATGTAAATGAGGCCACAGATAAAGCATTCTGTGTATTTTAAGCTCAAAACCATCAGTGTCACAGAGCCGAGAGGTAAACAGATGCCTGTGCAATTTCACTGAGGCAATGGCCAGATGTTCCTGCTCACTCTCCTGTGGTATGCAGCACAAACATATTGTAGATACTTTCACACTGACAGCACACATTACCCCTTTTCCTAATTGAAATGTGGAAGTGAAGGACAGTGGTTTCTTTGCCAGCATTCTTTTTTTTTTTTTTAAATTTATCGTGGTATCCTCAAGAAATGATGTATCTCCATACGCATCAAGATCCTTCAAGGATCTTCCTGGGAGTATTTTTGGTGTGATGAAATGTATGTCACCTAGAAACAATTTGATTCTCCAGTTCCCAGATTCCCTTTAGTTTTTCGGGCTCCCTTCCCTGAGAAAGCAATGAAACTGCACCCGGCCTCCACTGAGGCACCTGTCTGATGAAAAGCTGCTGGATTGGTAATCTGAGACCAGTCATTAACTTCACCAAATGATGTCAGACTTGAGACAGACATAACAGCATTTGTAATGAAGTCACTTGTAATCTCATCATTTTGAAATCTGCCTGAGTATCTTTTATTTCAAAGCCCTTGAGATGAAGACAGCTTCACCTAGCACGGAGAGGAAGGGTCAGTCGAAGCTGTTACAGGACTGGTTTTGAGACCGCTAGAAGCGGCATTACAGGAGCTTAGGAAAGGAAAGCCAGGCGGGCACTTGTGTAGATTAGAATGCCTAACTTTTCTAATCAAAGTATGGGCCCAATCTTCAGAAATTGTTGCCTCCACAAAAAAAAAAAGCCCAAAGACTGCTGAAAGGCTTCACTGTTTTAACAAGGCCAATTCTTATTTTAATCCAAACAGTCCATCTGAAATCCAAGGTCCTGGGGGATATGAATGGATTGTTTGAAAGATAGCATATTTTATGCTCTCTGTGTGAACGCTAATGTACACACATATATACATATGTATATGTGTGTGTATAAAATATATGTATCCCTGCAGCAGTATTTATGAGAAATTCTTAATATGGAAAGACAATTGATTATTTCTTGGGGAACCTAAAAAAATCCCAATTCTGCCCATTTTCCTCTAAGGAAAATAATTTTTAAAATTCAAGAAAAAAAGAGCTAATGGATCTCTGTTTTCTGTCACTTTAATAGACCCAGTGTTTCAGAGTCTTACCTGAGACAGCCACTCTTCATCTTCCTGTCCACTATGGTCAGAAGCTAAACTGTCATAGGACCCATGCCGAGTAATGGGCCCAGGACTTCCAGGGGGAACCACTGCAGGAGAAAGAAAATGTATTTAAACAACTTTAATCCATTCAGTGAAAAAAATGAATGTGGGCATAACCATCCTGAATACTGTGGTAATTTATAAGCTAAAATAAGACATTCAATGCACAATTCAAATAATTAACGAACAAGAAAGACTGAGTTTCTGAGGAATAAGAAAAATCTCCAAATAAGAGTACACTTTAAAAAACATCTGCAGGAATTTAGTCATTACATATATCACTGTTAAAGAAATACACAACTAATTGCATCTTAACAGCACAAGTACATTAAGGAATAGTGACAATTCGATTGCCCATGCACCAATATAATTCCTAGCCTTTAGGACACTTCAGTCCTCTCCATCTAACAATGAAATTAATTTAATGCAGTTCCTATAATTCAGGAAGGGGTTTTTAAAACAAATATCAAATAAGATTCTTTAAGAGTTTATTTAATAGTTCATATAAAGGGAAGGCATTAAAATATTTTTAATTTTAAAACACTTTTAGTTCCTAAAACATTTCATTTATCCAAAGAAATGTTTCATTTTTTCTGGATACTTCAGTAGTTTCCCTGATTCTTAGGTGGTAGGATATAGGCTTTAAAACACAAAGAGGCTGCTTTCTCATAAAAAGAAGAACCTTTGCTTAGTCAAAGCAATAAAATGATTCAGCAAACATTTATTGAGTTCCTAATGAACCAAATACCATCCCAACAGAAACTTATTTAAAGTCCATACTATTTTTTTAAATTTAATTTAATTTATTTATTTTTGGCTGCACTGGGGTCTTTGTTGCTGAGTGCAGGCTCACTCTAGCTGTGGCTTTCAGGGACCACTCCTCGCCACGGTGTGCGGGCTTCTTATTGCGGTGGCCTCTCTTGTTGCGGAGCACGGGCTCTAGGGCGCGCAGGCTTCAGTAGCTGCGGCACTAGGGCTCAGTAGTTGTGGCTCCTGGGCTCCAGAGCGCAGGCTCAGTACCTGTGGCACACCGGCCCCGCAGCTCCGCGGCATGTGGGATCTTCCCAGACCAGGGCTCAAACCCATGTCCCCTGCACTGGCAGGCGGACTCCCAACCACTGTGCCACCCAGGGAAGTCCCTAAAATCCCATACTATTTATTTGCTTATTTTTATTATAAAATAGACTTCATTTTTAAGGACAATTTTAGGTTCAAAACAAAATGGATGAGAAGACAGAGATTCCCCATATATTCTCTCCCTCTGTATACATTTTAATACTAAGAGAAATAAAGCAATAAAGTACTGAGAGGAAATAGAGAAAAGAAAAGGAAGAGGACAGAAGAGGATGGAAAGTTGGTGAGTATTAAAGAAACCTAGAAGAAACAGAAAAGAATGAGAAAAAGAAAATAATCTCAGAATTTCTACCACCCAGAGATAGGTATATACTTCAGTATGTGCATTTTCCTTAGGCTACATTCCTAAAAATGAAATCAAAGGATATGAACATGTCTAAATTTCTTAATGCATATTCTCAGAAAGAGTTACACTTCCATGAGCAGTGACTGAGAATGCTAATCTCACAGCACTCTTGCCAGAACAAGGTATTTTGAAGAACTAAATCTCAGTGAAACAGATATTAGTGAAGTAGACAGAGCAGAACACAGGACAAGATTTTAAAGAAGACGTACTCACAAAAACCTTATCTTAACTATCTGGGAGAGGAGAAATGATACCAGTCAATTACTCATCAGAGGGAGATAAATAGTATTAAAATACAAGATTTGCAGTGGTTAAAACTATTAGCTATCAGTTCTTCAGATTCATAGTTCTACAGCTGAGAGGCATGCTGGCATCTGGCACAAAACACAAGTTATCACCAAAGCATAACACCTAATTTCTTAGGATTTTGAATATCATGAAGAAAAGAATACCATAATAATCAATTAATATTTAAGCATCCTTAATAATTTTGGTGTATACTGCAAAGATGATAAGTAAATTTATGTTTGCAAAGGCTGAGTTATTCCCTAACCATTTGTATTCTTTTTAATAAATAAATTTGATATTAAATTCTTAATACAGAACAGAGCAAGAGTATGCCTCAAAACCCCACTCCCTAAATACTAGTCAAGAAGGCAACTATGGACAAATATCTAGAGGTCAGGACACACTTTGGAACGCAGTTGAGGTGAGAGAAGATTTTAAAGAGGTGAGGTATGAATAGGCCATGCAGATATCTGAGGGGAAAGTGTTACAGAGAGAATATCAATTACAAACATTTTGAAGTGGGAACATAAAGGAAATGTTTCAGTAATGTCAGGAGGCCAGTGTGGTTGGGTGTGATGAGGCAAGTTGGGAGTGGAAGAAGAATCAGGAAGGCAAACGGGGCAGGGATCAGCAGATGGTTTACGGCTTTCTTTTTTAAAAAAAAATAAAGCTAGGGTAGACAGAAAGATATTGGAAAAACTTAAGAAGAAGTGAGAAATTATACCCTTGTGTTACCAACTAGTACCTAATGTGAATTTTTTCCAGGAGTTTACAATGTACTCTACATATGCTGAGCCTAGGCTACTACCTGTTGCAGAATAAGCATTCCATAAGTATTACGTGAATAAATGGAGTTTTGCATTCTGGAATAAGTAATGATACCAGAATGGTAGAACACTTATTCATCCATCATCAAAATGGGATAAACCTGGGAATTCCCTGGAGGTCCAGTGGTTAGGACTCCATGCTTTCACTGCCGAGGGCCTGGGTTCAATCCCTGGTGGGGTAGCTAAGACCCTGAAAGCTGCAAGGCACAGCCAAAAAAAAGAAAAAGGCAAGGGGTGGGGTGGGAGGGGGGATAAACTTAAAAATAATCCAGGGCTTCCCTGGTGTCGCAGTGGTGGAGAGTCCGCCTGCCGATGCTACTCTTTGTTGTGGTGTGTGGGCTTCTCATTGCGGTGGCTTCTGTTATTGCAGAGCACGGGCTCTAGGCGCACGGGCTTCAGTAGCTGTGGCTCACGGCTCTAGAGCCCAGGCTCAGCAGTGTGGCGCACGGGCTTAGTTGCTCTGCAGCATGTGAGATCTTCCTGGGCCAGGGCTTGAACCCGTGTCCCCTGCATTGGCAGGTGGATTCTTAACCGCTGCGCCACCAGGGAAGTCCCATTGGATTATTATTATTATTATTATTTTTTTTTGCGGTACGTGGGCCTCTCACTGTTGTGGCCTCTCCTGTTGCGGAGCACAGGCTCCAGACGCGCAGGCTCAGCGGCCATGGCTCACGGGCCCAGCCGCTCCGCCGCATGTGGGATCCTCCCGGACCGGGGCACGAAGCCGTGTGCCCCGCATTGGCAGGCGGACCCTCAACCACTGCGCCCCCAGGGAAGTCCTTTATATTCATTCTTGGGTAGAGTTCAAGGAAGTAGCAGGAGATTCCACATGTGCAACAGTAGAGAAGCTGTGCACATAGTGGGTCTGCACAGCTGAGCCTGTGACAATCTCTCTAAGTCCCCTATGGATGGGATGATGACTATTTACTATGTGTCCAAGAGTAATATGGACAAGGTCCAGGGAACTGTCAGACTTTGAAAAGGCTTTGAAACAAGGACGGATGTTGCAGAGATCTATATGAACCAATAGCCAATGATCGGGCAGGGAACTGGGACATCTCAGTGGTGAAAATAAAGATAAAATGATCCCTGGTCAGGGAACTAAGATCCCGCATGTCACGTGGCCAAATAAATACCAGCTATTATTTAAAAAAAGGTTACAGTTGATGAGATTAATTTTTCTGTACTTGTTAGGATGGAGGCACAAAAGAGGACTTAAGAGAGTTTATTTATAAAAAAAAAGTTACATATATTGCAAGCCTGAGTTTAATGGACCAATATACCTACCTTCTATCTAAAGAAAAATGGTTAGTATCTTTTACTTTTACCAACTGTTTTAGATAGTTAATAATCTTGGGTTAGGAAAAGGATATGGAATTTTGAAATAAAAATCTCTGCCATGTTCTATCCCTACCTTTAGTACAGTAATTTAAAACAAGCCTATCCATCTAACTAAAAAGGAAACACTGTCAATTTTCTTTAGAGAATACAACTTCAAAAGTACTGCCTGTACACACAGGCATTTGATAAGTATAGATCAACAACCAAGGGCAGGATGGGCAGATCGTTATGAGGTAACTGTGAGGTAGACTTTGTTTATATTGTGTTCTCAGGAAAGCAGATCATGCTTCTAGTGAGTAAATAAAAGCTAAGAAAAAAATCACTAAGTGTATTTTGCTGTCTTACAGTGATATATGAGTGTGTGTGTAGGTATGTGTGTATTCCTATGAATATATTTCTATATTTTATATGTGTTTATGTACAAAGCAAACAAAAACAAATCTGCTTCAGCACTGACCTTTGCAAATTAGTCCTGTTAATCAAAACTCCCAAAAAACTTCCAAGTCAGTAGAACAACCTAAGTAAAATTATGAACAAAAAGATTAAATGGTCCTCTGATAATACCCCTACGTCTGAATCCCACGTAACAAAATTCTCAATTTGAAAATGGAAAATGTCAATTCATAATATAACATCTCAAATCCATAAGTAGTCAGGAAGAGGATCAATGAGTATAGAATTTTTACAAATTACCCACATAAAATATAGTAATTAGATAGAGTTATAAACATTGTATTAACAGATATCTAAAGTGACACGCTGAAATCTCCTTTTTTAAAAAATTTTATTTGTGGTATGTGGGCCTCTCACTGTTGTGGCCTCTCCCATCGTGGAGCACAGGCTCCGGACACGCAGGTTCAACGGCCATGGCTAACGGGCCCAGCCGCTCTGCGGCATGTGGGATCCTCCCGGACCGGGGCACGAACCCATGTCCCCTGCATCGGCAGGCAGACTCTCAACCACTGCGTCACCAGGGAAGCCCAGAAATCTCCTTTTTAACACTAGTTAATGGAATATTTGAAGGTTAGGATATGTAGGTTTGAATCAAGGTTCCAAGAATGAGTTATTACTAGTCCTGGAGAAATGTAAAACTCTCGACATTTCAGGGTGTTTTACCCGAAGTAATAACAGTGTACCCTCAATTCCAGGGAATCAAATTCTTTCGAAAATCCCCAGAAAGTAACAGCTAGATCTCAGTAGCCTAAGTTCATCCACAACAAATCTAACCTTCTAATTGAAAGAGAGAGATACATTTTTACCATTAATATATTGAATACACTTTATATTAGAGCAGGTAATTACTTTTCTCAGTGTATTGGGCATGGTTTAGATACTCCAGAAAAAATCAGATCTCCTAACTATGGAGTTTATAACAGGGCACACAGGATCTAGATATTCCATTAAGATGAAAGAATAAAAGGAATAATTATTTGCTCCCAGCACCATCTGTCCTTAGAACAATGAAAGAAAAGAGTTGACAATGCATATGAAAGTTAAAAGACTAACCACATACATGTTATAAGCATCCTTTTTATATAAACTGACACAAAGCATAATGCTGAACAATGAGCAGTGCTTATTTATGAACCCAATGAAGGGAAAATCTATTTGGTTCTGTTATGTTCTTGTTCTAGTCTTCCCTGCATCTCTTGAACTCCCAGTAATAAATTCTCTTAGCTTCAGAGGACACAGCTGCTAGTCAAGCACAGGCTCTCCTGGAACGAACTCCATGCTCCCAACTTTAGGAGATGCTAAAAAGCTGCTCTACTCCCTGAAATGAATCTTGGTAGTACTGGAATCAGGGAAATCTACTTCTCAAATAAGGGGGCAAATGTTGATCCAAACAGTATCTCATTTTTTATGTGAGATGTAGCTCTCTGCTTTAGCTTCTATTGCAAAACCTAAAATATGTTCATATGCTGAATAAACAGCTCTAGAAAGAAACGCAGAGAGTCTTTTAATATGAAGAAACAAAAATGGATCCAAAGGTTTTTATTCGGAGAAGTGAGTGAGAGCTGGGTCATACCGACAGCAGAGTGGGCGGTAGAATAAAATATTCTTCAGATTCAGGACCAGACACAGCTTTTGTTTTCTCCTACTCCATACCATATCCCCACCAATCCTCTGTGAACAATAAAACCCTTACCATGCTGAAGTCTTTAGTGGAGACCTGAGAGGTGAATAATGTTGTGCCAGCATTATTCAGCCCTTTAAGTTATTTAGGGGAACAACAATTCCTTTTTCTAGCAACAGAGAAATTTGTGAGTTAAATGACATCATGCTGCCTTGAATGAAACAGCTCAGGCTCAAAGTTCACCCAAAGGCCAACAGTGATAAACTCTCATCCAAGGACAAACTTCAATATATTTTTGGTACTTATTAAAAACAGCATTTATATAGCAGCCATACAGTAAGAGAGGGTTCTTTACCAAACTCTGTTTCTGATCAGAAAGCACTCAGGATCTTAGGAAGAAATTCTGCTTGGGAATGTAGTTTCTTAGTACAGAAAATAAAATTTGCCTTTTAAGAAGAAAGGCTCAAATAGAAATAATCCGAAAGCAAAATAGTCTAAGGCATTTCCTAACGAACAAGCAATTCACAAAAGAGGAAATACAACAGTCGACAAACACACATAAATAGTAGTAATCAGAGATTTGCAAAATTTAAGAAGTTATGCTTTCATACTATCAAACTGACAAAAATTAAACCCTGGTCTTTTTAAAAATAGTTTTTTAAAAAGGGAGAAGGCTCTCAGGTCAAAAATACCACACCTAACTACCTTAAGATAAAGGTACCTACTTATATTTATTGAGGGAGTGACTCTTACCTCTACTGAACTCTGTAAGTTTTCTCTGTAATTTATAAATGTTTCCATTTAAATGTAAAGGAATTCACTGGATTTCACACACAGAGTAATCAAGCAATAGCACGATATATTACTGGCTGATCTGTTTATTAGGAGCCATCTCCTGTATCCGTGCAACAACAACTGAAGTGTTACAATACATAAAAGGGAACAGGCTTTACCTATGTTATATATTAAACGGATCAATGATCTTCCTTGCACCCTGACCCTGCGGTACCATAGATGTTCTCTAATTAATTATTAAAGTTTTCTAACAGTCAGTCATTGTACATCTCTGGTTTCACTTTCCTTTCATTCTACATTCCCAGAAGAACAGTCACAAGCAATATATAATTAGAAAAATGACATACCCTCATTGTTTATGAGATAATAGATTTCACTGGATAACTGACAACCCAAGGTGCATCTCCTCCCTACCGTGCTCTGTCTCCCTTGCCCTACCCCTAAAGCATCATACAATATTCCCACAGAAGACATAAACTAAGGAGCTTTCATTTGTTATTCTTCCTACCATAACGGTCATTTGCCATTTCGTATCTGGACAAGTTGTACCTGGGGATAGACTGGAAGGGGTCACAATTTAGTTTTGCTCCTCAGTGTAACTCTACATATCATAAAATGAACAGAAAGAATAAAACACAATGGCTTCAGGCTGTCAGCAAGATCAGCTACTCCCCTGAAAATTTCGAACTGTCCCAACTTAATAGGCTGCGACAGTCCCTTCAAAACATCTGCAATTAAAGTCACCTGGAAAGATGTACACAATTTAATGTGTATTATGGCAACTCAATTCATAGTACAACTATATTATATATACATTAAACCAGTAGCAGGATAACCAGAAAAGTGAGTCCACCCTGACTATTTTAAAGGATCGTACTACGTCTGTATAATACCTTGCTTGCAGCTTAGAGATAACAATTTTGTCTTACCAAGGGTTAGATAATCTATCCAGAAAAATAAGTCTAAATAACAACAAAACCATTCTTATCAAAGTTCACCTTTACATAACTGTTACCTCACGGGAGGAAATGAACATGGCTGGGGACAGGGGTGACTCAGTTTCCACTAAATATTTCTTGGTACCTTTTAAATTGTGTATACTATGTACCTATTTAAAAATTTATAATTATAAAGTTGTGGAATAAGTACACTACAGTTAATATGGTTAGCGAAGTCAATCCAAGAAGTTAAGAAAGGAAAACAAAGAAATAAAATGTGTAACAATAAATGATGGAAACCAATGCATGAAACAAAAGTTGAGCTTATAGCATATCGAGTCATACATTTCCCCCGTTTTCTTGGGTTTTGTGGCGTTTTCTCTAAAAAGGGAAATAGAAGTGCTTATATACACTCTTTCTCACACTCACTCTACATGTATCTGTTTATCATTATCTCTGTATTTACACACACATATCAAATATAGGACCAGCTTTTAGCAACTGCTCAAGTACACATGGTGGTGTATGTTTCTGTTGAGGGAAATGACTATTTGCTGGAAGCTAGAAGCTCTTTGGTGCTAATTCTCTGTAGAATTATGAGCTGTAATCTTTCGATAGTGGCAACTGTATTCTCACAGCTAACCCTATATGTTAGAGGCAGCTCTTTCAGGAATAATCAATTCTCTAAATTCAAGGAACACTCTAAAATATAATATCCTCTATGAGATTGAGATGAGTAGAGGTTAGGCAGAAAGTATTGCAAATTGATGTCTTGAAGGTAAAAAATCACTGTTTTGGATCATTAAACCACATTCAGTCATCAATGTACCAATCTGTACAAGTAGGCAATAGGCCAGTTATTGGAAACGTATTGTTCCCGATCTAACCTACAATGGCACAGTTGAAGGGCAAAGAGTCTAATGTACTCAGTCCAGCCTCCACAACAAGGTCTTACAAAACGAATATAAAGGGGAGGGAGTCGTTTGGAAATGTAAAAACGGCAAAGATCATTTTTTGCAAAGAGTTAATGCAGCTTCTTCCATGCTTCCCTTATTTATTATCTAGTTGCATACCAGATAAGGCCAGATCATTATACAGCAGGAAGAATTAAGTACAGATTTTCTCTTGCCTAAGCAAAAGAGGCAAAGTTCTCTTGGCATGGAGAGTTAAAAGCTTTTAGTTGTGGAAGACATCAACATTTTCAACCTATACTTAAGAACATAATTTAAAATCTTTCCAAACAATCATTAAGGATCCTTGATATGTTCCATAAAATAGAGAAATTAAATGTTTAAGATTTTTACCTCTAAATAAATCAGAAAAATCATAGAGCCAAGAGGACTGGGGAAAGAATGAGATGGAGAATACTGCCTTACAACCACCGTATGTTTTTCTCTCTTTCCAAATGCAGGAGAACATTTTCCAAGGCTTGCTCTTCCCTCTACTGCTGCACAATGTACAACTACTAGAAAGAGGTATCTCCTTATTATTAAGTCCTTGTCATTAGATACATACTAAAGTATTAATAGGTAAAAAGATACAAGAGTGGGTGGCTTTCTCACAATACTTTTATCCACCATACGTTAAAAAAAAAAAGATTTTAAGAGAACGTAAGAAACAAGAGTGGCAGAATGTTGTTAATTCTTCAAGCTGAGTAATAGGCAGACTCATACTATTCACTGTACTTCTGTGAATGTTTCAACATTTCCATAATAAAAAAAATTTTTTAAGTCTGTTGCATGAATGAAAAAAACAGCAAACATTTCTTGACCCGCAGTTGGACACAGAGCCATCTTGATTCTTTTCTTGGCAAGACTAGGAGATCTATGAAGTATTCAGGACTATGTTGTTTTCCCACAGCACCATACGTGTGAGGATCATCCATGTTAATACCTTTAGCCTTAGTATAACATTTAATTTCTATGCTCTATAACAAATTGCAATATAGTCTGTCCTTCCGTCTCCCCTTCTTTCCCTCTTTCTTTTTTTTTAAAGATTTTTTTTTTTGGTTGCGTTGGGTCTTCGTTGCTGTGCGCGGGCTTTCCCTAGTTGCGGCGAGCGGGGGCTACTCTTCGTTGTGGTGCACGGGCTTCTCATTGCAGTGGCTTCTCTTGTTGTGGAGCACGGGCTCTAGGCATGCAGGCTTCAGTAGTTGTGGCACGTGGGCTCAGTAGCTGTGGCTCGCAGGCTCAGCAGTCGTAGCTCGCAGGCTCTAGAGCGCAGGCTTAGTAGTTGTGGCGCACAGGCTTATTTGCTCCGCTGCATGTGGGATCTTCCTGGACCAGGGTTCAAACCCGTGTCCCCTGCATTGGCAAGCAGATTCTTAACCACTGCGCCACCAGGGAAGTCCCCTCTCCTTTCATTCTTTTTCTTTCTTCCTTTTCCCCTCCCTCCCTCTCTTCCTCTCTCATTGCCTTTAAAAAAAAAAAAATCACCTAAATAATATTATATGAACACATGTTCACTATAAACTTCAAAAAATATGGAGTAAAAAACAAAAGGCTCACTGGAATAGTGAACAATGATTCTAATGACAAACTCAGAAAATCAAATGCCCTTCTGGCATTTCAGAAGTCTGGGGGTTGAGAATCTTACCTTTTATGTAAAAGTTTCAGAGTTTTAAGGCAATTATCCAGAGTAAAGCCTTTCAGAATGCAGTGGACACCAAGAAAAATCCCAATTCCTATAAATTACTAAGGTATTGAAGATGCTCAAAACAAATAGGTCTAAGAGAAATTTTCATTTGCATCAATAAATTAAAATTGCTAAGAAAAATTTCTTTCTATAGGTTTGAAAATGCTCAGGTTAGAGCCATACTTGTCCAGATGACCACTTAAAAACAGAAGAGACAGGATTTACCACAAATGTTTTCTCTTCACTGTTGCTTGTTAACAACAAAGCCGTGCCGACTAATAGTATCTCAGTCATAAAGCTCTTGGAAGGGATAGAGGCAAGAAAGACCTCAAAGGAGAACAAGAATACTATTTCTGTTAACACGACCTACAAACAAAAGCTAATCTTTGCTAAGTTTTTATTCTATCCAAGATAATGTGTAAAGCTTTTTGGATGAATTACCTCATTTAATCTAACACAATCTTGTAAGGTAAGTATTATTCCCATTTTAATGGCGGGTAAACTAAAGCCCAGAGAGGTTATCTGCCCAATGTCACCCAGCCAGCAAATAGCAGAAATGGAATTTAGAACTGCAAACTCCAAAGACCATGTTCTTAACCTGAAGTATAAACTGTTTCAATTCATGATGTCTCTACCTGGTAAGTTCATTATTTTAAATTAAAATTTTCATGTGAAACATCTGAGAGTTATTTATCCCCAAATATAAACTATATCACCGAGTTAGTCTCCATGATTCCTTTATTTCATGTCTTAATATAATCATTTTTCTCATCTTAATAAACATCTATGTATACTGATCAGAGATACCATATAAAGCTATGGAATAATGGGAAAAAATGACTGTGAACAGAAGTCCCAACACAAAGAAGTTACAGACATTCAAGGAAGCCTTACATGTAGTAACAGAAAAGAAAGTACCTTGAACCACACTTTACATTCTCTATAATACCCCTGAGGAATTAGAAGATTTCATTTTAGATAATATTGGTTTGGTTTTATACTTAAAGTATAAGTGACATAACCATGGGAGGACCACTGGTACCTAGGAACAGCCTTGGAAGGCAGCAGAGTGCCCAAGAGAAGAAAAAAACAGTAAACGCAAAATATTCTTAAAAATCTCAGCTCTGGAGCTTCCCTGGTGGCGCAGTGGTTGAGAGTCCGCCTGCCGATGCAGGGGACACGGGTTTATGCCCCGGTTCGGGAAGATTCCACATGCCACGGAGCGGCTAGGCCCGTGAGCCATGGCCACTGAGCCTGAGCGTCCAGAGCCTGTGCTCTGCAACAGGAGAGGCCACAGCAGTGAGAGGCCCGCGTACGGCAAAAAAAAAAAAAAAAAAAAAAAAAAAAAAAAATCTCAGCTCTGACCCAGACTTGACACCATGTAAGGGAGGTTCTGATGCTCTTCATGTGGTCATAAAATACAAAGAAAGCATAGTAGAAAAGGCAAGAAACTAATGGTACAAAGGCACTCCAGTGTTTCTCGTCTCTCCACCAACTTCCACAAAATCACATGGCAGAAAGCCTCCTGTCATATGTCAACAATAAGGAGAACAGACTCAAACTGGAGAGAGACAATCCACGGCATTCACCCACCTCCCTTCTGCCTTGGTCATTCGGTTGGTTACCTTCAGAAAGAAAGACCATGAGAAAAAGAAGAAATTGAGTGATGATAAAAGCTTATACACCATCAAAGCAAAAAGTAAAGCTTCTGACTTAAATGAGACTCCAAGGGCAAGATGGACAGACAGGGGTGCAGCTGAGAACCAAGCAGAAAGGCTGAGTTTCCCTGGTATTTTCTACTTTTCTGGAATAAGAACTAAAAACTATTATGCAGTCAGGAGGGCCTGAAACATATAACAGAGCAGAAATTATTATTTTTTTATGATTATGTAAAGGGCAGTGGCCAAGAGCAGCCCTTCTGTTAACAACAAAGAGGTGTAGGTAAACACATAAGCAATGCTACCATAAAGTGGAGATTTTTGTTTTAACAAAATCTATATTTATATGATTATATTTCCCATGGTTGAGAGCGGCTATAATTAATGGATTTCCCTCGTTCTCCTAATGCAGCCATTTGTCAATTCAAATACAGAATGTCCAATCAATTTTGATGTATTTAGTAAGCAATTTGTCAAATGGTGCTATAATCCAGTTAATATATTAATTCTTGTCATGGAGAGAGTTCTGACAACTACATGGTTTTCCATAACTGGTTTGGAAAGAAAAATCTGAGCTGGAACTCAACGGTCATTCTTTGGAGGTGACACCTCTGTGTCCCGGGATCTGAGAGCATGCCACAGTACATCATTTAATAGGAAAACTGCTTTGCTGAACTAGACATCTGGGGTCTACTGGACGGTGTGGCTGCCAGTTCATTGTAATACTGGTTTTCTTTGAATGCCTGTGTGTTTCATATATTTTAAATAAATTGATCAAGCCAATATATGTGACACAAAAAATGCAAAGTATGTAAGCTTCCAAGAGAGGAACAAGGCTTTACCAATGAAATGTATGCATCTTAAACTTAAAAAGTACTCTTATAAACACTTTCCCCTATTCTTAATGTTTCTTCATATGAACTGCTAAAGAAGTGGCTCTCAATCTTTTATTTTCCTATCCCAACATCCTTCAGGTAAATGACTGACTCCTAGCAGTACTTAACAGTGCACTGTACTGTTAAGGCCACATAGTTAGTAACCATTAGACAAGACTCTTAGAAGGCCACCTTCAGCTTATACAGTGTGAAGCTCCGGACATGACAGTTTTCTTACTTTATATTTCATCCAATAATCACTATGTTATCTCCATCTTTTCCCCAAGTCTATCTATGCACTGGGGGCTGGAGAGAGAACCACGGAGATTTCAAGTAGGTGGCCTAAATTTATATCACAGAAGAAATCTGGACTATAGTGATCAAGGAAGTATCAAGTTCTTTCTCAAACTTTTCAGTGGGATATTTAATCACTACCAGTTTGGGCACAGCAGGAAACAGAAGATAGGTTTTTAGTGTACCACAGATAACCTCCATGGGTGTATTTCGCAAATACTTTCCAAAGATGATGGCTCTATCCATTCACTATGTCCAAATCTTTCCATATTTCTCTATCAGGAAATGCGAAAGCAGACATGAAGGCAAATCCTTTCTAGAAAACAATACTGAAAAACATGGCAAAAAAAATTTGTTTTAAACAGAAGAAAAAGAAAGAAAGAAAAGAGGAAAGGAATATTACATTCATCTTCCAGACATTAGGCTCCCCTTAGTACATTTATGAACCATGCAAGAGCAAATTGTCAGAGTGATTTGGCACAAGGCTGTGTATTTAAAAACCTGCCATGTGCACTAGTCCTCCAGACTACCAGACGTCCCATTGTTTGATGTGTCTGCTGAGAAAGGTGCCCTATGTGTCAGAAGAGCACACTGAATATTTTTCAATGACCCAGGGGGCAGAGGTCGCTTATTATAAATGGATAATGAGACCTAATGCAGTGCTCTGAGTATGGACAATGAAAGGGTCTATCCATAGCCCCTGGTGGATTGGTCATTCAGGCTTTTATTTCCTCTGCACACTTAATGGAGTCAAACAATTGACAGAAATTCTATAGAGAAGGCTGAAACTGAGAGAAACAACTGTATTCTAACTCTGATAGACAGATACAAATAGTGACCCTGAAATGGCGCCAGAACTCCCATCACCACTAACGTAGCAGACAGCTGTAGCATTCCCCCTAAATTCCCATTTAGTCATTTGTTAGCAATTAACCTTACTGATGGAAGTGATGGCACATCAAACCACAAGCTCCTGCCAATATCAACCCATTACATTATTGCAGGTAAGCAGACACAGACCATTCTTTTAGTTCCTTATTTTTGGAGAAAAAGGCAAACAGATATCCCTGTACCCTCCATCCTATATCCCCACTACTCAACTAACAAAATGCATATTCAGGGGTATCAGTATCTGAATATAAGAAACTTAAACTCTGGTGGGTTAGAGTAAATGACAGCAGAAGCAGAGGTACTCATGGACTAGAGGCTTTATGACCAATAGATTATTTTTCTTTAATCTATCAGAATCAATGTTCTATCCCAGCCAAATCTGCCAATCTGATGGCAATGAATATTAATAGCATAAATGGAAAAGAATATACTGTCAACTGTACCTGAAAAAAAAGCAGGTCATAAAGCAACCTACAGGGCTTCCCGGTGGCACAATGGTTAAGAATCCGCCTGCCAATGCAGGGGACATGGTCCCGGAAGATCCCACATGCCACGGAGCAACTAAGCCCGTGTGCCACAACTACTGAGCCTGCACTCTAGTGCTTGCGACCCACAACTACTGAGACTGCGAGCCACAACTACTGAAGCCCACATGCCTAGAGCCCATGCTCCGCAACAAGAGAAGCCACTGCAATGAGAAGCCCGCTCACCACAATGAAGAGCAGCCCCCACTCACCACAACTAGAGAAAGTCTGCACGCAGCAACGGAGACCCAACGCAGCCAAAAATAAATAAATAAAATAAATAAATTTATTAAAAATAAAGCAACCAACAGGTACAGTAAGTTGTGATGTCACACAGTTGTGTAAAATAAAGTAAGCAAGATATTTAAAAGTACCAAAAAACCCTCTATAAAAACGTTTTTGTTTCATTTCAATTTTAAGAACAATTATGACAGGAAGGTGGTTTGACATGTAATTATGACAGGAAGGTGGTTTGACATCATTTCTCCAAATGATAAATACTAAAGCAAATGACAGAAATGCCAAGACTTACTTCAGAATGGAGTATAGGTCATTATGTTGTAAAAGAGAGGACTTTTGATGGTGAAACATCTCAACAATAAATCAACGATGACAGAGAAACCCAATGAACTATTCCATAGGTGTGAAGATCTATGTAAAGATACGGGTATCAATAAAAAGCATGTATCCCATTAAACACAAAGGGAAAGAAGAAGGAAAAGGGTACTCTAATCTAAACTTTTTGATTAACTATATGATATTTTTTCATTGAGGAAGACAATGTATTCAATTTCATAATGTTCTCCAAATTATACAACATATATATGGCTAAATTCAGGGTCAGTATGTCTCAAACTTCTAGTCTCCTGAAGAAAAACACCATTCGTTTCACTAAAATCATTTCTCTATGGAAGGACATGTCAGTGGATAAAATTAACTATAAATAAGAGAATCCATCAAATATAACTCAATATGAAGTGGTTTCTTAAGTACCTCAGATATTCAGACCTAGATAGAGCAGTATGACACACCCAATGACCAACAATGGACTATAAATACTCTATAAATAAGTCCTACATTACAAGTTTCCTCTACAGGAGAAAAACATTTCTTTCTTTCCCCTTCCACCCTACCCAATCTTGGGCAAATATTTATTATGGACAATGCAAGGAAATAGTGTTGAGTACCTCCACCATACTTGGTACATACCACAACAACGATGCAATCCAGGATGTTAGGTTAAATCTAATGTGACACTCCAAAGAGAGCAGCTCAGAAAACTGCTGCACATTTAACTGCTTTGCCAGGGTACTGATAATGACCCTGGTAGAGGAGAGCAATACTTTTTTCTTCCTTTTTGTATCAGTATGTTCAAAATAGATCACCACTGTATTGTAAAACCAATGAAACAAGACAGTAAAATAGGCTAAAAATGTCTTCAACTCTAAACCCCAAAGTGTGACTTTATATTACAAGGAAAAATATTTCCTATTTTTACTCTCACAGTTGTAGCCGGTAGGCCAGCAGCAAAAAATTTAGTTGGGAATTAAGATCTCTAGAATCTAACCTTAAATATGCTGCCTACTTGTGTTTTTCATACTTCTATGGGTAAGACAAATTTCAATACTAGCTTTAGGTATTATCTACTTCATTATATATACAGATTTAAACAAAAGTGCTAGTAAAGTCCAAGTGATCAGTAAAGCAAAAACGTTTTTAAAAAGCCGATATATCAATAGATAGCCCAGCTATTGAAAAGTAAGGTTTCAGGTGGAGCTTTTAGAATGATTAACACTGCCTTCTTACATGTTATGCTGTCTGTACCATAATGGAACCTCATCTCTTCTCTCTAAATTCTCTCTAGGATACAATTATTTCAGAGAAAGCTTACATCAATTACTAATTACATATCCAAACAATCTCAGAAAGGAGCTCAAATCTATAAATACACACATGGAAGGTTCTGAGTTATTTCCAAGAACCTACTGAATATTACCACCAGGATACATACTGCATGCACCAAAACAGATGCAACACTGCAATCAGCAATTCTCTCTCCTACTCTAGGCAACATATTTCTCTTTAATGTTTCAATGAATGGCATAACCTAGTGTTAAGCTAGTTATCCATTCCTCCTCACTTTTCTTCAGTAACCTCATATAGTCCCAAATCCTACAGAGGCAACTTGCTCAATTTCTCTGAAATTCAGCCACTTCTCTCCATCCCACTAACAATTAACTTCTTCCTTCTTTGAATTTCTTGTTTTTAAACTTTTTATATTGGAATATAGCCGATTAAAAATGTTGTGATAGTTTCAGGTGCACAGCAAAGCGACTCAGCCATACATATACATGTATCCAGTCTCCCCAAGACTCCCCTCCCATCCAGGCTGCCACATAACACTGTGTGTACATGTCAATCCCAAACTCCCTAACTATCCCTTCCCTCTACCCTCCCACCCCTGGTAACCATAAGTTCATTCTCTAAGTCTGTGAGTCCATTTCTGCTTTATAAATACGTTCATTTGTATCACTTCTTTTTAGATTCCACATGTAAGTGATATACGATATTTCTCTTTCTCTGTGTGACTTACTTCACTCAGTATGACAATCTCTAGATCCATCCATGTTGCTGCAAATGGCATTATTTCAT
This sequence comes from Globicephala melas, assembly GCF_963455315.2. Lineage (NCBI taxonomy): Eukaryota > Metazoa > Chordata > Mammalia > Artiodactyla > Delphinidae > Globicephala > Globicephala melas. The sequence goes on along the minus strand of NC_083333.1, from coordinate 48,677,671 downwards.
TCTTTTTTATGGTTGAATAATATTCCATTGTATATATTACCACATCTTCTTTATCCATTCCTCTTTCGATGGACATTTAGGTTGCTTCCATGCCTTGTCTATTGTAAATAGTGCTTCAATGAACACTGGGGTGCATGTATCTTTTCAAATTATGGTTTCCTAAGTCATTTCTGTCCCAGCAGCTATGGTTTGAATTCTCTGTACCTCCTTCATCCTTCACCATCCTTTCTATACCAATTAATTCATGCTATTAACAAGCACTTATCACAATGTGTTATAGATACTCATATACATGTTTTTTATTTCTATTTATGTTAGGGAAGGTAATGAGTCAAAAGTAAAGGCAGCAGAACTGGTATAATGTAATATCAAGATAATACATAGGATTTAAGGACAAGAAATGTAAAAATCAATTAGGGTCACCCATATCTACTACTGGCCACATAAAAGAGACTAGATTTACATTATCTCCTAAAATAATTAAATTAGTCCTAAGCAAAAGGTTATTTTGAACCCTCCGTAACAAAGCTTAAAAATAAACAAAGAAAGAATCAAATTTTTTCCAAGTAATTTGACTACATCCTAGGAAAACAGAATAATCCACCACTCAAGAACATGAAACCAAAAATGCCCAGCATCCTATCAAAAATCATTAGGCACATAAAGAAGCAGGAAAGCACACCAAGAAGAAAAATCAATCAATAGAAAAAAAACCCAAGCAATACCAGGGTGAAAAGAATTAGCACACAAGGACTCTAAAACAACAATTACAAAATATATGTCTCGTATGTTCAAACAGGTATGTGATGTGGAAAGAAATGAAAGATATAAAAGAACATCCAAATGGAACTTATAGATGAAAAATATGGTATCTGGAATGAAGAATGTGTTGAATAAAACAGCAGATTAGACAGCAGAAGACAATATATATATAAATACATAGAAATATAAACTATACAAAATCAAACAGAGTGAAGGAAAGAGAATTTTTTAACTGAACAAAGAACCAGTGAGCTGGGAAAATATCAAGTTGTCAACAGACATATAATTGGAGTCACAAAAGGAGAGAAGCAGAGTGACAGAAAAAAATGTGAAGATGTAACTGTATTAAAATTTTCAAATCTGATGAAAATTAAAACTTCACAGATTGAAGAATCTCACAGACTCCAAGCAGAAGAAAACCACACCACAGCGTTATGGTTTAAATACTTTTTCCTATTTTTCTATATTATTTCTATTGTTTTTATGTTTTCTATTTCCTTGATTTCACTCATCTTTATTATTACCTTTTTTGTGTTTTAATTCCCTCTACTTTACTAGTTTCTGAATGTGAAAGCTGAGTCATTGATTTCATTTTATAACATGGGCATTTAGTCCTATAAATTTCACCTTGAGTAGTAATTTAATGCCATCCCACAAATGTTTCATTTTTCTATGAAGTTTTTATTTTGAAAGAATTACAGATTCATAAGAATTTGCTAAAATAGTAATCAAGATACAGAACGGTTCCATCACCATAAAGATCTACCGGACCCTTTATGGTCATATTCAAAACTCTCTGTCGTACTCTGTCTCTCCGCACGATGTTCTTAAGAATCATCCAACTTGTTGCATGTATTTATACTTCAATCTACTATTTTTTTCCCTGAATAGTAGTCTAAGATAGGGATGTGTTCTGTTTTCATTTTCATTCAGCTAAAAATAATCCTAATTTCCCTTTTGACTTTTCCTGTGAACCATGTATCATGTAGAAGTGTATTGTTTAGTTTCCAAATATTTGTAGATTTCTCAGAGACCTGTTAATCATTTCTTATTTAATTCCACCGTGGTCAGAGAATATACATACTTTGTATAACCTGAAAGCTTTTAAACTTATTGAGACTTGTTTTATGGCCCAGAAGAAGGTCTCTATTTGTCAATGTTCCCTGTGCACTTGAAAAGAATGTACGTTCTACTGTTGTTGGGTGGAGTGTTCTACTTAGTCTTATATTAATGTAGCAAGCGAGGGTTTAAAGGGGGTTTCTCCAGACTGGTGGTTGCCAAGGGGGAGGAGGTTGGGGTTAGCAGATATAAGCTTTTAGATATAGAACAGATAAACAACAAGGTCCTACTGTAGAGCACAGAGAACTATATTCCATATCCTATGATAAACCATAATGGAAAAGAATATATAACTTAATCACTTTGCTGTACAGCAGAAATTAACACAACATTTTAAGTCAACTATACTTCAATTAAAAAATGCTGATTAAAAAAAAGTGGGGGTTTCCCTGGTGGCGCAGTGGTTGAGAGTCCGCCTGCCGATGCAGGGGACACAGGTTCATACCCTGGTCCGGGAAGATCCCACATGCTGCGGAGCGGCTGGGCCCGTGAGCCATGGCCACTGAGCCTGCGTGTCTGGAGTCTGTGCTCCTCAACAGGAGAGGCCACAACAGTGAGAGGCCCGCGTACCGCAAAAAAAAAAAAAAAAAAAAGTGGGTTTCTCCTAAGCAGCATATAGCTGGGGTTTATTTTTTGATCCATGACTTGTTTAGATGTTTAGACCATTTATAACTAATGTGAGCACTGACATGCTTAGGGTTACATCAACTTGCTTATTTGTTAACATTTTATTTCCTTTTTGAGCACTTAGGTTTTTTTAAATTTCATTATATACATCTTTAACAACCTTCAAATGATGCTGAAGTCACATATACTATAAAAACTTACAATAGTATAGTTCCATTTCCCACACTCCTGGCCTTTATGCTACTGTTGTCTCACACAGACACACACACACACGTATGTATGTGTTTTAAAGACCACAATACATTGATACTATTTTTGTGTTAACAGTGAATTATATTTGAAAGAGTTAAATAATTAACAAAAACCCACATATATGCTTTAACCATTTTCAGTGTTCTTCATTCTCTTCCATCTAGTGTCAAAGGCTTTCCCCACCTTTCCTATAATGCCTTTATAAGTAGAGAAAAACAATTATATCCCCAATAAAACATTGGGAGGGGGTTCTATGGATCCCAGTCACCTTTCTATTGTGTATCAAAGCTATATTTCTGTTGAGTGATCCTTTGTTACCATTTAACAAAGAAAATTCAGTAAGCTTAGGGAGGAACTTCTCACAAACCCATGGATTATCTTGGAAGTTCAAAGTCTGACCTACCCCCAACAAAGCTAGTTAATGTCAGCAACTTAAAAAATACTGCTGCTGCCAAATTACCTGAAAGAAAAGGAGGAAACATTATTTTTGCCCTAAATAAAACGTTCCCAAGTAAGCCCTGTTTCTAATTTACAATTTGGGAAGCTCTGAAGCAGACTGAAGAAAAAGCATTGTCTACTCTGGATCACATTCAAAGCTGGTTGATATTTGTTAGTCTCGTCTAATGTTTATCTTTGTATTTGGCAAAGAAATACACTGAAATAAAAAGCCTATTTTAGAAAAGGTAACTATAGCATGCGTTTTTTTTTTTTCAGAAGGAAGAAAATATACCGTTAGCACAAAAATCACTAATCACCACTACTATAATCTTTTTATAAACGATTCCCAAGATTTCAACCCAGGCAAAACTTTTTTTTTTATATTAGATTCTTGACTTTTACCTTTACTGAGCTATATAGCAAGATTAGATTACCAACTGCATATCCACTTTGCACACATAAACTAGTCAATCTACTCAAACCATATGACGTTTTTTGCTTATTCTAAACAGCAGTTTCTTATGGCTTATCCTCCTAATGACAAAGGAGTGATTTCTATCTCCATAGTGAGGAGCTCTTGTAAGGAGCAGGCTACTATAAGTCAATTTATGATATACCCAAATTGCTCAATTTTGTATCATTCCATTCATTTAATATGGGTAGGAAGTGTGACTACAGTTAATACAAAATTTGGAGTTTTAACTTACTTCACTAAATTTAGGTAAGAAGTCTTTAGCGTTCAGGCAGGTTTCCCTTTCCCTTACCACCAGTCACCCTTTTGCCACATATGCAGAACTTTGTTTACAACTAGTGGTGTATTTATTATGATTACAGGGCTGAAAGGGGAGTGGGGATTCCTTGCTAAACATCCTGCTCTCCTACTCTCCTCTCCCTGAGACAAAGTCTCTTTCGCATTTCCATTTACATCATTCTTTGTCCACTATTATTATAATTTCCGGAGTTTGAACAAGTCTGCTTCACTTGATCCACAGATCCAGATACAACCAAAGAAAATACTGACAACGTTTGTGAAGGTTGCATTACAGTTTTACTCCAAATGGTTATATTTGAAAATACCTTCAGTAATATATTTATCAACAGTTTGCAGGTTGGGAAGTAAGAAGTGATTTTCAATATGGTTGAATAAAACAAAAAACTTCCTGCCACCAGGTACAGTATACACGTCATCTTTTCAAATGGCTTCAGTAAGGGAAACCGGAGAGAAAGTCAAGCAAGAAGGTAATAAGAAAGTTTTCTTAATGAGGCTCTAACTTACAGAGGGCTCAACAGATGGGTAGGCAAAGGCATTCTCTCTAAACTGGCTCCAGCATTGCTTTCACCAATCATATTTCAGCTCTTACTCCTCTGATGCAGATGCCCATGTTTTGCATATTTAATTGCTTCAGTCATGAAATATACTATCTTGTTGAGGACTCTCAATCAAATAGCCTTTCTTTTTTTCTTTTTTTTTTTTTTTGCGGTACACGGGGCTCTCACTGCTGTGGCCTCTCCCATTGCGGAGCACAGGCTCTGGACGCGCAGGCTCAGCGGCCATGGCTCACGGGCCTAGCTGCTCTGCGGCATGTGGGATCTTCCCGGACCAGGGCACGAACCCGTGTCCCCTGCATCGGCAGGCGGACTCTCAACCACTGCGCCACCTGGGAAGCCCCATATAGCCTTTCTTTATGTTGAAAACATGACTTTAAAAATCCAGGCTAAATCTGTGTCTCTACTGTCAATGTAAAGAAGCAATATAATAATTATTACAGAATTACCTGCCTCTTAGGTATTTTTTAACTTATTAAATTATATCTATACTAACATTTCACTAGATAAGAGGAAACATAATAATTACGTCAGTTAGATATATGACAGACATATTAAGTCTATCACTTAGATGACAGATCTGGCAACATCGTCAAAATCACATATTCAGAATAGGGATTCCATTGTTAAGTCCCTGAAGTCTATTATTTGAAGATACGCACTTCTGAGATAAGAAACAAAGGTTCAGAATGATGCTTAAATGTATAGATTATTTTAAAGTTTTTAAAGGACTTTAGCATCACTTCACTGACCATAGTAACACCTTCGTAAGAGCAAGTATCATTACTGATACTTTACATTTTCCAAGTTATTGAGAGGTGGTCTAGAACTGGAAACTAGGCCTTTTCATCCTTATCCCAATGCTAGTCCATCGGGAATTCAAAAGGTCTCACATAAAATGCATTATATTATGTATTTTATTTAGAAACCACAGAATCATCAGTGACTACCTTTCTTTCAAATTGTCTAATTCTGTTCTAGTCCGACTGTGCAACATCTCACAGGTTTGTCCTGTCTTCTCTGTAAACAGCCTTAACTAAAGCCCTCTCATCTTGCTCCAGGATCACTGTGACTCCACTCCCCCCACCACCCCCACCGAACCTCTTATTACAACACTGCCAGGGTGATCTTTCTAAGATGCAGTTCTGATGGTGCCGTTCCAATGCTTGAAAACAACTGATGGCTTGCTACTGCCTACAGTGGCGGTTCTTCAACCGTGCAAGTAGAGCTGCTAAAATAAAGTCATATCCATCAGCTTAATTCACTGGAACAAAAAAATTAAGGAATAGAGACAGTTGCTTTTTTATTATTTTTCCCCCCATATCTTTTTCTCACATATTTGGGACTTGCTACTGTTTGTCTACTGAGCAGACCTATCAAAATAACTAAACAAAGAAAACCAATATCAATTCTGAAAAAGTTACCTACACTTAATCCAACAATTAGTTATTTTCACCCCTATTGAGAAGTAGGGGGAAATGTTCTCGTGAACATTGATATTACATAAATGTCATGTATTTTCCAAGTCATATGATAGAGTTAAATATATGCTTAGATGACCTAGACCCTAACAACTTTTATGTACTCTGCTTCTTGGAACCAGAAAACCACTTACCTATTATCCCCCTGTGAAAGCTCATAATTCAATGAATAACCCTTCACTGATGCACCTGCCTCATTTCCTTTTATCTTTTAACACCTGTCTCCTGAATTAGATACTGAATTCATTGAGGACAGAAGCAACATACTATTCTCATTTAAACCACAAGTTCCTGACACATAGAAGTCACTCAATAAATACATGAAGAAGAAGAATCAGTGAGTTTTATTATACAAGAGAATGAGACTGCCAACTATTTGTTACAATTATAGAGTTTCGTAACTTTAGAGCAAAGTCAATATACTGTCTCTGTTTCCAGTATAACATATAACACGCTATAAACATAAAATAAAATTGTTTCACAAATATTTTACTTCATGCTGCATAATACAGCTAGGCAAGAAATGAAGTCTGATTCAACAAAACTCCATTAAAAACATGTCTGTTGATTTTTAGAAAGTTTCTTAAAAACATGCAGTACTCAGAGCCATCAAGTAAAATTAAGGATCCAGTGAATTCTACAAAACTGAATTATAATTGTAAAGAATTTTTAACTCTATGACCATAAACTGGATAATAAATATTAAATTATCTTTTCAGGCCTCACCTACAAAGAAGGCTGTTTCTAGTTCAATCTACATTTTTTCTCCTTAAGTAAAAAAAGAATCGAGATCAATCTCTACAAATGTTAGGGCTTAGGTATAGAAGTAAACAAACAAAATCCTGATGGAGCTGGAATCACTACTTCATTATTGCAAGTAAAATTCTACAAAGCAAAAAGCCTGCTGATACAATTTTCACAATGAAAAGTGCTTAACTTTTTTCATGTCAGAAACAAATTCCAATTTCATGAAACTTTATTATATCCTAGTATCCTCATTTTTTAAAAGAAATTTTGAGCCCACCAGATATCTCATGGCCAGGGAATGTGAACAGCTAGAGGCATACTTAATGTGTGCTAAAGCTTATGGTATACATTTGTATTAAATATCTTACTTGCCTCAGTCTGATTACTTATGGCCTCTGGCCTATGGACCAGTGGTAATATGCATGGTTGCATTAAAAGTCAGCATTTTAAAATGAAAGCTCAAAATACTCTATGGAAGGAAAAAAAATGAGAACTACTCACGGCCAGCAAGCAGAAACTGATAATACTGTACTGCATCTGCAGCGAGGAGCAGAGGGTGGTTTGCGTTAAATGGTGGTTGCAATTCATTCCATTGAGGAGTTCTAAGGAAACAGCAGAAGAATATTAATATTCAGGCTTAATAGATGGGATGTAAATCATCATCACTGTCACCACTTACAGACATTGATATAAACTCACACTATCTTTGTAATCATTAAAATGAACTTGTTGGAGTGCTGAAACCTGAAACACAAGGCCATCTGCTTAGAAAGAATAAAAGGTGGCAGTGAGTCATACAAATTACATACAGCCAATATTAGTTTAAAGCAGACGACCCTTCAATACGATAGACAAGACATTCAAAACACTGAACAGAGAGGAAGTGTGGAATTCAAATGTCACAACTAATTTTTACCTAATTTCTGACACTTGTTAGAGCTCTCTATTCTTAGAATATGTATACATTTTAAAATAAAATAAAAGCAGATAAAAATGGCTTAAAAAAACACAGTTAATGGTTGGCTTATTAAAGACCTAATTAGCATCTGAATGCCAAAATAAGCCACTTATTTCAATGATGGTGCAGTAATTTTAATTAGATCTGCCCATTCCTAAATAGCTTGATAAATAAGATATTGATCAGATCAATCCAGTGCAGTAATGTACTAGTAAAGAATGGTAGAGCCTCCAAAAATCAATATAAGAATATTTTAAAATGTCATAAGAAGAGAGATCATTTTCATATCCATTTTTGTCTGTTTCCTTCCATACATGTCAGGACTAATTTTTTCTGTCTCTCCTATACTATTGTACACTATATTGAACGGATTTTATCCTAGATCTTATTTCTCCATCTTTATACTAGATTACAAAGGTTCTAATGATTATGTTCTTTTGAGAAGGACTCTAATTGTTAATAAACATTTTTATAGTGATAAGCCATTATATCTTGGGGAATCACTTTAAAGGAAACCTTCCAATCTATATATATTAGTTTCCATTCCCCATAATGGCTATCTCAATGTACTTTCTACTTGCAGTGAGCATGAGACTGGAAATAGGGGAAGCACGAAAGCTCTTTATGTGGGATAGGAAAAAAAAAACAAGTCCTAGAAAAGGTAACTCAAAGATGTGAGGAGAAAGAAGTTCAAAGGGAGGTCTTCTCCAAGGCATATACCAAAGACAACTGAATACATAGGACCACACAAAAATTTGTACATGAATATTCTCAGGAGCATAATTCATGACAACTAAACTGTGGAAATGCCCATCAACTGATGAATGGATAAACAAAATGTGGTATATCCATGCAATGGAATATTATTTGGCCATAAAAAAGGAATGAAGTTCTGCTACATGCTGCAACATGGATGGACCTTAAAAACATTATACTAAGTAAAGGAAATCAGATGCAACAGGTCACATTTTGCATGATTCCAATTATATGAGATGTCCAGAGTAGGCAAATCCAGAGACAGGAGATAAACTGGTGGTTGCCTAGGGCTGAAGGGTTGAAGAAAAATGGGGGCAGGGAGGGGATGACTGCTAATGGGTACGGGATTTCTTTGGGGGGTGATGAAAATTGATTGTGGTGATGGATGCAAGACCTAGTGAAAATTCACTTTAAGTGGGTGAATTGTATTATATGTATTACATGTAAATTATATCTCAATTAGAAAAGGAATGGATTATAAAAAAACACAACAGGGATAAATCAAAATAATTTTGCTGGGAGAAAAAAGACAAAAAGACTATGCACTCTGATTCCATTTATATAAAATTCTAGAAATTATAAACTGATCTATAGTGACAGAGAACAGACCAGTGGTTGCCTGGGGCTCAGTGGGTGAAGTAGGGATAAAGGGGGGCAGGTGAGAGATTAGAAAGAGGCATAAGAAAACATTTGAGGTGATGGATATATATATAATGTTACTTATGGGGATGATTTCACAGCTGTATACATACGTCGTCAAACCTTACCAAATTGTACACTTCTAATATTTTATATCTCAACAAAGCTGTTAAAAAAAACCCCAAAAAACAAAAAGCAAAAAGAGATACTACCTAACCAGAGTCCAGCTGGCTCGGGGAGATGTCATCATTTCCAGTGGGGTGTCATCGCTGATCTTGGGTGCAGTGCTAAGCGGTCGTGGCTCCATCATGTGCTCCACTAAGTTCCCGTAGCAGCTAATAATGTAGAGGGATTCAACTACAACTTGTTTGGACTGATCTACAAAACAGGAAAACAGATCCTGCGTATGTGATATTGGCATAAAAGGAGCACAGCATCATTTTTACAAGTTATTGACCCTTCAGTCCGTTCCTGAGGTTGCTGAGAGAAAATAAGAAGGCAGGAACTTTTTCACATGGTGCCTGCTCCTTGCCTAAAAATTGTCTCTTATAAGTAGACGCTAACGAATATGAAAAGTTCTATGCTATCAAAATATTTTTAAATTTAAGCAATTTATTTCAAGAACGACATAAATATACTCAAAATTCTAGTATGCTCAAACAATATTATAGTCTTTTGTATTTGCCTGAAGTGTAGTAATTTGTCCCACATTACGAAAAATGAATGGTATCAGGTGGGACAGGGAAGGACTGACAGAAAAGGAACCCTGTATGGACTAAGATTTAGTTACACTGGATGCACCAACTCAACTGCAGGAGAGACCCTTTGCCTAAATCAGCCTAACTTCTCATCTACTCTCTCTCAGAAAACTTCCTCCTTTAAACTTCTGGATTAAAACAAACAGACAAATGAAAAACACACACATGTCCTCCTCCCCCAAATCCTTGTCCTTCTTTCCTCTCAATCCTCTTCCTTCTTTCCTCCCACGGCAAATGAAGACCAGTCATACTTTGAGGTCAGGTGCTGAATATGGATCTAATCAAATGACTTTATAAGGAGTACACATGTCCTCACTACCAAACCAGGTTTAGTCCTCTATCTTGGGTTTTACAGTAAACCTAGGAGCATATAAAATCCCTCATGAATGCTGGGTGGGTTACCTTATCTCTATGCCAGAGGACTGGATTACAGCTGCTTTGAGAAAATGGCTAATGACCAGTAGTGGGACATAAAGGGGTAGCAAGTTAAAAGGGTAATTAGAACAGAAGCGAGAAGCATTTGAAATCGAGCTTCACAGAGGGTTTTAACTAGTAACAAAAAGTCATTTCGATAGCATCATTAAAGCTGAGGAGGTAACAAAAAAATAAAGATGGGATAAGAAAATGGAAGGCTTGCATACTTTACTGTATCCTCTCCCACTTAGGTAAAGAGCCTGCTGTGCCTGGGATCCTATTTCCAAGGAAAGGGCCACTGAAAGGCGATAACAAGGGAAAGGGCTGACGTCTGACTGCCAGTATTAAGCGTAAGGGAGAGCCATTTTGCCAAGAACAATACAGCCTGTGGAACCTGTCAGAAAAGTGCCTCACTAACAACTCAGTTTCTGACCTACTTTAATAGTATCACAATAATAAGAGGAAATTTTTAACACTCAAAATTAAACACTTGGTCCACGAATGCAGGCACTCTTTTCTAAACAGAAACAATGAGGAATCACATACTAAAAGAGTAATTATATAAGTTGACTCTGGTGGTCAAAGGAGAGATTTAAAAAAAAACAACAACAACACTATATAAATTCAAAGGGACAACGGTCACCATAAAAGATGATTCTTATTTCTGAGTGGGAGCCTGTTTTTATCTTTTAATTTATAACATGGCAGAGCTGTTGTAGATTATTTTTTAAGGACAGATTTAGCATTAGAAAACCTGGGTTCAAACTCTGATACCATAACCTACTAACTAGTGATCTTAGCTAAATTATTTAAACTTACTGATCTCAAATTCTTCATCTCTAAAATAGGGATAACAACGGTTTTCCTCTCCACACTTTATAGACAATGGCATGAAATTAGTTTGAGAAAAATGTAAAAGTTACATATAATGGTATGGAATTGACAGCACTGAGAACACCTGTATATTGTCACCAGCAAAACAAAATAAAAACACTCAGTGGCCAATTTATTCCACATTTACAGTGAGAGGATAGCCTGTCTTCTTGAGACTTGAATAGTTGAGGAGAGACATGCTAACTGAGTGGGAAAATTTTTTTCTATTGTTGGGCTCAAGATTATTCAAAGAGAACTGCTCTGAATTTTCCTCAAGAAACAAAAATTACAAATGGCAAGTTTAACTTCAATAAAAATACGTACCTTTTTCTCTTTTCAGACCTGCATTATTTGCAAACCACGATCGGGATGTCCCAAACGTCGCAGCCACGCAAAATTCTCCGCCCATTGATTTGCTGGGTGAAATTTGTGGAGGTGGTTTAACTTTGCTTAAAAAATAAAATGATAGTAAAAAAAGAAAAATTACCATGATAAAATCATGGTCCTTGATAAAATGACATATTTCCCTTAAAATTTGCCCCTAAGTATTCAAACGTTCCCACGTGGACATGCATTTTGCCGTAAGTATAACTGGTGGTTGTGAGACTGTGATCTGCAGTAAAAGTAAAACTAGTTCAAAGCTCCAGAGTATTATCGGAATAGCAACTTAGACCAAGAAAAATTAGCTTCTTTTTGAAGAATGTGCTGGCAAAATCCAAGTCAACCCATTTGAGATAGATAACATTTCCCTGGATATTTCAAAGTGGAACAGTAGAACCAGCAAAAACATCTCACGATAATAGAATAGTTTATCAGTTCACTTCAATATGTAAAATGTGGGACTGACAATACAGTTGAATGGAGACAGCATGTATGAAAACACGAGATGATACAGAATGGAATCCTGACAATGCTCTCAGACATGTATGTATGGTTAGACAATGTCTGGTGAGTAGACCTAAAGATCTAGGGCGATTACAGTCACTGATCTTCCTATTTCTTGTTTATTTTTTCTTTGTGGATTTGTGAAGATGATAGGTCAATTTTTATTCTGCTTCTCCTATGTTTGAAGACACATTAAGTAACTCCTGCTACTTCACATAATTACCATAAAAAAGTACTTGCTGTCCTCTTTGTTTTCCCCAAATCAGCTTTGAGCTTCTAATACCATTGACTTCTGATATCAACCTTTCATCTTCTTGCAAATCCTGTATCTCTCTTCTTTCCCAATTTGTCAAAGACTGCCCCAAAGTTCTTTAGCAATTTTGTCAGGCACCTTAGAGAAATGGTGTATTACTGTCTCTGACTCGTAGACCAGGAAATAGCCCCACTGTACACTGGTCAAGATCACAGCCCAGTCGGAGCACAAGAATAATGTTTCGCCGCTGCTAGTCAGTCTCCAATGTCAAATAACATTATTTCTACCTTCGTTTGCTCACTATCCTTTATCTCTTTATCTTTTAATGAAGTACGGTTAGACAGAGAAAGACTGGGTTTTGGAGTCAGGTGGAAACACAAATCCGAATCCCAGTGCTGCCACTTTTTTATCTGTGTGAATTTTGATTAGGTTATTTAACCTCTCAGTGCTCAGACAACTAATATATAAAATATATAAAACAGAAAGACAGCAATGCCTACCTCTTAGGGTTATTTTACGGTTTACAGCATTTTATTTGTTCTCAAAGTGTAGTCCCTGGCTAGTAGCACTGAGAACCTCTTAGACATGCAAATATTCATCAGGCCACACCTCGCTCTGGAGGTGGGGCATGACAATCTGTGTTTTTAATAGCCCTCCAGGAGATTCTGGCACACGTTCAGGTTTACGAACCACTGTATTAGGTAACGTGTAGAAAGCGCTGTGAATTCCCATATCACAGAACTCAACGCTATCTCCTGTATAGCACACAGCCTTCAACTAATTTTCAAAAAATCAGACTTCACTTTGGCAATCTCATTTTCCAGGTGTTATGACACCTGAAATAGTCTCTCACATATTTTATTTCCTGAGCCTTCTGTTTTGATGTCTTCCTTGTAGGGAAAGCAAAAAGTCTGGATCAGAAACCACTCTGCTTGGTCTCTCTGCCTTTGACCAAATTCATGTAATGCACATTGCCGTATATGCAAAGGCCTCGTCTTTCCATCATTAACATTTCTTAAACACAACAAGTTATTACCCATAAAAATCACATCCATGCCTAAATCACCAACACTAGTCACAGTCAGACTTCCACTGATAGGGAATAAAATGACAGTTTTTTTATTTTTAAGTTTCTGTAAGAAAATGCATCTGTTTCTACCAACAATTTCACGTTTTCCTTGCTGCATTTGCCACAGCTGCAATAACCTTTGCAAAACCAACAGAAGAGAAGACTCCCCTCCACCTACACCTGAACAAACAAGCACCTTCCCTTGGTTTCTGGGTAACCGGCACCAGAATTGTTCTTTCTGGTTATGATGCTCTCTGTTGTACTACCTTAGAATGTAAATTTTGCTTCAAAGCCTTTATTTCCATCACTGAAATGCTGTAAGTTCCTGTAACTAGCATCTTTTAACTTCCATTGGTCAGTTTTTGGAGGCTGGAAGGCAGAGGAGAGAGGAAAAAAACATTCCAAAATTTTTTGAAAGGTGTTTCAACTGTGTGACTATGTTTTTACTAGAATCACCATCAAGCAACAATGATCCCACAAAATGTACGAGTTCAAAGTTCTTTGCAAATTAATGAATGCTATTTTTGTTTTTGTTTTTAAATCATGTGGTAAAAGCAACAAGACAGAAAACAAGTAGCATGCCACTTCTTAAGAGAGTCTATGGTGCATCTACGGAATGCATCCTAAATAGATTTTAAAAGTTGCTACTGGGCCACTTAGCTACCTTTGTAATATAATAATCAATTTAGTCTTTAGCCAAGCAAATATATATATTTTGTATGTTCATTAGCTTACAGTCTAATCAGTTAATGTCAAAAGCTAAAGTCTTTTAGGCTTCTTTAATGTTATACATAACTCAGCTTCTGAACACACAACTAAAAAGCACCAACACAGTATCAATTTACATAAACTCATTATCTCCTGCAGAGAATAAGTATCTTAGGTTAAAAGTATTCTTAAAATTATGAAAAAATGTTCATTTTTATTCTTATACTTCATTATTTCTTCTTGTTCTTCTGATAGGGCCTTCATAAATCACATTAGTACAAGTTTGTGTTTAATAAGTAGTTAAAAGGTTTTTATCCCTGAAAATAACTTGCTACCTCCTGCATGACACAGTGCTGTGTACTGGGTATTTAGCATATTTGGTGAACATATTCATAACAAGTTATTTCTATCATCAACCTACCTTTGGAATGACTGTGGTATTTAAGCAAAACAGAAATTTAAAATATGTGCTATGTGTACAAGATTTTCAGAAAAATAAAAAGGAGAAATAATCTAAAGAAAAGATTATTATTATTAAAGTATTTTCTATACAAAATACCCAAAGGGAGAAAATTTAACATTGATTCAATTTGCCCTTTATCCTAAAATTTTAAAAGACCAAGACCAGGAATGTTGGGTGGAAGCAGAACTGAACTTTTTCCACAATGACCCAGAATATTTCTATTGCAAAATCACCTTTTGTCGGCAGAAAGATAAAACATTGAAAAATGATACATACGTGAAAGGAACAAAAGAGAAAAGTGCTAGCCTTGCAAATCATGCTCACTTATAGACTGATGACCCAACCATTTTAGGAAAGCATTCCAGTACTAGCCTTTTTTTCTTTCTTCCTCTCAATATCTCCCTTTATCCTCTGAAAGAGACAATAAATCCTATTACAAGACATTTGCAAGTATAAACGAATACCTCTGGGTGTTTATTAATTTATTAAATTAATAATTGATATAAAAAATAAAAATTTTCAATGTATATGGGGGTCCAGAAATTCAATTGTGTTGTGGTTATAAATGAGTACAAAACATACTGATAGTGCTGGTGGACTCCTTTCCACTGAGAACTCCTGCTCTTTACCCTCCTGAGCCATACATAACCCCATGTTCAAAAATTAAAAGAAAAATTTGCCTTAACTTGTGAGCAAAACATAAAGAACTATGGAATGAATTCAACCTTCACCACATCAGAAAACATCACATTTACTAAACTTGAGACAAGAGACAACATAATCAAAAGTAAAATTAATGTACGATGAAAAAAACAACAGCAAATAAGGTGCTGAATTAAAACTCAGGAGTTTAACATTTTGTCATTTCTTCTGGGAGACCTAACCATCTAACCATAGAATGAGAATCATTTTTAATGCCATCAGATGTTCTACGGACATTAACATGATGACATCTTTAAAAATATTTACGAAGACTATTGAAGTTACCCATTGGCTTTTTCTGTATTATATAATTCAGTCAGAGAAACATATTGAATTTCTCTTGCCTGTTTTCTTTTCCTCCACACTCTACTGCAAAGAAAAAAAAAAAAAAAAGCAAAACTCTAATGATATCGGCTTTAAAATTATAGCAAAATTATGTCTATCTGGATAATTTTACTATGTTCTATAAAATAGGATACAAGTGGTGAATCTGTGGATGGCATGAAAAGCAACAATGAGGTCCAGTGCCTTGTTTAGGACACAAGCATGGAAAAGAGCTAAACTGAGATAGAAGCACCGTTTTCTTTCCTTCTCTAAAACATAAGGGTACAGTCAATATTTCAGTTTAAATCTTAGACACAATATTGATGTAAGAATTACAAGTGGTATTACGTCTTTGTGTTAAGGAAGAAAAACTTTTCTTTATGCTCCTCACTATGACTGGGCTTTCAAAAGGAATTCAGCAGTTTTCTCTCATTCTCAACTGTGTATTCTAAAATAAAAACTAAGAGGGAAAATGAAAGTATTTATTTTTAAAAAAGATATTGATAATATATCTAAAATTATTCTATCACAAATTATTCTTAAAGATATGAGATTTCTGTAAACCTGCCAGATAAGATTCTCCTCTCCATATAAGTCTTTGCTTCTAAAAAGGAAATTATATTATTTTTTTCAATATTCTCAGAATAACAAGATTAATTTAAATTAGCTATTTATAAACAGATTGAAGACTCGGTGCTAATTAAAACTTTAAACATAATTTGACATGTAAGTTTTAACTCTTCTTTAAAATTAACCTTATACACTACAAAGATATATTCAAATGGACTACCTCTTGTCTACACTGTTGTGCATATATTTTTTCTTTTGCTAAGAAAATCAAAAATAGCAATAGTTTAAACATGATACTACATGCCAACTAGGAGCTCGATAAAAACTTGTTACTTATTTGTAATATTGAAAGCAAAATTCATTTTTAAAATTTCACAATGGCTATTTCTCTTAAAATTTCTGCATTAAAAACTGTATCATGTGTGTGATTCTTACATCATTTTATGCCATTATTTAAATTCATAAATCTTAGAGAATACATAATCTCCAGAATGTAGAAAATGGCTAAAGTGTCGAAGATGGTCTGCATAGTTAACTTTCTAACAAGCTTATTTGGTTGGCAAAGGAAAAGATATTATTATAAACTGACTCATCTGAAACTGCCTGAATTTAAATAATTAAAACAGTTTATCAAAGAATGAAGAATTAGTAGAAACTGTGATCAAACAAAAGTAAAATCTTAGCTAAATATAAATGTTTCAAATGAAAATTTATAAAAAAAATTTGTATGAAACTTACATAACATTGTAAGAGGAACTATAAAATTTTCATATTCTTCCAAAATACAAATATTATCCTATATTGGAAGTCCTATAACCTGATGAAATAAATAACTTTATTTAGCATAATGTTTTATTTCAAAACAGTAAATAAAAACATTCTCAGGTTGAATGCTAAATAGCATGAAAAAATAGTAAAAGCTCTTAAAACAAAGAAGCTCTTATAAACAACATGGAAGAAGTTGTCAAATTTATATTCATTTTGCTGCCTTAATTTGAGGTTTCATTAAGATCTTAATGGGAAAAACATGCACCACCAGTAAAGGAACGTATTTTAAAGGAGGCTCTTTTAGGCTAGTATAAGTGACTAAAAACGAGTTTCTTGTGAGCTAACGATGGCATCAAACAAACCACAAAGCAGTCTTCTAAAAGACAAGCAATGATTTAAAAGTCTACTATATTTCATATATCCCTTTCTTTAATCTGGCTCTTTTAATCTTGTTTCAACCTCAAATCATTTCTGGTTGACAAGTACTTTTGCTTAAATTTGAGGAGCACATAAGCTGTTGAAGGCATGGGCTTTTCTTATTTCACATACAATGTTCGTCATTCTATCTTTACTTCTACGCTAAAACTTCAATCTTTATTAACATACTAAAACTTTTTTCTTTGTACTTAGAATGAGAAATTTATCCGAAGATGGAATTTAATTCTAAATTGAGTCTACAAAGAAATGTTGTCATATGTTGAATCTGGCATTTAAAAATCAACTGTTCACTACAAGCTCCTGAGTAAGATCCATGTATTTTATTTGTTTTGGAAGAAATCCGGTTAACACAAAGAATGAAGGTTGACTTTCAGGGAATTTTTATTCCTGTATACCCTGATTTTGTTTACAATAGTTTCACAATCTATATCCTAATTTTGATGCTGCATTTCAAAGAGGAAATTTTTATGATGATTTATCACCCTATTCTAATATGACAATGAAATTTTCAGATGTTCCTGTGGCATATGAACACTGAAATTAGTTTGTGTCAAATTTTTAAGTTTCTTTTTGTCCAAGAGAAAAATGATTGGAAGGTTTTCTCCTAGTATAATGGGACAGTATGAGCAAGTCCCAGGAGCAGTTATGAGAGCTGCACATACATGTATTCTGACTAAATTTATAAAATTGATATAACTTACATTAACCAAAACTTCTTTTTGGGCTCACTCACTCTTAAAAGCAAAACAGACAAAAACAAAAACGAAAAACAAAACCATGATCTAACTTAAAGAAACTACTTTTCAAAAATGGAATTTTCCCCTTAAAGCAGAAAAGAAATCATAGCAGTAGCAGCGAGCATTTACTGAGCTCTTATTATGTGCCAGGCACTGTTCTAAGCAATTTATATTGTCGGTTCATTAACTCCTCATAATAAATCTATGAGGTAGGTGCTACTGGTAACTCCATTTAATGGAGATAAGGAAACTAAGATAAAGAGAGGTTTTAGAAAATTGCCCAAGATCATATAGGCAGTAAGTGTGTAAGCTGGGATTTAAGACCTAGGCAGTCTGATTATGGAGCCCTCTTTTTTTTTTTTTTTTTTTAAGTTTTTTTTGATGTGGACCATTTTTAAAGTCTTTATTGAATTTGTTACAATATTCTGTTTTATGTTTTGGTATTTTGGCCACGAGGCATGTGGGATCTTAGCTTCCCGACCAGGGATCGAACCTGCACCCCCTGCACTGGAAGGTGAAGTCTTAACCACTGGACCACCAGGGAAGTCCCCTGACTCTTAACTATTGTGCTAAACATATTATACCAGGTTCTAAATATATTCTATTTCATACCTTTACATAAAAGTATTAAACATACTGTTTCTTTTCTATGATCACCATGTCTAAGACTGACAAAAGTTGTATTTTATGCAGTCTTACATAAGAGTTTACTAAATAAGTTATGGTGGGGAGGTGCTAATAACTCGAAATAATAAGTTACGTAGGAGGTTTTATATGAAATACAAATTTCCTCATGTAGCTCCATAACTACCTAAACTACTCAAAACAGAACTGACTCTTGTTCCTTTGGCACCAAATAAAATGCAGTAAAAATTTATAGGGTATTTTTAGTATACCTTAAATATATTTACATTTCAAAATAAATCTTGTCTGCAAATGTTCAGCATGTCATGTAGGGAATTTCTATCACTAAAATACTCAAAGCTTTAAACTTGGGTGTTAGCCTTTGTCTTATGACATATACTAGCATTATTATGAGAATTCTTCTAATTTCTATTTTTTTAAATATTAATCTATGATTTTTATGTGACTTTTCAAGAAATGAAGTGAAACCAAGAAAACTAATCTTTTAAAGCTTAGACACCAACATTCACATCCCATCTACAAATTACTCAGTAATTCGGTGCATCTATCTGTGATCAGGCCATGCAACTGAAAACAAAGTACAAAACAGAGTTACTTTCTGAGAGTACAGCAAATGAATTAGGCATGCTGGACTGAACTGGGACTCACCATGGAGCTTTTATGGAAAAACACCCCGCTCCAAACAGATAAGGCCTTCATGGAAAAGGGGGGAAAATGCACAAAAAATTAGAGGAAAACTCATGTAACATTAACAAATACATGTTTATTATACTGTTAAAGAGTATGGATAAAATAACTTTAAAAATTAGTAATCGTTTGCAATCCTGCCATAGATACTAACAAGTCTGATATAACCAATAAATAGAATGATGTGCAGTAACAAGGCCCTTAATTTTCATAGGGTTAGAGATTTCAAAATGCTCTATTTCTCCCCCTTTTCTGGAGCACCCCTGTAGGGTTCCTAAGGTAAAATAAAATAAAATCCACTTCAGAGGCCCTTTAAAACAAAGTACAAGTTAAATGGAATAATTGGATGGAGAAAAGAGTGGGACCAGTAGCGATAGATGTGTGGTTGTGTGACACGAAATGTTTAAAACTAGCGAAAGGGGACTCAATAAAAATTTGATAAGCATTGTTTGCTGTTCACCAGTTGTAGTCTCAGAGCCACAGAAAGAAAGTACATATTTTCTAAGCTGCTTAATTACAGTAAGTTGAACTGCATATTGCTGGTCAAAGGAGCTAACACTAAAACCAAGTCTGTGGTATGATTTACTTCCATTTTAGGGTCACATTCCGGGAAATTAGCATTACTCTTAATAATGATAGAAGAGGTTAGCTTCCTCTATCTGGCCTACACTGGGCTAGGTTGGAATACAGGAAACTAAAGCTACAACTGCTTGCTTTAAATACGGCTGGGGATACAAAGGCAGACTTCAATGTTACACATACTTCTTAATATTCTGTTCACAGCATTTAAGACATGCTATGCATATTTGCACACAGAACAAAATATTGCTGTTGCATCTGACATTTGGAAGGAAGACATAATAAACTGAGAAGGAAAGAGCACTGCATAACTTGGTAATTTTCTTCTTCAACTTTGGTGCTAGGAACATTAAAAAAGAAAAATCATGCTTATTAGCACCAATCTCCCAGTGAACTGAGCATATTCACAAAACTGAGTACAAATCTGAGGACTGAAGAACAGAAGATATGAAAAAGGGAACAGAAAAGCAAGATACTATTAGAAGAAAGAGTGAGTTGGAAGACAGAAATATTGGAAAAGAAAACTTTAGAGATGATGTCAATACAAAGCAAGGAAATCTCTCCCACAGTTAATGATAAGACCACAATCAGAGAAATGTCATCATTCAGATGTCATCATCCACATCTAAAACAATGTATTTCAAAAATTTTTTGACTATGACCCACAGAAATATACAGTTGGCCCTCCATATCCATAGGGCCCACATCCACAAACAACTATAGATCAAAAAAAAAAGAAAGTTCCAAAACGCAAAACTTGCTGTGCACCAGCAACTATTTACAATTTAGAAATGATTTAAAATATATGGGTAGATGTGTGTAGGTTATATGCAAATACTAAGCCATTTCATATAAGGAACTTGAGCATCCACGATTTTGGCACGGGGTGGGAACCAACCCCCTTTGGATACTGAGAGACAAATGTATTAACGTGTAAGCTGGTATGTACATGAACACACACAAATTGAAACAATTTAATGAATGTGGGTTTTTTTGGTGTGTAATCAACTTTATTATTCTCTATTTCAACGTTTTGTAAACATTAATGTTGGGATTTAGTTACAGTGAAGATTGCTGCATATAATGACAGGGTAGGTAGGTCTGAGTGGGGCCTTGGACTCTATATTTCTAACAAGCTCCTAGATAATGCCAAGGCTGTTAGTTTGCAGAACCAGTAGCGAAATTACATTCTATTATATTCTATTTCATTAATGAAAAAAAAGTTAGCCATGATCCCCTTGTCTTGATTTCATGATTCACTAATTACATCAGAAACAAAACGTTACTGGAGCTCACCCGGAACTTTGAGAAACACCATTTTAAATAAGTGTGACCACGTGAAGACTCCAGTGTCTCAACAGCACTGTGACGCCATAAAAAAAGGATCAGAAAATGGAAAGTTCAACACATTTCCGTATGCCCACAAATACCACCAAAATGAAGAAGTTATTGTTGGCACATACTACCCAACTCCCTTTCATTTTCTTCCTTAGGCAGACACCTGAATTAATCAAATAGTTCAAACGATTCTGACAGAAGCACTTGTCTGGAACGTCTGGGCATGAGTTGCTCTTTAGCATATATTGCATAGAAGCTAGACAGTCTCCCACCTCATTCCAAATATCAGAATACAACTGATTCACTGTAAAGAATTTGAAAGTTTTATCTTAATCCTTTATGACTTAAAAGGCTTCTAATTGACCCCCAAAATCAAACAAAAATGAAACAAAATTAAGTTTCTACATTTCGAAAGACCAGCTGATGTTCCCACCTACAGAGCTAGTAAATACCTTTTTCCAACTTTAAATTTCCTTATATATAAAAAAGAAACATATTAGCCAAACAAATTAAACACAAGTTTTTGGCGTTTTTTTTTTTTTTTTTTTTTTTAATATCCTAGATTTTCCTTCCCGGACAGTAGCAGCATGTTCCCAACAAGATTTCTACAACCCCACAATCTCAAAATGCACTGTTAACCCTCCAGACACTGTAGCAAACAGGCCTGCACTAAACAGCAGTGTGGTCAAGTTTAAAGACAACACAGTCCTCACTGTTCACAACATAACTCGGTTGTGTGAGTTACAAGCCATCCTTCTTTAGCCAAATAAGGATCTACAGGCTGACGCAGCTCAAGGAGAAAACAGGGGTTGGGGAAACAGGGTGAGGACCCGCTTTAGCACGTACATTTGGCATGGTCCCAATCTGTACTCACCCGCTTCTTACTCGTTCCGACAAACTGGACCTCTGCCACATACATGTAAAAGAAGAGCCACAAACTCCAACGAATTAGAGGGACTGACGTAACTACTGACTTTGCATGGGTGGTGTCAGCTGTTCTTTTGAAATGTGCCCGCTTCATCTTTCCTCAGTAGGGAAAGAATGAAAATATAAAGTCACAAAGGCCCAGTCCATGATCCAGCTGTCTTCACCTATGACTTTCCGCTCCTCTCCAAAACCCCGCAGCTGTAGTTTTACAGGGCGTGACTCAAAGGAGGAAGAGAGCGTGTGAGTAAGAGTGTATAGGGAATTTAAATGGTCTGAATTAACAAATGCAACTCAAATTATCATATTCAGGTATTAAGAATTTGTGTGTTTTCCAAACACTATTAAGTTTCAGCAGGTTGAACAATCCATATAAAACCTATCCACTTAAGTCATGATTATGTCCTTTTTAAGCTGAATTCTGATTGAAAAACATCAGGGCTGGCCAAGAGACTAAAAATACAGAAATGCTAGTCCAGCACAGAGTGACTTTGCCTTTGGCTCTCAAACGGTTTCTTCTGGAGACTGTCAGAAGACAGTTAGGAATTGTGCTTTATATCAAATCATTAATGCTATGTAACTCTTTAAACTCTGATTCATTTTTTCAAAGGCCACACAGTACCACAAAAGCTTTGGTCTTACTAGCTAAAAACAAGACAAATGTGAAGACTTTTTTTTTTATAGGTAAGGGAAAAGTAAATCTAGATTTGATTTGAACATGGTAAAATCTTTTATAACTTGACTCCAGTGCTGAAAGGCATTAATAATGATTAGATTTCATCATCTTCAGAGTTATGGAAACTAAAAAAATCTCTGAAAGTCCTATTTTCCAATTGATCATGTCCTATGAGAATTCAAGCACTATCACTTAACAGACATCAGAAAGAGCCCATATAAATATTAAACATAATGAACAGAGAAAGGGCTATACAACATTATGTGTAAATTGTAAAGTAAAGCCGTATTCTCTAACAAAATATTCCAGGAACCCTAATGACTCTGCTACACTCTCTATGCCCCCTGTTAAGCAGCATCTTTGATAGACACACATTTCCTACGTGGATGCAAGCAGATCAGTCCTCACATCATTTTCAAGTATTACTTTAAATTTTTCATTAATTTAATTTTAACCACTCACTACTACAGAGAACTATGGCATTATTGGCTCTCAAATTATTGATCTGAAGGCAAATTCAAGCTGAAATATACAGATGAATTGTCTAATCTGAGGTACGTTCAACATGCAAATTTAAATTACAAGGTCAAGATTTTCATTAGAAAAACACTAATGCTCAAATTCTGCCAGATGTGGCAGAAGAGAGACTAGAATAGTACAGATTGTCAAATTTCTATAGAAAGTAATGCTTACTGACTTGTATTACAGTATATAGGAGACTTAATCCCCTCACCGCTCCCATCCCCCCCAAATCCACAGATTTATGGTAAAAGGGAACAAACTATGGAGTGGTTTAAGGATTCTACTGATTTAGTACAAAAACTGAAAACTCAAACTATATATGTATATTGCACATGTAGACATATCCACCCTAATGAAAATACATTATCAATTACTTTATATCTGGAACCAAACATACACAGCTTAGCTATCAAGAAATAACACATAGGGCTTCCCTGGTGGCACAGTGGTTGAGAGTCCGCCTGCTGATGCAGGGGACACGGGTTCCTGCCCTGGTCCGGGAGGATCCCATATGCCGCGGAGCGGCTGGGCCCGTGGGCCATGGCCGCTGAGCCTGCGCTCCACAACGGGAGAGGCCACAACAGTGAGAGGACCGCGTGCCACCAAAAAAAAAAAAAAGAAATAACACATAGATAAGACAGGGCTGGGAGGTGGAGAATTACCATTTGCTACTGTATCTGGGGAATCTTTCTCCAAATCTTACCCATTTAACTCTTAGAACTTCACCTATAACATTTGGGGCTCAGGTCAAAGCATCTAAATAAGCCAAGGCAGACCTAACTGAATTAGGAGGAATAGACCTTCCTCAAGGACTATATGCCAATGTCATTTATTCACTTAGCAAGCTCTGACGGCAGATTTAGTCTACAAATTTCAATTACAGATAATCAAATAAATGCTATTAAATGCTTCCATTTCTAAATAAGAATAATCATCTATGTCTTCTAAATGGAGCTCTTGCGAAGCACTGGCCTAGGGCACAGCAATGAATGAGGCTTAGAAAGTAGGTAACAGGATCAAACACCTGGTGGGAATTCATACACTGTAAGTATGACAGATAATAATCCATACATACAAACTTTCATTTTTCAGATGAAGAAATTTACCTAGGACAACCAAGATGTGAAACCAGAGCTTCAGACTCCTAAGTCAGTATTCTTTTACTACATTATCTACTTCTACAGGGTCAGGCCAAAAGTTCCTAATACCTAGCTCGAATTGCTCACACAGAAATGAATAAATACAAAAATGGGGGGGAGGGAAGAAGGAGCAAAAAGCTGCTCGATTTAAGAAAAAGGAAACCTACGAAAGACAACAAGTCATACCAGGTTTACTTCACCAAAAACCTCAGCTAGTTAAGGGCAAGGAAGTAACTTCATTCCCAATTTCTATATTTTTATTCCCATGAAATTACTCTGACCACTCTTTTTTTGCACATTCCACATATACTGTTCTTTTTATTAATTAAGTAATTATTTATTTATATTTATGTATGTATGTATGGCTGTGTTGGCTCTCGAACCCATGTCCCCTGCATTGGCAGGTGGATTCTTAACCACTGCACCACCAAGGAAGTCCCCTGACCACTTTTTGAAATGTACTGTTCCCTGCTTGTGCCCACAAAATGATGTGTATATGTTAATAATTTTAGATTTGATGTACAAAAAATTAAGCATATTGATGAAAATTATCTATTTAGTAAGTTTTTACATAGGAAGCATTAAAAATTAACGCAACCAAACATCTATGGACTATTGCTTAGTAAATCCCTACTACAAAAACTTCACACTCCAAAACAATGAGCAATCCCTTAGCACCCAGTTTCACTTTTAATAGATGAAAACTACACTTATTCACACATGATAAAAACATGATGGAGGTCCTTCCAATCCTCCAGTCTCAGACTGGAAGAAATGGGTTTTGTTTGAATGAGTGACTGTTAAACCAAAAGATTCTTAGCACGTCTTTTGCCTTCACCAGTGTGTACTACAATCGGGTTAAGCAACAGCTGTTGCCAAAACAGGCCTTATTTCCTCCCAGTGCTGCTTCAAGGTACAGAATGTGAAGGTGCAAATACATCTGTCTTTTGCCATTTGTAGTTCTACTGGCCTTGCAAATGTCTTCGAATAAGACAGATGGTCCCTGACACCACACAGGCTTTCAGGGATCTATATTTCCAAAAATAAGAGGGCAGACATGAAACACGGTAAGTACATGTCTATCCCCTGAAGGTCTGAGTTAAGGCTTCCATCTAAATTTGGTTATTTAAATATAGGATCCTAAGCAATCCTTGGAAATCTCTATGCTAGAGATATGATTTTTAATGTTTATTTCATGCCATTATGCCAAATATCTAGGACATGGAACAAATAATATATATTTTACTAGATATATTATCAGGTATATTTGAACTTACATGTCTATAAATGAGTCAGCTCTGTGTTCTCTTTCTACATAATTCATGTCAAATACTTCTGTTAATTTTATCTTTAAAATGTTAGGAAAGGCATTTCACTGAAGCACAGAGTAAATCAGGATTTCCACAATGACCTGGAAAATTAAAAGCCTGTTTGCTCCTCACTCTGGTGACCTTAATGTGGCAATCAAAATTCTCAGTGAATATATAAAATTTGATGGAAATAACGCAAGTGAGCTAAGGGCAGCTTGCGAACTGGTCACAGTAAAAAAAAATTGGTTTTCTTAATAAAAATGACATAAATATAACCTTACTATCTAATGGGAGAAATCTAATGACATAAAAATATCTGGGATGTGCTTCAAATCTCAGCATATGTCAAAAATGGAAATTTAGGGAATATA
Source organism: Globicephala melas (assembly GCF_963455315.2). NCBI lineage: Eukaryota > Metazoa > Chordata > Mammalia > Artiodactyla > Delphinidae > Globicephala > Globicephala melas. The sequence goes on along the minus strand of NC_083333.1, from coordinate 48,651,413 downwards.
TCTTACTCTCCCCCCAAAAATATTACTTTTGGTTAGGCAAAATACATGTATTTCAATGAAAATGCTAAATGTTAAGATAATAAAACCACAAACTATATTCTAAAAATTCTATGACCAAATGTTTGGGTGACTTACAGTAGTACTATAAGAATTATAAGTAAAGTCACAATAGCAATTTCTAAATATAATCAACAAACCCTTCAGAAAATGGCTTAAGGGTATTAAGTCTTGTAACCTAGCCATAGGCAAGCATAAGTTATGAATACTATCATCAAGGTGTTTTTGGTCACTGTAATCTTTGTTAATAGGAAGGGGAAAAAAGAATAGTAGGAGGGGAGGGAAAAAAAGAAGAGTGGGTGGGGTAATTTATGGAGCACTAAAGCTCTGCCATAGTAGAGAATTCATTACAGAAAACAACCATATAGAAGAAAAAAATACTAATAAAATGAGCTTTTGGTGGATGTGTGTGTGCATGTGTGTATGTGTGTGCCGAGTGAGAAAAGATAAATGATAAGGCAAATATGTTAAACTGCTAACATTTGGGAAATGTGGTATACAGGAATTCCTTCTACTGGTCTTGTAACTTTTTTTGGTAAGTTTGAATGAATCTCTATCAAAATGTTTAAAATTTTAAAGCCAAGCTTGTCACTGTGGGACAAGCAGTAATTATTCCTTCTAAACACTCCAAGATAGGGGACATGCCAAAAAGAATTCAAAAATTTGGAAAAAATAAAATGGTATGAGATCTGAGATAAAAAGCCCAGTAAAGAGGGAGGAGATATGGGGATATATGTATATGTATAGCTGATTCACTTTGTTATAAAGCTGAAACTAACACACCATTGTAAAGCAATTATACTCTAATAAAGATGTTAAAAAAAAAAAAGGCCCAGTAACTAATAAGATACATGTATCTTGAACTAATATTAATTTCAAAGCACACAATTCAAATTCCTATCATTTAATTCATTAATAAATAATTATTAAACTGTCTAGAATATAAGGGAACATAATACACGTGCTCTGAAAATCTAGGAATTGTGACCAAGTTTTTTTTTTTTTTGCCTCTCCTGCTGCGGAGCACAGGCTCCGGACGCGCAGGCTCTGCAACCATGGCTCACTGGCCCAGCCACTCCGTGGCATGTGGGATCCTCCCAGACCGGGGCACGAACCTGCGTCCCCTGCATCGGCAGGCAGACTCTCAACCACTGCGCCACCAGGGAAGCCCTGTGACCAAGTTTTTAACAAGAAAAGGAAACACAGAAGTTATCTAAGTTCATAAAGTATGGTAGTACAGGAAGACACCAGATGATTAATAGTTTCTACCCAACTAAAGACAAAGAGAAAGAGTAGCAAGAGAGACAGTGAAAGAGTGTGTGATACAGTTTATCTTTTTATTATGGAAAGTTTCAAATATATATAGAAGTAAACTCACTTTTCAACCTCCTCACAAATATTTTGAATTAAACTCTAAGATCACGTGATTTCAGGCATAGAACTTCATTTAGGATCTTAGTGGTAAAATTAAAATCAAGAGGAACAATTTTGAGGTTAGATTCTTAGATTCAGGAAAGACTGACAAACACTTCGTAGAATTCTACAATGCTGGGTTGGATCAAGAAGGTATATTTATGTACTGACTGACTTCTGTGAGTGAAAAAATAACTTTTAAGATTATGATTCAAGATTTAGTCTCATTTTTATTTGATTCTACATCCCAGAAATGTATCATTACACAAAGAAAACAATGAGCCACCTGTAAATATAAGTTCATAACCCCTTTACTATCCATAGCCACTCTTATTTAACTTATTTTAAAATAAAGAAACTAAATAAGAGGAAAGGGAGGTAAAAATTCTATTTAAATTACACTACTAATGAAGAGTTAAAAAGCTGATATCAATTTTTAAAAATACAGGCAAATGATATGTATCATAAGATGTCTGATTTGGGAGCTCGGTTTGCTGTATTTTTCCCTTAATACACCACAACCTCAATTTCTGCATTCAGAAACAGGAATTTATAGGCAAACACAACTCCACTATGTAGAGGGTCAATTTCAGTGTAATGGTGAAATCTGGAGCTAAAAGGCCTCATCCTGGAGAATGAGTATTTCTTCTTACAAAAGCAGCTTCTGTAAACACTTCACCACCTAGCACAACAATATTAAAACATAATGATACAGCAGCCACATAATTAAGTCTATTCCTCTTATTGGAAAGACCTTGAAGACTATTTGAAGCCAAGATGGAGTTTTCTCTTGACTACCAAATACAGAATTTTAAGACAGTTGTTCCATTTCAAATTAGGCTAAACCTCAGGATTGCTTATTGATGAAAATAGGTAATTTGGCTATAGACATATATATTTTGGGGAACATAATGGAGTTTCACAGTTGTTATACAATTGAATATCTAATAATCTTATATCTTAGACACAGCACTTTATTTTCAGGAACCCAAAGAAGTGATAATTTTATATTCCTAACAGGTAGGAATTTGAAAAATTTTTAAATAGCTAAAATAAGCACAAAGATATCAAGTGAGTCATCAAGAGTCTCTGAGGATGTTAAGGACCAATCTGAGTAAAGCCTAAACCCTAGGACTCTGGATTTTGAAAACTATCCATAATATCACATTGTCCTGATACTAACAATAGATTATTATATGTAAATTGTACCTCAATGTAGATGATTTTTTTTTAAAGTATTAGAAACATGGTTGTCATATTAAGTTCTCTCCCTAGTATTGGTGTCAGTCAAAATTTAGGGGTCATTATAAATCCAGATCATGTCCACAAAAGCAAGAAAATGCAACTGCACTACTTTCAGACAAAGCCACAAGGCAGCAACTATAAGCCTGAGTAAATGGATCTGGTTTTTATTAGCCAATACTAGTTTTCACAACTTGTCACTGCTTTGTTTTTTCTGTGAATGTGTGTGTACATGGCTATGTATGAATGTGTTTGTGTATGTTCTATATTTTGTATTTAATCTGCTGCCATTAAGTCTCATGTGGGCTGTAAATGAAGAACATAATCAAAACCACCCAAAGAAAAAGTATGTTTTATTTTTGTGTATTTAATCCTCTAAAACAGCTACTAAAAAAGCATCAAGCCTGAGGCCTTACCCTGTTCGTTTGGTGATGGTTCCCAATGTCATTGGCTGCTTGATTTGTGCAAGAGGCATCAATACCATCAGGCTGGGGAGAGGAGAAAGCCGGGGGTTGCCAGGGTTGTTGTTGGCAAAATTATTGTAGGAGTCTTGGCTGTTGAGTTTCCCTACAAAGAGAAAAAAGAAAAGAAAAGCATCACCAAGCGAAGTTTCCTTCTCTGATAGGATTTGCACTGACTCCACTAATCTTTTAAGAAAGTTATTAAAGGCAGAAGGGATTCTAAAAGAATCATGGCTATATGGATGGAAGAAAAACAAAGGACTCTGGTAATACCAAATGTGCATTGATTATAAACAGAGACTGTAGTGTTTGAGGATGGAGGATTGGAGGATACAGAATTGGATAGATGTTACATGGTTATACAAATAATTGGTATAAAACTTAATTATAATTTTATGGTGCTATAAAGAAATATAGGATAGTAAAAGAAAATAAAATGGCAAGATCTAAATTAGTCTAGAGGAAGCATGGAACATTTCCCTAAACAAGCTTGAGAGTAAGTGGGGAGAATATTCCAGCCATGGCGACCTGCAAAGGCTCAGAGAGCAGAAGAAACATGAGTCATAAGGATGTGTATCCATAGAATGCACCACAGTAGACATAGGGTGAGACTGACAAAAGTCAATAGGCAAAAACATTGCCTTACTCCCAAAATGTACCACTCCCCACCATAAAATTAAAAAACATAAATCAACCCTTTATTTTATGATGGTATTAATACCAAAAAAAAAAAAAAAAGAATAGGCATTATGGCTCATTAACAACCAGGAAAAACAAGCTCTGTGAAATAAAATCCGATCTGCAGTGAGAGTAATTACTCTGCTCTCACCAATAAGCCAAATTCCTCTCATGCACTTATCTTTTCTCCCTCTCCATGGCTTTGTATTTTCCGGAACATCCTATAAATGAAATCACAAAGTATGTACAGTATTGTCTTGCTTCTTTCACTTGCCAATAAGCATCTGAGATTCATCCACTCTACATTTTCCTACATGTATCAATTCTTTCCTTTTTATTCCTGAGTATGATCACATTGTATGGAAGTACTTCAGTTTGTTTACCCAGTCATTGGAGAAAGGACATTTGACTTGTTTCCAACTTTTAGTTATTACAAATAGAGCTGCTATAAACATTTTTGAACAGGTTTTTGTATGAATGTAAGTTTTTAAAAAACATATAAATAATCTAGGAATGGAGTTGCTGATCATAGTAAATGAATGTTTGCATAGACATAATAATTGTATGTTTAAGGTTATGAGAAAATGCCAAACAATTTGACAAAGTAGCTGATTTCATACTCCCACCAGCAAAGTATGACAGTTCCAGTTCTTCTGCATCCACACCAGAATTTGGTATTGTTACTCTTTTTGATTTTAGCTATTCTGGCTTTTATTTGGATTTCTCTAATGGTCAAAAATGTTTAGCTTGTTGTTGTTATTGTTCATGTACTTATTTGTCATCCATATATTTTCTTTGGTAAAGTACCTATGTAAAGCTTTTGCCAATTTTAAAAACTGGGTTAATATTTTTGCTGAGATATAATTCATATACCATAAAATTCATCCTTTTAAAATGTACAATTCCATGGTGTTTAGTATATTCTACAGAGTAGAATCATATACTATGATCACTATCTAATTTCAGAACATTTTCATCACCCAAAAAGAAAGCCCATACCCATTAGTAGTCACTCTTCCTTTGCCCCACCCATCGGCTTTTGATACAGGAATCTTTTCTGTTTCTGTAGATTTGCCTATTCTGGATGTTACATATAAATGAAATCATACAGTGTAGCCTTTTGTGAGTGTTTCTTTCACTTATTATGTTTTCAAGGTTCATCCATGTTACCAAGTATCAATAGTTCAGTCCTTTAACTGGTTGAGTAATATTCCAATGTATGGATATACCACATTTATACCAGTTGATGACTATTTGGGTTGTTTTAACAGGCTACTATGAATAATGATTCTATGAACATTAGTGCACAGGTTTTTATGTGGACTTGTGCTTTCAATTTTCTTGGGTATATACACCTAGGAGTGGAACTGTTGGGTCTATGTTTAACCTTTTGAGGAACTGCTAAACTGTGGCTGCACCAGTGTATGAACGCTCCAAATTCTCCACATCCTCAACAATATTTGTTATGGTCTATCTTTTTTATTTTATCTATCCTAGTGGGTGTGAAGTGGTATCTCACTGTATTTTTGATTTGCATTTTACTAATGACTAATGATGTTAAACATCTTTTTCATGTGCATTTTGGTAATTTGTATACCTTCTTTGGAGAAATGTCTATCCAAAATGTTTACCCAAAATTGAGTTATCTTTTTATTGTTCAGTTGTAACAGCTAATTATATTCTCAGAATGTAAGTCCCTTATCAAATACATGATTTATAAATATTTTCTCCCATTCCATGTGTCATCTTTCACTTTCTTCATGGTATGCTTTGAAACATAAAAGTTTTTAATTTTGATGAACTCTTTATATTTTCTTTAGTTGCTTATTCTTTTGTTGTCATATCTAAGAAACCACTGCCCAGTCCAAGGACACAAAGATTTAGAGCTATGTTTTCTTCTAAGAGTTTTATATATTTTTAGCTCTAACATTTAGGTCTCTGACCAATTTTTTTTTTTTTTTTTTTTTTTTTTGCGGTACGTGGGCCTCTCACTGTTGTGGCCCCTCCCATTGTGGAGCACAGGCTCCAGACACGCAGGTCCAGTGGCCACGGCTCACGGGCCCAGCCGCTCCGTGGCATGTGAGATCCTCCCGGACCGGGGCACAAACCCGCGTCCCCTGCATCGGCAGGTGGACTCTCAACCACTGCGTCACCAGGGAAGCCCTCTCTGACCAATTTTGAATTAATTTTTATAGATGGTGTGAGGTAGGGGTTCAACTTCATTCTTTTGAATGTTGAATATCCACTTGTTCCAGCATCATTTGTTGAAAAGATATTCTTTCCCACACCAATGGACTGGCCTGGTACCCTTGCTGAAAATCTAACGACTATAAATGTAAGAAATCATTTATGGATCTTACTCCCATATTTCAAAAGTTCTTATATATTCTGGATATAAACCTTTTATAAGATACATGATTCTTAAATATTTTCTACCCTGCTGCGACTTGTCTTTTTCTTCTCTTACAGATCTTTTAACAAGCAAAATATTTTTTCATAAATTCCACTTTATGAATTTGTTTCTTTTGTACATTTTTTGCTTCAAAAATTCAATCTAGGGGCTTCCCTGGTGGCGCAGCGGTTGGGAATCTGCCTGCCAATGCAGGGGACACGGGTTCGAGCCCTGGTCTGGGAAGATCCCACATGCTGCGGAGCAACTGGGCCCGTGAGCCACAACTACTGAGCCTGCGCATCTGGAGCCTGTGCCCCACAAGAGAGGCCACGATAGTGAAAGGCCCATGCACTGCAATAAAGAGTGGTCCCTGCTTGCTGCAACTGGAGAAGGCCCTCACACAGAAACGAAGACCCAACACAGCCATAAATAAATAAATAAATTTAATCTAAAAACTTTTTAACTTTTATATTTTACACTTATTTACCACAACCTTACAAATACGCATTTCGAATTTTTTTGTTTTTTAACCAGTGTCCTCAAAATAGTACCTATAATGTCTATTACTTCAATACTCTGACACTTGAAATCTGAGGCAAGTCAGGATCCATGATCTCTTTTGCTTTTTCCATTTAATGATATCCTGGCCTAATGACAAACTTAAAGCTAAATTTTGTTAAGCAGACATGTTATGTCAATTTGTACTGCTATCTGAAAATAAATAGAAAACACATATAGTCACTGAAAAGAAAGAAAGGAGAATAGCAGAAGGGAACACACTATACTGTAGAGCAGAAGCACCCATTTGGACATTTACTATTTCTATATTATTTGATGTCACCAGCTTGTAAGCCTACCACTACAAAATTCAAATAAGTTACACATCTCCCAGAGAGAAGGTTATGAAATATAAAGACAGAAGTTGGGATTACATTATCAATGTCCTCTTCAGATACAAGCCACATGGAATTAGAAAATTTAGATCAGTGTGTTTGTTGTTTTTCATTTCCAAATTGTTTTGAAATTCTGCCATATCAGGATGACTTCTAAAATAGCCATTACATAAACCCTTACCCAAACACACACATACAGAACTCACTGAAGACAATACTTTCAAAACTCCTATAACACTTATTCACTTTTTTCCAGGAAGAATAAGGACTGTGAAGCATCTCTGTCACTGCAAATAACGGTTTTTCAGAGGAACTTAAGATAGAAAAAAAAAACAGGAAAATCATGCTGAATTCCTTTTCTTTCTAAGACAGTCAGTGGTCTGTTACGCTTCTTTGATGGATCATTATATCCAACAAAACTTGCTGCTTCCACCTATATTTTGTCATTATCTGCAAAAATGCCAGCTGGGATTTTGACAGGGATTGCACTGAATCTGTTGATCAGTATAGGGAGCACTGACATCTTAAGAATATTAATTCTTCCAAGCCAAGAACATTGGATGTCTTTCCACTTATGTAGGTATCCTTTAATTTCATTGAATACTGTTTGGATCTGAATCTAATTTGGATCTGAAATCAGACCACAACCAAGCCAAGAACATGGGATGTCTTTCCACTTATGTAGGTATCCTTTAATTTCTTTGAATATTGTTTGGATCTGAATCTAATTTGGATCTGAAATCAGACCGCAACACGAAATATGTCACAAGCTAATGAAATTCAAGGACTATGTTTAACACACACATTTCACAATGAGCAGTCAAATATTTGTTGAGTGCCTTAGCCTAAGATCACACACTGTGAGGACTGCATTCTTTGCTGTCACAAAGCTTACAGTCTAATATGCATGAAACAGGAATAATTAAGTGCTAATTGCCTAGCACTAAAGATAAGTACACACGGGATCAATTATTTGGAGAAGAGATCATAGAGCAGATGAGACATAACCTAGGCTTTGAAAGATGGGTATAATATGGATAAGAGCAGAAGAGTAGAAATATTCTGAGGATAAGGATAACATGAAGAGGAGAGCATGTAAAGTGATGCCACAGATGTGAGCAATAGTAAGAAATCTCTAACTAGGAGAGAATTATAATGGAAAGCAATGGGAAGATAATATATTTCAGTTTTAGAAGAATATTTCAATTGAGGCAGAGGAGTAGGAACTTAGGTACCTAAATTATTCAGCAAGGGAACAGAACAGATTTTGAGATCACTGAACTTTACGGATAGGATGCGTAGTCTAGAAAAAGGAAGTGATTTCACTGAGAAGCTCCAAATCTTGTGGTTTAGTTAGCCATAACTTAAAACCCTTTGCTGGCTCACCAAGATAAAACCACCTAAAGGGAGCATACAAAGTACATCACATCTATCCCTCGCAGCCTTCTATCTTATTGTCAAGCAACACTCAAGTATTTATGAGCTTTTATTCTTGGTGTCTGTGTTCATGGTGTAGCCTGTGAAACCCAGTGCATCTGAAAGAGTAAAATAAGTTGGGTATATTTCATAAGAATTCATAAGTGTCTGACATATTTTACTATGTGGTAAGCAATTTATAAAAATAGCTTTAATTAAAGAATAAATAAAATGGTCAACAATGACAAGGTTCAGAAAGGCAAACATAGAGAGAAAACTAGTAACTCTGGTAATCTTCAATAGGGTAGCTTCACTAAAGAGGTGACAAATCATATGGAAAGGGATAAGTAAAGGGAGCGTTGATAGGAAATGATTCCGGTAATGGATACAGAACACAAATTTAAGGACTTTGGAGCTGAAAAGAAGCCGTTAACAAGATGAGATACTGTACCAGGCAAAGGTTTCATTCAACATTCATTCTTTCAACTCACACTTTTTGAGCCTTATTGGTATGAGGCCCTGTTCCAGTCCTGGATAAATAAGTCCAACGGACTCCTAAAGAGGTCATAACATAATGAGACAGAAATACTACAGGTCTTTAAAGAATTTAATGGGAGAAAAAGTGCTAATAAAGATATCTGCAAAATGTCTCAGGAACAAAAAGGAAGGAGACGTTTTTCATTGTTGTTTTAAAGGGACGATATGCAAATTTTGAGTATAGAGGAAGGAACTTGGATCTTCTCATCTTCACTTTTCTAGTAGAAAATAAAGGATGAGAGCTGTGTGAACAATTAATTCAGGAATTAGTAAAATGAGGGAACTAGCTTAGACAAGACATCTCATTAACTCACACGTAATGATCTACGTATAAAAATATATGTTAAAAGCACAAAATTTAAAAATGAAAGTTCATACTGAATCAAATACACAAAAATAGTATAATGATCCTTTCTTCCCTTTTCAATTGTTCAAAGTCTTTGTTTAAAGACAATTTTCACTATCTCTTTCTTGTGTCATGGATTTTCTTTGAAAATGAAGTTAGAATCTAACAAACCCCCAGATTTACCCTCCACAAAAACTGTTAAGACTCCTCCAGAGTAGGAGCAGTATCTTACTAGTTGTTGACGGCTCAGTAAATGCTGAATGAAGGGAGGAAATATATTTTTTCTCATATCCAGGAAGTATAGGAAAATACAGCCCTATGATCTATAGAAAAAAAATTAATTTTGGAGGGGACACCCAAAGTCCTTCAGAAGATAGCCAGGTGCTGGAACCCATGGCTTTCACTAGTCTCCTTAGTCTTAGGTTGACTCGGCCAGGAGCCTAGACTTGGTAACTTTAAGAATAGATCCTCAGGGCTTCCCTGGTGGTACAGTGGTTGGGAGTCTGCCTGCCGATGCAGGGGACACGGGTTCGTGCCCCGGTCCGGGAAGATCCCACATGCCGCGGAGTGGCTGGGCCCATGAGCCATGGCCGCTGAGCCTGCACTCCGCAACGGGAGAGGCCACAGCGGTGGGAAGCCCGCGTACCACAAAAAAAAAAAAAAAAAAAAAAAAAAAGAACAGATCTTCAGACACTTCCTTATGGATATATCAAACCTAAATTTCTGGGCCAGGATTATTTTTGAAGCCTGAAGCTTCTTAATACAATGAGGCTCAGCAGAAGAAACTCGTAGTATCCTAAGTCTTGGACGCGGATTAAGCCTGTCCCTCCATTTTACACTTCAATTTCCCTTTGGACAGACAGGGAGAGCAGCACTTTCTTTGCTCCACCTTCTAGGCATATATATGATTGTAACAGTAAAATTAAAAATTTCTGAGATCAGTGAAGAGTCACTACATCAATTCTAAATGTCACCTTCAGCAACCATTCTTTACTATGCTTTTCTCTTTATTGTATGAGTGAAAACAGTGGAGGCTGTTTAATTGCAATTTCAGTAGTGGGCTTCATAAAACCTTAAAATGCATATAATATTTCACACAGCATTATACTTACAAATTCCAGCTGGGAAAAGACCTGTAAGTGACAAATGCCATGAGAATGGATATTCTCACAGTATTTCTGGCACATCCAAACAGAGGAAGTCTCAAAAATCTCATGAGAAAATAAGCTCTTCTAAAACTCTCATCCCAGTTTTTTGGACTTACTCTATATAGATAAACTTCCATAAGCCTTCAGGCTTTTGGGTCTTTAACCAAATCCACCAGAGCTTTGATCCTTTAGAGGTTTACCAGTCCCCAAGATAGACAGAGCTCTCTTGGGGTGGGGGAAAAATCCCAAGTTCCAATAAAATGCTTTCTCAATAAATTAAAGCAGGAATTCTATTTGAGAATAGAAAATAATTTAAAAATCAGAATTTTCAAAACATCCTTTGATGTTTAAAGCGATATTTTGTTTTCAGTTGTTTATTTGTTTACAGTTATTATTGTTTTTAATGTCACAATACAAAGCCCGAAGCCAGAACAGTTCACATCGGGGTTTAACCACTGACTTTTTGTATTTACTTGTACAAGTTTGCATTTTTGAAAAAGGAATTATGAAAAAAATCTCATGTGCTCCTTTTTTCTCCCCCGTTCTGCCTTTTGGATGAAGAATACCTGCAGGTACGTTGGGGAAAGAAACTTTCAATCTCCACATTAACACACAGCACCTCTGTCTGTGTGTGAGGCTGATGTGATGTAATCTCTGCTTACTAAAAATGTTTCTAACTTCAAAATGCCACCTTATCATGTATGCACTGTCCCAAAGTATGTTTTCCCAGACTTTCTATACTATAAACACACAGGGGGAAAATGGATGAAGTTGAGGATAAAAGAGAGAAAATAACAATGGGCTTTGTTGCTGTGCTGGAGGAACAGCCTGTCAGGTCAGCTTTGCAGAGGCATATTCCCAAACCAGTCATCATTAACGGACTCACTTCCACAGGAAAAAAAAAAAAAAAGACAGAGTCTGAAAACTCCGGACAAAAGAAATCCCTGCAGACAAAGTAAAAACAAATTAAAAGACCCATTATAAAACACAGATGCTACAAGGAAAATAAACTTTCCAAGATTTACTGGGCTTTGACAAACTTGAACATTTGTGGAAAAGACATCAGCAACAACTCCCAGGTAATGTGGCTGCAAAGCTAGACTCCTTTCTGTTTTATCTTTACCCTCCCTGCAGAAGCTGCCAGGTTGGTATTCTTAGCTTCTGAATGCATGATGTGAGAACATGTGAATGTGGCAAAGTGCCAGCCACAAGAAATTTCTAAAAGCCAGCAAGGTCCTGAGATTACTGCCCATTTCAGATTATGCTAAATATTAAAGTTAATACCAGTGTATCTGTGTGTACACCTTCATTTCTTCTCAAATGCAAACCAGAAGAGGAAAAATAAGACGTAAATGCAATTATAGGCCTCCTCCCTCCCCTTTAAAAAATTTCCCTATCTTACCATACAGCGAAGTAAGATGAATGAGTTCAGTTAAAATAACATTAAGCAATCAAGGAATCAGAGTTGTAGGTGAGAAAGTACCTTAAAACGGTATCATTTCAGTGAAAAAGAGAAAACTTTTTGTTATAGGATTCTAGAGGCACAAGCTACAAATTACTGCTAATGAGGGTCTGAGGAAGATTCTAGGAACAGAGGTGTAAGAAAATAAGAACTACAATGGAATCAAGGGGACCAAATGGAGAGTGTGGAGGATAAAGAAGCATTGTCTTTTATTGTCATTAGGGATGCAGGGATAAACATAAAAATGGCAAAGGTTCATGTGGAAAAAAGCAAAATGACACTAGGCAGTGTTGATGGTGTCCTAAGGGAGAGCACAGCTTTTAGGAGGTCTGCATTATCTTCTCACTTTTTTTTTTTTTTTGTGGTACGCGGGCCTCTCACTGCTGTGGCCTCTCCCACCGCGGAGCACAGGCTCCGGACGCGCAGGCCCAGTGGCCATGGCTCACGAGCCCAGCCGCTCCGCGGCATGTGGGATCCCCCGGACCGGGGCATGAACCCGTGTCCCCTGCATCGGCAGGCGGACTCTCAGCCACTGCACCACCAGGGAAGCCCATCTTCTCACTTTTTGACCCTTAACATGGACACAGACTTCATTCCTTTGGGCACTCCATTTTTTCTGAAGGTTTACTAAAGAAACATATAGAAACGAGACTCCTACAATAGTTTCAAATTCTGTTCTCATCACCCTTCCACACACCTGTCCACAAGATCCACTCTTGTTCTAGGATATAAACCTCTCAGTCAGTGTCCTTGGTCTGCTAATATTTTGAACCCTTACATTTTGAAATTGGAGTAACGAGGCACACTAAGAGGCAATGTGGATGTGACAACCTGGCACCCCTGAGAAGATAAATATATAGGAAGAACCCTATTCCCAAATATCCCATTATTATCCTACTTCAACCAACTTCTTTACTCTAAGACCTCATGTAGATGGTCTACTCCCAACATCATGTCTTTCCAAAATAAAAATCAGGTAACAAGTTCATATGGGGCTTTTTTGGTGCTTTTTGCTTTCCACAGAAGACCAAAACGTTCGGTCTGCTTTTAGTATCCTGCTGTGGAATTGACAGGGATAAAAATCCAAAATATACCAATGAGTTTAACTAAGTTAACTCTGTAGTTGAACAGCTCCCGACTTCTTGACTCTGTCAAAAAGGGTACAATGGTAGCTTGTTTTGTAACAATCCCTGGAAATGTAGGCTCTGAAAACCTAAAAACACTGCTTAGCACTTGCTTGCCATCTAATTTAACATTAAAGCTTTCTCAGCCAAACACTCGATAATTATTTAATCAAAACCAAATAGAGTCCTTTTGGAATATATAAAAAGTATCCTGTGCAAACAGGAATTTCTTGAATGTGGGTTGTTTGGGGTTGACATTGGAGTCTCTGTTTCTCTTTTTCTTTCTTTCTCTCTTTTTTTCCCCTTTCCTAGATGAGAATGACAAGCTTCCCAGCTGCAGTTCCAGGACTTTCACCCTCCTTTTTGACCTTTTCTTAGGCGTATTCCAGTATAATCTGTAATCTACTCAAGTAGGAAGAGGAAACAGCAGCGCCCTGGTGAGAAACAGTGCCTTCTGACCCACATACCAAACTGGGCGGAAGCAATGCTTGTTCACAGAAGCCAAGGAGAGCAGAACACACACAATTAAAAGAAAATGAATAATACATCCCTATTTTTTGAAAGACTGTTAACAGAACAACCAAACAGTTTTGGTGACAAAGTACAAGATAGGAAGCGTTCAAGGACAATTCTGACTAGGCACTGACTTGTTTCTCCCTGTAAAATTTTTGGAGAGTAATAGGTGGTGAAGCAAAGATACTGCAAAAACATATATGCATTTCAAGCGAAACATTTGTTGCTTTTTCAAGTAAACAGTTCACAACACAACAGACAGGTACTTTGGGGGAGGGATGGGAAGGTAGAAAGATAAGAAATATTCCCCACAAAATTAACTTGAAAACAAGAACCCAATTTTTTTTTTTCTTTGCAAGATGGGGTTGAGGTTTTTAATGATACTGTCATTACTCTTCCCACTACATACAAAGTAGCTGCACGGAACTTTGCACTAGTACTAACTAAATGTCAGTAGAATTAAAACTTCACATTCTGGAGACTTGAAACTGTACTATTTTTCAGATATTAATCAATATATAAATTTATAGGGGCTCCCTGGTGGCACAGTGGTTAAGAATCCGCCTGCCAATGCAGGGGACACGGGTTTGAGCCCTGGTCCGGGAAGATCCCACATGCCACAGAGCAACTAAGCCCGTGCGCCACAACTACTAAGCCTGCACTCTAGAGCCCACAAGCCACAACTACTGAGCCTGCGCTCCACAACTACTGAAGCCCGCGTGCCTAGAGCCCGTGTTCTGCAACAAGAGAAGCCATAGCAATAAGAAGCCCGCGTACCGCAACAAAGAGTAGCCCCCGCTCGCTGCAACTAGAGAAAGCCCGTGTGCAGCAACGAAGACCCAACGCAGCCATTAATTAATTAATTAATTAAAAGTATATATATAAATTTATAAATATTCAAATACACAATGTGCTAGGTAGTTTCCTTTTCTAGTCTGAATACTTTTTTACCAGTTTATTATCTTAATGTGTTCACGACTGTTACATGTAAATGTGTTTTTCTTTCCTTAATCCAAAACTAAATAAATTTAGAAAATTTACACATAAAAATTAAAAGTCAAAAGGAACTAAGTAACTGTTGCTAAAACTATATGTAGAACAAGATTAGTCTACACTACTCCAAAAAGATACTAAAGCTGTCTGAGAACAAGGATCCTTGGACTGCAAAAATAAGCCTAGAAGGGGAGATAAGTCAGAAACAACATTCAAAAAAATACAAATAAGAGGAAATAGGAAATATTTCCAAAAAGTTTCAGAGATAAAAAGTGTATGGGGACAAGCACTGAAATAAACTGCATGAAAATCTTCTGTCTGCATCTCCTCTCCACTATACTTTTGGCACCATTTGTTCACACAGCCAACCCAAATTTACAAGATGAATTTTAAAAATCTCCTCCCATAAGTGGGAAGTTCATTACCTTAGTTTATTATTCTTGCAGCATTCCAAGATTTGGGATGAAGACAATTTGTAAGAGCTGGTGCTCTTAATATTTAAGAAGTTTCAGCAATTTTTAATTCATTTTAAACCTTAGGATTGTAGTTTACCACTCTTTCCACAATGAAAAATCAAGGAAGACAGTCAATGGACTATATTTAACAGTAGAGGGAACAATGCAAACTGTTTGTATAAAGAAGGAGAATAAATGAAAAAGATCTTGGGATTTTACTTTAAGAATCAAGTTATTAAAAAAAAAAAAAAGAATCAAGTTATTCCTAAAGACGTAAGCAACCTCAAAATTCCCCACTCTTCTGAATCGAAGAGTAGAGTTTTGGGACTAAGTGCTCAGAAGTGAAGACATTTAATAACCCTAGTGCAAAATCCCCAGAATTAAAAATCCCATAATCTAGCAGCACTTAGACCAAATCTGTGATTAAATGAGTTCCCCAAAGTATAAATAAATCCTCATTAAAATTATTTTTTGAAAATATTCCACACCCATATCTCCCATGCTTATCTCGCAATGAATTCTGTATCATGTCAACAGATCAAACAGAAGCACTTCACTGTTCAAGGAAAAAAAAAGGAAACTTATCTGCATCATTCAATAAACATAATGCTATTAAAACTGTTGAACCTATAAGATATGGAAAAATGGGAGCTGGTACTGAAATAAAAAGAAACACTGTAACAAGATAAAATACTGAATAAGTTGCAAGATTTAAGGTGTAATGTTTTTAGACTTGGAGGACTCAAAATAATTTAACATTTGCAGAACTGGTCTTTTTCCAGTACATTAAACACTGTATACTAAGGAAAAATTAAATATTAAAATCAAAGTATTTTCTGCTGAATAACAACGATCATAGTAAAATGTAAGCAACTTTCATAATAATCAAAAAGATATAATTCAAAATAGCAAAGATGCTCCCCACAACCTCCTTCCCGCTCCCTTACCCCCACTCCACAGAAGCCTTCCTTCTTTTTACTTATGACTGTTAAGGATATTTTCTGGCTCTATTTCAGCATCATGACTCAGGTCATGAGAAGTGTCAAAGATGCATTTCCTTCAGATGGGAAAGAGCAACAGATTTTAACAACCATACAAAGATGGGAGTACTGTGCAAAAGAGCCAAATCAGCATTTTTGACAGCAGGGAAGATAAAACCTTTTATACTCACATATATTTTATTTCCAGCTTAAAAACATTTAAATATCATTCTATCAAAATATGCTCACATGTTCTGCTCAAGAAGAAAACAGGAAACCCATTCTCAATATAGCTGCCTAAATTATCAACAATTTGTGAGAGTATTGTTCACCGACAAAAAAAGAAAAAGAAAGAAATCAAAGTACACATATGAACATTAATAAATAGTTCGAGTCCTTGTCTTCCAAACTTATTTTTCCAAAGGCAAAACCATGAATTTACCTGTATGCATAAAAACTCCTTTGACAGAAAGTCCTTGAGAATGAAAATCACAAAGAGGAGTGATACCATGACCATATCTGGGCACCTGAGAATGACGACTCTACTTCTTTCCCTGTAATTCTTCTGCCTTAGCAGAAACACTTATTCTTAATCAGCTGGGTTATTGCCAGAAAACCATAATCATTTATCAGTACTGTTGTTTTATATTTTCTTTCATCCATGATTTTTTCAAAAGCGTACACATTTCAATCCATTCCAAATTGGACAGGAGTGAAATATTATTGAACATTTGTTAAGAATTCCCTACTCATGATGCTTCTCAACACTGAAAAGGGAATGGCCTGTCTCTTCTGAAGCTGCCAACAACAACAATGCCCACACTAAATCCACTCTATCCATTTTGAAATAGTTTCACTCTTGTGCCTCATTCTAGCTTCAATATTCTCACCTGCAAAAACACATCATCCAATGTTAATACCTCTTTCAATGAACCTTAAATCCCTTTCCTTTTCTCATCCTCTTCCAAATTCTAAATGTCATTTTATGCTAAGAACCTATTATGCTAAGAACCATAACGGTTTCTATTTCTCAGTATGTGTAATGCTGGCACAGCAGCGACTTCACTCTCCGTACCCTTTTGTAGTTTACAAACTATAAGCCAGCAGTCATATTTTTACTTCCTGCTCAGATTTTTAAGTTCAAGACTGCTCATGGCTGCTACTCCCAAGTCTCATGATTTCTAAATCTGTTTATTTGGGTCACTCATGAAGACACTGGTCATTGTGTATCCTAAGAAGCCCAATTCCTTCTCTCTTCTCCCCCTCCAATTTTTCTAAAACCAAATTTTGAAAAAATATTTCAATGGAACCTGACCAGAATTTTCTTACTTAATCGTCTTCCTCACTGGAAAAGGCTAACTTAACATGCAAATAGGTAAGCCAAATCCTCTTGTAATTAGTTATTCTAATCACCAGACTAAAACAATGTTGAAGGGTCAACTCCCTGAAAATTAACTTGTAATTCTATTGCCAGAACGTTTCTAGAGAATTCCTTCGTGGGGAAACTGACCAGTCAAAGTGAAAAGATCTACAAATACTATTGATTGGGGGGTACCCTAATAAAACTGATAGACCAGTTGGACCTATAAACTGGTATGAGCTACTTGTGCTCAAAGAGCTTCCAATCAGTTCTTTAGTATGGATGTGTTGATTAGGTGAATAAATATGAAATAACACAATAAATCAAATAATAATAAATTTTTTTAAATAAAATAAAAAATAAGAATGATCAGCCAAGGATTCCTACACATTCCGGCCAGTATTTTAGTTTAATCAGTCTGAGATTGGGCCTAGGCATCAGTACTTTTTTAATCTATCCAGGTAAATTATAATGTACAATCAGGGTTGAGAGTCCAAGATGAAAGATAATGATGACCACAAAAAAAACTGAAAAAGGAACTCAGAGGAAACAGAGATACTACCAGGAGCAAATAAGTGCATCCAAAATTATAACTATCTTTTAAAGAGATAAACAATTTTACATCTGTGAAATAAGAAAAGGATGTGAAAATAAGAGAAACATTCATAGGAAAGGTTATTAAAAACATATTGCACAAATAAAAATCTAATAAGAAGGTTAGGAGATAAAGTTGGGGATATTCTCTTAAAGTAAAACAAAAAGACAAAGAGACAGGAAATAGAAAAGAAAGTTAGGGGTTCAGTGTAGGTGATCCATTATCCAACCAAAATGATTTCCAGAAAGGGGCAAAAAAAAGAAAACAGCAAGAAATAAATTATGAAGAACTGAAAGAAGCAGACTCTGAGAGGGAGAAGTGGGTGCAGGAGAGTGCAATTTTTCTTTATAAAATTGTGGCATTATTTGACTTTTATAATAAATGTATGTATTGCTTTGATACAAAAATTATATATTGAATAGGTAAACAAAAACAATAAAACTACAATGAATGTTAACAGAAAAGAGAAGCAGAGATTAAGTATAAGGCCTAATGATGCCTCAGTAGTAGAGTGTAATCACTCTGGTCCCATAAAATACAGAGATAGGTCCTTGAATAGCAATGTATAGAGAAACAAAGAAAGGATCTTTTAGAACATACAGAAACCACTTACTCAGATGATTAACTAAAAGAGTTCCCTCCATTCATTCATAGGAGCTAGGTACCTGGACGGGGTACTAAAACTAGATAATAATTGATAGTAATATATTTCAAAAGTCCAATTCTCTAATAAGACTTTGAGGAATAAATCATAGAAAACATCATGAAAAGGAAGCTAGGTTATTATAAAATCTTAGACAACATCAACAACCATAGTACACCAAGTTCATGCCAGGGTTGCCATGATTGCCATCACAGGAAAGTTTAGAAAAGATCGCCCTCTAGAGGCATGTCTCATTAACCATTTAAAAACAAAACAACAAACCTGGAGTCTATGATGTGCCAGTGTTAAAAATACAGAGAAAACACAAAATATTTCACGAACAGTAAAGAGGAAAACAAAACATGACAGTTTAGCTCCAAGTGCTAACTACCTGAGCCAGCATTTATTTTAAGGAATAAAAACGAGAGAAAAAAGTGTAGCATATTCCAAATAACAGACAAGAGATAAAGCATTCAAATAGACTTTAATCAGTTTTTATAGTATTAAATTTAACATAAAGTATAATTTAGAGACAATATAAGAGTGTTAGAAGATACTCCACAGGTAATTTTATTTTCCTCAAAAACTATGTTATCTGAAACTTCCTCTCAATTTTGCTGTGAACCTATAACTGCTCTATAAAACCGTCTATTAAAAAATGATGCTATCTTTACTTAGTAGATGGTTTCTCCAATTAGGGCTTCTGAAATAAAAGAACTTTTCAGGATGGTATTAATTATAAGGCTTCTCTTTTCAATCCACTTTCCCTAAAGAACTCATCTGTTCTGAGAAACAATAGGAAGTGACATGAAAATATTTTAAATATGCATGATTTTGGTGTATAGATGTAAAGACACAAATTCACTAGGAAAACTTTAATAGACTTCAAAACAATAGATTAAAAACTTCATCTGAACTACAAGAAAGTACATGCAACCAGTAAAAAACCCAGGTACTAAACTAAGATAGCCTAAAAGAAGATTTTTATCCATTTACATGTATATACCGTATATATATATATATATATACGCTGTGTCATATGAGGCATAAAATTTAAAGCAGAGCTACAGTGCACATGATTGATTTTTCTTGGCAAAAATTAAAACATACAAATGGAAACTTCAATCCACAAGTAAACAGTGATGTGGAAAGAGAAGTCAAAAAACATCACATTATTATTGATTGTCTTAAGTAGGTGAAACTATATAAGGCTGAAATGGGCGGTTGCTTTGTATTTACAGTTGTGATGTGGTCTGTATCAAGAAAACTACTGATCAACAAAAGTAATTACAATAAACCAGCAAATGAAAGCTATAAACACAGTTTCTGAGTGGTAAAAAAAAAAAAAAAAAAAGAATGCCTCATACAGATGCTAGGAAGAAAAGTGATGCTACCAGTTACTTAGAAGCAGTTTATTAAAATAGTGAGGCTTCAAGCCCAAGAAATCAGAGGCCCCCTCTACAGGACCCAGAGTCTCATCCATTCCTTCCATTTAGAAGAAGTAGAATCTGGAATTCAGATGCCTAAAGCTGTGACTCAATGATGACTCCTCCCTTCAGGACCAATGAGTTAATGGGAAGGCGACACTTCCGAGAACTGCTGAAGTAAATCCAGAATCCCTCTGTTAACGCAATGGAAATAGGAAAAAAACAAATTCCTTAAAAGCCCTATCACATAGTGACTGTCATATTCTTGAACCTAAACTGGAAAACTAATTTGCAAAATAAAGAAATGCAAAGGCTAGAGAATGGGTAGATTAATTTATACAACTATATTTCCTAATGTATGGTATTACAATGAGTAAAAACAGATGAAAAAGAAAAAATAATACTACCTTCACTTTCAATTTTGCGTTGGGTGTACCTTCATTTCAGAAACAATGTCAGAAGTCAACTCATCAATACTGAGTCTAATAATGCTACAAAAGCCTATGCACAATAAGGTCACGATTATATTTCAGTCACTTATTATTTGGTGAATTCTTCATTTATTCTCTTTTCTGCATAAGAGCCACTATACAAAAATATGAATAATGAATCAGTCCTACATACCTCCTTAGTAATAATCAGTATCAATAATGAAATTAATCATAGCAGCTAATCTTTTCCTGAGTTATTTCATGTGTGTCAGACACTATTCAAAATGCTTTGATCCTCACAGTAACTCTCTAAGGTAGGTAATTTTATTATCCCCATTTTACTGACAGAAAATTAAGGCACAGGTAGATTAAGTAATCTGTCTAAATTTACGGAGCCAGAAAGTCACAGAGGTTCTACCACAGGAAGTCAGACTCCAGGTCCTCCAACTGCCTCCCCAAGGAAGTTACAGTTAAAAATGGAGATCATCGAAAATAATAGGTAGAAGGCAGGAAGTGATAAGTATGGATAAATAGCTTACAGAAGAAACAAATACCAAAGTTAGACACTTTATGTTAAGAGGGAGAAAAGCACACTGTGCGCTGAGCTGAGCTGAGCTTCAAAGATTCATTCCACGTTTACCTGAAGAAATAAGCGGAAAACAATTCAGACGCAGGAACAAGGTGTTGATTGAAGCTGAAAAGCAAAAGCAAGTAATTAAATTTGCTTGGAGCATAAACAATAGTGGCAGAAATGGTTTCTTCATTCAGCAAAAATTTACTAACTGGTAAAGGGAATGCCTCATCTCCTAGAGGACTATTCACCTGCAAACATGCTCACCTCCTATTTCTATGAGAAACAGAGGCAATCTCCTCTTTGCCCTCTAACTTTTCCCCATTTTCCTGTTCCCCTTTTCATCAATGCTCATTGAAAGGCCTGTCAATACTGGCCTCCAATTTCTCTCTTCCCGTCCTTAATAAAATCCTCTCTTATCAGGCCCCTACCGCTTCAACAAAACTTGCTCTTATCAAAGCTACATGTCCTCTACATGACTAAATTTGATGGTATTCTATCTTTTTCTCAGTCCTTATCTTAATTGACCTATCAGCAGAATTTAACACATTAATCATTCCCTTTTCTCAGGAAAAAAAAACCAATGTCTTCATTTGGCTTATAGGATTTCTCATGTGTGGTTTTCCTTCTATGTCACAGGCTCAGTCCTGGGACATCTTCATCTTCTTTTCATACTCATTCACTTACTAGGTGATCTCATCCTGCTTTGGCTTTTTTTTATCTATGCCTCCACAGCATTTATTCTCAGCCTATTCCTTCCCACTGAACTCCAGATTCATAAAACCAACTACCTACCTAACATCACTAGGAGGTCAAGACACATCTTAAACTAAACATGTCCAAAAGTCCTGATCTGTCTCTATCCCCAGAGCTGCTTTATCCTCGTGGTCCTCATTTCATGTGATGGCAGTCGCACCCTTCCAGCTGTTCGGGCCGAAAGCCTTACTGGTCACCCTGACTCCTCTCTTTTCTCTCCTGGATTTCTGCAATGCTCTCCTAACTGGTCTCACTAGACTTCTACTCTTGTCAGACTGCAGATGGTGCGTTCTCAATACAGATCACCATTCTGCTCCTGTCAAACCACAATCTGACCCCGTCACCCAAAACCCTCCACAGCTTTTCCACTTTACTCTGAGTAAAAGTCAAAGGCTGACATGATCTGGCCGCATTCCCTCTCCGACCTCATCTTCTACTCTGCACCTTGTACACTGTTCCTTGGCCACATGGGCCTCCTTGCCTCTCCATGAACACTCCAGACAGATTCCCAGCTCAGGGATTTTACACTGACTGTTTCTTCTGCCTGGAACATGTTCCACAGACATCTGCATGACTTTCTCCCACACTTCCATCAGATCTTTATTCAAATGTCATCAACTCAGTAAGGCCTGCCAGGAGCATCCTAATTTCAAACTGCAATCTTCTCCAGGCATGCCCTATTCCCCTTCCTTTACTTTTCTCCATAGCGTATAAAACTACCTGTTTATCCATCCATTTGTCCATCCATCCATCCATGAATCCATGAATCCATGAATCCATCCATCCATTCACCTATCATCTATTCTATGCATCACATATCCCGCCACTGGAAAGTCAGCTCCATGGGAACAGGGATGTTTTCCTCTTTTATTCACTGCTGTATCCTACAGCTCAGGAACAGTGCCTGGACATAGTAACACTAATTAATAGTTCTTGAATAAAATGAAAGAATCTTACAGATGTTAAAATGAAAAGCAATGTTACCATGAATGAAAATCTCTTCATTCTGACAAGTAATAAACTGTTTTTATTAGAACTTCTAAGTTCTAATAACTTTGAAAACTTTGGTTTGAAGCCTTAGAATCTACATTTTACCAAATACTATATGAGGTGCCAAGATACAAATATAAACAAGAAAAAGACCCTCTCTTCATGGAGGTAAATCTACTGGGAGACACAGGCATGTCAATGAACATATTAACATATGTTAATATGAACAACTAACATTAAAATATAATAAAATCACATTCATAGTGCCAATACCAAGACTGATACAGAACATACAACATAAAGAGGTGTTTAAAAGAGGCTGAAGAGGAACTTCCCTGGTAGCACAATTAAGAATACACCTGCCAGTGCAGGGGACACAGGTTCGATCCCTGGTCTGGAAAGACCCCACATGCTGCAGAGCAACTGAGCCCACGCGCCACAACTACTGAGCCCGCGGTCTAGAGCCCACGAGCCACAACTACTGAGCTCGCACACCGTAACTACTGAAGCCCACGCACCTAGAGCCCATGCTCTGCAACAAGAGAAGCCACCACAATGAGAAGCCTGAGCACCGCAACGAAGAGTAGCATCTGCTCACCACAACTAGAGAAAGCCCACGTGCAGCAACGAAGACCCAACGTGGCCAAAAATAAATAAATAAAAAACAAACAAAATAAGAGGCTGAAGAGATGAAGTGATACTTTTAGCTAGATCATAATGAAGTAGGGTTTCAGCAGGCATCCAAGGGAATAAAAATTAGTTTGAGAAGAGTATGCAAACTTAAAAGGTGCCAAGAAATGAATACATGTGGCATTTTCAGGGAAGGGTACAGAAATGTAGGTGTGGTGGAACAAGAAGCTGAGAGTGAGATGGAACCTTCCCTAACATCCTAAAAGCATGGTGAGACACTGAAAGACTGAAAGCAGAAAAGTGGAATATTATCCTACTTACGGTTAACAAAGAAAATGCTTGCGATAGTTAAAAGAAAAAAAGAAGGCTGGAGGCTACAGAAACAGATGAGGTAAGAAATGATGATAAGAGGTTCTTAATCACTTTTGTCATGGACTACTTGGACAACCTGGAAAAGCCTGTGGACTCTTTCTCAGAATGATAATTTAAATGCATGGGATACAATACACAGAATTACAAAGAAAACCATATTATTATACTGAAGTATAGCTATCAGTTTATTTTAAAAATTAAGTTCTGCTATAGTAATATATGTAATATTAAAATCAGTAATATTATTACATTATATATATATATAAAATTTCCAAGCAATGGTGAGCATAAACAATATTTCAAAATACATCTCGACAAAACATTTCAAGATTTCTTTGTATATAATGTGATACAAAAACATCTGTGTTTTTATTGGTGACAATGTCACAAGTACTGCTGCTATAACTGTCATGTGTTGTCTATATTCATAATGAAAGAAAACATTTACTTTTGGGTAGAGGATAGTAATCCTAAAGATGAAATATTTTCCTATCCATGTTCACGGATCTTAAGAACTCCTTAAGACTAAGGTCCAGGCAACAAGACCAGAAATGAAAGAGATATTTAGAGAAAGTATATTTCAAATAAATAAACATCCTCTGTTAAGTAAAAATGGCAAATAGATAAAATAATCCTAACCTAAACTGGATTGCATCCAGAGAGTAAAAAGGAAATATCCTTATATCAACTGTTATTTAACAGTTTCCTTTACTTTGCTAAAAAGAGCACAGACAAACAACAGCAATAACCGCCAAACCATGATTCATTTTCAAGATGAATCCCTCCCTGTTCAAACGTTTACATTGTTTTTGACTAGCATCAGATTGTTTATCCACACAAACTGTAACTACATCATTTTTAGAACTAACCAACAACAATGCCCATTTTGTTTTGACATGTAAGGTACAAAAAGAACATAAAGAAAAATGACCATCACTCTAATGTCTGCACTTTAAAAATGAAAAAACTACAGAAAAAGGGGGTGAAATTCCAACATAATAAAAATTTAGCATGTGTTATCAGGAGGAAAACGTCTCCTGAAATTCCTTGCTTTCAACAGGGAATTTAAGAACTGCAGTACTGCTAAACTGTCTATAATCTCCTCTCTGAGATGCCTTCTCTTAGTTTTATGGAAAAATATGAAGAAAGCTGTGAAAACAATAATGCTGAGAGAAAATAATATATTTTGACAATATTACTCTTCAACTGTTTGATCTTTTACAAATGACAAATCCTTAACTGACTGGCACTTTGCACCCTTCAGCAAAAATATATTGAAAGGTATTCATTCAGTCATTCAATATCCGTTTTGTTCCCTTAGACAAGGGCAGAGATGACCTTAATTTCTGTGCACAGTATGCCCAAAGCCTAGCACAGAACCTGGTATGTGGTATGCTTATTAGAGAAGGAAGAAGAGGAAGAAAAAAGGAACTCAAAAGAATGCTCTCTGAAGATGCATAAAGACTATAAATTCTTCCAAATTTTTCTACTAATACAGCTGGTTCTCTGGCCAATCTAGCTGCCCAATGTGCACACTAAATCTCGCTCCATAAACTGTATGGTGAAATTCAAGTTAAGAAAAATATTTAACACAAAAAGCAAGGCCCTCAAAGAACCTATACTACCATTTAGTTATATGACAAAACAGTCACACCTAAGAATGTAAGTAATTATTTCTGAAGTAAAATTTCTTGCAAATGGCTGAAAACATGAATATCTCATAGCTTTCTAAACTTTTTTTTAAATTTTAAATACTTTTTTATGATTTTTATTTGTAAAAATATTTATTTATTTATTATTTATTTCTTTTGTCTGCACCGGGTCTTAGTTGCAGCACACGGCATCTATGTTACGGCCATGGTATCTTTGTCGTGGCATGCATACTCTTAGTTGCGTCATGCAAACTCTTAGTTACAGCGTGCATGCAGGATCTAGTTCCCCGATCAGGGATCGAACCCAGGCCCCCTGCAATGGGAGCGTGAAGTCTTACCCGCTGGACCACCAGGGAAGTCCCAATACTTTTTTAAATGACAGTTTTCACCCAGGACTTATTTCAACCTCAAAGATCATGGATCACTAGTTAAATATACATGAATAATAACTGTTCTTATAAAAATAATAGGGCCAGGGACTTCCCTGGTGGCGCAGTGGTTAAGAATCCACCTATCGGGCTTCCCTGGTGGCACAGTGGTTGAGAGTCTGCCTGCCGATGCAGGGGACACGGGTTCATGCCCCAGTCCGGGAAGATCCCACATGCCGCGGAGTGGCTAGGCCCGTGAGCCGTGGCTGCTGGGCCTGCACGTCCGGAGCCTGTGCTCCACAACGGGAGAGGCCACAACAGTGAGAGGCCCACGTACTGCAAAAAAAAGAAAGAAAAAAAAGAATCCACCTACCAATGCAGGGGACACGGGTTTGATTCCTGGTCTGGGAAGATCTCACATGCCACAGAGCAACTAAGCCCGTTTACCACAACTACTAAGCCTGCACTCTAGATCCCGCGAGCCACAACTACTGAGCCCGTGTACCACAACTACTGAAGCCTGTACACCTAGAACCCATGCTCCGCAACAAGAGAAGCCACCGCAATGAGAAGCCTGTGCACTGCAACAAGGAGTAGCCTCCGCTTGCCGTAACTAGAGAAAGCCCATGAGCAGCAACAAAGACCCAACACAGCCAAAAACAAATAAATTAATTAATAAAAAAAAATACTTCTAAATAAATAAATAAATAATAGGGCCAGGGACTTCCCTGGTGGTCCAATAGTTAAGAATCTGTCTTCCAATGCAGGGGGTGCGGGTTTGATCCCTGGTCGGGGAACTAAGATCCCACACGCTGGGGGGCAACTAAGCCCACGTGACACAACTAGAGAGCCCAAGTGCCACAACTAGACAGCCTGCGTGCCACAACTAGAAAGCCTGCACACAGCAACTACAGAGCCAACGTGCTCTGGAGCCTGTGCGCCACAATGAAAGATCCTGAATGCTGCAACTAAGACTCAATGCAGCCAAACACAAATAAAAATAAATATTAAAAAAATTATAATAGGGCCAAAGCACAAAATATCATCTAAGCAGAAAACAAAGGTCCCAAACTGTTTTGAGTTGCAGAATTTCTCCCCAGGATTCTATTTACCAATATATTTTTTCAGTCTATCTTAAAACTTCCTCCAGAAAAAATACATATGTTGAATTGATTAGGTATTACAAAAGGATGTGTGTTCAAGCAGAAGCATTTTAGCTTCTTTAACTTCTTAGGGATATAGCCAGAAGAACTGCAAAGATGTACTCAAACAAGTACTTGTACACACATGTTCATAACAGCACTATCCACAAAATCAAAAGGTGGAAACAACTCAAATATCCATCAATGGATGAACGGATAAAAAACTATGGTACATACATGTAATGGAATATTATTCAACCATAAAAAGTAATGAAGTACTGACACATACTACAATGTGGCTATACTTTTAAAACATTATGCTATGCAAAAGAAGCCAGAAACAAAAGGTCACATATTTTATGACTGCAGTTATATGAAATACCCATAACAGGTATATATTGAGATGGAAAGCAGACTGGTGGTTGCTACGGGCTTGGGGACAGAGGGGTGGGGAGGAACTGCTTAAAGAATATGCAGTTTGGGGGATTTCCCTGGCGGTCCAGCAGTTAAGACTCCGCCCTTCCAATGCAGGGGACACGGACTAGATCCCTGATTGGGGAACTAAGAGCCCACAGGCCATGCTGTGCAGCCCAAAAAAAAGAAAAAGAATATGCAGTTTTCATCTGGGGTGAAGACAATATATTTGGAACTAGACAGAAGCGGTAGTTGCATAATATTGTGATGTAATAAATCCCACTGAATTGTTAACATCTAAATGGTTAATTTTATGTCATGTGAATGTCAAATCAATTAAATAAGGGTTGTTTTCTGTAGGAACCATAATCTCGCTCTATAAAATTCCCTATACTTAAAAATCTAAATTGGTCATCTGTCAAGGAGAAACTGCAATACTCCAAAAAACAAAGTGTCATCTAATGTCAATGAATATCTTCTCTCATTCTGGTGGGTACAACCATTCTGGTATTATCAAGGCCAAGATTCACATACGTTGTTATCCAGCACTTCAATTCAAAAATAAAACAAAGTGAGAGAGTGGCATGGACATATATACACTACCAAATACAAAACCAATAGCTAGTGGGAAGCAGCCGCGTAGCACAGGGAGATCAGCTCGGGGCTTTGTGACCACCTAGAGGGGTGGGATAGGGAGGGTGGGAGGGAGACGCAAGAAGGAGGAGATATGGGGATATATGTAGATGTATAGCTGATTCACTTTGTTATACAGCAGAAACTAACACACCACTGTAAAGCAATTATACTCCAATAAAGATGTTAAAAAACAAAAACAAGACAAAAATAAGCACACATCTGCACTAAGAAACAAGGACAAAAATTTTCATCTCTTCATTATACATAATAGCTCCACATCAGAAACCACCCAAATATACATCAACAGTAGGAGAAAGGATAAATAAGTAAAAATATATTTGTACAATGGAATATGTAAGAGCAATGGAAATAAATGAATTAAACCTACATAAAAATACATGAATTAATCTCACAAACATGTTAAAGAAGTTGAATATATGAATATATACACACTCTGTTTTTAAAAAAAAGTAAGGAAGTGATTACCCTGAAAGTCAGAATCACAGCTTACTTTTATGGAAAAGGGGCACAAATATGGAGTTCTAGTAATGTTTCCTTTATTGGTTGGAGTGACGGTTACACAACTATTTGCTCTAGATAAAATACTGACTGATACGTGGGTTTTTTAGAAATCCCCCAAAGATGTATTGGGTTGGCCAAAAAGTTCGTTCGGATTTTTCCGTAACATCTTACGAAAACCCAAATAAACTTTTTGGCCAACCTAGTATTTTAAAATAAAATGCAAATGCTGCTCTAAAATACATACGACTCAAGATTATTCCTCTCCAACAATAAATATTTCTTAATGAACTACAGCACTGATTCTGGTTAAAGCCAGAGTTTTCTGGAAAAGATCTATAGATATAAGATTCAATCTCCAAATTTATGAAAATAGTCTTGAACATCATATTCCATACATATGACATCAAGTAATTCTTATATACTGAAAAAGTTAGGGAGTTAGCTGAGTGCGGCAAGTGAGCTGAAGAGATCTGGTGCTTCCCCTGGGGCCAAGGAGAGTGGTGTGGCCTCTGCTAGGGTGGGGGAAGGGGGCAGTCATTGGGGAAGAAGGAGAGAACTTATCAAAAAATGCAAGGCAGAGTTCCCAGCACAACGGGAATGTTGAAGCCTGGGGACTACTGTTTCCATATTCGCTCACTCACACACTCCTCCATCCATCCATCCATCCATCCATCCGTTCATTCATTCAACAGATCTCCATTTACTCTGCGCCTGGCAGGCACTGTAATAAGTTCTGTTCATACAGAATGGGCATTTAATAGAACTAATAGCCTGGTGGCAGAGACATATTTAAAACATAATCACATAAATAAATATTTAATTTAAAGTTGAAAAAAAAAGTTAGGGAGCTAATGTAGTATGGTAATGGTCACCATTACTATATTAACTTCAATTTATTAAATGATTTAATAAATTAAGAATGTTCCCGGGCTTCCCTGGTGGCGCAGTGGTTAATGACAATGCACGAGACATGGGTTCGATCCCTGGTCCGGGAAGATCCCACATGCCGCAAAGCAACTATGCCCGTGCACCAGAACTACTGAGCCTGTGATCTAGAGCCCGTGAGCCACAACTACTGAGCCCGCACAACACAACTACTGAAGCTCGTGCACCTAGAGCCTGTGCTCTGCAACAAGAGAGGCCACCGCAATGAGAAGCCTGTGCACCACAACGAAGAGAAGCCCCCACTCGCTGCAACTAGAGAAAGCCCAGGCACAGCAATGAAGACCCAACACAGCCAAAAATAAACAAACAAAATAAATAAATTAAAAAAAAAAGAAGGTCCCCAAATGAGGCCAAGATCTTATCTTCATATGAATGAATTAGAAAAATGGGTTAATTTTATTCCAGATCTCGAAAATGAAAGATAAAGGGAAGAAGTACTGTTGGGAATAGTGGAGAGAGAGAAAACTGGGTTTACCATGCAGAGGAGATCCAGAAGGGCTGCTGGATAGACCTGGAACAGGGCTACAGCGACCTCCTTGCTTAGACGTCAGTTCCTGTTCAATCTCTTCCAGCCCAGCACTCTTCTGGAAACGGCTCATACGATTTACCACTCGTGGTGACATATGTGTTCGAACACAAGGCTGGCCACCATAAGGGTTGATTGGGAAAACGTGGGAAGTCCCCCGGAGTGTACTGACCACAACCCAGCGACAGTCATGGCTGAAGCATATGTCTTGTACCTAGAAATGAAACAAGGAAAAACAAAAAAAAGATTGAAACTATTTGGATTTACCTAGGAATATCACAAACATATTACTAAATATGAACAGAAATGCCTGCCTGGGGACTTCCCTGGTGGTGCAGTGGTTAAGAATCTGCCAAAAAAGACCCAAAGCAGCCAAAACCAACCAAATAAATAATAATAAATAATATAATTAATTAATTATTTATTTTTAGAAAAGAAATGCCTGCCTGGTTACCAAATTTACCTAACACCAGATTATATTTTCAAAATGTTTCATCTAAAGATCAGATTCATGGTGAATACTGATCAAAACTCCACATAAGGGATTTGATAAGATTTACAAGAGGGAATTCTGTCCCTTGCTGTATACAGTGCCAAGTCAGAAAATAGGACCTAGGTGGTTTTACCCTATAGAGCTATATTAAAAAAAAAAGATATATGGATAATGTTCATTTCTTTAAAGGAATTTACCTTCCAAAAAAGCATAGAAGAGTAAAAATTAAAACATACATTATACAAAGCAGGTGAAGTTATTAATCCAATCATTCACTCAACGAATACTCACTGGGTACCCTGCTAATAAACACTAGGAAAAGAGGTGGGTAAGAAATCGTCCTTGGGCTCACAGCCTACCAGGAAGAAAAGACATAAGAAATTTGCAAAAATATAACATATAAAAATGAAATAACTGTCTTACATTTGAGGCACAGTGGTAACAAAAAGGAAGGAAAATATGAAATCTGCTTCTGAGAGGTGAAAAGGAGATGTTCAAGAAGGTAGAGGGTTAGGAGTGGCACCAAAAACACATGATCTGAATAGCTCTGGGTTCTGGAACTGAGTTTTGAAGTAAGATATACTTACAAAGAAAGGAGCGATGGACATTCTAATTTAGATATATGCAGATATTCTACTTTTGATATAGATGCAGAGACATAAGATGGAAATGATGAGCAAGTAGTTCAGTATGTCAGAAACAACATGAGAGTGAGCAAAAGCCAGCGCAAGAGGTGTCTGGATTTTATTTAAGAAATAAGGAGTCAAGATTTCAATTCTGGAAGGATGATTGTGGGAGTGAATGCAGGGGAATGGATGTGCAGTGGAGATGAGGGTAACTGAAGGAAAGTTAAGTAGAAGTTTCTTCAACAGACACAGATATAGGACCCTAAAGAGAGGTGGGAAGAGAAAATGTCTCAAAAACACCCAAATGACAATCCAAATGTCCATCAACAGATGAATGGAGAAAAAAGATGTGGCATGTATATATACACAACAGAATATTTCAGCCATGAGAAAAATGGATATCCTCCTAACTGTGACAGCATGGATGGACCTTGAACACATAATGCTAAATGTGGTAAGTCAGACAGAGAAATAACTTTACAGTATCACTTATATGTGAAATCTAAGAAAAGCAAACCTGTAAAAAACAGAGTAAAATATGGTGGTTACCAGGGGATGTGAGGCGGGGATAAGACTGACAGTGTTTAAGAGTACAAATTTATAACGAGTAGTAAATAAGCCATAGGGATCTAATGCACAGTATACTGATATAGACAATAATATTGTACAGTTATATAATGTGATAAATATGGGTACAATGGCAATCACATTGCAATGTATAAATGTATCAAAGTAACAAGTTGTACACCTTAAATTTACACAATGTTACATGTTAAACTTATTCAATTTAAAAAAAACCACTCTGATAACAATGAAAAAAAAAAGAAAAAACTTACGTATTTGCAGTGGTTG
Source organism: Globicephala melas (assembly GCF_963455315.2). Taxonomy (NCBI): domain Eukaryota; kingdom Metazoa; phylum Chordata; class Mammalia; order Artiodactyla; family Delphinidae; genus Globicephala; species Globicephala melas. Next base: position 48,619,352 of record NC_083333.1, on the reverse strand, counting down.
GCAAACACTACAGGCCATACGGTCTCGCTCAGCTATTTCCCTGCCCTTCCAGTGACAAAGTAGCCATAGAAAATATATGTAAATCAATGAATGCAGCTATGTTTGTAGAAAAAAATTTTACAGAAAAACTGACTGGCCACAAACTTGATCTAGGTAAAGTTAGTCACCAAATTGTATGACATTTATCAGGTACTGAAATACAGAAGTCCCAGTATTTTCAAATTAGCAAACTGAATTTATTACTTTCATCTTCATATCAATCTAATGATGACAACTTGAACAAAAATGTCTCTGTAGGGCTTCCCTGGTGGCACAGTGGTTGAGAGTCCGCCTGCCGATGCAGAGGACACGGATTCGTGTCCCGGTCTGGGAAGATCCCACATGCCGCGGAGCGACTAGGCCCGTGAGCCACGGCCGCTGGGCATGCGCATCCGGAGCCTGTGCTCCGCAACGGGAGAGGCCACAACAGTGAGAGGCCCGCGTACCGCAAAGGAAAAAAAAAAGTCTGTTTACTTTTATACTTAAAAAAGACAGCTAAGGGCTTCCCTGGTGGCGCAGTGGTTGGGAGTCCGCCTGCCGATGCAGGAGGCGCAGATTCGTGCCCCTGTCCGGGAAGATCCCACATGCCGCGGAGCGGCTGGGCCCATGAGCCACGGCCGCTGAGCCTGCGCGTCCGGAGCCTGTGCTCCGCAATAGGAGAGGGCACAACAGTGAGAGGCCGGCGTACCGCAAAAAAAAAATAAATAAAAATAAATACATAACCCAGACAAAAAAGTATAGTAAAATAAGATAAGATGTTTGTGAATAGGATTTAAAACTTGTGAGTAAAACTCCTCAAGCAGTCAAAGAAGCCGATTTTCAGTGTATTAAATCTTCAAATAAGCCGAAATTCTGCTTAAAATCTTGACTAATACTTCAGAAATATTCTACAAGCAAAAGCTATACGTATTCATCAAAGTACAAGAGCCTGGAATCTTTGAAATAAAAAAGAAATTTTAGTCTTACATCAAAACAGGATATTTAATTGCTAGACAATTGACAGACCAAAATTATCAATACATGGATAAACCCCAAACTGAGCCCCATGCCTGCCCATTTCAATTACTGTGACACATCCAAATGACACATTAATGTTATAATTAAAGAATCTCCTGATTCTTTACACTGAGAAATTTAACTCCCAGCAATTCTAGAATTACGAATAAAAAGTCATTCCTCAAGTGCTTTACCTCTCTACTTCACTTACACTGACTTTCAGCTAAACGACTTACAGAAAAGCAGGAGAAAAGGAAGGGGTAGGACAAAGAAAAGTGTAAACAGCAGAAGCAAGAGAAAAGAAACACAGTACCAGACAAATTTAATATTATAGTATCAAATGCATTAACACAAGCCAGAATCAAACATCTAAAGAAAACTATCTTTAGGCTTACTGAGTAACTTATGTTCCACCCACAGCGGAACTAAACCATGTCATCTAAAACCTTTTTCCAAAACACTTATAATCAAGATGACTTCCTGGTCTGTCAATGAAAAGAAGTTTCCTAATTTCATTTTAAGAATACTTCTGATATGAGGTGGTACTAACAAACAGTATCAAGGCAAGAAGACAGAATTCTACCTAAAAGCTTACTTAGAAAACTGCTATTAGAGAAGTAATTCTGCTCTGTGACCTTAAAGACACATCAGGATACATAAACGAGCAGAGAAGAGTTGCTAAACACATCAGCTGTCAAGAAACTAGAGAAAGTTTAATCCTTTAAATAACATTACGAAGGATAACAAGTTGCCTATCCACAAAATGCAAAATGATACAACTGTTCCTGTTATCAAACAAGTTGGGTGGTTTTTCATACATTATTAAAAATAAGAAAGACTGGGAACCCTCATTAGGACACTCATTATTATCAATTTGGAGCTTTTAAATAAGCAAATGTCAGAATTCTTAACTAATGAGATATAAATAAGAAATACAGAGTGCTTAATTAAATGTTTTGCAAATTTCTATTCGGTTATATAATTTATTGCTCTTTAAATGTATTATTTGGCATATTTATAACATCTCACACTTGCTTCTTATTGTAATGATGTAAAATTTGGCTATGAGAAACCAATTAGGCCTGTAGAAAGCTGAAGTATTTGTTCCTTAAAACATACTGCAGCTATATGTCAGTAATTCTAGTTTATACAAGTATTTTTTTCAGCAATCTAAATCAATTTCATTGATTTACTCATCCAAACAATATTTGGGGCAACCAAAATCTAATATAGCAGACATATATGGCATAATTACGTCCAACATTTTATCAAAACAAACAACCAAAAAAAAAAAAAAAAAACCTCGAGTGTATATTTCATTCACAGAACAGGCTGAATTCAAATTACATATAAAACAAGAGTAATTGAGCACTAGAATTAAGTGTTACTACATTTAAGCATCTAAGATACAGAAATGAGCATCGCACAAGCCTCCAAATTTATGCCGCAAATTTACCCCCAATCCCAATTAACTAATAATAGCAATTTTAAAATTCACTGTTATTTTAACATACTAAAATCTAAAGCAGAGATTCTCTAACTTTTAGTAGACTAAGAAGCACCTAGATTATTTGTAGGAAATACAGATCTTTTGGTCCCACCTTCAGAATTACGATTCAGGAGGTGTTGGGAGGTCTTGGGGGAGACGTGACCAAGAAATCTGCAGTTTTAGAACTCAGATAATGACTCTGATACTGGCCTGAAGTCTTTAATATGGAGCTAGAAAAAAAAATAAACTTACCAGAAATAGCAGTCCCCCAGCCCCACACCAAACCTTAGAAATTACATAAAAGATACTCTTTTTTAAAAATGAAGTAATGGCAATGATTTCCTAGGGTGTGAGTGGGGCAGAAGACTGACTGAAAAGGGCAGGAGGAAACTTTCTGAGATAATGAAAATGTTCTATACCTTGATTTGTGGTTGTACAGATGTAACTAGTGGATGGCAAATAGAACACCCAGCCTCCAACCTTCACTCCCTCACCTGCCACCACTACAGATACTTCCTATGTGCTTCCCAAAGCCTCTCTTACAGCAGGTGTTGAAAAGTATCCACTTTCTTGACAAAAGGAATTAACATCACTGAAGCTGTCCTTACTCCTTGAATTCACCTTACTGCTTTGAATTCAGAAATGATGCCCACTGGAGTGGCAATTATAAAGCGATCACAAGAAAAAGAACAAAAAAAGTCACTGAGACACTGTACCAAAACTGGCAGCAGCCTTCTTGTAAAGTGAGAAAAATAAACCCTGGGTTGTTTTTTTTTTAAACCATTGTTTTTGGTTCTGTAGGCAAATACATGCCTAATGATTCAATTACTAATTCCCTTTCCAACTCTCTTTTAAAAAGAAAGAAAACCCGAAAGCAGAGAGTACTTGGATAAAAAGTCTCAAATCCCGGAGTACTTATTCTTTCACAAGCCTGTAAGAATGGCAATTAAAACCGTAAAGACAAGTCCCATATCACAAAAACTAACTAGCCAAGGTCCTAGCCTTCAGATGAGGTTATGTTAATGGCAATAAGTTTGCTTGAGAATAAGATGCTTAGAATGGAGATGTGGTAAAGACAGATAATCCACACACACCCTCTATCTCATCTGTCTACTCCCTCCCCATATCAATTCTTCAGATTCATTTATTTATCCAATAATGCATTCATGGGAACCCTATTACATGTTTTGCACTCTTCTAGTTGCTAGAAATTTGAAAATGAGCTATCAAATAAACAGCATGCTGAACTCTTGGGCATCTATGCCAGAGAAATGAAAACTATGCTCACGTAACATGCTCATAATATCCCCAAACTGTAAATAGTCTGGGTGGATGTTTAAACAAACTGTAAAAGTTAGGTTACTTATAAAAGGGTAACATGAGGGAACTGTCCAGTATCTTGACAGCAGTGGTGGATACACAAACTGACACGTGATTAAATTATAAACACCTAAACACACACACATACACAAACACACACACACAAGCACATCTGGTAAAATCTGAAAAAATCAGTGCATTGCGCCCATGTCAATATGCTGGTTGCCATATACTCTAGTTTTTCAAAATGTTACCATTGGGATAAACTGGGTAAAGTGTACATGGGATCTCTTAGTACAATTTCTTAAAAGTGCCTATGAACCTATGATTATTTCAATAAAAATCTAAAAGTACAATTTCTTACAAGTGCCTATGAACCTATAATTATTTCAATAAAAATCTAAACAACAAAAAAAGCGAATGTGACACTTTGTAAACACCACAGAGCCAGCAGTGCTAGTGCAGCCGGCTCCTGCTGCAGCCTGAACTTGAGTGGAGACAAGGATGATGGGTGGCCCAAAATGCCAAGGAGTGCAGTGTGAACCGTGGCAGTGGGGGCAGAAAGGGGCTGTGATGCCTGGACGCTCGCTGGAAGCCGGTGAGCAGCACCACTGCTCATCGGGAAATAACTGGCACCAACACTTGGCCAAGTGAGGAAAAACGGCTAACGCTCCTGGCTGCCCCCATAGTGTCTACAGACTAGCCTCCCCTGCCACCAGGACAGGGGATAATGAGATCCCCTGGCAGCCGTCACTGGAAAAACTGGCATGTGCACCTTAAACACATTCGTCCATGTTCTTGTGTAGGGGGAAACAGCCCATGCCCTCGTAGGAGGAAAAATACCCTGGAACGAAGTGTAAGCACAGTTCACAGTAGGGAAGAGGAGCTAAGATGACCTTGCGGGTGTACTATTGTTGTCGTTTATGTTGATAAATGTATAACTAGTATTAATGGCTTAATTGATTGTACTTACATGGTTTTAAGTCAGGGGGTATCCTCTGCCATGCAGATCGAGGTGACAATGCGACAAGCCCACAACAGCTCACCTACTAGGCTTCCAGTTCCTTCCCATGTTATGTAATAGAAACAACAGAATCCCAGTAGGAAAAAGTTGAGGTAGAGACTTAATGGCTGCTGAAGTTCACAGCGGTGTTATCCCAGTACAACATCGCCACCTGCCTGATCCAGCAACCAAGTACGCTCCCTTTTTTTAGTTGGCAGCTACTAACCTGCTACCAGGTTCTTGTAACTGAACTGACCCATGGAGGCTGTGTGATTTTCCAGACCCACACTGGGATGAGTCAACTCAAATCTGATGATGAGCACGGTGGGAAGGGCCCGACAGGGCTTGCTAGTCAAGTGGGAATGGTATATTCCAGAATATGTTCCAGAATGGCCCTAGGAGCACCTTGTTTTTACCACTACTTTATCACCCACTCTACTGCTTGAAGCAATGCCACTGGTTCTATAAGCCCCTGAATCACAGAGTTTCCTTTAAATGCCTGATTGATGGTTTGGCTAAAATAAAAAGTGATGGTGTCCGCTGGCCCAGGGCAGCTGCACAGCACCAACAAAAACTGTGGATGGACAAATCTAAGTACCAGTCAACACAGCAGGATAAAGGAAAGCTGTCGCCTCTACTTTGAGGGGTCACTATAACTGTGGACCAATCATGCCCATTCATTAATGTATTATCTATGGATGTTTTTGCACTACAATGACAGAGGTAATACATGTAGAATGCAGAGTTATTTTACAATCTGGCCTTTTAAAGAAAACTCCTACTCCAAAGGACTAGAACTGTTATATTTATACCGAAACTTGTCATCTGCCGATGGCCTTGCCAATGGTCTGTTTGCCATGAAGTAGACTACATACTGGCAGATTGCAGATGTCCCTGTTGTAGGGCCATGAGCTGTGCAAGCAAATCATGGCTGGTAACTGAAGAATCTGGGTCACTAATGCCCAAGGTAAGAATCCACCCACTGATGAGAATGACTGGAATCAAGCCACTGATCAGGCCTGCTTTTTGCCCTGCCTTGTACAGTGATTTCCATCTAAATCCATCAATTATAAATCTTTGCCCCATCTATTATCCATTGTTTCATATCACTCAAAGTATACACGACGTCATAATTTAAAAGCATAAATATACTACAGGTGCTGGGGTTAGTTGCTGAACTTATCTATTAGGACAACATAGTTGACAGGATTGCTCAGATATTTGCCCTTTTTTCCTTATTTGTTCTATCAAATGTTGAGAAAGTGTTATTAAACTCAGTTTTAGGTGCATAGACATTGAAATCCTCCTGATAATTTGACTCGAACATTATGAAATAGCTCTGGTAACAGTCTTTGTCTTAACCTCTATTTTACTTGATATTAATATAGTCAAATCTTTAATATTCTTATGTTTATTATTTGCATGACATACCTTTTAACATGCTTTTACTACCATCATATTAAAGATTCAAAGAAAATCTTTAATAGATAACTTGTTCCTTTAGTTTGAAGTTCTTTAGATTGGAATATATTAAAATTTAATATACTTATTTATATGATTCAACTTTGATGTACCATTTAATGTTGTTTTCTGTTTATCCCCTCTGTTTCTTGTGCCTCTGCTCCTCCCTTTCTGCCTACTTTTGAATTAATTGAACATTTTTTAGAATTCCATTTTATATGAAGTTTTGTCTTTTTAGGTGTAGCACATTGAACCTTGAAATAGTAATAGTTCCTTGCTCCCACAAAGCACCAATGGTCCATTATGCTACAGTTATATGCATTACATGTATACAATATAAACCTGAGAAAATGTTAAAATTTCTTACATATAAAAATTATTTTAACATTAAATTTAAAATTTTAACATTCCTACATATTTTAAATGAATTAAAAGAAAGAGAGAAAAAATGCTCTCTAATAAGAAATTGATCATTTCTCACATACTTCATTACTTCCAAGATATCTAAGTTTGCTCTGGTATCATTTCCCTGTACATGATTTCTAGTGTGGATGTGCAAGGTTTATTGCTCACTCCTTCATTCTTAAATGATACTTTTGCTGGATGGAGAATTTTTGATTACCAGTACTTTTTTCTCTCAGTCCTGTAAACATGTTATTCCACTGCCTTCTGACTTCCATAGTTTCTGATGAGAAGTCAACAGTTTGTTCAAATGTTATTTCTCTGTATGTAATGTGTTATTTTCCGCTGGCTACTTTCAAGATTTGCTTTGGTTTGCAGAAAGTTTACTATGACATTTTTGTTAAACTTGTGTTTTGTCATATTCAATATTTTTTTTCAATAAATTTGGAAAGTTTTCCATCTTTATTTCTTCTTCTTTTTTTTTTTTTCTGCCTCATTCTCTCTGTATCCTCTCCTTCTACACAGATTGAGAGGAATTTTGCTCCAGAATGGATCATACGCAGAGTCTCAACCATACCTGATTTGTATGATTTTGATGAGGAGATCTGAACTTTGGAGCTGATGATATTTTAAAGAAATTTTAGAGTTAGAGGAGATGTTGTAATGTGCTGAGATCTTCAGGGATGTTTGTATGGAGTAAATACATTTTACACATGAAGTAATCCTGAATTTGAAGGGTCAGAGGGTGGACTGTAGTGAGGCAAAGAGTGGCTCTAAAAAAGACACATCCAGATCCTAATCCCTGGAACCTACATACAGTACATTATAGACCCAAAGAGTGACTATTACATTATATGACAAAATATGTGATTGATTTCTAAATCTGGAGAAGTTATCCTGGATTATCAGTGTTGACATTAAAAGGAATCACAGGTACCCTTATAAGATACAAGGAGGAAAGGACAAAGAGAAGAGGAGGAGGAAATGAGACCATAGAGGCAGATACTGGAGTGACGCAGCCAAAAGGCAAGAAATGCTGAGGGTCACCAGAAGCTGGAAAAGGCAAAGAACAGATCTTTGTTAGAATTCTAGAGGGAGTGCAGCCTCACCAGCACCTTGATTTTGGACCTTTGCCTTCCAGGACTGTGAAAAAATAAATTTCTGTTATTTTAAGGCAATTTGGTTTTGTTCTGTTATTTTAAGGTAATTTGTTATGACTACCACAGGAAAGAAATGTGGAGTAAATTTGTATATCGTCCAGAACAATGTGAATTTAATGTTGTGGACTGCCTGTAACTGAGGTTGCTGGGTGGAATGGCAAGCTTATGTTAAGATTTTCATAAACTGCCAAACTATTTTCCAGAGTGGCAGCACCATTGTACATTCCCAACAGCACTGTGCGGAAGATCGAGTTCCTCCACTCATTGACTTTTTGAGAGTTCCTTAAAATGTGTTGTAGATACCAGACAACTTGTATCTAATCCAAAGGGTTCCTCCTATGTTTTCTTCTAAAAGCTTTATAATTGTAGATTTTATATTTAAATGTGATCCAATTTCAGTTTATTTTTATATATGGGATGAGATATGGATTAACACTTTTTTTTTTTTGGCACATCAATACCCAGACAGACAGTCTATTACCATTGTTGACTAACTTGTCTCCACTTTGCACCTTTGTCAAAAATCAATTGTACATATGTATGGAAATGTTCCTGAATGTTATTTAGCTTTAATAAGTCTTATTATCAGGTAGTGGTAACCCTCCAACTTTGTCTTTCTTTTTCAATATTATTTTGCCCAGTATAAGTCCTATGTACTTCCATATGAATTTGAGAACTAGCTTGTCAATATCTATCCAAAAATTTTTTAAAAAATCCTGCTGGGATTCTGATGGAGATTTCAATGAATATATAGATCAGTTTGGACAGAAATGATATTCTAATAATATTAAGTATTCCAGCCCAAGAATATGGTTTAACTCTTTTATTTATTCAGGTCTTTACTCTCAGCAATGTTTTATAGTTTTAGAATATAGTCTTGCACATGGTATAGTCACTATTTTAAAATTTTAACTAATTTTTTTAAAATCACCAATTATTTTTTCCTAGTATGTAGTACCCTGAAGTCTTGTTAAAATCACTTATTAGTTCTAACTTTTTTGTAGTATCCATTAGATTTTCTACACGTCATCTTTAAATAAACATAATTTTACTTCTTCCTTACTAGTATGATGTCATCCTTCCTGTGGCTGCAGATTTCTCTGCAGATCTCAGGGGTTCTTTCTTTGCAGCTTTCATCTCTCTGGTGCTCTGTCCTGAGAACTCGATGATCTTTGTCTCCCTGGACTCTCATCAACAAAGGGAGTCTACTAGGCTCCATCTGGGTTCCCCCTTCCTGCATCATGGACTCTTTTTTCCTGAACTGATCATCAGCTACTATCAATTAATAATATTAAATAGCTAGATACTTTCCCCCTTGAGTATTAAACATACTAATCATACCATTTTGCAGAACTGCTCTGATAAAGTAAAAGTAACACGTATGCAGAGGTTTCAAAAGCAAGTTTACCATTTATCAAAATTAGCATGTTAAGTACAAAAACTACTTGTGTCTGCTTCAGTAAGACTTTACAGAAGTATATTTTTTAAATATTGTAAGGTCTTACTATATACAACTTCATTGATGAAAACTAAGAATATTTTTCTAACTGCATATGTACTTTATGAGGAAAATTACTGTCAGATGCAGAGGATATCCTAAGTCACAGATCACAAAACAAGTTAATTCAACATAATTAGATCCACATATTTGATTTTTTTTCTTGCCTGATGAAAGTGCCCTCAGAATCCTTGGAAGATTCCAGAAGGACATGATTTTAAAATACTCAAAGACAGATAGATCACTTGCCATACAGATTTCAACATCGGTGTTAAATTTTATATATCATTTCAAAATTACTTTCAGTAGAAGTTTATAAAAATTAATTTTATGGTCATTAATTGAGTTTCCTTAGATCTTGATGTTTGATGTTTAAAATTTCCAGTCTCCTAAATTACAGGGTGTGAAATAGAACAACATAATTTTAATAATGTCTATTTGGTTTTCCTACCTGTTAAACAGGAATAGCATTGTCACTAGCAAACATGATTACCTACAAACGTTTGTCCATGTGCAGGGCACTGTTCTACAGATGAGAGACACCAAGAAGCTTAAGCAAGATCTCTATTTCCGGTTGGATGTAAAGGTAAATTAAGTGACAAATAATTCTAATGCAAAAGAGGTATCAAAAATAGGTGTAAATTTTTTTTAAAGGTGTGGGTGCTTAAAATAATTCTAGTAGATTGTAGCTGAGGTACAGCATATCAGTAAGTAGGGAGGGCAAGACAGGGATTAAAAAACCAGAGTTAAGAAATAAAATGTGCCCTGTATTGTACAACACAGAGAATATACCCAGTATTTTTAGTAACTATAAATGGAACATAATCTTCAAAAATTGTGAATCACTGTGTTGTAACATATAATATTGTACATCAACCATACTTCAACGAAAAAAAATTTTTTAAAAAGAAATAAAATGTGCCCAGCAGCATGTAGAAATAGTAAATTTTTACCTAAAATGCTCACCTAATTAAAAACTTCCATGCAAAAGAAACAAAAACAAATGGTTACTAAATAAGAGTAAGCAAGTTCATTGTACCAGAAAGTTAAGGACAATGTCAAAGAATAATGGAGATAGGTCAAAAGTACATAGATGTCAAGCTAATAGGCTCCAACTGGTCAAATCTGGGATATTTTGAGTATTAAAATAATTATTGAATGACTGTAACTCATTTAATAAAGAATCTATTCAATCAAATGATATATGTAAATAAAAGAAGTAATACAAAGCTTGATGAGGAATGGGATATTTACATAGTTTTAACTGACTTCCCTTAACCCGCTATCCGCCCAGGGCACAGCATAGAGGCAGCAGACTAAAATGTCCTTCTCCCAATCTTCCCCTGAAAGAAGTACATTTGCGTACTTTAAAGACCACTGCCAGCTTCCTATCAGTCTGCATCTAGGTGCTGAGACACACACCACATTAACAAAATGAAATATGATCATCCCAATAGATGCAGAAAAAACATTTGACACAATTCAACATCCATTCATAATAAAAACTCAATAACGTGGGTATAGAGAGAATGTACCTCAACATAATAAAGGCCATATATGACAAGCCCACACCTAACATCATACTCAATGGTGAAAAGCTGAAAGTTTTTGTTTTAAGATGTGGAGCAAGACAAGGGTGCCCATTTGTGATTCTTTTATTAAACACAGTACTGGAAGTACTAGCCAGAGCGCTTAGGCAAGAAAAAAATAAACAAATAAAAGGCATTCAAACTGGAATGGAAGAAATAAAACTGTCTCTATTTGAAGATGACATGATCTTATATATACAAAAACCCTAAACACTACACCAAAAAACTGATAAAACTAATAAACAAATTCAGTAAAACTACAGGATACAAAATCAGTTCTGGTTCTTCACACTAATAACAAACTATCAGAAAGAGAAATTAAGAAAGTAATCCCATTTACAATTGCATCAAAAAGAATAAAATACGTAGGAAAATTTAACCAATGAGGTAAAAGACCTGCACACTGCAAACTATAAGACATTGATGAAACAAACTGAAGACACAAATAAATGAAAAAATAATCCATGCTCATGAATTAGAAGAGTACTGTTAAAATGTCCATACTACCCAAAGCAATCTACAGATCCAATGCAATCTCTATCAAAATTCAAATGGCATTTTTCACAGAACTAGAACAAAAAATCCTAAAATTTGTAGGAACTACCAAAGACCCCAAATAACAAAAGTGATCATGACAAAGAAGAACAAAGTTGGAAGCATCAAGTTTCTTGATTTCAAACTATATTATAAAGCTAAAGTAATAAAAACATCATGGTATTGGAGTAAAAACAGAAGCTAGCAGTACAGCAAAATAAGAAAGTAAAAAAAAGGAGGTATTATTAACAAAGAAAAGACTACAACTATCACTTGTATAGGTATACATTGTTTTAGAGTTCTGACCTAATGTAACAAGAAAAATAAAATTGAAAACAGTCAAAAGTTATCATAATTGTCAGAAAGTATGTTCTACTTATAAAATCCAAGAAAATGGTACAGAAGAAGTATTGGGTCTTACAGTAGAGTCTAGCAAAGCAGGAAGATACAAATTACAAATCTAATACAAAACAATCTATAGTTTATGATACCTCAGCATAAAATAACATTGGATGCAAAAATTCTACATTTAATGATGTGAATTCTAACTGTATTAAAATGTAATTTCAATGCAATCCAAATAAAAAACTTCAAAATATTCTTTATATAACTCAATAGGGTTACTCTAAAATGCATTTCAATGAGAAAATGCCAAAGAATAGCTGGGAAAGTTTTTGAAAATGAACAATAAATCTGCTAAAGTAAGTAAAACAGCATAAAGTTGGTAAAAGGTACTGATTTATTTTTACTTTCTATTTGAGGAATTATTTTGTTTTTTGGCCACGCTGCACAACTTATGGAATCTTAGTTCCCCAACCAGGGATCGAACCCAATCCCCCCGTGGTGAAAGTGCTGAGTCCTAACTACTGAACCGCCAGGGAATTCCCTAGAAGAATTTCCTGATATACACTAAGTGCAGAGATTGCTTTAATGAACCACCAATATCAGCATCACCCAGCTTTGCATATTGTGTTCAATCTATCTCTTAGTTTGTTTTGTTTTACCAGAATATTCAAAGGCAAACTAGAGATATCATATCATATCGTTTCAACAATAACTACTTCAGCATGACTTCAGGTTATATGCCTAACAGATTAGGGCTTTAAAAAAAAAAGTAACACAATTACAGATCCAGCAAAATAAACTGGTTAAAATCATGTAACTCCCAGTTCAAGGTCAATTTTCTCTGTCTCAAAAATGTCTTTTTTATACCTTGTTTAAATCAGCCTCTAAACAAAGTTCACATATTGAATTTAGTTGGTAAATTGATATGTCTTTTAAGACTCTTGTAATCAATATAACCACATCCCTACTTGTCATGTATTTGTTCTTTTATCTAACCAACACTCCCTTATGTCTAGATTATTTTAAAGCAAATTCCACACTCTTGTATGAATCACAAAAAAATAAGGATATTAAATTCCTTAATGGTATCTACTAAGCCAAATGTTCAAATCTCACCATTTGTATGAAAAATGTATTTTCATACTTGATTTGTATGAAACAGGGTTCAAACAAGGTCCACACCTTCTACTTAGATATTATTCTCTAAAATTACTTCTAAGCCCTGCCACACAGCCTGGTTTTTGTAATGAACTTCCCACATTTTAGATTTCACTAGTTGCACTCTCATGGTATTTAACTTGTCCCTCTATCTATGTATTTTGTTTAATGTGCTAATTAACAAAATTAATTAGCCGGTTTGCAAGGCAGAAATAGAGACACAGATGTAGAGAATGAACGTATGGACACCAAGGGGAGAAAGTGGGATGGGGTGGTGGTGGGATGAATTGGGAGATTGGTATTGACATATATACACTAATATGTATCAAATAGATAATAAGAACCTGCTGTATAAATAAATAAATAATTTTTTTTTAAGAAGTGCTCATTGTATCTAGTGGCTGAATTAAATTCAGGTTTAATTTCATAGATGATGTCGTATACATCCTAATTACATCATATTGGGAAGCACATGATATAGGTAGGACTGATCCACATTGCTAACATTAAGACTCATTAGCCAAAACCACAGAGATGTTTGTTGCCTAGGTACATTGTTTCATTAGAAATAGCAACACAGTGATTCTTATATTTCTACGTTTTTTAAAAACTGAGGTACAACTGACAGTGACATTAGTTTCAGGTGCATACCATAATGTATATATTATAAAATGACGAACAAAATAAGTCTAATTTCCAACATCTTTTATTCTGAAATGCTTCAATAAGGAAAAACCTTCCCTCATCAACTACTTGGTCATCTTATTAAATTGATACAAGAAAGGCAGGGTACTTTCTCTTTAATTATCAATTTTTAGAATAATGAGTTTGCAAACAAGCAACATACAGTAATGTCCAATACCTTGTTTTTAAGTATCATTATAAATCATAGGTTTATATATATTAAAGATGTTTCATTCTATTATAGAAAATTTAATGCAAAGTCATGAAAAACAACATTTTAGACTACTGGGAAAGAATGGACTAGTCAATAAATGTTGCTGGGTCAATGAGCTATCTTTCAGAATAAACTATATACAGAAGTGTACTGGTATATGCATACCCACAGGCTCTGTGAAAGAGTATTTGGGATTTAAGGCTATTAAAAAGCATCTCAGTATCTACCAAGTGATACTAAGAGTATTAAATACATGTAATACACTCGGCATGGTGCTTAATTCAAATGCTCATTAAATTATATATATGGATGTGTGTGTATGCGTGTGCGTGCGCATGCACGCGCATGCATATGTGAGCAGTGATGTGCTAGTAAATGTTAAAAACTGGCTCCCTAAAGAAAAAACAGCCCTGATTTTTAGTGTTGCTGATTTCCATTGTGTAACCACTCCTAACGTGGATGATTTCAATCTACCAATATAATGTCACTACATCCAGAACTGGGGCTAGATGTGCATAACTGATCCTCACTAGCAACTGTGAGCTGGCTCCAGCATACCACTGAATATTATGCATATAAGTTATATACATTATAAAACTCGATTATTTTCTGGTATATGTGAATATGTATGTATTTACATGTATGTGTGTGTGTATGTATGCATGTATAGAATCAAAATGCCTAGGAGAAGGTCTGGAGAGATGGCTATCATATGGATGACAGCGTTTCCTCTGAGGCTAGAAATGGTATTATGGTAGGGGGAGAAGGATAAATGGAACTTCTGTCTTATCAACATTCATTGAATTGTTTACCTACTGCTTATATATTTACTGGATCAAAATAGGATAAAAACTCTTAATTATCTGACCCAGTCCAAAGAACAATATGAACTCACTAACATTAACGTTAAGCTCCTATATGATACAAATAACCAGCTGGATTAGGTGTCATATTACACAAAGAAAACATCTTCTGAAAAATATAAAACTTACTTTGGCTTCAGTTTCTCCCCTGTGAAGAGTATACAGATGATGGACAGCACTTTGTGATGAGGACCAAGGATGAGTCAAAATTTGGAAGACATGGAAGTCATGGCCAAGGGTATCTGTCGTGACTAGAAGCATTCCTAAAGGACACACCAAAAAAGGGTAAAAATATAAACCATTATGTATGTGGATGAAATATTTTCACAAAGCATTAATCATGATTTAAAATATTACCAAAGGGAAAAAAATGACTAAATATATAAGAAACTTCCCAAAATAAAAAAATTAAAATGCAGGGTCTTTTTCCTACGGGAATACAAAACCTAGCACCACATCAGTATACAAGCATAGTGACATACTACATATCCAGGTTTTGTGATGTTCTCATATAACTGGTAGAGAAAAGTTTAAATGCCTGAATTTACAGAGTTCACAAGCATTTTCAGATAGCAAATCTGATAACAAAGAATGCAAAAGACTTTCCTCCATGGAATTAAACCCACTTCCACTTTTTCCATTTCTCAAAACCTGAATTATAAGTTCCAATTTATCTACTACTACAACTAGTAATATCCTACTCAATTCACCAGTTTAAAACTTGTTTCTACTCTAGCATAATATTTACCTAAATTCCCAAGTGTCTTTCACAAAGCAAATTTTGATGAGATGTCATAGCTAAGAATTCTGTGCCCAACACAAGGTCACAAAAATTTTGTTTTCCTGTCCAATTTCTCAGTTTTGTATTTAACCTTTAGGTCTATCATCCATTTTGCGTTAATTTTTGTATAAAGTGTGAGGTATAAGACAAATTAAATTTTTTGCAAATAATGTCCAATTGTTTCAGCAGGATTACTTGAAGAGACTATTCTTTATCCATTAAATGTTTAATCTACTCTAAATCCACTGTCAACATGCCAAAGATCAACTGGCTATATTTGTGTAGTTCTTTTTCCGGAAGTTCTACTCTGTTGCATTGATTTCTATGTTTATACTTTCATTAATACCACACTTTCTTAATTTACGGTAACTTTGAGGGAAACTTTGAAATCAAGTAAAGCAAGTCCTCGTTTTCTGACCTTTTTCCAGATTGTTTTAGCTATTCCAATTCCTTTGCCTTTCCAAACACCGATTCAGCTTTTTGATATCTACAATGGCGATAATGGACATCTTAACAATATTGATTTTTCTGATATATGAACACCTCATATTTCTCTAATTTTTAAAAAATTTATTTTATTTATTTTTGGCTGTGTTGGGTCTTTGTTGCTGTGCATGGGCTTTCTCTAGTTGTGGCAAGCAGGAGCCACTCTTCGTTGAGGTATGCAGGCTTCTCATTGCAGTGGCTTCTCTTGTTACAGAGCACGGGCTCTAGGCATGTAAGCTTCAGTAGTTGTGGCATGTGGGTTCAGTAGTTGTGGCTCGCAGGCTCTAGAACGCAGGCTCAGTAGTTGTGGTGCACGGGCTTCATTGCTCCATGGCATGTGGGATCTTCCCAGACCAGGACTCGAACCCATGTCCCCTGCATTGGCAGGCGAATTCTTAACCACTGCACCACCAGGGAAGCCCCAGCACCTCATTTTCTTGATATGTGTGTTCTCTGACTTTTTTTTTTCTTGTTCAGCACATTGATTACAAATATATTTTCTTAGAGCTACTATAAATGGTACTCTATTTCAATTATCAATTTTTCCTTGTTAGTATATAGAGATATAATTGACATTTATATATACATGTGTGCATACCTATATAGTCTGCCAATTCTAGAAGTTTTTATGTAGATTACATGGAATTTTCTTTCCAAACATATAGTATGTGAATAGACATAGTTTGATTTTTTTCCTTTCCAAACCGTACTCCTTTTTTTTCTTTTTCTTGACTTACTACATTTGCTGAGGTAAACAGGAATGGTGAGAAGCAATATTCATGCCTTGTTTCATATTTTAGGAGAAAGTATTCAATCTTTAAGTATGATGCCAGCTGTAGATTTTTTGTAAATGCCCTGTATCAACTTAAGGACATTCCTTTCTACTTGTAATTTGTCGAGAGTTTTAAATAATGAACAGATGTCAAATTTTTCTAGTGCTTTTCTGCACCTATGAGATGATTACCTGGTTTTTCTTCTTTGGTCAATTAATATGGTAACTTTTAATAATGAAAAGTTATCAAATGTGGAACAATCTTGCATTCCTGGGATAAACTCCACTTGGTCAAAATCCTTTATTATATGCTGCTGCATTGAATTAGCTAAAATTTTGTTGAAGATTTTCGTGACTGTGTTCCTGAGGGATATTGATTTGTAGTTTTCTTTTCTAATAATGTGTTCGTCTATTTCTGGTATCAGGGTAAAGCTGGTCTTGTTGCAGAATGTTCCTTTTATTTTCTAGAAGAAATACTTAAATAAATTTCCAGTAGAATTTGCCAGTAAAACTATTTGGGCCTTTGTGTGTGTGTGTGAAGATTTTTAGATATTTATAATAATTTAATTTCTCTTTAATTTAAATTTTGTTAATTTAAAATGTAAAATGTAATTTTTCTTCTTGGAGGAATTACTCTCTATAACTCAAGGATACCGTCTGTAAGGTCTTTAGCACACTTTTTCATTCACGATAACCGAAAATTTGTGTCCTTTCTCTTCTTTTCTTGACAGTCTAGCTAGATCTTTTCAAGGAAACCATTTTGGTGTCATTGGTTTTCTCTTCTCCATTTCACTGATTTCTCTTATCTTCCTCCTTTTGCTATAAAGAACTTCTACTACTATATCCTTCATTTTACTTGCTTTAGTTATATTTCCTCTTTCTTTTTTCAAGTTTCTTAAGGTTGAAGCTTAGATTACTGTGTCAGGAAGATATGTTTTTTAGTTTCCAAATGTTTGGGTATCTTCCAGGTATCATTCATATATTGATTTCTAGTTTAATTCCATTACGACAAGAAATTAGTTTTATGTCTCAGAATGATATATCTTGGTAACTGTTCAATGTACACTTGAACACCTGGTGTGTCTTATCAGTGTCAATTTAATTTAATTGATAGTGTTATTTGGATCTTCAACATCCTTACTTATTGATTGCCTGCTTTCGTGTTCTATTACTGTGTAGAAGTCAACATCTCCAAGCATAATCATAAATATGCTTTTTTCCCAGTTATATAAGCTCCCTAAATACCAGACCTTTTTTTTTTTAATATAAATTTACTTATTTATTTATTTATGGCTGTGTTGGGTCTTTGTTGCTGAGCGCAGGCTTTTTCTAGTTGCAGTGAGCGGGGGCTACTCGTGGTTGTGGTGCGTGGGCTTCTCATCGTGGTGGCTTCTCTTGTTGTGGAGCACTAGGCTCTAGGCATGCAGGCTTCAGTAGTTGTGGCACGTGGGCTCAGTAGTTGTGGCTCGTGGGCTCTAGAGCACAGGCTCAGTAGTTGTGGCGCACAGGCTTAGTTGCTCCGCGGCACGTGGGATCTTCCCGGACCAGGGCTCAAACTTGTGTCCCCTGCATTGGCAGGCAGATTCTTAACCACTGTGCCACCAGGGAAGCCCCAGACCTACTTTTTTTTAAGTCCATACACACTTAGGATTATTATGAGTTCTTGGTGAATTACCTCTTTTATCATAATGTCCCATTTTAACCCTAATATTTCCCTTGTTCCGAAGTAAACTTTTTCTGATATTGATATCACCACTTCTGTTTTGCTTTGATTGGTATATGCATGGTATACACTTTTTTATTATTTTGCTTTCATAATCAATATATTATAAAATGACTGTGTTTTGGACAATCATCGGGATCTAGTTCTGGGGTTTTTTATTCCAATCTCAGACTTTTAATTGCTGTTTGTACATCATTCACATTTAGTGTGACTTATGGGTAGGGTTGAATTTACATCTATCATTTTGTTATTTTTTTATTGTACCCTTTTTTCTGATTATACCCTTGGTTTTTTTCCTTTTTTTAAAATTTTTGTTTTATATTGGAGTACTGTTGATTCACAATGTTGTGTTAGTTTCAGGTGTACAGCAAAGTCATTCAGTTATACCTATACATGTATCTATTCTTTTTCAAGTTATTTTCCCATTTAAGTTATTACTGAATATCTAGCAGAGTTCCCTGTGCAATATATAGGTCCTTGTTGGTTATATATTTTAAGTTGTACCCTTGTTTTTGATTTTTGTTTATTTATCCGCTCTTGCTTCCTTCCCATTTTTGGATAATTTCACTGTTTTTCATATCCAATTTTAATTTGTCTATTGGTTTTTACTAGTTGTTCCAGAGATTATAATACACATATTTAAATTTGTGTGTGTTTGTTAATATTTTGTCCAGAATTTTTATTTGTTTTCTGTGGGAAACAGAAGCAGAATCATATTTTTTAATTCCTAAAACTTTTCTTTGCTGAAAGAAAAGATTATGAAAGAATATTAAGCACCTGTGGAAAGATAAAATAGGCATTTATATGGGAAGATGAAGTATATTTGAGTTTGCTATTTATTGGCTAATATAAGGTATAGCTCTAGTCATTACATTAGATTAAAACATAGCAATATTAGATGACAGTGTCTTGGCTATTTCCAAGAGAATACATTTGAGATGATGAAAGTGTCATTTATTGAGATCTACTTCAAATCTCTAACATTTTGTATAACACTGCCACCCACTCTATGCCTAGCTATCATCATGAGGTCACTGACATACTTAATATTATTTCCATATTGTTGTTGTTATTCAAACAATAAATTTCTAAGATGGGACATGTTCTTTCTTGTGGACAGTATTTGACTCCTACTTTTTGCTTAGTTATGGTAAGTTTGTATTATCACAATTCTACTTCTATGTTCCAATTCCACATTCCCACAAAATTATTTTCTGCATATGACAAACAATTCAGTGGAAACATTCTAACAGCAAATGTGATGAACTTATATTTATATGTTACTCATCTACTGAACATAAACTTCACTTGGTTTCTTTTATTAGCATATCAATATTTTACTCATAATTAGCATTCAAATAGTAGTCCCTATTAAGCAAATCAAAACTATTATTGTTTTGCATATGAAAAATAATCACAGATGGAAACTTTTCAACGTACTCCTAGTTTTTCAAATTGACATCAATATCTGTTTGGTTTCTAATATGCAAAACAAACTGAAATTTTTAGAGAATTAGTCCTTTGAAAATTTATCCTTATTATTGTCTGTGTATCCTGTCTCAAAAGTTTTCTTTTTCCACTTCTCCATGCAAATGTGGCTTCTATAATCCAACAATGAGCTCACTTTTTTGACAAAACTTTAAAACAATTTTTTTTTAATTTTTAAAAAGTAGAGAGAAGTATAGTACTATACCAATAACATGCTTTCTTTTAATTTATAATTTCCTCTTTTGCACATCTGCTGGGAGAAATGACAAGCTCCTTTTTTCTAGAAAACAAGTTAAAAAGCAGATATACATAAAAGGAAAGACTTGTACAGAGTAGACTGTGGCTTGAGAACTATTTATGCAGCATCAGAAGACTAAACCAGACTCTAGCCTGGCCATAAACTAAACCCACGCCCCAGATGAGGTGCCAAGCCACAAAAAGCATTTGCGTCATCTGGGAATACAAGGAAAAGAAGGACTTCTAATTATAGGGCCTGGAAGCGGAAGCCTAGAGTGATTAGCTGTTTAGGCGCTGCTGTATGTTTATCTGGAAGCTTCCTCTCCTTCACTCTCAGCCTTAAGTTTGATAGATGAGCGTTAGCATTAGAGGGTGGGGACTAAAGCTGCTGATGGTACATGGTGTTCTCCAAAATCTGAGGTAGCTGGAGACTGAACATTAAGGCTTTTGCGGCCTCATAAGAACATAAGTCTTTTCAACTGGGCGTCAGCTGGTTAACCCAAAAGGCAAAATTAAAGAGTAGCAAACCTTGACTGGGCATATGCTATAAAATCTTGGAAACATGAGTAGGGAAGCCTTTTTTGCTATATACTATTTATAACACCTACCTAATTGTACGGTTCTTTATCAAATACACACATATGAACTGGAAGACAAATTACCAGCTATTCACACTCTCTCCAAAAAGAGACATATGCTGGGTCATATAGAAATCTTTACAGGAATTCAGATTATTATCACTCATAAAATAATTGTATGTTTTAGTATTAACTCTTGTGAATTTAATACTTCCCCTTCAATATTTATACAGATGGAAACTTAAAAATTATTAAAGTTTGTAATCTTTAAATGTCCTAACATCTTCATTTAAACAATTATTTTCTTCCTTTCATTTTGCATCATGAAATTGTTAAGCTTCTAAAGACATCTTTGGCCATATCCAATAGGTAAATATTCTAGTATTCATTACTTTCAACAGTTTATTCATCCAACAGACATAGAGGAAAAGTGGTAAATGTCTATGTATATCCTTATTGTTCCAAGTGGCTGGATATATTTCTTGTCACAAGCCAGAATACTTTTTAAACTGTATTAACCTTTATTAATGTGTAATTTATAAAAAACACACTCATTTAAAGTGTACAGTCTGATGACTATGACAAGTATGTATACCTCTGCAGCTACTACCATAATCAAGATAGAGAACATGTGAAAAAATTCCCTTGTGTCCACTTGCAGTCCATCCCCTCCCCATTGCCTGGCCCCAGGTTACCACTGATTGGCTTTCTGTCATTATGAATTAATATTGCCTACTTGAGCATTTCATGTAATGGAATCATGTAATATTTTGCTACACCTATTCACTACAGGTAAGAGTAGTCCGTGCACTTATTTATATTATTGAGTAGTGTTCCATTATATGGATATATGACAATTATATATCCATTAAGCAGTTGATTCTTGGTTTTGGCTGTTGTGGAGATTCAAGTACAAGTCTCTCTGTGGACATATGTTTTCATTTCTATTAGGTGAATATTTAGGAGGGGAATTGCTGGGTCATATGTACACTTAACTGTATAAGAAACTGGGGAAACGTTTTTCCAAAGCGGCTGTATCATCTTACCTTCCCGTGAACTCCATAATTTTGCAACATTTGGTATTGCCACTCTTTTTAAATTTAATCACTTCAGTGAGCACTTGGTGGTTTCTTGTGGTTTACATATGCCATGTTCCTTGGTGATCAGTGATGTTGGGGTGCTAAGTGGCTATTTACATATTTTCTTTTGTGACATGATTGTTCAAATCTTTTGCCCATTTTAAACTGTTTGGTCTTTATTTTATATACATTTAAAGTATATTTATATTACATTATAAAATACACATAAACTTATATATGTGTATATTTATCTCAAATATTTTCTCCCAGTTTATGGCACCCCACTTCATTTGCTTAACCGTATGTATCCCAAAAGGTTTAATGAAGACCAATCTGACGGTTTGTTTTTTTGGTGTCCTATCTAAGAAACCTTCCCCTATCCCTCCTGGCACAATAATATAATCCTTCTGTTTTCTTTTTGAAGGTTTATAGTTTCAGGTTTTAAATTAAGTCTATGATTGATTTTGAGTTAAATTTTTGTGTATGGTGTTAAAGAAAAGTTTATTTTTTCCCAAATGGATATGCCAGGTGCTCTAGCACCATTTGTTGAGAAAACTATGCTATCCCTAACAAATTACGTGACACTTTGGTCTAAAATCAAGTGACCATAAGTGTTTGATCAATTCCTGGATTCTATTCCATCCATCTATGACTATATTTACCCCAAACCATCTTTTCTACATTACTGTAGATTTATCAAGTAAATGAGAAATTTAGGTAGTTTCAGTTTTTAAAATTTACTCATCTTTTTCAAGATTGATTTGACTATTTTAGATCCTCTGAGTCTCCATATTATTTTAGAATAAGCTTCCGTTGATTATTTTTGGTTTAAACATTCGCTTTTAATAAAGCTAACTATTAGTGAACAATATTAACACAAAACACTCACAGGATATCAAAGCACAACAGTGATAAAACATTTTTATGTAAACATGGTTTTCTACCATAATTGAATTAATGAGTTTTCTCACCATATAATTAATTGTAACATCACAACACAGAAGGTCACTAGGATGGCAAAAATGTAAAATTTTTAGATAAAGCAGTTACCTTGGGAACATTCTTACGTACCAACACAATGCTACCATCCTCAAAGAAAAATTATATACACAGATACAGATAAACGCACACGCACACACACACACAGCAATACTAAATTAATGTCACAGACAATCATTGCTACAAGTTCATAATAAAATACGTTGCGAATTGAGGTTAATAGGATTTTGGTAGACAGATCAGTCTGCTTAGAAGATATATTTTATGTATTAAGCCTGTAAGATGTAAATTGAAAGGTAAATTTGGAAATTTAGGAATTTCCAAAGAAATGCCATTTGATGTACTTCACAGATGTATGAAACAGAACTTTAAAATTTTCTGGTTGGAGTTTATGTGTGTCTGTGTGTGTGTGTAGATATATATATAGTTAGAAAATCACCAAGCTATACACTTAAGATTTGTACAATCTGTACCATATAACTACAGTTCAATAAAAATGAAGACGAACCAAAACAATAACAAGGGTGAGGAAACAAGATAACATTGATGATTTTATCTACAGTGAAAGAAGAGAGGAAAAAGATAAAGATGCTAAAGAGAGAAGTTAGAGAGTTAAAACACTAGCCCTATGGGGGAAAAAAAAAACACCAAAAAATAAAGAAAGAACATAGCAGTCATAGAGAGATGTATAAGAAATACAGATACATAGTGAGGAGTCAAGAAAGAGGTCTACAAGTCTCAGATGTTCAGCGTGGCCAAATGAGTGGTCAAAGCACCATTATTCATGAATTCCACTGTGTATATATGAAAATATAACAGATTTCATTCAGGGTTCTAACAGGGGAGATCAGAAACGATGTAACACATAATGATTAGATGGAAGATAAAATTTGGTCATCACTTAACACTTTTATTTTGGGTATATTTGCAAACATAGCAAATATTAGAAAATAGGTCTCTATCTATATAGCCAAATACAATGGCTTCTTAGCCCATCAAAAAGATATGACTTAAAAAAAAAAAAAGATATGACTTGAAAAAAAGAGAGACCAATAACAAGAACAATCAAAAACCTCCCATGAAATAATGGAGGTATGGGGTTGGGGGGAGTGAATTTAGTTCATTTTTAATTAAATAATAATTTTATTTTTTCTATGCTATTGGTAAGACTTTGTTAAGATTACATTTATTAATTTTGAATAGACTGCTGCTTTCACATTTTCCTTCTCTTCCTCCATTCCTGCACCCACTCCCATCCTTTCCCACAATAGGCACCCACCATACTGAATTTAATATATGTCCTTTGAAATATGCTTATCCTTGAAAAATACTTAAAACTGTTTTAAGAGTACTGTTCAAAATGTTGAATAAAAAAATATTTAATATATGGCAAGAATACAGACCAATCTGAAAGAGGAAACTGAAACAAGCCTGAAGCTAGGGGAGGGCCAGAGCATTCTAGAAGAGTGGAAAGGAGAAGGGACAACAATATTCAAGTACTTTACTGTTTTAAAGTTGTCCTTTAAAAAGTTTAATTCAACCTTGGCTACTTTGCCTGTATGTACTTGGTTATAGATATCCTTCTTTACCTTCTTCAAAATTTAATACTGGGTCTATATTGTTGTTGTAGCTATAGTGTTACAGGCATATATATTTACTTCATGTTTTTACACAGTATGCCACTGTATGCATTCACATCTTTCATTAGTTCATTCAGTATTAATTGAGCATCTTTGCTGTGGCAGTGGTGGCAGTGAAGGAGCAGGGCCCCTCCTTACTAATGGACATGCAGGATTCCAAAGCTGGATTAGCACTTTCGTGGGCTCTGGACAATTTTGCCTTCGTTGACCCCCCCAACTCCTCCAGGAAAAAAATATTTTATGACTACTGTTGTTGGTTTTAAACGTGTATTAAGGCATTCTATCAACCTAAAAGTTTATATATATATATATATATATACACACACACATTTTTTTTTACATTTAAAAGGAATGAAACGTTTTGGTGGGACCCTAAAATTATTGTGGGCCCTAGGCATGGTGCCTACTGTACTTTATGGCACATCAAACCTGAAAAGTTTGACTCTCATACAAGCCTAGCACCACAATGAACAGAGCGAAGACAACAAATTCTCCAAGGAGCAATCCATTACCTGAGTAAAAGACATCACTTCACAAGATGAAAAAACAGGAGAGTAACTACAGACCTCTAATGGAAACATCCCCTTGTTGGTGGGGGGGAGGGGTTGGCAATAAACTCTTCAAGCTGCTTTTGCATTGTTAATGATATAGTATGACTGACTAACAGTAATAAACCAAAGCTGTCACATGAGAGGAAAAATCTAAAGCCACATAATTCTATAAATCTACAAGGCATACACGTTAACAAAAAATCAAGACAAGGTATTTTTCTGACAACTTGCTATGATCAATGGGGAAAACTGTGCAAAAAAGAAAAATCCAACTTTTAAAATGATTAACCCAAGACCACCATCACCTTTCGATATATAGCATTTAAGTAACCAGAAAAATTTCAAGTCTGTTAAAGATGCAGTCAAGCATCCAAAGGGGTACATGTTTAATCTACTTTACTAGAGACCCAATGTTCATTTTCCTCTTATTAATGGATGGAAAAGCAATTTCCCTGCCAAGGAAGGGTAATTATTTTAAATGTAGCTGTGGGGGCTTCCCTGGTGGCGCAGTGGTTGAGAGTCCGCCTGCCGATGCAGGGGACACGGGTTTGTGCCCCAGTCTGGGAAGATCCCACATGCCGCGGAGCGGCTGGGCCCGTGAGCCGTGGCCGCTGGGCCTGCGCGTCCGGAGCCTGTGCTCCGCAACGGGAGAGGCCACAACAGTGAGAGGCCCACGTATCACAAAAACAAAATAAAATAAATAAAATAAAATAAAATAAAATGTAGATGTGTTGCCCTTCACAGCTCTAGGCTACTACTCAGTTGGCAGAAGTAACGCCTCTGGAAGGCAGATCAATTATTTGCCGAAGTAAAGACAACAGGTCTGTTTGAGAAACGTCAGGCTGACTGCAAGGAGTTGACAATTTCTTCCTTACATCTCTAATTTCCAATTTAATTAATAAAGAAATACATATCTTCTTTGGTGTCAAATGCCATACAATTAATAATATGCCAATCTAGCGTACCAAGTCACACAAATGTGATGTAGTTTCCGCAAGATATTTTAAATTTAATTTCAATATTAATTACATGTGATATGCATCTGCATTTAATATAACTGGCATCATGGAATAATCCCACAGTTGAGGGAGGGAGACAATTCTTGATCAAATCACAAATTGGAAGTTGGTTTTATTCAACAAATGACTAATTACATTAAATTAATGCCTTATCTCTGCCCTGCCAGAGTTTTCCCATAATTACTATGATAGAAAAAGACAATTAATTAATATAATTATTCAATGTGCACTTACTCACTATCAACTATGTGAAAATTACCAGGCTAATAATACCTGGGGATGAAATAAAAGTTTACCTCTAACAGAAAACATGTTGAAAGGATACTCTTGATGGATATAAATAAAAACTAGGATGAGGGAGGTTAATAATAATGAAAACAACAACTGAGACTTCAATAAATGTCTCAGTATATTTTAAGTATTGTTTAAGATGCCAGTATAGCCCTCATTTTACTGATGAGGAAACAGAAGTACTGTGAGTGATCCACGCAGATTAAGTAGCTTGCCTTATTAAGTAGCAGGATGAAGGGGTGACATGATATTTTACGTAGGGTCAGGTAAGTCTTCCCAAAATGATACGTAAGATGGGATTCAACAGATAAATAAGAGCCAGGGAAAAGAAGCTTCCAGGCAGAGGTAAAATGATGTAACGTGTTTAAGGAGCTGAAAAATAACTAGAATGGCCAAATATGGGAAGAAAAATGTTGATCAGGTTGAAGCAGTAAACTTGTACCAGGCTGTAATACTTTTCGACAATACACTCAATAATAAGGAAGTTGCTGAAAGACAGAAGTATCATTAACATTTAACATTTCTTACAAAATATGTGAATATCTTAAAATGCAAGTAAACATGGAGCATGATACAACAATCACAGTTGAACAGAATAACCTAGAATTGGGCTGTGATCAAACAAGACTTTCTAAAAACAAGAATAACTGAACGATTCTCATACATACTGTTATAGACTAAATGTCTGTACAGCCCCAAAATTCCTATATTGAAATGCTAAAAACCCAGTGTGGCTATATGTGGAATGGGGGGTGTGGGGGGGGTGGTCTCTTTGGAAGTAACTAAGTTTAAATGAGGTCATAAGGGTGAGGCCCTGATCTGATAGTATTAGTATCCTGGTAAGAAGAGACACCACAGAGATCGCATTCTCTCTCTCTCTCTCTCTCTCTCTCTCTCTCTCTTTCTGTCTGTCTGTCTCTCTCCCTGCTCCCTTGTACCAAGGAAAGGCCATGTGATGACACATCGAGAAGGTGGCTATTTCTTAGCCAGGAAGAAACACCTCAGTAGAAACCATCAGCTGGAAACTTGATCTTGGACTTCCTGCCTCAATCACTGTGGGAAAAGAAATTTCTGTTGTTTAAGCCACCGAGCCTATGGTATTGCATTCTGGCAGCCTGAGATGACTAATACATGTACACAGGTTATTGTCTAAACCTAGTATCATAGAGAACATTTTACATGTCAAATGACCAGTGAGCAGGATTTGGGGATGGATTTATAAAATCAAAAGAGGCTATTGTTCTTGCTCTATAACAAACCGATGAAGAACATAATAAAGTTGTAAAAAATACTATTTGAAAGTTCAATAAGTAAAACTAGCTGCTCTCACCTTGAGCAGAACAGCAGGAGGAAGAGGGGTCCAAGATAGGTGAGGATAAGGAGAACTCAGCAACCTTTTGAAAAATTTTCAAGGGCTCAATTTGAGCTGACACGACAGATTAGAATACCACCCCCACAAAAGTACAACTCTGTACCCAACTAATCGAGAGGATTAAGATTAATAATGTCAAAAGCTGTGAATAAAGAAAGAGAGCTGACAGTTGCTGAAAGAAAAAATAACCACTGAACTAAACTATCATATCTAGTTGACATATTCCTCAAAATTATGAGCAAAATACAGATACTTTCAATGAAAAAAATGCTTTAAAAAAGTAATCTTTATCAGAGAAAGCAGAAATAGCCAACAGTAGTATGTTACTGAGGAAAGTACAAAAGCAATTCAATGGGCTTCCCTGGTGGCGCAGTGGTTGAGAGTCCGCCTGCCGATGTGGGGGACACGAGTTCGTGCCCCGGTCTGGGGAGATCCCACATGCCATGGAGCGGCTGGGCCCGTGAGCCATGGCCGCTGAGCCTGCGCGTTCGGAGCCTGTGCTCCGCAACAGGAGAGGCCACAACAGTGAGAGGCCTGCGTACCGCAAAAAAAAAAAAAAAAAAAAGGGAAAAAAGAAAAAAGCAATTCAATGGAGGAAGGATAGTATCTTGAAAAAATTATGAAGTAGCAAAGAATAGGGGAAAATCATGACCTAAACCTGGTCATAAACCTAAAATAACACAAAGGGGATCATAAATTTAAATATAAATACAGAGACTTCCCTGGTGGTCCAGTGGTTAAGAATTCTTCCAATGCAGGAGACACGGGTTCGATCCCTGGTCAGGGAACTAAGATCCCACATGCCAGGGCAACTAAGCCCATGTGCCACAACTACTGAGCCCATGCACCACAACTAGAGAGGCTGCATGCCCCAACTACTGAGCACGCACGCTCTGGAGCCCACAAACCACAATTAGAGAGAGCCCTCACCACAACAAAGCCCTCATCCCACATGCTGCAACAAAGATCTTGAGTGCTACAACTAAGACTCGACACAGCCAGGTAAATAAAGTTTAAAAAAAAAAAAAAAGAATGGGCTTCCCTGGTGGCGCAGTGGTTGAGAGTCCGCCTGCCGATGCAGGGGACCCGGGTTTGTGCCCTGGTCCGGGAAGATCCCACATGCTGCGGAGCGGCTGGGCCTGTGAGCCATGGCCGCTGAGCCTGCGCGTCCGGAGCCTGTGCTCTGCAATGGGAGAAGCCACAGCAGTGAGAGGCCCGTGTACCGAAAAATAATAATAATAATAATAATAATAATAATAATAATAATAATAAAGTTCACAAATGTATAGCACAATCCCAAATTTACGAATAAAAATTATTTTAAAAATTGGGCTTCCCTGATTGTGCAACGGTTAAGAATCCGCCTGCCAATGCAAAGGACACGGGTTCAAGCCCTGGTCCGGGAAGATCCCACATGCCGCGGAGCAACTAAGCCCGTGCACCACAACTACTGAGCCTACGCTCTAGAGCCCACGAGACACAACTACTGAGCCTGTGTGCCACAACTACTGAAGCCCACGTGCCCTAGAGCCCATGCTCCGCAACAAGAGAAGCCACCGCAATGAGAGGCCCACACACCACATTGAAGAGTAGCCCCCACTCGCCACAACTAGAGAAAGCCCGTGCTCAGCAATGACGACCCAACACAGTCATAAATAAATAAATAAATAGATAAATAAATAGGAAAAAATGGATTTCACAAAAAGTAAAGAATTTTGCTCTGCAAAGGACCCTATTAAAAATACAAAAGGAGGGCTTCCCTGGTGGCGCAGTGGTTGAGAGTCCGCCTGCCGATGCAGGGGACGTGGGTTCGTGCCCCGGTCTGGGAGGATCCCACATGCCGCAGAGCGGCTGGGCCCGTGAGCCATGGCCGCTGACCCTGTGCGTCCGGAGCCTGTGCATCCGGAGCCTGTGCTCCACAACGGGAGAGGCCACAACAGTGAGAGGCCCACGTACAGCAAAAAAAAAAAAAAAAATACAAAAGGAAAAACTTCTTACTGGGAAAAAAGATTTCCACATCACATATCTTACAGAGGGCCTATATCTAGTGTATATATATACAAAATAGAAAATGATGAGACTACCAAATCCTAGCAAGGATACAGAGAAACCATGTCTAGAGGATTAAAGGGAAGTATGAGAATGTCTCACCAAGTAGGGAAAATCAATAAAGACATAACATTATAAAAAGAAACAAATAGAAATCTGGAGTAGAAAAGTATTTACAATAACTGAAATGAAAAATTCAATAGAGGGGCTGGCTCGAAAAGCAGATTTAAACAGCAGAAGCAATCAATTGAGAGTATCCAGCTTAACAAAAAAAGAACGAGGAAAAATGAAGAGCCTCTGAGATCTGTGGGATACTATCGAGGAGGTGAATCTACAGGAGTCCAAGAAGGAAAGAAGAGGGGAAAAGAGGCAGAAATAATGACTGAGAAGTCTCAAATTTCATGAAAAACATTAAGGACAGTGAAACTACTTTGTATGATACTATAATGGTGAGTACATGTTCATATTAATTTGTTAAAACGCATAGAAATTACACCACCAAGAGTGAACCCTAATGTAAACTGTGGACTTTGGATGATAATAATGTGTCAACATGGGTTCATCAACTGTAAGAAAATGATCAATGTGGTGTGGAATGCTGTTAGCGTAGGAGATTGTTGGTGTGGGCCTGAGGGGTGGGGGGGATGGGAGAAAGGTGGAATACGAGAGCTCTCTGCACTTTCCATTCACTTTTGCTGTGGACCTAAAACTGCTCTAAAAAATAGTTTATTAATTTTAAAAGAAGTTCCCTAGAAAAGGTTGAAAATACAATATAAAATATACTCATCGTGTATCTAAATAATTGAAAGCAACAAACTTACACCACCCATATTGAATCTGCCTAGATCTAAGCATGATGCCTCTCCGGTTCTTCTAACCAAATCATAAATGTTGCCATTAAAATATTTATTTTAATTCAGGACTCACTCATAGCTAATAAACAAGAATGGGAAGGAGAAATTGAAAAACAAACTGAATGCAGCTGCTGAACTGAAAGTTTCACAGCTCTATTTAATGGTACCCCTTAATTTCTTTTCTGAATAGGTCCCATACAAGGCTGAACTGCATGCCACCCAGTCAAACAACCTACATTTTCTCCTTAATTCACTTTGCAGTGTTATTCCATCATGTACATTGTTTTTAAAATTTCTCAGGAGATGGACAGCATTCCTGGTTTGTTCTTGAATTTTGATACACAGGACATGGTAATAATTCTGGCAGTTAAAAATAGGCCTCTCTAAATAAAAGTAAAACAGTGATACATATATACAGGGAAACCAGTTAGAGAAAATCAGGTTTAAAAACAAAAAACAGGCAATCAACTTTTCTTATATGTTTTGTTAAACTTATTTTTTTAAGTGAACTTCCCTATGCCCATTAAGAGTACTTCAACAAGCACTAATGTTATTACTGGCCACATTACATACCAAATGAAAATGCCTTTAACCAAATAGAGAATTATTAGAGGGTTAGTTAAAACTTGAATATAAATAAATTTTGAAATATATATTGGATACATGTAAGGAAAAACTGGGGTATTACTAGAGGATTTACAAAGTTACATTTTGAAAAGGTACTATTTAAACAACAACAAAACAAGTGTTATGGCAAGGGCCTTTTAAATTAGATGCCTTTGTACAAAATAGCAATTAATGAAAGTTCAGAAGCTAACAGAAATAACTTAGCCAGAGAACAGAAAAGTGCCTCATCTTATAAGTAAATTCATAGAGAACTTAAATTTTGATAGAAAATACATTTGATCTCCCCAAAATATTTTTAAGTATTACATAAAAAATTACAAGGAAAAAAAATAACTACTACGGTATTCATGCATTTACAAATGGCAAAGAAGCCTCTTGCCCCAAATATTTCATATGTCTGTGTGTATGTCTGAATCCGAGAATGTTAGGATAAAACGAGAAACGTGATACAGAAACTAGACAAGCAAAATAAAATGTCACCTAGTGATAGGAGCTGGATAATAGTTAGCAGCCATAGCTGAGCGCAATACCTTTCTCTAAGACGTTGTGCAGCTACTGAATAGCTAAAATAAAATCAAGGTTTTCAAATCATTGAGAATTGAATATTTTATGTACATACTTGTTCATATTCAAACAATAAAAGTCATATTCTGAATGGCAAAAATACTCAGAGATGAACAGTAAATAACTAAGATGAATTGTAAGCAACTGCACTAAATCTGTGTCTACCAGCTTCTATAAAAGATTTTGCAAACCAATTTTGTGAGTGCTTGCTGAATTATGAACCCTCCATTTAATTCAAATTTTTACAGAGATACAAAGCATTTTATAAAATTTTGCAGAAATGTTGACACATTGAAAAATAAATCTGCCACATAACAAACTGATGAGTCCACTGTATAGCCTCTGCTTCAAAATCTATGTCAAATGTGCCATATTTTTTTTGCCTCATTCATTCAACTAATATTAATTTATATACCAGGCACTGAATCATTATTTCCTAATCATCTTTTGGTTCCAATTTAGAACTGACTTCCTTTTTAAGAACTTTCTCCAAAAGCAGAAGACCAAGTTAACATTCACCTCCTAGCACTCTGTCCTTACTCCCCAAAGGATTTATCTTCCTTTTTTAAAAAAAGTCCCTATGCCACCAGCAGACTCCATGGGTAGGGACTGAACCAGGCACTGTGAATGAAGTCTAGCTTCCAATGTGTTTAGTTTAAACAGGTGAAATCACACCAAGCATGAATGGGCTCATAAACATTTTAGTGCCATGAACCTTTTCGGCAACATGGTGAAGCCTAGGAACCTCTTTCTCAGAATAATATTTTTTTAAAGACAAAATAAAATACTTAGGGTTATAAAAATTGACATGTGGTAGAATATGTTTTTATTAATATATTAAAATATAGGCTCTACCATGATTTTGAACCATAAGCATTATTTAGAGAATTATATAAATAACATCAAAATGATATGAAAATATCCATTATTTCTATTACTCACAAACTCGCCAGCAAGCTAGTATTTCAGTGGTTTATTGTACATATTCATAAGTGAAAGAAATTTTCATTACAGGTTAAAGAAAATAAAGATGAATTTTTTTCTTTCTAGGTTCACATACTGTCTAAATATTACCCATGGACCTCTCAGACCCAGGTTAAGAAGCTCTATTTTAAATTCAAGAAGAACTGTAAGAGATCCTAAAACTCATAAAATAGTTCTCATAAAATTCTCTTCCCTCCAAGAAATTATAAGATTTGGTGTGAGACCAAATTAAGAATACAACAGTACAAGAATGTCAATTTATATGTATTGAACTGTTACATAACACACCAAAGGAAAGATCCAGCAAAGAAATAATTGATAAGTTGGATTTCATTAAAATTAAATACTTTGATTTTCAGAAATTTTCAAGAGAATGAGAAGACAAATCACAGACTGGGAGAAAATATGTACAAAACACATATTTGATACAGGAGTGTTATCCAAAATATACAAAGAACTCTTAAAACTCAACAATCAAAAAATGAACAAACCAATTAAAAAGCGGATGAAAGATACAGACAGCTCAATAAATAATATATCAGATGGTAAATAATGTATGATACATCCATACAATAGAATATTATTCAGTGCTAAAAAGAAATGAGCAATCAAGGCATGAAAAGACACAGAGGAGATTTAAATATCTGCATATTAGTAAGTGAAAGAAGCCAATCTGAAATGGCTACATACTGTAATATTCCAACTATATGACATTCTGAAACTATGAAAACTGGTACACAATGACACGATGATAGAAGTAACTAAAACATTCTTTAAGTTATATAAGATGTTCTGGTAACAATGGAAATTCATAGACAGGAGAAAATACAACTTCAGACTTCTGCAGCACCCTAACTATGGCAATATGAAATATACATTAATACAAAGGAGATCTGACATAACAGATGGACTATCAAAATGAGTCATGCTGGTTACTCCAAGTAGAGTGCTATAAGTGACATAACTTCCAGACTGTTTCTTCAAATTTAACTAAATTCCCACAACATTCAGATCATTTCAATAAATCTTTGTCTTCATTAATTAAATCAATCCTAATGATCAACAATTACTACAAAATCTTCCTCTCTATTGAAAATACCGAAGATAATCAGAGGAAAATTATTCAAAATACTTTATATTATCCTCTTACCATCATTCTTTATCTGAAAAGATGAAAAGAAGGGGGAAAAGATGGGCCTTTCCATCAATTTTACCTAATACTCTGCAGAATAAGATAAAAATGGCAGTCTCTTCAGACCCACCAAGCAAGGAAAAGATTGCAAACTTACGTAGATTGTTTCAGCTCTGAAAGCATAAGAGCAATTTTATCTTCTATTCATAATCAAAGTATTTTAAAAATAAGTCCACTGAAGTGGAATTCCACCACTGGACGTATTAAACTAATTCCTAACTATGAAAATTGGTAAAGAGAAAGTATTACATTTTTGCCCTGTTTTTTGCATACAGGAGAACTATGGTTCATTTATGGTTGATGAGAGAAAAATCTTTTTTAAAATACAGCAGTTAATCAATACAGAAAATATGATAGAATTAGACAAACCACCATTCTATAGCCTTCAATGTAACAAAACTATTTAGTAAAAAGTTGTTTCAGAAATGAGGCCAAAATAACACTCTGCACTTGCTAATCTCCACAAGACAACCTATTTGCAAAATGCAGATGTCTGATGGGTCACTAACTTATTCTTGTGATCAAACATAGTATCATAAATTGCAAGAGAGCCTGATATAATGTGTCTCCTGCTGGGATGAAATGATGTAGACAGCAATACTTAGGAAGTTTAAAAAAAAATCTTTAGGCCTGAATGTATTTAAAAGCCTTTTAGGGAATAAGGAAAACATTATTATAATGAAAAAAATATGTGACAAATGCAGAGTTTGGATAAGATAACTGCTCTGGACACTGAAATTTAGGGGGAAAAAGGTGAAAGTAATAAATTGGATTAAAAGGAGCTAAAGAGACATAAAATGTAAGGAGTAAACTTTAATTAGACCTTGATTTGAAGCAGTTAGAGAACCCATTTTTGAGACAATTGGGAAATTTTAAATTATGACTTGGATATTAGATAACATAATGTGTTACTTTTCTGAATATAATATAATATTTGCCTATAAAGTACAAGAAGGGCCTTACTCTTAGAAAATGCATGCTTAATTCGTAATGGGTGAAATGTCATCACGTATGTAACTTACATTCAAACAGTTCAGCAAAATACAAACACACACACACACACACACACACTATATTAAAATGTGAAGACCTGTTTAATCAGGGTGACAGTACATCTGTCACTGTATTGTTAAAAAGAAACTTGAAGTTACAGAGAAAATGCCATTCACATACATATGTAGTTTCATATATTGAAGTCCTTACCTTACTAATAATACAGAAATTAATGCAGTTCAACAGCACTGTTTATCTACTATTATTTATCTACTGCTACTACTTAATCACAACTTTGCTCAGAGTAAAACTAATCTTTAGGGAGTTTCTAAATTTTTATTATAAATTCATTCATTCAATAATCACTTACTGAAAACTATTTACTTATCTCACATACACTAACACATATATTTCATATTTTCCATTTCCAAAAAATTGGTTGGAAAACCCATAACATAAATGGGGGGTGAAGGGGAGGGAAGGACATACCGCTTGTATTAAAAGCCATACAGCACACTGGTTTTTCATGAGCAGGGAAATGGGCCACGATGCCATCACTGTCAGAATCCTCACTCACAAGCACCTTTACAAAAAGGAAGAAGGCAAATGGAAGTTAACCAACTACTGAGCCTGAAGATATACACAGATACACCACTGCATCCCTGACCAAATAACATGTTTCCACTACATTTGAAGATTATTCTTGGCAATATAAGGTGAGAATGTCACTTCAGAAATAGGAAAAGATGTAACATGTCCCCAGCAGATCAATCATATAACCTCTAAAAACAGTTGGTTGACTTGACTGTACATGACAGAGACAATAATTTCTTGACACGTAGATTCAGAAAAAAACGAAAAGCATAAAATCAGCTATGCAGAGCTTCATCTAAGAACAGGAGCAAGAGTTCTTATTGTGTTATGGCCTGCTGAAAAACTCTTGGCCATGACTGGAACAGAACAGTGAAAAACAACATAAGTTAAATACAAACAAACAGCCATATATTAGAGGAATTATCGAAATATTTTTTACTTAAAGTACAAAAGTTATGGTCTTTTGTACTTTAATCTAACTCCTAGATTTTAGATGGACACATCACTTCTTTGAAAATATTACCAAGCAAAAGTATATTGGAACAGGCAGTTTTGTATCTCAAATTTATTCCCCTTAATTTTCTAAGCATATTGAAATACAATTTACATTCCATACAATTTGCCCATTGTGAGTACACTGTTCAATGATCCCTAAGGAAAAAAGTTTTAAAATAACATGTATTCGTTTTACAAAGCAAGTAATTAACTCAAGAAACAAAAAAGTTTCACATATCTAATGTTGCAAAGGAAAAACCTACTGCACCAATATTGGATCATGATCGACATAAAGAATTTAATCTGAAGTAATCCAGGAAGTAGTCCTACACTGGCAAAGTTAATTTTTCTTTTAGAGTAAAAAGCTTTACAGAGGTGTAATTTACATTCCATAAAAGTCACTTATTTTATGTTTACAATTCAATGATTTTATACAGTACTACAACCATTACAACAATCCGTTATATAGAAACATCTGATTTGTCACCCTTTCCTATCTTAATGCTTTAATCTTCTTGCCTTATTGTTCTGGCTAGAACCTGCAATTCAGTTAAGCTGCAGACTGATCATTTTTCTGTCTGTAGATTTTTTTCATTACCACTTAAACCATTTTTAAGTATTCACTTCAGTTCTGTGAAGTATACTCATATTGTTATCTAACAGATTTCTAGAACTTTTTCATCTTGCAAAACTTAAATTCTATACACACTAAACACTAATTCTTCCTCTTCCCTCCTCCCACCCTTAGTAACCACCTTTTAATTTTGTTTCCATGATTTTGACTACTTTAGATATTCAAAATAAAAGGAAGAATTTAGTATTTGTACTTCTGTGACTGGCTATTCCCTTAGCACAATGTCCTCAAGGTTCATCCACATTGTAACATGTAAAAAGATTTCCTTCTTTCCTAAGGTTGTGTAATATTATTACATTGTATGTATATACCACATTTCTCTTTATCCATTTATCTGGCAATGGACATTTGGATTGCTTCCACCTCCCGGGTACCGTGAATAACACTGCAAAGAATAGGAGTGTGTAAATATCTCTTCAAGATCCTGATTTGAATTATTCTGCATATAAATGCCGAAGTGGGATTACTGGATCACATGGTAATTCTATTTTTAATATTCTGAGAAACTTTCATACTGATTTCCATAATGGCTGCATCATTTTACACTCCCACCAAAAGTTCACAAGGGTTCCAACTTCTCCCCATCTTCTGTCAACACTGTTAAATTCTGTTCTGTTGATAGTGGTCATCCTGATAGGTAGGAGGTGGTATTTCACTGTGGTTTTGATTTGCTAATGATTAGTGATGTTGAGCATCTTTTCATATGCTTACTGGACATCGCTACATCTTCTTTGGAGAAGTTTCTATTCAAGTCCTATGCCCATTTGTTAATCGGGTTTTTTTTTTATTATTATTATTGTTGAGTTGTAGAAACTCCTTATTCATACTATATATTAATTCCTTATGAGCCATATGATTTACAATGATCTTCTCCCACTCCATAGGGTGCCTTTTCACTTGGTTGATTTGTTCCATTTAGACACAGAAGTTTTAAAGTCTGATGTAGCTCCATTTGTCTATTTTTATTTTGTTACCTGTGCTTTTGGTTTAATATCTAAGAAATCATTGCCTGATCCAATGTCCTAAAGATTTTCTCCTATGTTTTCTTGTAGGAGTTTAATAGTTTCCAGTCTAATGGCTGGGTCTATAATCTATAATCATTTTTGTATATGGAATAAGGTAAGGGTCCAACTTCATTCTTTTGCATGTAGCTATCCAGTTTTC
Source organism: Globicephala melas (assembly GCF_963455315.2). Taxonomy (NCBI): domain Eukaryota; kingdom Metazoa; phylum Chordata; class Mammalia; order Artiodactyla; family Delphinidae; genus Globicephala; species Globicephala melas. The sequence goes on along the minus strand of NC_083333.1, from coordinate 48,581,431 downwards.
CAAACCTCATCTGTTGAAGAGACTGCCGTTTCCCCACTGTGAGCTTTTTCCAACCTTGTCAAAAATCTTTTGGATGCATATGCATGGTGTTATTTCTGCACTCTCTATTCTGTTCCATTGGTCTACATATCTATCTTTACACCAGTAGCACATCATCTTAATTACCAAATTGCTTTGCAATATGATTTGAAATGAGGCAGAGTTGTGTTTTTCTTTTTCCAAGATTATTTCAGCTTTTCAGGGTCCCTTCAGATTCCATAAGAAAATTAGGATGGTTTTTTCTATTACTGTCACAAAATGTCATAGAGATTTTCATAGATATTGTATTTAATATCACATTAGGTGCTATGGATATTTTAACAACA